>NC_142467.1:100800000-102050000 GCF_049115385.1 Moschus berezovskii | reverse complement strand
TTTGCTTACGTATAGAATGCATAGAGAGGGGAAATGTTAACTCTACCTTAGAGTAGGGAAGAGGGCAGAGTAGAACTCTGGTGGATCTACTTTGGGAGTCAAGGAAAGATGTATAAGAAAAATGCACACATGGAAGTTGTGGCCAAGGGCAGAGCAGTAGAGAAAAAAGGGAAATTCTGGGTGGAGGTGACCACACGGAGGCTGGACCACGAACATGTGTGCAGGGGTGCCTAAGCAAAGTTGCTCAAGAAAGGTGGGCAGCCTGAGGGAGAAGAGTGGGAATTGAAGCTGGTGAACTGAGGCCAGATTGAGTGGGACTTACATGCCTATGATGCATATTTAGCCTGCAAAGTATCTGTGGGGCCATGAGGCAGGGTTGTGATGGGCTCAGATTCATGTTTCTGAAAGCTCTCTCAGCTGCAAGACAAAGAATGGGATGAAAGAACAACCATTCTGAAGACTGTTAAAGTTATTCCAGATCAGAGATGTCTGAGGGGCAGAAAAGTGGAATAATTTTCCCAAAGTCACATAGCTAGTAACTGGCCAAGCCAAGATTTGAAACTAGACCGTCTGGCTCTAGAGCCACCACTCTGCAACAACACAGGCCTGACCATTAGGTGGCACCATCTGTCCTTCTTGATCAACTCTTGCCTCCAACTCTCACTCCACCTCCACAGGGCCACTAGGGACAAAGAACAAGAAGGCCCACCTCATGGCTGCTGGGCCAGTGGGATGTTGAGAACACAACAGTCGTACTGTGCAAGATTCACGGCCTTGTCAACCCCAAGTGAAAGTGTTAATCAGTCACTCGTGTCCAACTCTTTATCATTCCAGGGACTGCCACCAGCCAGGCTCCTCCATCCATGGGATTCTTCAGGCAAGAATACTGGAGTCAGTAGCCCTTCCCTTCTCCAGGGGATCTTCCTGACCCAGGGATTGAACCCAGGGCTCCTGCATTGCGGGCAGATTCTTTATTATCCGAGCCACCAGGGAAGTCAACCCCGAGAGCTGGCTAATTCCACGAAGCTCCAGCCACCCGACGAAGTCCCTCTTCATCTTCTCTCACTCATACACTAGTCTCCAACTCTCTCCGGAGAGCATGTTGACTGTACTTGGTGTCTCCACTTCTTCACCTTCCATTTTTTCCTCAATCTACTCCATTCCGGCCTCCATCATCACCATAACACCTCCACCACCGTGATCTCTGCCACCAACCTCCACTGTTTGCAGTCCCATCACCTTCACAACCACCACCTTTACTGAAATGAAGCAGGACCCCATGGTCCTTGCCCCCCACCAACATGTCCTCTCCCTGCCTTTTGCCTGTGGTAAACACAAGTCAAAGAATACGTTTAATTAGAGAAGTGAGGAATGTGGAAACAAAGGAAAACAGTCAAAGGAGACTAAAATAATAATAATGTAGTCATTGAGTATAGTCAATGACCTTTCATTCTTTCTCAAGAGCTGTAGATATTATTCTGAGCAATATCCTTTGAGCTATTGTTATGCCCTGAGTCCGGTCCCCCCATACTGGTAGAATAAGACACTCGCAGCAATGCAAAAGCAAGAATGGGGTTTATTTCTAGCTCCAGCTAGGGCTCATGCCTCCTCCAGCGCAGTGGAGTGGGACAAGAGCCCCGAGCCCAGGTCACAGAGGTTTTTATAGTCTCAGATTACATAAGCACCTATTTTTGTTCAAAAGATCAACCTGGCAGAAGCTCATTGGCCAGTTCATGTGCACGCAGAAGCTCATTGGCCAGTTCATGCTCACGCGGGGTTCTTCTGGGGGATTTCCCTTTTTACTCTGATTGGCCCGATTTTTGGCGTCAGTGGGATCTTCTTAGGGAGGAGTTTCTGTGAACTTAGCCTCCACCCTGTCTCCAGGAAATTGAAACTTAGGGCTAAGCAAGGTCTCAGGTCTACCCTGGCTACTCAGATGTTAGGGCTCCTAACACTATCTTATAGACAGTTAAACACCGGGTGGAGAAGTTAGCTCCATGATGACCAGACTGTACCCAGGACTTGAGCTGCCACAATTCTGAGAACTGACTGCAAAGAAATGGGAAAAAGTGTACCCTGGAACTGAAGATAACTGTATCTAAAACAACCAAGATGATGCTGGTCAGACCAACTGATGACCAATTTAAAGATAACTGTTAGCGATTACTATGCTGTTTCTGCATGGAGCCCCCTCCACTGCCACCCCCACCCCACCCCGGATGCTAAAATGCTCTCATTCCCTGCTTCTTCACGCAGGTGGAACAGGCCTTTGGAGAGATGTCGGCCATCCTCCCCCAGGCCCCAGGGGCCAGCATCTGAAATAAAGCAAACTTTCCTTTCCACGAGCCTGGCCTGTTTATTGGCTTTTGAGTAGCAAGTAGCCGGACCCACACACTCCTTTCAGTAACATCATCACCACCAGCACCACCAATACAATTGTCCCAACTGCCACCATCAATCACCTCCACCACCACCTGCACTATCTCTCTCCACCAGTATCCAAGTCACCACTATCTCTCCCCATCTATCTGGCCATGCTTGCCCTGTTTTCTCTATTAGCAGCTCTTCCACTTCCTGATTTTTTGGGGAAGAGGGGCTGTGGCTGAGCTGGATCTTCATTGCTGCTTGCAGACGTTCTCAATTTGCAGAGAGCAGTGGCTATTCTTCATTTCAGCACCCAGGGTTCTCACTGAGGTGGCTTCTCTTGTTATGGAGCACAAGCTCCAGAGCACAAGGGCTTCAGTACTTAAAACACAATGCCTTAGTTGCTCCACAGCATGTGAGATCCTTCCCGACCAGAGATTGAACCTGGGTCCCCTACTTTGGCAGGCAGATTCTTAACCACTGGACCACCTGGGAAGTCCCTTCACTCCTTGATTTTTAAAATATTTATTCAGGACTCTATTCTCAGTCTACAGTAGCTCTCTCAATGATTTAATCTATTATCATGGCTATAACTTGGTTTCACTGGTGGCTCAGTTGATAAAGAATCTGCCTGCAATGCAGGAGACCTGGGTTCAATCCCTGGGTTGGGAAGATCCTCTGGAGGCGAGCCTGGCAAACCACTCTAGTATTCTTGCCTGGAGAATCCATGGATGGAGGAGCCTGGAGGGCTACAGTCCATGAGGTGGCAAAGAGTCCAACACAACTGAGCAACTAACACTTTCACCTTCATGGTTATAATTACCATCTATTGGCCAGGAGTGGAAGGGGAAAACCCTCCATTTTGTGATCTAGATTACATATACAATGTATATTGAAATCACAACACCTCAAAATCAACTTATCCAAAACTCAATTCTACCTCTCCCCCCAAATCTGCTTTTCCTCAAATGTATCCTTTCTTTATAGTTCTATATAGAAAATATTGTGCTAATTTTGTTCACTGCTATATCCCTAGAAAGTAGCACAGATCCTATCATTCAGTTTATTAATCTTAGGCATTTCTTTGGTGGTCCAGTGGCTAAGACTCCACTCTTGCCCTGCAGGGAGCCAGGGTTCAATGCCTCATCAGGGAACTAGACTCTCCATGCCACAGCTAAAGATCCAAGACACAGCAAATATAAAATAAGAATACAAATTTTCATCTTAATAAACATTTGCTGAGAGAGGGAATGATTCCCTAATCCTACATTGGTCTGCTGCTGCTGCTGCTGCTGCTAAGTCACTTCAGTCGTGTCCGACTCTGTGTGACCCCATAGATGGAAGCCCACCAGGCTCCCCCATCCCTGGGATTCAGCCCCAAAAGCCCAAATAATTCATCACCTTCTATTATACTTTGAGACTCCAGTCAGATCTGATGAGTGCTGTCTTCTAAGGGAGAAGGGGATTTGTTTGAAAAAAAAAAAAAAGACTTCCACCAGATTTCCCTCTGGCACAATTTCACTTCTGTCTAAGAAACTTCCTTCTTTAATTATTTTCGTGGATCTCTGTGATCAGTTAATTTTCTTAGTTTTTCTTTATAAGGATACATCTTTGTTTAACCTTCATTCCTCAATGATGTTTTCACCAGATATAAAATTCTGAGTTGACAGTCTCTTCTTTCATCCTTTAAAAATACGGTTCTACTCTATTCAGTGTTATGTAGCCGCCTGGATGGGAGGGGAATCTGAGGGAAAATGGATACATGTATAACTATTGCTGAGTAAACTTGCTATCCACATGAAAGTATCACAACATTGTTAATCAGCTATACTCCAATATAAAAGTTTTTTAATAATTAAAAAATAAAAAATGACTCTTCCAAATTACAAAAATGACTATACTATCCAATCTACAGATTCAATCCAATTTCTATAAAGTTACCAAAGACATTTTTCACAGAACTAGAACAAAAAATTTTACAATTTGTATTGAAACCCAAAAGATGCCAAAATAGCTAAAGTAATCTTGAGAAAGAAGAATGTAGCTGGAAGAATCAAACTTCCTGACTTAACACTATACTGAAAAGCTACAGTAATCAAGACAGTACAGTACTGGCACAAAGATAGAAATATAGATCAATGGAACCAGATAGAAAGCACAGAGATAAACCCACCTTTGGGCACCTTATCTTTGACAAAGGAGAATGGAGAAAAGACAGCCTCTTCAATAAGTGGTGCTGGGAAATCTGGACAGCTACATGTAAAAGAATGAAATTAGAACACTTCTTAACATCATGTATAAAGATAAGTTCAAAATGGATTAAAGACTTAAATATAAGACCAGAAACTATAAAATTCTTAGAGGAAAACATAGGTAGAACATTCTTGGACATAAATCACAGCAAGATCCTCTTTGACCTACTTCCTGGGTCCTTTGTTTTAATGGAAGTAAAAACAAAAATAGACAAATGGGACCTAATTAAGCTTAAAAGCTTTCACACTGCAAAAGGAAACTATAACAAGATGAAAAGACAGCCCTCAGAATGGAAGAAAATAACTGCAAATTAAGTAACTGACAAAGGATTCATCTCCAAAATGTACAAGCAGCTCATGCAGCTCAATATCAGAAAAACAAACAACCCAATCAAAAAATGGGCAGAACACCTAAACAGACATTTCTCCAAAGAAAACATACAGATGGCTAGTAAATATAAGAAAAGACGCTAAGCATCAGTAATTGTTAGAGAAATGCAAATTAAAACTACAATGAAGTAACGTGACAAATCAGTCAGAACAGCCACCGTCAAAAAATCTGCGCATGGAACCGACAATGACTAGTGGTGTGTCTAGGCCTCCTGGGGCCAGGTTGACCACAGCAAGGAAAGCACCACAAGGACCACCAGAAATCTACAGTGATACAGCGTTCCATCCCTGCAGTCCACTGCCAAGCATGTAGAAAGCAGGAAATACTGAGACGTCGTAAGGGTTGGCTATCTCAGATTTGCTGCACTCGTTGTGGGTTTCATGTGGATCACAACTTCTGGATAAAAAGATTGCAGGTATTAAGTGTCGATGTGAAACTTGAAATCAGCTCTACTGGATTCCTATCAGAAATCTTGCAGAAAGTAGGCCATCTGGGTTCTGATCTGCTATAAAAGATGAAGGTTTAAGTGACCTTAATTAACCTGTCCTGTGCCCCATCTATAAGGAATTCTCTGTAGTAGTTTGTGGCTGGATTAGACTTCCTGGAACATTCCACTCTCAAAAGAACTGATGTGTTTGGGTAATCTGTGGAGGGTTCTGACTTATAATTCAAACTTTGAGTTGTATCCTGAGGTAACTACAAATTGAATTCACCCAAACTTCGGTCACCAAGTGGCGAAAGGGGTAGGAGGGAATAATTTTATTTCTTTTAGTAATTTTTTATTTGGGTAGTGCTTTTTCTGTGTTCCATATTAAAGTGTTTTGTTTTTTGGTTTTTGGTTTTTTTGGCTATCACTTGGAATAGTTCTTTGACAGAGCATATCGCTTAGCTAAATAACCTGAAGTATGCATTGGAATTATGAAATGTCTTGTGAATTTGCAGATCCCTAGAGAGGAAGCAGATGCCACGATCATGGCATCACTTCATGGGAAATAGATGGGGAAACAGTGGAAACAGTGTCAGACTTTATTTTGGGGGGCTCCAAAATCACTGCAGATGCTGATTGCAGCCATGAAGTTAAAAGACGCTTACTCTTTGGAAGGAAAGTTATGACCAACCTAAATAGCATATTAAAAAGCAGAGACATTACTTTGCCAACAAAGGTCTGTCTAGTCAAGGCTATGGTTTCTCCAGTGGTCATGTACAGACGTGAGAGTTGGACTATAAAGAAAGCTGGTCGCCAAAGAATTGATGCTTTTGAACTGTGGTGTTGGAGAAGACTCTTGAGAGTCCCTTGGACTGCAAGGAGATCCAACCAGTGCATTCTAAAGGAGATCAGTCCTGGGTGTTCATTGGAAGGACTGATGCTGAAGCTAAAACTCCAATACTTTGGCCACCTCATGCAAAGAGTTAATTCACTGGAAAAGACTGATGCTGGGAGGGATTGGGGGCAGGAGGAGAAGGGGACGACTAAGAATGAGATGGCTGGATGGCATCACCGACTCGATGGACATGAGTTTGAGTGAACTCTGGGAGTTGGAGATGGACAGGGAGGCCTGGCGTGCTGTGATTCATGGGGTCGCAAAGAGTCAGACACAACTGAGCAACTGAACTGAACTGAACTGAGAGAGGAACCAAATGGCTTTAACGTAAAGGGCAGTAAATGAAGGGGGCTCTAGTTCAAGAGCTTCTAAAGCCTCCCCTAATCAGGTCTAAACTACATAGTAAACTGGTGGAAAGAGTTTATATAGCTTCTGCTCAGGCCAAAGGAGTCACTGACCTGTGTTCAAATTCAAAGCAGTGAGAGCAGAACCTCAACTTAAAACACACTTAAGTTTCACAGATCTTGAATGATCTTTGACAAGAATTCCGGATGCATTTATACCCAAACATTTAAAGTATTAGGTATTCTGTAGATGCAGTGGTTGTCCCAGCCTAGCTTTGTTATCAATCTTCTGGGGTGTCTTTACATAGTTCATATGGAGACTCAGGGGTGAAAGACAGGTGATGTAGCACTTCTGTCTTTAATAATTACAGTTTCAACTATCCAGTAATTTTTAATCCTGAAAAGGGACACCAAGATGCAACCCAGAATTACTGAAAAGTCTTTCCATCTGGTAATTTCCTAGTTTTGTATAGTCTGGTAATTTCCTAGTTTTGTATCTTCAGTTCAGTAGAAACAGTTCAAAGTAGAAAGTTTCAAACATATCAAGACTCTGCACTTGATGCAGAGTCTGGGTTTCTCTATAATAGAATCCCTTTACTAAATGTAGGAGTTGCCAACTGGCTACTGGCAAGCATGAAGCAGATGGATGAGTAAAACTATCCTGATGTGGGAGTATTTCCCTCTAGGAGATGAGTCTTGATAAAAGTGTCAATGCAGGAATCCTACTCCTGGGAGGCTTACAGAATCACCTGATGGGACTTGCAGACTGTATCTGGGCAACAATGTTGGGGTTATTTGAGGTGGCAGGCAGATGTCTACGTTCTGATGTGCTTGGGCGAGTAGAGCATGTCAAGCCAAGGAGAGGTCGGATGATTGAGAAACAAAGGATGCTTGGTTAATCTAAAGACTTCATTTGGGAACCAGAAATCTTTTAACAAATAATCTCTTGGACCTTGAACCACATATTTCCCCTGAAAAGTGCATTTTTTTCCAGCAAAATTTTGTCAGGGATTATTTCATTAAGGAACTGAGATGAATATGTTATTTAATAGCATAAAAATCTGAAGACCTGCAGGAGACTTAAAAATTCCAACCCTTGTTATAACTTTTTTAAAGACTGTAGAATTATCAAAATGCATAAGAATCAAGTTTCAATGTGCTGTATGATGGGTGGATGAGGCTGTCCATTGTACTATTTCTTTGAATTCTTAGGCATGGCTTGGCAGTACAAATACTCTGTCATTAACAAATTCAATAAAAAGTAAATATTCAGAAAAATCTGCAAACAATAAGTGCTGGAGAGGATGTAGAAAAAAAAGAGAATCCTCTTGCACTATTGGTGGGATTGTATATTGATACAGCCACTGTCAATAACAGTGTGGAGATTCCTTTAAAATCTAGGAATAAAAATACCATATGACCCAGCAGTCCCACTATTGGGCATATACCCTGAGTTAACCATAATTCAAAAAGATACATGTACCCCAGTGTTCATCGCAGCACTGCTTACAATAGCCAGGACATCAACAGATGAATGGGCAAAGAATTTGTGATATATTTACACAATGAAATATTACTCAACCATAAAAGGAACAAATCTGAGTCAGGTGAACTGAAGCAGATGAACCTAGAGTTTATTATACAGAATGAAGTAAGTCAGAAATAGAACAACAAATATGGTATATTGATGCATATACATATATATATGAAATCTAGAAAAATGGTACTGATGAACCTATTTGCAGGGTAGGAATGAAGACACACAGAGAGAAGAGAGTTGTGGACACAACGGGGGAAGAAGAGGGTGGGACACACTGAGAGAGTGGCATGCAAACATACAGACTACCACTTGTAAAACAGAGAGCCACTGGAAAGTCACTACACGACACAGGGAGCGCAACCTGGTGCTTCATGATGACCTGGAGGGGTGGGATGGGGAGGGGGAGGGAAGTTCAAGAGGGAGGAGATATATGTACACTTATGGCTGATTCACATTGTTCTACAGCAGAAACCAAGACAATATTGTAAAGCAATTATCCTCCAACTTAAATTTCTAAAAAAAGAAATACACTTTAGCTGCATTAAGCTAGGAAAAAATGTCTCTTTCAGAAACTTCAGGTAACAATAGAGACACTCTAAATTCTGGTTTATCCAGCTCAAAACCACAGGATTATTTAAAGTCTATTTTGACACCAAAGTCACTTCCTGCTCCTCAGATGATGCTCTGTAACTAAAGGGCATTCCTTTCCTAGGGTCAGTTGATTCTGTAATCCCAAAGATGATTAACAATAGCGAGGAAAATCTACTACACAGCGAGCATATGAAAATGTATATAAAGGTGAAGAAAAGGTATATAAAATAAACAGATGAAAAGCAGAACCATGCATCTGATGGTGAAAGACAGAAGTTCACTTTTCTGATAGTGGTTTCCTAAGTCAGCTGACAAAAGATATGTGTCAAGACTCATGAAATTTCCCTGATATAGGAAAAGTATCGAGAGCCCAACAGGGAGCTTTGAGAGCCATGGTGAGGATTACCTGCACAGGAATGCGAGGGTCATCGCTTCTTGCAGGTATGTGTAACCTTGACAGTGACGGTACCTTAACCTGCCGCGTATCAGGGGCTACTTAGTTGAATGATTAGTTGTCTTTTCCTTCTCTTTTATCTTCTGTTCTCTTTAAACACTCTTCTTTCCCCCTTTGATTATGGTTTTCTTCTTCACCACCCTATTCAAACTGTACTCTCAAATATCCCTAAAATTTTCCTTATGGTCCAGTCCAAATGAATTGCTCATCTTCCTCTTCACGGGTCTTATTTTCAAATTGATATCCTCTCCTCCTTGATAAGTTAAATAAACAGGGTGACAATATACAGCCTTGACATACTGCTTTCCCAATTTGGAACCAGTCCCTTGTTCCATGTCCGGATTTAACAGTTGCTTCTTGACCTGCATAGAGTTTTCTCAGGAGGGAGGTAAGGTGGTCTGGTATTCCCATCTCTTTAAGAATTTTCCACAGTTTGTTGTGATCCACAGTCAAAGGCTTTAGTGTAATCAATGAAGCAGAAGTAGATGCTTTTCTGGAATTCTCTTGCTTTCTCTATGATCCAGTGAATGTTGGCAATTTGATCCTTAGTTCCTCTGCTTTTTCTAAATCCAGCTTGTACATCTGGAAGTTCTCTGTTCCCATACTATTGAAATCTAGTTTGAAGGATTTTGAACATGACCTTACTAGCATGTGAAATGAGTGCAATTGTGCAGTAGTTTGAACATTCTTTGGCATTGCCTTTCTTTGGGATTGAAAGAAAACTGACCTTTTCCAGTCCTGTGGCCACTGCTGAGTTTTCCAAATTTGCTGGCATATTGAGTGCAGCACTTTCACAGCATCATCTTTCAGGATTTGAAATAGCTCAACTGGAATTCCATCACCTCCACTAGCTTTGTTCATAGTGATGCTTTCTAAGGCCCACTTGACTTCACACTCTAGGATGTCTGGCTCTAGGTGAGTGATCACACCATTGTAGTTATCCTGGTCATTCAGAATCTTTTTTGTATAGTTCTTCTGTGTATTCTTGCCACCTCTTCTTATTATCTTCTGCTTCTGTTAGGTCCATACCATTTCTGTCCTTTATTGAGCCCATCTTTGCATGAAATGTTCCCTTGGTATCTCTAATTTTCTTGAAGAGACCTCTAGTCTTTCCCATTCTATTGTTTTCCTCTATTTCTTTGTGCTGATCACTGAGGAAGGCTTTCTTATTTCTCCCTGCTATTCTTTGGAACTCTGCATTCAAATGGGTATATCTTTCCTTTTCTCCTTTGCCTTTTGTGTCTCTTGTTTTCTCAGCTATTTGTAATGCCTCCTCAGACAGCTATTTTGCCTTTTTGCATCTTTTTCTTGGGAATGGTTTTGATTACCACCCCCTGTACATTGTCACGAACCTCCATCCATAGTTATTCAGGCACTCTGTCTATCAGATCTAATCCCTTGAATCTATTTGTCACTTGCACTGTATAATCGAAAGGGATTTGATTTAGGTCATATCTGAAAGGCCTAGTGGTTTTCCCTACTTTCTTCAATTTAAGTCTGAATTTGGCAACAAGAAGTTCATGATCTGAGCCACAGTCAGCTCTCAGTCTTGTTTTTGCTGACTGTGTAGAGCTTCTCCACCTTCGGCTGCAAAGAATATAATCAATCTGATTTTGGTATTGACCATCTGGTGATATTCATGTGTAGAGTTGTCTCTTGTGTTGCTGGAAAATGGTGTTTGCCATGACCAGTGAGTTCTCTTGGCAAAACTCTATTAGCCTTTGCCCTGCTTCATTTTGTACTCCAAGGTCAAGCTTGCCTGTTACTCCAGGTATCTCTTGACTTCCTACTTTTGGAGAACTCTGAAAGATGGTGAGGACAAGGAAATCTGGCATGCTGCAGTCCATAGGGTCGCAAAGAGTCGGACACAACTGAGCAACTGAACAATGGCCTCCCTGATAGGGCATTCCAGGTGGTTCATTGAAAAGAATCCTCCTGCCAATGCAGGAGACCCAAGTTCAATCCCTGGGTCAGGAAGATCCCCTGGAGCAGGAAATAACAACCCACTCCAGTATTCTTGTCTGGGGAATCCATGGACAGAGGAGCCTGGCAGGCTCTAGTCCATGGGGTTGAAAAAGAGTTGGACATGACTTAGCAACTAAACAACAACCACCACCACCTCCGTGATAATTTCTGTGGCCCAGCACTGCCCTGACTTTTCCTCTGCCTCTCCTGGTATTCTTTTTCCCTCCTCCTTTTTCCTTTTCCTGAATATTAACAATAATAACCAACATTTTCAAGTACTCACTATGCACCTTGTGTGTTAACCCATTAACCCCCCTAATGGGCTCATTAGGTAAATACTAATATTATTTCCATCTTGTGGATAAGAAAACTGGAGCACAGAAAGTTTATGGTAATTGTCCAAGGTAAATTTACACAGCTTGTAAATGGCAGAACTAGGATTTGAACCCAAGCCATCTCACTCCAGATTTTTGTTAATATGCCTTTGGTTGTTTGTCTCTCTCTCTCTCTTTTTCTACTCTTTCTCTCTAGAGGTATCTCAAGACTCCTTGACTTCACCTCTGCAGATGGTTCTCCAGCTTTGAAATCCCTTCCATTCTCTGGCTCCAGATCAAATAACAACATCAATAGCTGCAATAGCAGCACAAACTGACTCTATTTGAGCACCTACTTTAAGCTGGTATTAGGCTGATTGTTCTATATTCATTATCACACAGTACCTCCATGGCACCACAGAGAGGCTGCTCAAATCTCATAGGTATTCAGTTACAGAGGCAGGTAACAGACCATAAAGTCTATCAAAATAGTATAATATTAACATAAGCTACTTGAAGGAAAATGCCAGGTCCCCTTACCCTTGCAGCCCCTTCTGCAACATCTTCCATGTAAGAGATATCTGGAATATATCTGTGAAGTCAAATTTAAGTGAAAAAGTGTGCAATTTTTTTATATATCAATTATGCCTGCATGTACGCTTCCTAAGTTGTTTCAGTCACGTCCGACTCTTGGCGACCCCATGGACTGTAGCCCGCGAGTCTCCTCTGTTCATGGCATTCTCCAGACAGGAATATTAGAGTGGTTTGCCATTTCCTCCTCCAGGGGCTCATCCCAATCCACATATCAAACTCAAGTCTCCTAAGGCTCTTGCATTTCAGAAGGATCCTTTACCACTAGCACCACCTGGGAAGCCCATCAATTATGCCTAGAAAAGTTTAAAAGTTATTTTAATGAGAGAAGTTCAAACAAGGTGTTTCCTGCCTTGCGGCAACTGCAGGCAGAGTTCTGGAAACTCCTGAGATGGATCATTTGTGAATGTCAGTTATCCATGAACTCTCTGCCCTCATCCCTAGATGGAACAGGCAAGGTAATAGAATGAGCAGCAAGTGAAGGATCAAAATAGAATTCTACACTTATGGTTACCAGGGGGAAGGATGGGGGGAATTTTATAGTTAGGGAGTTTGGAATGGATGTGTACACACTCTTATATTTAAAATAGACAATCAACAGGGTCCTACTGTGTAGCTCAGGGAACTCTGCTGAGTGTTATATGGCAGCCTGGATGTGAGGGGAGTTAGGAAAGAATGTATACATGTATATGTTTGGCTGAGTCCCTCTGCTGTCCACCTGAAACTATCACAATGTTTTTAATCAACTGTGCTCCTATATAAAATAAAAAGTTAAGAAATGGAAACCTATTGCAAATAAAATGGTAATAGAGGCAGCTAGCCTTTATGGAGTGATTTCTGCCAAACACTGTGCTTTACACATTCCCTCATTTATGTCACCACCCCAAACCCAGGAGACCAGCAGCACTGTCAGCCTGCTCCATATATGGCATCTTAGAGAAGTTAAACAACTTGCTCAAATTTGCACAACTGGTGTCAGCACTTGACCCTTAGGGGACCTGTTTCTTCATGAACAGAAAGCGTCAGCTGAAGATTTCCAAAGTCTCCTAGAATTCCGGGATTCTGACATGCCCACAGCTCTTTGAGAACTCTTAAGTTAAGTCTCACATTCATATTATTGAGCACAGGATTGCGGGCTGGGCTGAAAGGAGACCCTTGAAGACTAGCCTTGAGGAAACTTGAGATGCCCAGACTGCCTGCGTTTTAGGAACCAGGAAATGCTGTTCAGCCGTGTGTTTGACTAGCTGCCTCTGCAAGCTATAGTGGCCACTGGGGCAGATGTGATGTTAGTGTTGTAGTTGTGGTGAACGGGAGCTGCTCTCTAGTTACAGTACACAGGCTTCTCACTCCGGCGGCTTCTCCTGTGGCAGAGCATAGGCTCTAGGCTCACGGGCTTCAGTAGCTGCAGCTCACAGGCTCCAGAGCATGAGTTCCTAGTTGGTGCATGGGCTTCGTTGCTCCGCAGCATGTAGGATCTTCCCAGACCAGGGATCGAACCTGTGTCCCCAGCATTGGCAGCCGGATTATTAACCACTGAACCACCAGGGAACTCCTAAAACATTCATTATGTTCTTTGGTGGAAATGTTTTTCTTTTCTTCTTTCTTTTTGTTAAGAATGATTAACATGAGATCTATCCTTTTAGCATATTTTAAATATGTTATTCCGTGTACAACACCGAATTTTAAAGTGCACAAAACTGGGAATGTTATGTTTTACAGCATATCTCTAGAACGTATTTATCTCGTATAGCAAAAGCAGTATACCTATAGAAGAACAATTCCCTGATAACCACCTTTATATTCTCTGCTTCTGTGAATTTGACTACTTCAGATACTTCACATAAGTGAAATCACACAGTATGTATTTGGCTTAATTTCACTTAGCATGATATCCTCTAGGTTCATCTCTGTTGCGGCAAATGGCAGGATTGCCTTATTTTTAAGGTTGAATAACATTCCAGTGTGTGTGAATATCATGTATGTGTGTATATATATATATGTGTGTGTGTGTGTACCATATCTTTTATCCATTAATCTGCAGGACCCACTTTCTTAGGGGATAACCAAAGTTGCCAATAAAGTTACTAGTCACTGGACCTGAATTTTTTTATTATTATTATTTTTAAAAAATTTAATGAACCATTTTTAAAGTCTTTATTGAATTCGTTACAATATTGCTGCTGCTTTATTTTTTTGCTTTCTTGGTCACAAGGCATATGGGATCCTAGCTCCACGACCAGGGATCAAACCTACACCTCCTGCATCGGAAGGTGAAGTCTTAACTTTTAGACCACCAGGGAAGTCCTGGGACTTGAATTTCAACAAGTGCACACTAGAAGAGCCACACTGGTTGTTCATATTGAAATGTCTCCACATCATTTATAAATAATCATGTCCCCAGACCAACTCCCAGGACACTCTTATCAGCCCAAAACATGCCCTGGGAACCCATCAAATGCCTCATAGTTCAGCAGCTGAAAGATTGACACCTCCTCTCTCAGAGAGGGTCTCCAATGTCCATTCTACTTGGTTGGTTTCTGAACCATTGTTTTTTTTTTTAGTCACTAAGTCTTTGCGACCCCATGGACTGCAGCACATCAGGTTTCCCTGTCCATCACTATCTCCCGGAGTTTGCTCAAACTCATATCCATTGTGTCAGTGATACCATCCAGCCATCTCATCCTCTGTTGTCCCCTTCTCCTCCTGCCCTCAATCTTTCTCAACATGAGGGTCTTTTCCAATGAGTCACCTCTTCCCATCAGGTAGCCAAAATATGGGAGCTTCAGCTTCAGCATCAGTCTTTTCAATTCAGGGTTGATTTCTTTTAGGATTGACTGGTTTGATCTCCTTGCAGTTCAAGGGACTCTCAAGAGTCTTCTCCAACACCACAATTCAAAAGCATCAATTTTTCGGTGCTCAGCCTTCTTTATGATCCAATTCTCACATCCATATATGGCTATGGGAAAAATCATAGCTTTGACTATTGTATGGCAGAAACTAACACAATACTGTAAAGCAACTGTCCTCCAATTTAAAAAAATATCCTATGATAAACCTTAATGCCAAAGAATATTAAGCAAAGAACGTATATAAAAAGCAACATTTATTCTATTATCTCTCATGATTTCTGCCATACAATAATGTGAATCAACTATGCAAGCATGCTCAGTTGCTTCAGTCGTGTCCAACTCTTTGTGACCCTTTGGACTGTAGCCCACCAGGTTCCTATGTCCATGAGATTCTCCAGGCAAGAATACTGGAGGGGGCTGCAATGCCCTCCTCCAGGGGATCTTCCTGACCCAGAGATGGAATGCATGGTTCCTGCATTGCAGGCAGATTCTTTACCATTAAGCCATTGGGGAAGTCCTGAATCAGCTATATGTATACATATATCCCTTCCCTCTTGAGCCTCCCTCTCCCTCCTTGTGTTTGACCCCTCTAGGTCATCACAAAGCACCAGTTGGGCTCTCTGTGCTACACAGCATCTTCCCACAAGCTCTCTATTTTACACATGGAAGTGTATATATGTCAGTGTTACTCTCTCAGTTTATCCTCCCTTCTCTTTCCCCTGCTGTGTCCGCAAGTCCGTTCTGTATGTCAGCACCTCTATTCCTGCCCTGCAAATAGGTTCGTCAGTACCATTTTTTAAGATTCCATATACATGTGTTAATATACAATATTTTTTCTCTTTTTGTCTTACTTCGCTCTGTATGACAGACTCTAGGTTCATCCACATCACTACAAAAGACCCAATTTTATTCCTTTTTATAGATGAGTAATATTCCATTGTATATATGTACCACAACTTCTTTATCCATTAATTTGTTGATGGACATCTAGGTTACTTCCATGCCCTGGCTTTTGTAAACAGCACTGCAATGAACATTGATGTATATGTGTATTTTTGAATTATGGTTTTTCTCAGGGTGGGATTTCTGGGTCATACAGAAGATTTATTCCTAGTTTTTTAAGGAATCTCCCTACTGTTCTCCATACTGACTATATCCATTTACATTCCCACCAACAGTGCAAAAGTGTTCCCTTTCTCCACATCCTCTCTATCATTTAATGTTCATAGTTTTTTTATGATGGGAATGGTGTTTTTTAAAGCAATAATTATCATTATTCAGCATTCGATAACTGACACCCAGCCCTTGGGGAATATCCTGGAATCTTTCCTCAACCATTTCACGTGTCTCCCTTATGTTTTGCTGTTCCAGGACTCTGCTTTCTGCTAAGCCTTGCAGGAGTCGTGGCTCAGAAAACCAAAGGTGAGTGTGCAAAGCCTTACTTTTCCATAGCCAGAGACCAGGGAGTGTGTAGACCAACAATGTAGCTGAGGCCACTCACATCTTCCATCAGGATAGAGAAAGGAGGCTGCTTCTGGGAACAGAACTGGAGCAGCCTCACTCCTGTAACTCTTTTTAACTCAACATTTCATCAAATGTAGGTATCTTTTTTGGCTGCACTGGGTCTTTGTTGCTGCCTGAGAGCTTTCTGAAGTTGTGGTGAGCAGGCACTGCTCTGGAGCTGTGATGCGTGGGCTTCTCTTGTTGCAGAGCATGAGCTTCGGCAGGTGTGGTTCCTGGGCTCTAGGGCCCAGGCTCAGTAGTTGCAGTGTGTGGGCTTAGTTGCTCCTCAGCATATGGGATCTTCCCAGACCAGGGATTGAACCCATATCTCCTGCACTGGCAGGTGGATTCTTTACCACTGAGCCACTAGGAAAGCCCCCTCCGCTCATTTTCAATGGGCCACAAATAAGATTCTTAGTGATCTCCATCTAAATGAAGTTATACATAGGGTTACAAATATAACATGCACTCTTATCAGAATATACCTTCTGTGATACCCTATAAATTCCAATTTTTGTAATCACAGCTGACATTGGTTATGTGGCAGGCACTGCCCAAAGCATTTTATGTGGATTAATCCACTTACCCCCTCACAATAACCTATTTTTATGATGAGGAAATTGAGGCATACAGAGGTTAGGACACTTGTGCAGAGACATACAGGTAGGAAGAGGTGGAGCCAGAATCAAATCCATTGTCCAAGCTCTTAACCAACTCATCCCCTTTTCTGTATTCTGCAGTGATCTTGAGAATAGCATAGTTATATTGCCCTGAAACGTTTGTGTTAAAAATTAACTGGTTTAATGCCAACCCCAGTCCTTTATCATGCACAAGAATCTCATGTGCATAACTTGGGTTTGATGTCTTTCATTCTTTAATGTACTAGAATTTCACAAAAGGAAAAGGGTGCAGCTTCCTCGGCCTTGAGAGGCCCTAGCTCAAAGACAAAACCAAATAATAACAGAAGAGTTTTTGACTCAAATGTCACTCAGTCATGTCTAACTCTTTTGCGACCCCATGGACTGTAGCATTCCAGGCCTCCCTGTCCATCACCAACTTCCAGAGCTTGCTCAAACTCATGTCCATCAAGTTGGTGATGCCATCCAACCATCTCATCCTCTGTTGCCCCCTTCTCCTCCTGCCTTCACTCTTTCCCAGCATCAGATGATTCAAATGACATCTGACCTAATTCTGTTCTCCTTGCAGGGACCTGTACCCATTGCCCCCAAAATGCTTTCTGTGTCAATAATACTCACTGTACCTGCAACCATGGATATAATTCGGAATCCGGGGAGAAATACTTCAACTACCCCTTCGAGATATGTGAAGGTAAAGGGGTAATTTTCTTTTCTTTGTTTTTTTGTTTTTGCTGTACTGTGCCTTAGTTGCAACAGGCAGGACCTTTTAGTTGCAGAATGCAAACTCTTAGTTCCCTGATCAGGGGTCGAACCCAGGCCTCCTGCATTGGGAGCTCAGAGTCTTAGTCACTGGACTACCAGGGAATCCCAGGGGTAATTTTCAAATCACCCAGAGGTGAATGTGGAAGGAAGGCAGCATAAAGGCTGTGAGGAAGTAACCATAACATGCAATGCTGAAAACTGCCAACTCAATCTTCGCCAAAAAAATGCTTTCATGGTGTCAGAAAAGTGGGCTTTTCCAGAACTTGCATGTGTCCGACTCTTTGTCATCCCAAGGACTACAGCCTGCCAGGCTCCTCTGTCCATGGGATTTTCCAGCAAGAATACTGGAGTGAGTGCCATTTCTTCCTCCAGGGGATATTCTTGACCCAGGGATCGAACCTGCATCTCCTGTATCTCCTGCATTGCCGGCGGGTTCTTTACTGCTGAGCCACCAGAGAAGCCCCCTTCCAGAACTTAACTAGGTCTCACTTTTCTCCTCCATATTGTGGAGATAATAATGCTGACCTCATGAGGGTGGAAGCGGAATTGAATAAGGTATTTAATGTGACCATACTTCATGAATTACAAAGCACAATGCAATTTTTGTGCAATTTTTAAAACATTTTCTTGGCTGCACAGCTCAGCATATGGGATATTAGTTCCCCAACCAGAGATCAAACCTGCACCCTAGATTTTTTACCACTGAGCCTTCAGAAAAGCCCTTGTTTTCTACTTTATTGATTTCAGCTGTAATATCTCCCTAATTTCTTTCTTCCTGATTTCTTTTTTCTTTTTTTCCAAAAAACTTGGTGATTTGTTTTTCATCTTTCTTCAAAATAAAGACATTTAAGGCCATAACTTTTCCTGTGGTAGAGGTTCAGATATATTCTATAGGAAGAAATATTATTTTTATTAATCTGTAAATGGTTTGTAATTTCCTTTTGATGTTTTGTCACTCCAAGAATTACATGGGAGGGTGCTTCCTAATTTCCTAACAGTTAAGACTTTCTGTGAATGTTTTAATTTCTTAATTTTTAATTGACTTACAATGTTGTGTCACAGAAAGATACAATGTTGTGTTACTTTCTGTTGTACAGCAAAGTGAATCAGTCAGGCATATACATATAGCCACTCTTTTTAGATTCTTTCCCCATATAGGTCATTACAGAGTGCTGAGCAGAGTTGCCTGTGCTGCACAGCAGATTTTTATTAGTTATCTACTTTATAGCTAGTAATGCGTATATGTCAATCCCAGTCTCCCAGTTTACCCCTCCCCTCCCTATCCTCTGGTAACCATAAGCTTGTTTTCTACATTCATGACTCTACTTCTGTTTTGTAGAAAAGAATACCTTTTTTTTAGATTTTAAATACCATTTTTTAGATTCCACATATAAACAATATCATATGCTACTTGTCTTTCCGTGTCTGATTTACTTCAACTCAGGACGACGATCTCTAGGTCCATCCATGTTTCTGCGAGTGGCATTATTTTGTTCTTTTTTATGACTAATATTCCATTGTATGTATGTGCCACATTTTTTTTATCCATTCCTCTGTGTTTCCATGTCCTCCCAAGAGGCCCCATGTCCAAATACAGCCACAGTTGGAGTTAGGGTTTCAACATTTGAACTGACCGGGGCAGGTTGGTGGGTGGTCCAAACACAGTCCCGTTTAATGTCCTTGGCATTTTCCATTCCTTTGTACACGAAGTCTGAGGCTTCCTCTGGCTCCTGGAGACCACTCAGTCCACACTCAGGACAAATAGAAGTAGTGGGGAGTTGATACCACCTGTAAATATTCCTCCACCAATAAGTGATAAGATTTAGTGGATAAATACCCCGGTTCCCTCACCTCTCAGCTAGTGTTACTTGAAGTGCCTGCTCTACACTGCCTCCCAGAGGTTCCCAGAGGAGTTGAGCCTCAGTTTTCCACAGCAGAAATTTGCTAGATAATACCCCCTTTATTTTCTGCCTTTCCCTCTGTTTCATTTCACCATTTCCCTTCCAGTGCTTTCTGGGATCATTTCCTAAATAAAATACTTGCACTAGAATCCTTGTCTCAAAGTCCACTTCTTGGGAACCCAACCAAAATCAGCAAAGAAAGGAAAAAACAAAGACAACCTTTACCTTAACCAAGTTGTTTTGAAACGCCAGGGTAGACTGGTGAAAAGGATACAGCTTATGACACATATAAGATGCTCAATAAATCTTTGTCAAACAAATGACCAATTTTCTCCTATGTGCTGCAGATATTGATGAATGTAAACCACCCATTAGTATATATTGTGGAGTGAATGCTCAGTGTCAGAATATCAAAGGAAGTTTCTACTGTCACTGTATTGCTGGATATAAACTCCTCTCTGGGAAAGCACGATTCAATGATTCCAATGAGAACACTTGTCAGAGTAAGAAAATTTTTTGTTTTCTTATCTCCCCTCCTAATTTTTAAGTTAGTCTAACACCAGCATGTGCATGCTTAGTCATTTCCAATTTTTTGGTGACCCCATAGATTATAGCCCAACATGCTCCTCTGTCCATGGAATTTTCCAGGCAAGAATACTGGAGTGAGTTGCCGTATCCTCCTCCAGGGCATCTCCCCAACCCAGGGATTGAACCCTGGGCTTCTGCATCTCTTGCATTGGCAGCCGGATTTTTTTTTTTACCACTGTACCACCTGGGAAGTAAAAATATATATATTTGTGGTGGGGCCAGTGAATATCTATTCTCTGGAAGGAAATGGGTGATGTAAAGAGAAGGTGAAAAGGAAAGAAGGAAATTTAGATAAAAGATGGGGTTAAGAATGCAAGTGAATTTTGGAGATGATGTCACAGGTCACAGGATGATGGCTGAGACAGGATTCTTTGAGTTGCTAAGCAGAGAAACCCACTGAGGTTAACTTAAGGAAAAATATGACTTTATGATAAGATTCTGGGGCTTTCCTGGTGGCTCAGTGGTAAAGAATCCGTCTGCCAATGCAGGAGACACGGGTTCAATCCCTGGGTCAGGAAGATTCCCTGGAGTAGGAAATGGCAACCCACGCCAGCATTCTTGCCTGGAGAATTCCATGGACAGAGGAGCCTGGCAGGCTACAGTCCATGGGGTCACAAAAAGTTGGATGTGACAGACCACTGAGCACGCACACACACATGTGATGAGATGCATGGATATGTCTTGGGTAAGAATACAGCTGGGTACTGGAATGAACTGAAGTTGGGGACCCAACACTGTGAATCCACTTCTTCTCTTCCCCTTGCAAACTGGTTTCTCTGCTTCCTAATCCACAAGATAGGAAATATGGCCACCAACAGCTCCAAACCTTACCATTGCTACTGATCCAACCACCAAAAAATGGTAACTGATTCTCTCTCTTGAATGTAATTGCATATCCTTTGAAAATGTAAAAATTGACACAGTTTGAATCATATGCCCACCCTTGGATCTGTGATCTTGGATAAGCATGGTAACTGTCATAGAAATCATATAGGTAGAGAAAGTCTATATATAAGAAATACAGGACTCGGCAGACTATCCATGAGGTACAGGCTACAACTGAAGTTGTAAGAGAGAGAGTCTCTAAATCTGAATGCTAGGAAACTGATTCATGGAGAAACAATAATTGATTGACATGTGTATATGTATATATATATACACTCATACGTGGGTGCTCAGGCATGTCTGAGTCTTTGCGACCCCACAGACTATAGCCCACCATGCTCCTCTGTACGTGGAATTTTCTAGCCAATAATACTGGAGTGGGTTGTCATTTCCTACTCCAGGGGATCTTTCTGACCCAGAGATCGAACCTGCCTCTCTTGTGCCACATGAATTGCAGGCAGAATCTTTACCACTGAGTCACCAAGCAATAATACTGATAGACAAAATTTATTTCAACTGTACTATGTGCCAGAACAGAGGAGCCTGACAGGCTACAGTCCATGGGGTCACAAAGGGTCAGACACAACTAAGCACAAACACACACATACCAGGTACTGCACTAAGTACTTTATATTCTTCATTTATAATAATTGCATGAGGTAAGCACTGTTACAGATAAAGAAACTGAAGCACCCAAAATTTAAGTAACTTGTGCTCCTGCCCATCCAGCATTAAAGCCATGAGGTTGGAGACTCCACAGTAGAAAGAGCTTAGAGGAAGACTAACAAGGGTCATTGTATCCCACTCCCCGCAAGATCCCCTAAGGAGCTCATCGTCATGAGCAGCACAAGCCTTCAGCTTTGATATCAGGAAATCTCATATCAGAATTATCAGGCCATCTTTTTACCAATAGGATTCATACCAGGTCAGTTCTGAGATTCCTTCCAATGGGAGAGTCCAGGACCCCACAATCCTTCCGCAAAACTGAGTCTCAAAACAAAGAGGAACGATTATGCCAAAGGGAAGCGAGCCACAACGACTGAAGCCCACTCGCCCTAGAGCCTGTGCTCCGCAACAAGAGAAACACCACAAAACGCCTGTGCAGGGCCGTAACTAGAGAAAGCCCCCGTGCAACAACGAAGACCCAGGGCAGACAAACACTCATAAATGAATTAAATAATGTTTTAAAAAGGGGAGCAGGACTGTTCAGGGACCTAAGACCCAAACTCCCTTTAAAAGATTAAAACAGGATTCCAAGATCAAACTGGAAAACAACAGTGGTACAAAGGCCCCCACAGGTACAGAGATACCTTTTCCAGAGACCCGCACTGAATTACAGAGGCTTGGCTATTTCACATCAGGGCTCTTAGGTAGCAAAGGGGCCACAGGCAGTCTTCATCAAGGATACCTGTGAATGACTGAACTTGCTTACACCTCCTTCTGATTTTTGTGTGTGCAGTCTCTGCACATGTGAAGTGGTACAAGCTTTGCTTCCCTCCTGCCTCAGCAGTAAAAAGCCGCCGGCAATGAAAGAAACGCAGATTTGATCTCTGGCTCAGGAAGATCCCCTGGAGAAGGAAATGGCAACGCACTCCATATTCTTGCCTGGAGAATTCCATGGACAGAGGAACCTGGCAGACTATAGTCATGGGGCCCCAAAGAGTCAGACACAACTTAGCAACTAAAAAACAGCCACGACAAGTATGGATTTAAGTCTGGGCTCTACAGTTACCCCCGCATGACTACAGACATTTTCATAACAACTTGTGCCTATTTTCTCATCTGCTTAAATAACAGAACCTGACTCATGGAATTATTTCAAGGATTAAATGAAATGATGCATGTGAGGAAGCATTCAGCAAGTGGTAGCTGTGATTTTTGTGCATGGCGCATTTTTCTGCCAGATGCAGCCACATCTTCAAGCGACAAGAGCAGAATGGTTAAGAATACTTTCCAGGTGGACTTCCATGGTAGTCCACTGGTTAAGCATATTCCTGCCAATGCAGGGGACATGGGTTCAATCCCTGGTTGGGGAACTAAGATCCCACATGCAGCAACCACAAGTTTTCATGCTGCAACTGAAAAGATCCCACATGCTGCAAGGAATTTCGAAGATCCTGCATGCCACAACTAAGAGCTAGTGGCGCCAAATAAATAAATAAATACTTATTTTAAAAAACAGCTGATGGTTATAAACTGACATTCCTGTCTCAGTTATAATTCCCAGCCAGACTGAATTTTAAAACCTAAAGCATCGAGTCTTCCGTTTGCTCAGCCATTTCAGTTATAATGGTCAGCCAGAGCCAAATCTGAATGAAAGAGCTTGGAGCTTACAATTTTCTGCTTCCTCTATGCCATGGTATCTCTATCACAGCAATATTGACACTTGGGCTCCCAAAATTATTTGTGGTCAGAAGCTGTCCTCTGCATTAAAAGGCATTGAGCAGCACCCACCCACTAGACCCAGTAGCATCCCCACTCAAGGTCATGAGTGACCTCCAAAAATGGCTCTAGCCATTGCCAATGTCCCCAGGAGGCAAAATCACCCAAAGTTGAAAACACTGCACTCCACGACAGCAAGGAATTTGGACTCTGATCCCCCTAAAGAGCAAATGAACTCATCAGAGAACATGAAGTGTATGATTTCAGACCTCCTAGATGCAATGCTACCCACCTTACCTGCCGACTTCACACTTTCACTCTTGGTTCCAACAGTAACTTGTCTTGATGTCTTTTTCAGAAATCACCCCCTCAAAGACAACCAACAGCACAAAAGAGGTGAGTGGAAGCTGAGTCCTGGAACCTAGACAGGTAACAGATATTTACAAATCTCAAAGTTAGCAAAGGGAGGTGAATACTACTTATGTGTGCTATATGTCATATATCATATGCATGATAATATAAAATACTTGATATGATTATGAGAAATATTGTAATATATGCTAATTATGATATACATTTATTAAACTATTATATTTTGATATAAATATGTATTGTATAACTGTGATATATACATATATATATCACTGTGTTTATCAGTATATATCTCACTATAGAGATAAATGATAGACCAATACAGTGTGTATGTATATATGGCTGTATGTGTATGTGTGTGTGTGTGTGTACTACCCCCTGAAGACAGGAACTATCCCAGACCAAGAAAGAGACTAAGTAAGACTGTATTAGGATTTGCTGAGCTACTGGAACAAAGAGACCCAAATATCCAATGGCTTTAAAAACATGGATCTTTATTACTTCCTGAGTCATTAGTCCAGAGGTGAGCAGTCCAGGCTGGTGAAGAAATTCTGCTCCATGAGGTCATTCGGGTACCCACGTTCTTTCCATACTGCTACTCCATCATCCCCTGGCATCTTGTCCTCAGCTGCATAGTCAAAGCTGGGTCGCTGCAATGTTGCATTCATACTGGTGGGTAGAAGGGAGGGGAAATCCAGGGCAAGCTGTCTGTTGTACAAGGTGAAGGGGAAGAGTGGAGAGAGGGCCTCTCTCCTCATCCACGCATTATATAAAGTGCTGATAAGGTCAGGAGACATGAGACAGGAGACCTCTTTGGAGACATGTCTTACGGTGACAATCCAGAAGTTGCATATATCACAGTGAAACCTAGCTGCAAAGGAAGCTGGGACAATACTATCTTTGATTGGGTGGCACAGCCCAGATAAAATTTGAGAAATTTATTCAATTATTAAAAATAGGAGGATGGAACTTCCCTGGTGGTCCAGTGGTTAAGAGTCCACCTGCCAGTGTAGGAAACATGGGTTCTGTCCCTGGTCTGGGAAGTTTCCACATGCTGTGGGACAACTAAGCCTGCATGCCTTACAGCCTATTCTCTGCAGCAAGAGAAGTGACCCCAATTAGGAGCCCGCACACCGAAACTAGAGTGTAGCCCCCCCGACTAGCTACAGCTAGAGAAAGTCCAGGTCAGCAATGAAGACCTAGTACAGAAAAAAACAAAAAGTGCAGGAAGGGGAAATGGATAATTGGCAATGGCAACCCACTCCAGTACTCTTGCCTGGAAAATCCCCTGGACAGAGGAGCCTGGTGGGCTGCAGTCCATGGGGTCGCTAAGGGTCGGACACGACTGAGCAACTTCCCTTTCACTTTTCACTTTTATGCATTGGAGAAGGAAATGGCAACCCACTCCAGTGTTCTTGCCTGGAGAATCCCAGGGATGGGGGAGCCTGATGGGCTGCCGTCTATGGGGTCGCAAAGAGTCGGACACGACTGAAGCGCCTTAGCAGCAGCAGCAGGATAATTAAAAGAGACCAAGAAAATGATTATAGGTAGTAATCACTAGTGTCTGTAAGCTGACTCTGAATTTTAGCAAAGAGAATGATGCATGTCTCTGAGCATCTATTGTCTGACAGAATGAGCTCCTCCCTCTGTCTCACACTCCCCACCTTCACCTTTCCCGACTCCCAAGGGACTCCCATGCCGTGGCCCCCCCAAGCTCTAGGTCTCAGAAACACACCGTTCTCTCTACCTAAAACTCCTTTTTCCAGTCCCTCACCTGGCTGCTTCCTCCCACTCTTCTTTACTCAAGACCCAATTCAGGTGTCACTTCCTTCGGGATGGCCTCCATCACTCCCTCCATCTGAGTTAATATCCCCCCAGTATGTTCTTATTTATTTATTTGGCTTCACTGGCAGGAAATGGCAACCCACTCCAGTACTCTTGCCTGGAAAATTCCATGGACAGAGGAGGCTAACGGGCCACAGTTCATGGGGTCACAAAGAGTCAGACACAGCTGATCAGCTGAGCACACACACACTCGGCCTTCGTTGTGGCCGCTGGGATCTTTAGTGGCGGTGTGTGAAGTCTTAGTTGAGAGAACTCTTGGTTGCGGCATGTGGGATCAAGTTCCCTAAATCAAGGATCGAACCCAGGCCCTCTGCACTGGGTGAGCAGAGTCTTAGCCACTGGACCACCAGGGCAGTCCCCACCAGACTATGCTCTTATGGTAGGGATTTCAAATCCTAATACCACAGTGGCAAGTGACTCAGGCAAGATGATGACCTCACAGCATTAGGGTTCTCCAGAGAAACAGAACCAATAGATGATAAGCTACAAAGAGAGCTGTTATAAGGAATTGGTTGACAGGTCCCAAAATCTGTAGTCAACAAGCTGGAGACCCAGAAGAGTTGATGATGTAGTTCCAGTTTGAATCCAGAGATCTGAGACCAACCCAGGAAGAGCTGATGTTTCACTGTGAGTTTGAAGGAAAACAACAATGTCCCAAAACTGGGTCGTTTGTAGAGGTGTGGATGGGCTTAAAAAGTCTGTCATACAGAGTAAAGTAAGTCAGAAAGAGCAAAACAAATATTCATCTATTATATGTGGAATCTTTTTTAAAAAATGGTACTGATGAATCTATTTGCAGGGCAGGAATAGATACACAAAGGTAGAGAACAGACATTCGGACATAGCGGGGTAAGGGGAGGGTGGGGTGAATTGGGAGATTAGGTTTGACATAAATACACTACCATGTGCAAAACAGACAGATAATGGGAAGTTGCTGTATAGCACAGGGAGCTCAGCTTGGTGCTCTGTGATGACCTAGAGGTAGGTTGGGTGGGGGGGAGGGAGGTTCAAGAGGGAAAGGATATATGTTAGAAATAGCTGATTCACTTCATTGTACAGCAGCGACTAACAACACTGTAAAGCAATCACACTCCAATAAAATTTAAAAACAATGTCCAATTAAATAAATATATATTTTTTTAAATAAAGCTAAAAAGCAATGTCCCAGCTCAAGGCTGGCACAGACAGTCAGGCAGGAGGAAATTCCCTCTTACTCAGACTTCTTGTTCTAATCAGACCCCCAAATTGACTCGATGAGCCCCCACCACATCAGGAAGGGCAATCAGCTTTACTTCCCCCATCCATTCAGATGTTAATTTCATGTCAGACCCAGAATGACGCTTGGCCAAATATCTAGGTAACCCATGACTCAGTTTAGCTGGCACATAAAATCAGCCATCACACTTTTTAAGAGGAATTTACTCATCTTTAAGGTGAGGGTGGTGATGACGCCCTTGAATAATGAGCAGGTTAAATGAGATAATGCATGTATAGTATTCAGCACAGTGCCGGGTCCAGAATGCCGGGTCCAGAGTACACATTCATCCATGTTATTTATTGCTATCTCCTCCAGACTGACGACATTTAAGTGGTGTGCTGTCACTCACTAGACAGTGAGCTTCTTGAGGAGAGGAAGCAGACCAAGCCAGCCTTGGGAGGTCAACATCCGTTCATTGCAGTAATGAACAAATAATCGTGTTATCAAAAGGAACACTTCACTATAAAAGTCGGTGTCAGGTTTCTCAAAAAATTAAACATAAAATTATCAGGTGACTCTACAATTATCTGAGCTTCCTTGGTGGCTCAGACAGTAAAGCGTCTGTCTGCAATGCAGGAGACCCAGGTTCGATCCCTGGGTCAGGAAGATCCCCTGGAGAAGGAAATGGCAGCCCACTGCAGTAGTCTTGCCTGAAAAATCCCATGGACTGAGGAGTCTGGTAGGCTACAGTCCACGGGGTCGCATAGAGTCAGACACAACTAAGTGACTTCACTTTCTTTCACTTTCTACAATTCTACTTCTGGGAATATACCCAAAAGAATTGAAAGCAGGGACCCAAACATATACCTGGACAAAAGTAGAATTCAAAAGGATACACGTATCCCTATATTCATAGCAGAACTGTTCACAATAGCCAAGACATGGTAACAACCTAAATGTCCATTGACAGATAAATAGATAAAGAAGATGTGGTACATGTATATAATGGAATATTACTAAGTTACTTTAGTCTTGTCCAACTCTGTGTGACTCAGTGGACTGTAGCCCGCCAGGCTCCTCTGTCCATGGGATTCTCCAGGCAAGAATACTGGAGTGGTTGCCATGCCCTCCTCCAGGGGATCTTCCCAACCCAGGGACTGAACCCACGTCTTTTATGTCTCCTGCATTAGTAAGCAGGTTCTTTACCACTAGCACCACCTGGAAAGCCCAGTGGGATATTATTCAGGCATAAAAAAGGTTGAAATAATGTCATTTGCAGCAACATGGATGAACCTTGAGATTATCATACTAAGTGAAGTAAGTCAGAAAGTGAAAGACAAATACCATATGATGTTGTGTATGTGAAATCTAAAATATGACACAAATGAACTTAATTACAAAACAGAAACAGGCTCACAGACATAGAGAACAGACTTGTAATTACCAAGGAGGGAGGGGGTAAGGGAGGACTGGATTGGGAGTTTGGGATTAGCAGAGGTGAACTATTATACATAGAATAGATAAACAACAAGGTCCTACTTTTAAGTAGCACAGGGAGCTATATTCAATATCCTGTGATAAACCATGATGAAAAAATATGAAAATGTGTATATAAAACTGAATCACTTTGCTGTACAGCAGAAATTAATACAGCACTGTAAATCAACTCTATTTCAATAAAATAAATTTTAAAAAAAGAGAGCAGGGACCCAAATATATACTTGCACAACTATGCTCTTGGAAGTCCTATTCACAATAGCCAAAAGACAGAAACAGCCCAAATGTCCACTAATTGATGACAGGATGAATAAAATGTGGTATACCTATACAGTGGAATATTATTCAGCCATAAAAAATGAAGTTCTGATTCCCAGCACAATATGGATGAACCTCAAAAACATTATGCTCAGTGAAAGAAGTCAGACACAAAAGATTACATGGTATATGATTTCACTTACATAAAATGTCTAAAATAGGCAAATCCAGGGAAACAGAAAGCAGATTTGTGCTTTCCAGAGGATGGGGGAGGGGAGAATGGGAAGTAACGGCTTAATGGGTTTTATTTGGAAATGATGGAAATGTTTTAGAACTACATAGAGGTGATGGTTATACAACATTATGGACATTCTAAATTATTACTGACTTGTATACTTTAAAAGGGTGAGGAACTTCCCTGGTGGTCCAGTGGTTAGGACTCCATGCTTCCAACTGCAGGGTGTGTGGGTTTGATCCCTGGTTGGAGAACTAAGATCCCACATGCTATGTGGCAAAAAAAAAAAAAAACTACTTTAAAAAAAGGATATATTTTATGTTACGTGAATTTCACTTCAAAAAAACAAAATGCATTTCCAAAGAAAGGCAGGTACAAAGTCATCACGTTAGCTGCTAAGTCACTTCAGTCGTGTCCGACTCTGTGTGACCCCATAGATGGAAGCCCACCAGGCTCCCCCTTCCCTGGGATTCTCCAGGCAAGAACACTGGAGTGGGTTGCCATTTCCTTCTCCAATGTGTGAAAGTGGAAAGTGAAAAGTGAAAGTGAAGTCGCTCAGTTGTGTCCCCGACCCTTAGCGACCCCACGGACTGCAGCCTACCAGGCTCCTCCATCCATGGGATTTTCTAGGCAAGAGTACTGGAGTGGCTTGCCATTGCCTTCTCCCATCACGTTAGATCAGACGCTAAAACAGCAATTCTGATGACGCAATATTCTGGCACCTACTCTGTACAAATGAGTTTAAACCAAGAAGACTTCCACTGCCATTTAGAAGAGAGCGAGGCGTTTTATATCAGATGTGGCTGAGGACGGGCGCTGCCCTTACACTAGAAAACTCAGCTCAGAATTTCCACCAACACTGGTTAGGCTGAAAGAGTAGATCATTAAAAAGGCTTATTTGAACCTGATTCTGAAAGTCCCTCCAACCCTTCTTTACATATTACTCTGCTTATAACTCTTTGGCATGATATTTTCCTATTAAAAACGTCCATTTAAACCGTGAACACTTACTGAGCCCCTGCTATTCACCAAAGGGGCTTCCCAGGTGGCACAGTGGTAAAGAATCCGCCTGCAATGCAGGAGAGACGGAAGATGCTGGTTCAATCCCCGGGTCAGGAAAATCCCCTGGAGGAGGGCATGGCAACCCACTGTAATATTCTTGCCTGGAGAGTCCCACAGACAGAGGAGCTTGGTGGGCTCTAGTCCATAGGGTCGCAAAGAGTCAGAAACAACTGAAGCCACATAGCACTATTCATCAAGGACTGTTCTAGGTACTATGAAATAGCCGTGAAGACAAAATTCCTATCCCAATGGGACTTACTGTCTAGCACTTTGTATGCTGTGCTTAGTCATTCAGTCGTGTCTGACTCTTCACAACCCCATGGACTGTACCTGCCAGGCTCTTCAGTCCATGGGGATTCTCCAGGCAAGAATACTGGAATGGGTTGCCATGCCCTCCTCCAGGGGATCTTCCCAATCCAGGGATCGAACCCAAGTCTGCCACATTACAGGCAGATTCTTTACCGTCTGAACCACTAGGTAAGCCTATGAATACAGGAGAGGATAGTCAATCCCTTCTCAAGGGGATCTTCCCCACCCAGGAATCAAATTGGGGTCTCCTGCATTGCAGGCAGATTCTTTACCAGCAGAGCCACCAGGAAAGTCCTCTAGTACTTTAACATACCACAAATCCTGTAGAAGCTTGTTAAAGCACAGGTTTGAATTCAGAATATGTGGACTGGGACCTAGGAGTCTGAATTCCTAATAAGCTCTCATGTGATGCTGATACTGCTTCTCTGAGGACTATACTTTGAGTAAAAGCATGCAGAGATCAACATAAAAATAATTTTTCAAATCACATATGCTACAATTTTTTTTAAGTATGGTTTTTTTTAATTAGAGTGTAATTGCTTTACAATGTTGTGTTAGTTTCTGCTGTACAACAGCGTGAATCAGCTATAAGTGTGTGTATATCCCCTCCCTCTTGAACTTCCCTCATACCACCCCATCCTGCCCCTCTAGGTCATCACAGGGCAACAGGCTGAGCTCCCTGTGCTGCTCAGCAGCTACCCACCAGCCATCTGTTTTACACAGGGCAGTGAGTATATGTCAGGGCTACTCTCTCAATTTGAAGTATAGCTGTTTTACTGTCATAGCAAAGTGATTCGGTTACATATAATCTTTTTCAGATTTTTTCCATTTTAAATTATTACAAGATATGGGAATATACATTCCTGTGCTGTACTGTAGGTCTCTGTTGTTTGCCTATTTTATATATAGCAATGTGTATCTGTTAATCCCAAATTCCTAGTTAATCCCTCCCTGCCCTTTCTCTCTATGGTAACCATGAATTTGTTTTCTATAACAAGTTTTAAAACTTCACCTCGACCCTTCAGTCTTCTTCAGCCACTGGCCCATCTTTTTTGCTATTCTTCATAGAACCATTATATTGTATAGCTGAAACTAATATAGTATTGTCAATCAACTATACTTCAGTAAATCAGTAAGATGGATAGATAGAGAAAATTAGTTTAATATAGCTTTTAAAAAACAATACATTTCTTGATATAAAAAGGCCAGTTAGACTTCCTTCTGAGCTATGATACTACTAAATGATTTCTCAACTTTGGCCCTACTGACATTTGAGACTGTGTCATTCTTTGCTGTGGGGCTGTCACGTGCATTATAGGATGTTGGGTAACATCTCTGGCCTAATTATCAGTAGAAGCAGCACTCCGCAATGGTGACAATCCAAATGTCTTCCCATCCGGGGAATCAAATTTGTCCCCAGTTGAGAACCACTGGTCTGTTTCTAGAAATCTTACCCCTTCCTTGTTGGTAAAAGATGCTCATGATAACTAACACTTCATGGTGTTTGAACTTCCCTGGTGGCTCAGTGGTAAAGAATCTGCCTGCAATACAAGAGACCCAGGTTCAATCCCTGGGTCAGGAAGATCCCCTAGAGAATGAAATGGCAACCCACTCCAGTATTCTTGCTTGGAGAATCTTATGAACGGAGAATCCTATGGATATAGAATCCTTGTGGGCTACAGTTCATGGATCGTAAAGAGTCAGACACAATTGAGCGACTAATGCTTCTGTGGTGTTTACCAGGCTAACACCATTCTAAAAATAAAGTGTCTCTTCATTCAAATCTTCCCCCAAACTTTGTGGGGTCTTAGTGCCATCCTCATCCTAAATGGAGAACCTGAAGCACAGAGTGACTGAGTGACTTTCCCAAGGTTGCACAGCCAGTGAGAGGTGGCGTCAGTATTTGAACCAGTCGTCTGACCACCGCCTTCTTTCTCGTGTTTTCTTCTGACCCTCGGGATGTGGGACCCACACTGGATTTTTTTTAATTTTTTCTCTCTTCAAAGATGCAACAGGTTATTAAGAATATCGAATCTCTTCTCACCAATAAGACTGTATTGGAAGAGAAGAGAAACATCACATCCATGGTTACAACCATTCTCCAGAAAGTGGAATCAGATGTTCTAAAAACTGCCTTGGAAGCCCCAGACCAGAAAATCCAGAAAGTCCAAAGCAGCACTGTGGGTAAGAAGACAGTAAGACCTGAGACACACAGAGGGGTGGTTACTAACTGAGGTCCGCATTAAGCGATGAGAGAAGTAAATAAGGACTGTGTTTGTCCATTTATGGGGCTTCCCAGGTGGCGCTAGTGGTAAAGAATCTGCCTGCCAACGCAGGAGACCTAAAAGACATGGGTTCAATCCCTGAGTCGAGAAGATCCCCTGGAAGCGGGTATGGCAACCCACTCCAATATTCTTGCCTGGAGAATCCCCATGGATAGAGGAGCCTGGGGGGCTATATTCCTTAGGTCACCAAGAGTCGGACATGACCGAAATGACTGAACACACATGAACACATCCATTTATATGAAATTCTAGAAAATGAAAACTAATCTTTAGTGACACAGGAGGCAGAATCATCGAAGGGATGGAAAAGGGATGTGAGAAAATTTGGATAAATTGTTGGCGGTGACAGAAATGTTGTCTACCTTGACTGTGATGGTGGTTTTACAGAGGTACACACTCAATGAAACCCATCCAGTTGTACACTTTAATATTTGAGATTTGCTGTACATCAATTACACCTGCATAGAGTTGTTTATAAAAATTGCCACTGGGGGAATTCCCTGGTGGTCCAGTGGTTAGGACTTGGCACTTTCACTGCTGAGGTCTGAGCAGGTCCAGGAACTATATTCCACAAGCCTCCTGGTGTGACCAAAAAAAATTTTTAATAAAAATAATGTTTTGCCGTTGTTCAGTCACTCAGTCATGTCCCACTCTTTGCAACCCTATGGACAGCAGCATGCCAGGCTTCCCTGTCCTTCACCATCTCCCAGAGCTTGCTCAAACTCATGTCCATTGAGTTGGTAATAAAATCCATTGAGCCATCTCATCCTCTGTCGTCCCCTTCTCCTCCTGCCTTCAAATCTTTCCCAGCCTCTGGGTCTTTTCTTATGAGTCAGCTCTTCGAATCAGGTGACCAAAATATTTGAGCTTCAGCTTCAGCACCAGTCCTTCCAATGAATATTCAGGATTGATTTCCTTTAGGATGGACTGGTTTGATCTCCTTGCAGTCTAAGGGACTCTCAAGAGTCTTCTCCAGCACCACAGTTCAAAAGCATCAATTCTTCGGCAATCAACTTCCTTTAATGTCCACACTCACATCTATACATGACTACCGGAAAAGCCGTAGCTTTGACTAGATGGACCTTTGTTGGCAAAATAATGTCTCTGCTTTTTAATATGTTGTCTAGATTTGTCATAGCTTTTCTTCCAAGAAGCAAATGTCTTCTAATTTCATGTGTGCAGTCACCATCTGCAGTGATTTTGGAGCCCAAGAAAATTAAGTCTGTCACTGTTTTTATTGTTTCCCCATCTATTTGACATGAAGGGATGGAACTGGCATGCTGCAATCTATGGGGTCACAAAGAGTCAGACACAATTGAGCAACTGAACTGAACTGAACTGATGGGACTGGATGCCAAGATCTTCATTTTTTGAATGCTGAGTTTTAAGCCAGTGTTTTCACTCTCCTCTTTCACTTTCATCAAGAAGCTCTTTAGTTCCTCTTCACTTTCTGCCATAAGGGTGGTGTCATCTGCATATCTGAGGTTATTGATATTTATCCCGACAATCATGATTCCAGCTTGTGCTTCATCCAGCCCAGCATTTCTCATGATGTACTCTGCATATAAGTTACATAAATAGAGTGACAACATACAGCCTTGTCATACTCCTTTCCCAATTTGGAACCAGTCTGCTGTTCCATGTCCTGTTCTAACCTGTTGCTTCTTGACCTGCATACAGGTTTCTCAGGAGGCAGGTCAGGTGGTCTGGTATTTCCAACTCTTGGAGAATTTTCCACAATTTGTTGTGATAATATTTAGAATTAAATATCTGCATTCTAAGTCACTTCAGTCATGTCCGACTCTTTGTCACCCCAGGGACTGTAGCCCTCCAGGCTCCTCTGTCCATGGGATTCTCCAGGCAAGAATACTGGAGTGGGTTGCCATGCCCTCCTCCAGGAGAATTTCCCAACCCAGGGATCAAATCCACATCTCTCATGGCAGGTGGGTTCTTTACCACTAGTGCCACCTGGGAAGCCCAAATAAATCCATAAATAAACAAAAATTGTCAATGGTTTCTAATCCTGAGTCTGGGATTCTAGCTTAAAGGTAGTTTTTTTTTTTTTTAATGACTCAGTGCTCACAGAACCTAACAGCACATGTCACGGTGATGTGACTTAAACCACCCCAGAAGGAATATCTTACTACATATTTTTAAAATAAAAATACTTTTTTTTAAGGAACTGAAAGCAAACTTTTATTTAAAGATCTCTTTGGGTCATGGTCACTTGGACTCATGGCCTCAATTTGCTGCTCAACTCTCGGTGATTCAGATAGTAAAGAATCTGCCCGAGACTCAGGTTCAGTTCCTAGGTCGAGAAGATCCCATGGAGAAGGAAATGGCAACGCACTTCAGCATTCTTGCCTGGAGAATTTCATGGACAGAGGACCCTGGAGAACTATAGGCCATGGGGTCGCAAAAAGTTGGACATGACTGAGTGACTTTCACTTTTGCTAGCAGAGCTCCAGCAACAGTGAAACAAACGTGCCGAATTCTTTCTAAAATAGAAATACTTTTATTAAGGAATCCCCTGGCTGTCCAGTGGTTAATGCTCAACACCTTCACTGCCTTGGGCCCGGGTTCAATTCCTGGTTGGGGAACTAAGATCCCACAAGCTACATGGCATAGCTCCCCCAAAAGAAAAAATTTTACTCTACCTGTCATACATATTTATTATTTATCCATGTGATGGAGATATGTCAGTTAGCTTGACTGCAGTAATCATTCAACTATGTATATGTGTCAGACACAACTGAGCACACACACACATGCACATGTGTGTCAAGTCTTCATATTGTACACCTTAAATATATTTAATTTTTGTTTTTGAAAATAAAAAATAAAATACCACAGCAAAGCCAAGTATTAAATTTTTAATTAGGAAAAAACACATACACAAAACTAAACTGACACCAGCCAAATCTGCCCACAATTCAGTGCTCCAATCCAATACCCATGTAGGTACATGTCTGATGAAGAGACACATGTTTGTTGTGTATGTTACACTTACACGTGCTTGCCAAACTTGCTTTCTCACTCATTACATGACCAACATCATTCCATGTACGTCATATATATCATTGCCTATGTTATTGTCTCCAATGGTTTATACAGTTGCATTGTACATATAATTTATTTACACTATAATTTATTTCCCTATTCTGAGAAATGTGAGTTATTACAAAACAACCCTGTGACAAACACCATTAAAGTTTTATCTGTATCTACTCGTTAAATGTTTTCTTAGGATAAATTCATAGAAGAGGAATTGTTAGATCAAAAAGAAGAAAGCATTGTATGAACTTTTGATACATATCACTATATTGGCCTCCAGAAATGCTGTTTACTGGGTTTTTTATTAATATTCAGCTCAGAGACGCTAATGTATTTGTGTATGCCTAACTAATCATTTCGTTTTACCAACTTTCACGATAAAATACTTCATAAAAGTAATCATTTTTTATAGTTTTTAATAAAATAAAATCCAGTGCCTAAACTTCTCAGGAAACCAGAATCTGGACACTTTTATTTAAAATTAAACCAGATTACAAGTAATTCTTATATGTTCTGATTTGGCCAATTCCTAATTGATTTTTTGGTTTTGTTTTGCTTTTGGCCAAGCCATGAGTCATGTGGGATGTTAGTTCCCTGACCAGGGATTAAACCTGCAGTCCCTGCCTTGGCAGGGCACAGTGTTAACCACTGGACTACCAGGGAAATCCCCCTCATTGTTTAATCAATGATAAAAAGTACCCTTACCTCAGTGAGCTTTATCACCTCACCTGTAAAATGAGATAGTAATGCTGCCTTCAATGCACTCAGAACCAAGGCTGGTAATTGCCATAACTTTCCGCTCTTTATAATTGCTTTCTTTAACTTTTTTAACACACTCAAAAGGAGACATAATAAGACTACTGCACCCCTCACCTACCTTCAATAATTTCCAACTCATGACCAGTCTCATATCTTCTGATTTTTAAGATAAATATTTTCATGAACTTATTGTTTGTTATTCTGTGACTTCATTTTTTTGGGAAGCATGGTTCCCCATTATAGAGATAAACCGTAAATTAGTTAACCAATTTCTTCTTAAACTTTAGGTCATTTCTCATTTTCACCTTTATCATCTTTACTGCCATGGACTTTCTCATAGCTAATTCTGCCCTCTTAGTCATTTTTGTTTTCCAAGAATAAATTCCTAGAAACAGAATCCTTGCTTCAAAGACAATGTGCTAAAGAATGTTAGTTAAGAATGTGGTTTCAGGGGACTTCCCTGGAGGTCCAGTGGTTAAGAGGTCTCCTTCCAATGCAGGGGATGTGGGTTCAATCCCTGGTCAGGGAGCTAAGATCCCACATGCCTCTCGGCCAAAAAACAAAAACGTAAAAAACAGAATCAATATTGTAACAAATTCAATAAAGACTTCAGAAATGGTCCACAGTAAAAAAGAAGTCTTTAAAAAAAGAACACAGGGCTCAGTCAGTTCCTACTCTTTGCCACCCACACAGAGCCTGCCAGGCTCCTCTGTCATGAGATTTTCTCAGCAAGTATTCAGGAGTTAGAGTCCTTAAATTCTGAATTTCAGTTTGCTCTTCTGAAACGTCCTTCATTGTATTACATGAGGCTGCTATAAGATGGCAATGTATCAATGTAAGGCTCTTAGCCCAGAGCCTGGCACATTCTAGACACTCAGTAAAGTTAAGCTTTATTCGTGTAACTATGCACATTTTTGAAACTTATAATGGTAAATTTGCCTTTTGTTTTTCTTACCAGCTGTTGAAACTCTAGTTGTTACAGGCAACTGCTCCAAGGAAGCCATCTTCAGCTTGAACACCAAAGTGAACTCCATGAAAATCAATTGCAATGATGTCATCCAGGGAAATACACAAGGTACGTGGGGTGGCTGCTTTCAGAATCCCTAAGACATGCAGAGCAACATTACTGTGTGAGTAGTGAGGGAAATGTCCCCAGTAGGCTCCTCTCTATTGGGCCTGTTACCTGTGGCTCAGAGGTTAACGCGTCTGCCTCCAATGCGGGAGACCCGGGTTCGATCCCTGGGTCGCGAAGATACCCTGGAGAAGGAAATGGTAACCCACTCCAGTATTCTTGCCTGGAGAATACCATGGATGGAGAAGCCTGGTAGGCTACAGTCCACGGGGTCGCAAACAGTCGGACACGACTGAGCGACTGAACAGAACAGAACACAGACCCTGATGTTACTGAACCCAGGTCCGGCTACTCGCTGCTCAAAAGTCATTAAAGAGGCTAAGTTAGTGGAAAGGAAAGTTTGCTTTATTTTGGATGCCAGTGACAAGGGAGGAGGGTCACTCGCATCCAAACCTGTCCAAATGCCAACAGCCCCCACCCCAACAACCAGGGAGCTAGAGCATTTATAGACATAGAGAGAGGGCTACGTGCAGAAACAGCACAGTAGCTCAGACAGTCATCTTGAAATTGGTCATTGGTGGTCAGCTCTAAGCACAGTTAGTCTTGGTTCCAGGGTTGATTTGTTCCCATTTCCTTGGAACTGCGACAGCTTATGTCGTGGCTACAGTCTGGTCGTCATGTAGTTAATTTCTCCACCTGGTGGGGGTCTCTATCTATAAGACAGTTCAAAGGATATGGCTGAGCATATTATCTATAGCCCTTAAGAAGGAACTAAAGGTCCTTGACTTTGCTTACTAGCTAAACTATTATCACTTGATCTCCTTTGACTATTTTCCTTTGTTTCTTTATGTTCTCAGTTCTCTGATTAAACTAATTTTTGGCTAAAGTTTTTTCACAGACGAAAGGTGGGCTGAGGACTGGGGGAACAAGGACTATAGCATTCTGCTCCATTTCACTAAGACTGTGCCATCTGAGTCTTTTCCTTTAAAAAAAACTTTTTTTATTAAAAAAGGACATCTTCCTACCTAAAATGGAGGTTTTTTTGTTCTTCAGCATGAGAGAGAGACTTCTTTGCAATTTAGGGGCTGTTCTATCTGGTTCTCAGTTTGGGTTCCCTTAGAAGCAGCGCATGGACAAGTGTAAGAGGAACGAGTGTGATGATTTTATATGGGAGATGACCCCAGAGAGAATCAGTAAGGGTATTAGTCAGGATTCTCCAGAGAAACAGAACCAGTAGGCTGTATACATGTAGAGAAAGAGAAACAGAGAAAGAGAGAGATGGGCAGGGACAGAGATTTAAGAAGAATTTAGCTCATGCGATTGTGGAGGGCAACAAATCTAAAATCTAGCCAGCAGGCTGAAAGACCCAGGGAAAAGCTGTTGCTGCCTGAGTCCAAAGGCAGTCTCTTCCTCGGGGGGAACTCAGTCTTTTTCTTAACACCTTCCACTGATTAGATGAGGCCCACCAACATTAGGGACTGTAATCTGCTTTATTCAAAATCTACTGATTTAAATGTTAATCTCATCTAAAGATACCCTCCCAGCAATATCCAGACTGGTCTTTGACCAAATATCTGGGTCCTAAGGCCTATCCAAGCTGACACATAAAATTAATCATCCCAACAGGGTAAACAGGAAGTGAGACAAGGAAGAGAGGGCAGCCCATACAGGGATTATTATGTTAGCGAGCAGGTTAGTGCTGGTGGTGACTGGGTTCAATCCCACTGAGTTATCCCATTCAAAGAGAGGTGGCTAGAGGACTTCCCTGGAGGTCTAATGGTTAAGATTCTGTGCTTCCAATGCAGGGGGCAGGGGTTCAGTCCCTGGTCAGGGAACTAAGATCCCACATGCCACTCGACATGGTCAAAACAAATTTTTAATAATAAAGGGGACTTCCCTTGTGGCCCAGTGGCTAAGACTCTGCACTTCTAATGCGGGGAACCTGGGTTTGATACCTAGTCAGGGAACTAGATCTCACATGCTGCAATGAAGATCCCGAATTCCAAAACTAAAATAATAATAACAGTTAGGGAGAGGGAGCTGAGCTGATCTCTTTATCCACCTGCTTTGATCCATCACTGGTTAAGAGCCCTTCTGGGGCTTGCAAGCAGAAGTGAACTTCTAGGCTCTTCCAGCCTGCCCTGTGTACAGATCAAACATATTCACTCCAGGGAAAGCTCCCAGACAGAATCGCAGCTGCTTGCAGTAGAATCCATCAGCATGTTAAAAAAAAAAAAAACAGAAGTGTCAAAGGAATAAAGCTAGTGTGCCTACAGCATCTGCAGCCTGTGTAGAAAGAGAAATTGTCACTATTAACTGTCCCAGCATTGCCAGGCTGTCTGATTTTTCAAGAGAAACCAAAATTTGGGTTGTCTGCATGAACACCTCCAGTACTTTTTTAATTTGGCAGGAAGACTTCTGTTATAATTGCCATATGTTACAATTGCTGTAGCACAATAAATGAGGGTCTTAAAATCCAATTACATGAATGTGGGGTCTGTACAGACAGCTGGTCTGTGCTATTGCCCAAAGTTCCAAAGTAAAGATGATAAAACGCAGACAACCGAGCATGTGCTGAACTGAGAAAGTCTCATGTGGCAATTAGTTTCTCACTTCCTCTCCTCCCCCAAGAAGATAAGAACTTGAATCTGCCTTCATTGAAGGATGGGCCAGGAGGAGGATGGAAGCCAAATTCCAACCATGTGATTTCATGCCTGTGTGCTCACCAGGTTCCCCCGTTACTCACAGTGTGGAGAGGGAGCCTGAAAGCTTCACAGTGCAGGTCAAACCAAACATATCTGCAATCCAGCTTGTTCCTTGGTCACATTCTGGAGTAACAGGGATTAGGAAGTCAATTTTTTTTATCAGAATATAATTGTTTTACAATGTTGTGTTAGTCTCTGCTGTACCACATCATGACCCAGCTGTGTACGTATATCCCCTCCCTCAGGAGCCTCCCTCCCACCACCCGGCATCCCACCCCTCTCGGTCATCACAGAGCACTGAGCTGAGCTCCCTGTGCTACACAGCAGCTTCCCACTAGTCACACATATGGTGATGTATGTGTTTCAGTGCTGTTCTCTCAATCTGTCCCATCCTCTCCTTCACTCTGTGTTCACAAGTCTCTTCTCTATGTCTGTGCCTCTGTTCCTGCCCTGCAAAACGGTTCATCTGTACCGTTTTTCTAGACTTCACATATATGCTTTAATATGCAACATTTGTTTTTCTTTCTGACTTACCTCACTCTGTACGACAGGCTCTAGTTTCATCTACAAAGAGGTATCACCTCACACAGGCCAGAATGGCCACAATCAAAAAATCTACAAACAACAGATGCTGGAGAGGGTGTGGAGAAAAGGGAACCCTCTTACACTGTTGGTGGTAATGTAAATTGGTACAGACACTCTGGAGAACAGTACGGAGGTTCCTTAAAAAAACTAAACATAGAACTGCCATCTGACCCAGCAATTCCAATACTGGACATATACACTGAGAAAACCACAGCTGAACACATGAATTTAAGGAGAACAGAACTCAGTCCATAACGACTGTCCAGGCTGAATTGTTGACATGAACTGCAGACCTCATAATGTGAATGCATGTGCCTTGGGGAGCCCTTGGCATAGGCATGCCCGTGCATTCATACATGCTCAGTGGTGTCTGACTCTGTGACCCCATAGACTGTAGCCTGCAAGTCTCCTCTGTTCATGGAATTTCCTAGGCAAAAATACTGGAGTGGATTGCCATTTCCTCTTCCAGGGGATCTTCCCGGCCCAGGGTTAAAATCTGCGTCTCCTGCATTGGCAGGCAGATTCTTTACCACTGAGCCACCAGGGAAGCACCATAGACATGCCCAGCAGCAGACTATTTATCTTTCCCTAATGACCCTTGTGGTCTCATCTTGAAGCATTGCACTGGCTGTCCCTCTGCCAGTAATGTTAACCAACACTCCACAGGGTGGACTTTTATTCTTTCAACACAGCTCAACTTTTTCCTCTTCCATGAAGCCTCCCGGGACTGCCTATTTCCATCACAGCACTAGAGTCAGGCTTTCCCTCTCCTGTGCTCCTCCAGCACTTTGAACCTACCTTATCCTGGCATCTGATGTGTTAACATCTGTTCATCGACATGTCCCCTCCCCAACCCTGCCTCCCCACCACCATACCTTTAGAGTGAAAACCATGAACTCTTTCTCTGTGCAGTCCTTTACCAGCAGAGAATCAGAGAACAGAAATGTTCATCGAATTAAATCCACATCTAGGTTGAGGACTGAACATTCCTAAAGAGAGAAAAGAACACATTGATGGGTTCATGACAAACTCATAAAGGGACATTTTTCTGTCCCTCAGGTTATGTCATGGACTGGATCATTCTTCATTGTAGGGAGTCATCCTGTGCCCTGTAGGATGTTGAACAACATCCCTGGCCTTTATCCACTAGATGTCTATAGCAGTTCCCCAGTTATGACAACCGAAAATTCCTCCAGACACCACCCAGTGTCAGCTGAGGTAAGAGGGCAGGATAGCCTGCAGCTGAGAACCTCCGGTCTGAAGCAACCTTGTAATATATCTCCAAAAGGTGGATAATTTTAATACCAGAAGGGATCCTATTAAATTACACCATGACACCAGGTGTGAACTGGGACTGTCACAGGTAATCCAAGACATAGAATCACATGATTCCTCTCCCTTTAAACTATCTCAGAGAGCAAACTCTGGCCACAGAGGTCAACCTTGGAAACCTCAATAGCCATTCTTTTCTTTTCTACTTGTGATTTGCTCTACAGTTCAGTTTATTTCAGATCACTCTTTCAGTCATGTCCGACTCTTTGCGACCCCGTGAACCGCAGCACGCCAGGCTTCCCTGTCCATCACCAACTCCCAGAGTCCACCCAAACCCATGTTTATTGATTTGATCTTACACCAGAATATTTCAGCTCAAAAATAAGCAACTTCCAAGCATCAGATCAAGTAGACTGAGCACCTGCTGATGCCTTCCAACCACCCACAGCTGTTTCTTTCTGATGAACAGAAACTGCCATCAACTCAGAGAAGCAGAAGTGAATCTCCTACTTCTCCTCCCTCGAGAGAAGCCAGAAAAACCTGGTTAGAGACACCTGCCAAGGGATTTATTCCAGTAGGATGAACCACACAGCTTGTTTCTTGTTGTTCAGTCTCTAAGTTGTGAACCCCGTGGCCTGTAGCCCGTCAGGCTCCACTGTCCATGGGATTTCCCAGGCAAGAATACTGGAGTGGGTTGTCATCTCCTCCTCCAGGAGGTCTTCCTGGACCAGGGATCAAACCCACGTCTCCTGCATTGGCAGGTGAATTCTCTGAGCCACCTGGGAACCACACAGCTAGTATGTGGCAAAGATGGGGTTTGAATCCAGAAACACGGTTCTTGTCTCTAGGCCCTTAACTACTCACTATATATGACCTCTTTGTCATGTGGACTTCTCAGCAGCAGTGAATTCTTAATGACGTGGGAATACTGACAAGTTTATTAACATCTTATCACATATGTGCATATACATATACATACATGTAACTGACATATAGTATATGTGCATGTATACATTATATATCTTATGTGTGTATATACATTATATGCTGTGCTGTGTGCTTAGTTGCTCAGTCATGTCTGACTCTGCGACCCCATGGGCTGTAGCCCTCCAGACTCTTCTGTCCATGGGAATTCTCCAGGCAAGAATACTAGAGAGGGTTCCCATGCCCTCCTCCAGGGGATCTTCCCAAACCAGGGATCAAACCTAGGTCTCCTGCATTGCAGGTGGATTCTTTACCAGCTAAGCTACCAGAGAAGTCGATGTTATATGCTTCAGTTCAGTCGCTCAGTCGTGTCTGACTCTTTGCGACCCCATGAATCACAGCACACCAGGCCTCCCTATCCATCACCAACTCCCGGGGCAAACTCGTCCATCGAGCCAGTGATGCCATCCAGCCATCTCATTCTCTGTCGTCCCCTTCTCCTCCTGCCCCCAATCCCTCCCAGCATCAGAGTCTTTTCCAGTAAGTCGACTCTTCACATGAGGTGGCCAAAGTATTGGAGTTTCAGCTTTAGCATCAGTCCTTCCAGTGAACACCCAGGACTGATCTCCTTTAGAATGCACTGGTTGGATCTCCTTGCAGTCCAAGGGACACTCAAGAGTCTTCTTCAGCACCACAGTTCAAAAGCATCAATTCTTCGGCGATCAGCTTTCTTCACAGTCCAACTCTCACATGCATACACGACCACGGGAAAAACCATAGCCTTTACCAGACGGGCCTTGTTGGCAAAGTAATGTCTCTGCTTTTTAATATGCTATCTAGGTTGGTCATAACTTTCCTTCCAAGGAGTAAGTGTCTTTTAATTTCATGCCTGCAATCAGCATCCACAGTGATTTTGGAGCCCCAAAAAATAAAGTCTGACACTGTTTCCACTGTTTCCCCATCTATTTCCCATGAAGTGATGAAACCAGATGCCATGCTCTTTGTTTTCTGAATGTTGAGCTTTAAGCCTACTTTTTCACTCTCCTCTTTCACTTTCATCAAGAGGCTTTTGAGTTCCTCTTCACTTTCTGCCATAAGGGTGGTGTCATCTGCATATCTGAGGTTATTATGTTATATGCTAGGCTGTCATAAAATATCAGACTGGTGGCTTAAACAAGAGAAATTTATTTTCCCACAGTTGTAGAGGCTGGGGATACAAGACGAAGCTGTTGGCAAGATGGGTTTCTCCGGAGGCCTCTCTCCTTGGTGTGAACATGGCCATTTTCAGTGTCCTCACACAGCCCTTCTTCTGTGCGCATGTGTCCCTAGTCTCTCTTCATCCATCCAAATTTCCTCTTATTTTTTTTAATTTTTTTTATTGGATGCTAATTACTTTACAATATTATATTGGTTGGTTTTGCCATACATTGACATGAATCTGCCCCAGATGTACATGTGTTCCCCCTCCTGAACCCTCCTCCCACCTCCCTCCTCCCCATATCCCCCTTCTGGGTCAACCCCATGCACGAGCCCCGAGCATCCTGTATCATGCGTCGAACCTGGACTGGAGATTCGTTTCACGTGTGATAATGTACATGTTTCTATGCCATTCTCCCAAATCTTCCCATCCTCACCCTCTCCCATAGAGTCCAAAAGACTGTTCTATACATCTGTGTCTCTTTTGCTGTCTTGCATGCAGGGTTATTATTACCATCTTTCTAAATTCCATATATGTGTGTTAGTATACTGTATTAGTGTTTTTCTTTCTGGCTTACTTCACTCTGTATAATAGGTTCCAGTTTCATCCACCTCATTAGAACTGATTCAAATGTATTCTTTTTAATGGCTGAGTAATACTCCATTGTGTATATGTACCACAGCTTTCTTATCCATTCATCTGCAGATGGACATCTAGGTTGCTTCCATGTCCTGACTATTATAAACAGTGCTGCGATGAACACTGGAGTACATGTGTCTCTTTCAATTCTGGTTTCCTCAGTGTCTATGCCCAGGAGTGTGATTGCTGGGTCGTATGGCAGTTCTATTTCCAGTTTTTTAAGGAATCTCCACACTGTTCTCCATAGTGGCTGTACTAGTTTGCATTCCCACCAACAGTGTAAGAGGGTTCCCTTTTCTCCACACCCTCTCCAGCATTTATTGCATGTAGACTTTTGGATAGCAGCCATTCTGACTGGTGTGAAATGGTGTCTCATTGTGGTTTTGATTTGCATTTCTCTGATTATGAGGGATGTTGAGCATTTTTTCATCTGTTTGTTAGCCATCTGTGTGTCTTCTTTGGAGAAATGTCTGTTTAGTTCTTTGGCCCATTTTTTCCCCAAAACAGTGAATTTCACCTTTTTCTCAAGCGCACACAGAACCTTTTCCAGGATAGATCACATCCTGGTCCATAAATCTAGCCTTGGTAAATTCAAAATAATTGAAATCATTCCAAACATCTTTTCTGACCACAATGCAGTAAGATTAGATCTCAATTACAGGAGAGAAACTATTAAAAATGCCAACATATGGAGGCTGAACAACACGCTGCTGAATAATGAACAAATCATAGAAGAAATCAAAAGAGAAATCAAAATATGCATAGAAATGAATGAAAATGAAAACACAACAGCCCAAAACCTATGGGACACTGTAAAAGCAGTACTAAGGGGAAGGTTCATATCAATACAGGCATACCTCAAGAAACAAGAAAAAAGTCAGCTAAATAACCTAACTCTACACCTAAAGAAACTAGAAAAGGAAGAAATTAAGAACCCCAGCATTAGTAGAAGGAAAGAAATCATAAAAATTAGGGCAGAAATAAATGCGAAAGAAACAAAAGAGACCATAGCAAAAATCAACAAAGCCAAAAGCTGGTTCTTTGAGAGGGTAAATAAAATTGACAAACCACTAGCCAGACTCATCAAGAAACAAAGGGAGAAGAACCAAATCAATAAAATTAGAAATGAAAATGGAGAGATCACAGCTGACAACACAGAAATACAAAGGATCATCAGAGAATACTATCAGCAATTATATGGCAATAAAATGGACAACTTGGAAGAAATGGACAAATTCTTAGAAAAGTACAACTTTCCAAAACTGAACCAGGAAGAAATAGAAAATCTGAACAGACCCATCACAAGCACAGAAATAGAAGCTGTAATCAGAAATCGTCCAGCAAACAAAAGCCCAGGTCCAGACGGCTTCACAGCTGAATTCTACCAAAAATTTAGAGAAGAGTTAACACCTATTCTACTCAAACTCTTCCAGAAAATTGCTGAGGAAGGGAAACTTCCAAACTCATTCTATGAGGCCACCATCACCCTAATCCCAAAACCTGGTAAAGATCCCACAGAAAAAGAAAACTACAGGCCAATATCACTGATGAACATAGATGTAAAAATCCTTAACAAAACTCTAGCAATCAGAGTCCAACAACACATTAAGAAGATCATACACCATGACCAAGTGGGCTTTATCCCAGGAATTCAAGGATTCTTCAATATCCGCAAATCAATCAAATTTCCTCTTATAAGGATACCAGGCAGACTAGATAAAACCCACCCTAAGAGTCTCATTTTAACTTCATCACCTCTTTGAAAGCCCTGTCTTCGAATATAGTCACACTGGGAAGTACCATTAAGACTTCAACATATGAATTTTGGGGAGGAACACAATTCAGCCCATAACACTGTTGATATACAAAATGTCCACTACATATAAATATTCAAGGTGGAAACCTGCATTCCATCAACATCAGGCATGAGTGAAACTGCAGCTTGCCCTCCGACTGCTATTGCTGACGTGCCTTCAGCTCCATCATCTCACTTCCTCTCCCTCCTCCAGTCAGTAACTCGTCTTGCCTGTTCCCTCGATGCCAGCCCCTGCATGTCAGCTATTGTCCTGTGCTAGTCTACTTTTTGAGGTACTATATTGTAAGACTTAAAATGTTTCCTTTATTTTCTGTTTGTTTTTTATGTATTTTTCATGTGAAAAGTATTAGAAACTTGCTACAGTATGATGCAGCTGATCGTGTTAGTTGGGTACCTAGGCTAATCTTGTTGGACTTAGGAACAAATTGGACTTGCAAACATGCTCTCAGAACAGAACTCGTTTGTATGTAGGGGACTTACTGTAAGTCACGTGCATGCCTTAATATGTAATAAAATTATAAATGTACAGTATAAGCATATCATGTGCATATATATGTTTAGCCTATCAAACTGTGTTAAGTTATGCCATTCCCTTGCTTAAAACCCTCCAATAGTTTTCCCACTGGCTTAAAATAAAAGCAAAATTCTCCCCAAGGCCCTACAAGATCAACCCCCACCATGCCCTCACTTCCACTGTCCCCCTCACACACTCTGCTTCAGCCATACTGGCCTCCTTGCTGATTCCTGAGCAGGTGGGCACAGTCATGTCTCTGGGGGTTTTTTCCTCTGCTATTTTCTCCTCCTAGAGCACTCTCCTCTCAGATATCCTCCTTCCTTCAACCCTGCTGTCTGAAAACTGTCTGAAATAGCATGCTCCACCTCTCGCTGTCCCCTGGCATGAGTGCTAAGTCGCTTCAATCATGTCTGACTCTTTGCAACCCCATAGACTGTAGCCCACCAGGCTCTTCTGTCCACAGGATTTTCCAGGCAAGAATAATGGAGTGGATTGCCATGTCCTCCTTCAGGGGATCTTCCTGACCCATGGGTCAAACCCACATCTCCTGCACTGGCAGGCAGCTTCTTTACCACTAGGACCACCTGGGAAGCCCCACTGTCCCCTACTTCACTTAATTTTCTCCATAGAATTGAGCACCAATCCTATATTAGAGCAAGGTGTCTTTGATATATACCGTTGTTGAGGGGCTCCCAACACTTGGAAATGAATTGTCCAAGGAGACCTCTGCTTAGAGAGCAAGAGACTTTATTGGAAAGTGGTCCCCAGGCAGAGAGCAGCAGGAAAACTGCTTTGCCACATGGCTCACAGTCTCAGGTTTTCTGGTAATGAGATTAGTTTTTAGGTTGTCTCTGGTCAGTCATCATCCTTGGCCCATAGTCTGAGTCAGAGTCTTTCCTGGTGACCCAAGCCTCCTTCAGCCAAGACAGATTCCAGTGCAAAGGATTCTGGGAGGATGGTTGTCTCCTCCCTCTTTTGGCCCCTCCAAATTCTCCCAGTTAGTTTTCGGGTGGCAGTACCAAGTTCCTCATTGGGACCTCCTGTTGTGATACAACTCACCCAAGTGGTTATCATCATGCCTGGTCAAGGTGGGCGGCTTCAGTTGACGATTATCTAACACCTTTATTTGCTTGTTTATGTTTGTTTCCTGCACCAGGAAGTAAGATCCATAAGAGGAGAAATTCAGGCTATTTTTTCCCCCACTGTATCTCCAGAATAATGTCTGGACACAGTAAGCACTAAAATAAAAGGTGGATAGGTAAGTAAATAGACAGATAGAGGGCTTCCCTGATGGCCCAGCAGGTAAAGAATCTGCCTGTGATACAGGTGACACAGGTTCAATCCCAGGGTGGGGAAGAGCCCCTGGAGGAGGCAATGGCAACCCACTCCAGTATTCTTGCCTGGGAAATCCCATGGACAGAGGAGCCTGGTGGGTTACAGTCCATAGGGTCGCAAAGAGTTGGACACAACAGAGCAAATAAGCACATAGGTAATGATTTCCATGTGTTATCTATATCTGGTTTATACTATATAATATATACCAGTTCAGTTCAGTCGCTCAGTCATGTCTAACTCTTTGAAACCGCATGAATTGCACAGCATGCCAGGCTTCCCTGTCCATCACCAACTCCCGGAGCTTGCTCAAATTCATGTCCATTGAGTCAGCGATGTCATCCAACCATCTCATCCTCTGTCGTCCCCTTCTCCTCCTATAACTTTATTATATATATATAATATATATGGAAAAGAAATAATTAGATTTATATCTAAAGAGATAGAAATACTTGTACCAACTACAAATGGATTTTCTTGGGTCCAGCCTCAACATTTTGTTTCATGCAAAAGAAACACAAAACCAGTTCTAAAGGTCTTGCAAAACAAGTTAGTCATTACTGAAGTCTTCAAGAGACAGCAGAGGAAATGGAATGATATCACACAAGACTTGCCCAATTTCCTTTTATAGCTGTCCCTTAGTCTCAAAGAGGGATTGGTTCCTGGACCCTTCAGACATAAAAATCCACGAACACTCAAGTCCCTATATAAAATGGTGTATCAATAGTATTTTATATAGATGTGCATATAACCTTATGCACATGCTCCCTGATACTTTAAATCATCTCTAGATTACTTATAATACCTTATACAATGCAAAAGCTATGAAAATAGTTGCAGATGCAAAACAAATTCAAGTTTTGCTTTCTGAGACTTTCTTGAATTTTTTAATGTTTATTTATTTATTTGGCTGCACCAGGTCTTAGTTGCAGCCTGTGGGATCTAGTTCCCTGACCAGGGATTGAACCTGGGCCCCCTGCATTGGGAGCGCAGAGTCTTAGCAAATGAACCACCAAGGAAGTCCCTGGGATTTTTAAAAATATTTTCAATCCAAGGTTCATAGAATCTGTGGATACAGAACCTGAAGATATAGAGAGTTAACTTTACTTTCCTTTTCCTCTTTATGGCTGACCCAGTATCTTTCCTCTCTTCCTCCTTCAAAATTCCACCTGCCTCTTCTCTGCCCCTCCCTCCCAATTTTTATACTGTTCATGGAGTTCTCTGGGCAACAATACTGGAGTGGATTGCCATTTCCTCCTCCAGATAGTGGAGATAGTGGAGAACAGAGGAGCCTGGTGTGCTGCAGTCTATGGGTCATAGAGTCAGACAGCACTTAGCAGCTGAAAAACAACAACACAACTTTTTTTTTTTAATTGAAGTATAATTGCTTTACAGTATTGCGTTCAGTTCAGTTCAGTCACCCAGTCGTGTCCAACTCTTTGCGACCCCATGAATCACAGCACACCAGGCCTCCCTGTCCATCACCAACTCCCGGAGTTCACTCAAACTCATGTCCATCAAGTCAGTGATGCCATCCAGCCATCTCATTCTCTGTCGTCCCCGTCTCCTCCCACCCCCAATCCCTCCCAGCATCAGACTCTTTTCCAGTGAGTCAACTCGTCGCATGAGGTGGCCAAAGTATTGGAGTTTCAGCTTCAGCATCAGTCCTTCCAATGAACACCCAGGACTGATCTCCTTTAGAGTGCACTGGTTGGATCTCCTTGCAGTCCAAGGGACTCTCTAGAGTCTTCTCCAACACCACAGTTCAAAAGCATCAATTCTTTGGTGCTCAGCTTTCTTCACAGTCCAACTCTCACATCCATACATGACCACAGGAAAAACCATAGCCTTGACTAGATGGACCTTTGTTTGCAAAGTAATGTCTCTGCTTTTTAATATGCTGTCTAGGTTGGGCATAACTTTCCTTCCAAGGAGTAAGCATCTTTTCATGGCTGCAGTCAGCATCTGCAGTGATTTTGGAGCCCCAAAATATAAAGTCTGACACTGTTTCCCCATCTATTCCCCATGAAGTGATGGGACCAGGACTTAGTTTTCTGGATGTTGAGCTTCAAGCCAACTTTTTCACTCTCCTCTTTCACTTTCATCAAGAGGCTTTTTAGTTCCTCATCACTTTCTGCCATAAGGGTGGTGTCATCTGCATATCTGAGGTTATTGATATTTCTCCCATCAATCTTGATTCCAGCTTGTTGGTTTCTACCAAATATCAACAGGAATCAGCCATAGACAGCCCAACTTTTATATCTTTTTCTCCTAAGGGTAGATTCATGTCCTTTCTTATGTAAATCAGTTTAGCCTCTCTTAGTTTTTCCAGTTTCTCTTGTCCCTCCAGTTTTACCCTATTCAATACTACAAAGGATTCAGGGCCAGAAATACAAAGTATGCCTCAGAATATGAGAAGAGACACTGAAAATCTTTTATTCTGACACTCATATATGTGAGTTGGTGTGCATATGTGCGTATACATACGTATGTGTTTTTGTGTGTGTGTATATACACCTATATACCATTTTCAAAGAGATAAACAATGAAAAGGTAAATACCATTTTCAAATATAAATGAAGGTACATCAAAGATCATATGAACTCATGGGACGTCCCTGGTTGTCCAGCGGTTAAGACTTCGCCTTCCAATGTAGGGGGTGCAGATTCCATCCCTGGTCTGCGAGCTAAGATCCCAAGTGCCTTGGGATGGCCAAAAGACCAAAACATAAAAAACAGAAGCAATATTGTAACAAATTCAATAAAGACTTTTTCAAAGTCATGAAAAAGATTACATCAGCTCATTAATTGATGAGGGAATCTATGAAATGTTAAGACATGCTCAGAGGCAATTCAAAGGGCAGATACATGTGTACACAAACATATTCCTATATAAATCAGTCACAAATTCTGAAATGATATGCAAACTGATGCAAAAGCTGCTTAGTACTCTATAGGGCCATGCTACAATGCAATGTTCAGAATTATATTTTCTATAACAGAAAACTACATATCTACCAGATAAAATGCATCCTTGTCTAAGGAAAGAACCATTTCCACTACTATCAAGTTTCTACATGTTATCTTCTATGCCTACAGAGTTGTGAAATTGCTTGGCAATAGAAAGTCCATAAAAGGTGAATTGCAATGCCCCATAGAATCAGATAATCCTTGATACTTGGCTCTCCATAGAAGGAAACTCGGTCACATTGTTACTGAGTCCAGGTTCGCTCTGCTTACCACACAACCAGCCAATAAATTTGAGAGATGTGGTATTGAGGCAAAGAAAATGACTTTATCTGAAAGCTGGTTTATTGAGAAAATGGCACACTAATGTCTCAAAATAACTATCTTATCGGGGTCTAGATTCCAGGTTTCTTTATAGAATAGAGATGTGGGGTGGAGGGTAAGGAAGCAAAGTAGAAAACCCATTGTGTGTTTGTGTGCTCAATGCAGGCTCCTCTATCCATGGGATTTCCCAGGCAAGAATACCAGAGTGGGTTGCCATTTCCTCCTTCAGGAGATGGGGAGGCCTGACCTGGACAGGCATGATTAAGCAGGTTTGCAGGGGCTGGGCGATTACAAAGAGCAGGACTAGGGTGAGTGAGATAAGCTCCCGTTCCTAGTATTGCCAGTCCCCACTTTCTGAAACTACATGACCTATGTGACCCAGACTTTGCAAGGGGCAAACTGAGTTACAGAGGCAGAAGGAGAAGGAAGTTATGTGAAAATTTAACTTTTCCTCTTTAGCATAACACATAATGTGATGCTCGACATCACATTAATTGAATTCAACAAACTAAATATATATGTATTAGTATGACTAACGGCTTCCCTGGTGGCTCAGTGGTAAAGAACCCACCTATAATGCACGAGACACAGGTTCAATCCCTGGGTCAGGAAGATCCCCTGGAGAAGGAAATGGCAACCCACTTCAGTATTCTTGCCTGGGAAATCCCATGGACAGAGAAGCCTGGTGGGCTATGGTCCATGGGATCACAAAGAGCCAGACACAAATGAGTGACTGAGCCTGCACCACAGTGTATATATGTCAACCCCAATCTCCATTACTCTGTTTCCTCAGGTCCTAGTGCAGTTGCCTTTATTTCATACTCTTCCCTTGGACACATCATAGATGCAACTTTTTTTGAAGAGATGAATGAGGAAGATCAAGTTTACCTGAACTCACAGGTAGTAAGTGCTACTATTGGACCCGAAAAGAACACATCTCTCTCCCAGCCTGTGACTCTAAATTTTCAGCACATAAAGGTGGGTCAAAGCTGAAGTTTGTACTTGCTTGGGTTTCATGGATGTTAGACCAAACAATTTGCATATACTCCCTGTCAGTGGTTCTGGACCTGCACTGTCCAGTGTCATAACCAGGAGCCAGCTAGAGTTATTGAGCATTTGAAGTACGTGAGTCTGAATTGAGATTTTTGAAAGGGTTAGCATTTCCAGATTTAGAATTAGCATTTCCAGACTTTGAAGACTTTGTAAGAAAAGCAATATGTTAAGCATCTCAATAATTTTATAGTGATTATATATATTGATTTATATTGACACATTCAGTTCAGTTCAGTTCAGTCGCTCAGTCATGTCTGACTCTTTGCGACCCCATGAACTGCAGCACTCTAGGCCTCCCTGTCCATCACCAACTCCCGGAGTCCACCCAAACCCATGTCCATTGAGTCGGTGATGCCATGCAACCATCTCATCCTCTGTCGTCCCCTTCTCCTGCCCTCAAGCCCTCCCAGCATCAGAGTCTTTTCCAGTGAGTCAACTCTTCGCATGAGGTGACCAAAGTATTGGAGTTTCAGCTTCAACATCAGTCCTTCCAGTGAACACCCAGGACTGATCTCCTTTAGAATGGACTGGTTGGATCTCTAAGGGACTCTCAAGAGTCTTCTCCAACGCCACAATTCAAAAGCATCAATTCTTCAGTGTTTAGCTTTCTTTATAGTCCAACTCTCACATCCATACATGATCACTGGGAAAACCATAGCCTTGACTAGACGATCCTTTGTTGGCAAAGTAATGTCTCTGCTTTTTAATATGCTATCTAGGTTGGTCATAACTTTCCTTCCAAGGAGTAAGCATCTTTTAATTTCGTGGCTGCAGTTACCATCTGCAGTGATTTTGGAGCCCAGAAAAATTAAGCCAGCCACTGTTTCCACTCTTTCCCCATCTATTTGCCATAAAGTGATGGGACCGGATGCCATGATCTTAGTTTTCTGAATGTTGAGCTTTAAGCCAACTTTTTCACTCTCCTCTTTCACTTTCATCAAGAGGCTCTTTAGTTCTGACACATTAAATGATATTATTTTGAATATGCATACACGCATGCTAAGTCACTTCAGTCTTGTCTGACTGTTTGTGACATTATGGACTATAGCCCGCCAGGCTCCTCTGTCAATGGGATTCTCCAGGCAAGAACACTGGAGTGGGTTGCCATGCCTTCCTTCAGGGGATCTTCCCGACCCAGGGATTGAACCTGCATCTCTTTTGTCTCCTGCATTGGCAGGCAGGTTCTTTACCACTAGTGACACCTGGGAAGCCCTATTTTGAATATAAGTGAAGTGAAGTCACTCAGTCGTGTCCGACTTTTTGCGACTGCATGGACTGTAGCCTACCAGGCTCCTCTGTCCACGGCATTTTCCAAGCAAGAATACTGGAGTAGATTGCCATTTCCTTCTCCAATAGTCGGCTAAATAAAATAGGTTCCTAAAACTGATTTGATCTGTTTCTTTTCCTTTTTTAATGTGGCAGTAGAAAATTTCAAATTATTAATACATAAGTAATTTACATTATATTTCTTTTGGGCAGTGTCATTCTAGTACATGGAATTATTTCAGCTGCAGGTACCTCCTACAACTGTGAAATCTGAATTGAGATATAGTATTTATTCTTGCGTAGACACGTGGAATTAATTACTAAGACTACCTAATTCAATTAGAAGGAAAATTTTTATATAATCCATTGCCTTCTCACATTCTCTGCCCAAACTCTTAAAGGCAGGAGGGTTAATAGCCAGACATAGCCAACTCCATTTACCAAGTAAGAGTTGAAAGAAATCCTGCCATTGTTTCACAACATAGATGAACCTTGAGGGCATTATGGCTAAGTGAAGTAAGTCAGACAAAGAAAGACAAATACCAAATGATCTCATCTATACATGGAATCTGAGAAAACCCAGCTCACAGAAACACAGGACAGATCGGTGGTTGCCAGGAGCGGCAGGTGGGAGAAACAGGTAATCGTGACCAAAGGTTACAAGCTTCCAGTCATAGATGAATGAGTTCTGGGGAGGTGATGGAGAGAATGATGACTCCAGTTTAACAATACTGTATTGTATGTTTGAAATTTGCTGAGAGAGTAGCTTTTAAAAGTTCTCACCACAAAACGCAAATTGTAATTACGTGAAGTGATGGACATTAACTACCTTATTGCAATGATCATTTTGCAATAGATACATATATCAACCATTACACTGTATACCTTAAACTTACACAATTTTATGCACCAAATCTCAATAAAACTAGAAAAATTAATATTTTTTAAATTTTAAGAAAACAAGAATGAAGTGAGGGAAGATGAAGTAACATAGATTTTCTCCATCTGATGCATGAAATCTAGGTATGAAATTTTTGATGTAGGGCATGGGACAGCAGGAATGGCGTGAGATATCTAGGGACGGTCCAGTGGATTACCAAAGGAGGCAGAGCCCCCAAACAGGAGGGCCTCTAACTCAACTCCTTGGCCCAATCAAATGATGCTCTGGACATCCTTGAGACCAAAAATAAAAGAGAGAGAAACTGAAGGCTGACTTTCTTCTGTCTCCTGGTGATGTTTCTTCCCTACACCAGCCCTGTCACCACATGAGCAATTATTGTGTTGTAAGGGGTCAGAACAGAATTGATGTAGAAATCAGGGAAATTTGACTTAGAGAGTACTTGGAAGAAAACTTTAGGTCGGTCTTATACTCTTTTTCTATTTAACTCCCATGGTGGAGGACAAAGTCCTGAAGCCAGTAACATCTTGTAAAATTCTGACTCCCAGAGAGAGAGATGAGCTTGTTTTCTGTTATGTGGAATCCCAGTAGAACTAGGACTGTAGGGGCAGGTATACTGGTGGTCATCCTCTTCACTTAAAATAGAAATCACCTGACCCTTCTTAACCCATGGTGTCACCAGCCAAGGCTGACACTCAGTTGTCCCTCCCAAGGAACAACATGATGAGCCTGTTCTATTTTCAGGTGAAGTCCAGGGTCAAGAAGATCTGCGTCTACTGGAAAGGCACAAAGGAGGGAGGCCACTGGTCCAAGGATGGCTGTGCTCTGATAGATACGAACAAGACTCACACGATATGCAGCTCCACTCACCTGTCCAGCTTCGCTGTTCTCATGGCCTTGCATGGTCAGGTAGGACGTAACTATTGAATTCCTCCAGCTAACCCCTTCTGAGGCCCTGCTAGGTGGCCCTAGTGGTAAAGAACCTGCCTGCCAGTGCAGGAGATGTAACAGACATGAGTTCGATCCCTAGGTTGGGAAGATCCCCTAAAGGAGGAAATGGCAACCCACTCCAACTCTTGCCTGGAAAATCCTATGGACAGAGGAGCCTGGCAGGTTAGAGTCCACAGGATCTCAAAGAGTCAGACACAACTGAGTGACTCATGCTACTACACTACTAGGTGGCCTTAGCTGCTATAAAGAAAAGTTTAACAGACCAAGTCTGGAGTGATAGGAGAAGCATACTGCTTTAGATAGAGAGATCGAAGGAGAATGAGCTATTCAAGCTGAAACCTGAATATAAAGCCAACAGTGGATGAATCTCAAAAATATCACGCTGAGTGAAAGAAGTTAGACCCAAAGGCCCATATCCTGTAGGATTCCACTTATATGAAATGTCTAGGATAGGCAAATCTGGCCTTCCGTGGTGGTCAGTGGTTAAAGATCTGCCTTATACAAGGGACACCCTTGGGTATAAGACACTTTTATACAGGGTTTGCTCCCTGGTCTGGGAGGATCCCACATGCTGAGGAGCAACTGAGCTTGTGCACCACAGCAAATGAGCTTGAGCTCTGGAGCCTACAAGCCTCAACTGCTGAGCCCACGTGCCACAAATTCTAAAGCCAACTCGCCCTAGAGTCTGTGCTCTGCGACAAGGGAAGCCACCACAGTAAGAAGCCCTCATACAGCAACAAGAGTCACCCCCACCCACCACAACTAAAGAAAGCCCACAAGCAGCAATGAAGACCCAGCATAGCCAAATATAAAATTAAATTAAAAAATAAATATTTACAATAGGCAAATCCATGAGACAGAGCAAACAAACCCAGTGTGTTCTAGAAAGAATAGAATGAATGACAGGGAAGTGGGAAAAGTCAGGTTTGGAGAGAAGGGAGCAGGGGAAAAGTGTCAGACCACAAATGCCATAGTCAGGAGTTTCAGTTCAGTTCAGTTCAGTCGCTCAGTCGTGTCCGACTCTCCGCGACCCCATGAATCACAGCACGCCAGGCCTCCCTGTCCATCACCAACTCCCGGAGTTCACTCAAACTCATGTCCACAGAGTCGGTGATGCCATCCAGCCATCTCATTCTCAGTCGTCCCCTTCTCCTCCCGCCCCCAACCTTTCCCAGCATCAGAGTCTTTCCCAGTGAGACAACTCATCACATGAGGCGGCCAAAGTATTGCAGTTTCAGCTTAGATTTCGTTCAAAATGCAATGGAGAGACAACAGAGGATGTGTATCAGGGATGCTACATATTTATGTTATTAGAAAGTATCTCTGGCCCCTGAGTCAAGAATGGTCAGTGGTGCAGTAGAAGTGGCCCAGCAGAGAGATGATGGTGGTCAGGATTTGACACATATCCTAAAGGTGGGTTCAGAGGATTTATTGATGACATAGGCTCGGTGACAGCACACAGGAAGTCAGCACACCTCCCCTCATTGCAGAGATACAAGTTGTCTGCCCATTTTGGGATGCCACATTCCAAGGGGTAGGAGAATATAAGCCCAGGGCAGGAAAGCATGACTGTGGTCCCCTCTCTGCTGGGTCCCAGGAGGAGGATCCCGCACTGACTGTGATCACCTACGTGGGGCTGAGCCTCTCTCTGCTGTGCCTCCTCCTGGCGGCCCTCACTTTCCTGCTGTGCAAAGCCATCCAGAACATCAGCACCTCGCTCCACCTGCAGCTCTCGCTCTGCCTCTTCCTGGCCCACCTGCTCTTCCTCACAGCCTTTGACAGAACCGAGAACAAGGTGCGTATACTGTCCCAGAATACCCCTGCCCCAGGGATGCTGAGTTCATGGGGCCATGCTGCCTCGGACCCCTCAATAAAATAGCCTTGGGTCCTAGATGGAGGATGCATGGCAAGGTGGGCAGTGTTGGCATTATCAACCACCTTTACTTTCAAGGACCATGATCTAATAGCAGTGCTTCTGAACTCAATGCCAGCATAAAGGAGAGGTCCAGGGGTCATGCTCCACCCTAACAGACCCTCCTGGTGACACCTTCCTCCTCCCCCAGGTGCTGTGTGCCATCATTGCAGGTGCCTTACACTATCTCTACCTGGCCTCCTTCACCTGGATGCTGCTGGAGGGCCTGCACCTCTTCCTCACTGCACGCAACCTGGCAGTGGTCAACTACTCCAGTGTCAACAAGTTCATGAAGTGGCTTATGTTCCCAGTGGGCTACGGAGTCCCGGCTGTGATCGTGGCCATTTCTGCAGCCTCCAGGCCTCATCTTTATGGAACAGCTGATCGGTAAGATTGACTCTCACCCTGTGCCATGGACAGATTTGAGGGCAGTGTTATTGGCAATGATTCAGATAAATACAACAAATGCCCTCTACTTTCCCTTTGAGTGTAAGGGCTCTAACTTCTTTCCCACCGAGGCAGGGAAAGATGATGTGGAAAGTTCTGGAAGGAGGAAATTTTGCAGTTAGGTCCCAGCTTTATCCTTCCCATAATTTGCGACCTCAAGTCCTCAAGTCTCATGCTCAGATGCTAAGTCATGTCCAACTCTGTGATCCCATGAACTGTAGCCTGCCAGGCTCCTCTGTCCATGGGATTTCCCAAGCAACAATACTGGAGTGCATTGGCATTTCCTCCTTCAAGGGATCTTCCCAACCCAGGGATCAAACCCATGGCTCCTGCCGCGTATCCTGCATTGCAGGCAGATTCTTTACCACTGGGCCACCTGGAAAGCTCCCTCACGTCTCAGTGCCCTCGTTAGTGAAATGGGGACAGTAGTCATCTCCATGGTTCCCACCCTCGAAATACTGGTATAAAAACTCAACAGGTCTGTTCTTGTAAGCTGTTACATGTAGCAGTAACACATGGAAACAAACAATCAAAGCCTGCATTGTCATCAGCTGACATTTTCAAGAAACATTGGAAAAGTTCTCTGTTAGAAAAAGATGTCATTTCATGTCCATTTCATGTGCTTTCTTTGATCTCCCTTGATGTCCCTTTTCCCATTGTTCCCAGATGCTGGCTCCACCTGGACCAGAAATTCATCTGGGCTTTCCTTGGACCTGTCTGTGCCGTTATCTGTGTGAGTGAATACGTGGCTCCAGTGTTCCTGACCTAAGCAGAAGCGCCAGACACACTGGGTGCAGGGTAGCACAAGGGACACACATTTTCTCAATTATATGGTTTGATTTTTCCACCTGCTACCAATTCAAACCCATGTGCAGGGAGGTAGGGGTTGTGTGCAATTTACAGCAGACATGGTACATTTTGTTTAATGGCTGTTCAATTTTTTTTCAGTATATATATATATATGTCCCTTCCATTTTGGGTTTCCCTCCCATTTAGAAGACCACACTGTGCTCTACAGAATGTTACCATAAATTGAATAGACACAGTACATTTTAACTTGTATTCTCCATGGTCTATGTCACTCTTGCAGGTGAATTCTGTATTTTTTCTCATGGTTTTTTGGATTTTGAAAAGAAAACTTTCCTCTCTCAACAGTGAAGTGTCAACCATCCGGAACATAAAGTAGGTTACAGTATTTTCTAAATAAAATGGTATTTTCTAACCCCCTTTTCTTTTACTCACTTCATACTGGTCCCTCCTACATATCCACAGAGGCATACAGTCAGCCTCTAGGAACTAGCAAGGGCACTGCCGTCTTCCACTGCCACAATGAGAAGCTATATTCAATTGCTGGGACTCAAAAAAAAAAAAAAGTGAGATAGAAGTTTATTTCATTCTCATGCCACAGAACAGAGCTCCACAGAGTGATCCAGGACTCAAGCTCTTTCTATTTTGTTGCCCCACCAGCCCTTAGGATGTTGTATCCCATCCATGGGAAGGAAGTGACATGGAATTTACAAGTTCCATATTTACTCATGGAGAAGGTAATGGCACCCCACTCCAGTACTCTTGCCTGGAAAATCCCATGGACAGAGGAGCCTGGTAGGCTGCAGTCCATGAGGTCGCTAAGAGTAGGACACGACTGAGCCACTTCACTTTCACTGTTCACTTTCATGCATTGGAGAAGGAAATGGCAACTCACTCCAGTGTTCTTGCCTGGAGAATCCCAGGGACGGGGGAGCCTGGTCGTCTATGGGGTCACACAGAGTCGGACACGACTGAGCGACTTCACTTTCACTGTTCACTTTCATGCATTGGAGAAGGAAATGGAAACTCACTCCAGTGTTCTTGCCTGGAGAATCCCAGGGACGGGGGAGCCTGGTCGTCTATGGGGTCACACAGAGTCGGACACGACTGAAGCGACTTAGCAGCAGCAGCAGCAAGGGCAATAATGATGAATGATGCGGAGATCATTTGGCCACCTGATGTGGAGAGCTGACTCATTTGAAAAGACCCTGATGCTGGGAAAGATTGAGGGCAGGAGGAGAAGGGGACAACAGAGGATGAGATGGTTGGATGGCATCACCGACACAAACCATGTGTTTGTGTTCATGACATGGGTTTGGGTGGACTCCGGGAGCTGGTGATGGACAGGGAGGCCTGGCTTGCTGCGGTTCATGAGGGGGTCGCAAAGAGTCAGACACGAGTCAGTCAGACAGTCATATTTACTCATATCCCATTGGCTAGACTTTGGTCATGTGGTGACACCTAGCTGCAAAGGAGGCTGGGAAATGTAGTTTCTAACTGGACAGGCATGTGTCCTTGATGAATCTCAGAAAGGAAAGAGATCTAACACTAAAAAGAAGAAGGGAAGGGACTTCCCTGCTGCAAAACACAAGAGGCAATAGTTCAGGAAGGATTTAGGTTAAAATATATTTTGTATAATACTGTTTCAAAAAATTGGGGACTGTATGTTTTTTATTTTGCAGCATACATATTTTTTTAATTTATTTTTAAGTGGAGACAATTGCTCTACAGTGTTGTGTTGCTTTCTGCTGTACAACAATGTGAGTCAGCCATGAGTACACATATATCCCCTCCCTCCTGAACCTCCCTCAATGCCCCACCCCACCCCTCTAGGTCATCACATTGAGCTGATCTCCCTGTGCTATACAACAACTTCCCAGTAACTGTCTCACACATGGTAATGTAAATGTTTTAATGCTATTCTCTCATTTGTCCCACCCTCTCCTTCCCCTGCTGTGTCCACAAATCTGTTCTCTATGTCTCTGTCTCTATTCCTGCCCAGCAAATAGGTTCATCAGCACCATTTTTCTAGGTTCTATATATATGCATTAATATACGATATCTGTTTTTCCCTTTCTGACTTACTTCACTCTGTATAAGGCTCTAGGTTCATCCACTTCAGTTCAGCAGACTCTCATTTGTTCCTTTTTCTTGTTGAGTAATATTTCATTGTACCTTTGTTATGTATGTTCCACAAATTATCTATTCATCTGTCAACAGACATCTAGGTTGCTTCCATGTCCTGGCTATTGTGAATAGTGTGCACTGTCCCTCTTAATTTGAACTTGTAGTTTGCTGAGGTTTTCATTGCAATCATAAAAATAGCACATTTGTTACTTTTTTATTATTTGTCAAAAGTTTTCAAAATATATAAAGTTAAAAGTGACAGCCGCTTGCTCCCAATTTTCCTGCTACTTTACCAACCAGGAAATCCAGAGGTAAGAAATTGTATGATATGATGTGTCTGATGTTTTCCCAGGCCTTTTTCTGGGCATTTTCTATAGAACAGAGCATACATACAATAGCATCGCACAAATTGTTCCTCAACCAGCTTTTCTCAGTTACATATTATATTTTAAAATTAGAGACATATAGATACATAAATAAGGTGACCTTACATCTCAGTTTTCCTGGGATGGTCCCAGTTTATGTTTGCTGATGCATTATGTTTATTAATACCACCCCTTTTATTGAAGCATAGTTAATTTAAAGTGTTCTGTTAGTTTCATGTGTACCACAAAGTGATTTGGTTACACACACACACATATATATATATATATATTCTTTTTCAGATTCTATTCTATTATAGATTATTACAAGATAATGAATATAGTTCCCCTGAATTGGACCCCTTTTGATCTCAAAAGCCTTCCTGCTTGAATAACAAATTATAAGACCTCTCCCATCTGTAAGTGATATAGACAGAATGAGACAAAGAACTTTATAGTGTTAGAATGTTCTACATGTGTATGGTGCTAATTTTGGGCTTCTCAGGTGGCACTAGTGGTAAAGAACCCACCTGCCAATGCAGGAGGCACAGGTGATACGGATTCAATCCCTGTGTTAGGAAGATCCCCTGGGATAGGAAATGGTAACCCACTCCAGTATTCTTGCCTAGAGAATCCCATGGACAGAGAAGCCTGATGGTCTACAGTCCATGGGGTTACAAAGAGTCGGACATGACTGAAGCAACTTTGCATGCACAATTTTGTTCTACATACTGTCCTAAATATTTCCCATATGTTAAGTCTCAATATTTGCAGCAACCCTATGAAATAGGACTATTACAAATATTAGGGAACCGAGTTACAGGAAAGTAGGAAAATTCCCTGGCACTGCAGGGGTTAGGACTCATCGCTTTCACTGCTATGGTCCAGCTTTGACCCCTAGTCAGGGAACTAAGATCTCCCAAGCTGCATGATATGGCCAAAAAAAAGGTGGGAGGGGTGGAAAGAAAGCCAGAAAGTAACTTGCCCAAGGTCACAAAGTTAGTTAGTGCTGGCTTGGGTTTAAAACACAGGCATTCTAGCTCCATACTCACCATTAACAACTATGCTGTAGGGATAGTCAAGATCATTATCAGGTTTCTTTACATTATCAATTATTACTACCCAGGATGCTGACACTCAAAGCCACAGCTCAGCTCTTCATCTTGGGATGCACATGGTGTCTGGGAATGCTGCAGGTGGGACCGGCTGCTCAGGTCATGGCCTACCTCTTCACCATCATCAACAGCTTGCAGGGTGTCTTCATCTTCCTGGTGTACTGTCTCCTCAGCCAGCAGGTAAACAGTGGACTCCTTCTTTTTATATATATAAATTAGTTCTGTCTATTCATTTTTCTAAGTCTATTTATTTTTGGCTGCACTGGGTCTTCACCGCTTTGTGGGGGGGTGGGGGTGGGGGCTTTCTCTAGCTGCAGAGAGCTGGGCCTACTCTACATTGGAGGAGTTCCTCGTCATGGTGGCTTCACTCATTGTGGAGCACAGGCTCTAGGATGCTCGGGCTTCAGTAGTTGCAGCACATGGGCTCAGTCACTCCGTGGCATGTGGAATCTTCCCAGACCAGGGATTGAACTGATGTCCCCTGTGTTGGCAGGTGGATTCCCATCCACTGTACCACCAGGGAAGTCCAGCAGATGCTGCTGATGGCCCTCTCATAGCCCTTTGGCGTTCTATTCTACATGCCCATGGTTGTTTATTATGAATACCTGTGACTCTGTGCCAGTGGGCTTCTTACTGCCCACAATACATGCCTGGTTCATGCACAGGGCAAGCTGGTATTTTCAGAGAATAGTGACCCTTGAAAGCAGCTTCAACCAATGACTGATGGGTGCTAGTAGACAGATGCCCCAGCTCCCTTGTCACTGAGGTGATTAACCTTGAAGTATGTCCTATGCTCTCTCCAGAACCCCCCAGTGACACTGAACCCCAGCTGTCCACAGTGGAAACACAGAATGAAGGATTATACATCTTTTATTAGCTGTCTTTCTTTCCCGGTCTCACTTTTGCACAGATCTACTGGTGTTTCTTGGGCGTACCTGTGTGCTCAGTTGTTCAGTTGTGTCTGACTCTTTGCAACCCCATGGACAGTAGCCCACCAAGTTCCTCTGTCCATGGGATTATCCCAGCAAGAATACTGGAGTGAGTTGCTATTTACTCCTCCAGCAGATCTCCCAACCCAGGTATCAAACCTGCATTGACGGGTGGACTCGTTACCACTTAGACATGTGGGAAGCTCCTCTGGGTGTTGGTGTTTGTGTTCATGTTCAGTCGTTCAGTTGTGTCTGACTCTTTGGGACCCTATGGACTGTAGCCTACCAGGCTCTTCTGTCCATAGGATTTTCCATGCAAGAATACTAGAGCAGGTTGCCATTTCCTACTCCAGGGGATCTTCCCAATCCAGGAATCAAACCCGTGACTCTTGTGTCTCCTGCATCAGCAGGTAGATTCTTTACCACTAGCGCCATCTGGGAAGCCCTGAGAGCTAGATTGAGGAATTTTGTTCCTCAGTTTTCTTCTATCTTATTCATTTGCATATGCATATTTTGTTAATTTTCTATGACAAATGTGTATTCTGTAATATGAAAAAAATTATTGTGGTAAATTATACATAACAAAATTTATCATTTTAACCTTGTTAACTGTACAGATCAGTAGCATTAGGTACATTCACACTGTCATACAACCATCACCACCATCCATTCTAGAACTTTTTGATCATCCCAAACTGAAACCCCGTATCCCTTAAACAATAATGCTGTATTCTCCCCTGCCAAGCTCCTGGTAACCACTACTCTACTTTCTGTCCCAGTTAATTTGACTATTACAGGTTCTCAACATGTGGAATCATACAGTAGTTGTCCTTTGGTGTCTGGCTTATATATTTCCTGGTGGCTCAAATGGTAAAGAATCTGCCTTCAGTGCAGAAGAAACCGGGTTCAACCTGTGAGTTGGGAAGATCCCCTGGAGAAGGAAATGGCTACCTACTCCAGTATTCTTCCCTGGAAAATCCCATGGACAGAGAAGACTGGCGAGCTACAGTCCATGCAGTCTCAAAGAGTCAGATACAACTGAGTGACTAGCAGTTTTTTTTACACATATATTTCACTCAATGTAATGTCTCCAAGATTTATCCATGTTGTAGCCTGTTTCGGAATTTTATTTCTTTTTTAAGGCTAAATTACACTCCATTGTATTCTAAAGGAGATCATTCCTGGGTGTTCATTGGAAGGACTGATGCTAAAGCTGAAACTGCAACACTTTGGCCACCTCATGCGACGAGTTGACTCACTGGAAAAGACTCTGATGCTGGGAAAGGTTGGGGGCGGGAGGAGAAGGGGACGACGGAGAATGAGATGGCTGGATGGCATCACCGACTCTGTGGACATGAGTTTGAGTGAACTCCGGGAGTTGGTGTTGGACAGGGAGGCCTGGCGTGCTGGATTCATGGGGTCGCAGAGAGTCGGACACGACTGAGCGACTGAACTGAACTGAACTGTATGCATATACCACATTTTGTACGAAAAGGTTTTTCATACTGTTCCCATCCTCTTCTTAACTCACTGACTTTTCTCTTCTCCAACATTAACAAAAATAATCCTGGTATTTTCTTCGATGTTCCAGGTCCAAAAGTGGTTTGGCGAGATCATCAAATCTAAATCTGAGTCTGAGGCTTACACGCTTTCCAGCAGGTTTGGTCCTGACTCAAAACCCAGTGAGGTAAGACTTGCGATTTATTCTAATGTGTCACCACTTGACACACCAAACTTCCCTTCCCTTGTCTTAGAACAAGCGCCCTTTCATGCCGAGTGTGGGGAGGAGTTCTTTTCCTGATGACTTGGTTTGCATTCCTCATTCCCATCATAACGTGTCTCACTGTTTCTTTCTTGCTCACTAATAGTGCCTAACCTGGCTGCTGTATTAATATATATTCTCATCATTCGACGTATGGGATAGTTAGGAAATTTGAGATTGAAATGCACACACTGCTATATTTAAAGATGGATAACTAATAAGGATCTACTTATTATGCCACAGGGAACTCTGATCGATGTTATATAATAACCTAAATGGGAAAATGATTTGAAAAAGAATAGATACATTCATATATATAACTGAGTCACTTTGCTGTACACCTGAAACTAACACAACATTGCCAATCAACTATGGTAGTGTGGTGGTTTAGGGGCTAAGTCATGTCCGACTCTTTGTGACCCCTTGAACTCTAGACTGCCAGGCTCCACTGTCCATGGGATTTCCCAGGCAAGAATACTGGAGTGGGTTGCCCTTTCCTTCTCCAGCTGATCTTCCCAACCCAAGGACTGAACCCGCATCTCCTGCTTGGCAGGTGAATTCTTTACCACTGAGCTACCTGGGAAGCCCCAATATAAAATTAAAAACTTTTTTAAAAAATAAATAACTAATAAGAACCTGCTGTATAGCACAAGGCACTCTACTCAATACTCTGTAATGGTTTATGGGAATAGAATCTAAAACAGTGGATACAGGGACTTCCCTGGTGGTCCAGTGGTTAAGACTCTGTGTTTCCAATTCAGGGGCCACAGATTCGATCCCTGGTCAGAGAACTAAGTTCCTGCATGCCCCGTGGCATGACCAGATTTTTTTTTAATGGATATATGTATAACTGATGCATTTTGCTGAACAGGAGAAATAAACACAGCATTGTAGATGAACTATAGTCCAATAAAAATTATTTTTTTTAAAGTATGGGTAAAATATATCACCAGCACCACTACCATCTAAAGTAGACTCCTTTAGGGGGAGACTTACAATCACAGACATAGCAGAGTGGTCATCATCCCCCGAAATATCACTGTTTCAAAAAGAGGTGGACTTGAGCCCCAAGGAGGTAGTGGATACTACAGAAAGGGATCCAGAAGAGGAAGCCCACCCCAGATGTTCTACATAACTATAGAGGAGGAGTGCATGTAATAACGGGACCTTCCTGGGAGAGGAAATGATCCTGTTAGAAAGAGAACCTCTCTAGAACTTGGTTGTTGGTTTTGTCTGTTCTTCCATTGAGCTAACTAGTGATTGATGGCATCAAGGAATGCGCTCCAAGTGCTACCTGAAACTTCTCTCCACGGTTGTCCCATAACTGACCTTTTACAGAAATGAGAGCACATACTTGTAAGAAGGTATGTCACTAGACGGACTCCAAAGATTCTAATCCATAAAAATTCTCCCAATCTCATTTGGCTTTATGTCTTCCATGTACATGCCTACCACATCTGCTAACCAAAAAGCCTTAGAATATGTTACTTTTAAGTTAAACAAAATTGAGAAATTTCTGAAACACTGTTTCTACTTTTCTTAAGAAAATATGGAATTTTCCTCAGCAGTGGAAATATCGAGGTCACTGAGGAAACAGTGACCTCCAAATTCCTTCTTGGAGGAAGGGAAGGGGAATTCATTCTAAATCTTTCCAAAAGGACCAAGAAGAAAATGGAACCAGGAAAAAGTGTTAGGGCAGGCATGTCAACTGATCAGAAAATTTCTTTTTGGAAAATTTTTTTATGAATATTAAGCTTACAGAGGATAGAGCCAATCAAGTCATAAGGAAAAATATTAAGCTTAATATTCTCAATAAAAGTAAAATTGTTACAGGTGCTAACCACTGGCTGTGACCTTTGAAATGTTTCCCAGACAACCCAAAAGAATTCCCAAAGCTGCCAGCACTCCAACTACTAGTTTCCCGCAATGAATAAGGAGACGTTGTTATTATTATTATTATTGCTTAACACTGTGGAAACTGAACGAGTGTATCTTTAAAAAGGAAAGAATACATGATATATTTACATATTATATATTTATAATGTATTTTATATGTAGCTACATTTAAGAAATACAGTTGCTTTAATTAGAAGAATTTCTGACATTTTTCCTTTATGCACAGAGTATGAGTAAAAAGCTAACAAAACCCTTTGTCCTTTATGGACAGAGTTGATCTTGGGTTAACTTTCTAGCTCTGCTCCCCACAAACTTGATAACATTGAAAGGTCGGTTGTATAACCGGGGAGTACTGCTTATGGGAAAAGTCTTGCTCGAGGACAAGAAATTCTGCTAATGAACAATAAATACCAGGACGGAAGGCATAGCTTTGGACTTCCTGTAATAACTGAGTCAGGAACTCCTATCTTCGTGGGCAGCTGTAGGGAGATATTTGTTCCTCTGTGGAGCCTGAAACTTCTAAACCAAACTACAATCTGTAGGGAGCAAAGAGAATATTTATTGAGTTCTATAATATGTCCAACAGTATGGTAAGCAGGGAACATACAAAATGCAACAATACCAACATGGTAGCTGCCTTCAAGGAACTTAGAGTCTAGCCTTTCTTTATGGACAAAAAAAAACGACATCCCAGGGGCTGAAATTCTAGAGTGGGATACTATATCCACACTTTTTTCCAAAAAAAGAGTTCTTTATCCTGTAGAAGGGGAATCTGGGGGAAAATGGATACATGTATATGTGTGGCTGAGTCTCTTCATTGTTCTCTAGAAACTATCACAACATTGTTAATCGGCTATACCCCAATACAAAATGAAAAGTTAAAATAAAAACAAAACAGTAAGTGAATCTGGGTAAAAGATTTTAAAAAAGAATTCTTCACCCTGGATTTTTGAGAAGTCCTCCCTCTATAAGCTAAACTCCCTCTATAAGCTAAAGTCCTCCCACTCTAATCTGCTGCTGCTACTGCTAAGTCACTTCAGTCGTGTCCGACTCTGTGCGACCCCATAGACAGAAGCCCACCAGGGTCCCCCGTCCCTGGGATTCTCCAGGCAAGAACACTGGAGTGGGTTGCCATTTCCTTCTCCAATGTGTGAAAGTGAAAAGTGAAAGTGAAGTCGCTCAGTCGTGTCCGACCCTTAGCGACCCCACAGACTGCAGCCAACCAGGCTCCTCCATCCATGGGATTTTCTAGGCAAGAGTACTGGAGTGGCTTGCCATTGCCTTCTCCTAAAGAAGCCCAAAATGCTAGGACTTCAAGCCATCCTTGTCTGCTGAATGGAGTTTTCTGGCTTTAACTCACTCCAACTCTTCCTGTCTGTTTTGTTGCTCATTTCTTTGTTTTTTATCCTGACATCTAGCTTTAATCTAAACATCTTTGGGGTGGGATGTTTTCTAGGTCAAGTGAAAAGAAAATACTAAAACTAGAACATTCAGCTCTACATGTCATGCATGTGGTTCTGGTTGGCATCATGAAGAATGAAGGTGCAGACAAGGAGAATCATTATACATGTCATTCCTGGAGAGGAAAAGTTTAACCTTTACTTCCTGAAGTGTTTGTTCTGCATAATGGGATCTCAATAAATGTGCATTCAATTGGATTTCTCTTCACTATCATGTTTTCAATCAGTGCTTATTCCTGGATACCCAAGTCATGACCATGCAAATACTCCATGGACTTTTTGTGAATGAGGGAGCCCTTATCAAGACCTTTTTCTCAAGTTCTTTCTCTCATCCTAAATGTGCTTTTTAAAGTCAAACGATCAGCTTCTTCCGAACCATCACCTTTACCTCCTTTCTTACCCAGGCTAAATCTCATGATCACCCCAGTCACGTGATTCTCCCTCATACTTTCAGCACCTATGCTTCCTCATTCTGATTCCATACTTAGTTTTGTTGCTCAATTCCCCAAGTCGTATCTGTGTCTTTGCAACCCCATGACTGCAGCACTCCTGGCTCCTCTGTCCTCCACTGTCTCCTGGAGTTTGCTCAAATTCATGTCCATTGAGTTGGTGATGCTAATGAACCATCTCATCCTCTGTCACCCCCTTCTCCATTTGCCTTCGATCTTTCCCAGCTCCAGGGTCTTTTCCAATGAGTCAGCTCTTCACATGAAGTGGCCAAAGTATTGGAGCTTCAGCATCAGTCCTTCCAGTGAATATTCAGGGTTAATTTCCTTTAGGTTTGACTGGTTTAATCTCCTTGCTGCCCAACAGACTATCAAGAGACTTGTCCAGCCCCATAATTCAAAAGCGTCAGTTCTTCAGCACTCAGCCTTCTTTATGGTCCAACTCTCACATCCATACATGACTACTGGAAAAACCATAGCTTTGACTATATGGACCTTTGTCAGTAAAGTGATGTCTCTGCTTTTTAATACACTGTCTAAAGAATGTTCAAACTACCAGGCAATTGCACTCACGTCCCATGATAGTAAAGTTATGGTCAAAATCCTTCAAGCTAGGCCTCAGCAGTAGATGAACCAAGAACTTCCAGATGTACAAGCTGGGTTTAGAAAAGGCAGAGTAACCAAATTACCAACATTTGCTGGATCATAGAGAAAGCAAGGGAATTCCAGAAAAAACATCTACCTCTGTGTCATCGACTACACAAAAGCCTTTGGCTGTGTGGATCATAACAAACTGTGGAAAACTCTTAAAGAGATGGGAAAGACAGATCATCTTACCTGTCTCCTGAGAAACCTGTATGCTGGTCAAGAAGCAACAGTTAGAATCTTATATGGGACAACTGACTGGTTCAAAATTGAGAAAGAAGTATGACAAGGCTGTACACTGTCATCTTGTTTATTTAAACTTATACAAGGAATCCGTCATGCAAAATGCTGGGCTGGATGAGCTACAAGCTGGAATCAAGTTTGCCAGGAGACATGTCAGCAACCTTAGATATGCAGATGATACCACATTAATGGCAGAAAGCAAATGTGAACTAAAGAGCCTCTTGATAAGGATGAAAAAGGAGAGTGAGAAAGCTGACTTAAAACTCAATATTAAAAACTTAGACTGTGGCATTCTGTCCCATCACTTCATGGCAAAGAGAAGGGAAAAAGATGGAAGCAGTGACAAATGTCCTCTTTTTGGGCTCTAAAATCACTGCAGATAGTGACTGCAGCCATGAAATTAAAAGACAATTGCTTCTTGGAATGAAAGCTCTGGCAGACCTGCTGCTGCTAAGTCACTTCAGTCGTGTCCGACTCTGTGAGACACCATAGATGGCCTCCTTCCAGGCTCCCCATCCCTGGGATTCTCCAGGCAAGAACGCTGGAGTGGGTAGCCATTTCCTTCTCCAATGCATGAAAGTGAAAAGTGAAAGTGAAGTCGCTCAGCCGTGTCCGACTCTTAGCGACCTCCTGGACTGCAGCCTACCAGGCTCCTCTGTCCATGGGATTTTCCAGGCAAGAGTACTGGAGTGGGCTGCCATTGGACTGTGCTAAAAAGCAAAGACTTCACTTTACCAACAAAGGTCCACATAATCAAGGCTGTGGTCTTTCCAGTAGTCATGTACAGAAGTGAGAGTTGGACCATAAAGAAGGCAGAATACTGAAGAATTGATGTTTTCAAACTGTGGTGCTGCAGAAAACTGTTGAGAGCTCCTTGGACAGCAAGATCAAACCTGTCAATCTAAAAGGAAATCAACCCTGAATACTTGTTGGAAGAACTGTTGCTGAAGCTGAAGCTCCAATATTTTGGCCACCTGATGCTACAGTCAACGCATTGTAAAAGACCCTGGGGCTGGGAAAGATTGAAGGCAGAAGGAGAAGAGAGCAGCAGAGGATGAGATGGTTGGATGGTATCACCGATTCAATGGACATGAACTTGGGCAAACTCTGGGAAATAGTGAGGGACAAGGAGGCCTGGTGTTCTTCAGTCCATGAGGTCACAAAGAGTTGGGTACGACTTGGCAACTAAACAACAACTAGTTTTCTCATAGCTTTCCTTCCAAGGAGCAAGTGTCTTTTAATTTCATGGGTGCAGTCACCATCTGCAGTGATTTTGGAGTCTAAGAAAATAAAATCTGTCCCTGCTGCCACTGTTTCCCCTTCTATTTGCCATGAAGAAATGGGACCAGATGCTATGATCTTAGTTTTTTTAATATCGAGTTTCAAGTCAGCTTTTTCACTCTCCTCTTTCATCCTCATCAAGAGACTATTTTCTCTTCACTTTCTGCCATAAGGATGGTGTCATCTGCAACCAGGACTGATCCAATCATAGCAGGCACTGTGGATTGTCTCCTCAGCAGTCATTGCCACCATTACATGTTCCTTTTTAATGGAACCTTGATTGTTTTAATATTTAGGACAGCAACATACCTGGTCCCAGGGGTCAGTAGAGATTGATCTCAGCCCAGTGATTCTCAACTGGAGATGATTTATCCTCACCATTAGTGACATATGGCAATGTCTGGAGACATTTTTGACTGCAGTAACTTGGGCAATGGGGGATGCTACCGGCATCTAAGCAATAGATGTTAGGGATGCTGCTAAACAGCTGCTAGACAGCCCCCACATACACAGCAGAGTTGCTGCTGCTGCTGCTAAGTCACTTCAGTCGTGTCCGACTCTGTGTGACCCCATAGACGGAAGCCCACCAGGCTCCCCCGTCCCTGGGATTCTCCAGGCAAGAACACTGGAGTGGGTGCCATTTCCTTCTCCAATGTGTGAAAGTGAAAAGTGAAAGTGAAGTCGCTCAGTCGTGTCCGACCTTTAGCGACCCCACGGACTGCAGCCTACCAGGCTCCTCCATCCATGGGATTTTCTAGGCAAGAGTACTGGAGTGGCTTGCCATTGCCTTCTCCGCACAGCAGAGTTATCCATCCCTAAATATCAGTAGTGATGAGGTTGAGAAACCCTGGTATAAACTAGCCACAGTGATCTCCTTCCCATTTGCTAGAAATTGGTTTAGGACAGACATTTGGACCAGTTAGAGCCACTGAAATGTAAGAGACAGCTACTGGAACATTTTCTCCTTGATAAAAAACAAAGACAAATTCAAGGAGAGCTTGCCGATTACTCCCTAGTTTTAGCTGCTATCATATAATAATATGATGCTTACAAAGGAGATAGCATGGAAATACTAAGGATGGAAGAGTGAAAAGTCAGTATTTAGCTGGGCTTTATGATGTTGTTAGATTATGACTGTAACCAACCCTTGAACTTTTCCATATGTAAGACAAATGAACTCCTTTTGTTAAGTCACTTTGGGTCAGGTAATCTGTTACTTGTAGCCTAAAGCATTTTTCCTTATGAACCAACCATATTTCTTCTCCACTCTCCATCAAAACAGTGAGATCCCAGAATCATTCATCTAGGAGCCATTACAAATGTGTGCTTCTGGTCTAAACAAAACCTCCCAGGCCACCTGGAACTCACTCTTCCTATCCCTAGTCAACTTCCCCATGTGGGGAGTTCCAGTTTCACAGTTCTTTCTTCAATCTGCATCCCCTTTCTCTATATAAGGTAGACGACCTCGTTTCCTACTACCCAGAGAAAATAAACACCAGCTGATGGAAACTCCCTCCACCACCTGACATCTCTTACAGGTATACCTACATCCATACTCATCTTTGATTCCTTCCCCCACTGATGCTCATCATCTCCTCTCTTCTTCCACAATGGCAGAGGGGTCCCTCCTCTTGTTTAAAACTAACCTCCCCCTCTGTGCTTTGGACCTTGTCCCCCTCATGCCTCTTTGGGGACCTACTCCACCAATTATCTCCCCTCTCTCCTGAGTCTTTCACCTTTCTCACAGGTGAGGAAAGATGCTCTTTGCTCATGCTAAAGATGGATGAACAAACTTTTTCCAGATTTTTCAGACTAGATCCAGTGATAGATGATAGAAGCGTGCTTGTGCTCTGTTGCTTCAGTCGTGTCTGACTCTTTGCAACCCTATGGACTGTAGCCCGCCAGGCTCCTCTGTCCATGGGATTTTCCAGGCAAGTACTGGAGTGGGTTGCCATGCCCTCCTCCAGGGGATCTTCTTGACCCAGAGAAGAGACTTAATGTCTCTTGCGTCTCCTGCATTGCAGGCATATTCTTTACCACAGATCCGCTGGGGAAGCCCAGATGATAGAATAGACAGACATAGATGCATTTGTGTGATATATGTATAAAGGGTTATGTGTGTACATCACTTTAGAAATGCAAAAACTTTCTCTAGCTCACTGGCCATATAAAAACAGGTTGTGGGAAGAGTTTGACAGCCCCATTCCAAGCTATGGGCTTCCCTGGTGGCTCAGACGGTAAAGAATCTGCCTGAAACGCAGGAGACCTGGGTTCAATCCCTGAGTCGGAAAGATCCCTGGAGGAGGGAATGGCAACCAACTCCAGTATTCTTGCCTGGAGAATCCCATGGACAGAGGCTACAGTCCATGGGGTCACAAAGAATCAGACATGACTGAGTGATTAATGTTTTCACTTTCACACTTTCCCAGGCTATAGCTTGCTGGACCCCATGATAAAGAGAGAAAGATGGCAGATTGTAGGAAAATGGCCACCTGCACTTGTCTCAGTTCCCCTTCACTCTCTACCTTAATATATCTGCCTCTTTGAACCCAGAATCCACTGGGACCCATGGCAGATGGGTGGGCATGAGAGAGAGATCTCTGGGGGGAAGCCCCAAAGGGAAATCTGGGGTTGAAATGTCTCCCCCATGCACCAGGTGGAAAGTTTCAAGATAAACTGAAGAGAACTCTGGGTGAAAATTAAACATAGTTCATCCTATGAAGAGTTTGACTCCTCAGGGTCCATGAACCTCCTGGATAAGGTCAGCATCATTCGTGTGTGTGTGTGTGTGTCTGATCATTCCATGTGTGTGTATCTCTGATCCATCTGGATCCCAAGAACTTCAAGAGGAGCTCTGCTCCTGAATCTAGAAGAAAGCAAGGAGATTGGGGAGCATGGAGGTACCTCTGCACACCTGCCTAGTACACACATGGACCCCCTTGGGTGAAGAATTCATCTTCTTTCATCACTTGGGAAACTGTCACCACTCAGAGTTCTCAATTCCCAAATCTGAGTCCCTAAGAAAAATGACAGCCCTTGAAAAGACTCAACAGGTGGAAAGAGTATGGTCAACATAATTGTCACCCAGCAAAACTGAGCTGCTGGAATAGACAGACAACAACTTTAAAAAATAATAATAGGGCTTTCCTAGTAGTTCAGTCGGAGAAGGCAATGGCAAGCCACTCCAGTACTCTTGCCTAGAAAATCCCATGGATGGAGGGGCCTGGTAGGTTGCAGTCTGTGGGGTCGCTAAGGGTCGGACACGACTGAGCGACTTCACTTTCACTTTTCACTTTCACACATTGGAGAAGGAAATGGCAACCCACTCCAGTGTTCTTGCCTGGACAATCCCAGGGACGGGGGACCCTGGTGGGCTTCTGTCTATGGGGTCACACAGAGTCGGACATGACTGAAGTGATGCAGCAGCAGCAGCAGCAGTAGTTCAGTGGTAAAGAATCCACCTGCCAATTAGGGAGACACAGGTTTGATCCCTGACCCAGGAGGCCCACATGCCACAGGGCAACTAAGCCCAAGCACCACAACTACTGAGCCTGTGCCCTAGAACCTAGGCCCATACTCCACAGCAGGAGAAGCCTCTGCAATGGAAGCCCATGCACCACAACTAGACAGCAGCCCCCGCTCCCCACAACTAGAGAAAAGTCTGAGCAGCAGCAAAGACCCAGCACAGGCAAAAATAAAACATATAAATGAATAAAATTATTTTTTAAAAAAAGAATGATAAAAAAGAAGACCGCAAGGAGATTCAAGTTCAGCAACAAATGTTCTATAGAAATAAATAGAAAGAGAATAAAAAGAGTAATTTTACTGGATGAATTAAAGAAGATGATCCCTGTTAAGAGACAAACTAATGAGTCAAAAGACCATGTGGAAGAAGCATCTCAAAAAAAAAAAACAGAGCAGCATGCCAAAAGATGAACATCTTGAAGGGAAAAATCAGCCTTGAAGACCCAGGAGATCTGCTATGGGAATAATTAGGGGCAGGGGTTGGAAAAGTGTGGAGCATCCATGTTCAGGACTCTTCTACCCCAGAAGTTCTCCCTGCTACAATAACATTCTAGTTCTCTTTGTAGCCAAAATTCTAGAAAAACTGTTCACACACTGCTGTCCCCACTTCCTCCATCCCCCTCACTGCTCAGCCCACTGTAGTCGGATTTCTGTTTCCAGCACATCCAAGAATGACTCAGTGTCCCCAGTGCTCCCTCAGTACCAAGCCCACTGACTGTGTCTCAATTTTTCTAACTTGACCTTTGGGTCACATTTCACTCTGTTCACCCTCATTCCTACCTTTTTTTTTATGACAACCAAATATTTTTAGGGATTTTTTTTCCAGCTTTATTGAGATTTAATTAACAAATAAAATTTGTATATATTTAAGATGTACAATATGATGATTTATCTATATGTGCATTATCCCCTTTCCTTCTTTTTTTTGTTTTGCTTTTGTTTGTGACTGTGCCGGATCATTGTTGCTGCCCACAGGCTTTCTCTAGTTGCAACAAGTGTGGGTTACTCTCTCGTTGCGGTGCACAGGCTTCTCATTGCAGTGGCTTCTCTTGGTGCAGAGCACCAACTTCAGTAATTAATTGTGCCTCTTGGGCTCGAGCTTGGGCTCAGTAGTTGTGACACACCGATTCAGTTGCCCCACAGCCTGTGGGATCCTAGTTCCCAGACCAGGGATCAAACCCACGTCCCCTACATTGGCAGGCAGATTCCCAACCACTAGACCACCAGGGAAGTCCCCCTTTCCTTCTGGAAACACTCTCTTCTCTTGGCTTTCCAAACATGACACTATCTTCCTGTAACGGTGGTCAGCCTATCCCAGCTTCCCCAGGACTTTGCCACATCTGGCACAGAAAGTCCTGCATCCCAGGAAGCACTCTGTTCCAGGAAAACCAGAATCATGTTGCAAACTCTTCTTTCTCCTTTCCCATGGTGTCTTAGTTTGGGCTCCCCCAAGAGAAAACTCTGAGACAAGGATTTGAGTGCAAGTAGTTTATTCCGGAGGAGAAAGAAATGGCAACCCACTCCAGTATTCTTGCCTGGAGAATCCCATGGACGGAGGAGCCTGGTAGGCTACAGTCCATAGGGTCACTAACAGTTGGACACAATTGAGCGACTTCACTTTCACTTTTCACTTGCGTGCATTGGGGAAGGAAATGGCAACCCACTCCAGTGTTCTTGCCTGGAGAATCCCAGGGATGGGGGAGCCTGGTGGGCTTCCGTCTATGAGGTCACACAGAGTCGGACACGACTGGAGCGACTTAGCAGCAGCAGCAGCAGTTTATTCCGGAGGTGAGCCTGGGAAATGCCAGCAGGGGTACAAAGAAGTGGATCAGGGGAAAAAAGACAGCCGGTACAAGGTGGGAGCTTAACCCCAGCAGGGGCCGCTGGGCAATAACTGGGACAAGCATCTCAGAGTCATCTCACCTGAGAGGTGAGGGAGCTGGGACATGTGCACACCAAGTTCGAGGTTTCGGTTGAGGGTTGTTCCAGGAAGCATTTTCCCCCTGACACTTCTCACCTGCCATCTGCCAAATAAGGAGGGCTCCAGTGGCAGCTGCTGGCCATCGGAAGTCACGAAAATGTGAGGACCAAGGATGTAAGCTGGGCGTGACCACATCTGCTACACACAGGATTCTATCCTTGGGGTTTCCCTGGTGGCTCAGTGGTAAAGAATCACCCCACTGATGCAGGAGATGCAGGCTCCACCCCTGGTCCTCGAAGATCCCACAAACCCTGGAGCAGCTAAGCCTGTTCTCTAGATCCAGGGAGCTAAAACTACTGAGCCCATGTGCCACAACTACTGAAGCCTGAGCCCCCTAAAGTCCATGCTCCACAACAAAAAATCCACCACGAGAAAAGCACATGACAGTTAGAGAGTAACCCCCGCTCTCTGCAACCAGAGAAAAGCCCTCACAGCAACAAAGATCCAGCACTGCCAAATAAATAAACATCTAAACTAAAAAAATTGTTTAAGATTCTACCCTTGACCCAAGAGAAGTTCTTAGAATCTAGCAGGAGTTCACAAGCCACCTAAATATAAACGTGTTGTTTGCATGAGCATTTTTTCTTCCCCATCTCTAGTAACAATAACTCCTTCTTTTCCATGATTTGAGCGAAAAACCTTGGAGTCATTCTTCAGCCTGCTCTTTCTCTCACACCGAGCATCCAGTTCATCAGCCAATCCCACTAGCTGTATCTTCAGATGCAGAATTCTTCCTGCCTTTGCCATTAGCCCCCGGGTCCCCATCACCCCTCACCCGCATTATTGTAACAGCCCCAGGAGAGCCACAGAGGACCATCAGCAGAGTCAGAGCCCAGTTCCTGTTCTCCTGCCTCAAACCAGGATGTCTGTTCTACCACATCACATTGTTCCTTTCCTAGAACTGCAGTCTGAGGCAAGAGCTACAAGGTTAGAGTTTTCAGGGATAATTCAGGTTTGTAGATAGCCCTCTGAAAGGCAGTAAGGTGCTACAGAAAAAAATCAACCATGAAAGGCACATCACTTTGCCAACAAAGACCTGTATAGGCAAAACTATGGAGAAGGCAATGGCACCCCACTCCAGTACTCTTGCCTGGAAAATCCCATAGATGGAGGAGCCTGGTGGGCTGCAGTCCATGGGGTCGCTAAGAGTCGGACACAACTGAGCGACTTCACTTTCACTTTTCACTTTTATGCATTGGAGAAGGAAATGGCAACCCACTCCAGTGTTCTTGCCTGGAGAATCCCTGGGACTGGGGAGCCTGGTTGGCTGCCATCTATGGGGTCACACAGAGTCGGACACGACTGAAGTGACACAGCAGCAGCAGCAGCATGGTTTTTCCAGTAGTCATGTATGGATGTGAGAGTTGGACCATCAAGAAAGTTGAGCACTGAAAAATTGATGCTTTGGAACTATGGTGCTGGAGAAGACTCTTGAGAGTCTCTTCGACTACATGGAGATCAAACCAGTCAATCCTAAAAGAAATCAACCCTGGATATTCACTGGAAGGACTAATGCTGAAGCTGAAGTTCCAATACTTTGGCCACCTGATTCGAAGATCTGACTCATTGGAAAAGACGCTGATGCTGGGAAAGATTGAGGGCAGGAGAGAAGGGGGTGATAGAGAATGAGATGGTTAGATGGCATCGCAGACTCAATTAACATAAATTTGATCAAACTCTGGGAGATAGTTGAAGGACAGGAAGCCTGGCATGCTGCAGTATACGGGGCTGTAAAGAATCGGACGTGACTGAGTGACTGAACAACAGTAAGAAACACGGAGCCCAGACACCAGCTCTGCTCCTTATCCACTAATGACAGTTGACAAGCCATGAGCCCCCTGAGCCTCAGTTTTCCCAGCTATAAAATAGGGTTGGTGATTACTCCAAACTCAAAGAATCATCATGAAGGTTAAATGAAAGCTACTCCATCTATCTAGAGCACAATATATGCTTGATAAATCATGGCTTTCTTATGGCTGGTTTGCATTTTTGTGTGGCAGAAACCAACAGAATACCATGAAGCAGTTTTCCTCCAATTAAAACCTATGGCTTATTCATGTTGATGTTTGACAGAAAGCAACAAAATTCTGTAAAGCAATTATCCTTCAATTAAAAAATAAATAATTTTTTAAATAAATAATTTTTTTAATTGTGGCTTTTTTTAACCACCAAGAATGCCCAACCTTTGGTCCCCTGAACCCAAAGTGTTAAACAAGACTTCCTTCATGTTTTCCTCGCTACCTGAAATTGGACAATGGTGAGAGATGCAGAAGGGAGATAGCTCCACTCTGGACCACTCCCCCACAGTTTGACTCAGAAAAGTGACCACAGCCCCCTTGCTTCCCCATTTCTCAACACACATGTTGGAAGAAACTGGAGCTTCCTCTTCTGAGATGGGCGAACTTCCCCTGACCCCAGATAAAGAGTTGCTTGGGCCAATGGTTCCCTGGGTGGAGAGCTTACAGGATGCCCACCCACTCTGAAGCCTATGGGCTGTTGTTGCTGTTCAGTCGCTAAGGTGTGTCTGACTCTTTACAACCCATGGACTGCAGCACGCCAGGCTCCCCTGTCCTCGACTGTCTCCTGGAGTTCAGGCTCACATCCACTGAGTTGGTGATGCTATCTAACCATCTCATCCTGTGCCGCCCGCTTCTCCTTTTGTCTTCAGTCTTTCCCCACATCTGGGTCTTTCCCAATGAGCCACTTTTCGTATCAGGTGGCCAAAGTTTTAGAGCTTCAGCAGCAGTCCTTCCAACGAATATTCAGGGTTGATTTCCTTTAGGATTGATTGGTTTGATCTCCTTGCAGTCCAAGGGACACTCAAGAGTCTTCTCCAACAGCACAGTTTGAAAGTATCAATTCTTTGGTGCTCAGCCTTTTCAATGGTCCAACCCTAAGGACTGTATAGAGGGTTAATTTCAATACTGATGAGCTAGGGACAGGTGTGGAAATGGGAGGAGACAAGTACAGAGGGAACAGGAAGTGAAGTGAATGCCAGTCCCCTACTCCCACTACTTCCCCTGCTCAGAATCTGCTTGCCTTAATCACTTGAGTCATAATAGGAATGACTGTGCTAGTAACTCAGGGTACTTGTTGATCAATACATTGATTGGTTTATTCCCACCCTGATGCAGGGACTATCTAAAGAGATTGATGTATTGAGCCATATGCTGAGCTGGGGATAGTACCAGCTCTCTGGGGGAGGGGGGTTGATGGGCACAGTGACGAGGAGGGGCACCTCTGGAATGTAATGGGTGTCACAGGCTGAATTGGGTCACCCCAAATTCACTCATTAAAGTCCCAACACCCGACATCTCAGAATGTTAAGACATTGGAGATAGTGTTCAAAGAGATAATCAAATTAAAAGAAGTCACCAGGTGTGTTCTAATCCAGTATGACTGGGGTCCTTAAAGGAAGGAGAGATTATGACAGAACTTACAGAGGGAAGACCTCCTGGAGACATAGAAGACAGCCACAGACCAGCCACGGAGAGAGGGCTCACCAGAAATCAACCATGCCAACACCTTGATCTCAGAATGCCAGCCTCCACAACCGTGGGACTTCCCTGGTGGTGCAGTGGTTAAGAATCCACCTTCCAATGCAGGAGACTCGGGTTCAATCCCTGGTCAGAGAACTAAGATCCCACATGCCTCCGGGCTACTAAGTCTGACTGCAACTACTGAGCCTGAGCACTCTAGAGCTGGCACACTGCAACAAGAGAGATGCCCACGCTCAGCAAGGAAGACCCAGTGCGGCCAAAGATGTTTAAAAAATAAAAACACATTTCTGTTGTTTAAGTCATTTTATGACACTTTATTATGACAGTCCCCGCAAACTGACACAGTAGGCAAGGACCACACAATGAACTGATTATTTTGAAAAGATCTAACATCGCAAGAGAGCTTCCCTGGTGACTCAGTGGGAGAGAATCCACCTGCCAATGCAGAAGACTCGGGTTCAATCCCTGGATTGGGAAGACCCCCTGGAGAAGGAAATGGCAACCCACTCCAGTATTCTTGCCTGGAGAATCCCATGGACAGAGGAGCCTGGCAGGCTACAGTCCATGGGGTCACAAAGAGTCAGAGATGACTTAGCAACTAAACAACATTGCAAGAGCTAGTGGAGACAGTAGCATGGAAACATATATTACCATATGTAAAATATGCCAGTGGGAATCTGCTCCATGAGGCAGGAAACTCAAACCTCCATGACAACAGAGGTGTGGGATGAGGTAGGAGGTGGGAGGGAAGGCCACGAGGGAGGGGACATATACATACCTATGGTTGATTCATGTTGATATATGGCAGAAACCAACACAATATTGTAAAGCAATTACCCTCCAATTAAAAATAAATAATTTTTTTAAAAAAAGAGGTAATAGTCCAAGAAGATCCATCCATAGTAAAATGAATAACTTCATCAAAGAGCTTCACAAACCACCTAAAGACACAAGCAAGTAGGAAGGTGTCCCCATTGTTGTCCTGAGGATCTCACAAAGTCACGGCCTGGCCTGGGTGAGGAATTTTGACTTTCAACTGGTCTGCCTTTCTAGAAGTTCCACAGCTCCAGTCTTGGCAGAGGTCTGATTCCACCACCTAGGTTGGGCAAACGTCACCCAGGATGTGGAAACAGCTGCATGTCAGGAATTATTGCCCCACCTGCTTCCCAGAAGGAAATGGTAAACCAGTCCAGTACGCTTGACTGGAGAATCCCATGGACAGGGGATTCTGGTGGGCTACAGCCCATGGGGTCGCAGAGTCAGACACGACTGAGCATTGAGCATAGCATGGCTTCCCAGAAGTTGGCTCACATCAGGTAGGCAGTAAAGGGTCCGAGTCCCATCATATCATGCTCATGGTCCAAAGGAGCCACAGTGTTTTCAGTTCCAGCTCAAATAATGTCAGACCTGGAGCTCCTGGAGTCCATATGGTTTCCTAAGAGCCATGACCTGGAAACTGGGAGACCTTTACTAAGACCTGGTATCCCTCCTGCTCATCTACTCTGGACTGAGTTGTGTCCCACCTACCCCGCCCCCCCAAAAAACTTCCATGTTAAATCCCAAACCCCAGTGTGATGCTATTAGGAGGTAGGGCCTTAGGGGTGATTAGGTCTTGGGGTGGATCCTTCATGAAAGGGATTAGTGTCTTTATAAAAGGGACCCCAATATCATATAACAGCCCTTGTATGTGGAATCTAAGAAGAAATGATGCAAATGAACTTACTTACAGAACAAGGAAGAGACTTACAGACTTCGAGAATGAACTTAAGGCTGCCCGGGGGAAGGAGGCAGGGGAGGGATAGTTAGGGAGTTGGGGATGGACAGGTACACTCTGCTACATTTGAAATGGATAACCAACAAGGACCTACTGTACAGCACAGGGAACTCTGGTCAATGTTATGTGGCAGCCTGGATAGGGGGGGCGGTTTGGGGGAGAATGGATACAAGTATACGTATGGCTGAGTCCCTTCTCTGTTCACCTGAAACTATCACAACATTGTTAATCGGCTATACCCCATACAAAATAAAAAGTCTTTAAAAAATAAAAATGGGCCCCAGAGAGTTCTTACTCCTCCCAGTGTGTGAGGACACAGTAAGAAGATGACATCCGTGAACCAGGAAGACACTATGTCTCCCTGAGCCTTGATCCTGGGCTTGTCAGCTTCCAAAACTTTGAGAAAAAAAAATGTCTGTCTGTTATGTATAAGCCATCCAGTGTACAATATTTTGTAACAGCAGCCTGAACAGACTAACACACCATGCAACTGAACAAGCCCCCAAGTCCTCACCCCAGAAATGATCTGACTTGCACAGCAGAGAACTTGCTACATCTGGGCTGCTGGTTCCACCTAGGGTGCTGTCAGTTCCCACTGTTCACGTCAGATCCAGAAGGGCAGGAGGTTCTCACCTCCAAGAGCCGAGGGGCATGGGATACGGATGGACCTCCACCCAGCCTCAACTCTGGGGTTCAACAGGAACACTTGCGCTCGCAAATCCAATACGTAGTTTTGTCGCAGGAGAGGTCATTCCAGGTTCCACCTTTGTTCATGCTGGCACAGTTCTCATCATTATAGAGGTTGTTGGGTTCCTGTGGGTCCCAAAAGCTGGATAAAGGAGAAAGTGAATATAGGGTGAGGTGAATAAATGGAGCACAGCGGATTTTTCAAGGCAGTGAAACTGCAATTCTATACAATACTGTGATGGTAGACACAGGACATCATGAGTTTGTCAAAACCCATAGAATTTTGGGAAGGTCCAGTGGCTCAGCAGGTAAAAAATCCGCCTGCAGTGCAGGAGCTGCAGGAGACATGGGTTCAATCCCTGGGTGAGGAAAATCCTTTGGAGGAGGTACGGGCAACCCACTCCAGTATTTTCACCTGAAAAATGCCATGGACAGAGGAGACTGGTGGGCTACAGTCCAAAGGGTTCCAAAGAGTCAGACACTACTAAGCAAGCATAGAATTTGACAGCACTGAGAGTGAACCTTAATCTGACCTATGGATTTAGTTCATAATAATGTGTCTATATTGGTTCATCAATTGTAACAAATGCACTGTACTAATGCAAGATGCTAATAATGGGGGGAAATGTGTGCAGGAGAACAGGGACGTGGGAAACAGTGCTCTGTACCTTCTGCTCAGTTTTTCCAAAAAATAACGTACTGCTCAGCCATAAAAAATGAAATTTCGCCATTTGCAACCAAACGGATGGACACGGAGGATATTATGCTAAGTGAAGTAAGTCAGACAGAGAAAGACAAATACTGTACAGTATCACTTATATGTGAAATCTGAAAAATACAGCAAAATAGTGATGACAGCACCAAAAAGCAGCCCCACAGACGCAAGAACAAACTAACGGTTGCCAGTGGGGAGAGGAGAGGAGAGGGGTGACACAGGGTTAGGGGGAAAGCAGCGCGAAGTGCTGGTATAAAATAAGCTGCAAGGTCCTTGTTTGTAGCACAGGGACCTCTCCTCAATATCCTCTCATGACCTAAATGAGAAAAGAATTTGAAAAAGAATAGGTATACATATATGTATAACTGAATCACTTTGTCATACACCTGGAAAGCAAATGTAAAGCAAGTATACTCCAATATAAAATAAAAGTTATTGGGGACCTCCCTGGCAGTCCAGTGGTCAAGACTTCACCTTTCAATTCAGGGAGTGTGGGTTCCATCCCTGGTCAGGAAGCTAAGACGCCACATGCCTCAGTGGCCAAAACACAAAACAGAAGCAATATTGTAACAAGTTCAATAAAGACTGTAAAAATGATCCACACCAAAAAAAATCTTTAAAATTAAATAAAAATTACTTTTTAAAAGTAAACTATTTTTAAAATAGTAAAATTTTAAAATAAGCTATAAGGATATATTGTACAACATAGGGAATATATCCAATAATCTATAACTTTAAATGGAGTATAACTTTAATAATTGCAAATCATTATGTTGTACACCTGTGACATATAATACTGTTAATCAACTATACTTCAACTTAAAAATAATGATAAAAGGAAAAATAAAGTCTGTTAATTTTTTTAAAAAAAGAATACCAGAGAAAAGAACAAGAAAAGCTTTCATGTTCAGGGCTGTTTCTTCCACCTGAATTATTCCTTCACCTTTTCAGAATTACATGAAAATGTTGTGTTGTCCCCATCACCCCAGCAGCTTGTCTGTGCTAACTCAGTCCTATCTCCCCGTTCACCAGGAATTCTCCAGGTTCCTGAATCAGTTTCCTGCATCTGGTCAGTTTCTGTTCTCTTCCAAAGAACATTTTTGTTAAACCACATCCCCCTCAACCTTCCAAGTAATGTAGTGTTTTAGGTCATGTTCCTTTTTTTGTTAATTGGAGTATCATTGCTTCACAGTGTTGTGTTGTTTCTGCTGTACAATGAGGTCAATCAGTTACATGTATACATATATCCCCTCCCTCTTGCACCTTCCTCCCACCCTATCCCCCATCCCACCCGTTCAGGTCATCATAGACCACAGAGCAGAGCTTTCTGTGCTTTACAGCCAGTTCACACTAGCTAACCGTTTAACACATGGTAGTGTGTACACATCATTCGTTTGGTTTATTCATTTTGTTCTGCTTTTATCTGACAATTTCTTCCACCCTCCCCTTCCCCTCAATCACCACCATGTCCATAGAGCCAAATTAGGCAATTCAGGAGCATGGGATTTATTCAAGGGTGTTATCAGGACAGGGGGACTGAGAAGAAGGATGAGGCATGGGATAGAATTGAGCAAGGATGTGAGTTTAGCCTGGTCTAGACTCAGCCTCTATTTCTTTCCATTGATCGCAGAGGAAGGCTTTCTTATCTCTCCTTGCTATTCTTTGGAACTCTGCATTCAGATGCTTATATCTTTCCTTTTCTCCTTTGCTTTTCACTTCTCTTCTTTTCACAGCTATTTGTAAGGCCTCCTCAGACAGCCATTTTGCTTTTTTGTATTTCTTTTCCATGGGGATGGTCTTGGTCCCTGTCTCCTGTACAATGTCATGAACCTCCGTCCATAGTTCATCAGGCACTCTGTCTATCAGATCTTGTCGCTTAAATCTATTTCTCACTTCCACTGTATAATCATAAGGGATTTGATTTAGGTCATATCTGAATGGTCTAGTGGTTTTCCCTACTTTCTTCAATTTAAGTCTGAATTTGGCAGTAAGGAGCTCATGATCTGAGCCACAGTCAGCTCCTGGTCTTGTTTTTGCTAACTGTATAGAGCTTCTCCATCTTTGGCTGCAAAGAATACAATCAATCTGATTTCAGTGTTGGCCATCTGGTGATGTCCATATGTAGAGTCTTCTCTCTGCGATCAATGCAAAGAAATAGAGGAAAACAACAGAATAGGAAAAACAAGAGATCTCTTCAAGAAAATTAGAGATACCAAGGGAACATTTCATGCAAAGATGGTCTCGATAAAGGACAGAAACGGTATGGACCTAACAGAAGCAGAAGATATTAAGAAGAGGTCGCAAGAATACACAAAAGAACTGTACAAAAAAGATCTTCAGGACCAAGATAATCACAATGGCGTGCTCACTCACCTAGAGCCAGACCTCTTGGAATGTGAAGTCATGTGGGCCTTAGGAAGCATCACTACGAACAAAGCTAGTGGAGGTGATGGAATTCCAGTTGAGCTATTTCAAATCCTGAAAGATGATGCTGTGAAAGTACTGCACTCAATATGCCAGCAAATTTGGAAAACTCAGCAGTGGCCACAGGACTGGAAAAGGTCAATCTTCATTCCAATCCCAAAGAAAGGCAATGCCAAAGAATGCTCAAACTACCGCACAATTGCACTCATCTCACACGCTAGTAAAGTCATGCTCAAAATTCTCCAAGCCAGGCTTCAGCAATATGTGAACCGTGAACTTCCAGATGTTCAAGCAGGTTTTAGAAAAGGCAGAGGCACCAGAGATCAAATTGCCAACATCCACTGGATCATGGAGAAAGCAAGAGAGTTCCAGAAAAACATCTATTTCTGCTTCATTGACTATGCCAAAGCCTTTGACTGTGTGGATCACAATAAACTGTGGAACATTCTGAAAGAGATAGGAATACCAGACCACCTGACCTGCCTCTTGAGAAACCTGTATGCAGGTCAGGAAGCAACAGTTAGAACTGGACAGGGAACAACAGACTGGTTCCAAATAGGAAAAGGAGTACGTCAAGGTTGTATATTGTCACCCTGCTTATTTAACTTATATGCAGAGTACATCATGAGGAACGCTGGGCTGGGAGAAGCACAAGCTGGAATCAAGATTGCTGGGAGAAATATCAATAACCTCAGATATGCAGATGACACCACCCTTATGGCAGAAAGTGAAGAGGAACTCAAAAGCCTCTTGATGAAAGTGAAAGAGGAGAGTGAAAAGGTTGGCTTGAAGCTCAACATTCAGAAAACAAAGATCATGGCATCTGGTCCCATCACTTCATGGGAAATAGATGGGGAAACAGTGGAAACAGTGTCAGACTTTATTTTTTGGGGCTCCAAAATCACTGCGGATACTGATTGCAGCCATGAAATTAAAAGACGCTTACTCCTTGGAAGGAAAGTTATGACCAACCTAGATAGTATATTAAAAAGTAGAGACATTACTTTGCCAACAAAGGTCCATCTAGTCAAGGCTATGGTTTTTCCTGTGGTCATGTATGGATGTGAGAGTTGGACTGGGAAGAAAGCTGATCGCCGAAGAATTGATGCTTTTGAACTGTGGTGTCGGAGAGGACTCTTGAGAGTCCCTTGGACTGCAAGGAGATCCAACCAGTCCATTCTAAAGGAGATCAATCCTGGGTGTTCATTGGAAGGACTGATGCTAAAGCTGAAACTCCAATACTTTGGCCACCTCATGCGACGAGTTGACTCCCTGGAAAAGACTCTGATGCTGGGAAAGGTTGGGGGCGGGAAGAGAAGGGGATGACAGAGAATGAGATGGCTGGATGGCATCACCGACTCTGTGCACATGGGTTTGAGTGAACTCCGGGAGTTGGTGATGGACAGGGAGGCCTGGCGTGCTGTGATTCATGGGGTCGCAAAGAGTCGGACACGACTGAGCGACTGAACTGAACTGAACTGAGACTCAGTCTGAACCCACAGGGAGCTCTGGAATTTGAATAGCACAACAGAGTTTTTCCAACTTGAAACAAGGGGTCCAGGCAGCTCTTAGCCTGTCATTGTCTGTGGGATGACTTCAGTGGGAATGGAGTAACCTAGCTGAACAGGTTTCCATTCAGCTGAGGTCACCTCTCTGGAGAAAGCATAACTGTGAGCCTTTAGCAGCCAATGCCCCCTGCTGGAGGGTGCCTGCACCAGCCCCCAAAAGGGATCTGAACTGAGGACCTGCAGTGACACACCATCCCATGCCATCTCTATTTACAGAATTCTACCTCCCTCCAGGAATCTTTAATAAAAAAATAAAATCCCCAGACAAAACAATAGTATCTCTAATATATAAAGAGTTCCTAGAAATCAATAAGAAGAAGACCAAAACTCCAATATAAAAGACACACAAAAATCTTTCCATGTGCCACAACTAAGACTCAACACAGACAAATAAATAAATATTTCTTAAAAATACACAAAAGATATGAATAGATAATTCACAGAAAAGTTAATACATATGAAAAGACACTCAACCTCAAGCGTAACAAAAATGTAAATTAATACTACATTGGCCTCTCAGTACCCTGTAATGACCTACACAGGAAAAGAATCTTAAAAAGAGTGGATATATGTAAATGTATAACTGATTCACTTTGCTGTACAGCAGAAACTAACACAATATTGTAAATCAACTGTACTCCAATAAAAATTAATTTTAAAAAATACTACATTAGTATTCCACTTTTCACCTACAATTAAAACAACAAAATTCCAAAAGTTTGATGAGCATGTGGGCAGGGAAAAAAAAGTGTAAGTCAAGCTGGTGAGAGAATAAATTGGTATACTCGTATGGGGGACAATTTGTTAAAATTTACTTAAAATACAAATACAGACATGGCCGTGTTTATATTTTAAATAAATACAAATTTAATACATACAGTATAAATAAATACAAATTTTCCCTGGTGGCTCAGTGGTAAAGAATCTGCTTGCCAGTGAAGGACACATGGGTTCGATCCCTGGTCTAGGAAGATCAGGTGAGCTAAGCCCGTGTGCCACGACTCCTGAGCCTGTGATCTAGAGCCCGGGAACCACAACTACTGAAGCCGTCACCCCCTAGTCTGTGCTCCGAAACAAAAGAAGCCACCACAGTAGGAAGCCGGCGGGCTGCAGCTAGAGAGTAGCCCCCGCTTATGGGGTCGCACAGAGTCGGACACGACTGAAGCGACTTAGCAGCAGCAGCAGCAGCCGCCACAACCAGAGAAACCTGGCAGGCAGCAACAAAGACCCACCACAGCCAAAAATTAATTTGTTAATTGATTAAATTATTTTAATAAATAAAATTAAGTACAAATACATATTCCCCTTAAGAAGATAAAGCATGCTGACTAATAGCATGGCTTTGAAGCCCGGGTGTGTGGCACTACCACCTGCCAACTGTCTGACCTCGGGACAATCACATAACCCGTCTGTGCCTCTGTTTCCAAGTCTTTAAATGGAGAGGATAATAGTACTTTCCTTACAGAATTACTAAGAAAATTAAATAAATGAGTTGATATAAAGAATGCCTCCCCAAATGAGATCCTGCTCATTCTTTTGGCAAATCAAAATCTTCCTCCTGGGACTTCTCCAGTGGTCAAGACTCTGAGCTTCCACTGCAGGGAGAACAGGTTTGGTCCCCGGCCGGGGAACTAAGACTCCAAATGCCATGTGGCACAGCCAAAAATAAATAAATAAAAGATCTTTAAAATAAAATTAAAAAGCATGCATCTTTAAAAAAAAAATCTTCCTCTTTCTCTTGCCCTATAGCCATGGCATCTTTTCTCTCTTCTTTTCCCCACAACTATTGGTCTGGGGACTTGATATGTTTGAGCAGTTGTGCTAAAAGGCTGAGATGTTGTAAGGAGGAAAAAAAGTGCAGGCACCAGAAACCCTATCAGAAAAAAAGCACCCTTGTGCTTCCCTTGTCCAGCTCTGCCTGGGATTTGTGTGTGTGTGTGTGTGATTGGTTGATATGCATTTGTTTATTGTTTTAATTTTTAAATTTATTTTTAACTGGAGGATAATTGCTTTACAATATTGTGTTGGTCTCAGCCATACATCATCATGAATCAGCCACAGGCATACATATGTCCCCTCCCTCTCGAACCTCCCTCCCCGCTCCCGCCCCATCCCACCCCTCTAGGTTGTCACAGGGCACCAAGTCTGAGCTCCCTGCGTCATACAACAAGCTCCCACTGGCTCTCTACTTTACATACAGTAATGCATGTGTTTCCACGCCACTCTCCATTCATCCCGCCCTCTCCATCCCCCACCGTGTCCTCAAGTCTGTTCCCTATGTCTGCGTCTCCACTGCCGCCCTGCAAATAGGTCCATCAGTTCCATCTCTCTAGATTCCATATATATGCATTAATACGTGATAGTTGGTTTTCTCTTTCTGACTTACTTCACTCAGTATAACAGACTCTAGGTTCGTCCACCTCATTAGGACTGACTCAGATGTGTTCTTTTTTATGGCTGAGTGATAGTCCATTGTGTATATGTACCACAATTTGTATTGAGTGTAGTTGCTTTACAATGTTGTGTTAGTTTCTGCTGTACAGCAAAGTGAAACAGCCACACATGTACATATACCCTCCCTTTTTTGGATTTCTTTCCCCCTGAGGTCACCACAGAGCACTGAGTACCCTGTACTATGCAGTATTCTCATTAGTTATCAGTGTTATACATAATATCAACCCCAATCTCCGAGTTCATCCCACGACCCCTTTCCACCTTGGTATCCATACATTTGTGCCTCTATTTCTGCTCTGTAAATCAGATCATCTATATTAATTTTTCAGATTCCACATATATGTGTTAACATACGAATTTGTCATTCTCTTTCTGACTTACTTCACTCTGTATGACAGTCTCTAGGTCCATCCACATCTCTACAAATGACCCAGTTTCATTCCTTTTTATTCAACCTGGGATTCTAAAGAATCTGCTGGTTTGGACTTCACAAAGACCTACAAGGAGGAGAGACCCGATAAGCCCTGGATACTTGCCTCAAAGTGACGGGTGACCCATCCAGCCACCTCCAGTCCCCTTCGACATTTCTGTCATTCAGCCCCAGCCAGTACACCCGTGGAGAACCATGAGCCTTGGCCACAAAGTCCTGCAAGTACAAACATCATTCAGCCATCAGTTCTTCTACACACACCCTGTTTGTCTCACATATACTCAGGGCTTGTGAATGCCACCCCAGTACCCATCCCAAATCCCCATGGCATGCAGCACAAGATCAGACCCTTCCACCCACTTGAGCACATGCAGTGGGAATAGGCATGCTGCTGCTGCTAAGTCACTCCAGTCGTGTCCGACTCTGTGTGACCCCATAGACGGCAGCCCACCAGGCTCCCCCGTCCCTCAGGCAAAACCTATGAGCCACTCTGTGCCTCAGTTTCCACCTCTGTAAATTGGGATGATAGTAGCTACCTCCTAGTAGAGTTATTGAGAGGATTGAATGAATTAATATACATAAAGAATTCAAAACAGTGTCTGACACGCAGCAAGTACTATAACATCTTATTTTATGGGAGTATAGTAGATTTTCAATGTTGTATTAGTTTCTCCTGTACAACAAAGTGAATCAACTATATGGACACATATATCCCTTCCCTCTTGAGCCTCCCTCCCACCACCTCCACCCCACCCTTCACAGAGCACTGAGCTGCGCTCCCTGTGCTCCCGGTGCTGTGCAGCAGCTTCCCACTAGCCGTCTGCTTTACATACAGTGGTGTATATATGTCGATGCCACTTTCTCAATTCACTGCACCCTCTCCTCCCCACCCCATGACCACAAGTCCATTTTCTATGCCTGCAACTCTATTCTTGCCCTGAAAATAGGTTTGTCACTACTGTTTTTCTGTATTCCATACAGTACTGCAACATCTTAACATTTAACATATAATTTAAGGAACAATTCTAATAATAATAACTGATATCTTGGATTTCCTGGTACTTTCACACTCCCAACCCCTGCAGTCCTAAGCGACATCCAGGCAGAAAAGAAATTCGCTGCTTCAGAAAAAGAGCGTGGGTGAGGGGAGAAATAGAGATTCCCAGCTTTTGTATTTCCAAAGCCCAGGCCTTTGGGAGGAAAGAAAGGACTTGGATCAAAGATGAGAAGAAAATATCGTGATTTAAAGCAACTCCCGGAGTCCCCTGATGGTACAGTGGATAAGAACCTGCCTGCCAACATAAGGGACACAGTTCGATCCCTGGTCCAGGAAGATCCCACCTGCCGCAGAGCAGCTAAAGCCCATGTGCCACAACTACTGAGCCTGCATGCTCCAGCTACAGAAACCCGCACACCTAGAACCCACGCTCCACGGCAAGAGAAGCTACCGCGGTGAGAAGCCCAAACATCGCAACGAAGAGTGGCCCCTGCTCGCTGAAACCCGAGAGACCATGCGTGCTGCCATTTGCGGCAGCATGGATGGACCCAGAGAGCATCACACCGAGCGAAGTCAGACGGAGAAGCAATATCGTATGACAGCTCCCACACGTGGTACCTGGAAAGAATGACACAAATGAACTTACAAAACACGCGACTCACAGACAGAAAACGAACTTATGGTTGCCAAAGGGAAGTGACAGCTCAGGAGTTTGGGAAGGTGATGTCCACTCTGCTACATTTAAAGTGGATAACCAACAAGGACCTATTGCATAGCATGGGGAACTCTGCTCAGTGCCATGCGCCAGCCTGGATGGAAGAGGGGTTTGGGAGAGGATGGAGACATGTGCCTGTATGGCTGAGTCCCTTCACTGTTCCTTTCGCCTGAAACCACCGTGACATTGCTAATCGGTTATGCCCCAATACAAAATAAGAAATTTAAAGTTTGAAATTAATCAGTAAATTTTCTGAAGAGAACCAGCATAGCCAAAAATAAATAAATAAAAATTTAAAAATAAAGCAACTCCTCTCCAGGCAAACTGATCTATGGTAAGGAAAACAGATGTGTAGTTCCTGGGGTGGGCAGGGGTGACTGGAAAGATGGCATGAGAAAACTCCCCGGACTGTGGAAACATTCTAGATCTTAACTGGGTTGACAGTTACAGAGATACCTACATATGCCAAAACTCAGGGAATGTACACTTAAGATCTGTGCATTTGACTCTGTGCAAATCATCTCACTCACTCAATCTTATTCAAGACCAAGATTCCCTAAAAGGTAAAGACATAAGGTGGCAATGGGAAAGAAGCTATGGAGATGCAGACGTGGTGGGTGCCGGGAAAAGGGCTCTGCATTTTATTCTTTGGTCGAGCCCGAGGTGATGGCCAAAACCCCAGATGGATATGAAAACTCTGAAAAGTAGAGGGACTCTGGACCTTGTTTCTTGGGGAAAACCCCAGAGAAGTATCAGGAAATCAGAAAAAGCAAAGTGCTGCTCAGCCCATGAAATTAGCACAGTGCCCTGAAGCTGAAACTCCAATACTTTGACCACCTGATGTGAAGAGCCAGGTCGTTGGAAAAGACCCTGATGCTGGGAAGGATTGAGGGCAGGGGGAGAAGCGGACAGCAGAGGATGAGATGGTTGGATGGCATCACTGACTCAATGGACATGAGTTTGAGTAAACTCCAGGAGGTAGTGGAGGACAGAGGAGCCTGGCGTGCTGCAGTCCATGAGGTCACAAAGAATCGGACGTGACTTAGTGCCAAGATAACAACAACTAGCACATAGGAGGTGTTCAAGAAACGTTGATTGAAATAATAAATTACTAAGTGAGCTACACAGGCTTCCCAGGTGGCTCAGCAGTAAAGAATCCACCTGCAGATGCAGGAAACACAGATGCAATCCCTAAGTCAAGAAGACACCCTGGAAAAGGAAATGGCAGCTCTCTCCAGTATTCTTACCTGGAAAATCCCATAGACAAAGGAACCTGGCGGGCTACAATCCATGGGGTCACAAAAGAGTCGGACACGACTTAATGACTAAAAAAGTGAGCTACACACTTTGCACAGGTTATCTCATTTGATCTTCATGGTGACCCACTGAAGCAAGGATTATTAACCCCATTTTACAGATGGGAAAATTGAGGCACAGAGCAGTTGAGTAATTTGTCCAGGATCATTCACCCAGTGGATGTCCCAGTGGATACCAGCTTGGAACAAAGATACTGAGGACCAGATATGCACTCCCCTCCACCTTGACCCCATATAACCCATCCCTACTCAGAAGAAAAACAGATGACCCCAACTGATTGAGATGAAATCTCCACCACCTTGGTATAACAGGAGCTCACAAAGAGGAGGGAATGAGTTCTCCAAAGAAGACATACAGATGGCTAACAAACACATGAAAAGATGCTCAACATAACTCATAATCAGAGAAATGCAAATCAAAGCCACAGTGAGATACCATTTCACGCCAGTCAGAATGGCTGCTATCCAAAAGCTAGAAGCAATAAATGCTAGAGGGTGTGGAGAAAAGCGAACCCTCTTACACTGTTGGTGGGAATGCAAACTAGTACAGCCACTATGGAGAACAGTGTGGAGATTCCTTAAAAAACTGGAAATAGAACTGCCATACGACCCCACAATCGCACTCCTGGGCATACACACCGAGGAAACCAGAATTGAAAGAGACACATGTACTCCAATGTTCATCGCAGCACTGTTTATAATAGCCAGGACATGGAAGCAACCTAGATGTCCATCTGCAGATGAATGGATAGGAAAGCTGTGGTACATATACACAATGGAGTATTACTCAGCCATTAAAAAGAATACATTTGAATCCGTTCTAACGAGGTGGATGAAACTGGAGCCTATTATACAGAGTGAAGTAAGCCAGAAAGAAAAACACCAATACAGTATACTAACACACATATATGGAATTTAGAAAGATGGTAATAATAACCCTGCATGCAAGACAGCAAAAGAGATACAGATGTATAGAACAGTCTTTTGGACTCTGTGGGAGAGGGTGAGGGTGGGAAGATTTGGGAGAATGGCATAGAAACATGTACATTATCACATGTGAAACGAATCTCCAGTCCAGGTTCGATGCATGATACAGGATGCTCGGGGCTGGTGCACTTGGATGACCCAGAGGGATGGGATGGGGAGGGAGGTGGGAGGGGGGTTCAGGATGGGGAACACATGTACACCCGGGGTGTATTCATGTCAATGTATGGCAAAACCAATACAATAAGGTAAAGTAATTAGCGTCCAATTAAAATAAAAAAATAAAAATCACCAATTAGCAAACTTCAGAGTAATAATTCATTGAAGATTTGGAATGGATACTAAAACTGTAAATATTTGATGAGTAAAATATTATATAGCTTCAAAGTATAAAAAAAATAAAATAAAGCAAAGTTATATTTCTTAACTACCTGAGTTTAGTTCTGTTTAGTTGGAATACGATTTACACCTGCCCCATTCACATCATCTAATCTCCAAAAAAACCCCTGTATTAACCACTCAATACAAATGACGCTATGAAACAGAAAGATTTTTTTAAAAACAGAGAAGATACAGAGGGAAAAGATAAGATGGTAGCCTAAATCCAACCAAATCAATAATTACATTAAATGTAAATGATCTTTTGCTGAGTCATAAAGACGATGCGGTACATATGTACAATGAAACATTACTCAGCCATAAAAAGTATGAATCTGAGTCAGCTGCAGTGAGGTGGATGAACAAAAAGTAAGTCAGAAAGAGAAAAACAAATGTCATATATTAATGCATATATATGGACTCTAGAAAAATGGTACTGATGAACCTATTTGCAAGGAAGGAGTGGAGACATAGCCGTAGAGAATGGACTGCGGACACAGTTGGGGAAGCAGAGGGTGGGACAAACTGAGAAAGCAGCACTGACATGCATACACTATCGCATGGAAGAGAGACAGTGGGAAGCTGCCGTGGAACGCCGGGAGCCCACCCTAGAGCCCTGTGACGACCAAGAGGGGCAGGGCGGGATATATACGTATAGTGATGACCGACTGCGGCTTCCCTGACAGCTCAGTTGGTAAAGAATACGCCTGCAATCGGGAGACCTGGGTTCAATCCCTACAGAACCAACACAACATTGTAAAGCAATTATCTTCTAATTAACAAAATTTTTTAAAAACTGTAAATGATCTTATAATACCAGTTAAAAGCCAGAGATTTAAAGATTGAATTAAAAAAAAAGACCCCACTATATTCTGTCAACAAGAAATCTTAAAATAATGACATAGGTTAAAATTAAAAGGATGGGGAAAAATAAACCTGGCAAACACTAATAATCAAATAGTGCTATGAGTTTTATGGTCAAGAACAAAACTAGCTTCCTGGGTTCCAACCCCAGCTCTGACATTTACTAGTTGTAACAAGCAAGCTGCTTAAGTGAAATAAGCCTCAGCTTTGTACTCTGTGAAGTGTTGATAAGTAGTGACATACACTGTGTCTAATGGTCTTACCACCTAGCTTTGGTAGTATTAAGTCATTAAAGTCATCGACACTTATTTCAATTCTCCTAGTACATACACACAGATGAAACTGCCTCTTTCTATCACCTTAAAACATAAGAGTCCTCATGTGACTTTCTTTGTGAGTGTATGTAGGTAGAAATTTTGCCTCATACACTTCCCCCATTGAGCTATAGGGACTGGCTGTCATTTTAGCATAACATAACCTCTCCTGACTCACCTAATTTATAGGTCTGTTGTTAGAATTATGTTAATGCATGTAAAATATCTGGAATACAGCCTAGAGAATAGAAAGTGTTACCAAAGAGATAGCCGTTATTATCCCTCCATGTTAGAGAGGAAACTGAGACTCAGATTGGATAAGTCAACACAATCAGGATTTGAACTCAAGCAGTAACCTCAATATTAAAAGTTCTAGTGACTCAAAAGCAATTCCAGCTTCTTTACATTCAGGCCAGGGAAGGATGTGTAAATCCTAGGAGAGAAGCAGGCTGGCCCTGCTGCTTCTCAAGGGTGTGGAAGAGACAGCTCACCTGTTCATCAGAGTTACTGATGATGACCAAGTGGGAGTAATTCTCCTGGCAGAACTTCCGGGCTTCATCCCATGACTTGGTGCTTGGAGAGAAATAGTAACACTTACCCTGAAAAGGGAGCCAGCCTTCAGGGCAGGTGACCCTGGTACAGTCTGGGGACAGGATAGGATTCTGTCAGAGTGGCCCCAGAACCAGAGTATGTACATGGTATGCCATGTACAGGTGTTCAGGCTGTGCACTGCTCAACTCTAGCGGGGGTTGGGAGGGAACCATTCACATAGATTGCACTGAGAATCACTCCCAAGGATTTGTGCTCTGTACCAGCTCCACCATGTCCCCCAACTCAGGGTAGTTCCCCAAGTCCCACTTACCTAATAAGCCCCGAAGTTCCAGCAGGGACTTGTTGGTGTCAGCTCTTAGGCTGTCAATGTCCTTCTTCAGGCCAGCTAACCCCATCATGCCAGTCACTGTTAGTAGGAATGGGCTGAGCGGTTAGAAACCCAAACCCCCATCTCCCCACCTACCAATCACTGACGGCAGACACACCAGACAGAGGCAAGAGTTGTGTTCCCCACCATACCCATGTTCTGGTGGGTGATACTGAAACTCAAAAACAACATGGCCAGTGCCCAAGAGGAGTCCTAGAGTTACTCAGAGGAGAGATTAATCCTTGAGGCTTGAGGGAGAGTAGAGATGGTGGACTTCCTGGAGGAAGTGGGTTCTAAAGGGAAATGGTGGTTCTGTATTAGTGAGAAGGCTCAATAGTCAAGGGTCACCTTGCCACCTTGGAAGCAAAGATCCAGAGGCAAGCATGTTGGGAAAGGACAGTGCAGTAAAAGTCAAGGAGAATCTCACAGGAGCTTGAGCTCCAAGTGGGATGAGGTCTGGAATCTGGGTCCTTGAATGCCAAGCCAAAAGTTTTGCATTGGACTCTGGGCAGTGAGAAGCTGATGGTTTTTGAGTGTAACAGTGGCTTGGTCTGAAGCATGGGGTTAGGGAGTGTGGAATGGAGCGATTTTCAGATATCACCATCATAGTGAAGGCCTCTTCTACAACTAATGTGTTCCCAATTCTCTCACACAAATTTTTCCTCCTCCAGTACTCCCCAGGGTCATCAACAGATGACACTTCAATTAGACAAAATAGAAGTATTAGAAAGATTACTCAGTAGATAGGTAGATGATAGATGATATACAGATGGTTGATTAATAGGTAATAGAGGGATGATTGATGAAGACACAGATAACTGAAGATAGATAACTAGATGGGTAGATAACAGATGATTGACAAAGAGGTAATAGATCGATGATTGGCAGGTAATAGTAGACAGACAGATAACACATATGTTATCCTTGACACTCTTTCCTCTCACCCACCACCATTCCCACTCACCCATCCCCAGGGTCAGTCAATTTTACCTCCTAAACCTACTCTACTCTACCTACATCTCTTCAACCCCACAGCCACAACCCCCAGCGAAGCAACTGTCCTCTCTCAACTACCCATCCTCCTCCCCTGTTCTTAAATGTTGCCTCCTACCACAGGGCCTCTGCACACGCCTGAGATTCTCAACTCCTTACCTAGTTAATGCCACACTTCCTGAGTCTAACAGATTCACTGCACTCCCTGCCCTCACTGGCCGTAAGGTTCCTGATGAAGCAGACAGTTCATCACATAAGTAACTTATGATAAATGTCATGAAACAGAAATTCGAGAGGCAAGGAGAGACCATAACAGGATCTGAGCCTCAACTGGAGGCGTGGAAAGGCTGCCCTCGCTGTGGTAAGTTAAAGAGGGCTGCAAATTCTTTGCCCTTCCCCCAAGGAGTGGCAGGATTACCTACCCTCCTTCTGAATCTAGGCTGGTCCTGTGACTAATTTTGACCAACAGAGTGCAGTGGACCTGTGGCTGTGTAATTTCTGAAGCTGAGCCCTAACACTACCATGCTGTGAGGAAGCTCGTGTGGATAAAGGTGCACCCAGGCACCAGCCATGTGAGTGAAGCTTTCTGGGACCTTCCAGCCCAGCCCAGCTACCCAATGACCCCACCTCACTCCACAAAAAGTGGATATACCATGCTGAGCTATTCTGAATTCCTTCCTTGTAGATTTGCTGGGACAATAAGTGACAACACTGGGAGGAAATAAAATCCATGTTTCTTTGCAACCACCCCCCAGAAAAATGACCACATTTCCAGCGCTCAACAACCACAGTGACTCTTGGCCACCATATTGGAAAAGAGTGGAGGTCTAGATACACACATGCACGTGCACACACACTCACTCCACAGGAACAGGGACTGTCTGTCGTGTTCACCCTCCCAAGCACCCATCCCCCACCCTGGTACCTAGCACAGTGCCTGGCAAACATGGGGTTGGGGTTGGTGATGAAGCTGGATTTGACAATCACATTGGTGCTCAGCATGGCCTGGAGGGATGATTGACAGCACTCACCATTCGCTCGCCATGCCATCTGCTGAAAGGTCAACATCCTCAGTTCTTCCACCACCTCCTGGTCTATGAAAAGGAGTCCAACTTGAGCCCAAGTTGGACTATATATCCTCCCATTTGTTGTCGTTGTTCTTGTTTAATCACTAAGTCATGTCTGACTCTTTTGCGACCCCATGGACTGTGGCCCCAGACCCTCCCATACCCCTTTCCCGGTTCCTCTGCGTGCCCCATTCTCGCCCTACTCACACTTGATCAGGGTCACAACCAGACCCGTGCAGCCCATGAGCAGTGACATCACCACCAGCAGACACAGGTACACCATCAGTCTCTCCCGGTAGCACCTAAGACCTCCGAACTTCTGACTGATCCCGGGCACCGGAGTTGCTGGGGGTGGAGATGCAGACAGAGACACTGACGCTGGTGCTCCAGACAGTGAGGAAAGGACCCTTGAGCTTTTCTCCAAGAGTCGGGACAGGGTGGAGGGGGGCAAAGGATTAAGGTCATGACTATATCATCAGGTGGGGTCAGCAAGAGAATGTCAAACAGAGCAAACCCTGAAGAAGCCTGGAATGTTTGTGGAATGCACCCTATGCGCCCAGCATTCTGTCACACCCTTATTATCTTCTTGAATCTTCGCCCTTATGACATAGGTTTAATTGTTCCCATTTTGCAAATAAGTAAACTGAAGGCTTAGAAAGGTTGTGCATAACCTGGACCCAGTTCTTCTCTTTTTTATCCTTTTTTTTTTAATTGGGGTATAATTGCTTTACAATGTTGTATTAGCTTTTGCTGTACAATGAGGTGAATCAGCTATATACGTATATCAGTATATACAGTATACATATCCCCTCTCTTGAGCCTGCCCCGCACCCCTCATTCCCGCCCCTCTAGGTCATCACAGGGCGCCAGGTCATCACAGCAGCTTCCTGCCAGCCATCTGTTTTTACACAGGGTAGTGTATGCATGTCAGTGCCACCCTCTCAATGCGTGCCTCCCTCTGCTTCCTCCACTGTGTCCACATGTCCATTTTCAACGTCTGTGTCTTTCTTCCTGCCCTGCATATCTGTACCATTTTTCCAGATTCCATGTATGTGTGTTAGTATGCAGTGTTTGTTCTTCTCTTTCTGACTTACTTCACTCTGTATGACAGACCCTAGCTCCACCCACATCACTACAGATGACCCAATTTCATTCCTTTTTATGGCTGCAAGGAGATCCAACCAGTCCATTCTAAAGGAGATCAGTCCTGGGTGTTCATTGGAAGGACTGATGCTAAAGCTGAAGCTCCAATACTTTGGCCACCTCATGCGAAGAGTTGACTCACTAGAAAAGACTCTGATGCTGGGAAGGATTGGGGGGCGGGAGGAGAAGGGGACGACAGAGAATGAGATGGCTGGATGGCATCACCGACTCGATGGACATGAGTTTGAGTGAACTCCGGGAGTTGGTGATGGACAGGGAGGCCTGGCGTGCTGTGATTCGTGGGGTCGCAAAGAGTCAGACACGACTGAGCGACTGAACTGAACTGAACATTCCATGATATATATGTACCACACCTGCATTGTCCATTCATCTGTTGATGGACATTTAGGTTGCTTCCATGTCCTGGTTATTGGAAATAGTACCCAGCTCTTCTCTTTAACATTTAGAATGTATCATATTTTATGCTCCAGCAGTCTCCCACCCAAGTTGCTCCCCAGAGGCCCAAACTATGGGCACTTGCATCCCCTAACTTACATGCAAACAGGAGGTAGGGATTGAGGAGTACCTGGCAGCCATCCTGGGTCCCTAGGAGTCTGGTCTAGACTCAGAAAGGCAGAGCTTCAGAGAGGAAATGTTTCTGTCCCAGGGTCTAACTCCAGAGCTCACACACACTGGCCACCATGGGAGGGAAGACAGGCACACCCAAAGGACTTACTGGCTACAGGTGGCTGGGATGCAGGAGGCATCAGATCAGTGCCTAGGAGAAAGGCAAGAGACGTTTATCCAGAAGTCACTGAAAGACTTTGTCTTCCAAGATTAACAACCTCCCCCAAGCCCTCTGATTTGTTCCCTGGTCAGAATTGGGGAATGGAGGCCCTCTGATTTGTTCCCTGGTGGCACAGTGGATGAGACTCCAGCTGCCAGTGCAGGGGACATGGGTTCTACCCCTGGTCTGGGAAGATCCCACTTGTCTCGGAGCAACTAAGCCCATGCACCACAGCTACTGAGCCCGTGCTCTAGAGCCCGGGAACCGCAACTATTGAGTCCGAGTGTGCCAGCTCCTGAAGCCCACGCACCCTGGAGCCCATGGTCCGCAACAAGAAAAGCCCACCCATCTCAACCAGAGAGTAGCGCCCACTCGCCGCAACTAGAGAAAAGCCTGGGCAGCAAAGAAGATCCAGCTGAATGACTTTGTCTTCCAAGATCAACAGCCTCCCCCCAAGCCCTCTGATCTGTTCTCTGGTAGAACTGGGGGCTGGAGTAAGGACTTCCAAGTGCCCCTCTAGAACATCATAACGGGTATTCCTACAGCTCACCCAGCTGAGGAGCCAGGCTGGTGACAGGGATGATGTTCAGGCCTGGACGGGATCAGAAAGACAGCAGTCAGCAGAGCAGGACCTCAGCCAAGGGAACAGGATGCTCCCGGCCCTGGATCCTCACCCGTGTTCTTCGGGAGCTTACAGGGAAGTGGGGGTCTCTCCGATTTCTTTCCTGAGGAGGGAGGAACCGTTGCTCAGGCTCAGAGCAGGACCAAGCCAGCACTGGGTCTCTGAAATCCCCAGCCCCAGCTCACCTGCCCTGGGAGGTCTTGGTGGAGCCATCCAACCTGGAGAAGAGAAGCTCAGAGTCAGGGCTGGTCCAAGGATGGGAACTGGGTGGAAGCCAATGATGCAAACAAGATTGAGATTGCAGGGAGGGTTAGGGATGGGGCTGTGCATGAGAATGGAACTGGACTTAGGGATGGGGACAGGGTTAAGATACAGTGACCAGGGACTTCCCTGGTGGTCCTCCCAATGCAGAGGGCCCCGGGTTCAATTCCTGGTCAGGGAACTAGATCCCATAAAAGAAAGAAAGAGTGAAAGTGTTAGTCGATCAGTCATGTCTGACTCTGAGACCCCATGGACTGTAGCCTGCCAGGCTCCTCTGTCCATGGAATTCTCCAGGCAAGAATACTGGAGTGGATAGCCATCCCCTTCTCCAAGGGATCTTCCTGACCAAGGGATTGAACTCGAGTCTCCTACATTTACTGTATGAGGCACCAGGGGAACCCACAAAGATTCGTCTTGCTGAAACTAAAGAAAGATCCCCTGTGCCAGAATTAAGACCTGGTGGAGCAAAAAAAAAAGATAAAAAGATACAATGACCAGCCATCCTGAATTACTAGGACTTTCCTAATTTTAAAGCTGGAAGTCCCAGATTCCAGGAGATCTTTCATCCCTGGATAAACTCGGACAGTTGATTACTCTAAGTTAAAGACACAGTGAGGTTGAATATGGGAATAGACTAAGGTTAAGGTTGGGGGATTTCCTTGGTGGTCCAACAGCTAAGACTCCATGCTCCCAATGCAGGGGGCCAAGGTTCAATCCCTGGTCCGGGAACTAGATCCTGGATACCACAGCTAAATGATCACATGCCAGAACTAAAGATCCCATGTGCTGCAACTAAGATCTGCCACAGCCAAATAGATAAATAATTTTTTTTAAGGTTAGGGGACTTTCCTGAAGGTCCAGTGGTTGAGAATCTGCCTCCCAATGCAGGGGATACAAGTTAGATCCCTGGTCAGGGGTTGATATAAGGGTTTGGACTGCAATGAGGATGGGGCTGAAAGAAGGCTCATGGGAGTAGGGTGATGATTCAGTATGTGGTTGGGGGGAAGAATGCGCTGTAGCTGCATTTGAGGATGGGGGGAAAGCTGCGGCTGGTTTGTAGTTGTGTGGGGCTTGGTGACAGCTTTGGATCTGGACATAGTGATGGGACAGAGCCAGGCCGGAATTTGGAGATGATGGAGTCTAAATCTGGGGAAGATGTGACCTTGAAGACAGGGATGGGGGACTTCCCTGGCAGTCCACTGACTGCGATTCTGCACTTCCACTGCAGGGGGTGAGGGTTCGATCCCTGGTCAGGGAACTAAGACCCTCTATGCCATGTGGCACAGCCAAAACAAATAAATGCATTTTTTTATTAAAAAAAAAAGACAGGGATGTGAAGCATGGAGTTGGGCTTGGGGATCATCTTGGGACCAGGTTGGAGTTGAAGATGGACAGTAAAAGAGCCAAGTCCAGGGCACCTCCCAACTCCCAGTGAGCCCGTGGTACTCTGGGACCTCCCAGGCTGACTCCACTCTGGACTCATAAGTGGGGGACGTGAATCCACCTGTAATGCCGGCCCCCCCACTCAGTCCAAGGACATTCAGGGGCCCTGTTGGGAGTTGGTTCAGGGAAACCTCAAAGCCTCCACCTCTTTTTATTTTTTTGGCTTCATCACATAGCCTTCAGGGCTTCCCTGGTGGCTCATTGGTAAAGAACTCATCTGCCAGTGCAGGAGATGCAGGTTCAATCCCTGAGCTGGGAAGATACCTTAGAGAAGGAAATGGCAACCCTCCTCAGTATTCTTGCCTGGGAAAATACATGGACAGTGGAGCCTGGCAGGCTACACTATGAGGGGTTGCACAGAGTCAGACACGACTGAGCACACACACGCATAGCTTTCAGGAGCTTCGTTTCCCAAGCAGGAACTGAACCCAGGCCACGGCAGTGAAAGCACCGAGTCCTAACCACCAGACTGCCAGGGAATTCCTAAAGCCTCCACTTTTATATGCACTTATCAGACTCTTGTTGAGTGCCCAGCCAGGCGTGGGTCACTCAAGTCTAATTTGCATCCTGGATGTGAATGCAAAGAGATTGGAGAAATCTTGGTCCCTGCACAGCTTCTAAAACCCTGGCATTCGTGTCTCAGGGCTTTGCATCCACCAGTTCTTTTGGGAGCTCCTTTCCTTAACAAACTCCTATTCACTCCTCAAGTCTCATTCCAGTGACCCTCATCTGACCCCCCAATCCTCCCATTAATGCAGGCAGAGCCTTCAGTTACCCTCGGGATTTCCCAGTTTCCTACTCCCTCCCCTTGCTAACTTGCTCACCCAAGACTGTACACAGAACTGAGTGTGTGTGTGTTAGTCGCTCAGTCATGTCTGACTCTCAGCAACCCCATGAACTGTAGCCCACCAGGCTCCTCTGTCCATGGAATTCTCCAGGCAAGAATACCAGAGTGGGTTGCCATTCCCTTCTTCAGGGGATCTTCCTCGCCCAGGGATCGAACCCAGGTCTCCCACACTGCAGGCAGATTCCTTACCATTCTGTGCACCCTGTGCACAGAACTGCCTCCCCTGTCAGACTGAGAGACCCTCAAGTGGAGGCATGGATGCTCCCACCATCACAGTGCCCAGCATGAGCAGGCGGACCACGCGTGTCTGCTATGCCCAGCTGCTCCGGTCCTCCATCCCTCAGGCTGCTCCCGCCCTCCATCCCTCAGGCTGCTCCCGCTCTCCATCCCTCAGGCTGCTCCGGTCCTCCATCCCTCAGGCTGCTCCCGCCCTCCATCCCTCAGGCTGCTCCCGCCCTCCATCCCTCAGGCTGCATGCCTCTTCGCCTCAGAGGGCCTCTCACCTGGCTTGGGAGGAAGGTCCTTGTAGGGCGGCGTCGTGTTCTCATAGTCATCGTCTTCATCCTCTTCCCTGGATGCTTCTAGAGGAAAGGCAAGTGAGAGCCCAGCCCACCCTCTCCTCTGTCCCTCACACCCCGGTCTCAGCCCCAAGGGTGGAACACCGCAAGCTGGGTCCTGACCACCCCGGGCCCCCATTGCACGCGTGGCCAGGGCCCTACCCGGCAGGTCCCGGCACCCTGCGTTAGTGTACAGAGTGCACATGGCTGCAGCGAGCACCCGGAGCCTGAGACAGAGCAGGCAGAGCCCGACCGCTGCCGCTCCGTGCGTCCCCAGCTCAGGTGTCTGGGGCTTTTCTCAGTTCCTTTTTTCTTTTTCTTTAATAGTCAAGAACATGCAAATCCATCTGGAGGGAAACACCCCAAACCACACACACACAGACACACACACTTGTATTTCCCCCCATTTTGAATTCATGCACAGAAGTAACAGTGACAACAGCCCCTGCATTTGAGTTCCCACAGAGCACCAAGCCCAGGGTGAAAAAGATGGAGAGCTCCTTTCTTCACGGAACCATCAGTTGAGACAGGAAAGATGATACACCTGTAAAGAAATACAGAAATGAGCAATACAGTTTGGTTTTTCATTTTATTTCCAGTAGTAACAAAGTATTATTTTAAAATAAGATGAAACAGGGTAAAGGGGTCAGATGGGAGCTAATGTAGAGAGGTGATCAGGGAAGGCCTCCCGGAAGCAGTGACATTTGCAACAAGATGTTAAAGTGATCGGTGCTAAGTCCTCCCACATTCCACAGTGAAGTTCTAGGCTCCCTATCACTACATAAGACATAACCCCCAAAACTTCATGACTGGGCTTCTCTGGTGACTCAGTGGAACCAACCTGCCAATGCAGGAGACATGGGTTCGATCCCTGGTCCGAGAAGATCCTATGTGATGTGGAGCAACTAAGTCCGTGTACCAGAGCTACCGAGCCTGTGTGCCCTAGAGCCCATGCTCCACAACAAGAGAAACCCTTGGACAGCAACTAGGGTAACCCCCATTAGCAACAACTAGAGAAAGCCCAGCACAGCAATGAAGACCCAACACAGCCAAAAATAAATAATTATTTTTTAAAAACCAAAAAAAAAGATGTCCCCACTGAAGCCTCAGACAGACAGTGGTCCTGCTGACCCCTTGGTCTGAGCCTTGTGAAACAATTTTGAACTTCTGACCTCCAGAACTATAAAAGAATTCATTTTCATTGTTTTAAACCACTACATTTATGATGATTTGTTTCAGTAGGCATAGCATATTACATACCCCAGAGGGCAAGACCCCAATTCCTCTTTTGAGGGGCTTTCCACTAAAAGTTAAAGGAAATGCAACTCAGATTGGCTTAAACGATAAGGAAACCCCATTGGTCACATCCTTGTACACGTTAGAATATTGGGCTGGGTGGTCGTAACAGAGATTCAGAACAAGAGTGACTTAAATGAGGTGGAATTTACTTCTCACCTCACTGGTCTCAAAATAAGCAATTCACAGTCTCTGCCAGCGGAAACTCTTCACCAGCACAAGCACAGGGGGATGGCCCCAGGCCTACTTGAGGTGGGAGGGCGGCAGCCGACCAGCCTCCCTCTCCAGAGAAAGCTCGCCCCCGGGGCTGGACTTTATCCTGTTGCCATGATGTCACACACAGAACCTCTCCCATCTACCGGAGGTGTAGGTGTGCTGTCCCCATTCTACGGATGGGGAAATGGAGGTTCACCTGAGAAGGAAGACCCTGTCTGCCCAGCAAATACCCACTGGGCAATGAGAATCAGATTCCAGATGGATAAGGGGCGTCAGGGTGGAGGGGTAAGGAAGCGATGGGCTGGAGGCACCAGCCAAGAGGACGGAAAGAATCTCTGGCCATCAAGAGCATCATTTAAGGTGTGTGAGCCTGGGGAAGGCAAGTAAGGTGAAGGCTGGACAGTCTCACTATGCGAGGGTGATGCCCGGACAGCCGAGGTCCTGCCTTGAGACTTGACACACAGTAGGTATGCAGGAACTGATAGTGAAATCCAGTCCCATCAACTGGGTATAATGTAAAGCCATGGGCCCAGGCTGACCCAGCTCTGTGCCTCTTGCTGTGTGACTTCAGGGGAGTAGAACATCTCTGAGCAAAGGTCTCCTGATACGTCCAGTGGAAATGGGGAACATTTATCCATTCAACATTTGTCCATTCATTTATCCATTCAACAGCTGTGTATTGACCCACCACATGTTGGGCTCTGTTCTAGGAACTAGGGAGACACTGGTGAACGACAATAACAGCAAAAAATCCCTGCCCGTGGGAGGAGTTGTTGTTCAGTCACTAAGTTATGTCTGACTCTTTGCGACCCCATGGACTGCAGCACGCCAGACTTCCCTGTCCTTCTCTATCTCCCAGAGTTTGCTCAAACTCATGTCCATTGAGTTGGTAAATGTAGGGTAAAGGAGTTAGAGAAGGCGAGGTTTGGAAAAAGAATGAGACCAGCACTTTACAGGAACAGATCACCTTTAATGAGGCGAGAAGGGGCAGCCGTCAGATTAGTGAGCTGCTGCCCTGACCCAAGAAAAGAGTAAGTATATATAGTCATATACGTGGAAATCTACGGCCTGCTCTTCTCCAAGGTTGTTCGGAGTGGTTATCTCTCAAAGGGCTGGGGCAAGGAATTCTGGAGATGGCCAGAGGCTGGACCGGTTGGGAGCTGGGCGTAACCAACCTTAATGTCCTTTTTTTTTTTCCCTCGGGTGAGACAGCTCTTTGCTTTGCTTAGAATGGTGGGGAGGACCTGGAGGGGAGTTTTAGCTCCAGGCTGTTTTGAGCCGTGTAACTTTCCTTCAGTGATGCCATCCAACCATCTCATCCTCTGCCACCCCCTTCTCTTCCTGCCTTCAGTCTTTCCCAGCATGTCAGTGAGTCAGCTTGTTGACTTCTGCTGGGAATCATAAATCAGTGAGTCAGCTCTTCGAATCATGTGGCCAAAGTATTGGAGTTTCAGCTTCAGCATCAGTCCTTCCAATGAATATTCAGGGTTGATTTCTTTGGGGACCGATTGGTTTGATCTCCTTGCAGTCCAAGGGACTTTCAAGAGTCTTGAGAGTAGAGATAATGAATAAAATAAATTAATAAGGTATCTTGTATCGAGAACAAACTAGTGGTCACCAGCAGGGAGAACGAAGAGAAGAGGGTCAAGATAGGGGTAAGGGATTAAGAGATAGAAACTACTATGAATAAAATAAATAAGCAACAAGTGTATATTGTACAGGATTGGGAAATACAGCCAGTATTTTGTAATTTTTTTTTTTTATTGGCTGCACTGAATCTTTGTTGTTGCTTGAACTTTTCTCTAATTACAGTGAGCAGGGGCTACTCTTCCTTGTGGTTCGCAAGCTTCTCATTGAGATGACTTCTCTTGTGATATACAGGCTCTAGGTGCATGGACTTCAACAGTTGCAGCGCTTGGGCTCAGGAGTGGCATTCAAGGGCTCGAGAGCTCAGGCTCAGTAATTGTGGCACACGGGCTTAGTGGCCCCGAGGCATGTGGGATCTTACCAGACCATGGATCGAACCTGTGTCCCCTGCATTGGTAGGCAAATTCTTAGCCACTGGACCAACAGGGAAGTTCTGTTATAACTTTAAATGGAGTAAAATCTATAAAAATGTTGAATCACTATGTTGTACACTTGAAACTAGTATAATATTGTGAACCAACTATACTTCAATAAAAAATATGTCTTAGGAATGTTGTCAGATAGGTATAAGCAGAAGAAAGAAGAAAAATAAAGCAGGCAAGAGGAATCAAGTGTGCACAGGGGTGGGGTGCGTGGCAACAGTAAGGAACAGCACCGAGGATAGATCACACAAAACATGGTCTTGGACCAGAACCAAACTATACTAGGAATCACCGAACAAGAACTGGAAAATCCACAAGTAGTTAGAAATTAAATCTCACCCGCAGAGTCAAACGCAAAGTCAAAACCTGAAAATATCTTTCATTAAATAAAAGTGAAAACACACCATACAAAAATATGTGGGGTGTAACTAAAGCAGTGCTAAGGGAAAGGTAGGGAATTAAACACATGTTTCAGGTGTTCCTTCTTAATCAGGGGCGTTCCCTGGCAGTCCAGTGGTTAGGACTCCAATTGCCGTGACCAAAGTTCAATCCCTGGTTGGGGAACAAAGATCCCACAGGTGCACGGCACAGAAAGGTGAAGAAGAAAGAAGTAGAAGGTGGTGTCTGGGTAAGAGAGTAGATGTTTTTTCTTTTCTTTTTTCCTCAAGTAACACTCATAGGAACATCTGTTTTACCTGCGTTTCCAGACATTTCTCTACATGCACTACAGAATTATCTGCATATCAATTCACTAAAGTAAAACTGTTCACAACTGGATGAGCAAGGAACACTCAAAAAACTTGGTTTTTGATTCTTTGTTTTTGGACACACCATGTGGCATGTGGGATGTTAGTTCCCCCACCAGGGATTGAACTTGTGCCTCTGGCATTGGAAGTCTGCAGTCTTAACCACTGGTCCACCAGGAAAGTCCCCCCAAATACATTTTTATACATGAGTTTTTAAATATACTTCTACTGGCAATGGGCTTCCCTGGTGGCTCAGAAGATAAAGAATCTGTCTGCAACGCAGGAGACCTGGGTTTGATTCCTATGACAGGAAGATCCACTGGATAAGGGAATGGCTACCCACTCCAGTATTCTTGCCTGGAAAATTCCATGGACAGAGGAGCCCGGTGGGCTACAGTCCATGGGGTCTCATAGAGTCAGGCATGATGAGTGACTAATATTTTCTTTCACTTTCTTTCTCCATGCAATAAAAAATGGTCTGCACATCATTTACTGATGTACTGCCCTTCTAATCTTGCTGAACAATTAGCACTCTTAGAACCACATTTTTTACGTGTCTATAAACACCTCCTTATGTGTGTTACAGTATAGCACATCCATGCCTTGAAATAATATCACTTTCATTGAGTAAGCAGTTCTTAAAAGTTCTCATTACCAGAAAATAAGAAGTGTAGCTATGTGCTGTTATGGATGGATGTTAATTAGACTTTATGCAGTGATCATTTCACAGTGTATACAAATATCACATCATTATGTTTATACAAAAATCTAATATACTATCATGTGTCAATTACATGTGCATGCTCAATCACTCAGTCATGTTGGACTCTTTAAGACCCCACGGACTATAGCCCACCAGGCTCCTCTGTCCATGGGATAATCCCAGGCAAGAATACTGGAGTGGGTTGCCATTTCCTTCTCTAGGTGAGCTTCCCAAGCCAGGGATCGAATCCCTGTCTCCTGTGTCTCCAGCAATGGCAGGCAGATTCTTCACCACTTCACCACCTGGGAAGCCCATGTCAATTATATCTAAATTTATAAAGAAGAAGAAGGCGGGAGGGGGAGGAGAAAGAGGAGGAGGAAGTGGTGAGGAGGAGAGGAAGAGAAGGTGATCAGGAAACACCTGACAATTGAAATCCACAGAAGGAGGCGGGGGGGAAGGCCCTGTAAATATTTGGAGAAAAAGCATTCAATTCAGAGCAAAGGCCTGAGGACAGCCAGCTTCTGGTGTCTTGCAGAAACTGGAAGTCTGAGATCCAATGTCTCCTTCTCAGTGAGACTTTATAAAACTCAAGTTCCAAGACTGCCCTTCTTCATACACTCCATCCACTACGTTTTTCCTCAACAGTTATCACCATCTTGTCACACATTAGGTGTCCAATAAGATGATTATTGAATGAATGAGTGACCGTCCAGCCTACCAAGCCCTGACTAAAGTCAGGCACCCCCCAGGATCACTGATTCCTCCACTATCAGCCAGGCTCCTTCATGGAGGCAACAGAATCCCCGGGCAGCTCATGCGACAACTGTTGTTGATGTTCAGTCCCTAAGTCGTGTCTGACTCTTTGCAACCCCATGGACTGTAGCACGCCAAGCTCCTCTGTTCTCCACTGTCTCCCAGAGTTTGCTCAAACCCATGCTTATTGAATCAGTGATGCCATCCAACCATCTAGTCCTCCGTCGCCCTCTTCTCCTCCTTCTCTCAATCTTCCCCAGCATCAGGGTCTTTTCCACTGAGTCGGCTCTTCACATCAGGTGGCCGAAGTATTGGCGTTTCAGCTTCAGCATCAGTCCTTCCAATGAATATTCAGGGTTGATTTCCTTTAGGACTGACTGGTTTGATCTCCTTGCTGCCCAAGGGACTCTCAAGAGTCTTCTCCAGCACCACAGTTCGAAAGCATCAATTTTTCAGCGTTCAGCCTTCTTTATTGTCCAATTCTCACATCCATACATGACTACTGGAAAAACCATAGCTTTGACTACACGGATCTTTGTCAACAAAGTGATGTCTCTGCATTAAATACGCTGTCTAGGTTTGTCATAGCTTTTCCTCCAAGGAGCAAGTGTCTTTTAATTTTGTGGTTGCAGTCACCATCCACAGGGATTTTGGAGCCCAAGAAAGTAAAATCTGTCACTGTTTCCACTTTTTCCCCATCTATTTGCCGTGAAGTGATGGGGCGTGATGGGACCGGATGCTCTGACCTTATTTGGCTACAAGTACAGGCGCCCATCTGGTCGGCCTTGGGCGTCTCCTCGGTGCCTGGCAGGAAGCGCTTTTCACGCGCCCATCAAACTGAGGGACCGCTTCCCCAGGGACTTATTTCGCCTCCTCCTCCGGAACTGAATTACGCGGAGCTTCCGATCTCCCATCCAGCGGACCGAGGCGAGGCTCAGACTTCACCCAGAATTTTCTCCCCAACCTTGGCCCCACCTGGCGCCTCTGAGGCCGCCCTGCCCACAGTTCTAACAGGGCCCCTGCCCGGGCCGAGGGGCCGGGGTGGGGAAGAGGGCCGGAGGGGCGGGGAAGCTGTGCGCCGCGATGCAGGGAACACGGGCGGGGAACACCGCAAACTCTCCTCGAGAGATAGCTGGTAGGGAAAAAATAACAGGAAGGCTGTGGGGCACGGGTGACTGAGGCCCGGCCCCTCCCTCACCCCTTAATACCGCACCCACTCTAATACGATGCCGCGCAGGTCTCCAGCTCTGCGTGTAGACAGGCCAGGCTGAAACATTTGAGTCCTGGGCCTGCAGGACAGAATGGTCCAGAGTCACGGCCCCGCCACCTCCCCCACCGCCTCACTTGGACCTCTTCATTCTCTAGTGAGACGACTGGTCGTGGGAGCCCCCTCTGGGGGGCCTTTTAGTTAGAGAGTGAGCGCCAAATTAAAATAATAAGAGTGATGGAACTTCCCTGGCAGTCCAGTGGTTTAGACTCCGCACTTCCAGCACGGGGAGGCGGGGAGTCTATCCCTGGTCCTAGAACTGAGATCCAATACGCTGCTTCAGTTCAGTTCAGTTCAGTCCAGTCGCTCAGTCGTGTCCGACTCTCCGCGACCCCATGAATCACAGCACGCCACGCCTCCCTGTCCATCACCAACTCCCGGAGTACACTCAAATTCATGTCCACAGAGTCGGTGATGCCATCCAGCCATCTCATTCTCGGTCGTCCCCTTCTCCAGCCCCCAACCTTTCCCAGCATCAGTCTTTTCCAGTGAGTCAACTCGTCACATGAGGTGGCCAAAGTATTGCAGTTTCAGCTTTAGCATCAGTCCTTCCAATGAACACCCAAAAAAAAAAAAAATAGAAAATGTTTTACATAGAAAAAGTTAATAAACACTTTGATAGATAATAGTAGTGGGTGTGCTTGGGGCACATCCTAGGTGCCTGACAGGAAACTTTTCACACAGCCATCAAACTGACTCCTCCATACCACCCTGTTCATTTATCCCTGTGTTGGTTTTGCCAACTACTTACTAAGCACCTACTGTATGTCAGTTCCATTCCTGTATTCCAGGAATACAGCAGTGAACAAATGAGATAAAATTCCCTGCTCCTCAGAGCCGATATTCAAGAGAAGAGACCAACAGGAAACAAGATAAATAAGTCAAATGGACCTCAGGTTCAGTTCACTTCAGTTCAGTTCAGTCACTCAGTCGTGTCCGACTCTTTGCGACCCCATGAATCACAGCACACCAGGCCTCCCTGTCTATCACCAACTCCCAGAGTTCACTCAGACTCATAGAGGGTGCTAAGTGGTAACAAGGAAAATAAAATCATGAAGTGGGGAGGAGCTGTTTAGTAGGGACCCATTTTTCAGGTGAGTAAACTGCATCTTTGAAAGGGAAGTCACTTCCCAAGGTCACACAGGGAGATGAGCTGGGTACGTGCTTTGCCTCTCTGGGTCTCCTTCCTGCTCTGGCCTCTGAATGAGCAGCTGACACACAGAGAAAGGGAGTCGGAGGAGACACACAGAACAGGACGGCCTGGTACAGCTGTGGAGGTTGTGCACTGCCCAGCTCCAGGAGCGCCATTCAGGAAGACCAGAGTGTGAATGCTGCCCCCTGCAGTCAGGAAGTGCACAGGAATCACACATCTATGCCGCGTTCTGGAGACAGGTCTCAGGTAGCCCTGGAAAGGCAGTCTCAGTCACCCATCGCACTGTCCTCTACAGCTTGTGCTACTGTACTAGGTTTGTTTGCCTGACACACAGCAAGCCAGGCCTGAAACACCAAGATTTGTAGCAGAGAAAGGGTTTACTCACAAGGCAGCCAAGCAAGGAGAAGGGGGAGCCAATCTCAAACCCACCTCCCTGAAGGGGCTCAGGATATTTATAAGAAACAGCTGAGGCTTGGGGAGCAAGGGAAAAGTGACCTGAGATTTTTTTTCATATTTATTTATTTATTTGGTCTTAGTTGAGGCCTTGTGAATCCTTACTTGTGGCACGTGGGATCTAGTTGCTTGACCAGAGATCGAACCCAGGCCCCGTGCATTGGAGCAAAGAGTCTTAGCCACTGGACCACCAGGGAAGTCCCTGGAGCCAAAGAATTAAATTAAATTGAATTAAATTAATCCAAGACAATCTCATCCCAAGGTCCTTAATTACATTTGCAAAGGAATGTTTTCCAAATAAGATCACATTCACAGGTTTCCAAGATTAGGGTATGGACATACCTTTTGGGGGACCATGATTCAGCCTGCTGCAGGTCGCATTTAAAGCCCCCGTGGGACTGAGTGTGCATGGAGACAGACCCCATCCAGCCCCACTCTCATCTTCTTCACCTCTGTGTCCTCAAGGTCTGATGCAGCTGTTCATAAAAGAAAGATGCAGTAGTAATATAACACTTATCTAATGCTGTGCCAAGAACTGGGCTTCCCTCATGGCTCAATGGTAAAGAATCTGCCTGCCAGTACAGGAGATGCAGGTTTGATCCCTGGGAGGGGAAGATCCCCTGGAGAAAGAAAGGCAACCCACTCCAGTATTCTTGCCTGGGAAATCCCGTGGACAGAGGAGCCTGGTGGGCTACAGTCCCCGGGGTCACAAAAGAGTCGGACACAACTGAGTGACTAAACAACATGCCAAGAACTGCGGTAAGTACTTCACATAATTAACACATTTAATGTCGCCACATAAAAATTGATATTTCATCTTACAAAAAAGCTCAGTAAACTCACCCAGGCCACACAACTAGCATTCTAATCCAGGACACCTGTTCTCTCACATAGAGGAAAGCCCCTTGGCCCAAGTGGAGGGATCTGGCTTGCTTTAGAGAACCACACGTATTACAAACACAAAACCAACGCACTGAAGAATCACGAGGCTGCTGTCACCTGAGATCTTGCAAAGGAACCTGCATAGAGCAACCATAACTCTAAACATGACATCTATGGGAATTCCCTGATGGTCCAGTGGTTAAGACTCTGTGCTTCCACTGCATGGGACACAGGTTCGATCCCTGGTCAGGGAACTAAGACCCTGCATGCCTCCGTGTGGCCAAAAAACAAAACAAACAAACAAAAACCACATGACATGTCTTGATATCAATGTCACTCAGGCCCCAGGAGGGCCCTCCTGGGTGTGAATGTGGTTGTGCATCTGCCAATGCTGGAAACAGGCTGCTTAGGAATGTGAGGAGGATTTAGGCACTAGACAAGTTTAGTTTAGTTACGTTTCCCTGATGGCTCAGTTGGTAGAGAATCTGCCTGCAATGCAAGAGCTGTGGTTTCGAATCCCGGGTCAGGAAGATCCCCTGGCAAAGGAAATGGCAACCCATTCTAGTATTCTTGACTGGAGAATCCCAGGGCCAGGGGCACCTAGTGGGCTACAGTCCATGGAGTCGCAAGAGTCAGATATGACTTAGCAACTAAACCAATGAACCAAGTTTAGGTAAGAGAAAAGACAAATGATCGTGTGTCTCCATGTCCTAAGGCTGCCATAACAAGGTACCACAAAGCAGGTGACTTAAAACAAGAAAAAAATTATAGTCTCACAGTTCTGCAGGCTGAAAGTCCAAAACAAGGTGTGAGCAGGGCCGTGCTCATTCCCAAAACTCTGGGGAAAGAGCCTTCCTGGCCTGGGATCCTTGGTGTTCACAGACTTCTAGATGCATCACTCCAGCCTCTGCCTCCAGCATCACATGATGTTCTGGGTGTATGTCTGCTACCACATTTCACCCTTAGGGCTTCCCTGGTGGCTCAGTAGTAAAGAATCCCCCCTTCAAGCAGGAGACATGGGCTCGATCCCTGGTCCAGGAAGATCCCACACGCTGAGGAACAGCTAAGCCCATATGCCACAACTACTGAACTTGTGCTCTAGAGGCTGGGAGCTGCAAGTATCAAAGCCCATGCCCACTACAGCCTGCGCTCTGAAACAAGAGAAGCCACTGCAATGAGAAGTCTGTGCCCCACAACTGTTGTGACTAGAGAAAAAGCCCACGGCAAGGGAGACCCTGCACAGCCATAAATAAACACACAAATTACCATTTAAAACATTTCCCTTTTATAAGAAGGGCATCAGTCATCAGATTAGGACCCACCCGAGTCTGTCATGACCACATCTTAACTTGATTGCATCTGCAAAACCCTGTTTTCAAGTAAGATCACATTCACAGGTTCCCCGTGGTTAAGTTTTCAACATATATTTGGCGGGAGGTGGGGGATCAGAAGGTGGAAGCCAGTTCAACCCACAGCACCTTGTCAAATGAAATCTAATCTAATCCTGCACAGCCAAGTATCATTTCCCAACACTGCCAAGCATCCAGTGAGAATCTTTTCCTTTGTGTTCCAGTCCTGTGCTGAGACTCCAGAGATAGTAACAAATTAACACATCATTTGCATTTGCTACAGCTGTACATGGAGGCCAAGAAGGATTTGGCAGCATTTGGCCAAGAAGTATTAAGCAATATATATGTGTGTGTGTTTATAATATATGTACAAAAATATATGTGTGTATATTTAAAATACTTTTAATACACACATGTAGAAGCACTAATCTAACAGATGTGAAATGTAATACCAATTCTTTACAGTGGCAAATAGTGGAATACTAGAATCACAACTTGCTTCATTTTTACAAAGTGTTCAATAGGATTTATTTAAAAGCTCAGTTTAATAGGAACTTCCCTGATGGCCCAGTGGCTAAGATTCTGTGTTCCCAATGCAGGGTCCCTGGGTTTGTTCCCTGATCAGGGAACTAGATCCTACATGCTGCAACTAAGAGTTCTCATGCTGCAACTAGGACCTGGCACAGCCAAATAAATAAAGTTATTAAAAAAAAACTACCTCAGTTTACAAATAGTGTATTGCTCAGTTCAGTTCAGTGAGTCACTCAGTCATGTCTGACTCTTTGTGACCCCGTGAACCGCAGCACGCCAGGCCTCCCTGTCCATCGCCAACTCCTGGAGTTTACCCAAACCCATCCATTGAGTCGGTGATGCCATCCAACCATCTCATCCTCCTCCTCCTGCCCTCAATCTTTCCCAGCATCAGGGTCTTTTCCAGTGAGTCAGCTCTCTGCATCAGGTGGCCAAAGTATTGGAGTTTTAGCTTCGACATCAGTCCTTCCAATGAACACCCAGGACTGATCTCCTTTAGGATGCACTGGTTTGATCTCCTCGCAGTCCAAGGGACTCTCTAGAGTCTTCTCCAACACCACAGTTCAAAAGCATCAATTCTTCGGTGATCAGCTTTCTTTATAGTCCAACTCTCACATCCATACATGACCACTGGAAAGACCATAGGCTTGACTAGATGGACCTTTGTTGGCAAAGTAATGTCTCTGCTTTTTAATATGCTGTCTAGGTTGGTCATAACTTTCCTTCTAAGGAGTAAGTGTCTTTTAATTTCATGGCTGCAATCACCATCTGCAGTGATATTGGAACCCAGGAAAATTAAGTCAGCCACTGTTTCCACTGTTTCACCATCTATCTGCCATGAAGTGATGCGACCAGATGCCATGATCTTCATTTTCTGAATGGTGAGCTTTAAGTCAACTTTTTCACGCTCCTCTTTCACTTTCATCAAGAGGCTCTTTAGTTCCTCTTCACTTTCTGCCATAAGGGTAGTGTCATCTGCATATCTGAGGTTATTGATATTTCTCCCAGCAATCTTGATTCCAGCTTGTGCTTCTTCCAGCCCAGCGTTCCTCATGATGTACTCTGCATATAAGTTAAATAAGCAGGGTGACAATATACAACCTTGACGTACTCCTTTTCCTATTTGGAACCAGTCTGTTGTTCCATGTCCAGTTCTAACTGTTGTCTCCTGACCCGCGTACAGGTTTCTCAAGAGGCAGGTCAGGTGGTCTGGTATTTCCATCTCTTTCAGAATGTTCCACAGTTTATTGTGATCCACACAGTCAAAGGCTTTGGCATAGTCAATAAAGCAGAAAAAGATGTTTTCCTGGAACTCTCTTGCTTTTTTGATGATCCAGCAGATGTTGGCAATTTGATCTCTACTTCCTCTGCCTTTTCTAGAACCAGCTTCATCTGGAAGTTCATGGTTCACATACTGTTGAAGCCTGGCTTGGAGAATTTTAATCATTACTTTACTAGCGTGTGAGATGAGTGCAGCTGTGCAGAAGTTTGAGCAGTCTGTTGTATATTTAAATTAAAATATTTATTTTAAGTAATTTCATTTAAACCTTTTATATTCACTAATTATATCATCAGCAACTGTGCAAGCGCTTATGAAAACGTTGAATGTTTTAGAATAAAACTTTTTAAAATTATGATATAAAATGTATTTGTCCTTCATACTCCAGCTGCAGGAGACCAGTGGCGCCCAGGGAGGGTGGGAGAAGACCCCAGGCTCGTGACGTCCACCCTTCCCCAGCCCAGATATATTTTCCGAGGCAGGGAGGCTCCCTCTGGCGGTAGCCAGAGTAGCGGGTAAGCGCCTTGCTGTCTCCGCCCGGCCGCTAGGAGGCGCCAGAGTTACCTAAACGCCTCCGGAGTCATTCATCTCTATGATCCCTGCGGCGGCACAAGCAACCCGGAAGCCGTAGCTGGCCTAGGGGGAATGCTTCCGGGTAGGAATTAGGTGACCCCGGCTGCCGCTGGAACTTGCGGTGACAGCAGCCATGGGGGCTCACCTGGCCCGGAGATACCTGGGCGATGCATCGGTGGAGCCCGATCCCCTGCGGATGCCCACCTTCCCGCCCGACTACGGCTTCCCCGAGCGCAAGGAACGCGGTGAGGCCCAGTGCGCAGGAGCGGCCGGCGGGAGTGGGGCACGGGTGCCGGAACCCCTGAACCTCGGAGTCCCCACTGCTGGGCTCGAGCATCGTGCGCTGTGTCTGGGTTCATTCCTGACCTCGGCCCGGAGGAATTCAGAGGACGTTCGTGACCTTGCTGGAGTGTGGAGGCATTGCAGGCAGAGGGCACGGCTTGAACAAAAAGCCGGGGGGGCAAGAGAGCAGTGATGCGGGGCTAAATTGAGGCGATCGAACCTGGGCTTAGTCCTGGAGTAAGTGGGGAGCCATGGGAGAGTTTATCATGGAAGAGATGTGCTCACTGCGCCTCTGGGTAGATGTCACTGCTCTTTTTAGGTGTGCCCGGGAAAACACAAGTCGGGGGTGGATGGCTCACGCCGCACAAACTGTCCTGCACTTTGCCTTTTTTTATGAGTTAATATCACAGGCATATCGAGCGCCAATCCTGGACCAAGCCAGTTTGGGCACCGAATATACAGCAGACACTGACTAAAAAGAACTCACTGTCCTGTAGGGGGGACCGTGGAACCTGGCGGGTCTTCATGACGGTTCCTGGGAGTATCAAGGCGGGCTTCCAGGGGGCTGTGACTGGAAGCGAGACCTGAGGGGGTTACGAAGGAGCTGACCACACCGAGACTAAGGAGAGGGGCTCTCCCCTTAGGGCTTCGTGCTTCTAAGCTGAGGAGCCACGCGACCAGATTTGTTTTGTCAAAAGGTCACGTTGTTGGCCGCCTGGTGGGCGATGACTTGAAGACAGGGAGACCCCTGAGGGAACGGGGGTGGTGCTTTAGGACAACGTTGAAGGGTTCACTCCTGTAGCGTCTCGATTCCTGGTAGTTCCTTCAGCCCCACCGGAACCTGTAGTCCCTCAGTACGCCCACGTCCATGTCAGTTTTTCCCACTGCTCCATACACCCTTCTTTCCCTTAATGTTTTGCAAACACTCAGAGCCGCCCCCACCCTGCCCCCTCTCTCTGGCTTAACAAGAGCCCTGGTTAAGGCCAGCTCTCCTTGGCTTCTGTCCCTGTGCAGCTGAACATCATGGGAGAAAAACAGCCTCCCTGACTGGTCTCCTGATTGCTCCCCAACTTGTCCCCTCATGCTACTGGTTTTCCTGTCACATTCCCTGGCCCTTTGCTCTCTCTTGCCCCCGACCCCCTCGACCACAGTGTCAGGCCATCTCTCAGACTCCAGCATCTCCTTTCAGCTTGTCACTTGGCATCCTCTTAAGAAGAGATGCAGGGACTTCTATGACATGCTGGCAGTTAAGACTCTGCACTTCTAATGCAGGGAACAAGGGTTCAATCCCTGGTTGGGGAACTAAGATCCCACATGCCACAAGGCACAGCTAAAAAATTTTAAGAAAACAGATGCAGCCAAAACTCTCTTGGGCTCCCTTCATCCCTGCTTCCTGCTGGACTCCACCTTCTCTCCCGTTAACTTGATCTGCCCCAGCTTCAGCTAACCTCTGCTCCAGTTGAACCCTCTGATGCCCCTCACCCCATCCTCTCACCCATGCAAGCACTGTCCCAACCAGTCTCTTCTCATTGAACATGGTTTTCCCATCAGCGTGCAAATACACTGTTATTTCTGCTGTTTTTAATATTCTCCTGCCGCACCTCCCCATCCAGCTGTGTCCCCCCACTTCACGGACAGGGCTCTGCCTGACAGAGTGGTCAGGCTTCCTCCCCACCCCCACTCTGCTGTGTTGCAAAACCCCATTGTCAGATTCTTAGTTTTAACTCCATTACAGCGGCAGCAGACACAGCCCTTCCCAGGGGTTCCTCTTCACATGGTTCCAAGACCCAGCAACTGCCCCCAGCTCCCTGCCGTGTGAATGCCCAGTGGAAATCCACACTGCCTTCTGTCTCCACTCACCCCTCCCTGAGGGTCTCTGCTCATCCCTTGCTTTCAAAGGGCTTTTGTGAGCCAAGGCTGGAGTTTTTGCTTTGTCTTTAATTAGAGGATAATTGCCTTGCAGTGTTGGTTTCTGCTGTACAATGTGAATCAGCCATAAGCATACCTATGTCCAGGCTACCCAGGTGGCACTGGTGGTAAAGAACCTGCCTGCCAATGCTGGAGACATGAGAGAAATGGGTTATTCCCAATCCCTGGGAAGATCCCCTGGAAGAGGGCATGGCAACCCACTCCGGTATTCTTGCATGGAGAATCTCACGGACAGGGGAGTCCATGGGGTCACAGTCAGACACGACCAAGCGTGCATGCACACGTGCAAACTGAGCACTGCCAAGCATCTTACAACATTTCGCTCCACCTGTTTGTTCAGTGTCTCCCTCCCCGAGCAGGGATCCATTCTTGCGTAGCATGTTCCCCTGTGGGTCCCCAGCGCCTAGCACAGTGGGTGCTCCAGAAATTCTGGCTGCTGACCGATTATGCCGAAGCATCTGGTATGAATGGCAACACATTGACATGGAAACCGTCAAGGGCTGCAGATGGACGCGAAGCCTGGGGCTCAGACGAGTTGAGGGTGGAGGGCCCAAGTTGGGGTCTAGGTTACAGATTGGAGACCAAAGCCATGAATTAGAATGAGCAGAGAGCTCTTAGCAGGAACCATCAGAAGCCAGCGCTTCAGGTTTGGGCAGAAAATGTATGGACTGCCATAGAGATGGGAGGCAACCTGGGGAGGGTATGGTGGAGATGAGGGCCACGGGAAAAGAATGTTCGAGAAAGAAGCAAGCAAGAGGCTGAGGAAGCACGGTGCCCTGGGGTCCCAAGTGGCTCTGGAAAGAGCCATCGTGTGGGCATTGCTGGGGTGGAGTGTGGGCGCTGGTGGGTTGCAGACCCTGGGCCAGAGTGAGACAGAAACTGAGCTGGGAAGCAGAGTGGAGTGGATTGTAGGTAAGCAGTGGACACTTTGTGATGCTACTTGTGAGGACCTTCTGGGACAAGGAAGATGCTAGTGTAAGCTAGGAGAGTGAGTCCCTTGATGCAGCAAGGCTGGTCCTGAGCGCCCCCTGCCAGAGGGCGTGGAGCTCAGGACCACCAGCACAGCGGGCACAGGCTGGGGTGTGCGCCCACCGTTTCTTAGGGCCCCAAACCAGCCCCAGTTGAATGAAGGTGATTTCATCCGGCTCAGGTTTTCTGGGTGGGTTGGGCAGCAGGACCTGAGGGTTATTAGTTCAGCTCTCCAAGAGGCAGGCACTTGAGCACTTTACATGTAGTTGCCCAGCTCACTTCGGAGCTGAGTCTGTGCAGTAGGGGAAGAAGCTGAGGCTCTGAGAAGTTACAGCTCCAACAAGGGCAGAGCTGGGATTCAAGTCCCAAAGGCAGCCTGCCTGCCCCCTTCCCTACACACACACACCGGGTTGTGCCCAGCAGAGGGGAGCACAGGCTCCGCTGGTAGGACTGTCTGCAGAGTGACCCTGGGGGGTGGAGCGGCAAGGATCTCGTGTGGGTGTTGACGGCAGGGACGGACTCTGCCCTTGCTTTTGTACAAATCAGAAGGATCCTCCCACCCTGGCTGAGCCTCCCCGGTCCCCCCTCCACCCGCAGAGATGGTGGCCACTCAGCAGGAGATGAACGACGCCCAGCTGGTGCTCCAGCAACGGGACTACTGCGCCCACTACCTCATCCAGTTTCTCAAGTGCAAGCGCGACAGCTTCCCCAATTTCCTGGCCTGCAAGCACGAGAAGCACGACTGGGATTACTGCGAGCACCTCGAGTGAGCCCCACCCCGCCCGACACTCCCCCACCCACTCCCCGCCCCGCAGGGCCCGGCCCAGGACTCCGGGGCAGAGGGCCGTGAACCCACAGTGAATGTCTAGCCAGGACCCCCTAGCAGAGAGAGGAAGCAGAGGGGCTGTTGGGTGGGCGGGCCTGGAGGAGTGCCCAGACCGGTTCCAGGTGGAAGGCCCCGTCCTTGCTCTTGGCTCAGTGGTGTCAAGGTAGGGGCGGACCCCAGACCTAAAGCACAAGCACGTGGGTCTTCCCTGCTTGGGGGCCCCCCCAGGCCCATCAGCTCCTGGGCCACAGGACGGTTGTGTCCTGACGCCCCTCCTTGTGCTCTGCCTGCAGCTATGTGAAGCGCATGAAGGAGTTCGAGCGGGAGCGGCGGCTGCTCCAGCGGAAGAAGAGACGGGAGCAGAGGGAGGCAGACATGGCCAAAGGCCTGGGGCCCGGCGAGGTGGCCCCCGAGGTGGCCCTGTAGCGAACCCGCCCACCACTCTGCACCAGTCAAGAAATAAAAGCCTCCAGGCCCCTCGGCCCAAGCTCCGCCTGCCTGTGGTGTGCTGCTCCCTGAATCAACCCCTCAAAGAAACAAGGCCGAGTCTGAGTCCAGCCGGGCAGGCAGGTTTTATTCCAGACCCTGGAGAGCAGTGGTCCCCACTCTTCCTCCAGGAGTGGGGGGCCGGACGGGAGCCGGACCTGGCTGAGCCCAGGTGTGGGGCGCCGCTGCTTAGAGCAGGAAGGGGATAATGGGCATGCGCAGGGGCGGGTAGTCCCGGAACTCCTTCAGGTAGCTGCGGTGCTTGCCTTTAGCCCAGATGGTCATCTGGGTGAAGCCCACCAGGGAGAAGAGGGCCACTGTGGGGCAGAACAGGGGCATCAGGAAGAGCGGGCTGCAGGCTGCAGGGACCGGCCGGGCCCCCGGGAAAGGAAGGGGCCGCGGGCTCACCTGGGAGACACTGGGTCATGATGGCAAAGCCGATCCAGGACCCCACCTGTGGGCAGAACGGCAAGGTGAGGGTGGGCAGGGGTGTTCTGTTGAGGCCTCGCCCACCCTCGGGGCCACCTTCTCTGAAGGGGATGGCAACCAACTCCAGTGCTGGAGAAGTCAGGAGTGAAGTGGGGGCTGCACGGTGAAGCTGCCCAGCCTGACAACCGCCCACCCTAGGCCCCCAAAAGGCCACGGTCTCCCTTAAAGTCCACGGAAGTTCAAACTGCAAAAGCAGCTACCGAGCCAGGCACCGCGCCCCCCCACCAAAGCTGGCCCTCCCCAGGGGACCCCAAGCCCAGGGCAGACCGACACCTCGTAGGTGTAGTTGGGGCAGGACACCAGCAGGAACAGCCAGGTGAAGGGGTTCTTGGTGGGGTACGGGATCTTCCTGGTCTTCGAGCCTGGGAGGACAAGGCCGGAGCAATGATCCCCCCGGGGCACCCTGCTCCGGTGGCCACACACCCTGCCCAGTGCCGGCGACTCACCGGCCGGCCGCAGGTCCCGCAGAGCCATGTGGATGGAGAAGTTGCCGAGCTGGCAAATCTGTCCAGAGAGGCCAGGTCAGCTCAGAGCCGCCCCCGCCCCGACTCCCACAACTCCGCTGTCCATCCTGGCCTGCTTACCACAAAGATGGCGAGCGCCAGTTTAACCTGCTGAGCTCCATAGGCTGCAGAGGAAGCAGAGAGGAGAGGCCGTAAGGCAGAGCCTGGGGGCAGGGGTTCACGGGGGAGCAGGGCCCCGGCCACTTACTGGGCGGCGTGTAGAGAGGGTGGTTGATGTAATAGGCCATCCACGCAGCGAAGCCCCAGTAGTAGGTGCAGTTCTGAAAGAGGGGCGGGGCCCAGGTGAGGGGCGCCAGGCAGGGCGGGGCAAAGGGCCCGGGGCCGATGGGCAGCGGGGCGCTCACCTTGAAAATGTTTCGCAAGGGCATGGTGCCGTGGGAGAAGCGGTGCACGAAGAGCGTCTCCAGCAGGCGCTTGATGTAGTGAAATGAGTGGCAGATGCAGGCGAGGCTGGGGGCGGGGAGCCAGCTCAGCGGGGGCGGGTCCGGCGGGCCCCCCCACCCCACACCTCCTCCCAGCTGGCCCCACTCACTGCACCACCGTGTGCCGACTGGATGTGAAGTCGTATTTGTGGCCGTAGATGAAGGGCACCCGGAAGTAGAAGAGCAGGTAGATGAAGAGGGGCCCAGCGTACTCTGTCAGGAAGACCTGGGGGGGAGGGGGAGTCACCCTGGGGGCAGCGGGGAGGCGAGACTGCCAGCGGAGGCGGGCTCGGCACTCACCGTCACCCAGCTGATCTGGGCCCCCAGGTCCCGGAAGTAGAGTGTGGCCGTGGTGCCCACGGGCAGCTTCTGCAGGACATCCTCATCCTTCAGGGACTTGCCCTCTGAGGAGAGTTGGGCCAGGGCTCAGGGGCTGCTGGGCCTTCGCCCACGGCCGCCCGGGAGCCCAGGGGCAGCCCCACAGACAACTGTACTCACTGGGGTCCAGGCGGAGGGACTGCCTGGCGGGGTACCACTGTGGGTCTGTAGGGAGAGTGGGGTGTCATGGCACACGGTCTGGTGGGCTCCTCTGGGCCCGGGTGTGGCTCCGGGACACGGACCGGAAGAGCGGGATGTTGTCCTTCCGGAAGCCCTGCAAGGGCGTTCCTGCAGGTGGCCACACGGGGGCGGCGGCCCCAGGCCAGCCCCGAGAGGCTTGGGCCACAGCAGGGGCATCTCTGCAGGCCCTTGAGGGAGAGGCAGGCAGGATGGGGTCCCACCTAGAGGCCCCTGCCCAGAGGGGTCACAGGGGGTCGTGTGGTTGGGCCCTGGACTTACGGGTCTTGGTGAAAAGGTTCTTGATCTCGGCAATGGTGGCTTGGGGCTCCACCTGGGGGAAGCACAGGCCGGGGACAAGTCAGCCGTGGCAGGGAGTTTGGAGGGCCAGGGGCCCAGGATCTCTCTTGGTGAGGTGGGATGGACTGGGGTCCTAGGCAACTGCTATGGGAGGGGGAGGGTTGGAGACCAGGCCCCCCAGCCCATCCAGCCAACACCACAGCCATGGGCCGGAAGGCCATTTTAAGCAGGCAGCCAGGACGCCTCTGGACCAGCTGGGAGATGGTGTGAGCGGGGAAGCCAAGCCTGCTGCACCCCTCCTCCGCACCCCACCCACAGCGCCTCCCTGAGTGGAGGTCCTCAGTCTGTTCCAGACCTCCCTGGGATGGGACCACCCCCTCCCCTGGCCTGGCCTCAGAAGGGGGCAGGTCTCAGGACCCCACCTCCCTCCCAGGCCCCAGAGGCCTGCACGGTCCACTGAAGCTGCGCGACCTCCTCATGCACCATGAGGCCAGCTCCGGACCACACCCAGGGAACAGGGCACTCTGCCCCAAGGGGCCAGGCGGCAGGGGCAGGCCCAGGGACACACCCGTCCTGCACACCCTGAAGGGCAGGGGGTGGGTGTCAGGACACAGGTGGTGGGGCATATCCATCTCCCCGGGGGCCAAGAGCCCAGGAAAGGAGGGGTCCCAGGCCCAGCACCCTAGGGACCATGAAGCTGGCGCCACGGCCGGTCCTACCTTGTCCAGGAAACACAGCTTCTCCCGGGTCTTGGCGTCCAGAATCTCCACCTCAAAGAAGAGAACAGCCTTTTTAGGTTTCTTGGTCGCTTTGGGGGGTGCAGGCCGGGGGAGGCCGTTGAGGCCAAAGCCAGGGCCAAGGCCCTGGCTGCTGTCCCGGGCCACCAGGCTCACGCTCAGGTCCATGCCGCCCCACTGTGCCCGCAGCGGCCAGAGTCCCCAGCTGCCGGCCGTCAGCCCCCACCACAGACCTCCCCACGCGAGGCGCTCTGGGCCAGGCCGGCGCGATCAAATTCTGCCGCGGTGCTGGAAAGAAGCCTGTGCCTGCCCTGGCACTGCCAGCTTCTGTGCAGATGTAACCTGAGTGGCCCAGCAGCCACAGCCCAGCTAAATATAAAACTGCCCCACACGGAGTCCCCCAGGAACCACGCCGCAGACCTCCTGGGGAGGGGGGACCTGGGGGCAGCCCCCCCCCAAGCCTGGGGGCTCCGACTGTAAGGCTTTCCCGTGGACATGGACCGCCAACAGCACAGTGGGAAGGGAGATGCCCAGGACAGGCACGGAGGCAGCTCCCAGCCCAGTGCAGAGCAAGGGCCAGTCCAACCAGGAGGAGGGGGAGAGGTCAGCAGGCAGCGCAGGGCCCAGCGCAGCCTTCAGAGCTCCCTGGGCTTGGAGAAATCCCAGCTATTCTGAGAATCCGTGAGATAGATCATCCATTTCCCCTTCTGAGCTGCAAGGGACACTCTGGATTAGTTTCCTTGTGCGTTCGTGTTCCCAAGGAAGGTGACAGATTCCGGGGTTCCCAGTGCAGAGAGCCTGCTCTAAGTGTGGAAAGGGTCTGGAAACTGAGAAGCTGCCAGCAAGCACCCCCAGCCAATCCTGAGACCTTGGCCCGCACCTCCCTGGCCCCCCTCTCCACCTACTTCCCATTAGATCCACCCAGGCCTTGTTCAAGGCCACCACCAGGGCAGTCCTTCCACCATGTCAGCCCCACACAGCATCTTTGTCCAGGCTCTGAGCCCCCAGAGCCCAGAGCAGACAGCCTGGGCACCCCTCTAGTCTCTGAGCCCCAGTCAGGGACGCACGGGAGCGATGCTGGGAGGGGCAGGGCTCCGAGGGGGCTCTGCCCCACCCACCCTAAGCAGGCAGGAGAAGGCATGCCAGCCAGGAGGGGAAGCTACCAACTTCGGGGAGCTGGAGTGAGGCCTAGCGGCCCCAGCCCATCCTGAAAGGTCTGAGGGCCCCAGGGCAGGGCTTGATGCTGATCTTTGCAGACACGGGATGCGGCAGCAGGACTGGATCTGACCCCAAGTCGGCCTTCCAACCTAGTAGGCCCTCATCAGAGGCAGCATGGAGAAAAGGAGCAGGACCTGGAACCCAGGGCAGAGCCCTGGACAAGGGTCTCTGAGGGCACACCCGCCCACCCAGGGACCCCTCCCAGGGCAAGGGTTCCTCTGACACCCCCCACTACCAGCAGGAGAGGCAGGGACATGGCAGGCGGCACGCAGGACTGATTCCAGGCTTCTCTCTCAGCCCCAGCCTGGGGGCAGGTAGGAAGGGGTGTGCCCTCAGGGGCTGGAGTGGTGCCTGACAGACCAGACATACCCCAAAACCTCAGGATGTGAGGAGACCCCGAGGGCCTGCAAAGAGGGAAAGGGGATGGGCCTGGGTTCAGATCCTGGCTCCCCGCGCCAGCCAGGGGTGGCTGTAGGCCTGTGTCCATCCATGCTCCACCTGTCCCTCGTCACGGACCGAGGGCAGGAGAGTCCAAAGCCCAAGAAGTGCTGGACAACGTTCTTGTTACCATGCTAGAGCAGGAGCCTGCCATCACCTGGGGCAGGTTACTGAATGCCTCGGAGTCACACCGATGACACAGGCTGAAGGGCCAGGAGGAGGGCACTGGTTGTACCGCCAAGCATCTAGCCCCACCCAGGGGACTCCCAGGAGAGGGGAGGGGCACAGGCGAAATGTGCCAGAAAGGGCAATGACAGCAGGTCCCGGCTGGCGGAGGCCCTGCGGCCCCGTGGCTGCAGGCATATTAATAGTTGCCGGCCCCGGTGGGTAGCGTCCACTGTCTTCGGGACCCGTGTGGTCTGCGGGATGGAGGGACCGCATCCACTGGGAGAGCAGGCCTCCGAGTTCCTGCTGAGCCACTCAACAGCTTAAAATACAGCCAGCCCCTCTCCCGCCGGCCAGCTGCTGGGGGCGGGGGGGCGGAAATCCTACCCTCTCCCCCAACCCGGGCACCGGACCAGAACCCGGGAGGAGACAGTGGGCCATCGGAGCCCCGACTGGCTGCTGGGAAAGGAAGTGGGGCAGCAGGTGGGGGCGGCAGGGACAGGGGCCACCCCTCCCCGCGGCCGCCGCTGCAGCTGCCACCACCACTGCCACCGCCGCGGCCGCACCCAGGCTGCAAGGAGCAGCGGCGCCCTCGCGGAGGTAAGCCCGCCCGGGGGGCAGCACGCAAAGCCCCGGCCTGCTGGGGAGGGGGCAGCCCCAGCTCAGGGCCACTGTGGCTGGTTGGGTCCTCCTTTCTCATGTCCTGTCCCCAAACCTCCACCCCAGAGAGGTCTGCAAGGCTCTGGGAGGCCGGGCGGCGGGGGTACCTACTTTGCAACTGTCTGTGCCACTCCAGTACTCTTGCCTAGAAAATCCCATGGATAGAGGAGCCTGGTAGGCTGCAGTCCGTGGGGTTGCTAAGGGTCGGACACGACTGAGCGACTTCACTTTCACTTTTCACTTTCACACATTGGAGACGGAAATGGCAACCCACTCCAGTGTTCTTGCCTGGAGAATCCCAGGGATGGGGGAGCCTGGTGGGCTTCCGTCTATGGGGTTGCACAGAGTCGGACACGACTGAAGTGACTTAGCAGTGCCTCTAAAATTACTTCAAGAAAGGTAAATTTTTGAAGTTTAAAAGCCAGGTAGGAGAATATACATAAATACATACATATATATATATGTATGCCAGGTGAAAAAAGGCAGACACAAAGGGGTCACCTGTTCCTGTGAAATGTCCAGAACAGGTAAATGGAAGCAGACACACAACAGAATGGTAGCTGCTAGGGACTAGAGAGGGGAAGGGGAATGTCAGCTAATGGGGACCTGTCTCCTGGGGCGACGAGAAAGCTGTGGAATGAGACAGAGGCTGTGAATGTGCTGAATGCTGCTGAGCCACTTACTTTTTAACGGTTAACTGCATGTTACGTGAAATTCACCTCAATAAAGTAGTTGTTTTTTTTTTCTGGGGGGTGTGGGCATCCAAACCAGTTCCAATTACCCGGAAAAAGAAAAGGTAAGAAGCAAGGAGCAGCAAAGGCTCCTCACTACCCCACCCCACCCAGACTGAGGGCCTAACTATGGGGAACCCCATCATGCACTTCCACTCTTCAGTCCCTGAGTTACCCCCCGCTGCACCCCTCCCCACCCTCTGCTCTGTGCCAAGCACGCGTTCACCCCCTTTGCTTGTCACATACACACCCCTGTGCCCGGGCCTGAAGCCAGCCTGGGTGGGGGCCCAGGACTGGGGTGAGGTGGCCCAGGCAGCTGCTGAGCAGAGAGCCTGAGCACAGAAGAGAAGACAGCAGGCTCAGGACGCCCCCTGCCAAGGGAGAAGGCAAGCAAGGGACAGGGAGGAGAGGGTGGCAGAAGTTCCTGAAGGGGGGGCATCTCCTCCTGTCGATGGAGGGAAGGGCTGGGGGGACGTGGAGCAGGGTGACAGCCTGAAGGATGAATGCAACAAAGCCTATCAGGCTGGCCTGAGTTTGGGCGCTGGTGAGGCCGGGGGTGTGGCCCCACAGCCTCGGGCACCATGACCAGACCAAGCACAAGGACAGGGCAGGAGTCTAGCCTGGGGCACAGGAGAGAGGCTCAGCGATGGCCGTCACCCAGCCTGGGAGGAGTTTTCGCTCAGGCCCCAGGATCTGGGCTCCAGCCAACAGCGACTCATGGCAGCACAAGGTCAGGGCTGGAGGGAGGGGAGGGCCAGACAAGGGGCAGGGTGCTGCCCACCCTGCAGGAGGGGTGGGCACGGGGGGAGGCCGCAGACTTGCCCCTCCCAAGGGGAGTACCCAGAGACACTGCCAGGCAGTGGGCCCCGCCATTCTCCCCGCCTTCGCGGAAATGGGCAGATGCCGCGATCAAGGCTGCCATTGTAGAAAGAGGGGCACCCACTCCCCGAGCACCCGTTTCAAGCTAGCTCGAGGGCCAGAGCTTCAGGGAGTCAAGGCTCCCAGGGTGATCCCCACGTGGCAGATGAGGAAACCAGGTTCAAGAGTAGGACAGGCTCGGGGCCTTTGCACGTGCAGCTCTCAGCACCGGCGCCGCTCTCCCCCAGACCCCACGGGGCTCTCCCTCGCCGCCTCAGCAAGGCCCCTCCCGACCATCAACTTAAAATAGTAACGCAGACATTTACCATCTGCCTCCCACTGGATGGTCAGCTCCAGAGGCGGGGACTGTCCTGTCCTCACCTAGAACACAGCCTGGGAAGAACTGTGCTCCGGAAACACCTGTGGGAGGCCCCTGCCCAAGGTCACGGAGGCAAGGCTTAAAGCCCCTTCCCCACCAGCCTCTGAGCCAAGGCCTTTCCCTCACCCCTCCGTCACCACACTTGGGGGCAGGGGAGCCTGCCCACCACGCCAGACCCCAGAGCAGAGGAGTGCACCCCAGAGCAGGAGCTGCTGCAGGGAGCTTTCCCCAGCCTCGTTCCAAGGAGGCTTCTCTGAGGCCTGCAGGCCACCGCCCAGCTCCCGTGACCCTGCGGGGCCCAGCATTCTGGCAGCCAGACCCTCCTCACAGGCGCTGGGGCACCACTGACTGAAGGAAAGGGTCAGCAATGAGCCTGCTCTGGCTCCAAGGGAACCCTCCATTTTTCTTCACCAGCATCCCCAACACAGAAGGGGCTCCCCACTGACAGGCCCCACACACCCTGCCTGCAAGTAGCACCACAGGCTCAGCAGCCCCTCACAAGGAGGCACTGAGGTCAAAAAAGACTCACCTATTTTCAGGCTGTGTGGCGCTGGGCAAGTTACCCAACCTCTCTGAGCCTCCATTTTCTCAGCTACAGAGTGTGCTGCCCTCACCTGCCATCTCACAGGGTTACTCTAAGACTTAAAGATAATCACCACCACCATTCTAGTCTGTATGTGCGGGGGGGGGGGGGGGGGCAGGAACAGAGAACAGTGGCAAACTTTATACCAAGAGATGAGGGGAAAACAGAGAATGGGGGGTCAGGAGTGGGGAGGACAGCCATTTTTAGACAGGGTGGTCAGGGAAGGCCTCCCTGAGAAAGCACACAAACATGTCCAGTCTAGAATAACTCTCACAAGAAAGTAAATGTTATCAGACCAATACTACCAAAATACAAGTGGCAGACACAGGGTGCCAGGCCTCCTCTCCAAAACCTGACGATGACCCTGAAGGGGCCCAACCACAGCAAGGTCAGAGAGGTGGTGCAAGGAGCTGGTGACATTGAGCCCGAACCCTAACAATAGCAAGACACGTGCGGATGGCGGAGGCGGGGCAGCCGCAAGCGTCCCTGCTCTAGCTCATCACTGGCACTCCGGACACAGCGGCCGCGGGGCTGCCGGGCTCTCCACTGCCCCCTTGCGGCCGCGGCCCGAAGGCTGCGCACCGCAGCCGGCGCTCCAGGTGAATGACCCAGGTACCTCCGCCCAGGGCACCATGAGATCAGGAGAATGTGCACTAACCAGCCAGGGGGCCACTCACCACCAGGGGGCCTCGGGGAGCCACTACCTCACGCTCATTCCTTCGTTCATGTATCCTTTCCTGCCTCCCCACTTCCCGCGGGCACTGCCATGACCAAAACCGAGTCCCTGCCTTCAGAGGAGCTGCACACGTCAGGGAGGCGGGGGCAGGGGACAGGGAGACAGATGATCAATAGTGGCATGTTACGTGGTCATGTATGGATGTGAGAGTTGGACTGTGAAGAAAGCTGATCTCTGAAGAATTGATGCTTTTGAACTGTGGTGCTGGAGAAGACTCTTGAGAGTCCCTTGGACTGCAAGGAGATCCAACCAGTCCATTCTAAAGGAGATCAATCCTGGGTGTTCATTGGAGGGACTGATGCTAAAGCTGAAACTGCAATACTTTGGCCACCTCATGCGACGAGTTGACTCACTAGAAAAGACTCTGATGCTGGGAAAGGTTGGGGGCGGGAGGAGAAGGGGACGACAGAGAATGAGATGGCTGGATGGCATCGCCGACTCTATGGACATGAGTTTGAGTGAACTCCGGGAGTTGGTGATGGACAGGGAGGCCTGGCGTGCTGTGATTCATGGGGTCGCAGAGAGTCGGACACGACTGAGCAACTGAACTGAACTGAACTGAACTGATAAACCAACAGTGGTGGAGAAAGAGAAAGGAGGTGGGTTGGGGGAGTCAGGAGTGGGGAGGATGGCCACTTCAGAGTTGTCAGGAGGCCTGCCAGTGGAGGTGAGGGAGCACACCATAGGGAGGGAGCACAGAGCCAAACGGACGAGCGTTCCAAGCAGAGGGAACAGCGAGTGCAAAGGCCCTGAAACTGCACCAGCATGTTAAACTCATTGCTGACGGGGGGGGGGGCGGGGGGGGGGTTTCTGCAGAAACTAACGCCTGTGGCTGGTGACTTGTTATGTAAATGATACTCATCCATATCTCCGATCAATAACAGATAACAAAAGCCCTATTAATATGTCCCTGACCAATATAACGCGACAAGCAGCAGACCCGGTGTGGCAGGAGCAGAGTGTGGAGGGGGAGAGCAGGAAGGCACAAATGGGGAGTGAGGGGGCTGATCACAGCAGGGGAGGGAAGGCGCAGGGACTGTGGGCCACAGGAGGGACTCTGGCTATTACTGAGGGAGCTGGGAGCCACGGAGGGTTCTTGAGCAGGGGAGGGGTGTGACCTGATTCAGTTGTTCAAAGGCACCCCCTGCAAAGTGGGAGACCAGGGTGGAGGCACTGATGGGGGCAGGAGCAGGGAGGTGACCATGAGGGAGTAAGAAGTGGACAGGCCGCAAAGACGGAAGTGACTAGATGTGCTGAGGGTCTGGGTGTGGCGCTGAGAGGGGAGGGACTCTGAGGATCTGACCTGGGCCTCAGAAGGGAGAAGCACCAAGCAGGAGGGTGGCAGGAAGGGGAGGCAGCACCTAAGCCCGGGCTGGACGAGTCTGCAACTGCTGCTTTACCCCGTGGGAGCTGCCACACAGGGCGGGGCACACAGGGCCCAGGCGCCCATGCCCAAGAGGGCTCCCAAGCCTGAAGCCGGGCCCCACTCAAGTTTCCATTTCCCCATTTTCATAAACACAGCCAGGCCCAGTGTTCCTCTGGCCCCTCCCAGATGTAAACAAGACCTGGGGGCCCCAGGGCAGTCTACATCCCAGGCCCAGGCCTGAAAGTCAGCATGGAATCCAGGTCACCCTCATCACCGCCCAGTTCCGTGTGTCCTACAAGGCAACCCTCCCGACAGGAGTGGGTAAGAACTGCAGCTGCTACCCAGACACCTCTCCTCCTCACCCCCCTTTATAGTCCCCAGGGCAGCCGAAGGAGCAGGCGCCATTAACTCCATCTCAAGATGGGGAAGCTGAGTTCCGAGGGGTGCTCCCAGCTCATGCAGCAGTAAACTGACCCCAGACTGCCCACCACACAGACTTCTGGAGCTGTGCCCCCAGCAGGCACGTGCCCTGGAGAGACCCCCAGGCAGCAATGGCACAGGTCCTGTCTAGAGCAGGCTCTCGGGGACCCCACATGGGCTGCTAGGCAGAGAAGGGCCCTTCAACCAGGCCGCTTTGTGCTGGGCAGCCTGGCATAACCCAGCCGGTGCCAGTGCCTGCACCAGGCAGGACTGTCAGGGTTGGGGAGGGATAGACTCCCGAGGCTGGGGTACAAGAGGCCTGCAGCGGGTGAAAGCCCTGCTCAGTGCAGCCTTGACTCCACGTAAAGAGGCAGAGGGCCCCATGGGTCCCTCAGCCACCAACCTGGGCTCTCCTGGCCCCCACAGGCCCCACAGCGGGCACAAGGGCAGCCACACTCAAAGGATGGATGGAGGCCTGGCCCTGAGCAGCATGGGCCGGACCGCCTCACCCCATTCACTAATGCAGAGTCTTAAACACGTTCACCTAGACTCGGCGGCTCAGCACTTTCGGCTCCCTCTCCTTCCACTTTCCAGAAATATCGAAGTCACACTACTCGTGCCAAGGCAGCTGAGAAGACCTCGGGCTCAGCTGCCAGGAAGCCAGCACAGGCTGCACCTGCTGGGCCAGAAATACCTCCTTCCCAGTGGCTTCGGCTCTTGACCCCATTTCTCCGAGGAGCCTGGGGGTGCTGCAAAGCCTCCCTGAAGTGCTGCAGTGGGGAGGCAGGGGATGTTGCCCAGGGCAGGAAGGGCAGAGAAGACTGACCACCCACTCCCAGGGCCTCAAGCGGCCAGCTCCTGCCTCCCACCCCTGCTGGCCGGACAACTAATGGCAGGGTCTGAATGCCAATGTCCCTGGGCTCTGGGATCCAAGGCCAGGAGAAGCTGCCAGAGCCCTCCATAGCCCAGTAGTAGCCAGCCTTGCAGGGCATTCTCTGGGCGCCCAGGTGCCCCGGCTGGTTGCTATGACCACAGAAGGCCCAAGATGAACACAGCGAGACTCTGGGTCTGGGGCCCAAGAGGGCCAGCACACTCTTTGACCAAAAGCCCACGGATGCCCACAGCTCAGACCCCTCCCTGGGCAGTTACAGGCCTCCGGTACCTCCAGAGGGCGCTGTCCTGGACAGAGCTGCACTGTGAGGGCCCGCTTCATTGGCAGTGCCGCCTCTATCTAGTATGGTCTATCAGATGCTTGCTTACCTTGTGCCAAGATCTTTACCTGCACTATCACCTGGGCCTGTACGCTAAAGACTAACCCCAGCTAAACAGCCCAAAAACCAGGACTGGGAAAAGGGGGGGCTCTTGCCTGAGGCACAGAACCAGGTCAAAGCCATCCAACTTGGGCCCAAAGAATCCCACTGCCCACCCTTGCACACACAAAAAAATCACTTGCATTCTGGAGAACAGGGCTAACTGCTGAAGAAAGGGGGAACAGAGCCTGGACCTGATTATCTGAAAGGCACCCCGCTCCTTGCTGACGTTCAGTTCCAGAGGTCTGGATTCAGCAGAACAAGTCACCTCCCCAGGAATTGTCCTTGGGAGGCTGGCCTGCTCGACTCTGGGCCCCTGCTGAGCCAGACCACGCCAAGGGCAAAGGGCCTGTCACCCCAACACCACCCAGAGGGGCACAGGCAGGGTCAGCAACCGTTCTGCAGTTTTCTGCCACAGGCTAAAGTCACCAATGAGCTTGGAAAACCAGTGCCGTGGGGGCGGGGAAGTGCTGCAGAGCCCACAGTCAGACCAGCCTCCATCCCTGTCTACGCCCTGACACGGGAATGCTCATAAAAGGGCCAGACAGAGAGGGTCCCCGTGGTGGGTGTGGCAGAGGGCCCCGCCCAGTGACCCTGAACCCTGCCCACCTACGAAGCCCACCTCAAGAGCCCTGACCTGGACAATACAGATGGGAAAATAGGGACCTCTGATGGAGAGTCAGGCACACACAGCTTCAAAAGTTCCCAGCGACACATGGAGGTGGCCAACTCACCCTGGGCTGCCATCCTCAAACAGGCTCCTGCCCTTTGGACAATGCCCCAAACCCTTATCACGACTGACAGACTGCCTGACTGACTGACATGCCCTCGAAACTCTCAGCCAACCCTCCCAGTTGCTCCCTACCCAGTCCCTGCCTCCTCCCTCAGCCATCAAGCAGGGTGTCAGTACCCAGCCTCCAACAGCTTGAGCTGGCCTTGTCACCCCACTTTACAGACAAGGCAGCAGAGGCTCAGGAGTCACACACAGGCTCCAGGGGCAGGGCCCCATCTGTTTTTGCTCCTTAGAACTGAATGTTCGTCCTCCAGAACTGTCCCTGGCCCCAGACCCAGGGAGGATGGCCCAGATCTGTAACCCTGCACACCCTGGCCAGGTCAAGGCTGGTGATCACATCTGGTCTCTCTGCATCTCTGGCAGGAAGGCGCTGTCGGGCCAGGAAGCTGGAAGAGGAGGAGACGCTGGAGCCCTGTGGACGCAGACTTAACAACACGCTGACAGCAGGGGGCGCTAGTCCAGGGTGACTCCCGACTTGCGCCCCGCACGCCCAGGCCCAGATGCAACAGGCAGGTCAGTTTTGCGCAACAGCCCAGTCTGAGACCCACGTGGCCGGCCTTAATGCCCACAGCAGCAGCAACAGCTAACACCTTCTGTATATTCACAACGTGCAGGCGGGGAGACAGGTCCTGACACAAATTATCTCCTTTACTATTACTCCCCTCTTCCAGGTGAGGACACTGAGACTCACTCCACTGTAAAAGCAGTGACTGAATAGTGACTAAATACCTACTACGTGCCAGGCACTGTTAGGGGCTCTGGGGGTTCAGCCCTGGAAGGACAGCCAGGAATCCTTGCCCACGTGGAACTGACATTTTAGCAGGGAACACAGACCATAAAATAGTTATAGGGACTTCCTTGGCGTCCAGAGGTTTAGACTCCACGCATACACTTTAGGAGACATGGGTTTGATCCCTGGTAAGGGAACTAAGATCCTACATGCTGCGCAGCACGTCAATAAATAAAACGGGACAGGGAGTGGCAGGTGAAGGGAGCCGGCAGTTTCACATAAAGTAGTCAAGAAAAATCTCCCCGAGAGGATGTTGAGCCAAGCCCTGAAGGTGGTTAAGTAAAGGGTAGTTGAGAGATCGAAGGAGAGCCTATGCAGAGGAATGCCCTGTGCAAAGGTCCTGAGGTGCTGCCTACTTGGTGTGCTTAAGCAACAGAGCCAAGGCTCCTGTGGTTGGGGATCGCGGTAGTGGGGGGGAGGAGAGAAGGTGAGGACAGGGAGCTGATGGGTCATGCAGGGTCTCCCAGGCCTGGTGAGGATTGTGGCTTCTACTCTGACTGAAGTGGGAGCCATGGGGTTTCTGGGCAGTGGAGGGATGTGACCTGATGAATTCTTAAAGGATCCCTCTGGACTATATATGGGGAAATAAGGATGGAACCCGGAAGACCAATAAGAAGTTATCAAGATAAAGGATGGCTTAAACCAAGGGGCCAGCAAACTATGGCCCACAGGTTAATTCTGGCACACCACCTGTTTTTGTACAAGCTATTCTAAAGGAGATCAATCCTGGATGTTCATTGGAGGGACTGATGCTAAAGCTGAAACTGCAATACTTTGGCCACCTCATGCGACGAGCTGACTCACTGGAAAAGACTCTGATGCTGGGAAAGGTTGGGGGCGGGAGGAGAAGGGGACGACGGAGAATGAGATGGCTGGATGGCATCACCGACTCTGTGGACATGAGTTTGAGTGTACTCCGGGAGTTGGTGATGGACAGGGAGGCCTGGCGTGCTGTAATTCATGGGGTCGCGGAGAGTCGGACACGACTGAGCGACTGAACTGAACTGAAGATGATTTCTACACTTTTAAGTGGTTAAGAAAAAAATCAGAAGCCTATTTCATGGCACATGGGAATTATATGAAATTCAAATTTCAGTATCTACAAAGTTCACTGGAATGCAGCCATGCTAGCTGGTTGACAGATTGTCCAGGGCTGCTTCTGTGACAGCCATAGGGTTGAGAAGTCATCAAGACGTTGTATGGACGGAAAAGCCTAGGACATTTACCATCTGGCCCTTCCCATGTACAGCCTGCCAATCCCTGGGCTGGGCCTCATGATGGCAGCAGGGCTCTTGAGAAGCAGTTATATTCCACAGGTATTCCCAAGGCAGAGATACAGGATTTGCCGACTCCGGAACATGAGGCGTGAGGGAAAGAGCTGGGTCAAACAGCCTGGGGCCTGGTGATGAGAAGACTGGAACTGCCATTAACTGGCAGGGGTGGGTGTGGGGAAGTGGGAGTCAAGCAGAACCTGCAGGATGAGGTTGGGGTGGGGGTCAGGGGGGGAATCCAGGCTCAGTTTTGAACATATTAAGTCTGAAATGCTGACTGAACACCCCAAAGAGATCCAGCTCACTGAGAAACACCACTCCTCCTTCCTGTAATCACATGGAAGCATCTGTGAGCATACTGGGCACTCTATCTTTGGCCATGTATGGGGCTTCCCAGCAGTAAAGAACCTGCCTGCCAATGCAGGAGTCCCAGGAGACGTGGGTTCGATCACTGGGTTGGGAAGATCCCCTGGAGGAGGATATGCAACCCACTCCAGTATTCTTGCCTGGGAAAATTCCATGGACAAAGGAGCCTGGCAGGCTACAGTTCATGGGCTCGAAAAAGAGTCAGACTATGACTGAGTAAACGAGCATGCACACATATTCCTAAAATAATTTTGCTAACTGAATGTATCCCCCAACACATTTTTAAGTTGACAATACTTTTTCACCTGAGCTTGAACAGTTGCAAAAGATGTCATTTCCGGCCTACTGCAGATATTGCAAATTCTATATAAAATTTATGGGGCTCTGTTAAATCTCACCAGGGTCTAAATACCCAAGTAGCTTCCTATCTACCATCATTCCACTAAAAGAAAAAAAAAAAGGCTATAAACAAGCTCCTTAAATATTTGCTCCTTTTTTGCCTTGAAGCTGAATTCTGTTCACTCCCCTCCTGCACTGAATTTTATTCAAATACAGGATCGTGATTGACGGTTTCTGGGTTTTTTTGGCTGTGCCGGGCCTTCGTTGTGACTCACCAGTTATCTCCAGGTGAGGAGCACAGCGGCTGCGCTTCGTGGCGGTGCTCAGGCTTCTCACCGCACTGGCTTCCCATGTTGCAGAGCATGGGCTCTAGAGCGCGTGGGCTTCAGTAGTTGCGGCACGTGGGCTTCCTTGTCACCAAGGCATGTGGGATATTCCCGGAAGAGCGATCGAATCTGTGTCCCCTGCACGGCAGGCTGATTCTTAGCCAATGGACCACCAGGGAAGTCCCTGACTGAAGGTTATTACTGAGCATCATGTCTACTGCTCAAATTGAAATTAAATTTCTTAAAAACATTTTCATGACCTAAGGCTCTAAGTGTAAAGAGAAAATCCTTCAGGATGAGTTATCATTACATTATCAGCTAAACATAAACTATGAATCATCAAGAACCATCACTAAACATTAACCATAAACAGTCGGTTATCAACCAGAGAAGGCAATGGCAACACACTCCAGTATTCTTGCCTGGAAACTCCCATGGATGGAGGAGCTTGGCGGGCTGCAGTCTATGGGGTCGCACAGAGTCGGACACGACTGAGGCGACTTAGCAGCAGCAGCAGGAGGTTATCAGCACTGCGTCTCTAGACGGCACAGATGGACCATTTTCCCAATCAGTTCATGTAGCCAAGGTGACTATTTCTTATTGCTAGAATGAGACAGAGCTTTTATTCTGCTGCTGCTGCTGCTGCTAAGTCACTTCAGTCGTGTCCGACTCTGTGTGACCCCATAGACGGAAGCCCACCAGGCTCCCCTGTCCCTGGGATTCTCCAGGCAAGAACACTGGAGTGGGTTGCCATTTCCTTCTCCAATGTGTGAAAGTGAAAAGTGAAAGCCAAGTCGCTCAGTCCTGTCTGACCCTTAGCGACCCCATGGACTGCAGCCTACCAGGCTCTTCCATCCATGGGATTTTCTAGGCAAGAGTACTGGAGTGGCTTGCCATTGCCTTCTCCAGAGCTTTTATTCTAACATTTCTTTATTCAAGTAAACACAAAGAAGCCATATTCACATAAATAAGCAGATGAGTAAAGACAGGGTCTTGTTAAAGCAAAAAGTCCCCAATTCTGTGAACTCCTTCTGAGTTACTGGCCCAAAGTCTCACGGTGACCTAGTCCCAGCAATATCTGTAAGGTCTTCCAGCTACCATTAGGTGCCATTCCACTGTTTTTCTGAAAGCGGTGACTCGTGACCTGGCCCCAGGGTCTGGCGTTGCTCACTTTCTCAGCCCCGCGCAGGTCCCCAAGAACACGCAGTACGGCAGGCACTGCCCAGTCAGGGTGAGAGAGACAGTCCAGTCTCAGCCCCAGGGGCTGCACAGCTCCCAGGCAATACGTGGCCCAGAGGAGCTCCGAGCAAGCCCATCAAACCTTCCCGTATATAAGCCAGAGGGGTCTGCCCCAGGGTGGCTGCGGCCACCTGCCCCACAGCGATCCTGCTCCCTGCGCTCCTTGCAGACGTCTGGCCTGGGCCAGAGAGCCCACAGAGCCCTGGACACTGTGTCCAGTGCCCAAGCAGAGCTAGGAAGGGGTTCCTACACAGAGACCTGCAAAGGGCTCAACCACATATGGAGGGCATCTCAAACCCCCAAGAACCCCTTCTGCTGGCTGAGAAGTTGCCGTTCTTCATCTGCTCAGCCAACGCTGACTGAGCCCCACGCTGCGCCAGGCCTGTGCAGGGTGCTGGGCTCGATGACAAACAGAAAGACCTGTGTGCAGCATGCCGGGCACTGGCCCAGATGCTGGGGTACCATGGCCAAGTGCCCCCCACCCCCCACCCCAGCCCACTGGGTCTGCTCAGGCTCAAGGGGAACATGGGCAAAGAATCTATTACGTAACATGGGGTCAGGATGAACCAGCTGCTGGGAAGCAAAGAGCTGGGCAGAAAGCCCAGAGGGCCACAGGAGGCGGTCAGGAAAGGCTTCTCTAAGGATGTGCGACTTGAGCCAAAGTGATGGCCAGCATGAGGCTCCTGGAGGAAACTGCAAAGGCCCTGGGGCAGCACACAGGTTGGCAGGGCTCAGGAACATCCGACGACTGGATGCAGCACGATGTACTCAAAGGCACGCAGCTGTGGAGCAGGCTCGGAGTGGAGGCCGAGTCGAGTCCTCCAGGTGTGAGTCCAGGGATGGGCAGTTGCTAGAGTGCCACAACCTAGTTTGATTTGAGAAGGCACCCTCTTGCTGCTCGGGACAAGCGTGGAAGCACTGACAGCAGTGACCGTCTTGCAGACAACCCAGGCCAGAGACCCTGGCGGCTTTGATGAGAGCACGAAGGTGGCAAGCACTGAGAAAGACGCCCTAATTCCTGGACCCTGAAGTGTCACTGATTCAAAACAAGCTGCCAAGTCTTTTTTTTCTGAGGTGGGGGCACATATGCCAACATTAGATAAATGGGTGGACAGATACAAATCGTTTAAGATGCATCCCAACTTCGGGAACATGAAAATGCTGAGGGGGAAAGATGTATATCCTGGGACAAAGAGAGGAGAGTAATTAACAAGTGAAAGAAGACTCTGATGGAGGAGGGCAGGGTTTCTAGAATACTGAACAGGCCTGGCCACATCCATAAAGGGAAAAGTGGTTTAAGAGAAAATACTCAGCTACAGCTATTGCAGTAGGAGCACTGGAAGCTGCCCTCAGTTGTCTGCTCCCTGTCCAGTGTTACCTGTAAGCAGCTTCACAGGTCAAGACCCTCAGAGCCTCCCCTGACCCCACAGGGCGTGGCCAGCTCAGCTCCAGCAAAGAAAGTGAAATGCAGCAAGAGGAAATGAGCCCCGGAGTCTTCACACAGACACCCCTCCCCACATTTTCTCCTCGGATGGTGCAGGTTCCCAGGCCCAGCTGGAAAGTCGGGAAATGCTGCCATCCACCGAGGCCCCCAGGGAGCCAGGATGCAGTGCTCAGAATGCGTATAGTTCCGGGGCCCACTTCTCAGATGGCGCCTGGAGGAGCCTGGCAGGAAACATTACTGGGGCCTGCCCATCATGGTTAGTGCTTCCTGTAGAATTTCCATGTCATCCTTACATGAACACTCAGGGTTCAAGCAACTTGGGAGTCAAAAACGGGGGGGCGGAAATGGCCAAGTTCCAAAGTACCAAAAGATAAGCAGGCGCCCACGCTAACGCGCCAGAGCTACAAGTGCTCTCAGTTAAATCCACCAGTTCCAGGGAACCGCCAGGCACCCCGCAAGCTGGAGGGTCCTCCTGATCGCTGGGTGTGGGATAGTTCGGAGGGAGCCATGGACGATGCAGCTAACTGCCTGAGCCCACCCAGCCTGTTCTTGTGGGTCTCTAACAGGCAGGCACCCAATCACTTGATCCACAGCGGGGGTGACTGAGGACAGCCTCACACTAACAGCTCTCTGAAGGTGCTAAGTGCCACTCAGAGAACCAAAACAGAAGCAATGAGAAGGTGACAAGTGTGGCCTGGGTGGCTCAGAGGGAGCCTTTCGGAGGAAGTGACATTCAAGCTGAGACCTGGATGATGGGATCTGAGGATGGGACGAGCAGAGCTACCTCTCCGGAATCTGGCCCAGCACTGGGATTTCCCAGCTCAACTCCAGCCTGTCCTCTGTGGATCCCACCTCCAGCCAGGACAGGAGATCTGATTCTACAGAGTGGACTCAACAACACGCTATTTCAGGCTGTACGTATCTTCCCAAGAATTCTGCTGTTACCCTCACAACCACCCCACCAGAGACACACTCTGCCAACTGCACCTCCTGAGAAGCATCAATTCGGCAACTCCCCCAACCCACCCCTCTTCTTCTAGATTAGCTTCTTGAGGCATCCTGAGACACAGCTTCTCCTAACAAGAAGACCAGAAGCTACAGCTCTTGGATCCCCTCAAGTTCAACCTGTTTCCAGTTGTTCTATGATGCCCCAAATGCTAGGGTTAAACTATGTGTGTGTGCTCAGTCTGACTCTTTTCAACCCCATGGACTGTAGCCCGCCAGGTTCCTCAGTCCATGAGATTCTCCAGGCAAGAATACCAGAGTGGGTTGCCATTTCCTCCTGCAGGAGATCCTCCCGATCCAGGGATCAAACCTCATCTCCCGTGTGATTGGCAAGCAGATTGTTTACCACTGCCCTCCCCACCAGCTTGAAAGACCCACTCCCACCCAAAGGACAGGCACCCTTCCCTCAGGCCCCTCACACAATGGGCATGGTCCCCAGCCATTGCTCCCTGGTCCTTTTAAAGAGGAAAACAAGAATTCAGAAGGCCCCGAGACTGCACGAACTCTGCAGTCCCCCAGGCTGCCTGAATGGCCCATGAGCTCTGCTTACATAAGAGACTGGTTCAAGCAGGGACAGGGGTAGGGCTGTGCCAGCCTGCCAATCACCGCAAGCTACTGAGAGGCCCTTTATCCCCCAGAGGACTGAGAGGGTCGTGGCCCATCTCTAACGACTGGACCGGGGGCGGGAGGGGGCAGTGCCAACCACCACCCACAACACAGTTGTAATAAGGAACAACTACTTTCACACGTTTATATAACACACACCACAGTGGGAGCACCCTCCAAGGACTCAATAAACTGCTCTCTGAAAGTTAAGCTTTTGGGTAAAATCAACAGGAAAAAGGACCTCCATCACCAGTGAGTCCACAGATGTCGTTGCAAAGCCTGGCCTGATCAGCCTCATCACTCATCACACAACCACTCAGCCTGGCCTCCAGACCTCTGCCCAAGCTGAGCTCCCTTCCCGGAAGACTTCTTTCAGGCTTCGGCTTAGACGAAGAGACCCTGAAGGTAGAGGCTGAAGGTTCCTTCAGTCCAGTATTCCTGGCATACAACAGGTACAGAGAAGAAGAAAAAAATGTCAGAAGGAATGAACTAGTAAATAGGCAATGGAGGACTTCTCTGGTGGTCCAGTGGTTAAGAATCCACTTTCCAATGCCGGGGACCTGGGTTCAGAAAATAAGATCCCACATGGCTCGGGGCAACTAAGCCCACGCACTGCATCTAGAGAGCCCAAGTACCACAACAAAGACCCAGGACAGCCAAGGGGAAAAAAAAAGGGAGATGGGCTGGAGAACAGGTGATTGGAGCCTGTCACGAAAAGTGTCCAGATCAGCAGGAGCTGCTAGCAACCTGTGCCGAGATGAGGAGCAGGCCCACAAGCGGGCTTGGCGGCTCCTGGGCTCATCGTGCCCAGGTTCCAGGAGGAGGGGGACAACAGGGAACAGTGGCCAGTGTGGACCCAGGGCTTAAAACCACCTGTAAACCCGACTTCCCTAAGTCAGGACCATTAAGGATGGGTCACACAGGGGCCACCTCAGCCCAACACAGGGGACACTGGACTCATCCAGTGCAGCAAGACGCCACTCACCCTTCTACACCCGGTGGGCCTGACCCCAGGCAGAAGGTACATTCACCCACCCATTCACAAACCTCCCTCAACTTTCCAAGTGCCAGGGAAGCTGCAGGAACAAGACACCAAGAGCCCCTCCCCTCGCGGAGCTCACTCTGTCCAGGTAGGAAGACCATCAAGTTCCCAAATGAAAACACAAGCACAGACCAGGGAGGGCCAGAGGAGAGGAACAGGGTGTGGCGGCCCCTCTCCAGCAGGACAGTCAAGGAAGGCCTCTATGACAATGAAGCTAAGCTCTCAATGAGAAGAAAGCAGGCACAGGAAAAACAGAGGGAAGAGCATTTATGGCCGAGGGAAGGGCTTATGCGCACGGCAGGAAGGTGGCGGTGGATGCTCGAAATGAAACCAGCCCTGCAATGAGTGAGGACGGCAGGGGCCAGAGGAGGACAAGAAGCTCTGAGGGGGTGTTCTGAGGTGTGGAGTGCTGCGACCCTCCCCTCCCCAGAGACCCTCTGGCTGCTGCTGGGTGAGGGCCAAGAACAGACACAGTGGCGCGCCCGTAAGGAAGGAGGCTGTGACAGGCATCAGAAGACCAGGCCCACTCTGGGCACCTGTTTCCTGGAATGGTTCTTTCTCACGATGTTAGAAAGTGGGTTCTGACTGTGCTGTGACTTCGCTGACAGTCCTCCCACAGAGAAGGACAGAACAGTTCATTCCAAAATGCAGCTTCAGGGGGTGTAACATCAGAACCATCATGGGCTTCTGGGCTTCTTCCTCCATCTCTGGGCATACTGTTTGGCACAACTCCATCTCCAGGAGCCCACCGGGTCTGGCTCATTAACACATCTGGAGATGTTCTAGAGAGAACACATGCACAAAGTATTCCAGGTGGCCTCACTGATACGGCTGTGTCCTTGACACCTAACGATCTGGACCTTGACCCCGGACCAGACAGTGTGCTGACACTTCAGGTGGCCCAGGGGCTCCCTGAGACAGTTGTCTTTTTAGGGGGAAAAAAATTATTTATTTAGCCATTCTGGGTCTTAGTTGCAGTGATGATCTTTGCTGCGGCATGCAGCATCTTTGGTTACAGCAGGTAGGATCTAGTTCTGGACCAGGGATGGAAGCCAGGCCCCCTGCACTGGAAGCATGGAGCCTCACCCACTGGACCACCAGGGAAGTCCCAAGACAGGCGTCTTTATCCTGGCTTCACTGGTCGCTTGGGCCCACCCACAGCAAAGCCCACTCTGGGTCTAGCAGAATCCGGGCCCTGCCATTCACTAGCTGGAACTCATGCTGCTTCCCTACTCTGGGTCCGTTTCCCCATCTCTCAAACAAGGTAAGAGTACCAACTTCCCAGGCTCACTGTGAGGGGTAAATGAGTTGACAGATGAAACGCAGTCAGAGTGGGCTCTCTATCAGCAGTGACTTTCATCACAATGCACTGGCTGTGGCCAGGTATTAAAACAGTCTCAGCTGCCACTGTCAGTATCGCAGGAGGGTGTTAGGATCTAGCTTGAACTTGACCAACCAGCCCAAGGTCTCCAGGCCTTTCTCATCCGGCCAAGCCTGTCAGTGAAAGTACAGGGTTTCCCAACCCAACTCAATTGCGTTAACAATGTTAACACACTCAGGGCTGTCAACTCTCCACCATTCTCACTGCTCAGGAACCAGTTATTCAAGAGGCTCTGCCAGGCTCAGGGTTCCCCACCCCAACTCGAGCCCCTCACCAGTCTCTCCAACAGCTGTCCCACCCTGTGCCCTGCTGCCCACCCACTGCCACCCTTACCACTTTGGTTCTTCCCACCCACCTCCTCACCTCAGCCCCACCTCCTCCACCCAGGCCCCGCCTCCACTCCCTCTCAGGCCTCAGGATCATGGTGTAGGTCAGCAGAACTAGTTAAATGTTAGCTGCTGTGCTGCACCCATCTAATGCTCACCAGAGCAGTAATTCCTTGAAGGGATAAGCTGTGAGATAGGGTCCATTGTGCCCAGCAGTGTGCAGGTCATGAGTAATTTGGGATTGGGGAAGAGGGAGGGCCTGCCTGTAGCATCTGCCTCAATCCATGGTATTAATACAACCCCTGCCCAAGCCCTCTGCAAGCTTATCAACCTGATGTCCCTGAAGGCAAGGTTGGGAAGATTGGAGCCAAAGTTAGCCACTGAGAGCACACCCGCACCAGGATCCCCATTTTATAGATGAGAAAATTGGCTCCAGAGGTTACAGAACCTACGGGCTCCATACTTTGTGCCGGGCAGTTATGATCTGAACTGAGCTCTGACCCAAAGCTTGGTAGACTTTTCTGTCTTCCCAGGGAGGATACTGCCCCACCCAAAGGGGACCTGACTGTGTGGCTCTGGGGAAGCACCCCTTATCTGAGAGTTCTAGAACTCACTGAGGCCTGGGGGCAATGAGATTCCAAGAACAAGGGGGTGAGTGGCTCAAGTGTAGAGCTACAATTCTAAGGGTCAGAGAAAGGGACTCACCAGCAGAATCACCAATGTGAATCACCACCCGCTCAGAGCCTGCAGGGTACAGAAAAGCCTAAAAACCACCCCAACCCCACAGGCTCCTGGTCTGACACATGCCAACACAAGAATGGTCCTGAAAGCTCACCATGCTTTGAGGCCACCCCGTCCCAATCTAATTCACCTCCGGAACTCCAAGGGGCAGCCCATCCAACGTGAGGGCAGAGGGGCTCTGTCTGTCGGAGGACCACACAGGCCCAGAGGGACCCTCCCATCCTCCCTCCAGGGATGCTGGGTACTCAGAACAGCACAGCACAGCCACCAACCAAACTAGCATCAGCAGGGAATCGTTACAGGGACAGAAACTGGAGTCAGGCAAACAAGAGGCCAAGGCCCAGCACCACTGCCTGCTGGTTCCGTGACCTTGAGCAACTTAACTGACTTCTCTGGGCCTCAGGTTCCTTCCCTGTTAAGCAGAAGTAACACTGATGCCCACCTGATCAGGTGATCACAGGCCTCAGTAACCACTGGTGGCTGTTACTACCAGCACTGCCAGCATCCCCAACATTATCATGGCTCTGGCTCATCTACAGACAGACCTAGGTCCGGATCCTGTCTCTACCACGATGTGACCTGGGACAAGCTCCTTCACCTTTCTGAGCCTCAGGTTCTTTATCCACAAAACGGAGGGAGGAGGAGTATCCAACTCTCAGGGTTTTTGCAAGGACACAAGAAATGTGACCTGCCACTGGTATCCAGCAACAAAAAGTAGCCCAGGGACTTCCCTGGTGGCTCCATGGTAAAGAATCCACCTGCTAATGCAGGGGACACAAGTTTGATCCCTGGTCTGGGAAGATTCCACACATGTTGGAGCACCCATTGAGCCCGTATGCCGCAACTGTCGAAGCACAGGCAGGTCTGCCACAAGAGAAGCCACTGCAATGAGAAGCCCATGCACCGCAACTAGAGAAAGTCTGTGAGCAGCAATGAAGACCCAGCACAGCCAAATAAAAAGGAAAAAAAAGTGACCCAGAAAGAGGGGGATCATAACCAGGCTCCCACCCTGTCTATAAATAAACAATCAATCCCAAAAGCGTTTTCAGAAGGCCTGCTGGATGCAGCGCACAGCAGGGTGTGAGTGAAGAGATCAAGCAGGCCTCATCTCAGAACACAATGCTGCTGCTAAGTCACTTCCGACTCTGTGCGACCCCACAGACGGCAGCCCACCAGGCTCCTCCATCCCTGGGATTCTCCACGCAAGAACACTGGAGTGGGTTGCCATTGCCTTCTCCATCAAAACACAATACCTTCTGGCAAACAGGCACCACATTTAATGTGCAGAAGTCAGAAACCCGCATGTTAACACAGCATTTGATGGCTACAAAAACCCAAATTATCCCTCACCTTCTATTTCAAAGAGACCCAAGGATTCAGAAGGAAAATAGTACATGAGACAGCAGACACTTAAGATCCCACCTCCCAGGTTAAACAGATATTTATATTTTACTCTGTTTACTACAACAGATTCCTTTAAAAAAAAAAAAAAAGACATAGCTGAAGCCCTCCCTATGCCTTTTCCTCCCCTTCCATCCCTCCCCAAGCAATGGTTCCTCTTACTGTGTAATTCCCATATATTTCTAACATCATATTACAATTTATCCTTTAATTAGGTGTCTATCCACAAAAAAACACATATAAATCTCATTTGGTATTTTTTTTAATTTACAAAACTTTTTGCTATTTGCTTTTTTCTACTCAATATGATGTCTGGAGATTTATTAAAAGACCAAGTAAATCAAACTAAATTGCTTTTTATATGAAGAAATCATGCGCAACCGTTAAAATAAATGAACCAGTGCTATGTGCAGCACCTCCTCTTTTATAAATACCCCTTATGATATAGTTCCAGCAATTTCATAATGTTATTACTGGCCTTTGCTATCACAATTATTTTGCTCCGAGGAGCTCAGAGAGATTAAGTAATCTGCCCTAGGCTAGTTATTCAGTGAGTGGCAGAGCCAGGCCCGCCTGAGGCCCGAGCACCTCTGACACCATTATACATGGGTCCACATTCTCCTTCACTTCCCCTTCCTACCCAGTTCTCTGGCTCAAACAATTGCCTCTTGAGCAGAACTCTACTTCCAGAACTTTCACATACTTACTCCTGTGGAGGAAGCTGAAGCAAGAATTATATTATTCACAAGATGAGCACCAACAAAGCTACCCTTTTGAGGGGAGGCGGGGAACAGCAGAAGATTTTAAATGGGGACCTAAATGGGACCCTAAATGGAAGATCCTATGGATCTACCCTATCCTAAATGGAAGACCCCAGGAGGAAGAGGCTGCCTTGCCTCCGAGGCTCCAGCTATGCGAAATGGGCAGTGACCCAGGCTCAAGGAAGCTAAGAGGGACCCCATCTTCCCAGGAATCAGCAGATTCCTTTACAAGATAAGAGCTGAGCTGCTACTGGGATCATTACTTGGACCTCTCATCTGCAATGGCAAAACAAAATTTTAAAAAAAGAAAAAATTTCCTATAGCTTTGGATAAGCAGTTCCCTTGATGACCTTGTTCTGACCCCAAGACAATCCCAAGGCTTGCTCTGCCTTCCAAAGACCTACTTGGGAGAAGGCCCAAGAGTAACCTGTTCTACCTGCCTCGTTTCAGTGAGGCCACTGAAGGGTCGCATTTTCCTCTGGGACCACAGAAGGGAGAATGGCAGTGTCAGCAAACTGTTATCGAAACAGCAGCAAAAATCGCCTCTCCAGCTGGAATACTACCTGCCTCAAAATCAGATATCAACCCTCATTCACTTCACTGTGTCACTGAACAAGCCCCGCACCTTTCTGAGCATCATCTGTATCTCTTGTAAATTATTCTTCATAATCTCCAAGGTCTCTCTCCCAGTCAAAAAGGTCTTTCTGGTGGGTGTTAATCACCCAGTGGTTTAGGGGTTGCTTGGGGGGGGGGGGCTGCGGGTGGCAGGTGAAGGGTTGTGGAAGAACAGACTTAGTCCCAAATAGAAATACAATCTTTCTCAAGGTGTTAAATGTGAAGGAAAGAATCTCTGCTATTTTTATTGATCTGCAACAAATACCTGTAATAGAGTTGATCAGCCTGCTGTGCAAACTGGGCTGAGAGATAGTTTACTCCTGTACAGAAAGCCTGGAGCTACCACCTCAGTGCTTACGTGGCAAATGTCAGCAGAGAATGATAACACAGAAAATGGAAATATAACAACTTTATTTTTTTCCTCCAAGGTCACTTTGAACAGTGGGTTTGAAGCTTCTGCTTCCAGGAGGGACAGGGTTTGTGTGTCCTCCCGATCAAGCCATGACCCTCAGGCTGTGACAAGCTTGCAGAACAAAAGTGTCCACCCCAAGGATCCTCAGGGGCCTACCTTATCTGCCTGCCAACTACCAAAACTAACTCCATTCTGTAAAAGGCCACATGTATCTCCCATTCTCCATCTTTCAAATTGAATGTGGTTTTTCCTCCAGGGTTACAGAGAGGCTTTGAAAGGTAAAACTGTATTAGAACTGTATTAGAAGAATTTCACTCTACAATCGTAAAGTTGGAAGAGGCATAAGAGATTACTAAATTCTACCTCCTCATTTTTGTGCCACTTCAAAAATCATTAACGACTTCTGGGTTAAAGGTTTCAAAAGATTCTGGGTAAATTATGATGGAAAGTAATAACAGTAATAGTAGCAGTACTAAAGGGAGTGGGCAGAAGCAGTGGTATTTCACTAGCAAACAAAAATCAGACTGTCTCGTTACATTTATATGAGCCACCTAACATGATCAAATTCAAAAAGACAGAAAGTAGAATGACAGTTGCCAGGAGCTGGGCAGAGGAGAGAAGGGGGTTAGTGTTTAATGGGTACAGAGTTTCTGTTATGCAAGATGAAAAGAACAGAGTTCTGGAGATGGATGTGGATGGTGGTTATGGTGGCACAACAATGTGAATGTACTTAATGCCACTGAACTGTACCCTTAAAAATGATTAAGATGGTAAATTTTATGTGTATTTTAATACACTTTTTTAAACTCGGGAAGGGGAAAAAAAAAAGTCTCTCAACTGGCTAATTTTCATTTGGGGACCAGCATGGCAAAGTGGTTAGCAACTGACACTCTGGAGTCCTGAGTTTCTCTCTGTCCTACATTTACTAACTAGCTGGGGACCTATGAGCAAGTCATTTGACATCTCTGAGACTGTTTCTTCATTTACAGAAACAACAATAATAATAGTCTCCTACCTCACAGGGCTGTAAAGCTGAGAAATCAAGGTAACTGACTCTCACTGGCACAAACGTAACACTCTCTGAATTATTATTATGAACTTTAATAATAAATTAGTTTATCATTTAATGCTACTTATAAGCCAGCAATAATTAAATTATTAATATTATATTATCAGCTAGGTTGATAAGTTCATCTGAACACTTCGGTTTAAGGGTAAAAGAGGCCCCAGTTAGGAGTCAGAAGCCCTGAATTTCAAAAGTGGCTGTGGGTGTGAGATATATCCTCGTTGATATGCAGGGCTTGACGGAGATGATCTCTTAGATTAACAGAAAGCAAAGATCAGCTTTGCTGTTCAGCAGGAGCCAGCACTGCAGCTACACCTCCTTCACCGCCTAAGCCGCTAAGGGAGCCGTCCTGGGCTAGGGAAGGGGTCCAAAGCTCATGCCAGAGAGGACTGACTGCAAAACCCCTTTCTAAGCCCGAGGCAGAGGCATGGTGCAAGGTTTGTGCAAGACACCCTCAAGAGTGAGAGCAAGGGTTCCACACCCTCGTTCCTCCCCTACCAAAGTCTACAATTCATCCCGCAGGGGGAGCTGCGAGGAACCTGCAACCTTCCCAGGTCCTACAGAGACCCCCAAGAAAAGGCACCCCCAAAACAGCCAGGGTTGCAGAATTATAAATACCTCGCCCGCACATGCGCACTGAGATTTACGAGTGGCCCTAGGCACAACGCGCGCCTACTGCGCCTGCGCTGTACGGCTCGCCTTTCTGGGCACAGGACGTAAAAGGGGGATCCGACTGTCTCACGAAAAAGAAAAATGGGTCTGCGACAGTCGCTCAATCCCCGTTTTCTCGTTTCTTACCTCATAGTGCTTCATGGCTCCCCCGCACCGCGGCTACTGCTCCTGCTGCTCCTGCTACCTGAAACCACAGAGTACCTTACGCGGTGACTACCGCCGCGCGAGACTAACCGCGGACCCGCATCCGCCCCGCCCCTCCCTGCCGCTAGCGGCACTCCAGCCAATCAATGTGCAAGGCGCCCATCTTCGTCCCCGCCCCGCAGAGCCGGTCTGCGCAGGAACTAGCAGCTCTCGCCAAGGGGCTAGCCAATCAGCTTCCGGGACCCACCGTGGGGGGCGGAGCACGGGCAAGAGGGAGGAGGAGGAGGGAAAAAGAGGGTCTTGGCTATCCACCAATCAAAGAGGGCCTCCGGTCGCGCGAGCCCGTTGCCCCGCCCCTTGGTGGCGTCTCTGTGGAAACCAAGGGAAGCGACGGTTATTGCAAGGCGGGGGGAGGGAGCTAGCAGTTGAATGACAGGGAAGGCAACATCCACATGGCCGGCTGCTCGACTGGGTGAATTCGCAGGTGGGCGGCCCCCGGGGAGTACCGGGGAGCCACGGGAGAGGGCAAGGGGTTGGGGGCGTGGGCTGGGGCACCTGGATGAAGAGGCTGCTCCGGCGAGGGAACCCCTATGTGTCACGAATGTAAAGGGGAAAGAGGTGGGGAAAAGCTCTCAGGCACGCACCCGGCAACTTGTAACCTGAGCTCTCTCACTATTCTGGGGGTGTCTTCACTCCCCTTTCTAATGCATGCCCCCGCCCCAGCTTGCTAGACCCCAGAGGCAGGGAGCCCACTTTTGTCTCTACCTGTACTGCCCCGTATGGTCACTGCTGGCCACATGTGGCTACTGAGTCCTTGAAATGTGGCTGATCAAAATTGAGATGTGCTGTAAAGGTGAAACACACAGGGATTTCAAAGACTTAGTATGAAAAGGAAGATGTAAAAAAAAACCCTCATTAATCAACTTTTATGTTGATTAGTGCTATTATTATTGATGATATTATCAACAATAATATTATTATTCTTTGGGTATATAGGGTAAAAATACATTATTAAAATTAAATTCCTGTTTCTCTTTACTTCTTTGATATGCCTATTGGAACATTTTAAATCAGACACAGCTTGGATGTGCTGGCCTGGCAATTGTGTGTCTCACACTATCTCTGCTGGACAGTTCTGATTTGGGGTCATGTCATACTTTTGTTCTATTGATTGTTATGAGCAGGCTGGGGAGGTTGGGTGCAGACACTTAAAACAGGACTTGGCACACTCCCTTACCTTATCTTCTTTCTCCTGGTTCCAGGCCCCACCCCTGAGCCTCCTTCAGCTGTTGAGCGCTCCAGAACTCAGAGGCCTGGCATCAGAGACATGGTGAGAAGTCCTCAAAGACAGATTCTTGGTTCACAGGATAGCAGGGCGGGGAGAAGGTGAGTCAGTGCTCAGCACTTACTCATCCAGGTTAGGCTCTAGAAATTTCTGAAGCTATAACTTTTGGGGACCCCTGTCTCAGAATAAAGGAAGCTAAGTCATTACCTTTTTCAGGGCTTCCCTGGTGGTCCAGTGGTTAAGACACTGCTTCCACTGCAGGGAGCCCAGGGTTCAATCCCTGGTTACTGAAATGAGACCCCAAAGAAATTAATTACCTTTTTCCTCAGGCCTATCTGGGCGAAACAGAAGGATTTTTTTTGTTTTGGCTGCGTGGGTCTTCGTTGCTTTGTGCGGGCTCCCTCTAGTTGCAGAGAGTGGGGGCTACTCTGTTGTGGTGTTCAGACTTCTCACTGCCGTGGCTTCTTGTTGTCGGGCATGGGCTCTAGGTGCATGGGCTTCAGTGGTTGTGGCACACAGACTTAGTTGCCCCGAAGCATGTGGGATCTTCCCTGACCAGGGATCAAACCCGTGTCCCCTGCATTGGCAGGTGGATTCTTATCCACCGCGGGAAGTCCCATAAAGTGTTTTATACTTTCCAAAGCACAGATCTTTTCCTGTTGGCAGTTGTGGAGCTCATAGTATCATGAGATCCTTTGTGTACCAACAGGCCTTGTTTCCTGGCTTCATGGAGAACGGTAGGAGATTACTCACTCAGAAGCCACAAGTTTAGGGACTTCCCTGGTGGTCCAGTGTCTAAGACTCCATGCTTCCAATGCAGGGGACCTGGGTTCCAATCCTTGGTCAGGGAACTAGATCTTATATACTGCAACTAAGGCCCAGTGCAGCCAAATAAATAAATATTAAAAAGAAAAAAAGAACAAGCCACAAGTTGTTACCTACCAGGTTGAGTTACTTGAGGCATCTACTTCTGAGATGCTGAGGGGGTAGAGTTGAACCCCTAAAATCTAGCCACGTTTTGCTAGCAATTTGCAGGTTCTCCAGTGTGGTCTAAGTAGGTGTGTCTTCCCTACGGCTCGGTTCCAGCTATGTAAGGCATATGGTGTACAAAGGGACGTCATTTTTGGAGATTCCACACACATTCCTACAGGCTTGGGACATTCTGGAATTTCCCTTTGGAGGCTGCTTTCCTCAGCCCTGAACTCACTCAACAGGCACTAAATAATTTTGTAAACGTAATATGCTATGTGCCAGCTGGGGCATACAAATAACTTCCACCCACCTCCTCACCTACAAGAAACTGATAGAAAGGCATGATCCAGCCTGCAGAGGGGAAGTCCTCTTTGGTTTTGATGGGTATTACAGGTGGAGAGGTGGATTTCCCAGGTGGCTCAGTGATAAAGAATCTGCCTGTCAGTGCAGGAGACATAGGAGACTCAGGTTCAATCCTTGGGTCGGGAAGATCCCCAGAGGAGGAAATGGCAACCCACTCCAGTATTCTTACCTGGGAAATCCCATGGACAGAGGAGCCTGGTGGGCTATAGTCCATGGCATCATAAAGAGTCAGACATGACTGAGTTACTGAACACACACAAGCGTGAGGACCCCTTGTTGGCCTCATGTAGTTTCCAGTAATCAGGCTGCCAACGCAAACAGAATTCATCCTCAGAACAAAGGCTGGCCACTTTGTTCAAGCCATTCATGACACTACACCATGGCTCTGTCTGTACCTGTTGATGGGGACAGCTAGTTCCCCCAGGACATGGGCTGATTCATAATCAGTTCAGTCGCTCAGTCGTGTAAGTTTGGTATTTGCTGAGCCAAATGTAACAAGCCCCTTAAAGCAGTTTCCAAAGGGGGAATTCCAGAAAGGTCCTATGCTGTGGCACTGTTGAAGGGTGAGCAGGGCCTCCTTGGGTCTCAGATTCAGGCGAACCCGTGATCATTTGGACCTGGAAGTTCTGGTGTGTTTGGTTGTGTCAGTCTCACAAGTTCTTTTACTTTTTTTTAAATTCCAGAGTAATTGCTTTACAGTGTTGTGCTGGTTTCTGCTGTTCAGCAATATGAATCAGCTAAAAGTATACATATATCTCCTCCCTCTTGAGCCTCCCCCCACAACCCCCATCCCAGCCATGTAGGTCATCACAGAGCACCGAGACAAGCTCTTTTTCTATTTCCCAGGTGCAAGTAAGATAGGAGCTTGATTCTTCCAGGAACCTGGCTTGGCTTTTTTTGGGGTGTGTGATCAAACTGGTTCAGAGCTGTGTGAGGGAAGGTAGAGCCTACAGCAGACAAGCCAGGGCTGATTTGCAACTTTCCATTGTGTCAGGAGCCCCGGAGAGAGGTTTCCCAACCTCTCTGCCTTTTGAATTTTTAAATTCATGGGATGTATTTTCTTTCTTTTTATTGAGATATAGTTTACATCCAGTAAAAATCACCTTTTCTGCTGTACAGTTCTGAATAAATACAGTCATGTAACCACCATCGCAGTCAAGATGTGGAACATTTCCATCATCCCCCTGAATTCCCCTGTCTCCCTTTGTCAAAGATCCCAGCCCCGGCAACCACTGATCCAGTTTCTGCATCAATAATTTTACCTTTCCCAGAAGTACCTTAAAATGAAATGACACAGTGAACAGACTTTTGAAACTGGCTTCTTAACATAATGCATTTGAGGTTCCTTTGCATTGTTTCCTGTGTCAATAGCTCAATCCTTTTTTATGACTGAATAGTATTCAGTTTGTTTACCTTTAACCCATGGAAGGACATTCAGGTTTTAATGGCTGTTGGTAATGACAAATAAAGCCTTGATAAGTATTTGCTCACTGGTTTTTATGTGTTCATAGGTTTTTATTTCACATGGGTATTCCACCAGGGAAGATTGTTAGCTTATATGACTGTAATACTTTTGAAGTTCTTTTTGATGAAGAGAAGAAGAGTTGAAAAGAGTGATGATGCTTTTTAAAAAAAAAAAAAAAATCAAGGCTTTATCATCATCTGAATCACATCTTACACAAGCTGAGTGCTTACCATAAACACTCAATATGCTAAACAGTTTACACCTTAGCATTTTATTCACTAGGTGACCTCAGGCAACTCTCATAACCTCTCAGAGCCTTGGTTTCCCTACCTGTAAAACAGAGGTAATGACAGGCCAACCTCTGAGGATTATTTTTTTTAATGAAGTTCTTTTTGGTCATGCTGGGTCTTCATTGCTGCACTCGGGCTTTCTCTAGTTGCAGGCTTCTCATTGTGGTGGCTTCTCCTGTTGCAGAGCTCAGGCTTTAGGCACAAGGGCTTCAGTAGTTATGGCTCTCGGGCTTAGTTGCCCCACAGCACGTGGGATCTTCCTGGACCAGGGATGGAACCCATATTCCCTGCACTGGCAAGCAGATTCTTAACCACTGGACTACCAGGGAAGCCCCTCACAGGATTATTGTCAGGATTAAATGAGTTCATACACATTGAGTGTTTGGAACCGATTTGACACAGAGTAGGACCTTGTCGGTGTTAGCTATTATTATAAGGTTTATTGCCTGGGCCCTCTCAAACTCACATAGCAACCCTGGGAGGTAAGATCTACTCTTATCCTCATTTTATGGAAAACATACTTAGCAATTACAGAGAACAAGTTGTGCAAGATCACATGGGCAGTAAATAAGCAAAGAGCAGGTCCAGGTTTTCAACTAAGGCTGACTGACTCCAGACTGACCTGCTTAGTTCTTATATTCTTATATTCTTAGTTCTTAGTTCTACCAGTGAAACAGAAGCAATAGGATGTATGTGTTTGTGAGTGTGTCTGTGTATTAAGAGACTAGTTTCAGGCATTGGCTCTCACAATTGTGAGGGCTGGCAAGACAAGTGTGAAATCTGTAGGGCAGACCAGCAGGTCTTGACCAGGAACTAATGCTTCATTCTCAGGCAAACCTCCATATTTGCTTTTAAGGTCTTTCAGTGTTTGCTTTTAAAGCCTTTCAAGTGATTGAATGAGGTCTACCCACAAAATCAAGGGTCATCTCCTGTACTTAAAGCCAACTGATTATAGATGTTAACCTAACCACATCTGCAAAACACCTTCACAGCAGCACTTAGATTAGTGTTTAATTGAATAACTGGGTACTATTGCCCAGCCAAGTCTATGCATACAACTACCCATCACATCGTCTCCTCTTCTCTGAGTTGATAGCTCACATCTCTGCTAAGTTTCTGTGAAAGTTACTTTTCCAGTAACATTCCAAGGTGCCTGGTGAGGGAATTCCCTGGAAGTCCAGTGGCTAGGACTCTGCACTTTCATTGCCCAGGGTGCAGGTTCAATCTCTGGTGGGGGAACTAAGATTCCACATGCCACTCAGCCTGGTTAAGAACAAAAAAACCAAACAGTGCCCAGTGAGTATGTGTCCAGGTCAAAGAACATAATAAGAGAAGTTGAGTTTGGGCTCTCTTTTTTTTTTTTTTTTTTTTGGGGGGGTGTGGTTAAACAATTAAAATTTCCTGAATATGACCCAGGCTTACTCAAGGAAGGGAGATTTCCTAGCCCTAAGGTTGCCCACAAACACAAGGACACCCTTTGCTTGATGTTTTTGGTCCACCAGAGCTATGTGAAGACCTTTAGAGGCCTCCACATCTGTTAGCTATTTTTTTAGGGTGGATTTATAAGTGGCATGTGGGATCTTAGTTCCCCGACTAGGGATCAAACCCACACCCCCTGCAGTGGAAGCAGGGAGCCTTAACCACTGGACCACCAGAAAAGTCCCCACATCTGTAACTCCCTTTTTTTGGCCACACAGCATGTGGGATCTTAGTTCCCGGATCAGGTACTGAACCCATTGCCCCTGCATTAGAAGCAGAATCCTAACCACTGGACTGCCAAGGAAGTCCCCACATCTGTAACCCCTAAATTCATAAGTGTGAAGAAATCCACAAGCTCTGGGTTTTTTTTCCCCATGATGACTCTCCCACTATCTCTTTATGTAACTTTATTAAAAAAAAAAAAATCAAACTCTCCCCTCCATGACTGGTTCAGGACCCCTGCAGTGCTGTGCCCTTGGGTATCCAGCCTAGACTCATCCTTCCAGGTTGGCTGGTATGTGTCTTAGTCCAGAGTCCTTTGATGGTGGTGGTTTAGTCGCTAAGTTCTGTCTGACTCTTTTCAACCCCGTGGACTGTAGCCCACCAGGATCCTCTGTCCATAGGATTTTCCAGGCAAGAGTACTGGAATGGGTTGCCATTCCCTTCTCCAGGGGATCTTCCTGACCTAGGGATTGAACCCGGTTCTCCTGTACTGCAGGCAGATTCTTTACAACTGAGCTGCCAGGGAATCCCTTACTGACACGGTTACACCAGAGTCAGGGAGTGGCCAGGGATGGCCAGAAGGCCATGGCGTCTTTCTCAAGAGTTCCAGCATGCACAAGGGCAGTGGTTACCAGAAATGTTTTGCTGTGGTCCTGCCAGGAAGGGGGTTCCTCAGCAGCCCACCATTCAACCAGACAGTTAGTCACCCCTTTGACAGAACTTCCTCTAAGCTAGGTCTGTCCCGGGCACTTTCCAAATGTTGACTCAATGTCAACTTCAAAGCCCTATGAGGCTGGTACAACTACTACCCCCATTGTACAGATGAGGAAGCTAAAGACCCTGGAAGGCTCAGTAACCAGCCCAAGATCACACAGCCAGGAAGTGCTGGAACCAAGAATGAGACATGACTATCTGGCTCCAGCACCAGTGTCACACCGCCCAGACTTCCCAAGCAGTTCTTCCAAGAACCTTTCCCCTCTGTAGGCCACCACCACCTACTCCCTTCTTCCTTTCTCAGGTGGTACCTCTTTCTGAGCCTCCTTTCCGCGTCAGCCCTGTCCTTCACCACAGACACGCCAAACTATAGGAGCCAAAAGGGATCATGTTGCTCAGGGATGAAGATACCGAGGCCCTAAGAGGTGTATTGATCCCCATGTCTCCCCCACATCATGAAGGTAGTGGGGCGGGGGTAAAGAACCAGGTGCATTAAAAACAGCCAGGATTTTTTAGTCTGTGGAGGGAGAGGGGCAGTTGAGTCTGGCCCAGCCTGAAAGGTTGGGCAGGTGGAAATCAACGAGAACTTGCCCACCAGAAAAACATGAAGAAATCCCAGGAAATTAGTAAGGGAAAAAGAAAAGAGGATAGCCTGACTACCTCTCAAAGGAAGCAGCGGGACTCTGAGATCATGCAACAAAAGCAGAAGGCAGCCAATGATAAGAAGTTTATGCAAACAAGAAATAATGACTATCTGGAAAAACTGGGTGCTACTACAAACTAGGTGTATCATAAGCTCTATGATCAAGATTTTGTAGAATGAACAGTCAGTACATATGTTATATCCTTATAAAACTATTTTAAACTTTTCCTTTCAACCTGACTTAGTGTGATGTTTCAGAACCATCCTTCAAAGAATAAAACACTAACCATGCATATGAAAAATAAATAAATAAAAATAAAATCAGCCAGGAATATTTATGAAGCTTTGGTTCCAGACACTTCCTGGCACTGGAGACTCAGCACTGACAGGACTCAGTCCCTGACCTTATGGTGATTCCAGTCAAGGAGTGGGGGAGACTTTTAACATGAAAATCAAGGAACAATTTCAGATTTCAGTGGCAGGTGTTCTTGAGAAAATGGTAAAGTGAGAGGCTTGAAGGGCTGGACTGAGAAGACCTCTGCAGGGTCTTCTGCAGGGAGGTGAATGTTGGCTCCCAGTGCTCACCTCGCTTTGCAGAGTCTTTTATGACTGAGGACGCAGATAGTACTGGAGCTCCCACCTGCATTCTCCTCGCAAAGAGTTGGATATGACTGAGCATGCACAGAGTTGGTACAACAGGGCGGGTGACTATTTTTATTTCCAGAAGGAAGCGGGTATCTGGGGCTGGGGAAAATTAGGCAACTCCCACCGCCCGGAGACACCTGGCAGGAACTCATTCCTGGCCCTGTGAGATAGGGGCAGGCATATTTGCATCTGCTAGTGAAGGGGCTAATAGGGAAACAATGGAAATAGTGACAAACTTTATTTTCTTGGGCTCTAAAAATCACTGCAAATGGTGGCTGCAGCCATGAAATTAAAAGACACTTGCTCCTTGGAAGAAAAGCTATGACCAACCTAGACAGTATATTAAAAAGCAGAGACATTACTTTGCCGACAAAGGTCCATCTGGTCAAAACTATGATTTTTCCAGTAGTCATGTATGCATGTGAGAGTTGGACCATAAAGAAAGTTGAGCACGGAAGAACTGATGCTTTTGAACTGTGGTGTTGGAGAAAACGCGAGAGTCCCTTGGACTGCAAGAAGATCAAACCAGTCAATCCTAAAGAAAATCAGTACTGAATGTTCATCGGAAGGACTGATGCCGAAGCTCCAATACTTTGGCCACCTGATGCGAAGCACTGACCGCTGGAAAAGACCCTGATGCTGAGAAAGATTGAAAGCAGGAGGAGAAAGGGACAATGGAGAATGAGATGGTTGGGTGGCATCAACCACTCAATGGGACATGAGTTAGAGCAAGCTTCGGGAGTTGGCGATGGACAGGGAAGCCTGGCGCGCTGCAGTGAAGTCCCACAAAGTGGGACATAAATGAGCGGCTGAACAGAACTGAACTGAATGAACGCCCCTTCCTGGAGTAGCGCGTCGTAACCTATTGACCCAGACAGGAGGCGGGCCGCAAGGCCGGCCTGGTTGCAGGAAGCAATAAAAAACATGGTCGCTATTGGTGCCCGCGGAGGGTGGGCGGGGCCTCCGTCGACCGGGGCGAGCGCCGCTGGGAAGCGTTGCCCGGGAGGGGGCGTGGCCGCGCGCAGGCGGCCGTTGGCGCCGCGGCCCCGCCCCGGATGTCGCGCGTCGCAGCCTGGACGACGGGGATTGGCCAAAGCCGCGTGGGGGGCGGGGCGGAAGGTTCTGGAGGGGGCTGGCGGGCTCTGGAAGCTTCCGCCGGACGGGTATATAGAGTCCGGGACGGGGCGGTGGCGGAGCCGGGGGACGGCGACAGCTAGGTGGTGGGCCGCAGGCGGGGGCAATGGGAAAGGACTATTACCAGACGCTGGGCCTGGCCCGCGGTGCGTCGGACGAGGAGATCAAGAGGGCGTACCGCCGTCAGGCGCTGCGTTACCACCCGGACAAGAACAAGGAGCCCGGCGCTGAGGAGAAGTTCAAGGAGATCGCCGAGGCCTACGACGTGCTCAGCGACCCGCGCAAGCGCGAGATCTTCGACCGCTACGGGGAGGAAGGTGCGTGCGCGCGCGCAGCCGGGGGCGCGCCCTCGCCGTTTGACAGGCGGAGAAACCGAGGCAGCGCGGCCTCGCTGCAGCATCTCCTGGGGGCGCTCCGGACCCTGGGGTTGAAGCAGCCCCCGCCTTCTGGCCACAAGGGCCTCCGCCCTCGGATTGGCGGCCGCCCGATGGGAGGAGGGGCCCTGGCCGTGCTGCTCGTTCGGAAGCTTCTAGTATGTCTGGGGCTGCCCCTCCCTGGGCCCTCGCCTCCACCCACGTCCGCGATCGGTCCGGGGGTGCGGGTGCGGAAGGAGAGGATTCCGAGGCTTAGTTTAGCTGCTGGCGCAGGGAGCCCGGGCTCACCTGGGTGAGGTGGGAGGCTCTGCCGCCCCGGGGTTCAGGGCAGGGCCTCTGACTGAGCCCTGGGCACAGGCTGCGAGTAGTGAGCATGCAAATGAGATGCCAATTAGCGCCGGGCGACCTCCCGCGCCTCTCCGAGGGTGGAGTGAGGTAATCCTTGTAAAGTGCTTACCTAGTCGGCCGTCAAGGTGCAGGGAAAAAGAAAGAAGCTTTCTTGTCCTGTCGCCCATTGATGACTCAGGCAGGTTGCTGGGCTTGGTCCTCAGGAAGAAGCGGCTTATTATGTGAGAATGGGGGCAGTTAGTGCCAGGGTGCGAGAATTTGAAAGTCTGCATTTGCAGTTTCACGTTCGTTTTATTCTCCCACATGTCTCTAGCAGTAGGGAATTTAAGAGTAAGCATTTAGTGAAAACTGATACGGGGTTAAGCATTTTTCATTGGATCTCTTAGTGAGTTTTTCGTACTAATTGTAACCGTGCAAGAGGAATGAGTTATTCAGACGTGAGGACCTGGGTGGCCCCAAGAGATGCCCATCTGAAAGCTTGAACCCTTCACCATTTTCTTGCCACAGTGAACTACCTGCCATAAGTGGGTGGGGGTTATGTTTCTGCTGCTGCAAGTGGGAGGTAAAAAAGCTTGGAGTTACTCCTTGTTCTTCCCTAACAAGCAAAAAAAAATTCCTCCCCCAATGGCTCCTAAGCTTTTTACCTTGAAGGAAAGTTCCTGTAGAGTTAAGTTCCTAGCCCGCCGTCTGATTTCTTCTGCTTTGGCTTTTCAGGCCTGAAGGGCAGTGGCCCCAGCGGCGGGAGCAGCGGCGGTACTAACGGTACTTCCTTCAGCTACACATTCCATGGAGACCCTCATGCCATGTTTGCTGAGTTCTTCGGTGGCCGAAATCCCTTTGACACCTTTTTTGGGCAGCGGAACGGGGAGGAAGGCATGGACATCGATGATCCGTTCTCTGGCTTCCCCATGGGCATGGGTGGCTTCACCAACATGAACTTTGGCCGTTCCCGCCCTGCCCAAGAGCCCACCCGAAAGAAACAAGATCCCCCCGTCACCCATGACCTTAGGGTCTCACTTGAAGAGATCTACAGCGGCTGTACCAAGAAGATGAAAATCTCTCATAAGCGGCTGAACCCCGACGGAAAGAGCATTCGCAATGAAGACAAAATCTTGACCATCGAAGTGAAGCGGGGGTGGAAAGAAGGGACCAAAATCACCTTCCCCAAGGAAGGAGACCAGACTTCCAACAACATTCCAGCCGATATTGTCTTTGTTTTAAAGGACAAGCCACACAATATCTTTAAGAGAGATGGCTCTGATGTCATTTATCCAGCCAGGATCAGCCTTCGGGAGGTAAGGCACTAGGCAGGGCAGCGTTTGGGGAGGGAGAAGCTGCTTTGTGATGCTGTTCAGTGTTTGCTTGATAGATGTTTCTGGGCACTTGATGTGGGCTAGGCTTGGACAGTGCAATGGCGACAAGACTGTCCAGGGCTCTGTTTTTCCGGAGATTCTGTGCTGGTGACCTGGGTAGATCTTAAGGCAGGGTCTTAGCTGCAGAGGCCTGATGGCACTTACTCTCCAGTCAGCAGCCTCTGGGCAAGATGTGAGCTTTCTAAGCTACTCTTTCTAATGCTGTCCCTTTGCTTTCCAAGGCTCTGTGTGGCTGTACAGTGAATGTCCCCACTCTGGACGGCAGGACCATACCCGTTGTGTTCAAAGATGTCATCAGGCCTGGCATGCGGCGAAAAGTTCCTGGAGAAGGCCTCCCTCTCCCCAAAACGCCCGAGAAACGCGGGGACCTCATTATTGAGTTTGAAGTGATCTTCCCTGAAAGGATTCCCCAGACATCAAGAACCGTTCTTGAGCAGGTTCTTCCGATATAGTCAACCCGTGTTCCCCAAGGACTGACCAGGGACCTTTCCAGAGCTCAAGGATTTCCGGACCGTTCTACCAGCTGTGGACCCGCGAGAGGGCGGGAGGGCCCAGGGAGGGCTTTCATACTGCTCAATGTTTTCCAGAGAATATATTACAATCTTTCAAAGTCGTGCACTAGACTAAAGTTGTTTTTCGAGCGGTAGGGCGTCAGGTGGTGGGAACAGCAGGCAAAGGCAGTGCAGTCTGCCCCACTGGGTCCTTGCAGCCCTCCTGGGTGGGCAGCACCCCCCTCCTCCCTCTCCAGGCCCTGCCCAGGGGGAGAGGCAGATCGCAAACCCACAGCTGGACTTGATCCCCATGTTGTAGTCCCTCCGCTTGCAGACGTCCTGTGGTGTGGACCTGCCTTCATGGTTACCAGACACTGTACACTCCTCAGTTTCTATTGTGTGATCAGTTTGTGTTTTATTCTGTATTTGTCTCCCCCATCTTGCACTTCCCCTAAGAAATCCCGTCTTCTCTTTTGCCATCTCAAATTGAAAATCTCAACTCTGGTTGCTGAACTGCCTGGCCAGCTCCCACAAGCAATACCTCCCTTGTTCCAGCAGGACCAAGGGAGCCGGCCTTCACTGAGTAACTTGTGCAGCTGCCTCTCCCTCAAGGGTCGGGGGCCTTGGCTGGAGTCTTGACCCCAGGCTCCCAGACAGAGATCTTCACCTTCCTTTGCTGTGAGGCAATCTTTTGGCACACCTGGGATTTCCCCGTGACCCAGGTCATTTTTTTGTTCAATGGACTCTGGACTCTCTCAAAAGGATCTCATCCTTTTGAATTTTGCACAGCCCTAGTTATAATCCCTTTTGATAAAAGGGTCTTTGCTTCTGATTACAGGAGCACTGTGGAACGTCTGTAAATATGTTTTTATAATTCTGTGTAAAGTTTGTGTGCGGTCAGACAAAACCGGTCCACAGCAGCTGCTGCTCTGTATAGGGCCATGATGGAACTGAGAAAGAACCTGGTGGGAGTGGGGGGTTCTGGAACAAGTATTTGTTCCTTGCAGGTCAGTCTGGTGCTCAGACTTTTAGACTCATTGTAAGTTGCCACTGCCAACACAAGACCAAAGCGTGTGACTTGTCAATGTGCAGCATGACAGCATTAAAGACTGATGCTAAACCTCAGGGGAGCGGTCCTGCGACTCTTGTTTGAGGGTTCTGCTGAAGGGATGGGGTGGGGTAGGGGCAGCCCTCCAAAGGCAGCCAGGGTGGGTGGGAGGGAGTGGCAGGCAGGAGGTAGGAGTCCTCTGCAAGGGAGAGAAGTTGCCCTCCTGACCTAAATGTGGGGTTAACGAGAGAAACCCGCCGGACTGGATCTAGGCATCGGAAGAGCCCAGTGGATTCAGAGCTCGTTTTTTGGTGAAGGTTGGGGCCAAAGTTAAACAGATCCTCTCCCAGTCTTGCAAGATCTGGTTGCTGGGGCCAAGGGGAAGTGTGTGCCCTACTCTCTTAATCTCCACCCGCCCCCCACCCCCTGCTTTCTTGCTAGAACAAGCTGATGTCAGGAAGGCCCTGGCCAAACCAGATTAGGATTCCAGCCCAGGGCCACCCCACCCTGGTTAGGACCTATTTCCTGCCCTCCCTTTATTTGCAGGCCACTGAAATTGCTTTTACTTTGTAATTTTTTTTAAGGAACTTGTTTTATTATAAGGTAAGTAATTACACAGGCCAAAAACCTCATTGCCATTTTGCTATAAGATATCTGGATGTAGAAACTTCAATAACCATATTTAACATCAACCTTGGAGGGCTTTCCCTTCCCACTGAAACAGTTTAACCACTGGAAGCAATCTAAGGGCAATGCTGTCCCAGAGAACCTTCTTCAGCGATGGAAGTGTTCTTTTTTAAAACAAATTCTTTAAGATTCAACAGAACACAAGTTGCTTAGTAGCTACAAGCACATTTCAAGTGCTCAGCACCCACCCCTGGTGGCTAGCAGTGACTATTGGACAGCACAGATCTTAGAGGGCTTTTCACCCAAACCTAAGCCATGGGTCTCTTGGAGGAGTAGCTTCTTTGAGCCCAGAGAGGCCATCCTCGTTCAGAGGTGACCCGTGGAGTATTAGAGCCAAAAGGGACCCTATCACCACTTCCAGGATAAGGAATGATATTTACTGCAGAATTGGCCCTGGCCTCAACTGGGGTCACAGACCTCCTTGAGCTGCCATCCCCCTGCCCCAGCCTCCCTCATTAACATAGCTGGTCTGTATGGGGTTCTTATCTAAGGGCTGTGGGCACAAATGTGCACAAAGCTTTAGTGTGTCACACACAATCCTGGTAACTTGGAGAAAGAACTTTCCTGTGGTGGTGGATGGGACAGTGTCACTCTTCAGGAAAATGACAAGGACCCTAGTAAACAGAGGCCTGTCCCTCAGATGCACAGCCTTTGCCCACACCGGACCTGTGGGCACGTGTGTGTCAGGTGTTTGGTTTGTCTGCAAGCTGGCTTCTCCCCTCACTCCCTCAGCTTCCCTCTAATGAATTTATTTTCCCACGATGCCTATCTGACCACATTTCGGAGTTTGCTCCTTCCACAACTGTGAGGGGAGCTGCCTCTGTTTTGCACCCACCTCATGGGGTCGCAAAGAGTTGGACACAACTGAGCGACTAAGCACAGTATCTTTATCCATCACACCAGGAGTGCTGCATTTTTCCATGATTCAAACAGTAGAAAACAAAAATTCACGTTCAGCCTGTGGTGAATAGTCAAGTCCCCTCCTTCCTCAGGACCACTGTAGACAAGCCATGGCATTAGAAAATTTTTTTTCCTCTTTTAAGAATGTTTTTTTGTGCTACCTCCTAGAGACAATCTGTTTATGTAAGCATAAATATAATTTCTAAATTTTCAGTTTCGATTTTTGGCTACGAAATCACAGTACTGAATTTGTAAGGGCATATAGAGTTAAAAATTCTCCCTCCCATCCTGCTTTTGAGTCCACCGCCAGGAAAATTTTCCCAGTTTCTCCTGTGCCTTTCCTTCTGCGACGTTACATGAAGACTCTTCTTTTTTTACACAAGTGGTACATACTGTATGTTCTGCCCGTCCCCCCCCTCTTTTCTTTTCTCTCACATACAGAAATAGCTTCCTCTCTTCTGTTTTTCCATATGTTGATTCTGCCAGACACGTGCAGGTGGGTGTGAAGATCTAGTTTCATGTTTGGTGGCTCCTATCTCTCCTCTATCATTGCTCCTGCTTCCAGGTTTGAATCTCAACTCAACCACTTTGTAGCTGTGTGACCTTGAGCAAGTGACTTGACTTCTCTGTGCCTCAGTTTTTTCAACTGTAGAATAAGCACAAAAATTGTACTTCTATGGTTGTGAGGATTTTCAGGTATAGATACCAGAAGCACACAACAGAGCCTGACACAGAACAAGTGCAGTGTGTCAGTTCAGTTCAGTTCAGTCGCTCAGTCGTGTCCGACTCTCCGCGACCCCATGAATCACAGCACGCCAGGCCTCCCTGTCCATCACCAACTCCCGGAGTACACTCAAACTCATGTCCACAGAGTCAGCGATGCCATCCAGCCATCTCATTCTCTGTCGTCCCCTTCTCCTCCCGCTCCCAACCTTTCCTAGTATCAGAGTCTTTTCCAGTGAGTCAACTCGTCACATGAAGTGGCCAAAGTATTGCAGTTTCAGCTTTAGCATCAGTCCTTCCAATGAACACCCAGGATTGATCTCCTTTAGAATGGACTGGTTGGATCTCCTTGCAGTATAAGGGACTCTCAAGAGTCTTCTCCAACACCACAGTTCAAACGCATCGATTCTTCGGTGATCAGCTTTCTTCACAGTCCAACTCGCACATCCATACATGACCACGGGAAAAACCATTGCCTTGACTAGACGGACCTTAGCTGTCAAAGTGTGTCAGTTACTGTATCCTAATGTGAAAAAGTTTCTCAGCCCACTCCAAAGAAACTTCTGAGGTATGTCCACAGTCTTTTGGGTCTGTGCTCTTGGCTAAGCTCCAGGAACCAAATCCCCAGGCAAGCCCCTGAGACCCACAACTCCACCCTGGCCCTCACCCACTTGAGAAGGCTCACTCCGGGAATTCTCTGCTGATCCAGTGGTTTGGGCTCTGTGCTCTCACTGCCAAGAACGTGGGTTCAATACCTGGTCGGAACTAAAATCCCACAAGCCATGCAATGCAGCCAAAAAGAAAAAGCAGACTCACTCCCATGCTGTTTGGTCACAACCTCCTCGCTTGACACCAGCAGTGGAACATCAGGCCCTAGGACTGAGCAGACTGGGTTTGAGTCCCAGCTCTGTCACTCTGCTGCTGTGTGTGTTCTTGGGCAAGTGACTTTGCTTCTCTGAGTCTCAGTGGCCTCCTTTGAAAACAGGGCTATTGAAGATACAGACTTCATAGAGGTGTGGTGAAAACTGGGCAAGGCAGGGCGCTGGGAAGGCAAAAGAACATGGCATTAAGAACCTGGTTTCCTGGGACTTCCTGATAGTCCAGTGACTAAGACTTTGAACTCCCAATTGAGGGGGCCTGGGTTCCATCCCTGGTCAGGGAACTAGATCCCACATGTGACAAGACCAGTTGCAGACAAATAAACATTTAAACAAAGAACTTGGCTTCTGAACGGTGACCATGCTGAGTTCAAGTTCTGCTCACTGCATTCCCCTGGACAAATGACAAACCTCTCAGCCACCATTTCCTCTTATGTGAAACAAGACTAGGCATAGCCACTCCCACCTTCTCACAACCCCAGGGCCACAACTCAGACAGCTACCTCTGAGAATTTGACACAGGCCCAGCATAGGACAATTGTGAATTAACATGAGGTCCTACTGTCCGTTCTAAAGATCAATCCTGGGTGTTCATTGGAAGGACTGATGCTAAAGCTGAAACTCCAATACTTTGGCCACCTCATGCGATGAGTTGACTCACTGGAAAAGACTCTGATGCTGGGAGGGATTGGGGGCGGGAGGAGAAGGGGACGACAGGGAATGAGATGGCTGGATGGCATCACCGACTCGATGGACATGAGTTTGAGTGAACTGAACTGAATACTAAGGAACTTCGGGAAAATTTTGCCCCAGGTTTCCTTCAATTCAGTTCAGTCGCTCAGTCGTGTCCGACTCTCTGCGACCCCATGAATCATAGCACGCCAGGCCTCCCTGTCCATTACCAACTCCCGGAGTTCACTCAACTCATGTCCCCTTCTCCTCCCACCCCCAATCCTTCCCAGCATCAGAGTCAGGTTTCCTTAAGTATTGGTTATTCTCATTAGCTGTTAATTATTGCAGAACACAGCATAATGCCTGATATGTAATAAGCATTGTCCATTCAATAAACATTTATTGAATGCCTCCAGTGTGTCCAGTCCTGTTCTTTTTTCATTATTTTTTTATTTTTGGCCACACCCTGAGGCATGTGGGACCTTATTACCCCAACTGGGGATTGAACCTGCACCCTCTGCAATGGGAGGTGGATTCCCAACCATTAGACCACTAGGGAAGTCCCTGTCCAGTCCTGCTCCTGGTGCTGAGGACACAGTATTAGACAAAACTGGCAAAAATTCCTGCCTTTGCAGAGCTGACAGTCACATGGGGTGAGAAAGAATAAAACCAAAAATAAATGGTGGTGCTAGTGGTAAAGAGGGCTTCCCTGGTGGCTTAGACAGTAAAGAATCTGCCTGAAATGTGGGAGACTGGGGTTCAATCACTGGGTCAGGAAGATCCCCTCTAGGAGGAAATGGCAACATACTCCAGTACTCTTGCCTGGGTAATCCCATGGACAGAGGAGCCTAGTGGGCTATCCATAGGGTCGCAAAGAGTTGGACATGACTGAGCAGCAGCAGCAGCAGAGCGTGATAGAGAAATATGGAACAAGTAGGTAGAGAGTGTTATGCTGTGTGCTTAGTTGCTCGGTTGTGTCCAGCTCTTTGTGACCCCATGGACTGCAGCCCACTAGGCTCCTCTGTCCATGGGTGTTGGGTGCAGTTTTTAAGTGACACGGTCAGTGAATGCCTCACCCTGAAGGCAACATTTGAACAAAGTGTTGAAGGAAATAAGAGGAGAGCCATGTGGATACTGAGGGAAGGACTTTCCAGAGGAAACAGCCTGTGCAAAGGCGCTGAAGCAGAAGCCTGAGTTTAAGGAACAGCCAGGGGACTCTCAATGCAGGGGGTCTGGGTTCCATCCCTGGTGAGGGAATTAGATCCCACATACCATGACAACAACGAAAGATCCTGCACAGCCAAAAAAAAATTTTTTTTTTAAGGAACAGCCAGGAGTCCAATGAGGCTGAACCAGAGTAAATGAGGGGTGAGTGTGAGGCAAAGGCAGACAGTACAGGGCCTGTGGGCCACTAGAGACTTTTGACTTTTTCTGAGGGAGGCAGGAGCTTGCAAAGATTTGGGGTTTTGTTCTGTCTTAATATTTCTTCAGGAGGTGGGGGTGGGAAGGGGAGAGAGTCATTTGATTATATAACAACTAAAAGTCCCTGAGCTATATATATGATCAGTCTCTTGAAATTTGAACGCACCAACCTCTTTCCAACTAGCATAACACAAGCAATAAGCATCTATTTTCTATTAAAATCTACTCCTTAAAGTACATGTTCCCCCCACACAAACCTGAGAATTCTTTCACAGTCTGCTGATTCCATGCTTGGTGGCAGAGAGGAGCGTGGTGGTGTCTGATTTCTTCCGAGTTCTGAAACTCTGATTACTCAGATGATTTTCCTCTTTGTCATGAAGAGAGGAGAGAGCCCCAGGAACACTTCAGAAGATTCTCCTCCTGAGCAACCCCAGTTTCCTTGAGATCACTGTGTCTGACACTTTGAGACCCCAAAGAAGTCACTCTTTGTGACTGCCAGGCTCCTCTGGGGGTTTTCCAGGAAAGAATACTGGAGTGGGTTGCCATTTCCTTCTCCAGAACATCATCCCTACCCAGGGATCGAACCCATGTCTCCTGCATTTACAGGTGGATTCTTTACCACTGAACTACCTGGAAAGTCCAAGGTCAACTACCATGCCCTAATAATTGTCGCATTGCTGGTATCCAGGGTAGCACTTGACCAAGAGCTGCCCCTCTGAATGTTTATTGAAAGAGTATGAGTGACAAAGTGATTCAGACAAGAGGACCTGCAACATTTGCCCTGTCACTGCTCATGTCAGGGAGTGTGACAAGGAAGAACAACCCAGCCCTGAGGTCTGCTGGTGGTTCCACCAAGAAAGGGGTCCCCCACACCCCACTGCCTCCAATTCCCACCTGGAAGAAATGAATATTCTGTCTGACTCCAGGAAAGCCCCTCTTTCCTAGGATCCTGTTCCTACAACATGATTCATGCATTAGTCATTAGGCACAGTTCCTGAGGGCCAGCTCACTAGCCCCAGGGGATCCAGCGAGAGGCAAACAAAGTAGTTGGGGGGAACTCATGGAGCTCATAGTCTTCCAGGAAACAGACACTTCTGTTTTAGTTTCCTGTGGCTGCTGTGACAAAGTATGACGAACCAGGAGGCCTAAAACAACAGGATTTATTCTCTTGCAGTTCAGGCAACCACAGGGCCAAAACTAAGGTCTCAGTAGGGTTGCCTCCTGCTTTAGGCTCCTTCAGAGCACCTCTCCCAGTTCCCGGGGGCTGCCAACAATCCTTGGCCTTCCTTAGCTTGTGGCTACATCACTCCAATCTCTGCCTCTATCTTCACAAGAAGCCATCTCCCCTTCCTGTCTCTGTGTTTTCTTATTTTTTTTAATGTTTATTTATGGCTGCTCTGAGTCTTCATTGCTGCTCATGGGCTTTCTCTAGTTGCAGCAAGCGTGGGCTTTCCATTGCAGTGGCTTCTCTTGTTGTGGAGCTCAAACTTTGGGGCATTCAGACTTAGTTGCTCTTCGGCATGTGAAATCTTCCCAAACCAGGGATCAAACCCGTGTCCCCTGCATTAGCAGGCAGACTCCTAACCACTGGACCACCAGGGAAGCCCTCTGTATCTTCTTTTCTGTCTCTTTCAAAGAACACATTGGATTCAGGGCCCTTTTAAATCCAGGATGATCTCATCTTGAGATCCTCAATTTATTTAATTACTTCTGCAAGACCCTGATGCCAAATAAGGTTATAGTCACAGATTCAGGCACACAGGCATGTCTTCTCAGGGTCCACTATGCAACCGACTGTAGTGGGCAAAATATCGTACTTCCCATCACCAGAGAGCTTGGAGAGAGGACCCATGCGTGGCAAGTCCTGGGCACACCATCCAAGGTACAGGAACTTGTCAGGGAGAGATAGGCCATTGGAGCAGCAGCCCCATGGATAAAGCTCCAAGGAAGACCAACGGCATGCATAAAGCAGGTCTGAGCTGAAGAACATGAGGCCCTGGAGGTCTGGTGCAGGCGGGGCAGAGACAGCAGGAGAGAGTACGGTGGGGTGTGCCCAGGAATGAGACAGGCCCAGAGTCAGGGCCCTGCTGAGACAGGCCCACATGCCTGAGGCAGAGGAGAAGCCAGTTTAAAGAGTTTGAGTCAGGAGAGACATGGCATGATCTGCTTTTATCCAGAAATTGGAGTTGAGGTCTGGGTGGTTTGTCTCAATGGGGGCCCAACTTTCCTTGGGAAAATAATGCTGGACATCAGTGTGGCTAGGCCTGACTCCAGATGAAATATTTCACTGAAGTATTTCAAGGGCACACGGCCTCTTGGTGGGGGTCATCAGCAGCGAAAGAATGGGATCAGACTTGGGTGCTCACAGGTGCCCTCTGGCTGCCGTGGGGGGAATAGACTGGGGGGGTGCGTGATCCAGGGTGGAGTCGGGAGATCAGGGAGAAATTGGTTGGGGCTGGATGAGGTGGGGGCCAAGGAAGTGGTGGGTAGTGACTGAAGATGTATTTTGAAAGGAGACCTGCCCATTGTCCCTCCAGAAAGTTGCCCTACTGTTTTAGGAGTTGTCGTTTATTTCTAAAATATTTCTTTATTTATAAACCCATTGGAAGGTTGCCTTTGGGGATGGGAGGGGAGTAGGAATATTCGTTTCAGTTATTTATTTTAAAATTTTCAAAGCTAGGGCTTCCCAGTGGTCTAGTGGTTAAGTATCTGCCTTGCAATGCAAGGGATGACAGTTTGATCCCTGACCCAGGAAGATCCCAAATGCTGATGAGCAACTAAACTCGTGGACCACAACTACTAAGCCTGCACTCTAGAGCCTCCGAGCCACAAACACTGAAGCCCGTGTACCCTACAGCCGATGCTCTGCAACAAGAGAATCCACTGCAATGAGAAGCCTGTGCTGTGCTTATTCGCTCAGTCATGTCTGACTCTTTGCAATCCCATGAACGGAAGCCTGAATATCACAAATAGAGTAGCCCCCACTTGCCACAACTAGAGAAAGCCCGTGCACAACAACAAGACCCAGTGCAGCCAAAAACAAATAATTTTTTTTTAATTTCAAAGCTTAGAAAACTTACAGGAATAGTAAAGTGATACCCATATTCCACTCTCCTGGAATATTTTGTTACATTTGCTTTCTCTATCTCCCTATATGTTCATAGGGATGTATACAATATTATAATATTATATTTAAAATGTTTTATACCTGTATAATTTTTTCTGAACCATGTGACAGTTGCAGGCATCATGAATTTAACACTTAGTAATTCAGTGTTTGGACTTCCCAGGTGGCGCTAGCAGTAAAGAATCTGCCTGCCGATGAAGGAGATGTAAGAGACCCAGTTTCAATCCCTGGGTCGGGAAGATGCTCTGGAGGAGGGCATGGAAATTCACTCCACTATTCTTGCCTGGAGAATCCCATGGACAGATCAGTCTGGCAGACCACAGTTCATGGGGTCGCAAAGAGTTGTGGACATGACTAAAGTGACTTAGCACACAAGCAATTCAGTGTGTATGTCCTAAGAATAAGAATATTCTCTTGTGTAACCACAACACAACACTCACACTTGTAGCTCAGATGGTAAAAGCGTTTGCCTACAATGTGGGAGACCTAGGTTCGATCCCTGGGTTGGGAAGATCCCCTGGAGAAGGAAATGGCAACCCACTCCAGTACTCTCGCCTGGAAAATCCCATGGACCAAGGAACCTGGTAGGCTACAGTCCATGAGGGTCACAAAGAGTCGGACACGACTGAGCGACTTCACTTCACTTCACTTCATGGTGTTATTATCTAATATTCAGGCAACATTCAAATATCCTAGATTATCCCAAGAATATCCATCATAACTCTTACCAATTTTTGAAATTGTTATCAATGACCCAATCAAGAATCAAACACTGATTTTTGTTGTCTTCTATCTTTTGTCTCCTTCAACCTAGAACCATTTACCAGTCATTTACTTATTTAATTAATGGATTGCTTTTGCCTTTCACGACATGGATCTGTTTGAAGAGTCCAGACCATTTTGTTTTTTAAAGAATGTCCCTCCATCAGGTTGTGTCTGTGGTTGTTGTTTTTTTTCCTAGTAATTCATTTGAGCAAACTCTGGGAGAAGGTGAAGGACAGAGAAGTCTGGCGTGCTGCAGTCCAGGGGGTTACAAAGAGCCGGACACAACTGAGCGACTGAACAACAAGAATCAGATTCAGGGTAAACACTCTGGGCAGCACCAAGTTCTTCGCAGGTGATGTGTCTTTCTGAGTGATGTGTCACAGTAGCAACAGTGAGGACAGCCTATTCCATCAGTGGTCATATCTTTTTAATCACTTGGATAAGGTGGTGACTGCCAGCTTTCTCCACTGCACCTTTTCCAAGGTGACTTTTTCTCCACTGAAATTAAAAAGTGATATGTGAGCTGGTTCTTTGACAGTGAATATCTACTGCCCCATTTAACAAAGAACTGTCTGAATCAATCATTCCTCTGGTGGATGAAAAAGGGTGCTTTTCTAACCTGATCTTTCCTTCTTCATCTATTAGTTGGCATTCCAGAACTCCACCCCCAACACCCCACACACAAGGGTAGAGGTAGCATTCAAATCTGAGATCCTGACAGGGGCATGGGGGACAAACTGAGAGAGAAACTCTGACACATATGCACTGCTGCTGCTAAGTCGCTTCAGTTGTGTCCGACTCTGTACAGCCCCATAGACGGCAGACACATATGCACTACCACGCGTAAAACAGACAGCCAGTGGGAAGCAGCTGTGTAGCACAGGGAGCTCAGCTCGGTGCTCTGTGATGACCTCGATGGGTGGGATGGGGGTGGGAGGGAGGGAGGCTCAGAGGAAGAGGACTGATGTATGCTTATGGCTGATTGCTGGACAGCAGAAACCAACACAACATTGTAAAGCAATTGTCCTCCAATTTAAAATAAATATTAAAAAAAAATCTGAGCTCCTCGCCAGCTGGGCCTCCCAACCTCTTGAGCTATAAAATCAAGAAGGAAGGAGATACCCAGTGTTGGTCTGTGCCCTTGGGCAAGTTGCTCACCCCTCCCTGGGCACTTCCTCATCAGTCAACAGGTGGCTTCAGGTGGATTCTGCTCAGGACTCTGTTGTCCCCATGTCTCACATACCATCTCTCCAGGTGTGTAGAAGGAAGCAGCTCAGATGTCAGGCACAAGCTGCACAGTGGACACAGTCCCACAGAGGGCACAGGCCTAGCCAGAGGCAATCAATCGCTCAGTGGGGGTGGCAGAGGTCAGCAGAACAGGAAGAGAAGGACAATAGCTGTGCCCGCTGCCACAGCAGTTTCAGTATTTGCCAGCTGGGTGGGGCTGGCCGGGCAGCCCTCAGCAACAGCTCAGGGCCCACTCTCCCCTTCACTTTACTGCTCTACAGGCCCTAGCCCAGCTGGAATGTGCAGCAGCTCACCCAGGGAACTGCAAAGACTCATTCCATGAGGCTTGAACAGTTGAAGTCTCCAAGAACTACAACTCCCAGATCACACAGTGAATCCCTGATCTGGCCCCTGCTGTCCGAGTGGCTGGGTTGTTCCTAGAACAAGGAAGTCTCATCTGTCCTGGGAACTGACTGTCCTGGCCTGTTCATTCACTAAATAGTAGCTGACTCCTTGCAACCCCATGAACTGCAGCATGCCAGGCTTCCCTGTGCTTCACTCTCTCCCAATAGTGAGATAATCAAAATCATGATTTGCTCAAAATCATGTCCACTGAGTCAGTGATGCCATCTAACCATCTCATGTTCTGTCGCCCCCTTCTCCTCCTGCCCTCAGTCTTCCCCAGCATCAGGGTCTTTCCAGTGAATCGGCTGTTCGCATCAGGTAGCCAAAGGTAGAGCTTCAGTCCTTGCATGAGTATCCAGGGTTGATTTCCTTTAGAATTGACTGATTCGATCTCCTTGCTGTCCAACGGACTCTCAAGAGTCTTCTCCAGTACCACAGTTCGAAAGCATCACTTATTCGATGCTCAGCCTTCTTTATGGCCCAACTTTCACATCTCTACATGACAACTGGAAAAACCACAGCTTTGACTATACAGACCTTTGTTGGCAAAGTGATGTCTTTGCTTTTTTTAAATATGCTGTCTAGGTTTGTTCTGGCCTGGGAAAGGTGCATTTGTGTCTTTGTTTCTTGTACCTGCTTCTGCCTAAGAAATCCCAGTTACAAGCCAAACCTGGAGATGGTGAGATTACCTAGTTCTTTCATCCACACATGGATACTGAAACCCTGCTCTGTGCCATTCTCAGGACTGGAGGGTGGGGGACGGAGGGTCAACAGAGATGAAGGAGACAGACTCGTGAATGTCAGCTCCCTGAGGGCTGAGACTTGGGTTGGCTGCGTATCCTTTGTAATCTAGCACATAATATGTGCTCAATAAATATTCGCTGGTCAACCAGCAAGCAAACAGACCGTTTTGCCCTTGTCTTTCGTTCCACTGCAACCTAAAGATGCTTTGCTAGCTGCTTTGCAAGCTCCTTTGCTATTGCACCGGAGAAGGCAATCGCAAGTCACTCCAGTACTATTGCCTAGAAAATCCCATGGATGAAGGAGCCTGGTAGGCTGCAGTCCGTGGGGTCGCTAAGGGTCGGACACGACTGAGCGACTTCACTTTCACTTTTCACTTTCACCATTGGAGAAGGAAATGGCAACCCACTCCACTGTTCTTGCCTGGAGAATCCCAGGGAAGGGGGAGCCTGGTGGGCTTCCGTCTATGGGATCACACAGAGTCGGACACGACTGAAGTGACTTAGCAGTAGCAGTTAGCAGTTGCTATTGCACTCTCCTAAAGTGTGCTGTATCTCTCTGTCCGCCCTCCAAGCCTTTGCGTGCCCTGTTCCCATTACCAAGAGCACATTCATTCAGCTTACTCGTAGACGTGTCTGTTGAGATAGGACACAGCCTGGCACGGAGCAGGAGCGCCTTAAATATTTGATGAGTAAATGAATGAATGAATGCCCTTGTCCATGGTCCATCCAGGACGCCGGACGCGCGGGACCCTCCCTATTCATCTCAGTCCCCCGCCCACCCGCTCAGAATGAATACATCTTTTTATCCGCCCTGAGGATGGCCGAGCTGGGGCATGGGCAGGCCGAGTGGAGGACTGGATTAGGGACCGCCCTAGGCTCCCTCCGGGTATCCTAAAGGGCTCCCTTTTCTGGACTTTGGAAGTTTGTATCCTTTCCCCCCCACCTCCAAACTCAGTATCGGTCACCTGACTTCCACGACTAGTCCCCCGCCTCTTAGCACCCACAGCACCCCACACGGACACTTAGCCAAGAACACGTGGTCCGGGGGCCCCAGCTTCCCATTGGCCGCTGGCCTCATTCCTCCCAGAGATTGGCTCGGGCTCGGCCTCAGCTCCCCCTTTTGCAGCCTCGCGGTGGTACAGCCCGCCGCGGCTTAGGAGGGGCGGGAAGGTCCAACGCTCCGCGGCGCGGGGGAGGTGTCGTGAAGAATCGAGTGAAGCGCAGGGATCCCTCTGGAATGTTTCCTTCGGGTTCCACCCGAAGGGGGCGGCGTGGGGTGGATTGGCCGCGAGAGCCTGGCGGCCGCTTCTGATTGGCCAGATGTGGGCGCCAGCCCCGCCCCCTGGCGGTGGCTGCGGGAGAGGCCCGGGCCAGAGTTTGCGGAGGGCCGAGCTGGGCGAGCTGGGCGGCGGCGGCTAAGGAGGCGCAGGTGAGTATACCCTGCAAGGCGGGGGGGGAGGGGGGTCCATCGCGGCCGCTGGCGGGGACCCCGGAGCAGACCCGCGAGATCGCGGACCCGCGGGGATTCGGCCTATCCTGCGGGGTGGGGCCGGCCCTATGGACGCGGCTGGAGGTCTATGCTGAGCGGGGTGGAGGGACGGGGGGGGGGGGTGGGAACGTCTGAGTCCCCTTCCCGGAGGGCCGCCTTCCTTCCCCCTAAGGTCAGGGGTGAACGCCTCCCGGCTCCGGGATGGCATCTGCAGCCTCACCCCAGCCCCCTGCATCTCTGGAGAGTTCCCGTCCCGGTGGGGACAGGCGCAGGGTCGGTATTTCGGGCAAGTCCCCGAAGCTGGCCTTGTCCCAATCGTCCAGGGCCTGGGGAGGAGGCGGGGTGCGCCTTGGGAGGACCGAGGTCCCGATTGTAATAATGAAAAAAATCACCCGGGCTAGCATTCATTGAACACTTCCGTGTCAGGTATTTACCATGCGGATCATTGAATCACTCCTCATGGAAGTTGCTGTTACTTCTTTCAGAGGTGAAGCAGCAGACCCAGAGAGGTGGAGTGTCTTGCCTAAGGTCACACAGCGAGTAAGTGGCAGATCTGGGACTCAAACCCATGCCCCAGAGTCCAGAACTGGAATCTCCGCCACTATACTAGGTATCCAGTGGCTTCAGGGCTCAGGTGCTTCTGACCAGCTCCTCCCACTCCATTCCCTCCAACCAGACAGCCATCTGGGGCACACCTGCTGGTCTTCTCTTTCACCAGCTGCTCAGACAGGAAGCTGCCCCAGTGTCCCTTTTCCCCAAAGCTGGAAAAGCAAGGCCAGAATACTGGGTCCTGAGAAGAGAGTGACATCTGTGGGAGAGATAGGTGGGTGGCGGGGACCACTGGGGTCCTGTGGCTGCTGGGCCCCTGGGGAGGCCTGGGCCCCGGACAGTAGGCGTTCTCCCTGGAAACACCCATGAGCCGGTTTTTCAAGACTGATTCAGAGGCCTCCTGCCCTCCTCTTCCAAGCAATACACTGCTGAAAAGGGGAGCATGGGCGTGGTGTCCCCTCCCCTAGCTTGTGTGAGCTCTCAGGAACCCCCTTCTCCATTTCCTGCTCCTCCCATTGCAGCTCTGTGTGGCTGTAGGCTTGTTAAGTTCCGGGCCCTTCCCAGTGAAGAGAGGGTAGGGATGTGGGATTCCAGCCAGCCTACTCAGTGCCACTGGCTGAATTGAAGCTCATTTTCTCCATACCTGTGTTCAAGTTTAGGGGGATACTGGGACTGTGGTGGGGAGGTGGCAGTTTTGAAACTGTACAGTAGGCATGTTCTGAGGATAGGGGGGCTTGGAGAGTAGTCAGAATGAAGGCATAAGAAACATGATTCATTCGTTCTGTACATATTTATTAAGCATCTACTATGTGCCAGGTGGGCTTCCCTGGTGGCTCAGTGGTAAAGAATCTTCCTGCCAGTGCAGGAGACACAGGTTTGCTCCCTGGGTCAAGAAGATCCCCTGGAGAAGGAAATGGCAACCCACTCCAGTATTCTAGCCTGGAAATCCCATGGACAGAGGAGCCTGGTGGCCGTCGCAAGAGTTGGACACAACTTAGCAACTAAACCACTGCCACCACCACCAAAGGCCAGGTACTGTTCCTGGCATAGAGGATACAGTAGTGACCACAACAGAAATCCCTGCTCTTGGGCAGCTGCCATTCTAATGGGCGGGGGGAACAGGCAACAAACAAGTTGTTAATAACAAGTAAATAAAACACTTGCCGAGGTTGATAAATGCTATGAATAAAATATGAGGGAGTGGCATGGTAGAATCTGTAAGAAAGGGGGATCTCGGAGGAGGTAACTTTGGAACCAAGATCTGAATGACGAAAAGAAGCCAGCCTTATAAGGATCAGGTAGGGGGCATAGCCAAGGCAAAGGCTCTGAGGCTGGGCCAAGCTTGGCATGGTATGGCCAGGGCAGGAGAGAACCCAGAGTGTGATTCTGCGGGGATCTGTGGGTCACATTAAGGAGTTCAGAGCTTTTCTTCCATCACGTGGGAAACCGATGTAAGATTTGAGGCTGGGGAGCAACACAATCTGGTTTATGTTTTAAAATAGAGACATGAAGTTAAATAACAGCCTAAGACTGGAAGACAAGAGTTCTGCCAGAACAGCATGTAATTAAGTCCATGGGCCTGAGTTGTCTGGACCACAGGGGTGGTTGTAACAGGCAGGGACAAGCCGGGGAGGCTGCTTGGAGGAGGTGGCCAGGAATAGGCCTTGACAGGCAGAGAGGACTGGGATGTTCCTGGGCAGAGCAGGGAAGAGGCAGTAATAACAGTGAGAGTAATAATAACTTTCTTAAATCAAATGTCAGGCAAAGTGCTAATTGAGTTACTTGCATAAACTCTTTGGATTCCCATAAGCACTCTGAGAGACAGTAATTCTGCCCATTTTTCAGATGAGGAAACTGAAGCCCCGTCAAGTGAAGTGACTTGCCCACAGCCACTCAGCTGGTAAGTGACAGCGGTGGGATTTGAACCCAGGCCATTCTGCCTCTTCTGGCCTGGAAAACAAATTAATAAATCACCCACTTTCCTTACCACCATTATTTCCCTGTCCTGGGTAAGACATGAAGCCAGCCTGAACCAGGGCATCAAGTGTAGGCAGAGTAAGGAAGTTGGGAGTTGGTGAGGAGGATGTAGGGGCCCTAGAAAAAGGAGGGAGTTTGAATCTTGGCAGCTGACTAAAGATGATACAGATAAAAATAGTAGTAATTGTCACCAGCATTTGTGGAACTATTATTGTGTGCCAGGAACTGTTCCAAACACATGTATGATTTCTTTGGAACTCAGAAAGGTTAAGACATTTGCCCAGGGTTGCACAGCTAATAAGTGGCGAATCCAGGTTTAATGTTTATGTTCTTTGCATTCTGCTAAGATGTATGGGGAGTGGTAGGAGGGGAGCCTGGGATGGTGATGATATGGGGTTTTTTGTTGTTTTTGGTAGCATCATTAAGTGAGTATAGTGAAATAACTTGACAGAGCAGTACTGGTTTACTCGTTCAGAATGTATTTTATTTCTAGTATCTAAAATATATAAAGAGTTCCCACAAATCAATAAGAAAAAGACTAAGCATTGCAATTAAAAACAGACCATATGCTTTTAGAGAATTCCCTGGTGGTTCAGTGATTAGGACTCTGCTCATTCACTCTTGAGGGCTGGGATTCAATGTCTGGTCAGGGAACTAAGATCCCATGAGCCACGTGGCATGGCAAGAAAAAAAATGCGGTTTTTAAAAATGGTCAAAGACTTAAATAGACAGTTTACAAAAGGGTAAATCCAAATGGTTTCAAATGTTTTAAATGTTGTTTAGTATCACCGATTAGAAGGGGAGTGAAAAACAAAATCTCAGTGTCTTTGTGGTTAAATGAAGCACCTACTTTGTGTCCAGAATTATGCTGGGAAGCAAGGAATAAGGGACCCCAGAAATAGGACTTATACTGTTGCTGGGGAGACAAGATCCTACTGAGGGCAGATGCTATGGGCTGTGCTTCGTCTCCCCAAAACTGGGCACAGAGACTGGTGGGCTGGTGAATATTAGATTCATTAATTCATCCATTCATTAATTCCACAAGCATTTAGTAAGCAGCTGCCCTGTGCCAGGCCCTGTTCTCTGAGCTAATAGAGGAATGAGTAAGACAGGCAAAGTTCCCTGCCCTTTTTGGAAAACAGACAATGAACAAGCTAAATGAATGAAGCTTGGCTTCCACCTGAAAGAGGAAAGAGAGTGAGTTGTGTGGCTACCAGCGGGCACAGCCAGTGCAAAGGCCCTGAGGTTGAACTTCATCTAGTGTGTTGAAAGAACAGGGAGGAGGCCCTTGTGTCTGCAGGGAATGAGCGAGGGGGACAGAGGCAGGAGGTAAGGGCATATGGGTGATATGGGCTGGTCCTTTGGGGCCCATGGGCCAAGGGGAAGACAATGACTTTTACTCCAAGTGAGGTAGGAGCCCTGGGAGGGGTTGGAGCGAGGACAAATGTGACCTGACTTATGTTTCACAGGATCACTCTGGCTGCTGTATTAACGAGAGACCATTGGGGGCAAGGGCGGAAGCCGGGAGACTCAGAGAAGGCAGCTGCAGTTGTCTAGGTGAGTTGTTTTTAAGATTTATTTATTTATGGTCGCTCTGGGGCTTCATTGCTGCACTGGGGCCTTCTCTAGTTGTAGCGCACAGGCGTTATGTTTTCTGTTGTTGTGGAACGTGGGCTCTAGGACACGTGGGCTTCGATAGCTGTGGCATAGGGGCTCAGCAGTTGTGATGCATGGGCTGAGTTGCTCCATGGCATGTGGGATCTTCTGAGCCCAGGGATCAAACCCATATATCCTGCATTGGCAGGGGAATTCTTTACCGCTGAGCCCCCTGAGAAGCTCTAGGTGAGTGTTGCTGGGACTGGACCAGGTGACGTTAGAGGAGGTGTTGGAGAACAGATGAATGATTGAAAATGGGTACAGTTCAGGGGCTCTACCGAATCCAGGACAGCCCTAGGAAAGAGGTGATCAGAAAGGAGGGAGCAAGAAGTCCCCTTTACGTAGAAAAATATAATTTGGTATAAGCTGATCCTTAGCACAACCTGGCCAGGTGGATGGAACGTCCCCATTTACAGGTCAGGCATCTGAGACCCAGGGAGACTGAATCGCCTAGGGGACAGTATCACTGTGATGAACTTGGGCTTGGGAGTCAGACCTAAGGGTTGGGGCCAGTTTCTGTGACTTTGGACATGTGACTTAAACATGAACTCTTTCCTGGTCTATAAAGGCCTATACAGTTGACCTCCATTGCTTCTTTTTTTTTTTTTTTTAATATTTATCATTTGGCTACACCAGGTCTTAGTTGCGGCACTCAGGATCTCTAGTTTTGGCATGCAAACCCTTAGTTTCGGCATGTGGGATCTATTTGCCTGACTGGGGATCGAACCTGGGCCCCCTGCATTGGGAGCATGAAGTCTTAGCCACTGGACCACCAGGGAAGTCCCCCTCCATCACCTCTTTTACCTTCCCTCTTCATATTCTCCCATTGCTCACTCCACTCTAGCCACACTGGTCTCTAGCTTAATTGTGAATCTGCTCAGAATCTTCTATGACTGCCATTTCACTCGGATTAAAAGCCCAAGTTCTGCCTCTGGCCCACAGGGCCCTGCACAGTCTGCCCGTTACCTCTCTCAGTTCAGTTCAGTTCAGTCACTCAGTTGTGTCCGACTCTTTGCAACCCCATGGACTGCAGCACGCCAGGCCTCCCTGTCCATCACCAACTCCCAGAGCTTGCGCAAACTCATGTCCATCGAGTCGGTGATGCTATCCAACTATCTCATCCTCTGTCGTCCCCTTCTCCTCCTACCTTAAGTCTTTCCCAGCATCAGGGTCTTTTCAAACGAGTCAGTTCTTCGCATCAGGTGGCCAAAGTATTGGAGTTTCAGCTTCAGCATCAGTCCTTCCAGTGAATATTCAGGACTGATTCCCTTTAGGATTGACAGGTTTGCTCTCCTTGCAGTCCAATGTACTCTCAAGAGTCTTCTCCAACACCACCAAAAGCATCAATTCTTTGGTGCTCAGCTTTCTTGATAGTCCAGCTCTCACATCCATACATGACCACTGGAAAAACCAGAGCTTTGACTAGACGGACCTTTGTCGGCAAAGTGATGTCTCTGCTTTTTATGTCTCTGTCCTCACCTTTTCCCACTGTCCCTCTTACTTGGGGTTGAACCACACAGGCCTCCTTGCTGAACCTCAAACATGTCAAGTAAATCCCCACCTCAGGCCCTTTGCACTAGCTGTTCTCTCTGCCTGAATGTTCTTGCCTCATATCCTCCTATGGATATTTCCTCCTGTCTTTCAAGTCTTAGCTTTGTCTCCTCAGAGAGGCAGGTCCTCTGTGACCTTGTCTGTAAAACTTGTTTTATTGTCTTTATAGCACTCTTAGAAATTATATTGAATATTTACACATTTGCTTGCTCACTGTACATCTTCTCTGAACTGTATGCTTCTGGACAACATGGACAGAGCCCCAGCTAGCTAACCTCTGCAGCAACTAGGAGTGAATTCAAAAAATGCAGCCCTGGGTCTGGTGCTTTTGCACAGTGAACAACCTGTGCAACTGCTCATGATGGCCCTAGTCAGGGACCCTACTGCTTGTCTTTTTTTTACATAATTGAAGTTATTTTAATATTTGCAGCATACATTTTGCTCAGTGGTTCAGTAATGTGCTTGAGTTATTCACGGAGATTCTCTCTTACCTTCGCAGGTACACTATTTAGCAAACTTTTATGAAACTATTAATTACAGCTTTGAATTATTAAATAAAGCTTTTTTTTTTTTTTTTACTGCACCACATGCTTGTGGGATCTTAGTTACCCAACCAGGGATTGAACCCATGCTGAGTCTTTAACCACTGGACTGCCAGGGAATTCCCTAATTAAAGCTTTTAAAAACATACACACACACATGCATGTATCCACTTAAACACATACACCCATGGTATATATATATATACACACACATATACACACGTATGTGTATTTGTAAACTCTTAGAACTTATCCATATAAGATTGTTGTCTTCATCCATTAATCCTTCATCACAGACTGCTTATTTACTCTGGGTAAGGAAATGTGGGACCTTGCTTAGCTTATTGAAGGCAATATCTACAATGGTGCATGGAATATAGTTAGTGCCCAAAACATATTTGTTTGGAGGGAGGGAGGAAGAGAGATAGAAAAATAGAGTGGAGGGAGAGGAAAGAAAAAAAGTGTATCAGTCAGGATAGGTTTTGCTGCAGTAAAAAACATCCCCCAGAATCTTAGCAGTCATGCTCTACAATGGTTTATTTTTTGTTCCTGCTGCATGTCCATTGCAGCTTAGTGTGGGGGTTTCGTTCATTGTAGTCACTCAGAGCCTGGCCTGATGGACTGCCACCACATCAAATGTGGCTGGTCACCCTACCGGGAAAATTAGATCTGTGGAGGTTCTTGCTCCATTAATTAAATGCTTCAGCCCAGAAATGTCACATGTCACTTCCTCTCACAACTCATTGTCCAGAACTGGTCATATGCTTACCCAGTCATAAAGAGGCCAGGAATGCCATCTGCTTACATACTTTGAAAGGGAAGAGTCAGCAATTTTTTGTGCACAGCACTAATGATTACAACCAATAGAGAAATAGAGAAACGTAGACTGTGAGCCTCCATTTTCTCATCTCTTAAATGGGCATAATCACATATTATGGTACATCATGTAATCACGTCAGGACAATAATATGGTCCCCATGATGTGATGTGAGGATAAAGTAAGATCACAGAGCAGTTCGCAGTTATAGTAGATATTAGCTGATATTATTATTTCCGCGCAGGTGTGTAAGTGCTAGGACCAGGTTTTTTTTTCTTTTTAAGTGAAACAAAGTATTTATTAGGAGGAAAAAGAGTGTGAATAGGCACACATGAGGGACTAGAGAGAGTGTCATCCTTTTTTAGTGAGACATTTTTTCCAGGTTCCCTCTGGCCAGTCATCTGACTGGGTGATTGCCTGCCTCTGAGCTGGGACCCAATTTTGAACTGAAGCCAGCCTGTTCTCTGAATAATTTTATTGGGCCTGTAGGGGCAAGGCGGCCTGAGGCTACAACCCAGGACCTGAGCACCTTTTCCTGTCCTGCAGATTTCCTGGGCGCGCCCCCTCTTCTCGCTGCTCATGCCACTAGGACTGGGGCGGCGGAAAAAGGCGCCACCTCTGGTGGAAAATGAGGAGGCTGAGCCAGGCCGTGGTGGGCTGGGCGTGGGGGAGCCAGGGCCCCTGGGTGGAGGTGGGGCAGGGGGCCCCCAAATGGGCTTGCCCCCCCCTCCCCCCGCCCTGCGGCCCCGCCTCGTGTTCCACACCCAGCTGGCCCATGGCAGTCCCACTGGCCGCATCGAGGGATTCACCAACGTCAAGGAGCTGTATGGCAAGATTGCCGAGGCCTTCCGGCTGCCAGCTGCCGAGGTACCCACTGGGGAGCTGGGCACCAGGGTTCCCTGATGGTGAGCTAGAGAGAGGCCAGAGCGTACATCCTGTTTGTGAGCTATGGCTCAGGTGCTGAAGCTGCAATACTGAGGCTTTACCCCAGTGAATTATGGGGAACTGGAGGCAGGACTGGATGCTGAGTTTCATCAGGCATCGGGAGGCCTGCACCCCACTGGTTTGTGGCAACCTGGAGGCCATAGAAGGAAGCAGCATTCCCATCAGGCGTTGTGAGGCTTGTGCCCCAGTGGATTATGGGGACTGGTGTCCACAGCTGGATACTGAGTCCCAGTCTGGCATGCATTAAGAGACCTGCAGCCCAATGTATTGTGGGTAACTGGAGACCAGGACTGGATGCTGAGTTCCTATCAGCACAGGGAGGCCTCAGCCCCAGTGGATTGTGGGAATGGACAGCCAGGGCTGGATGAGGGGTTTGTAGCCCAGCGGATTGTGGGAGCTGGAGGTCAGATGCAAGATTCACCCTGCTGTGATTCATTGGGAGGTCCGACCCTAAGGATTTCAGGGGCCAAAGGAATGGAGGAAGTAAGGAGGGTAACAGTGGGATCTTGTAGGAAGTAGATGCAGGGGTCTCAGTAGGCAGGATGGGTATCTGTGGCCCCTTCATTCATTCCAAAATCATTTTCTGATCACCCACTGCATGCCAGGTTCTATGCCCTGGAACCAGTAGGGAGATTTTTCTAAGACAGAAACCCAGCCCTAGCAGAGCTCACATCCTAGTGGGGGCCTTGACTGAGCTCTGGGGTGGTCAGGCACTGGAAGGGATACCTCCGGGCCCTTCCCAGTGCCCCTTCCTTCCCCCTCAGGTAGCATTTGGCAAAGGGCATTGGACAGAGGTGAGGGTTGAATGTCTCCCACTCCTGCAGGTGATGTTCTGCACCCTCAACACCCACAAAGTGGACATGGACAAGCTTCTGGGGGGGCAGATAGGGCTGGAGGACTTCATCTTTGCCCACGTCAAGGGGCAGCGCAAGGAAGTGGAGGTGTTCAAGTCGGAGGAGGCATTGGGGCTCACCATCACAGACAATGGGGCTGGCTATGCCTTCATCAAGGTACCTGGGGATGGGGCACCCAGAGTCTGGAGGGAAAGGCCTAGCCTATGACGGTAGGACCCAAGGGTGGAGCCACAGGGGCTGACAGCTCCTCTCCCCACAGCGCATTAAGGAGGGCAGCGTGATCGATCACATCCAGCTCATCAGTGTGGGTGACATGATCGAGGCCATCAACGGACAGAGCCTGCTGGGCTGCCGGCACTACGAGGTGGCCCGGCTGCTCAAGGAGCTGCCCCGAGGCCGCACCTTCACACTGAAGCTCACAGAGCCTCGAAAAGCCTTTGGTGAGGGGCTGCCGCCTACCCACCCCCAACCACACCACCCCCCACCCCTGGCTCCCACCTGCAGTACCAAGGGCCACCATCAGGTGGTGCCCAAACCCAGCTGGTGGTAACGGGTGGGAAAGGGGGTGGGGCAGCCCCACCCTTCTGCTGGCAGAAGGTGTTGGCTCTCTGCCCAGCTCAGGAAGAGGATGGAGGCAAGGAGGAAGTTGCCCCCACACCCAGCTTCCAGGAGCCATTAGCCTAGCCAAGCACCCCCAACCTGACCAACCCCCTAGCCCCAAGAAGCCAGGCTTGGCTGCCCTGTGCCAGCCCCCCTACTTTTTTGTCCAGGTTCATTAACTCTCAGGAATGGGCTCAAGGTCCCTGGCGTGGGGGTGGGGGACTCTAAAACCCTTCCCCAGGCAGATAGGTCTAGTCTACTGCCCAGCAGCTAAACCTCCTTGGCCTTGGGGAAAGTAGCTAGAGACCCGGACCCATCCCCTTCCTGTCCCTCCATCCCCTGGGAACAGGAGTGGTCCCCTCCAGCCTCCCAGCCCTTTTCCATTCCTAGCCCCTGGCTGCGCCTCCTACACCCCGGCCAAGCCAGAGTCAGGAGACCTGCCCTCCTGGGGTCACCTCAGCCCCCAACATCCCCAAAGCCTCCAGAAGCTTGGAGAAGGTGGAGGGTGGTCTGAGGCCGGGATGTCTGGGTTTCTGCCCAGAACATGCTGGAACTGGGCTCCTCCAGTCCTCACCCCTTCCCCCTATCTCCCACAGACATGATCAGCATGCGTTCAGGGGGTGGCCGCCCTGGCTCTGGTCCCCAGCTGGGCACTGGCCGAGGGACCCTCCGGCTCCGATCCCGGGGTCCAGCCACAGTAGAGGATCTGGTGAGTGTTCCAGCTGGGCCTCAGTGCCTCCCCACTCCCCCTCCCTCCACCACCATTTCCCTGTGAAATTCCTAGGTGGCAGCATCACTCTTAGCTGAGGGTCTCTGGGCACTGATGTCCATCTACCTCTGCCATCTCCCAGCTCTGGGACTTTCCTTGGGCAAGTAGACCTCAGTTTCCTAATCTGTGAAATGGGGCTAATAATACTGCCACTTTTGGGGTTGTCATGAGGAAGAACCATGGGTTTCTATATCAAAAGTGGGGTTAAAAAAAAAATTGCGCTCAGTATAATTACAGGTATACTCACATTATTATGTCGTCGTCCCTCTTCCCACCCCCAGCCTTCAGCCTTTGAGGAGAAGGCCATTGAGAAGGTGGATGACCTGTTGGAGAGTTACATGGGCATCAGGGACACAGAGTTGGGTGAGTGAGGAGGAGGTCATCAGGGTCTGGGATGGCTGGGAGTGTGGGAGGAAGCTGCGTATAGGTCCTGTGGGGCTGAGTCTACCCTGAACCTCTCTGTCATCTGTGCCTCCATTCTGCTCCCCCGTCCTTCCCCCTCCAGCGGCCACCATGGTGGAGCTTGGAAAGGACAAAAGGAACCCGGACGAGCTGGCTGAGGCCCTGGATGAACGGCTGGGTGACTTCGCCTTCCCGGATGAGTTTGTCTTTGACGTCTGGGGGGCCATCGGGGACGCCAAGGTTGGCCGCTACTAGGCCTTCTGCTGGACCTCGAGATGACTTGGGCCAGGCCCGGTGGGAGCCTCTGGGGCGGAGACACTGTAGCCGTACCCCAGCGTCAGTAGCCCGGAGATGATGCGAGCGGAGGTGGGGCCGGGCCTCTGCCCCTCCTCCAATCGGTACCACCCCTTTGGCAGTTCCCAGCCTGGCTGGGGCGCCCAGCCCCCCACCCCCGCCCTCCTCCCCACCTACCTCAGCCAGGGTCAGGCACAGTGGCGGAGAGGGACCAGCCAGATTGGGTGGCCACCCCCCCTCCCCCGCCCCCAATACTTTCCGCCTCAGCTGCCAAACTGGTCCCTCCTATCTCCCTGGGGCCTCGGGTTCTGTTTGGGGGTCGTGACCTCCCTAGTTTCCTGATGCAGGGAATGCAGGAGGGGGGTCTGTCCCCCGCTCAGCAAATGCAATAATACCCTCCTCTTTCACCACCCCACCCCCACCCCCGTCTCCCCAAAGGAGCCCCCTCACTGTGGAGTCTGTTACCTCCGCATTTGAAACACTAATCTGCTGTGAAACCCCCCCAACTCCCTCCCTCCCCTGCCCCCTCGTGTCTCCCTCAGCTCAGCCCCAGACCGAAGGGGCAGGAGGGAGGGATGATGGCAGTGGGCTTTTGTACCTGAATTTGCTGTCTGGAACATAAAGAATCTATCTGCTGTTGGATCTGTGTGGCGGCTTCAGGGTGGGAGAGGAGGGTGGGTCGGGGCTGGGAAAGAATGTAGCAGCTGAAATCCATCCTCTTCGGGCTCCAAATTGAATTAGGAGCTGGCCCTAGCCACCCGCCCCCTCCCACCCGTTCCGCCTGATGAGGCTTTTGGCTGCAAGCCACCAGGCTTCCAGGCAAGGCTGGAGCTTCTTCGCCTACTCAGGGTGCAAATCTTGCTCCCTCTCGAACAAAGCTTCCCGCCGCCCTCTGGCCTGATGTGAACAGCGGGCAAGAGGCAGTGGGCCCTTGTCTGTTCTGACCCAGTGGGCCGGAGAGCCCCCAGGCCAGAAAGTGAAAGTGTTACTCGCTCAGTCCTGTCCAACTCATTGCCACCCCGTGGACTGTATAGCCCGCCAGGCTCCTCTGTCCATGGAATTCCCCAGGCAGGAATACTGGAGTGGGTGGCCGACCCAGGGATCCAACCCCAGTCTTCTGCACTGCAGGCAGGTTCTTTGCTGTCGGGGCCAGAAGGCATGGAGAAAGAAAGATGAAGTGAACTGAAGATAGGTTCTCAGCCTGCCCCAGTCAGTGCTGATGGGGAGGAGCCCACCTCACGGCTCGGCGTTGCACCCTCACCCTCCCCACGCCCCCTGCTCTGCCCAGGCTGACTCAGATGTGTGGGGTCTGCCAGCATTCAGCACACACCATACTTCTGTGCTGGATGTAATAAACCTGGAGTGCTTGTTTTGACAACCTACTTCATCCTTGAGGATGGAGGGGGGACCCTCGCCAGATCTGGAGGGAAGAGCAAGGATTGAAGCAAGGGGAACCCAGCCAGTGGTCCCCACAGGAATGTTTGGGGGCGAGCTGAGAGGCAAGGTGTGAGCCTGCCTGCTCCCTGTTTCCAACGTGCAGGCAATGGGTCCTGGGGGAGGGTGCGGGAAAGGGATAACGCCAGGAATCCCTGGTCACCTGTGCGCACTTTGTGTGTCTGTGTTAATTGCTCCGGTTGTGAAGGGGTGAGGCTGGGTGTTGGGAGGGGTAGGACTGTCTCTTTCAGTGTTGGTGGTTTGTGACTGTTGAGAGAATAGGGTGTGACAGCTGTCTACACTCCAGGGTGTGTGTAACTGGCAGGGCTTCTGTGTGGAGTGTGGCTGTGTGACTTCATCTTGGGGTGTCCAGTGCCGTACACGGGTTTCTCTGGGTGTTGCTGTTACTAGGGGTGTGACCGGCTAGATCTTGGGGTATCTAGGGGGTTTCCACTCCTTATGTCTCAGGCATAGGCAGTGTGTTCCTGTGGGGCCTGTCTTGGACTGTTGGGGGCATCTCTGGGCAGTTTGGGGTGTGGCCAGGGGGCTCTGTCAGTGTTAGCGACTGTGTGCACTGCTCAGGGTGCTGGGTCAGACTGTTTGATGGCACTAGGGGCTGTGACGGACTTCCCAGGCGGCTCTGTAAAGAATCCACCTCCAATATATGAGATGGGGGTTCGATCCCTGGGTCCAGAAGATGCCATGGCCAAAGAAACGGCAACCCACTCTGGTATTCTTGCCTGGGAAATCCCATGGACAGAGGAGCCTGGCGGGCTACAGTCCGTGGAGTTGCAAAAGAGTCAGACACAACTTAGTGACTCAGTAACAAGCGGTGTGATGGCCCCTTTCTCAGGGGCCTGTATTTCAGGGTGTTGGAGTCTGTAACCTGGGTGTGTCTCAGGTGTTGGGGGTGACACTGTCTCAGGGTGACAGTGGCTGACGCCAAGGGTCTGAGGAACGTGGCTGCTGCTGGGCTGGAAACAGGCCATGATGGTGGCGGGGTCTTGAAATGTTAAGGGATACAATTGTGCATGTTTGGGTGTGAGACTCTGTGTGTGTGTGTGTACGCGCATGTGCCCCTCAGGGATGTGATTCTACTTCTTGGGGCAGGAGGTGAGGATGCAGCTGTGTTCCCACAGGTGTGGCTGTGTGTGACTTGGGACCACGTCCTAAAGCAGGATCTAGGAGACCGCCTATCGGTCACCACACCTCCTGGTCTCCCTACCCACTTCGGCCTCCTCCCTCTCCCTTCCTGGGGGACGACTGGCTGCACGCCTGGGCTTTAAGCCCCTGTGTAAATAATGGGCGGATCTCCTAGGCCAGCTGGGCCTGATCCAAACTGGTCCACCCAGGGCTCTGCCCACCACCACCCACCCAGCATCCAGGAAGGCTCTGGCAGGGCAAAGGGCTGCCGCTGGCTCCACTCAGGGCTCACTCTCCCACCTCGCAGCCCTGGTGGGGATAGCGGCACCCCCCCTAAGCCGCCCCCGCCTGCCCTGAGCGACACTCACATTTTCCAGTGTTTAGATTTTATCTGCTTTATTAATGAGGCAGGCAAGAGGCCCACGCCTGGGGGGTGGGGAAGGGGGCTGCTCCTGTCCACCAGGGGAAGAGGGTCATGGGGCAGGGAGGACAGGCCAACTTCCTGGAGGCCCCCACTTCCTCGGGAGGGGAGCTAAGGTCTGGGAATGGTCCCTGACCATTGCCAGGAGTGTGGGGGGGCGGTGGTCCCTGCCAACCCAGGTCCCCCGAAGGCATACACAGAGTGGAACGGCCCCTGGAGGCTGGAGTGGGCAGCGGGAGGAGGCAGGGAGCGGAGGAGCCGCCCCAGGAGGGAGGGAGGGGGAGGGAACGGTCTGCCGGAGAGCTCGGGCGCAGCAGACTGGGGTGCAGCTGGGCAGTGGAGCAGCGGGGCAGCAGGGGCCAAACGGCAGGCGATGGGGACCCTGTGTCCGAGGCAGCACCGGGTAAGAAGGCTTGGGCCCGAGGACCGTCAGTGGGGGAGGCAGGCATGGAAGGACGGGGCTCCCCCAGCCCGTGCTTCCTGTGTACAGCCCATCGGTCTGTCCTAGTTGATCTTATCCTCTGTCCAGCCTCTCTTTCCAGAAGACCTAGCAGTTCTGCCCTCTCAGCCCTCTCCAGGGGGTATCAAGGAATGGATGGTGATGGGTCAGCCTTGAGGCCTCTGGGGCAGGGAACGGGGAGCCAGCAGGAGGAAACTGGGCAATCGGGGTGGCAGCAGTGGTCAGAGGTAGGGCCTGGGTGGGAGACAGCAGGGAAGCTCAGCAATGGGAGTGTGGGGCACAGGGCTGGGGTTCTGAGGACAGGCCAGAGGTTCCAAAGGGACGGGTCTGTGTCACAGAGACGTGGCCTTGAGGACAGAAATGGAGCTATGGGGACAAAGATGGGGGTTGAGGGGACAGGGATATGGCCCGGGGGAAAGTGTGGTGAGGAGCGATGTGCCCATGGTGGGAGAGGCAGGGCTGTGAGCATGTAGAGTGGAACTGGAGTAAAGGGGACATGGTGATGGTCAGAGACGGGGCAGTGAGGTCAGGTGGGGCCCTGGGATCGGAAATGGGTTTATAGTTATCAGAGAGGGCTGGGGGGCCAGGAATTTGTGGTGGTGTCAGAATGGAAGGTGGGTGTCAGGTGGGTGGGTAAGGCTCAGAAGTGGGGTTGGAGACAGGTGGATTGAAGCTAGGTGAGCCCTGATGATCAGAGAAGGCGTGCAGTGAGGGCCGACTGGGGCCGGGAGCGAGAGGTCGGCTGATGGGGGCAGCAGAGGAGAAAACTGGATCAGGCGTGGGGCAGTCAGAGTCATTTAGTTGCCATGGGTACAGGGTCCCTAAGAGAACTCATGGAGTCAAATGGGTCGGGATGATGTGGGAGGGGAAAACCAGTTGGTCCCAGGCCAACGGCGGGACTTCACCTTCCCCTCCTCCCCTCTTCCCAGCCCCACGCCCAGCACCTGACATGAGCCCCTGCGGGCCCCTCAACCTGAGCCTGGCGGGCGAGGCGACCACGTGCACGGCACCCGGGTCCCCCAACACGTCCGCCGGACCACCGCTGGGCCTGGCTGGCACATCGCCCGCGCTGCCCATCTTCTCCATGACGCTGGGCGCCGTGTCCAACGTGCTGGCGCTGGGGCTTCTGGCGCAGGCCGCGGGCCGTCTGCGGCGCCGCCGCTCAGCAGCCACCTTCCTGCTGTTCGTCGCCAGCCTGCTGGCCACCGACCTGGCGGGCCACGTGATCCCGGGTGCGCTGGTGCTGCGCCTGTATGCGGCGGGGCGCGCGCCTGCCGGCGGCGCCTGCCACTTCCTGGGCGGCTGCATGGTCTTCTTCGGCCTGTGCCCGCTGCTGCTGGGCTGCGGCATGGCCGTGGAGCGCTGCGTGGGCGTCACGCGGCCGCTGCTGCACGCGGCCCGTGTCTCGGTGGCCCGTGCGCGGCTGGCTCTGGCAGCGCTGGCCGCCGTGGCCTTGGCCGTGGCGCTGCTGCCGCTGGCGCGCGTAGGCCGCTATGAGCTGCAGTACCCCGGCACGTGGTGCTTCATCGGGCTGGGCCCGGCGGGAGGCTGGCGCCAGGCGCTGCTCGCCGGCCTCTTCGCCGGCCTTGGCTTGGCTTCGTTGCTCGCCGCGCTCCTGTGCAACACGCTCAGCGGCCTGGCCCTGCTGCGCGCCCGTTGGCGGCGCCGCCGCTCTCGACGGCACTTCCCAGCCGGAGGAGGCCCCGACAGCCGCCGTCACTGGGGAGGGCGCGGACCCCGCTCGGCCTCCGCTTCGTCCGCCTCGTCCGTCGCTTCGGCCTCCGCCGGCCCGGGCGGCTCTCCGGGCCGCGGCTCCTCGCGCAGAACCCGCGCCCACGACGTGGAGATGGTGGGCCAGCTCGTAGGCATCATGATGGTGTCGTGTATCTGCTGGAGCCCCCTGCTGGTGAGGGGCGCACAGGTCCACTCCAACCCAGCTCCTTCCCACGCCCTCCGTGAGCCCTCCCACCCTTTTCCATCCTGAGTCCTTTCTCCCTGACCCAGCCAGGGCTCTGCCCTCTTGCCCCCACCTGCCAGAGTCCACCCTTTGCTCTCTCCCTCTGACGTCCCACTCTTTCTAGGTTCCTTGTCTTACTCCTTCCTGGGGTCTGTATAGTTCACCGGATCCAGGCAAGCCTCCCCTTCCAACCCCACCCTCCTAAGTGCCTTCATTCCCTAGCTCCCTTCTAGCATCACCACCTCTTTCCTTTTCTTCCTATAATTTTATTTTTGGCTGTGCTGGGTGTTGGTTGCTTCTCGGGCTTTTTCTCTCGTTGTGGCGCACGGGCTTCTCTTGCCCAGTGTCTTATTGCCCGGAACGGGCTCTAGGATTCACGGGCTTCAGTAGTAGAGGCATGTGGGCTCAACAGTTGCAGCTTCCAGGCTCCAGAGCACAGGCTCAGCAGTTGTGGTGCTCTGGCTTGGCCTCCCAGTTGGCATGTGGGCAGTCTTTTCAGACCAGGGATCGAACCCGCGTCTCCTGCATTGGCAAGCAGACTCTTTACCACTGAGCCACCAGGGAAGCCTCTTTTCCACCCTCTGTCCTTTGGGATATCTGGGACTTCTCGCCTGAGCATACACCCAATGAAGGCCTTTGCTTCTGCCATGCTCTGTAAGGCCCCGCTTTCCTCCCTTTCCACAGCTCCTTCTCAATTAGACTCCTACTTACTTTCACACTGCGTCCCTCCTCACAGCCCCCTTACTTCCCAGCTCGCTCCCACCCATCCCAACCCTACCCTTCCCCAGAGCCCTTTTCTTACACCGCCCCACTGCTCATACCACCTTTTCCCGCAGGTGGTGGTGGTGCTGGCTGTCGCAGGCTGGGGCTCCAGCTCCCTGCAGCGGCCGCTGTTTTTGGCCGTGCGCCTCGCCTCGTGGAACCAGATTCTGGACCCCTGGGTGTACATCTTGCTACGCCAAGCAGTGCTTCGCCAACTGCTTCGCCTGCTGCCTTCAAGGGCAGGCGCCAAGGGCAGCCATGCAGGGCTGGGCCTAACCAGGAGCACTTGGGAGGCCAGCTCGCTGCGCAGTTCTCTGCACAGTGGCCTCAGTTCCTTTTAGGAAGGCCCGGCGTCTAAGCCAGACCACCCGGGACCGACCTCAGTTCCGCAGCGCAGAGACTTCGGGGGATGAAATCGTTTTGCGGACAAGCCCAGGGCGGTGGGTCCTGTCCCGGCTGCAGCACCCTGGTGGCCGCGGGGAGGCGGCTGAGGCGCTGTGTACGCCCCCGGGGTGTGCAGTTTTTGAACTTGCCACGCGGGGGCATAGAGACTCAGAGCGGGAGTCGTGGGAGCATGCGCAAAACGCCATGGTCGCAGTCCTGGGGCGGGGGCTGCGCTGGGAGCAGAGCAAGAGGGTTGGGGGGCGCTAGTCGCCCCTGCTGCCATCAGGAATGACTCCCACAACCATTCGCTCTGTGGCCCTGAGCTTGCCCAACACAACCCCAAGTCCCTACCCACAAGCCACACCCCATCACGGGCCTCTAATTCCTCTACACAACTCTGAACCCTCTCCCATCGCAGCCCACCTAGGCTCTCCACCAGTCACAGGCCTGAGTCTCCACCATCCCTTGGCCCCTCTTCATATGACCCCCCCACCATAATCCAGGGGATCTCCCCATCACTCCCTACACCGCCAGTCACCCACTGCTTCCCTTCCCAACTCTTCCCACCTCCAAGCACTCTGCCCTACCCCCATCATCACTGTGCACAAAAAGAAACGGAGGATGCATGGATGGGGCAAACCCCAAAGGCCTTTTTAAAAACTACTAACAGCTCGGTGATGGCAGGGGCGGGGGAGGGGGCTAGCAGCCCCCGGCCACAAAGTCGAAGTCCCGGAAGGCCGCCTGTTCTGTGGCCGTGAGGGGCCGTGCGTCGCGGGGTGGGCTCAGCGTGGGGGCCTCCCCTGTGAATTCCTCATCGAAGTTGCTGACATCAGTGCGACCAGCCAGCGTGGGTACGAAAGGTGGCGGCAGGCGCCGGGCCAGCAGGGCATCCCAGCCCAGGGTCTGCAGGGTGAGAAGGGGGAGAGGTCACCAGGGGAGGATCGCAGACCGTAGGAGGGTCTACTCCTTGCGACCTGAGTCTGGTTCTTTGAGATTCAACATAGAGTCACACGACAGAGGTGCCAGGGGCATGCTGGGGGCTCAGGAAGGGTTAGGGTGTAAGTGTATGGAGGGGCGGGGGCGGCTGGGCTCATACACAGAGCAGTGCTTCCCAACAGGCCAGCCTGCAGTTAACTTGGGTGTGTGTAGGAAGGTCAGTGGGGGTAAATGGGAGGAAGCAAAGGCAGGTGAGTGTTGAGGGGAGGTAACAACGTTGGAAGTGAAGCCACTAGGTCTTGGGCATGGGGGAATGGGTCCTGGGGGTGGGAGACTTCACCCTGAAGAAAGGCTGTTTTTTCACATCCTCCGCGTCCCTCTCGCTGGATCCCAACCTCCGCTCTGGATTCCTCCGCAGCAGCTGGGTAGAGGGAGTTCCGTGTCAGTGTTCCCCTTCCCAGCCCCAGGGTCACTTCCCCTGGCTCACCCGGAGTTGGGCGGGGGTCCTTACCCTGCGCATAATGCCGATGGCTTCAGCGGACAGGAAGCGGGGGTAGCGAACCTCATCGTTGACGATGCTGTCAAATACCTCCTCCTCATCGTCCCCTGGGAATGGGGACTGGGACAAGGAGAGCTTGGATGAATTAGGCCCCTCTGACCATACCGCACCTGGTTCCATTCACCCAGGGCTCCAGCTGTACTTTGATACGGCTCACTTGGGAGGGGAAGGGCCCCAATTTACAGATGCAGAAACTGAGGCCAAGGAGGCAGAGCTACCTGTCCTCAATCAGACAGCCCTAGTGGAGGGTGAATCTGACACCCTCCCCCTACTGGATCAGCGGCAAAGAACCCGCCTGCCAATGCAGGAGACGTGGGTTCGCTCTGGGTCAGAAGATTCCCTGGAGAAGGAAATGGCAACCCACTCCTGTGTTCTTGCCTGGAAAATCCCATGGGCAGAGGAGCTTGGCAGGCTACAGTCCACAGTGTCACAGAGTTGGGCATAACTTAGTGATTAAACAACAACCCTCCCACCTCACCAGCACATACATAGGTTACCAGGGACAGGTAGGGTGGAGCTGCCTGGGATCTCACCTCACCAACCAGCATCTCATAGAGCAACACGCCCAGTCCCCACCAGTCCACCGCCCGAGTGTACGATGTGTCCGTCAGCACCTCAGGCGCCAGGAACTCTGGGGTCCCACAGAAAGTGCTGGTCCGGTCCCCATAGCCCATCCCTGGGGGGGGGGGGCAGCAAGGCCACGCGAGGTTATGGCAGAGGTCACAGCTCTAGCCCAGCCCAGCATGGGGTGGGCTAGACAGCCAGCCCTAGGAACCCAGTAGGGGTAAGCCAGGTGGGGCTGGGGGACTCCATTACCTCCCCTCTCTGTCTGAACCCCCAAAGTCAGCCCCGCAGACCCGAACCCCACCCCTCACCCTCCTTGCAGAGGCCAAAGTCTGCAATCTTGACATAGCCCTCGGTGTCCAGAAGCAAATTGTCCAACTTCAGGTCCCTGTGAGAAGGGGTGGAAGAATGTAAGGAGGGATGAGTGGGGATGTGGGTTCTGCCTGAAGCCTGAGGGCCCCCCAGTGGGCAGAGCGGGTATGTGCATGTATGCACGAGCCCACAGGCATGAACGCGCACGCGCGCGCACACACACACACACACACACACACACATGCACACACCTGTAGACAATCTTGTGTTCGTGGAGAAACTGCAGCCCCAGCACCACACAGGCCGAATAAAAGCTGCAGAGAGAGGCTGGTATGAGGGAGCCGGGTCTCCAGGCAAGGTAGGAGGGTCACAGAAGGCTCCCACATCGTCAAAAGCCCCACACAGTCCCCCATAACTCCAGGAGGTGTGGGGAGGCAGGGTGCCAGGCTCACACAGCACGGGGCTCCGAGAACACATCACTGTGGATGTGCAGCATCAGGTCCCCGCCAGCTGAGTACTCCATCACGAAGCACACGTGCTCTGGTGTCTGGAAACAGCCAAACAGGTTCACCAGAAAGGGGTGTCCCGCGTTGGTCACAGCTGCCAAGATCCGCTTCTCACACATCAGGCTGGGCAGGGCAGCGGGGAGCGGGATGGAGGTCAGAGAATGCAGCAGCTCACTACCCGACTCCCGTCATTCCCTAGTCTTCAGTCATCAGATGTTTGCTCAAAGGCCTTGAAAGGCTGTGCACACTTGGGCAAGTTGCTTAATGCGTCTGAACCTGCTCAAGAGGCACCCAGAATCCACCCACTGTCCTAGTAACAGTCCCCTGACTTCCTTTTGGGAAACCACCAGGGGAACCGTTACTTCCCTTCAGAGCACCCCATCTCCCAGGCCAGGAATTGGTTCATGAATGGGCAAGCCAAGCCAATGGATTCAAACTCAAGATTTCTGCTGGAATGAATAAGGGAGAAGGGCCAAAGCCAGCAGATGAGCCTTAAAGTGCTAAAGTAGGAGGTATCTCTGACCCCAGGAGGGGAGTACAAGCAAAGCCCACACAGATAAAAGCAGAAGTGAGAGACATCAACTGAGCACCTGGATACAGCCATGCCTGAAGGCAGTACGCCCCTGGGCTTTTCTGATCCAGAGCAATAAATTCCTCTATTTGCTTAAGCCTGTCTAAGTTGAATTCCTGGTTAATAAAAGGATGTCAAGAAGACTGGGACTATCTCAGTGCCTCTACTGGGCATTTACAGGGCGCAAGGCACTCTGCAGAATGATCTAGAGGCATCCTTCCATTGACTCCACCCGGCAACGCTGCAAGAAAGGAATTATTACTCCCCTTTTACAGATGGGGAGGCTGAGGTTCAGAGGATAAAGTGACCACTCTAAGGTTTCTATGCACACCTGTAGCAGAGGTAGGATTTGAACTCGGGGTCCTGACCCCAAAGCAGAGGCAGTACATGGCACCATTAACAGCACAGGCTTCAGAACCCGAGTCCCTAAGTTCAAGTCCCAGGCCTGCTGCTTACTGGCTATGTGACTTTGGGTAATCTGCTCGATCTCTCTCTGCCATCACAATTGGGACCATAACAGTGTTGACCTCTTAGAGCTGTTGTGAGGACCGAGCTACTCAATGTAAAGGACATGATGGGTGCTTGCTAAGAGTCCTTAAATACTGGTGGCTCAGTCGGTAAAAGAATATGCCTGCAATGCAAGAGACTACCTGCGATGCAGGAGACCCGGGTTCGATCCCTGGGTCGGGAAGATTCCCCTGGAGAAGGAAGTGGCAACCCACTCCAGTATTCTTGCCTGGGAAATCCCATGGACAGAGGAGCCTGATGGGCTACTGCTGCTGCTGCTGCTAAGTCGCTCCAGTCGTGTCCGACTCTGTGTGACCCCATAGACGGTAGCCCACCAGGCTCCCCCGTCCCTGGGATTCTCCAGGCAAGAACACTGGAGTGGGTTGCCATTGCCTTCTCCAATGCATGAAAGTGAAAAGTGAAAGTGAAGTCGCTCAGTCGTGTCCGACTCTTAGCAACCCCATGGACTGCAGCCTACCAGGCTCCTCCATCCATGGGATTTGCTAGGCAAGAGTACTGGAGTGGGTTGCCGTTGCCTTCTCCGTGGTGGGCTACACGGGGTCACAAAAGAGTCAGACACGACTTAGCAACTCAACGACAACTAGCTTAGTAAGCAGGAATGATTGTTATGAATCATTCTCACAGCAACTCCCAGGAAGGGAGTGCTCTGTCTCCCACTTCCCAGAAGAGAAGACTGACGTTCTCAGAGGGCATGAGCAGGCTCCCCACCTCTCCACCTCATCTCGAGCCACAATGTCCCCTTTCTTCAAAGCCTTGATGGCGAACAGCTCCCCGCTGGGCCGGAATTCGGAGAGCAGCACCTGAAACCACATTTGTCACAGGGGTGGCCTTAGCGGCCAGGCCAAGGACCTGGGGGTGTGGACCCCCAGCCCCCCAACTCCTTAACCCCCATACCTCACCTTCCCAAAGTGACCCCGGCCCAGCACTGCCAGGAACTTGAAATCCTCGAGGGTCAGGGGTGACTTCCTCAGAGGGCTGCAGAAAGACGGGGCTGGTGAGAAAGGGACAGTGGGCAGGGGTGGTGGGTGGTGGCCAGGGGAGGGGTGTCACCTGCACAGCGTGGGGCCTGGGGTCTCCTGGGTCTCTGAAGGCAGCTCAGGAGTGGTAGTAGTTGCCTGGATCGGAGAACTCTGTGACAGAGAGAGGAGGTCAGAGTACAATAACCCATAACCACAATGGATATGACCCATCTCCAATCTGACCTCTCGTCTGTATAGTCAAAGCTATGGGTTTTCCAAGAGTCATGTACAGATGTGAGAGCTGGACCATACGGAAGGCTGAGCCCTGCATAACAGATGCCTTTGAACTGTGGTGCTAGAAAAGACTCTTGAGAGTCCCTTGGACAGCAAGGAGATCAAACCAGTCAATGCTAAAAGAAATCAACCCTGAACAGTCATTGGGAGGACTGTTGCTGAAGCTCCAATACTTCTAACTTATTGCCTTTATTGCTAACAGCCTTATGGAACAACCTAATGCTTTACATCATATGCATATATAATGAAGAATCAAAATTAAATTTAAGTGGGAGAAAATTTACCTACTGGTTCTTCATTCCCCACTATAGAGACAGTTTTAAAGGTTCAACCAGTGCAAACAGGTATACAGTAGGAAAGACAGTTTTACCTGCCCCAGCTGCTCTCCCCAGAGCCAGCTTCTGTTAATGATATCACGGGTACCTTTCTAGATGGATTTTATACCCATTCAAGCATTTTTTTGTGTATGTGTATGAATGGCCATCACAGATGTCCAGGAGTGGAACGTCGGGGTCAAGATAATACCCATTTTTAACTCAACCAGCTTGCCCTCCCAAGGAGATGTAGTGATTCACATGCCTCCCACTGACTGCCTGCCTGTTCTCCCACATCCTCTCCAGCATTCAGTGTTATTCAACTTTTGGATTTTTTTTTTTTGCCAAACTCATCTATTTAATGATCTCATTTAATGCCATGAAGCATATGTTATTATTGCTGCCATTTTTTAGAAAATGAGGTACAAAATGCATTCAGTGGGATGGGTAATGGGACCAGCTCTTACATATGTGTCTACCCAGATGCCTGTGAGCTAGACCAGGGGTTGGTAAACTCCGTGTTTTGTACAGTCTGTAAGCTAAGAACCATTTTTATGTTTTTAAAGGGCTGAGGAGAAAAATCAAAGAAAAACACTTCATGATTCCTGAAAGGGATATGACACTCAGGAAGGCTTTCCCAGTGCATAGCCGCACCCCTCCGTGTCTCTATCACGTGTTGCTGCTTTCTATGAGAGCAGTATTGACGAGTCATCACTGTGACCCGTCTGACCCACAAAGCTGAAGATACTGACGATATGGTCCTTCAGAAAAAGTGTACTGCCCTCTGACCTAGATCAAGCTTCAGAATACTTTCATCACGCTGGCAGGCTCTCCTGAGTCCGCCCTCCTGTCAAGAAACTGCCCGGAGGAAACCGCTAACTTGACTCCTGTCATCGACATGAGTTTTAAACTTGATCGTTCTACAGGGTGGTGTGCTAAGCACCAAGAGGTGAAGCGGCTTGGCGAGGGTCACACTGATAAGAGGCAACAGAGCAGGAGTGGGACCCAGGTGGCCTGGCTCCCAAGCTCATGTTTTTATCTGGGATAGAAAATGAGACCCTAGCTCTGGCAGAGATGTGCTGTGTGACCAAGGAAGTTCCTGGCGAGAGCCTGGAACTTGAGCTGGGTCAAGGGGGTGCTCACCAGACTGGATGGGCTGGAAGGAGGACCCAGAGAGCTCTTCTGGGGTGAGCTGTCTGTCTCAGCCCCAAGGTTCAGCTTCTCCACAGATATGTCGCTGCAGCACAAGGAAGGAGGGCGCATCTAAGACCTGGCGCCCGGGAAAGCAGCCAGGGACAGTGGGCCTCCCAGGGCCCTGCCCCCCGCTTACCCCATGGACCGAGCCTCAGGTCCTGGTGAAGCCCCTGGGCTGAAGGTACCGGTGGCCGTGGCGTTGGGGATGAGCCTGCGGAGCAGCCGTACCCAAGTGGCGACGTCGATGTTCATCTGTCTAGCGCGCTGAAATGCCTTCCCTGGGGAGGGGTGGGGGGGTGTGGACATTAGCCTCCATGACACGCCTGGCACCCCTGGTCTTTGCCCTGCCCCGGTTCATCCCCTCACCTTGCTGCTTGGAGAAGATCTTCTTCTGTCGTCGGAGCCGGGGGATCCTCTCAATGACAGGGTTGCGGAAGGTTACCTGAGGGGAGGGGCTGGAGTGAGGACCCTGGCCCACCTCTAGCATCTCACTGGGGGAAGCCTCAGGGTCATAGGCGTGCACACCCATACGTTTCCGGGATTCCAGTTACTGTGGCATCGCGTCCAACCACAGAGTACCATGCAGCGTATTAAGGGGTCACAAAGCCAATCCATCCTTTGACAGGACCACCTCTTGAAAGTCACCCTGGAAAAGCAAGAAGCAGGCAAGCAAGCCCTCTTCTAGGGGTGGGGAGCAGCTCTGATTCAATAAGACCTACGGACGACTCCGGCAAATGGGAGCTACCCTTCCTCTAGCGTCCCGCCTCCCTACCTGTGCTCACAGACCAGCATCACCAGCATTACCTGGGAACCTGCTGGAAATGGGAGATTCTCAGCACCTCCACCCACCCTGGACCCACTGAATCAGAAACCCTGGGGGTGGAGCCCAGCATGTGTTTTCTAGCAAGCCTTCCAGGTGATGATGCTGGTGTCCACTCATGTGGGGAAACCACTGGTCTTGTGGAATTCTCCCAACTGCACCACATCTTCTGGAAGGTGCCAAAGTCACAGAACCGTGTGACTTTATGGGTGTCCCCGATCTGGTCACCTCTAGCCACGTGTGGCTACTGAAATGAAGTAAAATGTAAGCTGACTGAAAATGTCAGTCCCCCAGTCACACTAGCCAGACTTCAAGTGGCTAGCAGCTACTATATAGGAGGACACAGACATGGAACAATTCCATCTGCGACAGAACTCAACTATTGTAGGCTCATCGACAACAGAACTGCAGAAGGTTCTACAGGATAGTGCTTTGGGGAGAACAAAATAGAAGGTTGTAAGAGTCGGACACGACTGAGCGACTGAAGTGAACTGAACTGAAGTAAACCTTGGGGACTTCCCTGGTGGTAAAGAATCCGCCTGCCAATGCAGGAGACACAGGTTCAGTTGCCGACCCAGGCAGATCCCACATGCCGCCGAGCAGCTAAGCCCGTGAGCCACAACTACTGAGCCTGTGCTCCAGAGCCCGTGCTCCGTCACTAGAGAAGCCACGGCAATGAGAAGCCCGCCCACCACAACTAGAGAAAAGCCCGAGCGACAAAGACTCAGCCAAGACAAAAATAAAAATAACATTTTTTTTAAAAGAAACAACAATCTTTCTTAAAAAGAATAATAAGTAAATCTTGAAGACAAGCAGGACTGCCTCAGAATTCTTACCCCTGGGCCACCCACCACTACTGTCCACTTGGGCTTTGGACAGTCTTCCTAACAGAAGAATAATTTCATGGTCCTGCCGTCTGAAGTCAGCTCTTCTCTGTTCCTTTCCTTCTTGGTCCTGGGTATTGAGATCATGTAAGAATTTTCACCCAGATAGTAAGTAAGATAGCCCTTGACTATTTCAAGAATTTTTCTAGATATTTTTAGGAATTAGTAAATAATTTAGAAATTAGTGAAAAGTGACTAATGTTTTAAAATTTTGAAAGCATTTTCTAGTGAAAACTTAAGAGTAATATAGATTTTTTGTCTCTGTAGGCTTCCCTGGTAGCTCAGCTGGTAAAGAATCCACCTGCAATGCAGGAGACCTTGGTTCGACTCCTGGGTCGGGAAGATCCACTAGAGAAGGGACAAGTACCCACTCCAGTATTCTGGCCTGGAGAATTCCATGGACCGTATAGTCCATGGGGTCACAGAGAGTCAGACACAAGTGAATGACTTTCACAGCCAAGGAAAAGCTTCTTTCAGGTTAATCTTTAAACTCACTTGAACCCAACGACTCTCTTGATATTTATCCCATTCCTGAAGACAGAATTAGTTATACAGCTGTATTTTTTTTAATACTGCACACTGGGAATTTTTTATACTAGGGTTTTCGAGCTTGAGCTAGTGGTAAAGAACCCGCCTGCCAATGCTGGAGACATAAGAGATGCAGGTTTGATCCCTGGGTCAGGAAGATTTCCTGGAGGAGGGCATGGCAACACATTCCAGTATTCTTGGCTGGAGAATCCCATGGACAAAGGAGCCTGGTGGGCTACAGTCCAAAGCATCACAGAGTAGGATATGACTGAAACGACTTAGCACGCATACACTGGGAATTCTGTTTCTTTTTCATATGGTCTGATCTTTTTGCAAAGAAAACTGGTATTTAAATATCTAAGTAAGTGGTGGGGACTTTCCTGGTGGTCTAGAGGATAAGACTCCACACTCTCAATGCAGGGGGCCCAGTTCGATCCCTGGTCAGGAAACAAAGATCCCACATATGGCAATCAAGTCTACAAATTGCAACGACTGAACCCAAGCACTCTAGAGCCCAGGCGCCACAACTAAAGAAGCCCGAGAGCCGCAATGAAGACCCAGCACGGCCAAAGTAAATAATAAATTTTTAAAAAATCCAAGCAAGTAGCAAAATGAAAAAAAAAAGACAGAATTTGCCCCTAGGGTCAAGGACATGGGGAGATATATCTATACATAAATACATACATATGTGTGCATACACACACACACACACACATGCATGCATGCGCACACGTGAAATGAAAGTGTCAGTCACTCAGTCGTGTCTGACTCTTTGTGACCCCGTGGACTGTAACCCATTGGCTCCTCTGCCCATAGAACTCTCCAGGCAAGAATACTGGAATGGGTTGCCATTTTTTTCTCCAGGGGATCTTCCCGACCCAGGGATTGAATACAGATCTCCTGCATGGCAGGCAGATTCTTTACTATCTGAGCTACCAGGGAAGCAATTCATCTACGTGTGTGTGTGTATTGGATTGACCAAAAAGTTTTTTCAAGTTTCTATAAGATCTTATGAGAAAACCCAAACAAACTTCCTGTTCAGCCCAAGACATAAAACAGGGTACATAAGTATTTTAGGGGCAAATTTAAAGAATTTCTGAGAATAGTTCTGGTTAAATGAGGGGGCCAGTGACTTTCTTTCTCTGTGTCTGTTTCTTCCTCTGTCAAACATAACTAGTAATGGTCCCCCTTGCATGGGTTCTTGTGAGGATTTATAAGTCAGCGCCAGCACAGCACTTAGGACAGGGCTTGGCCATCCGACAAGGGGTCAGTTAGGAATGTCATTTAGACTATGGGCTCTCAATCGGAACACTGGCCATGTCTGGAGGCATTTTTAGTTGTCACAACTTGTGCGGGGTTGCTACTAGCATCCTGTGGGTGGGGACCGGGGATGTGACTCAGCACCCCACAGTACATAGAGCAGTCTTGCCACCAAGAATTATCCAGCCCAAATGTCCACAGTGCCAGGGGTCAGGGGCAGGCTCCTCTAATGAGGACCCTAACCCTGACGGCACTGGGGAAGGAGTCTCTGCTTGACTGTGGTTCTCATAGCAATCCCCATAATACGTTGCTTGGTTTTGCTTTTCTTTTCTGGCTGGACAACATTTTGCTATTCTTCTTTTTTTAATATCTTGTTTCAGAATGAAACCAATCCCAACTTTAGTCACGCATCATGGGACTAATTAAATGTACTTTCCTATCAAGGTTCAGAGACTAAGGGGAAAACACATCTTCCCCTTCTAGAAAACCAGGAGAAAGAGACACTAAAAGCAGTTTTCTGGGCTTTCCTGGTGGCTTGGCGGTGAAGAATCTGCCTGCCAAGGCAGGAGACACAAGTTCGATCCCTGGTCCGGGAAGATCCTACATGCCGCAGGGCAACTAAGCCCGTGTGCCACAACTGCTAAGCATGTGTTCTGGAGCCCAGGAGCTGCAACTATTGAGCCCATGTCCTGCAATTACTGAAGCCCATGCACCCTAGAGCATGTGTTCCACAACAAGAAAAGCCAATGCAATTAGAAATCCACATGTGCCGCAACTCGAGAGTAGCCTAAGCAGTGACAAAGACCCAGCACGGCCAAAAAAAGAAAGCATTTTCTTAGGATGGGGGTCAGGCTGTACCTCAGCCACCAGGCAGCCCTGAGGTTCCATGTCCAGCTGCACCTCATGCCTCTCGTTGTCCAAGAAATCCTCCAACTTCAGGAATTTGAGGGCACACAGGCCCCGCTGGTCCCGCCAGAACACAGCCAACTCCAGTTCCCGTGCCTCAGGGAAGAAGAGGGCTGTCACTTGGGGTGCCTGAGGCCCCAGGCCCCTCCTCCTCCAGCTCTCTCACTCCCCAATCTAACTCACCCTCTCCAGTTCCAGGGTAAAGCTCTGGTCCCAGGCACTGGGGCCACATGGCTTCCAGGATGTCTGTCCCACCACTGTGTTATCCAGCTTGAGCACAGTGCTCACCTCATCTGGAACAGGGGTGAGGGGAGGGTGTCAGGAGATTCTAGGGAGGAGAGTAACCTGTCATATCTTATTAATAAGAAAATCCTCTCTTCCCCTATTATATTCTGCTATGCTATATGACCAAGCTCTACAGTCCTGCCTTTCACGTTAAGCCCTTCAATCCATCTCCAGTTGATTTTGGTGTGTGGTATGAGGCAGGGATCCAAATTTACTTTTATTCTATATAAAAATTCCAGCAATATATTCTTATGTATTCAATCCAAAAAAATGCCAGCAAGTATACATTGGGAGATGCATAAATATAATGCTTACCTAACAGCTCTAAACTAGAAACACCTATGAATTAACATATAAATGGTAATATAGGGTTATTAACTAAACCATGAAATCTCTTATATTCAACTATTTTTTACCTAAAAAAAAAAAAAAAAGACAGCAATTTCATATGGCTCAGTCTAAGACAATTAAACCGGGCTAAAAATGAATGAAGTATAATTTCATGCAACGGTATGAATAAATCTCCCACACAATGTTGAATAAAAAAAGCCGTTACCATGGAATACATTCTGTATGATTCCACATATGTGCAGTTCAAACACAGGCAAATTAAACTGCGCTGCTTTGAGATGGAACATGGGTGCTAAAACCACAAAGCAAAGCGAGGAGATGATAGCAGTAAGAGTGAGGAGAGTAGCTACCTCTAGGGCAGAGGAAGGGGCTGGCATTGAGGAGGGGGCATGAGAGGGCTTCCAGAGAATTCTATTTCTTGACCTGGGTGGTGGTAACATAGGCGGTTACTCTATTGTTATTCTTCTTTTATTCATACTTTGACATGTGAGAATTCGTTTCTTTTCACATTGTGGTTAAAACTCACATAACATAAAAGTTACCATCATTATCATTTTCAAGTACACAGTTCAGTGGTACCAACTACTTTTACACTGTTGTGTAATCGTCACCACCATCATCTCCAGAACTCTTCATCTTTCCCAACTGAAACTCTGTCCCCAGTAATCAATAACTCTCCATTTTCCCCTCCCCATCAACCACTAGCAACCATTCTTTCCATCTCTATGAATGTATAAGTAGAATCCTACACTACTTGTTGGCTTCCTGGGTGGCTCAGTGGTGAAGAATTTGCCTGCCAATGCAGGAGGCGCAGGTACATGGGTTGAACACAGGGATTCAATCCCTGGCTTGGGAAGATCCCTCAGAGAAGGAAATGGCAACTTGCTCCAGTTTTCTTGCCTGGGAAATCCCACGGACAGAGGAGTCTGGCGGGCTACAGGTCACAGGGTTGCAAAAGAGTCGGACACAACTTAGTGACTAAACAGCAACGAAAAGACAAGAAGTCCTCATGCTCAGTTGCTAAGTCGTATCCGACTCTTTTGCGACCCCATGGACTGTAGCCCACCAGGCTTCTCTGTCCATGGGATTTCCCAGGCAAGGATACTGGAGTGGGTTGTCATTTTCTTCTTCGGGGAATCTTCCTGACTCCAGCCCACCACACCCACCTCCAGGGTCCCTGCACTGGGATTAAACTCGTGTCTCCTGCACCAGCAGGCAGATTCTTTACCACTGAGCCACCAGGGAAGCCCACTTGTCATTTTACAACTGGTTTATTTCACTTATGTACTTAAGTTCATCCATGCTGTAGCATGTTTCAGAATGTCCTTTAAGGCTGAAAAATCCAGAGAATTCTATTTCTTGACCTGGGTGGTGGTGACATAGGCAGTTACTTTAGTGTTATTCTTCTTTTACTCATACTTTTAAATGTGTGTATTCACTTCTTTTCACATTGTGGTACAACTCATAACATAAAATTTACCATCGTTATAGATGTATTTCTACAGAATAGAATCCATTTCTATAGAATAGACTTCTCTGGAATCCACTGTGTGGATGGACCACAATTTGTTTATCCATTCATCCATCAACAGACACTGGGTTGCTTCTGCCTTTTGACCACTGTGAATAATGCTGCTATGAACATGGGTGTGTATCAAAATCTCTCTGAGATCTGGCTTCCAACTCTTTTGAGCATTTATTCAGAAGCAGGAATACTGGATCTAAGGTGATTCTGTTTCATTATTTGAGGACCTGCCATGCTGCTTTGCATGGTGGTCACACAATTTTACATTCCCACCAGCAGTGCAGAAGCCTTCCAGCTCCTCCACATCCTCCCTAACACCTGTTATTTTATCTTGTTCTATCTTACAGGAGCCATCCTAATAAGTGTGATGAACCCCTTTCTCAGAATGTGACCAATGTGGGGAATCAGGGACCACCCCCAGCCTACCCCACCTCATGCCTCCCGGACATCAGTGCCACTCACTGGTGTTCTCGGCTTCCGCTTTGAGGCTGCTCCTGCCACTGAGGCTTCCGGTTCGGCTGTAAAGACCTCGGGCTGGGCGGCTCAGGAAGGGGGTGCGGCTGTCAGGGGTCCCAGGGCCCCCCACCGAAGGTGAAGGGTTCCAAGGGATGGTCTCTGGAAGGTCTCTGCAGCCCACCACACGCACCTCCAGGGTCCCTGAGAGAGGGGCAGGCTCATGGGGTGGGTACCTCTGGGGCAGGACGAGGGGAGCAGGCGCAGGTGAAGAGGGCATGTGCAGAAGTGGCCAGAGAACAAGTGGGAGCTGGTGAGGGACAATCGGGGTGGGGGTCTGCTGTAGAGATGGCGGTGCCCAGAAGAGAGAAATGGGACAAGGGGGAGGGGTGGGGCAGTCTGGGGAAGGGCTCTAGACGCTGAGGTTTAGTGACAGAAGAGCAGTTCAGAGTGTAAGCTGGAGGTCCAGGTGGTGGTAAGCCAGATATGACTGGGGGGTCCAGGGTAGGATTCGGTAGGCTAGTCTGAGGTCTGACACTGGGGCTGGAGTCTATGGTAGGACTGGTCTGGGGAGGTAGTGGCTGACGGATCTAAGAAGAAAGGGGTTGGCTAGTCTGGTGGTGGGGGTCAGAGGTTCAGGATTGAGGGTGCTGAGAGTGAGGGACTATGAGACTGAAATCGGGGACTCTGGCTGGAGAGAGAAGACAGGGCCCTTCAGGGAGGGGTGGGGAAAGTGAGGATGGGGCTGTTGTTGCTGTTGTTGTTTAGTCACTCAGTTGTGTCTGACACTTTTGCGACCTCATGGACTACAGACTACCAGGCCCCTCTGTCCACGGAATTTCCCAGTCAAGAATAGTAGAGTGGGTTGCCATTTCCATCTCCAGGGGATCTTCCCGACCCAGGGATCAAGGACGGAGAGACACGGGCAAGAGTCTCTGGGAGCGCAAGGTGGGCTGGGAAGTCTAGTGTCCATGGGTCTGTTTGGCATAGAGAAATGGGGCCCAGGGCTACAGGGTTGGGGTGAATGGAGAGGGAGGGGACAGTGGGATGGGAGTCCAGGACTGGGGAGAATGAAGATCCCAGTTGCGGGTCTTGGGGCTGGGGGCCAGAGGGGCAGGAGTCTAGAGCTACGAGGGTGGGGTCCTGATTTGGGGCGGGAGCGGGGGAGGACGGGGAGGTGTCGGGACCCACCTGTGAGTGGTGCAGGCTTGCTCAGGGTGCTGTAGTGCGTGGCGGGGAAGGGCCCGGTCAGGCGGGCACTAAAGGCTGCAGATGAAGCCGCGGCGAGCTCCTCACGCAGCAGCCGCCCCTTCGGGTGGTCAGCGGGCAGCTCCCCAAGCCGCCGCTCCAGCGCCTCCCGAAGCAGCCCCAGCTTCTGGTTGGACTCGGTCAGCTTCTCCTGGGCCTGAGGTGGGAGAAGCCTGGCCGGGCTGGGGGCGGGATCCGGCACGCCCCTCCCCGACTAAGGCTAAGTCCCACCTGGAGCTCCTCCCCGGAAGCCGGAGCTCCTCCCCGGAATCCCGAGCCCTCAAATCATCTGGGTCCGACATGAAAAATAAGCCCCCACCCCTTGCTGAAGCCCCACCTCTCCGGGTCGACGCCCCGCCCCTCACCTCGCTGACGGCTTTGCGGTCCGGAGCCTTGGCGGCGCTGAGCAAGCGCAGCACGTTCTTGGCGCCCTCGGCCACCGCGTGCTCCACTCGGAAGTGGTGACGCAGCTCCTCGATGCGCAGCTCCACTGCCCCCAGGTCCGGACTCCCTGTGGGCGTGAGACACGAGGCAGTGAGGCCAGCCTGAGCCCCGGGTCCAACTATCCTGGTTCTAGAGACATGCAGCCATCTGTAGGAACAGTCACTGGCCAGAGACAGATAGCCATCAACAAGCATCACTCCCTCCCAAGGTAGGGGGTCATGGGGACAGTCACACTGTCACCCACGGGCAGACAGCCACACATGCACCCGGATGCTGTCACTCTTTTATCCAGACACCATCACCCACAGAGCCAGTCCCAGGGATGTAGTTAAGCTGCCACCCAGGGGCAGTATTATATACAGACACACAATTAACACATACTTAGGGAACTTCCCCGGTGGCCCAGCGGTTAAGAATCTGCCTTTCACTGCAGTGGATGAAGGTTCGATTCCTGGTGAGGGAACTAAGATCCCACATGCTCCGGAGCAACTAAGCCCATGTCCCCGCAACTACTGAGCCTGCCCACCACAACTAGAGAGTCTGCCCCGCAAGGAAAGATCCCGCATGATGCAATGAAGATCCTGTGTGCCACAACTGAGACTCGATGCAGCCAAATAAATGACAATAAAACACACACTTAGGAACAGATACGTTGCTGATGGGAACACAAGCTGCTTTCCAATGGAGGCAGTTTGGTGATTTGTCAGAATTATAAATGTATCTACCTTTTGATTTAGCAATCCCAGTTCAGGTACTTTATCCCATAGAAACAACTTTGCACTTGATATATGTTGTTTTTGCTTTTGTTTGGCCATACCATGCAGCATGTGGGATCTTAGTTCCCTGACTAGGAATTGAATTGCACCCCTCTCCCCTGCAGTGGAAGTACAGAGTCCTAACCACTGGACTGCCAGGAAATTTCCCTTGATATATGTATTATCCGTGGTTATTCATAGCCTTTTTTTTAAGAGCAAAAAATTGGAAGATACCTCATTTCCTCTAGTGGGGGTCTGAGTAAATGAATGGTGACCACCCACACCATGAAATACAACATAGTTGGAGGAACAGGAACAGTGTCAGATAGATGTCATCAGACTGTCACTCCGAGGGTGACAATGGCATTGTCACTTTGTCACCAGTGTAGGCCTTGGAACACACGTACCCACACACTCTCACAAAGATGCCATCACACTGCCACACATGGGGAAGACTGATATTACAGACACAGACGTACCCTGTCTGTGCTGTGCTGCATGCTATCATTTCAGGCGTGTCTGACTCTTTGCGACCCCATGGACTGCAGCCCACCAGGTTCCTCTGTCCATGGGATTCTCCAGGCAAGAATACTAGAGTGGGGTGCCATTCCCTTCTCCAGGGGAGCTTCCCAACCCAGGAATCGAACCTGCAGTTCTTCCATCTCCCACACTGGCAGGCAGGTTCTTTACCACTAGCACCACCCGGGAAGCCCTATACACCTTGTCAACTCCCAGCAAAAGGACATGTCACAGGGACAGAGGGAAAGTCACAAAACATAAACACCCTAATGGGACAGAGTCAGTCAGTTCAGTCGCTCAGTTGTGTCCGACTCTTTGCGACCCCATGAACCGCAGCACGCCAGGCCTCCCTCCCTGTCCATCACCAACTCCTGGAGTTCACCCAAACTCATGTCCATTGAGTCGGGACAGAGTCACACAATGGTAAAACTCACAGGGCTCTAATTCCAGCCCAGGGAGGATCACAGCAACACAGTCACACTGCCACACAAATAAGGCACAGGGACAGGCAAAGAAATGCCAGCATGGGACTTCCCTGGTGGTCCAGTGGTTAGGACTTCACCTTCCAGTGCAGGCAGTACAGATTTGATCCCTGGTTGAGGGGTGAGGGTCCCACAGGCCTCACAGCCGGGCAATCAAGGCATGGAATGGAGGCAGTGTTGTAGCAAATTTAGTGAGGACTTGTGGACACAGTGGGGGAAGGAGAGGGTGGGACGAATAGAGTTGCGCTGATGTATAGACACCACCACGTGTAACACATACAGCCAGTGGGAATTTGCTGCATGACGCAGGTAGCTCAAACCAGCGCTCCATGACAACATAGAGGGATGGGGTTGGGATGGGGTGGGACGGAGGTTCAAGAGGCAGAAGACATATGTATACCTATGGCTGATTCATGCTGATGCATGGCAGAAACCAACACAATATTGTAAAGCAATTATCCTCCAATTAAAAATAATTTTTTTTTTAAGAACAAAAAAATGGTCCACATTGAAAAAAAATCTTTAAAAGAAATGCTGTCACGATGTCATACAGTCAGGGCAGCATGAGCAATAATCATAGACACAGAGAACCCACGTCACAGCGAAACAGGCTGGCTTCATGCTCAGAGTGAAGTCCCAGGGATACAGCCACAGCGCAACAGAGGACACAGCCACAGTCACCCAATGGAACAGGGGGTAGGCACAAGGATACACTGTCACCTAGGTGCAGGAAACCTGTCACCCACAGACACAAGGTCACAGTCATGCTTATCCATGGCTGTAGATTTCAAGGACAGTCTTACAGTCCTATATGATGACCTAGTCTCAGACGCAAGCATTCCTACAGTCACACTCACCCACAGCTGCGTGGCGCCCACCAAGGCGTTTGTCATATGTGCCCAGATGGTCGTTAAGACTTTTACACTTACAGGGACAAGATTAGGCTGTCACCGAAAGTTACACTGCGAGGACACTGTAAGGAGGCAGCCATTGATGAATCTGGAAGAGGGCTCTCACCAGACGCTGCATCTGCCAGCGCCTTGATCTTGGACTTTCAGCCCCCAGCACAGTGAGATAAATGTCTGTTGCTTACATGCCCTCTCATCCCCAGTCTGAGGTACTGTGGTGGAGCAGCCCAAACACACTAACACCTACCAACAGCTGACACGCTCTCGTGGTGACACAGGAACTCTCATAGTTATGGGGCATGTGGACAAACTCTGGTCCCCACGGCAAATACCACATTAACACTGACAAACGTCACTAGTACAGTCACCCCTGCACGTGATACCTGCAGAATTGATGCATACAATACAGCCTGTCTCAAATTCAGGATGACAACTGGGTTGAGATGTCCTCAGGCATTCAGACACTGAGATACATAGGAAACACACACATGCTGTGGACACCCACAGTTTCATATGACTGGGGCCAACACGGCAAGGCAACTGCCTAGCCCAGGGATCCACACATTTTTTCCATCAAGAGCCAAAGGGTAGGACCTCCCTGGTGGTCTAGTGCTTAAGAGTCTGCCTGCCAATACAGGGGACGTGGATTCAACCCCTGGTCCAGGGAGATTCCATATGCTGCAGGCCAACTAAACACCTGCTGCACAACCACTGAGCCTGTGATCTAGAGCCCATGAGCTGCAAGTACTGAAGTCCAAGAGCCCAAACTCTAAAATAAAAGAAGCCACTGCAATAAGAAGCCTTCACACAACGAAGACCCAGCACAGCCAAACTTGAATAAATAAATTGTTTTTTTTAAAAAAGAGCCAAAGGGTAAATATTTTTGTCTTTGTGGACCAAAGGCTCTGTTGCCACTACTTGGCTCCACGGTCACAATGCAAAAGCAGCCGTAGGTGACAGTAAATGAACAGGCATGGCTGGGCTTTCAGTATTTCCAAAACAAACAAACAAACAAAAGGCAGCAGCAGATTTGGTCCAAGAGCTGTAGTTTGCCAATAACTGATCACGTGCAAATCTTGAGTGGGACAGAATAGGAAACTGGGGCCTAGGGAGGGTCAGGAATGCATTCTAGCATGGTGAGTCACAGCATCTACCTCCCTGCCTTAGAAAGGGACCCCTTGTGGGGCTGGGAGCTGAACTCTGCAAGGTGGAATGCAGGGGAGGCTGTCTCAGGGTGATGCACTCACCTTGAGCCTCGTCGGGGGCCGCCTGGCTCTCCAACTGGCAGGCCTGCAGTGCCCGGCGCAGTTGCATGCGGATGATATCTATCTTGGTCTTACTGTCTTGCAGCATCTGCTGGGCTGTCAGCAGCAGCTTCCGGTCCTGATGGCAGAGACAGGCCGTGAGGGAAAGACTGGGCAGGTGGGGGTCTGACCACCCGTCCTGGTGTCCACCCCAGGCAGGCTCTGGGTGACAGAGCATTCGTGTGTGGATATGACAGAATGTGTTCCTGGGTGTTGAAGGGAGATGGAGCCTGTGGCATGTGAATCTTGACAGCTGCCACCTAACAGCTGTGTGACTTTGGACAAGCTGCTCAACCGCTCTGGGTCCGTCTGCTCATCTGTGGGAAGGGGAGTGTACTAATAGCCCCAACCACCACTGGGCTGAGGATTAAAGGAGGTAATCTGTGTGCAGGGCTCAGAACTGTGCCTGGCACCAGCAGGCACTGTATTTGAGTCAGCTGTTAGGATGGTGTGCATGTGTGAGTGTTCCCCGCAGTGGGCGCAGCATTGCCTGTAGTCATGTGGGTGAGTCTAAGGGAGACTGGGTGTGAGACAGTTGTAGGCAGTTGCAGGAAGCAGGGTCCTGATGTTGGTGTGTGCAGTTCAAGCTACAGGGTTGACTGGGCATAGCCAAGGACCCTATGTGTGTACAAGTGCCAGGAACTGGTGGTGGACTTTTCCATTGACTTGGTGCTATGTTCAAAACCAGGCACTGTTAGACTTCCCTGGTGGTCCAGTGGTTAAGAATCCAGCTGCCAATGCAAGGGACACAGGTTCAATCCCTTGTCCGGGAAGATTCCACATGCAGCAGGGCAACTAAGCCCATGTGCCACAACTACTGAGCCTGTGCACCCTAGAGCCTGTGCTCCATGACAAGAGAAGCCACTGCAATAGGAAGCCCATGCCCTGCAACTAGAGAGTGGCCCCCTACGCTCCACGACTATAGAAAGCCTGAGCACTGTAATGACATCCCAGAGCAGCCAAAAACAAAAATAAATAAAATAAATGTTAAAAAAGCCAGGCACTGCCACTCTGTGATGAAAGAAGACTGGGTACTGACTGAAGGGGTCAGGAGGGCACTTCTGGGTGACAGGAAAGGTTCTGCAGTCCAGTAAGGGCGCTGGGCACCTAGATAAAACTTCACTGGCTGTACCCAGGTTTTCCGCACTTGATGTCCATTTATTACACCTCAAGAAAAGGTTAAGAAAAATCCTGCCTGGTCGGTGTCCTCCTGTGCGATATTCACATTCGTGTGTGCACTCACAGGCATGGATGCTCTCTGGGCCTCTAGCTGTAGGTCTAACTCTGCCCGTGGGTGTAAAGTGTCTCTGGGTGTTGCTGCCAACTTGTGACTGTGTACTTGGTGTTGGTACAACTGGGGGTACGTCTGTGTGACAACTCTGATCTCTGGGCGTGAAACACTGACGGTGTGTGTGTCTGTGCGTCGAGGTGTCCTGTTGGCCTGTGCTGTGTGTCCTGGTGTTCTATGATGGTGCGTGTCTCTCCGTGTCTAGAGGTGACTGTGGTGGTTATCCGCCACGTTTTTTCTGAGAGTTGTTACTGCCGTGAATCCAGATGTTATGACGGTGTGCGTGTGTCTCCGTGGGGATATGCCACTGTGTGTCTCTGAGAGTTTCTGGGAGTTGTTACTGCTGTGAATCCAGATGTTATGACAGTGCATGTGTGTCTCTGTGGGGATGTGCCTCTGCATGTCTCTAGATGCTGTGATGACCGTGGGTGTGTCAAGATATTATGATGACAGTATGTGTGTATCTGGGCTTCCCCGGTCGCTCAAAGTGGTAAAGAACCCGCCTATCAACGCAGGAGACATGAGTTCAATCCCTGGGGTGGGAAGATCCCCTGGAGGAGGAAATGACAACCCACTCCAGTATTCTTGCCTAAAAAATCCTATGGACAGAGGAGCCTGCTGGGCTACAGTCCATGGGGTTGCACAGAGTCGGACATGACTGAGCCACTAACCAGTAACATGTGTGCATCCAGGCGTTGATCTGTGTGTACACGTCAGAGATGCCACCCGCAGTGGGAGGCTGCATGCTGCCCTGTCTCTGGGGTAACTGAGTATGGGGGGCAGTCTCTGCCATGTGTCTATCTGACATCACCCACAGTCATCCAGTTTCCTATCTGACCCCACCCAAGCTGCCCACACTCCAACCCTGCTGCAGAGTCACTCAACAGCCCTCCGTCCCCAACCCAGAGCGCCCCAGCCTCCTGGGGGCAGATGGAGGTACCACCCAGCCCCCCATCCCACGTTCCAGCCTGTGATACGCCTGCAGGTGTACATGCACATGGGGGGGTGTGCACGAACGCTGCTCCCACCTTGGTGCTGCCGTTGCTGTACGTCTGGATCATGTTCTCTGCCCCCTGCTTCACCTTCAGCTCAATGGCCAGCTGCTTCTCCAGACCAGCTACGCGGCTCAGGTTGGTGGCTGAGCAGGCAGAGTCGCCTGTGCCAGGGGACTGGGGGGCATCTGGAGGGGTGGATGGGGCAGAGTCACCATGGCCCTCCTCTCCAGCTGCCCAGGCGCTTTTGCACCAGCTGAGAAGATCCACCCCTGGGCCTGGGAGGAGGAAGAGCTGGGGGCCAGGGGCCACGGGCCACAGGGCCCACTCCCCACCAGCCCTCATAGGGAAACCCTTTCAGGGCTGGGGCAGGACCAGTGTGAATGAACACAGGTGTGTGTGAGTCCTTGGTGTGACTGTACATATCTTTGTAGAGAGGGTATATATACCCCTGACGATGTACACGATTGTATAGGCGTCAGTGGGTGTGGCTGTGGTTAAGTCTGTGACCTTCAGGGTGTTGGCATAACTGAGTGTGTGTCTCTGCAGGTGCTAGTGTAACTGTGAGATGCGAGGTGTTAGAATGATTTTGTGAGATTCTGGGTGATGGGGATGACTCTGTGCACGTTTGCAACTGTCAGCACAACTGTGCATTCAGATCTCCTGGCACTGGTGTGACAGCATCCGAGTGTGAGAACAGCTGGCCATGTGTGTCTCTGGAGGTTGACACAGCTCTGTGTGAATCTCCAGAGAGTGGCATGACCATCAGAAGGACTCTGGGTACAGCTGTGACAGGATGAGGTTTTTGAGTGTTGGCTAAACTCTTTTTCATTATCTCCAACTGTTGATCTGACAGTGCTGCTGCTCCTGCTGCTGCTACTAAGTCGCTCCAGTCATGTCGGACTCTGTGCGACCCCATAGATGGCAGCCCACCAGGCTCCCCATCCCTGGGATTCTCCAGGCAAGAACACTGGAGTGGGTTGCCATTTCCTTCTCCAATGCATGAAAGTGAAAAGTGAAAGTGAAGTCACTCAGTCGTTTCCGACTCTTAGCAACCCCATGGTCTGCAGCCTACCAGGCTCCTCCATCCATGGGATTTTCCAGGCAAGAGTACTGGAGTGGGGTGCCACTGCCTTCTCCGTCTGATAGTGTTAGCCTCCAGATATTGACACACCAAAGTGGTGTGTGGGTGTTGGGCTAAGCGGTGCTGAGTCTCAGGTCTTGTCCAGTTGTGTGTGTAAGTCTCAGGCTGTTTATGGGTTGGTAAACACCTGTGACAGCAGCTCTGTGTGACTGAATCTCTGGGGGTTGGTGTGAGGATGTGTGAGTCCTTAGGTCTTGTGTATGTGTTGGTGTGACTGAGTGTGCATTTACCTGGGTGCTGGTTGGCAGTATGGAAGTCTCTGGGTATCCACAGAATAATGCTGCTGTTGTTTAGTCACTCAGTCATGTCCGACTCTTTAGTGACCCATGGAGTGTAGATGGCCAGGTTCCTCTGTCCATGAGATTTCCCAGGCCAAGAATACTGGAGTGGGTTACCGTTCCCTTCTCCAGGGAATATTCTCGACCCAGGGATCGAACCCAAATCTCCTGCACTGCAGGCAGTTTCTTTACTGCTGAGCCACAGGGTAGGCCCTTAGAGTTGTCTGGGTGCTGGCGTGACTGTGTGTGAGGGTCTCTGGCTACTGATATGATGTGTGTTACATCTTCGTTTTTAGTTGTAAGATGAAAAAGTTCTATAGATTCCTTGCACAAAAATGTGAAAATACTCAATACCACTGAGCTGTATGCTTAAAAATGATAAATTTTCTGTAATGTGCTTTTTTCCAAAACTTTTTATTTTATATTGGAATATAGGTGATTAAGGGGCTTCCCTGCTGCCTCAGTAGTAAAGAATCTGCCTGTAAAGCAGGAGATGCAGGTTCAATCCCTGGGTTAGGAAGATTCCCTGGAGAAAGAAATGGCAACCTATTCCAGTATTCTTGCTGAAAAATCCCATGGACAGAGGGGCCTAGCAGGCTGCTGTCCATGGGGTCACAAACATGGGGTCTAAACAGAAGCAATAATAGTAGCCAGCTAACAATGCTGTTATACTTTCAGGTGCTGTTATGTGTTTTTTTAATCACAATTAAAATTTTTTTTAATCAGTTGGAGCCTTTAGGCGTTGTCTGGGTGTGGGTGTGACTGTGAGTCTGGATATTTGTGTGATACCGTGTAAGCCCTTTGGTGGTGTCCAGCATGGGTGTGACTGTGTGTACCTTTCCCTGGGTGTTGGTTTTGGCCTTTGGTTTACCTGCATTTGGGCCTCCCAGGTGGCACTACTGGTAAAGAATCTGCCTGCCAATGCAGCAGACACAAGAGATGCAGGTTCAAACCCTGGGTCGTGAAGACCCCCCTGGAGAAGGAAACAGCAACCCACTCCAGTATTCTTGCCTGGGGAATTCCACTGGACAGAGGAGCCTAGTGGGCTACAGTCCATGGGGTCACAAAGAGTTGGTCACGACTGAGCACTTGTCAGCAGTAATAGCAGCCGCCTGCATTTTCAGGTTGGAAGCTGCCATGACCAAGTGTGTCTCCCTGGGGGTCAGTGGCAAGGGGCTGGCTGGCCTCACTCTGGGACACAGTCAGTGAGCCCTGGGCAGTGGAGGCCCCCAATCCCGCATCCCCCACCCCCAACCCCAGGGAAGCCTGGCTTACCGTGCACGCCCACCGCAGGGTCGGGCAGCACCACGTGGGCATGCAGCTCCTGCAGCTGCTGGTGCAGCAGGTCAAGCCTGCGTGAGGAGCCACGCAGCACCAGCTCCACGGGGCCCAGGTTACGGCCCAGGTCGGTGGTGGCTCGCCGCAGATTCTCTGCCCCTTCCTTCAGCTTCAGCTCCTTGCGGATCTCCCGCCGCAGACGCTCCCGCTCCAGCTCCAGCTGCTGCTGTACCCCAGGGGCTGCCAGATCGGCACCCGCCAGGCCCAGCTGCTCCAGCAGGGACCAGCTGCGCGGCTCACTCTGCAGGGGACGGAGCAGGGTCAGTGGGGCCAGGGCGACTCTGGGGGTACAGACCACGTTCAGCCAGCCTGGCCCAGCCTCCTCCTGGCGGGGGGTACTCCTGACACAGGGCCAGCTCCATGTCCTCCGATGGTCCCCCAAAACTGGGAGGTGAGAAAAGGCCCTGTGCCTGCTTCCTGACACCTCCAAACTGTGAGGTCCCAAGGGCAGGGCCTTCTCCTTGCCTGTCCCCTCAGACAAGAGGACCACAGGTACAGTTCAGTCTCCCCCACTCTGTCCTCATGCAGTGGGATCCTGCAGGGCAGATTCCATTGCCCCATCACTGGGTCCCCACAGCTCGGGGTCCCCAAGGTCTCCTTCCACTGTCCTCCCAAATTAGGGGGGCCCAAGAACAGGCTTTGTCTCCCTCTGTTGCCCCCAAGTGACCAGGTTTTGAGGGGAGACCCCGTCTCCCCTCTGCTGCCCCCCTAAACTAGGAGGTCCCAAAGGCAGGCCCCATCTCCGCTCCCTTATGCCCCACATTAGGAGGGCCTGAGGGCAGCTTTCATCTTCCTTCTGCTGCTCCCCGAATGAGGAAGTATCAAGGGCAGGCCTGTGGTGCCCCCCAAACCACAAGGTTGGGGTTCCAAGAGCAGGTTCCTTCTCCTCATGGCTGTACCCTTGGACTAGGGAGGACCGAGGGACAGGCCTCGTCTACTCCCTGCTGTACCCCAAAACTAGGAGGGTGTGGAGACAAGCTTTCTCTATTCCCTGCTGTACCTCCAAATTAAGAGGGCCCAGAGACAGGCCTCATCTATTCCCTGCTGTACCCCTAAACTAGGAGGGCCTGGAGACAGGTTCTGTCTATTCCCTGCTATACCCACAAACTTGGAGATCCTGGGGCCAAGCGCCATCTCCTCTCCTTTTGTCGTCTACAACTGGGACCCTAAAGAGAAGAGCACTGTTCCCTTCCTCCTCTATTTCCCCAACCTGGAAGCCCAAAGGGCCCCAAACAGTTTCATTTTTCAAACAGAAAACTCCAAAGCCAGCACCCCACCTCCTTCCCTCAGTCCAAAACCGAGAGGGCCTGTGCCACTTGGGGTCCTCTTCTGCCGCCCCTCCCCCACAAGGACCCCAGCCCCCACCTCCAGCTCCCGGTCCAAAGGGGGATCAGCCTCCGCCATCCTGGGTCCCGGCTGAGGGCCCCGCCCTCTTCCTGAACCTCAGCCCTGTCAGGGCCTCTTGCCTGCTACTTCCTCTTTCCTGCTGACTCCCAGCAACCCCTGCGAAGGCCAGCTCTGGGGCATCAAGAGGACCTTCCTCTCAGCCCCCACTCGAGGGCTGAGTCTGCTTCTCTGGGGTCATCCTAGGGGTGGCCCCTCTGCTCCCTGTCCTGAGGATGCCCAAGGTGTCCACAGCAGGCGCACACACACACGGGCCCGCTAGTGTGGACGTGAACAGCAGCCTTCCCCACATATACAGCTTCCCTACAACACACTCTTATACACCTACAGCCATGTGCAGGTACCACAGGCTGGCCAGTAGGTGCCCACCCCCCACCCCCGTATATACTTATATACCAACACCCACAGTGCTTACATGAATGGCCCAGCCCCCTTCCTGTCCCAACTTCCGGCTTCTTCTCAGCTCGGCTGCCTGCTGCTGCTGACCACAGCTTGGAGACCTGGGGGCCCGGCCAGCCCTGCGGTACCTCCCTGAGGCCCACATCATGAGGAGACAGCTCTGCAGGGCTGGGGTGCGAGTGTCTCCACTCAGGCATGATTATTAAGAACCATGGTGATTACTACAAGCTGCACTCCAGGTCAACTAATGCCATTCCAGGAGGTGCTATTATCACTCTGTTTTCCAGATGAGGAAACCGAGGCCTGGGGCGGTGACTTAACTTGCCCAAACTCCCACAACCAGCAGGAGACAGAACTGAGGTTTCCAACAAGAGTGCCCAGAATCGGAGCTAGTTGTCAGCCAGGCAAGAAGAGTCCCGCGTATATTATCTGCCGCCACAGTGAGACCCCATTTCAGAGATGAGGAAAGTCAGGGTTCACTCTCGATCAACTTCAAGGGCAGCTGCCCCCAGGGAAGATTTACTTCAGGCCTAAAGTATCACTCCCATGATCCTACTGACCCCTCAATTTTACCCTGAGCAGCTGCCATATTTCCCCTCCCTCTTTACAGGTGAAAAGACTGAGGCTCAGAGGGATGGCAGCAGCAGTTCTCAATGGCAGAGGGGATTGCCACCACTCCCACCTCACTGCTGAGGGCAGTTGGCAATATCCAGAGCCTTTCTGGGTTGGTTGCCATAACTGGGGCTGCTACTAGGCTCTGTGGGGTTGAGTTCATGGAAACTGCTTGACATTCCACTGTAAACACAAGAGCCTCCACCTCCAAGAATGATTCAGCCCCAAATGTCAATAGTGCTGAGCTTTAGAAACCCTGGATTAAAGGACACAGACTCACACCCTGAACTGCTGACCACGACCACTGGTAAGGATTTCACAGCAGCCCCACCTGCAAGGGGCTGAGCTGGTCTACGTCCTTCCTCACCGTGAAAACCCTCTTGGCTACATTTTTTTTTTTTTTTATTTGATGGCAGAAACCAAGGCTCAAAGAGGGAACGGCGCTGGGCCTAGGACACACCGTGAGAAAGTGACAGCTCTGGAATTGACACCCAGGGTCACCTACTACCACCCGCTATCAACCAGGTCCCACCGGCCACCCAGCCCCACCCTGTCCCCAGCAGGCAGAGCAGAGGTACAGCCAGGAGCAGGACTAGCTCAAATGAGGGGAGTCGGGGTTGGGAAGAGGGGAGGGGGCAGGGGAGGGGAGGAGCCAGATCCCTCAGCCCCACCCCCTCCAGCAGCTGAGGGCTGAGAATATGCAGAGAAGGGAGAGAGGGAGGCTGGGCCTCCCAGGTTCTCCTTCCTTGGGTGACTCACTCCTATCCAGGGCAGGGGTCACCTGAGGGCCAACGAGATGAACCCATGAATCAGGAGCCTGGCCTGGCCTTGGGGAATCCCCGACACCCTCCAAGAAACAGAAGATGCCTCCCCCACCCCAGGTCCAGAGGGTCCACCTCCCAGAAATTCCCTCTTCCTAGAGTGACGAGGGATCTAGACCCCATGTCCGGAGATTTCAATGCGTTGGGCGTTTCTGGAATCCGGACAGGACATCCGTTTGCCGGACACAGAACAGACAGGCACACACACTGGGACAGACAGAGGGACAGGGGTAGCAGACCCAAGCAGCCACGAGAGAGGAATGACCAGGATGGGGTGGGGGCGTAGGGGGAAGAGAGCAGGCAGGGGACGGGAAAGGGGACCAGGGCGCAGGTCCAGCCTCGTTCCAGGAATCACAGTCTCCGTCCGGGCCATGTCTGCTACATGCCAAATGCATGCATGTGCCAGGGGAGTCCTACACTGTCCTCCCAGGGGTAGAGGCAGGGACCCAGGCCCTCCCCAGCCCCCAAGGTCTGACCTTGTGTGATCGGCAACACCAGATACGCCCAGCTCCTCGGCAAGGCTGGCAGGCCATCAGCAGGACTGGGGCGGGGGACAGGGGGTCACCGGGGAGACACAAAAGGGATGTGGGGGCAGGTGCAGAAGGAGATGAGAACCCAGTTACACAGCAACCACAGGACGATGGAGGGCTGATGAGGCACTGTGGGGGCACCAGAGGCACAGGACACGTCTCAGATTCGGGTCACTGACCCCAAGAGGTTTCAGCAGTCACTCTGGCCCTGCTCACCACAGGCAGGGAAGGTGAGTCCCAGCCTGTGATGTCCACAAGGCGGCACGTCAGTGTCAGTCACCTGTGCCTCTGTGTGTGTTGATGTGTGGGTTGTGGGGTGACCCAGTCCAGGCAGGATTCCAGGTAAAAAAGAATCCCCAATTCATTGACATGGACACTCCCCACCTGGAATCCTGGGATAAGGTTCCACCTGGCAGCCGAGTGGCTGTGTGGGTCCCTGGTCCCCAGACCTAAAGAGGTGACTCTGGCACTTCCGCCAACAGGTGCCAATCTGCAGCGTCGCGACCATCGTAAAGCTCAGTCCGGAGGTGGGGGTGCCGCCGGAGCTTTGTGTGCGTGGGGGAGGGTAGTGGGAACGGGGCGGGTGGCCTGCGCCCTTCCCGGGGCATCGCGCCAGGCACCTGCTCAGGTGGAGCGGCACCTGCCAGAGAACCGAACGCTGGGGAGACGGAGCAAGCGGCAGGGTCGACTGGCACCGGGATGCCCAGCTAGCCACAGACACCCGAAGTCGAGCCTCCGCTGAGCCCCCGCTAATTCTCAGGGAAGGGCGGAGTGGGGGATGCTATAGGACCCCCCTCGTTCCCCTACCCTCCCCCGTGCGTCCCTCCACCTGTCGAGGAGACGGCGCTGGCTCCACGGCGCCGGCCAGGGAGGGGGCGCCTAGCGCTCGGGGGAGGTGGGGGCCCGCCCTGGCTGCCCCGATCCCGGGAGCTCCGGCGGCGCGCGGGCGGGGGTCCGCAGCGCCGGCTGGCCGCTGGGCGGCTGCGAACGCAGGTGCGCCTACCTGCACAGCGTCGCTGGCCATGTCCACACGCAGCCCGCCAGGGGTCCCCGGGCGGAGGGAGGGGCGGTGAGAGGAGCGCGCGTGCGCCCCGCGAGGGGCGGGGAGGGGGGCGGGCGCGGAGCGGCGCCCCCCCCCAAGGCGCAGGGCCGGCTCCGGCCTGCTCGGCTCGGGCCGCGCCTGGCCTGGCCGCCGAGTCCACGCGCCGCGCCCTCCGGCCCCAGCGGCCGCCGGGCCGGGTCACGTGACCGCCGAGGTCGGCGCCCGGGGAGGGGGCGGGGCCGAGGGGCGGGGCTCCCGGCGGCCCCCGGGGCTGCGGGGTCCTGCCGCCGTGCGCCCCCCTCCCGAGCGGAAGCTGACCCGTCGGCTTCGCTCGCCTTTCCTTCTTTCGGAATTCTCCCTTTTCCTACGGGTCCCCCGATTGAGCGCGCGGGAACCCAAAGGAAAAGAGCGAGCCACGTTAAAGTGGGGAGCGGTGGAGGCCTTTGGGCCTCCCGGGACCTCCTCTCAAAAAAACACAAACAACTCATTTTCTCCCTGTGTTTGCAAGTTCAGGCTTTCTTGGAATGGACTGTCATTCAAGGGCACCGGAGCTTCCCCCACAGGCTGGAGACAAGCTCTGAGCAGACTTGGGTTCAAATTCCAGTACCCTATGCCTTGGGGGAGTCTCCCAAACCTAACATCCCCTTATCTGTAAAAAAAAAAAAACAAAAAACAGGATTGACCTACCCACCCCTTGGAGGTGTTAACAAAATGAAATGAGACAATGCATGCCAAGTGCTGTGAACGCAGTAAGCTCTGGACAAAGGTTAGCTGCTGTGATTTTTAGTGTTTTTGCCATTGTTATGTAAAGAGATTTGAACCCTAAATCTGCCGTGGACTCGCTGTGGGCCCTGTAGCGTCTGATCCTCAGTTTTCGCCTCCGTAAGATGGGGACACGCCTCTTCTTCGGGGCTGCTGCGTGCAGGTGGCGCTCCACCGTGCAGACTCGTGCCCGGTCGGAGGCAGAAGGTGGAGACCTCTGAGGAGCTTCTCCAGGGTCTCCGGAGTCCCTGGAGCATGCAGCCTGGCTCGTGGCAGAACGGGCACTCCCTTTCAAACACGGTGACTGTGCCAAGCTGCGGTCCCTTGGGCGCGGGGCAGAGAGCGCTCCTCCGCCTTGGCGCCCTCCTGGGACCCGCCAGAGCGCGGGAGGGCTACCTTGGTTACCCGCAGCTTTGCATGGTATACGCGGTCCCAGAGATCGGGGCGGGGTGTTTTCTCTTCCCCTTTGGGCAATTCTTTGGGGCTGGGTAGTGGTGGAGAAGGCAATGGCACCCCACTCCAGTACTCTTGCCTGGAAAATCCCACGGATGGAGGAGCCTGGTAGGCTGCAGTCCATGGGGTCGCTAAGAGTCGGACACGACTGAGCGACTTCACTTTCGTTTTTCACTTTCATGCATTGGAGAAGGAAATGGCAACCCACTCCAGTGTTCTTGCCTGGAGAATCCTAGGGACGGGAGAGCCTGGTGGGCTGCAGTCTATTGGGTCGCACAGAGTCGGACACGATTGGAGCGACTTAGCAGCAGCAGCAGAGGCGGCGGCGGCGGTGGTGGTGGTGGTGGAAAGAGGAAAAGGAGGAAAAGAAATTATACCTATCTACAATCCACCCACTTCCCCCCTCCACGATCTCCACCGAATCCATCTTCATCATCGTTCACCTGGACCAGTGCAGTCGCCTCCTGTCAGTTCCCTGGGTTCCTTCCTTGACCTCATAGTCTCTTTTCCCGACAACAACCCAGGGATGTCTAGGAATGTCTAAGTCAGGTAATGTCCCACCTCTGCCTAGATCCTTCTTTGACTCCCAGCTTCCCTAGAGGAAAAGCCAAAGTCCTACCGGCAACCCACAAAGCCCTTCACCTTCCTTCTTGCCTCTTCTCCCACCTCTTCCCCTTGCTCACTCTTTGCAGCCACACTTGTTTCCTGGCAATTCCTCAAATATTTATCCATTGAATTAAAGAAACCTTTGAACCAGCTCTTTTGCTTTTGATTTAAATATGAGGAAACTCAGGCCCATCACCCTCAATGAGCTTCCCAGGTGTTGCTAGTGGGAAAGAACCCTACTGTCAATGCAGGATACACAAGAGAAGCAGGTTCCATGCCCAGATCGGAAAGATCCCCTGGAGGAGGGCATAGCCACCCATTCCAGTATCCTTGCCTGGAGAATCCCAAGGACAGAAGAGTGGGGAGAGGGGACTACAGTCCACAAGGTCATGAAGAATCAGATATGACTGAAGCGACTTAGCACCAATTATAAAGTCTGGATGTATATGATCCTTGCTGCATCTTCCTCTAATTCTCCAGCCCACCCATTTTACAGATGGGGATGATGGGGCCAAGCAAGGCTGAGAGCCAGTCCACCACCTTATCCAGGGAAGGGCCCTCTGCTGCCTGCCAGGTTTCCAGGCTGCTTCCCTGGATAGAGCTGGGGAACCCTGCCAAAGTCTCACTCCAACCTTCCAGCATTCATTTACTCAGTAAGTATTTATCGGCATCCACTGGGGACTTCGGTAGCACTGGAAACAAAATTTCACTCTGGGCTTGAAATAGGGACACCAAGGACTTACTGTATAAACTCAGCCAAATATGATAACTACACCAACACCTCCCTGTGCCTCCTCTGGCCTCTTTCCAGTCCTCTCCAGGGCCTTGGAAGCCCTAAATCACCCCCACCACACCCCACCTCTGCCTGCTGGAAAACCTGTTTCTGGCACTCTGGAGCTCTTAGGAAAAACACCACTCCTCATCTGGCCTACAAGGTAGTCCAGTCCAGCCTCTGCCCACCGGTCCAGCCACATCCCTCTCCACTTCCCTCAGCCCCATCTAACAAAACTGGCCTTCTCTCCGTTCCGCAAATATTCTCAACTTACTTCCAATCACAGGGCCTTTGCACTGGCTGTTCCCCAGTCTGTAATGCCCTTCCCTCACATCTCCCCAAGGCTGGCCTCTTCTGATCATTTAGTTCTCTGTTTGTATGTCATCTCCTCTGAGAGATCTTCCCAGAACACCTCCATATCCTGTCATCTCTGGCCCATGGCTCTGCTTTTCGTTTTAAGATTTTTTTTAATGTGGACCATTTTTAAAGTCTTTATTGAATTTGTTACAATACTGCTTCTGTTTTATGTTTTGCTTTTTTAGCCACCAGGCATGTGGGATCTTAGCTGCCCAATCACACCCACAATCTCCTGCATTGGAAGGTGAAGTCGTAATTGCTGAACCACCAGGGAAGCCCCTGTTTTCTTTCTTTTCAATATCACTCCTCTCTGAAATTTCCAGTAACTGGCCTAAGCTCACTCAGTCTTTGTGGAAGGAGTAAATGCACTGAGTGTGAGCTGTTAGGAGAAAGGTAGCCCAGCCAGTGAATGCCTTGGGAGGACAGCTGCCCCACTGCAGAGGAGGCGGAAGGGCTGGCACTAAGGGACAAATTAGGGAACTGCCAAATAGATAGAGAAGAAAAGGGTGTGTGGTGGAAGGAACAGCAGAAGCAAAAAGGCCCATAGGTGGGTGAGGTCGAACCTGGTATATCCTTCCTCTGCCCTCGTCTGCCACCCACATCCCCTCACTCATTCCACTCTGGCTACACAGTCTCCTCACCCATGCTGATTCTTACCTCAGGGCCTTTGCACTGGCTGTTCTCGCTGTTCTCCCTGCCTGCAATGCTTTTCCTTCTCATCTTGGCTTTCTCACTTCATCTCCATCTTTGTCTAAATGTCACCTTCTTAAGGAAGTCTTCCCTGACTGCATCTCCACCCAGAACAAGGCCCACCCCATCTCTACCAAACTCCACCCTTCACATACTTTTTTCATCCTTGAAAATTTTAATAAATTTGATGACTATTTTCTTTCTTGTCAGACTTTACCAGGAAGATGTCAGTTCCCAGAGGGCAGGAGGGGCTTCCCTAGTGGCTCAGTGATAAAGAATCCACCTGCCAATCAGGAGACATGGGTTCGATCCCTGGGTTGGGAAGAGCCTCTGGAAGAGGAAATGGCAACTCACTCCAGTATTCTTGACTGGAGAATCCCGTGGACAGGGGAGCCTGGCAGCTACAGTCCACGGTGTGGCAAAGAGTCGGACACAACCTAGGGACTAAACAACAATAAGATAGGATAGGGATTTTGTCTTGTTCACTGCTGGGTCTCTGACTCCTTGTTGTTGTTCAGTCCCTAAGTCCCCACTTAGGGACTCCTTGCGACCCCATGGACTGCAGCACCCCAGGCTTCCGTGTCCTTCACCATCTCCTGAAGTTTGTTCAAACTCATGTCCACTGAGTTAGTGATGCCATCCAATCATTTCATTCTCTGTTGTCCCCTTCTCCTCTTGCCTTCAGTCTTTCCCACCATCAGGGTCTTTTCCAGTGAGACGGCTCTTCCTATCAGGTGGCCAAAGTATTGGAGCTTCAGCTTCAGCATCAGTCCTTCCAATGAATATCAGGGTTGATCTCTTTTAGGATTGACTGGTTTGATCTCCTTGCTGTCCAAGGGACTCTCAAGAGTCTTCTCCAGCACCACAGTTTGAAAACATCAATTCTTTGGTGCTCAGCCTTCTTTATGGTCCAACCTTCACATCTGTACATGACTACTCTTGCTCCTAGAACAGGGATTAGCACACAGAAGGTACTCAAAAAACAGCTGTTGGATGAAAAGATGAACAAACCAGGTATCATGAAAGCATGGCTGGAGTTGATTTTTTTTTTTTGCTGATGAACCTGGAGTAGAGAAAACACTCCAGATGTTGCCCGTAGTGGGAGTGGAATTCAGACCTGACCCTGAGGACTGTGGGAACCACTGGTAGATTCTTAGCAGGGGAGGAACTGAATAAGGATTATTTCTCAAAAGATAAGGCTCTTTGCAAAGCAAGTCTCGCCAGCGGGGGAGGGTATGGGGCCTGAGAAAAGAAATGGGAGTAGATTCATTTGCCACCAGAAGAACTACTTGTATCAACAAGGCTAAACTCAAAAACATCATGTGGAGGGAGGGGATAAAGAAGCAAGGTTAAAAAATGATACAGTTTGCTATTATTTATATAAATTGCAAAAAAAAAAAAATCCAGAAAGGGACATTATGTATCAAGTTTGTGGAGCAGTTCAGAGTAGTGGGCAGTAAGCCTGGCATTGTGGCTGAGGTTTGCCAAGCTGCGTGCGTGCTTCAGTTGCATCTGACTTTTTGTAACCCTGTGGACTGTAGCCCGCCAGGCTCCTCTGTCCATGGGATTCTCCAGGCCAGAATACTGGAGTGGGTTGTTATTCACTTCTCCAGGGGATCTTCCCAATCCAGGGATCGAACACACATCTCTCATGTCTCCTGCACTGGCAGGCGTATTCTTTACCACTGGTGCCACCTGGGAAGCCATCTGGGTTCAAATTATGGCACCACTGCACATAGACGGTGAGACCCTGGGCAGGTTTCTTTCTTTTTTAAAAAATTACTTTTATTTATTAAATGAATTTATTTGGCTGCACCAGGTCTTAGTTGTGGCATATGGGATCTTAGTTCCCTGACCAGGGATCGAGCCCAGGCACCCCTTATTGGGAGCATGGAGTCTTAGCCACTCAGCCACCAGGGAAGTCCCTGGGAAAGTTTCTTCACTGCTCTGTGCCTCGGTTTCTTCATCTGTAAAAAGGGATGATCATAGTGCAATCTACCTCATAGGGTTGCTGGGAAGCTTAAATGAATTAATTCTCCTAAAGCTTAGAATGTGCGTGCATGCTCAGCTGCTCAGTCATGTCCGACTCTTGGCATCTCCATGGACTGTAGTCCGCCAGGCTTCTCTGTTCATGGGATTTTTCAGGCAAGAATACTGGAGTGGGTTGCCATTTCCTACTCCAAAAGCCCGGAATAGGGCTTCAGTGATTGTTCAGTTATTTTTATTGAGGCTGTTTCTTTAGTGGGGGAGGGGAATGGAGTTGGGGATGTGACTTCCACTTTAACAATAATGGTATGTCTTTTACTTTAAATTACTGATTATTTTGACTGAGGTGCAACTTACATATGGTAAAGTACACAGGTCTTTTGGCATGCCACAACATGAATTTGTAGATGCGCACCTACCCCTGTGGCCCCCACTCCCCTGTTGCACAAGTTTTACTTGTGCTCTTTCCTGGCAAGCTCCTCATGTAGATTCTATGTAAATTAACTTTACCTGTTCTTGAGCTTCATACTTTGTGGAATCATTTTATGATTTTTAAAAATGGCTGGACTCCTTTTCTCTGGTTTTGTTTTTTTTTTTTTTTTGATATGGACTATTTTAAAAGTCTTTATTGAATTTGTTACAATATTGTTTCTGTGTTATGTTTTGGCTTTTTGGCCACAGCATGTTGGATCTTAGCTCCCAAAGTAGGGATTGAACCCACACTCCCTGCATTGAAAGGTGAAATCTTAACCACTGGATCACCAGGGAAGTCCCCAGATGTCTGGATTCTTTCCCTTAATATTTATTTTGTTTTCTGTTTATGTAAAATTCACCCTTTCAAAGTGTACAATCCAAGGTACACTGGATTGTACCATGTATGTTTGCAAAGAACGTGATGTTTTTAATATTTATTCATCATGTTGTGGATGTCAGTCATTCATTCCTTTTCATTTCTAGTGGTATTCCATGGTGTGAATGGATCACAGTTTCTTTCTTCATTCATCTGTTGATGGACATTTGGACTGTTTCCAGTTTGGATCTGTTACGTATAAAGATAACTTTTTGACCACACCATGCAGCATGTGGGAACTTAGTTCCTGGACCAGGGATCAAGCCCACAACCCCTGCATTGGAAGCACAGAGTCTTACCCACTGAACCACCAGGGAAGTCCTGTTCATATCTTTTTGTGGACCAAAAAAAAAAAAAATGTTTCCTTGGACTTCTCTGGTGGTGCAATGGATAAGAATTCACTTGCCAATGCAGGGGACACGGGTTCAACCTCTGGTCTGGGAAGATTCCACATGCCAAGCAGCAACTGTGTCTGTGCGCCTTAACTACTGAGCCCATGCTCTAGAGCCCATAAGCCACAGTTACTGAAGCCTGCACGCTTTAAGACCGGCAAGACACAACTAATGATCTACTAATCAGTAGCTCCTGTGCTGCAGCTGCTGAAGCCTGAACACCTAGAGCCTGTGCTCGGAAACAAGAGAAACCACGGCAATGAGAAGCCTGCACACAGCAACTAGAGCCCCCAATTGCCGCAACTAGAGAAAGTCTGCGTGTAGCAATGAAGAGCCAGTGCAGCCAAAACTTGAAAATATAATAACAGTGTGTACATGTCAAAAAAAATTTTTTTAATGTTTCATTGATTGTTATGAGGACTGCTTAGTCATGACATAGGTGCCCGTTCAATGCAATGGGTCTGATAGGAGATGATCTTTTCTGTCTTCAGGGGATGGGGGTGGACATTAGCAATGTCTGGAAGCATTTTTGGTTTGGAGACATTGAAGCATAGGTGTTACTGGCATCGAGAGGCCAAGAATGTTCCTAAACATCCTACAAGGTGCGGGATGGCTCCCACTGCAAAGAAGGATCCGGCCCAGATGTCAAGAGTGCTGGGGTTGAGGTTCCCTAGTTAACCTTATTCAGTTCAGTTCAGTCACTCAGTCGTGTCCAACTCTCCGCGACCCCATGAATCACAGCACGCCAGGCCTCCCTGTCCATCACCAACTCCCGGAGTTCACTCAAACTCATGTCCACAGAGTCGGTGATGCCACCCAGCCATCTCATTCTCGGTCGTCCCCTTCTCCTCCCGCCCCCAACCTTTCCCAGCATCAGAGTCTTTTCCAGTGAGTCAACTCGTCGCATGAGGTGGCCAAAGTATTGCAGCTTCAGTTTTAGCATCAGTCCTTCCAATGAACACCCAAGATTGATCTCCTTTAGAATGGACCGGTTGGATCTCCTTGCAGTCCAAGGGACTCTCAAGAGTCTTCTCCAACACCACAGTTCAAAAGCATCAATTCTTCGGTGATCAGCTTTCTTCACAGTCCAACTCTCACATCCATACATGACCACGGGAAAAACCATAGCCTTGACTAGAGGGACCTTTGTTGGCAAAGTAATGTCTCTGCTTTTTAATACACTATCAAGGTTGGTCATTACTTTCCTTCCAAGGAGTAAGCGTCTTTTAATTTCATGGCTGCAATCAGCATCTGCAGTGATTTTGGAGCCCCAAAAAATAAAGTCTGACACTGTTTCCACTGTTTTTCCATCTATTTCCCATGAAGTGATGGGACCAGATGCCATGATCTTTGTTTTCTGAATGTTGAGCTTCAAGCCAACCCTTTCACTCTTCTCTTTCACCAAGAGGCTTTTTAGTTCCTCTTCACTTTCTGCCATAAGGGTGGTGTCATCTGCATTTCTGAGGTTATTGATATTTCTCCCGGCAATCCTGATTCCAGCTTGTGCTTCTTCCAGCCCAGCGTTCCTCATGATGTACTCTGCATATAAGTTAAATAAGCAAGGTGACAATATACAGCCTTGACGTACTCCTTTTCCTATTTGGAACCAGTCTGTTGTTCCATGTACAGTTCTGACTGTTGCTTCCTGACCTGCATACAGGTTTCTCAAGAGGCAGTCAGGTGGTCTGGTATTCCCAGCTCTTTCAGAATTTTCCACAGTTTATTGTGATCCACACAGTCAAAGGCTTTGGCATAGTCAATGAAGCAGAAATAGATGTTTTTCTGGAACTCTCTTGCTTTCTCCATGATCCAGCAGATGTTGGCAATTTGATCTCTGGTGCCTCTGCCTTTTCTAAAACCTGCTTGAACATCTGGGAGTTCACGGTTCACATATTGCTGAAGCCTGGCTTGGAGAATTTTGAGCGTGACTTTACTAGCGTGTGAGATGAGTGCAATTGTGCGGTAGTTTGAGCATTCTTTGGCATTGCCTTTCTTTGGGATTGGAATGAAGACTGACCTTTTCCAGTCCTGTGGCCACTGCTGAGTTTTCCAAATTTGCTGGCATATTGAGTGCAGCACTTTCACAGCATCATCTTTCAAGATTTGAAATAGCTCAACTGGAATTCCATCACCTCCACTAGCTTTGTTCGTAGTGATGCTTTCTAAGGCCCACTTGACTTCACGTTCCAAGATGTCTGGCTCTAGGTCAGTGATCACTTTATCGTGACTGTCTTGGTCATGAAGATCTTTTTTGTACAGTTCTTCTGTGTATTCTTGCCACCTCTTCTCAATATCTTCTGCTTCTGTTAGGTCCATACCATTTCTGTCCTTTATCGAGCCCATCTTTGCATGAAATGTTCCCTTGGAATCTCTAATTTTCTTGAAGAGATCTCTTGTTTTTCCTATTCTGTTGTTTTCCTCTATTTCTTTGCATTGATCACTGAGGAAGGCTTTCTTATCTCTCCTTGCTATTCTTTGGAACTCTGCATTCAGATGCTTATATCTTTCCTTTTCTCCTTTGCTTTTCGCTTCTCTTCTTTTCACAGCTATTTGTAAGTCCTCCTCAGACAGCTTTTTTGCATTTCTTTTCCATGGGGATGCTCTTGGTCCCTGTCTCCTGTACAATGTCATGAACCTCCGTCCAGAGTTCATCAGGCACTCTATCTATCAGATCTAGTCCCTTAAATCTATTTCTCACTTCCACTGTATAATCATAAGGGATTTGATTTAGGTCATATCTGAATGGTCTAGTGGTTTTCCCTACTTTCTTCAATTTCAGTCTGAATTTGGCAATAAGGAGTTCATGATCTGAGCCACAGTCAGCTCCTGGTCTTGTTTTTGCAAACTGTATACAGCTTCTCCATCTTTGGCTGCAAAGAATATAATCAATCTGATTTCACTGTTGACCATCTGGTGATGTCCATGTGTAGAGTCTTCTCTTGTGTTGTTGGAAGAGGGTGTTTGCTATGACCAGTGCATTCTCTTGACAAAACTCTATTAGCCTTTGCCCTGCTTCATTCTGTGCTCCAAGGCCAAATTTGCCTGTTACTCCAGGTGTTTCTTGACTTCCTACTTTTGCATTCCAGTCCCCTATAATGAAAAGGACATCTTTTCTGGGTGTTAGTTCTAAAAGGTCTTGTAGGTTTTCATAGAACATGTTCAACTTCGGCTTCTTTAGCGTTACTGGTTGGGGCATAGGCCTGGATTACTGTAATATTGAATGGTTTGCTTGGAAACGAACAGAAATCAATCAGAGGGCAGACACACTGAAATCATAATCACAGGAAACTAGTCGATCTGATCACATGGATCACAGCTGAATATGGTCCACTGGAGAAGGGAATGGCAAACCACTTCAGTATACTTGCCTTGAGAACCCCATGAACAGTAACAAAGGGCAAAATGATAGGATACTAAATGAGGAATTCCCCAGGTCGGTAGGTGCCCAGTATGCTACTGGAGCTCAGTGGAGAAATAACTCTAGAAGGAATAAAGGGATGGAGCAAAAGCAAAACCAATACCCAGTTGTGGATGTGACTGGTGATAGAAGCAAGGTCTGGTGCTGTAAAGAGCAATATTGCATAGGAACCTGGAATGTTAGGTCCATGAATCAAGGAAAGTTGGAAGTGGTCAAACAAATTGGAAGTGGTCAAACAGGAGATGGCAAGAGTGAACATAGACATTCTAGGAATCAGTGAATTAAAATGGACTGGAATGGGTGAATTTAACTCAGATGACCATTGTATCTACTACTGTGGGCAGGAATCCCTTAGAAGAAATGGAGTAGCCATCATGGTCAACAAAAGAGTCTGAAATGCAGTTAACCTTATTACAAACTGCCAAATCATTTTCCAAAGTGGTCTTCTCATTTCTGTTTTCTCCACAGCCTCTCCTCCAACCTTGATAATGTGAGTCTTTTCCTTTTTAGCCATTTGGGTGGGTGTTTAAAATCTTTCCTATCTTAAAATAATTCTGAAATGAATCAGGCCAATATGACAGATGTGAACATTTTTTCATCTTGGGTGGTGGATGTACTTAAGCTGGCTCTAATCTTTTCTGGATTTAAAGTTTGTGGGATTTTTTTTTTTTTTTTTTTTTTTGGTTTGTTTCTTGTGGTTTTCTTGTTGCTTGTTTTGAATAGTAGAAGCTCCCCCTGGCTGCATAGATGGTGAATGCCCTTTTTTTTCCTTTTTTCCCCCTTGTTTTCCGAGACTTCATTACTGGACTCAACTGGCTCCAGTCTCCTCCTCCGGCATCATCTCAGATAATCTAATTCCTCCAAGGTCACCTTTCACCTGCTTTCCTGGAGCTCCTCTTCTTTCCCCAGGAACTGGTTTTCTCCAGGTTTCCAACTTACCTGGCTTTGGCCTCTATCTCCACATATAGAGGTTCTGTTGTTCCACCGCTAAGTTGTGCCCAACTCTTTGTGAGATAGAGGTTTTGGCTAAGTCTAATTAAAGAGAGCTGGCTTTGGCTTGAATTCCTGCCAGCAGTGTGACTTTGGGACGGAGATTAACTCTCTGTGGAGCTCAGGTCAACCACCTGACAATAGATATGAACAATGGATGTGCTAATACACACGGCCCATCTATTCCAGGTGAGGGTTAATCTGTTGATATATTTAGATTTCTCAGAACAAGGCTGAGCACCAGGACAGACACTGGGGTGAAAAGTAGGGGAGGCACTTGCCTCCAACACAGCGTTTAAGGGGGTGCCACCAAATTAAATATAAACATGTTTTATGTGTTTTTTACGTGCAATTTTTAAAAAATCAAAAGTAATGCAAAAAAAAAAATCCAAATAAAGACAGGATCAGGGCTTCCCTGCTGGCTCAGCGGTAGTATCCACCTTTTATTGCAGGAGACACAGGTTCAATCCCTAATCTGCGAAGATCCCACATACCTCAGAGCAACTAAGCCTGAGTGCCATGACTATTGAGCCTGTGCTCTGGAGTCCCAGAGCCACAACTACTGAGGACACGTGGTACAACTACTGAGGCCCACAAGCCCTAGAGCCTGTGCTCCGCAACAAGAGAAGCCAATGAAATGAGAAGCCCTTTCATCACTACCAGGGAGCAGTCCCCGCTTGCCACAGCTACGTTGCCCACACAGCAATGCAGACCCAGCATGGTCAATAATAAATAAATAAATAAAATTATCATTATTAATTTTAAAAAGACAGGATCAGTAGTTCTGAATGTTTCCTTTTGCCTCAGGTGCCAACATGGCTTGAGGCAGCACTGTTACTGACCCTGTCTTTACTTAAAATTTGGATATTTTGCTCATCAGATATTTTAGAGAGATTTTAAACATTAATTTTGACTTTAAAATAGTGCATTCAAATATTATTTACCTTGATGACTCAGTGTTTTAAGATTTAAAAAATTATTTTTTTATTTTTGGCTCTGCTGGGTCTTTGTTGCTATGAGTGGGCTTTCTCTGGTTGCGGAGAGTAGGGGCTGCTCTTCGTTGTGTGTGTTTCTCATCGCAGTGGCTTCTCGTGTTTGGAGCACAGGCTCCAGGTGCACGGGCTTCAGCAGTTGCAGCACTCGGCCTCAGTAGTTGTGGCTCTTGGGCTTAGTTGCTCCACTGCATGTGGGATCTTCCTGGACCAGGGATGGAACCCATGTCCCCTACATTGCAAGGCAGATTCTTAACCACTGAACCACCAGGGAAGTCTCATGAGTTTTTTTGCTTTGTTTGGTTTGGTGTTTGGTACCCCCCTTAAAGTTTGCATGCCTCCCCCTCATTCTGGCCCCACTTCCCCACTTCCAGGTATAGAGGAAGTGCTCTGATGTAATTATTACATACAGTATCTACCTTATGTCATGTAAAGCCTCCCTCTGGATTGACTGGTTTCTCTTCATTGGGCTTTTCGACTGAAGTTATAACTGTGATGACTTTAGCTCTGAATCTGTCTCAGACACGGACCCTGCGATAGCTTTATACTAAATGAAAACGAAATGTCTGAACCTCTTTGGAAAACTGTGGAGAAAGATTTAGTTGTGTCAAGGGCTTAGGGAGACTGGAAAGCTGGAGCAGGCTTATAGAGTTTGCCCTACTTACTTTCCTTCCTCCTTCCCACCCCCCAAATCTCCCATAGCTGAGAAAAGACTGGCAGGACCAGGTATGGGAAGAATTAAGAATCACTGAAACTTTCACAGGGTGCTAGTGAGAACATAAAGTGGAGCAACCACTCAGAAAACTGTCAGGATTTACTAAAGCTGAACACTTACATGACCTTCCACTCACCATTTCACTCCCAGGTATTTGCCCTAGAGAAGGAAATTCCTTTTCACAAAAATACTTGTATATGATTTATTAATAATGGCCAAATACTGAAGAAAAAAAATGTCTATCTATAGGTGAATGGAGAAACTATATTGGCTATATTGTGGAATAGCCACACAGTGGAATACTACTCAGGAGTAAAAAAGAAGGAATATTGCTATGTACAGCAATGTGGAAAATCTCAAAACATTTTGTTGAGCAGAAGCCAGACACAAAAGACAATCTACTGCATGATTCTGTTTATATGAAATTCAAGAACAGACAAGATTATAGTGATAGAAATAAACATAGTGGTTGCCTGGTTGGGGCAGGAGGGACGAAAGGGGTGTGACTGACTTAAGAGGGACACAACATAACTTTCTGTGGTGATGGAAATGTTCTATAACTTCACCAGGCAATTGTCACTCGGGTATCAATCGGGTATCAATCATAACTCATGGGAACGCTCAACTCAGTAAAGCACTGGTCGGATAAAAAGGCTGGCAAATTTTCATATAAAGAAAAGTGAAAGTAATAACAACAAAAAAGTTTTATGACGAAAACATCCTGGTTTTGGCTTTTGCGGCCTGAACCTGCATGGCCATTCGCAGTGTCTGACCAGGACGCGACTCTCAGGAAACAGGAACTGTGGCATAGGACCATTTCTCTCACTCCCATGCCCTGAGGGGCCCCTGCTCTACTGAGGGTGTAAAATGTCTCTCCTACGCTGGTGTCATTCCAAGCTCCCTAGCCTTCTCAGAACCCTTTCAGAACCTCTACGCTGCAGGATCACTTTGAAAACTTCTTCGCTCAGCGAAGAGGCCATATTTCATAAGGGCGAGACGCTCACCCTGGGCCCACTTCACGGCTTCGGTTGCCCGTACTAAATATGGTGGCACACGAGCGGGTCACAACCTCGACCTCGTGACGGTACGCTCGCAGACGCCCGCTTCGGTCAGCCCACTCCGGCGCCTACTTTTAGATTAACCAATGAATCGGAGGTATGAGGCACGCCCTTTTCCCCTCTTCACCAATAGCCTCCAGACGCCTCCCTCAGAATCCAATCATCGCTTCCGCCTCTCTTGAATGAAAAGCGAGCGGCCCAGTGAGCTGAGCCGCAGTCGGACGCAGGAGACAGGAAGCGCAACGGCTCGTGTCGGGGCGCGAGAACTGTAACCCGAGTCGGGTGGCTCTCTTCGCAGCACGGGGAGGCGAACGAGGAATCAGGTGAGCGGCTGGCCGAGGCGCGGGGCCGCGGTGCGGAGACGTCGGATCCGCGGGCGAGCGGGAGGTAGGAAACGCCAGGGGTTGAGGGAAGGAGCCCGGGCGCGAGACAAGGAGAGGCGGGGCGGTTGGGGTGTCCGGAGCGCGCGTTGGCGGCCGTTTGGCGTTACGGCGCATGCGCGAGGGACGGACCGGCCGTTGGCGCGCGGGTACGGGCCCGCTTCCGGGAGTGGCTGTCATGGCCGCCTGCAGGCTGAACCCCACCTTGGGGCAGAGTCTGCCTGTTCTTGGAAGCCCGAGGCGATTTGGGGAGGGGTCAGGAGGCGACGCGGGGGTCTGGGCCGCGGAGCGCGAAGCCGGAGCTTGTGGACGTGACGATCTTCAAGATAGAAAGACTCTTCCTCCGTTTTTGCTTTGTGTTTCGGGGGGTGGATTCGTTGTACCAGAGATTTAGGGCAAAAAGTGATGTTCCAGTAAGGAACAAAGTCTTAAATGAAAATCCTCTTTGTAGTTCCAGAAATTTAGGGCAAAAATGATGTTCCAGTAAAGAATAAAGAAATGAGAATTCTCTTTGAGGGCACTTCAGGGTGAAAAGGGTACGCGAAAGGGTCTGAGTTGTTACTTAGTCGTCTGTCAGCTTTCAAGATGATCAGCTCTTGGGGCCTCTTGCCACCTTCTCTGGGTGGAGCAAACAGCGCCAAATCCTTTCCTGATCTAATTTGTTTTGATTTTTAGGTTCTGTCTAGCCAGTCCCTAGAAATTTTTGTGTATCAAGCATAGTCTGTCACTAAACTTGTCTCCCCATTAAAACAAAGAGTTACTTAGAACTCTTAATTTATTGGAATGCACACCTCTTTCCAGATTTGAAGCCCAGAGTAGACGACGCTGCCTCTTTTATGTCCAAGGCTCCCCCAGGGGTTGGTCCTTCCCCTGTGGGGTGATCCATCCTCTTTTCCCTCTAACAGTGCTCCCACCGTGGTTAACTCTCTTTCATTTGGTGTCTGGTTTTCCCTGCTGCTGGTCCCTTACCTTACTCCATCTTCTCTGGAGTAACTTGGTCTTGAGCAAATCCTGATTGAGTCACGACTAAGAACCTAGTCAGCGATTTCTTATTGTTCAGCGTATTAAGTATGAATGCTCTGGGCATAACCAACTTGGTTTTCTGCTTCTTGCTTCAAGCAGCCAATTCTTTCCAATCCCTGAAAGGGTTTGGATTAGTGGTTTCTGGACTGCCCTTTCCTGGCGCCTTTTCTTCTCTTTGATGCTTGAAGTGAGCCTTCCTGTTTTCACCAGTAGGAATCCTAAATACTTGTATTGAATCCGATAAAGATACTTGCTTAGCCCCTAAACTCTGCCTTGATGCCCCGATTCTGATTCCATTCATTAAGCCATTTGCTCCTGAGTGCTTACCTGTTATGTACCAGGTCCTGTTCTGGGTGCTGGGCTGGCATGACTGGAGGGGGTGTTTTTTTAGTTGGATCCAAGTTTGGAATATGCCTTTTTGGAACAACAGAACAGCTTCCCTGATGTTCAGTGGGTAAAGAATCTGCCTGCAATGCAGGAGACACAGAGATGGGGGTTTGATCCATGGGTCAGGAACATCCCTGGAGGAGAAAATGGCAACCAGCTCCAGCATTTTTGCCTGAAAAATCCCATGGGCAGAGGAGCCTGGTGGGCTACAGTCCATGGTGTTAATAAGAGTTGGAAACGACAGAGGGACTAAACACAATGGAAAATGCCTTTTTGAAACAACAGAGTTCAGAAAAAAGTGGGAGAAGCAAGTTGAAAGGTGCTGAGGCATGTTTGAGGCTCAGCAGCAAGGCCTGTGTGTGAGGGTGACAGGGGTGACAAACTCTGAGTATAGAGGGAGTCAGGTTGTGCCGGGCTTGTTAGGCTGTGGTGAAGACTCTGTTTTACTCTGAACACAGTGGGATCCTGTGGAGGGTGTTGAGCAGAGGAATGGCTTTCTCTGACTTAGCTTTTTTAGGCTCCCTCCAGCAGCTGAGGGGGATTGAGGGGGGAGTGGGAGATGGAAAGCAAGGAGCCCAACAAGGCGGCTTTTGGCATAATCCAGGCAAGAGGTGATGGTACCCAAGTACCTATCAGCTGACAATGGCTAAAACGAACTGTAGTATTCCAGTGAAAAGGAATATTCATCAGCCACAAAAAGGAATGGTGTACTGATACATGGCCACAATGTAGAGGAACCTTGAAAAATTATGTGAGTAAAAGAAATCAGGCTGTCACATGTTGTATGATTCCATTATATGAAATGTTCCAAATAGGCAGATTCATAAAAAGAAAGTAGATTAGTGGTTGCCACAGGGAGTTGGGGGGACACAGGATGGTAGCCTAAGGATGCAGTCTTTTTAACATGAGGAAACGTGTGCTAAAGATGATTGTGGCAGCAGTTGAAAGTATTTGTGACTGCACAAGAAACCAATATGTGCCTTTTAAACAGTTCCTTGTATGGCATGTGAATGTCTCCATAAAGCTGCTCTCATCTAAAAAGGTGATGACAGCCTAAGAACCGGTGACGTAGCCGGGGTGAGAAGTGGCCTGATTGACCTGCTTGGATTTATTGGCTGGTGGGACAGGAAAAGAGAAAAGATAGAACAGTTCAGACAGTGGCGTTGCCTTTTCTGAGATGCGGGTTGAGGGGAGAGGTTGTCCATAGAGAGGCCGCACGGAGGTGGTTAAGGCCCTGGGGCTGCATCATCACAGAGGATGAGTGGCAAAAGGGCCACAAAATGGGCCTGGGACCCTCAAAATCCTTCTCAGGAAGAGGGACTATTTCTAGCATTTCCACCCCCTACACTGGGCTTCCCTGGTGGCTGAATGGTAAAGAACCCGGCTCCCAATGTGGGAGATGTGGGTTTAGTCCCTGGGTCGGGAAGATCCCCTGGAGGAGGGCATGGCAACCCACTCTAGTATTCTTGCCTGGGAAATCCCATGGACAGAGGAACCTGGCCAGCTACAGTTCACGTGGTTACAAAGAGACACGACTTAGCAACTAAATGACAGCAACAACCATCCCCTAGACTGGAGGCTGGGGTGCCCCAGGGAGGACAAAAGACAGTATTCTCACGTTTGGGTCCCTTGCAGTCTGCACCCACTAGGTGCTCTGTGTGTCTGGATTCAATGAAGCCAGGAAGTGATCGCGCTTTGTATTAATTCTTTTTACCATCTTGGCTGTATTCTTACTGGCTCCAGGCCCAATGGGAGGTCTTTTCATGAGAGCACTTAATTATTCCCTTGTGCAAACCACAAATAGCAGGAGCAGCTGGGGCTGGGTAGACACTGGCGAGCTCACAAGCTCCCATCTCTCCAGCATCCTGGCAGTTGCATCTCCAGGCTCAGGGTGGGGTCCTTGGGGAGTGAAGGGGGAGGGGAGTCCTTGAGACTAGGTGGTCTGAGGCTGTTGTTCAGTAGAGCTGAGACCTTGAAGCTGAGAAGGAGGCATTTATTTGTTCAGAGACCAGAAGTAATGCAGCAGAGTCGTGCCTGTGGGGCTGGGTGACCTGAGCTGGGGTAGAGGCTCAATGAGTATCAGCAGCCAAATGAGGCTGGGGGTGGCATGGAATGGGGTGGGCAGGGGCCAGTGAGGGAGGTTGCAAGTGGAAAGGAGTTGGGGTTTCACTTGGTGCACCTGTGGTTGTGGCCTGAAGGGTCCCAGGGAGAGGTGAGGCAGCTCAGTGGAGGGTGGTGGGGATGGGGGCACAGCAGGCGGAAGCTGGGAAGTGCTACACAGGTGGAGAATTGGCACCTGGAGTCAGTGTCGGAGGTGAGTTAAAGAGATCGGAGAATGCTGTCCAGCCTTGGCTTCAGTGGCTGGGCGGCCAGACCTGACCCCAGGTCCTCACCCACCTCGGATCTGTGTTAGCAGCTTGCAGCTTCTGTGCAGCCGGCTCCCTCTTCCCCCTCACTGGGAATTTTCCTGCCTGCGTCAGTCACCGTTGTTGCTTCTCTGAGCCCTGTTCCCCCTCCTCTGTTCTCAGCAACATGGCGGAACAGGATGTGGAAAACGAGCTTCTGGATTATGAGGAAGATGAAGAGCCCCAGGCACCTCCAGAGAGCGCTCCGCCTCCCCCCAAGAAAGACGTTAAGGGTTCCTATGTTTCCATCCACAGCTCTGGCTTCCGGGACTTTCTGCTGAAGCCGGAGCTCCTGAGGGCCATAGTGGACTGTGGCTTTGAGCATCCATCAGAGGGTACGCATCCCTGGGTCCTCCCTTCCTCGGCTCTCCTCTCTCTGCTTCGGCGCGGTCCCCTCCAGTGAGGGGCCTGCACAGAGGGAACGTCCGTTCAGTTTCTGATAGCTCATGTGCTCTCTTCCCTCAGTCCAGCACGAGTGTATTCCACAAGCCATCCTGGGCATGGACGTCCTGTGCCAGGCCAAATCAGGGATGGGCAAGACAGCGGTTTTTGTGTTGGCCACTCTGCAGCAGATTGAGCCCGTCAACGGACAGGTGGGTGGACACCCTCCCTGCTAGGCCCCAGCTTTCTGATGCGACAGGAATCATGGGTTAAAGATCCTTGTTCCTGCATCCTCTTTGTGGACTTTTAAAATTAAGTACGGTACTTGGTTCTACTGGAGTAGGAGATGGCAACCCACTCCAGTATTCTTGCTTGGAAAATCTCCTGGACAGAGGAGCCTCACAGGCTACAGTCCATGGCGTCGTAAAGAGTGAGCAACTTAGCATGCACACACTTTGTTGTTACCAATATCGCTCCCAAAATGATGAGCCAAAAGGAACAACTGAAAAGTGCCCAGTCTGACCACCCAGCAAGATGGCTGTTAATTTCCACATGTGCTTTGATCATGCACATGTATGAAGGTGGTCTTACACTGAATACGGTTTTGTTTGCTTTTATTGCCAGCAGGACACAATTGTTTTCTCATGCCTTGAATGTTGTAGTTCACTACTTTGAGGGGATAATTGAGGCGCGTGCAGGTGTTCTGTTCTTGACTTGTCGGGGCACACCTCCCTGGGTGGTTTGTGGTTGCATGAGCCCTTGTTATTGACCTTAGGGTGGGTGGTCTCGGAGGGAAGGGTTTCATGGGAGGCCCTGGTGTGGTCTCAGTCCTTGGCATTGTGGGCCAGGCAGGTGGGGTAGCCCTCGCCTGGTGGTCACACACCAGCCAGAGGGCAGGTTCTGGAAGCTGTTAGCATGGAGTGTGTCACCAGCTAGGTGTCTCCCTGGCCTAGGGGGACACACCTGAGTAGCTGTAAGGAGACGTAGGGAGGGCTTTCCTGGTGGCTCAGCGGTAAAGAATCCACCTGCCTGTGCAGGAGATGCAGGTTCAGTCCCTGGGTTAGGAAGATCCCTTAGAGGAGGAAATGGCAACCACGGACAGAGGAGCCTGTTCATTGGGTCAAAGAGTCAGACGTGACTGAGGGACTAAACAAAAACAGCAAACAGTAAGTCTTATCACCTGCTAGGGAAAAAAAAATAAGCAGATACAGGGAGTGAGCAGCAGCTGATAGACTGGGAGAAGATGGGGCCATGTGCACTGGACCTTCCAGTGGCCCACAGGGCTGGGGGCCACCAGGGGAGCAGCACCAGCATGGGCTCTGGCCAGGGTCAGACTTCGGACACTGCCTTGAGGGTCTCTTCCCAACCTGCCCCACAGGTGACGGTCCTAGTGATGTGCCACACTCGAGAGCTGGCCTTCCAGATCAGTAAGGAGTACGAGCGCTTCTCCAAGTACATGCCCAGCGTCAAGGTGAGTCCCCCAGGCTGGGTGGGGCGTCATGTGGCCCTCTGTAGCCTTGCTCGCTGGCCCAGCTGGCGTTAACCAAGCTTGGCTGCAGCAACGGCCTTTGAGGTTTGTGGTGGTTTACGCTCCTTAAAAGCCTGATGAATTATGAATGGCCCCCAGAGGCCTGTGCCAGTCTCAGTCCTGGGGCTGCTTTTCAGTGGAGCTGGGGCCAGGCTCTGAGGCCTCTCCTGTCCCTAGGCCCCAGGCCTGGGGTGGTGGTGGGGGCTTCGCAGGGTCGTGAACTGAGTGGCCGTAGTCACAAGAGTTGGGTGTGAGCTTTTGGCCACCAGATGGTTGACAGCAGCTTTCCACCCGCATAGGTGTCTGTGTTCTTTGGGGGCCTCTCCATCAAGAAGGATGAGGAGGTGTTGAAGAGGAACTGTCCCCATGTGGTGGTGGGGACGCCAGGCCGGATCCTGGCACTCGTGCGCAATAGGAGTCTCAACCTGAAGAATGTGAAGCACTTCGTGTTGGATGAGTGCGACAAGATGCTGGAGCAGCTGGGTGAGTGTCTGCGCCGGGTCTGCGGGCTGTGGAGGCCCCTCGCAGCATCCCTCAGACTTCAGAGCCAGGCCGTGACAGGGCAGGCTAGAGGTTTCCCCAGAGTAGGGTCGTGTGGGTGACTGGCAGTCAGGTCTCTTGGAAACAGATTTACGGGCAAGTCCTGGCATTTGGCAGAGTGAACTGCGGCTTCTGAGCTAGATCTTGGAGTGGGACCACATGGCCCAAGATGAGCCGTGTCTGGGCACCGTGGCCTTGCCGCCCGCTGGTTTAGCTCTAGGCCCCTGCCTGCGCTCAGGGAGCCCTCACAGGGCTGGTGGGAGCTGGGGCTTGTGCCTGGGAGGCGGCTGCAGCTCTCACTCCAGCAGCTGTCTCTGCCTCAGGCTCCCCACCCTGAAGCGTGGCTGGAGGCGCGCTGGCACAGCTGCTCCGCTCTGGCAGCGTGTAAGTGGATTGCTGCTCCTCCCGCGCCTGTGCTTACTACCCTAAGTCCGGGCCCTCAGGCACCTGGGACTCCCTGCCTCTGGCCAGTCTGCGCTCACACCGCCCTTGTCACGGGGCCAGCGGCTCCCTGGCACAGGTTGGGAGGGAATGGATCCGGTCTTGGGTGGGGGTCGTGGTCTGGCAGGCGCTCACACCCCATTTCTTGCCCTCCCTTCCCTGCCAGATATGCGACGGGATGTGCAGGAAATCTTCCGCCTGACCCCCCATGAGAAGCAGTGCATGATGTTCAGCGCCACCTTGAGCAAGGAGATCCGGCCCGTGTGCAGGAAGTTCATGCAAGATGTGAGTAATGGCAGAGAGCTCAGTGCAGTAGCTTCGGCCTCCGAGGGTGCAGGCTCTTGCCGCACCCCAACATCCACGCTGCCCTCATGGCACACGCATGCTGGAAGGCCGGCGGAGCCTCTTCCTCTCTTGTCAAACTGGGAGCTGAGAGTTTGGTCTACACCTGAACCGGGCCGGACCTTAGATCCAGCTGTTGGGAGACAAGTATTTACGGGGGTACAGAGGCCTCTTGGAAGTATTGCAGCCACGGAGTCGCTTTTGGAAGGTTCTGGGCAGGCAGAAGGCCCAGAAGTAAGCCCCGCCTGGCTCTTCCTGCTCTCCTCCCTGCACAGCCCATGGAGGTGTTCGTGGATGACGAGACCAAGCTCACGCTGCACGGGCTACAGCAGTACTACGTGAAACTCAAGGACAGTGAGAAAAACCGCAAGCTCTTCGACCTCCTGGATGTGTTGGAGTTTAACCAGGTGATGCTTCTGCACTCCCGTGGCCTGTGCTGGGTTCCTGGCCTGGGGGAGGGATTCTGGCCCTGACCGCAGGTCTGTCCCTTCCTCCCTCGCAGGTGGTGATCTTTGTGAAGTCAGTGCAGCGCTGCATGGCCTTGGCCCAGCTCCTGGTGGAACAGAACTTCCCAGCTATTGCCATCCACAGGGGCATGGCCCAGGAGGAGCGGTGAGTGCATGCGGGTCACCCTCAGCCCCTGGCAGGCCCTGTGGAGCAGATGACACACAGGGTCCCCGTATCTGATGGCCGCCCCTTGTTCCTCTCGCACCTAGCCTGTCACGCTATCAGCAGTTCAAGGACTTCCAGCGGCGGATCCTGGTGGCCACCAATCTGTTCGGCCGAGGGATGGACATTGAGCGCGTCAACATCGTCTTCAATTATGACATGCCTGAGGACTCAGACACCTACCTCCACCGTGTGAGTGGCCCACAGGGGTGTCCCTTCCCTCCTGCCCCTTTCTCAGGGTTGGTGTTGGATAGGGACCTCTGTCTGTTCTCAGCCTGACCCTTGCTTCTGTCTCCCTGCAGGTGGCCCGTGCGGGTCGCTTCGGTACCAAAGGCCTGGCCATTACTTTCGTGTCTGACGAGAACGATGCCAAAATCCTCAATGATGTCCAGGACCGGTTTGAAGTGAACGTGGCAGAGCTTCCGGAAGAAATTGACATCTCCACATACAGTAAGTGGCTCAGATAGGACTGGGGTGCCAGGGGGAGGTAGGGGACAGTGGTGGGGCCTTCTGTACCCACTGCGCCCTCTTCACTGGCCTCCCCCGTCCTCTGTGTCTTACAGTTGAGCAGAGCCGGTAACCACATGCCCTGACGACCAGAGCCACTCTACTTCCCACGTGCTGCTTCAAGTCCTCTTTCTAGGCGACACTGGGCCTTTTATTTTACTGTTTAAAAGCTGTAGATTTGTGCAAGAATAAGTTTTTATTATGGAAGTCTGGCTCCCACAGTGTCTGTTTCTGTCAGCTCACTGCATTTCATGGACACCAGGGACCCATAGCCTGGTCAGTGAGCCTCTGGCCAGGAAGACATGCCACCTTCTGTGTCAACATGAGATTTAATTTTTAAAGTGTCAACACTGAAAAGTTTATACAGATTAAAAAAAACAATGTCCACAGCCTTCACATCAGTTTGAACCCTCTGCCCTGGGGGCAGATGGGCCTTAGTACCATGAGCCTTCTTGGCAAGGGGCTGAGAAGGGCCCTGCCCCTCTCCCACCCAACCTCAGTCTTAGCTTAACCTAGAAGCAAAGTCTCAGCACCTTGGCCTCTTGTTCTGTAGCAAAGACAGATGACGGGAAAGGGCCAGGCTGGGCATGAGTCCTCATTCTGTCTGGGCCTGGTGTACTTGAGGGGGCTGCCACTACCCTGGGTGCTGACCGGGGTGGAGCTGAGAGGCAGCAGGAAGTAAGTCCAACCCTCCACCCTTGCTGGGTGTTCAGGGGTTCGGTACCAGACGGTGGCTGTCACCCTCCTCTCCGTGGTGCGTGCGGGGCCCGAGGCAGGAGGGAGCGGAGCAGAGAGGGAGAGGAGGTCATCTGTGTGTGCAAAAGCTGCTGAGGCCACAGGAGCTGCTGGTTTGGCCAGAACTGCACCTTCACATGCCGGACTCTGAGGGCCTGAGGGCCTGGAGAGAAAGGAGCGCCGAGTGAGAACTGAGCCGAGAGACGTGGGGGCCTTGTGTCCTGCACCCCCCACTCCAGGCTCAGCCCTCACCTGAGTCTGATGGTGGCTCGAGCCAGACCCAGAGGTGGTTGTGGCGAACTCGGAGTACTTGTTCCCAGCAACCATGCAGGCCCACTTGCGGTACTCTTCTCTCACCTGTGGGGCATGGGCCAGGTCAGGGGAGGACAGGCCCAGGACAGGAGGTGCCCCGCCCCGCCCGCAGCCTGGCCTGCGGCCCACCTTCTTGTTAAGCAGGCAGTACAGCACGAAGAGGAAGAAGCCCTGCAGGCAGTTGAGGATGCTGAAGATGTAGGACAGCACCCAGCTCTCCGGGTCGAAGAGGAGCAGGCCGAAGACCCAGGTGCAGCCCAACACAAAGAGCTGGGCGATGGCCGTGATAGTCAGCACCCTGTGGGGAGGCAGCCAGTTGCAGCTCGGGGCCCCTGCCTCACACAGCCACCCCTTCTGTCAGCACCCCCGCTCCTCTGTGTTCTCACCTGGCTTTCTTTAATTTCTTTATGTCAGGGTTGATCTCAGAAAACTTCTGAGTGAGTCTCCAGACAGTAATCACAAAGATGACAGCATTGCCCTGGGCAGGGAGCACAGAGTTCAGATTAGGGGGTGTCCTTGGAGCTCGCAGGGAGAAAACTGCTATGGGTGCTCAGTGTGGAGCCGAGTGCTTCAGATTTTCACGGGTGTGGGGTAGGGCGAGGTGAGACAGTTACCAAAACGATGAAGGTCACAGGTCCCACAAAGCTCCAGAGGAAGCCACCCTCGAAATTCAACCAGCAGCTGGGCAAGAAGGGAGGGTCTGGTCAGCACCCAGTAAGCCCACAGGGGAACAAGGGCTCCATGCAAGCCCCAGAGCCCTGGCCCTGCCACCACCTCGCGCTCACAATTTCTCGCGGCCATAGCCCTTGCTGTAGGCGCCTGCCGAGATGCCCACGATGATCAGGGGCACGCCGTAACCGATCAGGTAGAGCCAGAGCTTTCTCAGGCCTTGGCCCTGGAACACGCGCACCACGAGGAAGTAGAGCTCCACGCCCTCGAGGCTCATCCAGCAGAAGGCGGCCAGGAAGCAGTAGTGCAGCACCACAGCCACGAGGCGGCAGCGCGTGCCCACCTGCGGGGGCGAGGGCGGAGGGACAGGCGGTGACGTCAGCGGGGGCGGGCCCGGGGCTGGACGCGGAAGCAGTGAATGGGCGGGACCACATGCTTCAGCTGCGGGGAGGCCGACCACCCTACCCACTGGGAGTAGGCAGAGCTCTTCCACTCCAGGCCCTCGCAGGTCTAGCGCCCAGGTGAGAATGGGGCGCTCCACGGGGCGGGGCCTCACCTCGCCGCCTTCGTTCTCGATGCCCGCCAGGAAGATGGCGGAGCCCACGAAGAGGCAGATGCAGAGGTGCAAGTGCACCGTGGTGCGCGAGCCCTGGATGGGCCGCACCAGCAGGAAGGTGAGGATGCACAGCAGCAGGCAGACCAGCGACAGCGCCAGTCCCACCTTGGTGATCAGGGCCAGCTTCGGGTCCTAGATGCAGGACGGGGCGGGCGGGACTCCATCAGCCCCCTGAGGCCTTCCTGCCCTCCTTGTGGGCCCCACCACCCACACCCACCTGGGACCTGGCCTGCAGGACTCTGATCAGGTGGCTCATCTCCCTCCACCTCCTCTACCAGCAACATCTGAATAAACCTACTATGTCTCTCACCCTAAATACCACCACCCCTACACCCATGGGTGCAGCAGGTATCCCCAGTTCCTCTGGATGAGTGCCCCACTACACGCCCAGACAGTTCTTAGAAGGTCCCCCGTGTATCCTCAATGGCTGCAACCTTTCCCTACAGTGATGAGCCCACTTCTCTGACCCTCATCTCCATCTCATCTCTTGCCCCTCCGACACCTCGCCGCAACTATGAGCTCAGCAAAACCCACATTTGTGTCCTTCCTTGGGCCTGGACCATCAGCCTCCCCTACCCTGCCTGACCCATTCCAGGTATTCACATGGCCCAGTGTATCTATGGATCCCTCAGGAGATTTTAGCGATATTTAACAACTTGATGGGGCTTCCCCGGTGGCTCAGAATCCACCTGCCAATCCACCAGGAGATGCTGATTTGATCTCTGGGTCAGGAAGATCCCCTGGAAGAGGAAATGGCAACCCACTCTAGTCCTCTTGCCAGGAGAATCTCATGGATAGAGGAGCCAGTCTGTGGCATCATGAAAGTTGGATACGACTTAATGACTAAACATCTTGTTGGGGGTGGGCCGTCAGAGGGGCACTGGCTGAAGTAAGGCCTGCAGTGCCAGGCCACTCTATTTAGTTGCTGAGTCATGTGGAGGTCTAGGGGTCCCAAGCAAGGGGCTTCGAGGTGTGGTGTAGGGTCATCTGGTCTGTGCAACCACGCGGAACCTCTTGGACCATTCCATTGAGAACCAACTGCCTGTCTCGCCTGAGCCAGCCATGCCACCAGTGGGTTTTTGAGGATGGCCCCTAGTTTGCTCACCTCCACATCGTAGTGGGCCATGAGGATGGCAAAGCTGCTTAGGTGACTGCACTGGCAGGTGATGCTTCCATTCCCACTGCCCATCTTCCAGCAGCCCGAGGTGGCCCAGGACCCGTTCCCATTGCTATCTTTCTTCCAGAAGGCACAGATCAGTTCCTGCCGCGGCTTGAGCTCAGGCTGTTCCTAGGGAGAGGCGGTCATAGAAGTTAGCCTGGAACCCTCTCGTGGGTACTGGGCTTGGGTGGACCCCAAAGAGGGCTGCTTCTCCTTTGACAGTTGTCTACCGAGCACCGACTATGTGTGCCAGGCCAGGGGACCCGGGAGTGAACTGGGGAGACAGAAATCCCTGTCCTTTTGGGCTGACATTCTAGTGGGGGAGACAGAAAATAATACACCTAATAAATAAGTAAACTAGATAAGTGTGTTAGGTGCTGAATGTGAAAGAAAAGAGCAAAGGGGCAAGGTGGGGTGTGATTAGATTGTAATTTAAATAAGCAGGTCCAGGAAGGCCTAGAAGAGTAGGTGACGTGAACGACTTGACAGGTAAAGGACTGAATCGTGGAGGAAAGGTGTCCCAGGCAGAGGGCACAGTAAGTGTAAAGGCCCTGAGGCACGTGTAAGGAAGGAGCAGAGTGGGTGGGGGTGGGGGAACGAAGGCTGCTAAGAGACCACGGGGATCTTGCCTATGGGGTGAGCAGTGTGGCTGATTCCCCTCCACAACCAGGACTCACATGGAGGGTGAAGGCAAAGGAGACATTGGAGTCGAGTTTCTCCGTGTTCGTGTTGCTCAGAAAGACAGAGCTGACCGCTGAGAGAAGTGTGACCTTCGCACCTCGGACAGGACTCTTGTAGGTCTCTTTCAGCTTCTCCAAGTCCAGTTTCAAAGAGGCATTGGCCAGCAGTCTTTTCATGTTCTGACTGGAGAGGATGCCCACCACGGAGGGACCTGGGGGACAGACATGCTGGCTACATTCTGCTCTGCTTGTTTCCAAGCCCCATCCTTCCTCTTAAGATGTCTAATTCAAGCTCGCCAGTCTGCCATGATGCCCATAGTCCCGCCCCAAGGCTCAGTTTCCTGTGGCTGCATATTCTGAAGCTGTGTTGTTGTTGTTCAGTCCCTCAGTCCTGTCTGACTCTTTGCGACCCTGTAGACTGCAGTATGCCAGGCTTCCCCGTCCTTCACCATCTCCCGGAGCTTGCTCAAACTCACATCCATTGAGTCAGTGATGCCATCCAACCATCTCATCCTCTGTCGCCCCCTTTCCCTCAGTCTTTCCTGTATCCTAGCCATACGCCAGCCTCTCCCTCCCTGTCCCTGGAGTGCCCGCTCTGGGTGCCTGCCATTACCCGACTCCCCAGCTGCAGCTGCCACAGCCCAGTCCAGCAGCATCCGTGCGTGGCTCTGGCCCACTGTGACGTTTCCTTTCCCCTGCTCCTGGACCACCAGGGACAGCTCTGAGAAGAGAGGGGGCAGTGATCAGGGGCTCCGGGTGTGGAAGGGGGTCCTGGGGGGCTGGGATGGGGCAGAACGAGGTCTCACCTGTGTCGTCAAGCGAACGATAGGTGAAGGAGCCTTTAGGTATGGCTTTGGCCAGGGTCCTCAAGACCCGTTCGAGGCCTGAGAGCAGGTAGGTGACTGTGACATGCTTGGAAGACTGATCCAGTGACTCCAGGTCTCCTGAGTTTTTCAACAGGTCATCGACTGACCCGATGAGGTCCTGTGGGTGACGAGTGACAGCTCCTGGGTTACTGCAGCACGGGGCTGCCCGAAGGACCCTGGCATCTCACTTCCCCTCACCCCACCCCCACAACTGGGGTACACACTGGAGAACCACCTGGGTTGCCTGGGGCAGAACCAGCAGAATCATCAGGACATGGCAGTAGCCAGATGAGGACAGGGATTGAGCATATGCCTGTGTGCATGTATTATAACAGCAACAGTGCTTAACATTTATCAGGCACTGGCTTTATATCAGGCCCTGTTCTAAAGTCTGCAGCTTTTCTGGTGGCGAGACAGGGGAGCCTGGTGGGCTGCCGTCTATAGGGTCGCACAGAGTCGGACACGACTGAAGCGACTTAGCAGCAGCAGCAGCAGCAGTGGTAAAGAACCCACCTGCCAATGCAGGAGACACGGGTTCAATCCCTGGGTCAGGAAGATCCCCCAGAGAAGGCAATGGCTACCCACTCCAGTATTCTTGCCTGGAGAATCCCACAGACAGAGGAGCCTGGCAGGCTACAGTCCATGGGGTCACAAAGAGTCGAACATGACTGAGCGACTGAGCACGCATGCAGGCACGTTCTAAGTCTGCACTGCCCTAAACAGTTGCCCTGGGCCCCAGATGTCACTTGAAATATGGCTCCACGTTGAAATGATAATAGTTTTAATCTACGGGGTTAAATGGAATTTTCACATTAATTTCACTTGTTTACTTCTTTTTTAAAAAAATTAATTTAACTGAAGGATAATTGCTTTACAGAATTTTGTTGTTTTCTATCAAACCTCAACGTGAATCAGCCATAGGTATACATGTATCCCCTCCCTTTTGAACCTCCCTCCTATCTCCGTACACATCCCACCCCTCTAGGCTGATACAGAGCCCCTGTTTGAGTTTCTCTATGTCTGCTTCTCCATTGCTGCCGTACCATTTTTCTAGATTCCATATATGTTAGTATACAATATGTATTTTTTCTCTTTCTGACTTAGTTCTGTATAATAGGCTCTAGTTTCATCCACCTCATTAGAACTGACTCAAATGGGCTCCTTTGTATGGCTGAGTAATATTCCATTGTGTGTATGTACCACAACTTATCCATTCATCTGTCTATGGACATCTAGGTTGCTTCCATGTTCTAGCTATTATAAATAGTGTTGCAATGAACAATGGGATACATGTGTCTTTCAGTTTTGGTTTCCTCAGGGTATATGTCTAGGGGTGGAATTGCTGGGTCATATGGTGGTTTTATTCCTAGTTTTTTAAGGAATCTCCATACCATCTTCCATAGTGGCTGTATCAAGTTACATTCCCACCAACAGTGCAAGAGGGCTCCCTTTTCTCCACACTCTCTCCAGCATTTATACTTCTACTCTTTAAATTTATTCTTTACCTTTATATTTTAAAAATGCAGCTACTGGAAAAATTCAAATGACATAAAGGGCTCACATATTTCTCTTCTAAAAAATTTATTATTATAATCTGTTTAGAGGCTCAATATTTCTACCAGGCCAAGCACATATAACATACAGTGTTTATATTGTATGCCAGGCACTTTTCTTTGAGCTCCACTCCTATTAGTTCATTTAAACCGTTTCCCCAACTGGATGATACAGGTGCAATTTATGAAGTGAGGCAAATGAGGCTCAGAGAGGGGGACTCACTCGCCTGAGGTCACACAGCAAGAACTGGCAGTGGGTGGGATGATGGCTATTTGAACTCTGTGGCCTTGCTCCAAAGGTGAATTCTCAACTGCTCCACTCCATTGACATATTCCTCTCAAACGTGTGTGTGTGTGTGTGTGTGTGTGTGTGGGCTTCCCTGGCGGCTCAGTGGTAAAGAATCCACCTGCCAATGCAGAAGACGCAGCTCGGGTCAGGAAGATCCCCTGGAGAAGGAAATGGCAACCCACTCCAGTCTTCTTGCCTGGAGAATTCCAAGGACACAGGAGCCTAGAAGGCTATAGTCCCTGGGGTCGAAAGAGTCGGACATGACTGAGCAACTAAACAATAGCAATCTGTGAATTTTGTATACAGATGTATGCGTTTGACCAGAGGCCTCTGCTTGGGCATCTTCATTCACACTGAAACATCCTCCAGCCACCGCACACTGTCCTGCCCTTACCTGTATGGATTTCTCGGCCATGGCTGGTTTGAAGTCTCTGCTCATTTTCTGGACTCTTTCGAAGAAGGCAGAGAGACTCTGGAGAGAGGGGAGAGGTGGGGAAGTCAGAGAGCTTCATCCTGGGTGGGGGAGCTTCAGGGAAAATGAGTGATCAGGGTGAGCTGGCTGGAGGGATTTCCTGCTGCTGGTCCCCGCTGGGGCCACTAACCTGGCTCTTGATTCCAGGGGGAGCAGTCCAGGTGGGGAAGGAGATTTCTGCAGGGGACAGGACAGCAGTTCATTAGCTGTGACAGTGTGTTTGTAGTGGTGGGGCCGGGGGTCAGGGCAGGACAGGTACCTTCGCAGATGGTGGTCATCTGCTTATCCTGGGATCCGGCTTTGGGCACCCAGCCTTGGCGGCAGTGGCACTTGTATGAACCCACAGTGTTGACGCAGACGGTGGAGTTGTGACACCGATGCCGCCCGGAGCTGCACTCATCCACATCTGGGGACAAGACAGAGGAGGTCAGGCTCTGTCTCAGCCCTGTGAGGCCCCTGTCCTCCCTGTGCCCCTCTTTTTCCACATTAGTTCCCCAGGAGGTGACACCACCGGTGTCCGCACATCCTCGAGGGGTGGACACTAAGGTTATTTATGGAAAGTGCGCCGAGTTCTGGCACACAGCAGATGAGCCCCGCATAGACAGGCAAGTTGTGAAAATACTGAACTATCTTTTCTAGTGATTAGAAAAGACCCTGATGCTGGCAAGAGGAGAAGGGGACGACAGAGGATGACATCACCAACTCAATGGACATGAGTTTGAGCAAACTCCGGGTGATAGGGAAAGACAGAGAAGCCTGGCGTGCTGCGTCCATGAGTTGGCAAAGAGTCCGAGAGGACTTAGCAACTGAACAACAATTAGCTGCTGCCTGGAGTCCTTGGGAGCCTTCCCCTTCATACCCCAGCTCCTTCTCCAGGACCCCCCAGATCTCACATTTAATTAACACATTTATCACATTTAATTAACAAGAATTAATGCCTGGCATAGCAGGATACCTCCAGCATTCATTCTGTTTGGTTTGTGTGGTTGCCACTGAGTATGTGATCGGATGTTTTGAGTGTGGGTCTCCCAGAGTGTGGGCTTCCCAGGTGGCTCAGTGATAAAGGCTCTGTCTGCCAATGCAGGAGCCCCCAGGAGATGTGGGTTTAATCCCTGGGTCGGAAAGATCCCCTGGAAGAGCAAATGGTAACCCACTCCAGTATTCTTGCTGGGATAATGCCAGGGACTATAGTCCATGGGGTCACACAGAGTCGGACAAGACGACTTGAGCATGCACGCACACTCCAGGAGCGCAGTATCTGAGCTCCGAACCTTCACAGATGGTGTTATCTGGGCCGTTGGGGGACCCAGCAATAGGCTTCCAGCCAGGACGGCAGCGGCACTCATAGCTGCCCACGACGTTGAAGCAGTGGGTGGAGTTGTGGCATGGCTTTTTCCCCAAGGTGCATTCATTCACATCTGAGGACAAAGCCAGAGGGTCAGCGCCACCCCCACCTCCACTTCTCACTTTTCACTGCCCAGTACCAAGGACCCCACTGTGACTGCACGTGCCATCACCTGGTGACCTTCAACTTGACTCTTAAAACACCTGTAAGATGGGCGTGGTAGGGGCTATGGTCCTTAATTTATAGGCAGAAAAACTAGGAGTGAAACTGAGTCACAGGGGCTGGACCTCCAGACCAAGGATTCTTGCCTCCAGGGCCCTGGACCAAGGTTCCCCTTCTAGGAACCGGAAGTGAGAGCTTCCTCTGCTCGAATGTGGCAGATGCAGAAGGGCTGAGGTCTGGGAGATGTTCACAGAGCCAAGTTTGGGGCCCGAAGTCTCTGCTGTCTCCCTGGTCTGTGGTGGGACCATTCGGGGAGGTGATCCTTAGGCAGGGCCCTGGCAGACCCTTGTCGTCACAGGAACCTGAGTCTCCTCTCTCCTGCTTGGGCTCCGGGAACTGCCTCGGCTCCTTCCCCAGCTCCAGGCCCGCCTCACCCTTCCTTCCTGGGGGCTCTACCTGTGCAGTGCCTCGGGTCCTCTGGGTTGAACGCCAAGCCGAGTGGGCACTGGCAGGTGTAACTGCCCTCGCTGTTGATGCAGACGCTGCGGCCTTTACAGACTCGGGGTCTGTGCTGACATTCGTCCACGTCTGCAAGGGGAAGGAGAGCGTGATGGATACCTGCCGCTGTGGACAGCCTTCCGGCCTGGAATTTGGCCACGTTTTCTGGTATAGAAGGATCCAGAAGGGCCCGCTCTCTCTTCTCTGGTGAGTGGGGGCCTTTCCTCATTCACACGGAGGCAGCCTATGGTGAGCATGGTGGCCCAGATGTTCTGTTGTCCAGATGTGGCCAGAAGTGGCCCAAGTCCTCCCCGTCTGCCAGCTCTGGCTCCCTCAGCCTCCTTGGGAAGCTCCCAGCTTGGGTGGGAACATCACAGCTCCCTGCGTCCCAGTCTAAGGATTTGGACGAAGGACTGGGTAGGCCTTCTTGGAAGCCGAGCACAGCCGTGTTCCCTCAGCAGGGTCCATCTTGGCTCCTAGTGATGGACTTTGTCCTGACTCCCCCAGGGCGAGTGCTGCCATCTGAGTTCTCCTTGGATCCTGCTGACTCCAGCAGGACAGCACTCTCCCGTCCATGCTAACTCTGAGGCTCCAGCTCCATGAAGATGGACCAAGATCCACCCCTGAGTCAGGCTGCTCAAGGACAATGTTTTGGGGCAGTGGCATGGGAAATGAGAATGAGAGAAAAAGATCAGGGCCACCCGGACAGTGGGCACCAGGCTGTGCTCAGCAGTGGGGCTGATGTCTGGCCAGGCACCCTTGGGGCTGTGAAGGTACCTTTTTCTGATTTCCATGCAGGCTTCCCCCAGACTGGCAGGAAGTGGTAAGAATCCATATCTGAGCAAAGTTCACGATGAGCAAACGCTGGGTGGGTGGAGCAGAGAGCACACGCTCATGGGTGAAAAGTGGCAAGTGTCTTGGCCTCCCACTAGAGACGTAGACCTGTGCGTCCTCCTGAGTGCGGCTCAGCCTCCATCTCCTGTCCCCACGTGGTCTGGGTCACTGTGGGGCCTGGACTGGTCTCCTCAGTAAAGGGTCAGGCCAGGGGCAGCGGTCTTTGACGACATCTCATCATCTGGTCCAGATGGAAGCCTCTTTGTTCAACTGACTCTTGCAGTGGGTTGGGGGTTGATGTCACCCTGGGACACCCCTGACACAACATCCTCCCAGGCCTCGGTTATCAGAGCTGCCTCAGGTCTGGGAACTGGAATTACTGGGGAGGGTCAGGGTGGAGCCTTGGGTGGGGTGGGGAAATAGATGGAGGCTGAGAAGCTGAGATGTGGGGTCAGGGTGACAGAAGGCGTCTTCTCCAGGCAGGTTGCTGCATCAGGGGCATGGCCATCCAGGGACAGTGGACTGTTCCTTGAATCTCCCTCCTTCAGCATTTCTAGACAGGTCCCCAGAGTCCCTGGGTGTCAGAGGGCCCCAGTGGGGGCAGGTCTCCTCCCAGCAGTCATTAACAATGGCGAAGAGGACAGACAGTGTTCTGGGACACACGGTGCTGTGACCACACTGAGTATCTTGTCACTTCCTCTTTTTAGAAGATAAGATGCCATGTGACAGTAGGATCTTCTGAACATTCAGAAGAGACCCTCTGCAGGGATTCTGAGCCTTGGGGTTCAGAGAGGGTTGGGAGACTAGGTAGATGCACAGGATGGCCCTCTGATGCCTGGAGAAAGCAGGATGAGGAACCCAGGGAGCAGCCCAGGTCTTCTGCCCATAGCAGACCCCACAGCCTGGACACGAATGGACACGTGCTCAGGTGTAGCAAGGGCTGGAATGCTGAAATGGGGGCGCACAGACAGTCCAGCTGAGCCCGTCAGAGAGCTCGGTCTTCAGGCGGCAGGCTTTAGTCCCAAACAGTAGGCTGCTCTCTGCCTGGCATCCTCCTTGAGGCCCTTGGAGGTCCCTCTCCCAACTCACTCTGGTTCATGCATGTCTCTAGAGGAACTCACAACAGTGGGTGGGCGGCACACCCAATCCAGGCATACTGAGTGGGATCCATGACCACCATGTACTGTTGTGCAGGCTGATCACTGCACAAGGGGGCAAGTGAAAACCACCTCACACTCCATTCCCCAAACACACGGTTCAATGAGAGGACAGGGAACTTTTCCCTATTCCACATGAAGGCTCTGGCAAGGCCACATGTTTCAAGCACAACATCCACCCACAGAGGACCCTGTGAACCAGCAGAGATCCCACAGATGCAGGTCCCCTCTTCCCTCCCACCAGGGAGGCTCTGCCGCCCTCTATCTGCAGGGCAGGAGGGAAGGGGCTGGGACCAAGGTTGCGGGCTCTTCTTTGTGCAGCAGAGTGGGTCAAAGGACCCTCCTCAGGGTCCTCTGGATCCTGGGCTCAGCCCCCTTCTCACCTCTCACATTCCCTCTCCCTCCCTCCCCATCCTCTGTATGCAGGTCTAACCATCTCCGTGGAGCCCTCTCTGGAGTCCTGTCTGCCTACTGCTGGTCTCCTCTGCCCCTTCCCCTGCCTATCTTCTCCCACTGGAAAGGGGCAAAGCCTGGTGATGTGTGGAGGCCAGGCTCCTCCTGGGTCCCTGGTGAGGGAGTGGAAAGGACAGCTGCTCCTGAGCACCCACCCTGGGGCACAGCCCCCAGGGATGGCCATCCCGGAAAGGGTGTGTTAAATCATGATGACCTTAACTTAAAACGCCAACAGCCATCACTGTTTTGTGCTTTGTTATTCTTCTTCGTATTATTATTTATACCCCAGCAATTCTGTGAGGTAAGCACCACTGTCACCCCCTTTTTACAGACAGGTAAACTGAGGGACAGAGCAGTGAAGTAACCTGACCAAGATCACACAGTAAAAGGCAAAGCTACTTTTGTTTTTATCTGTAAAAGACACTCTTTTTGTTTGTTTGTTCATTTAAAACATAAACTTACAATTATATTATCACATCTCACACGCTAATAATTTCTTTTTTTTTTTTTTGCTGAGCTGCACAGCATGTGGGATCTTAGTTCCCTGACCAAGGATTGAACCCATGTCCCGTGTATTGCAAGGTGGATTCTTAACCACTGGACCACCAGGGAAGTCGCAAACAGTGATTTCTGAATCAGGATCCTGGCTAGTGTCACACCCAGAGCTCTCAGGGGGCAAAGCCAGGACTTGGGTCCCTGATTCGTCATGCCATCCTGCTTCTCTGTGCAAGTGGCACAGGCATAGGTACCCCTGTCCCAACTCAGACCTGGGTGCCACACCTGTAGCCAGGACACTGCAGGAAGGACTCAGCATCTGGGCGGCCCCAAACCTCAAGAATGAGAGGCGGGAAATGCAGCACCGCTCTTACCTCGACATGTGTTCTCACTCTCGTTCTGGAAGATCCTTGCCCCAGAAAGAGGCTCATATCCTGGGCTGCATGTGCAGTGGTAGCCCCCTTCTGTGTTCTGGCAGTCTGCTGAACTTCCACAGTCCACCAGTGAGGGTGGCCCACACTCATTGATGTCTGGAACACAACAGGGCAAAGGGTCACCTCCCAAAGGCACGAGTTTGGTCAGTGCAGAGATCCCCAACCCCTACCTGACTCCCCAGCTTTGGGCCTGAAGTTGAATCAGTATCTTTTTAGAAAGAATTAAGACTCTCAGGCCATAATGCCGAGACTGGGCTGTGGCTGGAGCAAGCCATTCCTGAAGCTTGTGCAATCAGCTCTGTTCTTCTTGGCCCTCTGGCTGTCACCCCAGATTTAGACACAGTGGGAAGTGCTGAACTGGGGTGTGGGGAGAAGCCCTGTGTCCCCCTCCTCAGTCCTGAAAGGACAAACTGAGGCAGACTCCAGACTCCTGGAGACCCAGCTGCCCTCTCCCCAGGAAGCCATGTTCATTCATGTGTCACCTCTCCATCTTCATATCTTTTTTCCCTTCTCTTGTTTCTGTCCTTGGTGATGGACCTGAGGACGAAGGCTGAGGCCCCCAACCAACACCCATGTGCCCCAGAAACACTGGACTGTACCCCACAATCTCTGCATGTCACGCCATCACCCCCAAGCCTCTGTACCGTCACAACTCTCCAAGGGGTTGGTGAAGATCTCCCCAGAAAAAGAAATGAATCCTGGAGCACAGCGGCAGGCGGTGCCATTGACACAGGAGGAGTGCGGAGGGCACCACAGAGCACAGGCTGTGGGAATGGAGACCTTGGTCAGAAGGTGAGGGCTGAGCCAGGGGCTGGGGAGCGGGACAGGATCAACTCCAGGAGACGGGGTGCTGGGAGGCGTGACCCTGGCCTCCCCCTGTAACCGGTCTGTCTCCTGCCTGGGCTGAGGCGTGCGGGCGGAAGTCTAGGGCCCCATCCCCAGGCTCTAGCTGTGGACCAAGTTGCTCCCAGCAGACTCACCCTTGCTGTTCTGGGATCCAACTTCCGACAGAGTCAGCAAGAAGCACAACACTGGAACAGAGAGGGCGGGGCATCAGAGGGGTCACCGAGCCAGGAAGGGCAGATGATTCCCCAGAATAATGCAAACGAGGCAGAGGGGACTCCCGGCCCTCCCAGGCTTGGGCTCCGTCTCTGTCTGCCTGCGAGTGAACACCCACAGCCGGGGGGGTCTGCCACCTGTCACCTGGAGGTGGGTTTCAGAAACAGGGATGGCAGGCTTCCCTGGTGGCTCAGTGATAAAGAATCCATCTGCCAATGCTGGAGACATGGGTTCAATCCCTGGTCTGGGAAGAAACCATATGCCACAGAGCAACTGAGCCCGTGTGCCTCAACTGCAGAAGCCCGAGAACCCTAGAGCCTGTGCTCCACAACCAGAAGCCGCCACAGTGAGAAGCCCACAAACCACAGCTAGAGAGCAGTTCCCACAGGCCACCACTAGAGAAAGCCTGTGCCCAGCAACACAGACTAAGCACAGCCAGAAAGAAAGAAAGAAACTGAAGGATGAGGAAGAGTTCCAAGCACCGAGGGGTCCCAGCTCCCGTGGACCTGTGTGGGCAGCAGCTCAGTAAACAGACTGGAGCCAGGCGGCCCCAGGCCTCATCCTGGACTGTGGTCTGGCGACCTCATCTCTCAGAGCCTCAGTTGCCCCTTCTGTGGAGTGGGGATGATGACAGGACCCATTTCCTAGAGTACCATAAGGATTAAGCCTGTAAATATCGCCTGGCACATCAAAGCGTACTGTCATCAACGTTTCTTTTATTTTTTTTAAGTTATATTGGAGTGTAGTTGATTTACAGTGTTGGGTTAATTTCAGGTGAAGAGCAAATGATTCAGTTATCCGTGGACATATATTCATTCTTTTTCAGATTCTTTTCCCATAGAGGTTATCACAGAATGTTGGGTAGAGTTCCCTGTGTAACGTTTCTATATGTAAGGAGGGGGTTGGACCAGGTAGTTTTCTCAGATTCCACCCCCAACCCTGAACCTAAGATCCTCCAGCTCCCATACCCTTCCTCAGGGACACAGGTTCACCCACCCCACACCCTTATCAGTCAGTCCTGACGGCTGTCTCGGGACCCAGTGGTGACATTTCACCTTGGGCTCCCCCTGCCCCGCACCCCAGTGCAGAGGAAGATGCTGTGGGTTCACACTGGGGGTGTTGCTGGAAGGGGGTCCTCTCTGGCTGTCCTCAGCACCCAAGGGCACCCCACTCTCAGGGCCTCTTCAAGTCATCAGGGCCTTTAGAGATGGGGATCTCCTTACGATTCACCAGAGAGAGACAGACAAGAAGACATGGAGAGAAAGTAGAGATGAGAGGGAGGGAGACAGATGGAGGGCAGCAGAAAGGCAGACGTGGAGGCAGCGATAGAAGAGACAGTCAGTCCTCAAGGACGTCAACCCTGCATACGCGTTGGAAGGACTGAAGCTGAAGCTCCAGTACTTCGGCCACTTGAGGGGAAGAGCCTACTCATCGGAAAAGACCCTGATGCTGGGAAAGACTGAGGGCAGGAGAAGGGGGTGACAGAGGATGAGATGGTTGGATGGCATCACCAACTCAGTGAACAGAGATGTGAGCAAACCCTGGGAGACTGTGGAGGACAGAGGAGCCTGGCATGCTACAGTCCATGGGGTCGCAAAGCGTGGGCCACGACTTAGTGACTGTGCAACGAGACAGCGACGGACAGAGAAATAAGGAACTCAGCAAGAGAGAAACAGATGTGGCCGAGATTGGACAAAGAAACCCAGAGATGTGGAGATTGAGGGAGACAGGAAAACAATCAGGAGGCGGGGGACGGAAACAAAGGCGGAGGGAGGCGGGAGGACGGTTCAGCTGCAGGGGGAAGCATGGGGGGCCCGGGGTAGGCACCCAGTCCCTGCCCACCTGGGAATGCTGGAGGAGGCAGCACAGACCCCAGCAATCCACGGAGACCCAAAAAGGGGCAGTGGGCGGAGGGATGGGGGCAGGAGGAAGGGCAGGCCTGAGTCACTTCCTGGGCCAAGGGAAAGGATGACTCACAGCTCGTTGCCCCCCAGAGGGAGCTTCCAGGGGAATTCTAGCCTCTGTCATTGTGAGCACGGCTTGAAGGGCTGTGAGGGGTCAGCAGACCGGAGGGCCCCCTGGCCACTCAGTCCCTAGGTCCAAACTCAATACCCCTCAAGTTGGCGCTGGGCATGGAGTCCCTCCCAGCAAGGGTAAATTGAGGTTGGAATGCCCTTCCCCTTCCTTGTTTGAGGATTTCTCTCGTCCTCCTCTCTGGTCACAGGGCTTGGCTAGCTGCCCCCTTGGCTGGGACTCAGTTCCTCTTTGCAGGACAGACCCAAAATTACCGCTGCTGCCCCCCCTCCCCCGCCCCACTGCAGGAGGCAGCCTGGGCTGATTCGTCCCCATTTCCCAACTTCCTGCTCACAACTGCCCTGTTTGTGTCCATTCTGCAGATGGACAGATTGAGGCCTGGAGCCCAGAAAAGGCCCAGGAAGAATCTGGTGAACAGAGGAGCTTGGGAAAAGTGGAACTGGGGCTTCCCTGGTGGTTCAGTGATAAAGAATACACCTGCCAGTGCAGGAGACATGGTTTGGATCGCCGATCTGGGAAGACCCCGCATGACGAGGAGCAACCAAGTGCGCCAAAACTACTGAGCTTGTGCCCCGGGGCCCCGGGAGGCGCAACGACCGAGCCGCGCGCCTCTAGGAGCAGCCACCGCAATGAGAAGCCCGTGCACGGCACCGGGAGAGCAGCCCCGGCTGACAGCAACTAGAGAAACGTCCTCGCGGCAGTGAGGACCCAGCAGAGCCAAAAATAAATAAAAACCAAAAAGTGACAAAAAAGAAAAAAAAGGTAGAATGGGGTCAAGTTTCCCAGACCCTGCGCGGGGCGGGGCGGTGGGACAGCTCTTCTGAGCCCCGTGCCCTCCGCCAGGGCGGGGTTGGGCTCTGCTCCCCCACCACGGAGGCTCCCAGGCCACGATTTCTGCATCTGGGTCCTTGGAAGTCGCCCAAACAGGAGCTGGGAGAGGAGCTGCTGGTCGTCTGCACCCCGTCCCATCTGGTTTCCATTCCCCCTGGCGAGCCCTGAGCGGTTAGATTCCTGAGGTGGGGGCAGGGCAGGCATGCTCTCTTTGCTCCGCCTCCTCAGACCCTCCAGTCTTCCCCCAGACCCGCCAGTGAAATAATAACACGCGTGTGCTCAGTCACTTCAGTTGTGTCTGACTCTTTTCAACCCTTATGGACTGTAGCCCACCGGGCTCCTCTGTCCATGGGATTCTCCAGGCAAGAGTACTGGAGTGGGTTGCCATGCCCTCCTGCAGGGAATCTTCCCGACCCAGGGATCCAACCCACATCTCCCGCATTGCAGGTGGATTCCTTACCGCTGAGCCAATAAAAATATTGTTTACTTAATTCTTCCTGTGAATCAGGAATAGTTTGCTTTGGAACTCACTTAACACAGTCCAATAAGGTGAAGACCGGTCTTGCCCCATTCTACAGATGTGCAAAGTGAGGCTCAGGCAGTGAGATTCAGCTCTGGTGACACACCGCTCCCCACTCCATCAGGGGTGCTGCACACAGACTCCTCTTTCTAGCTTCCTGGCCCAGGAGCCACTGAGTTCATGCCTGCCAACCTGGGCCAACATGGGGAATCCCGTCCCAGGGTGACCTGGGAAGCCCTGGTTGGTACCCCAAGCACCATTTCTTCATTCTCTTTGTTGCTTGGTTGCTTAGGCAACCAGCTGCCCAGATAACCGTTAGAGCCACCCTGGGTGGGGCGGGAAGGGAGGCCCTGGGGAAGTCACAGCAAAAGTTCAAAAACTGCCACCAGCGCCGGTAAAATCTTTTCCACCCACCTGCAGCTGAATCCCAGCTGGATCCGGGGAAGCAAGAATGAGGGTCTCTGGGGCTGATTTTGCCACTGAGACAGCGTGGGACATGTTGGGAGTACCCCCACCTGGCAGTGAAGAGGTCCCGCCCCCCCAGTCCTCCAGCCCCCCAGCATCTCCCTACCACCATGTTAAGAGCCGCCACCTCTGTTTGTGTGTGTGTGTGTGAGTGTGTGTGTGTGTGTGTGTGAGACAGAGAGGGTCTCAGCACTCCCTTTTTGCCCCTCCTCCTTCCCCAGACCTGTCTCCCACTTTGGGAGCAGTTCAGAGAGCTCAGAGATTTCTCTGGGAGACAGGGACAGGCTCTAGAAAATGCCGGGGGATCCTGCCACAGTGTGGGGGTGCCTGGCCCCTGGACCCAGGACCCCCATGCCCGGCCATGTGGCTCCCTTCAAGGCGGGCTCCAAAGCTGCCAGCTGCACCTTGCATTTCTCCAGGGAAAAGAGGGTGCTGGGGCACCACATGGTGCTGCCAGGGGCTCCCTGGCCGCCTGCCCCACCCTCAGGGCCCCAGGGTGCTCACCGGGAAAGAGAAGAAAGGAGCCACCGTGGGGGCCTCCCATGGTCCGAGCTGCCGCAGGGAAGCAGAAGATGGGGCAGCGCTGTTCCTGTCGCTGAGCTGGGCAGCTGTGCAAGCTTTCCCAAGGCCCGCCTGGCCTTTATGAAGGGGGGCGGGGAGCAGCCGCGGGCCCAGGGCCCTCCCCGGAACTGGCGGGGCAGCTGGAAGCCAACAGGAAAGTGGAGCCAAAACGCAGACCCAGGGGCGCCGCGCGCGCGTACACACACATTAAGGTGCAAGCTGCCCTTTGAGACTCTCCACTTTCTGAACCCTGTGTAAAGCGGCTGGCGGATCCCAGGGGGAGGGGAAGGAGTCTTGCCAGGACCTGCTTGCCTTGTCTGGCCGGAGGCGTGTAGGCTGGGGAGGAGGAGCCGCGTTCAGAAATAACTCGGGGCTCCCACGTTGCGGGGACCACCTTGTGTTGGCTGCCTTGTCTTGCTGAATCTCCAAAGCCAGTTTCTGCGTGAACAAGAGCTTCCTCCTGTGTTTTCCAGATGAGGAAACTGAAGCCCAGAGAGGCCAGAGTCCGCAGGAGAGCTGTGGGGGGGGTGGGGCACAAAAGGGCCCTTCGTGGAAGCCAGGCTGGCGCCAAGAAAGCGAAACTGCGGGGCCCCGGGGCCTTGGAGGTCCAAGGTCCGGGAGCTGGCCTTTTCTGGGCCAGCGTTTCACCTAGTGGGAAACATATTTCAGGGATTCTTGGACACTGCGTTAATCAACAGAGAAATCACATCATAGGAGGGTTGCTTCCTTTACTAATTAGTCATGTGACTGACTTGTCTCTGAAACCGTCTCATCATTTAAAACAAACAAAAAAACACACTATTATTTGTAAAGCACTTAATCTGAGCCAGGCCAGATTCACCTAGAGAAAGTGAAAGAAAGTGTTAGTCGCTCCAGAGCCTCCTCTGTCCAAGGGATTCTCCAGGCAAGAATACTGGAGAGTCCATTCCCTTCTCCAGGGGATCTTCCTGACCCAGGGATTGAACCCAGGTCTCCTGCATTGCAGGAAGAGTCTTTACTGTCTGAGCCATCATGGAAGCTCTCTAGTAGAGTCAAGTAGAGTTATCTATTTTAATTCAGTGACTCCTCAAAATACCTTTGAGCCAGGTGTTGCTATGATTCCCATTTTGCAGAAGGGGAAAGTTGAGGCACAGTTCACAAGTGGCTAAACGGAGATCCACAGGTAGGCAGCAGGGTCCCCAGGTCTCTGCAAGGAGCCCAAGGTCCAGCAGAAAGTCTCAGTTGGGTGCTAATGTGTCTTTAACACCCTGGTAGCCCTAAAGTTTTTCCAGCTAGAATCCATAGCTTTATGTTCCTTGTGTTATTATGTATTTGTTAAGCTTACAGACTATCTGAGGCAATGAGAAGGGTTTTTCAATTAGTACATCAAGTTAAAGATTCTTTTAAAGGAATGGATTCAAGAATGCAACAGCATAGACAATTAAATAAAACATTAAGTACATAATAGTTTAAAAGGGGGAGGATTGTGGTCATGGAAAAAAAAGGTCATCCTCGGCCAAAGACAGACAAACATTATCCCAGGGGTGGTGGAGCACCCCCAGTTGTAAAATTAACCCCTTCCTGCCCTTGCTGTCCTTTTGATCTGGACAGGGCATGGGAAGGGGGCCCCATCAGGGAAACTGGAGCCTCTCTGGGCCTCAGTTTCCTCAGGGGAGGGGAGTGGATATGGGAGGAGACTGGGAGGGGAGGGGGTCAGACCAGGCCCAAAGTGGATTTTTGGCTTTTTTCCCTTAAAACTGGAAATGCCAAGGCTGGACATCCTCCCCTCCCCCACCCACAGGTCTGACAGCTGGTGCTTACAAAAGCTGGGGGGTGGGTGGGGGTGGGGGTTCCAGCCTAGGGAGCCACTGACCGCACCGCCCCCCCAGGGATGTGTCTTGGGCCCTTGGAGCAAGTGTAACCAGCTTGGGACTCAATTTTCCTTTCTGGAGAATGGGACTATAATGCCTGTCTACTGGCTTCACAGAGCAGGTTGAGGGAGGAGCCAGTGATATGAGAGAGAAGTCTTGGGGAAGGCCTGAAGGGGGCCATTACCCTCCCCCACCCCTCCCCTGGCTCCTCCCCTGCCACCCCTTCCATAATCTGGCGTAATCAGCAAGTCCTACGCTCTGCCTTGAGATAGCCCCAGAATCCTTCTACTTTTTATTGGACCCCACCCTGGTCCAGCCATGTTATCTCCTGGGTCTATGTTCCAGCTTCTGCCCCTCCAACCCCCATTCCTTTCCCCTCCGAGAGGCCCAAGGGTGCCTGAGTCAGGCTCCTCTCTCCTCTGCTCAGGAGCACTCCGTGGCTCGCTCCTCCCTCAGAGTAAACCCCGCATCCTCTTTCAGCCAGTAAGGCCCTGCCTGCCCTGCTGGGCCATCCCCCTGCCCTCGCCTCCTCCCACTCCCCCACTCTCACCTGGCGACTGGTTTTTCTTTCGGAAAACACAGGGAGTGGTGTGACCGCAGGGCCTTTGCACAGGCTGTTGTCTCTGCCTGGAGCACTCTTACCAGAGAACCAGATAACCTCAGGGTTCTCTCTGTCTCCTCTCCCTCCTCGCCCAAACCTAACCTCCACCCAGGCCTCCATGTCATAAATCTAATTCTCTGGATACTCCCTGCTTTCTGAGTCTCTGTCACTGTTTACCATCCCCCCATCATAAAATCTACCTACTTAATTTGTTTACTGTGAGACCCCCACCCCCACCCCCCACTAGACTGTCAGCCTGGAGGGCAGAGCTTTGGTTCATTTGCCTTTCTGCAGAAGCAGAGCTTCCCTAGTGGCTCAGGGGTAAAGAATCCACCTGCCAATGCAGGGGATGCATGTTTGATCCTTGGGTGGGGAAGATCCCCTCGAGAAAGAAATGCAACCCACTCCAATATTCTTGCCTGGGAAACCCTATGGATAGAGGAGCCTGGTGGGTTACAGTCCATGGGGTCCACTTAGCAGCTAAACAACATACAGAGCAGAGCCTGCACCCAGTAGGGCTCCATAATAAGTAATCCTACACTCCACTGAAGGAAGCCCCCTGCAGCCTTCCTGATCTGGCCCCTGCTGAGGTGTCACGGTGATTCTCCCCCACCCTCTGCCCTGAAGTCCCCGCCCCAATGCCCCTGGACAATCTCATGACCTCTGGTCCACAACTGTCTGGGGCAAGGAAGGAACACGGGTCCCTGTTGATCAGCTGGAAAACCAGTGCCTGGGTGAGGTGGGGTGGGGTGTGACTGGGCTGCTGGCCTGAGATTCCCCAGCTAGGAAGTAACTGAACTGATCCAGGACTAGTCAACCAATCAGAATGATAGCTGTATATACTATATTTTTAGTATTATAGATGCCATGTAACACGTCACTGGGCTTCCCAGGTGGGGCTCAGTGGTAAAGAATCCGCCTGCCAATGCAGGAGATGTGGGTTCTATCCCTGGGTCAGGAAGATCCCCTGGAGTTGGAAATGGCAACCTACTCTAGTATTCTTGCCTGGGAAATCCCACAGACAGAGGAGGAAAATGACGGGCACAGTCACAGGGCGCCCCAATCTTCTATCGGAGGTCCGGGAAAAACCCACTCTCTTCCACTTTTCGACTGTGTGGTCTCGGGCGGGTGATGTGGCCATTCTGGGCCTCAGTTTCCCCATCTATGAAATGGTCGGAATCCCTCAGTGGGGCTGATGGGAATGATCACGGAGTGAGTGAATTGTAGGGATGTAGCTGACAGTAGGGGCTTCCCAGGTGGCTCAGTGGTGAAGAACCTGTCTATCAATGCGGGAGATAAGGGTTCCATTCCTGGGTTGGGAAGATCCCCTGGGGGAGGGTATGTAAACCACTCCTGTATTCTTGCCCGGAGAATCCCATGGACAAAGGAGCCTGGCCAGCTACAGTCCATGGGGTTGCAAAGAGTTGGACTCGACTTAGTGGCTAAACAGCAGCAGCAGCAGCAGCAGCTGAGGTTATACAGTTAGTGAGTACATCAGGGGCTGTTAGGATGATACACTCCTCTTTGGTACTGTCTGGGGTGGGGAGGGAGGGGGGACCCCAATATCCTACCCCCTGGCTTCTGGCGTCACCAGCCCATGCCCAGCCACACTTGCAAGCCTGGGCTGAGGCAGGGGGTCAGATGGGGTCTTTGGGCGGAGAGGGGCATAACAGGAAGCCCCCTGCTAGGAAGACAATGGCAGAGGAAGGGGCGGGCCAGCCCCCACACAGATGAGCCCAGCTGCCGGCTCCAGGAGGGCGGCACAGCTATTGTGAGGCCAGACAGCTGTCCCTGCGCCAGGAAACCCCAGGGAGCAAGGGAAGGGGGTGGGAGGCCGAAGGCTGAGGGCCAGCCCTGACCCTCAACCTGGGGGAAAGAAAGGCCCAACGATGGGTCCATTTTCTCCTCCTGCAGGCTGGACACCTGGGTTCTCTTGAGGCCAGCCCTCCAGAATCCACCTGACCAGGGACTCTTGGCACAGACCCTACCCAGCCCCAGCTGGCATCCTCCTAACCCCTGGCCCCCACCCTGCCTAACCCATGGTGTTGGGAGCTAGCAGCTGAGCTGGGCTGTATTTATAGTTCCCTGGCACTGCTGAGCAAACCCCTAAATATAGAAGCTGAGCTATTTGGGGCTATGGCCCTGGGGCAGAGTTGGGCTGGGGGGGCCACGGCATGAGTGCCTTTTTAGCCTGGACCGCCAGGACTGCCCAGGCCTCTCAGTCTCCTGGGACTGGGGTATGGGGGAGGGGTCTCAGGGGCACTCTGTTGTATCCCATTTGAGTGGGCGACAGAGAGAGACGTGGTAGAGGAGCTCTAAGCCAAAGAGCGGTGAAGCGAGAGGCTGTGATGCCTCAGAGAGGCCCGTCAGGGGCTCAGGAGCGGGTATGGGGTTCCCAGCGCCCTGTTCCACCTCCTCTCTCACCCCAAACCAAAAAGTGGGTTGAGCTGTTGCTTCAGTGTTTTCAGTTTCTAGGAAATGAAGGCCTACAGGAAACTGCAGGGGCACGTTCAAACCCCAAACAAACCCCAGAGTTTAGCAGCCCTCTTCCCCTTCCCCATCAGCACTGAGCTCACTGGTGGCCCCAGGGTAGCAGGGGCTGGTGACGTGGGCCGGGAGAGGTGGGGCTATAAATAGCTGATTTATAAGCAGCTGCAGGGACAAAAGGGCAGGGGTTGGCCATGGATCCAGGAGGGCTCTTCAGGGGAGCTAGACCCCAAAGTGTCTCCAGTGTCACCCCCCCACCCCCAGCGGCCAGCAGTCCCCAAGATTTGGGGAAGAAGAGGGAACAGAGGGGGGAGTTGCTTTAAAGGAACAACGCCAATGGTTGTGAAAGGCAGCCCATGGCTTTTAAGTGCTTCCACAGCAGGAGGCACTGTTTCGATCCCCAGTCAGGGAACTAAAATCCCATTTGCCTCACAGAGTGACCAAAGGATTTAGAAGAAAGAAAGAAAAGATTGTAATGGAACATTAATGCTTACTCAGCAGCAACCGGAAAAACAGTGGAATATTACACAGCTGTGACAAAGCACCCCAGAGGGTTCATTGCCAGATGGCTGGGTCCTGGCAACACATTCTTTCCTTTTTAAAAATTGAGTGCAGTGTGCCATGCTATGTGTGCTGTGTCAGTCATGTCTGACTCTTTGCTATCCCATAGACTGTATCCCACCACGCTCCTCTGTCCATGGGGATTCTCCAGGCAAGAGTACTGGAGTGGGTTGCCACGCCCTCCCCCAGGGATCTGCTGCTGCTGCTGCTGCTGCTAAGTCACTTCAGTCGTGTCCGACTCTGTGTGACCCCGTAGACGGAAGCCCACCCGACTTCCCCATCCCTGGGATTCTCCAGGCAAGAACACTGAGTGCAATGTAAATCTTAACTTGCAGCTGGACAGATTTCATAGTAGAATCTTTAATCCCCGCCACCACCACCCCCCAGCTTTATTGAGGTATGACTGAAAAAACTGTAATAAATTTAAAGCCAGTGACTGGATTATTTGATCCTAGTCGAATCTTCAGTTTAGAAGAAAAGCTGTCACCAACCTAGAAAGCATATTAAAAAACAGAGACATTATTTTGCCAACAAAGGTCCATCTGTTAGGGCTATGGTTTTTCCAGTAGTCAGTTATGTATGGATGTGAGAGTTGGACTATAAAGAAAGCTGAGTGCTGAAGAACTGATGCTTTTGAACAGTGGTGTTGGAGAAGACTCTTGAGGGTCCCTTGGACTGTGAGGAGATCCAGCCAATCCATCCTAAAGGAAATCAGTCCTGAATATTCACTGGAAGGACTGATGCTGAAGCTGAAACTCCAATATTTTTGCCACCTGTTGGGAAGAACCGACTCATTTGAAAAGTCCCTGATGCTGGATAAGATTGAGGGCAGGAGGAAAAGGGGACGACAGAGGAGGAGATGGTTGGATGGCATCACCAACTTGATGGACATGAGTCTGAGTAAACACTGGGAGCTGGTGACGGACAGGGAGGCCTGGCGTGGTGCAGTCCATGGGGTCGCAAAGAGTCGGACACAACTGAGCACCTGAACTGAACTGAACTGAATCTTGAGCAAAAAAGTAGTCCCCAAAGCCTATACAAAACCACTCACGTCATAAAACTCAGACAGAAAATGAAACAAGTTTTCAGATGTGTAATAAAACAAAAAAAAGGAGGAGCGAGAGAATAAGAAACAGAATTCAGAGTGGTGGAGGCAGGGAGCAGGACCATCTCCTACTTCTTGTTGGGGGTTTGTGAGCATACCTTGCAAAAAAATGAATAAAGTAAAGTAAAACGGGTCATGGGTAGACCCGTGGTCATGAGAATGACCTTTCATCACTTCTGTGAACTAGGCCCCATCAACAGTTTTATGAAATTGAAAAATATTTAGAGGACTTCACAAGAAGCAGTCAGAGGAAGCAAAGAAAAGAGAGACGATCAGAGGTGGCCAGAGGTGGGGAGACACAACTGGGAAAGCGGAGCAGCTGATGGAGGCGGGCAGTGATCGGGGAAGGGGAACTGGCAGCCGCCAAGCGGAAGCTCTGCAGTCCAGGGCTGGGACCACCGCTTGACTCCTGCTGGTGTTTCCGCCTCTTGCCCTCAGCTCTCGGTTTCTTCCCCATTCTGCGAGGACTCTGGGAGACCCGAGCTGGGGGCTGACAATGCCCAGTGAGGGTGGATACCAGCCTTCCAGGGGCTCTGCAAGGGGGTCCCAGAATGTGGGGCAGGGGAGGGGAAGGAAAGGGGTTTAGACTGAGGGCCCTTATCCATCTCTCCCCCAGCCTCAGTTTCCCTATCTGGGTGCCCACATCACAGGTTTCCAGGGTTGTGGGTAGTCAGGCCATGGATGCTGCTGATGGTCATGACCAGTGCCAGAAAGAAGTGCAGTATTCTGGGCCAGGGGCTTTGGGAGAAAAAAACCCATCTCCAGGACTCTATCAGACTGTTGTTTAGTCACTAAGTCATCTCTGACTCTTTGGGATCCCATGGACTATAGCCCGCCAGGCTCCTCTGTCCATGGGATTTCCCAGGCAAGAGTACTAGAGTGGGTTGCCATTCCCTTCCCCAGGGGATTTTCCAACCCATGATCAAGCCCACATTTCCAGGATAGGCAGAGTTCTTTACCACTGAGCCACCAGGGAAGCCCATTCTATCAGCTATGGGTCTGCTTTCAACAGCTGTGGAAAATAGTCTGGCAGTTCCTCAAAAAGTTAAATATAGAGTTGTGTTATGAACAAACAATTCTTCTTTTAGGTCGATACACACAAAAAAATTGAAAGCAGAAACTCCAACACACACTTGGGCACCCACATTCATAACAGTGTGATTAGAAACTGCCAAGAGGTGGAAACCACCCAAGTGTCCGTGGACAGATGAATGGATAAACAAAATGCCCATCAACACACTGGAATATTATTCAGCCTTAAAGAAGAACGTATTTCTGAGATGTCTACACCATGACTGGAGGTGGTGATCGAACAGCACTGGTGAATGTACTAAATGACACTGGGTTATTCATTTGCAAATTGTTGCTGTTGTTCAGTCTCTAAGTCACGTCGGACTCTTTGCGACCCCATGGACTGCAGCACGCCAGGCTTCCCTGTCCTTCACCATCTCCCAGAGTTTGCTCAAACTCATGTCCACTGAGTCTGTGATGCCATCCAACCATCTCATCCTCTCTTGCCCCCTTCTTCTCCTGTCCTCAATTTTCCCAGCATCAGGGTCTTTTCCATTGACTCGGCTCTTCACATGTGGCCAAAGTGTTGGAGCTTCAGCTTCAGCATCATTTGCAAATAACTATATCATGTGAGTCTCACTCCAATTTTAAAAAATTCTGAGTGGGTCACAGCAGTGTCCCCCAACCCAACTGTGGGCATCTCTCCTTTCACTCTCCTTCGGGGCTCACAGGTCTCCCCTCATTTCATCTTCCCACTGCGCTGAGATGAGTTAGGCATTGTCTTCTTCCTTTTACCGATTTGACGTCATACATTCACTCCACAAACATAGCATGCCAGCAATTCCCCAGGGGTCCAGTGGTTAAGACTCCATGCTTTCAGTGCCAAGGGCCTGGGTTCAATCCCTGGTCAGGGAACTAAGATTCCATAAGCCGAGTGGTGGGACATAATTAATTAATTAATTAAAAAGAAAACACAGCATGCCAGTCACTGTTCTAACACTGGGGAGCTATGAGGTGGTGGTGCAGATGTGAACAAGCCAGATGAATGTCTGTCTTATGAGGCTGATATTTCATGACAGGTGGAGCCTGTGAATATGATAATTAAGAACATTGCGGAGAATGTTAAGAATGGGAATGTTAAGCAAGTTAATGAAATAGGTCCCATCACTTCATGGCAAATAGATGGCGGGGAAATGGAAACAGCGACAGACTTTATTTTCTTAAGCTCCAAAATCACTGCAGATGGGGACCGCAGCCATGAAATTAAAAGACGCTTGCTCCTTGGAAGAAAGGCTATGACCAACCTAGACAGCATATTAAAAAGCAGAGACGTTACTTTCCTGACACAGGTCCATATAGTCAAAGCTACAGGTTTTCCAGTAGTCATGTACGGATGTGAGAGTTGGACCGTAAGGAGGCTGAGCACCAAAGAATTGATGCTTTCGAACGGTGGTTGCTGAAGAAGACTCTTAAGAGTCCCTTGGACAGCAAGGAGATCCAACCAGTCCATCCTAAAGGAAATCAACCCTGAATATTCATTAGAAGGACTGATGCTGAAGCTGAAACTCTAATACTTTGGCCACCTGATGCGAAGAGCCAACTCATTGGAAAAGACCCTGATGCTGGGAAAGACTGAGGGCAGGAGAAGAGGGTGACAGAGGATGAGATGGCTGGATGGCATCACTGACTTGATGAGTATGAGTTTGAGCAACTCTGGGAGACAGTGAAGGACAGGGAGGCCTGGTGTGCTGCAGTCCGTGGGGTCACAAAGAGTCTGACACGATTTAGCGACTGACCAACAACAGCGAAAGAGAGGGAGCTGGGTGCTGGGGAGGGTGCTGAACTGAACAGGGCCGTGAGGGAAGGCTATTTGAGAGGGAAGGCCGGAGAGGTTATTTGAGAAAAGACTTGAAGGGGGTGAGGGGGGCGGAACGAAGGGGAGATCTGCGGGAGAACCTTCCAGGCAGAGGGAATAGCCTGTGCAAAGGCCCTGAGGCTGGCGTGGAAGAGCAAGGAGGCCTGTGTGGCTGAAGCCCAGTGAACAGCGGGGAGAGAAGCAGGAGAGAAGGCCAGAGAGAAAGTGTGGGCTGAGATCACGTGCAGCCACTGGAAAGTCAGAGGTGACATTTAAAATACTTTTTAACACCTAGCAAGGTGTGGCGGCCAGCCAGTGAGAACAGACTTAGCCCCATGTGGGTGCTCTCCTGTTCCCCTTATCTCTGAGGGCCTGGGGGCACCGGGACCCTCCGTGGGTCGTATCCGTCACGCACTGTCCGTGTCCCTCTAGCACACCTGCCGCGGTCGAGGCCGTGTCCCTGTACCTTACAGAGCGCACGCTCCACAGCTGTGCTCAGGAATGGTTGCCTGGATGAAGGTGCACGTCTGGATTTATTGTGGTTGTATCTTGACACTTTTCCCCCTTTCTTTTTTAGAAATTGAAGCATAGTTGATTTACAATGTTGGGTTAGTTTCAGGTATACAGCAAAGTGAGTCAGTTACACATACATATGTATGTATGTATTCTTTTTCAGACTTTTTTCCGTTACAGGTTCTTATAAAATGCTGAGTGTAGTTCTCTGTGCTGTACAGTACGTGCTTGTTGTTGACCAGTTTTACATATAGTAGTGTGTATATGTTAATCCCAAACTCCTAATTTATCCCTCTGCCTTCCCCTTTCCCCTCAGGTAAGTATGATTTTGTTTTTCTATGTCTGTGGGTCTGTTTTTGTTTTGTAAAAAAGCTCATTTGTATAATTTTTTATTAAGTGGTATCATGTGTATGCGTTTTTCTCTGTCTGGCTTATTTCTCTTAATATGGTAATCTCTAGGTCCATCCATGTTGCTGCAAACGGCATTATTTCTTTTTTATGGCTGAGTAATAGTCCATTGTCTATATTTATACACCACATCTGCTTTACTCATTCATCTGTCAATGGATATTTGAGTTGTTCCATGTCTTGGCTATTGTAAATAATGCTGCGATAAACATTGGGGTGCATGTATCCTTTTGAATTATGGTTTTCTCCAGGTGTGTGCCCAGAAAGGGGAGAGCTGTATCACATGGTAACACTATTCTTAGCTTTTTGCAGCACCTCCGTTCTATTCTCTGTAGGACTGCACCACTCTCCATTCCCACAGCAGTGGAGGAAGGTTCCATTTCCTCCACACCCTCTCTGGAGTTTATCGTTTGTATGCTTTTGATGACGATGACCACTGTGACTGTTATGAGGTGGTACCTCACTGCTGTCTTGATTTGCATTTCTCTAATAATTAGTGATGTTGAGCATCTTTTCATGTCTGTGGGCCGTCTGTATGTCTTCTTTGGAGAAATGTCTATTTAGATCTTCTACCCATTTTTTGATTGAGTTGTTTGGTTCTTTGATTTTGAGATGCATGAGCTGTTTTTGACATCTTTCAACACCTCAATAATCTCTTTCCATCTTCCTTTATTTTCTTTTTTTTAAAGAAAGGAAACAGTCTTTGACTCATGACTGGACTGTAGGATGAGGTCAAGGCTCTCAGGCCCCTGGGAGTGAGGCGCAGCCCTGAGAGCCAGCGACCTCTTAAATTTTGCTCCTGAGTGCCTCACTCTCCTCACCCTATTCCCAGCTCTGAGTCTTAAGAAGGCAGTGGCATTAGCTGATTTAATATGGCCTCTCCACTGTCCCTGCCAATGTTGTTCTTTTTTCTGCTGCCCTCCACTATGAAAATGGCCTTATTTTCCTTTACTGGCAGTGGCATAAAGATTCTTTTTCTTTAAAATTATTTTTTATTGGAGTATAATTGACTTACAATGTTGTGTTAGCTTCTGCTATACAGCAAAATTTCCTTTCAAGATAAATTCTTTCAACAATTAAAAAAGTGGTGGTCCAATGGCTAATACTCTGAGCTCCCAATCCAGGGGGCCTAGGTTTGATAACTAGATCCCACACACCACAACTAAGACCCGACACTGCCAAATAAACAAAGCGAAATTTAATTTGAAAAATATCTTTTAAAAAGGATTAAAAACAGGAAAAGTTGCTTCAAGGAAGAACCTGTGGGCAATGGAGAGAGGAATGAATGAGGTTTCGGAGCTGTCAATCAACTGCACGCTGCAGGAAGTGAGGGTGGGGCAGCAGACCTGGATCCCGTGTGCAGGAGTGATGTTGCCTACGCCAAAAGTGTCTTGTAGGTGATGCTGCTCGGAGACAGGGTGAGGGAGGGGCAGAGGGCCGCCTCTGGGCAGACGGCATACTTTTCCGAGTGGTCGGAGAAATGACTTTTCTGAGCTAATTTCCTGTTGGCATCCCCATGTCTGGGGCCGAGGGTGTCCCTGGGATTTCCAGGGTGCCAAGTGACAAAGTTCAGCAGGACTTCCTTTGTGGATATGCCACCACAATGTCTGCCTCTTGCCCCTAGTTTCTGTCTGGCTGGGCACCCCACAGGCTGCCTGATGCCCATGAGACCAGGAAGCTCTGGCATTGACAAGGAGACTGGCACCCATGCCCTGAGCTTTCTTTGAAACTGACTCATTAAAATCCCTGGTGGGAGACTTCCCTGGTGGCACAGTGGATGAGTATCCGCCTGCCAATGCAGGGCACACCGGTTCCATCCCTCGTCGGGGAGGATCACGCCTCAGAGCAATTAAGTCGGTTGGCTACAACCCCTGAGCCCACCTGTGCAGCTGCGTAAGCCTCCGCGCCTAGAGCCTGTGCTTCGAAAGGAGAGATGCCACCACGATGAGAAAGGGGCGCACTGCAATCAGAGAGCAGCCCCCGCTCTCCACTAGAGAAAGCCCAAGTGCAGCAGTGAAGACCCCGTGCAATCAAAAAGAAAGAAAATATCTGGTGGGATAAAGGGCCAATAGGCACGTGAAAAGATGCTCAGCATCACTAACCATCAAGGAAATATGAATCAAAACCACAGTGAGATACCAGCTCCCACCCATTAGGATGACTACTATCAAAACAGAAAATAACAAGTGTTGGCAAGGATGTGGGGAAATTGGAACCCTCGTGTGCCATTAGTGAGAATGTAAAATAGCACAGATGCTGTGGAAAACAGTATGGCAGTTCCTTTAAAAATTAAGCAGAATTAGCATACCACTTCTGGATGTATAACTTCCCCAAACTGAAAGCAAGTTCTCAAAAAGACATCCGTACATTTTCATAACAGCATTATTCATAATAGTCCCAAAGTGGAAGCAACCCAGTTTCTATAAGTGGACAAATGAATAAACAAAACATGGTACCTCCACGTAATGGAATATTATCCAGCCTTTAAGAGGAAGGAAGTTATAACACAGGGGTGAAGACATAGCACTAAGTGAAATCAGCTAGTCGCAAAAGGACAAAAATCCCATGATTCTACTCACATGAAGTGGTCAGATTTGTAGAAGAACGTCACTCCTTGCTAAGGGCTGAGGGGAGGAGGAAGGGAGTTGTTCAGTGGGTACAGAGTGTCACTTTTGCAAGGTGTAAAAGTTCTTGTGGCTGATTGTACCCCAGTGAATGTTTGAATGCTTAACACTGCTGAACTGTACACAGAATGGTTACGATGGTAACTTTTATGTTATATGTTTTTACCACTTAAAAATTTTTTAAAAAGGAAAGATATTTAAACACATAGTACAATTTGGATGAAACTTGAGGACATTATGCTGAGTCAAATAAGCCTACCACAAAAAGAAAAATACTACACAATTCCATCGGTTCGCTCCCTGGTCCGAGAGGATTCCACACTCCGTGGAGCAACTAGAAGCACATAGCAACACAGAAGAGTCAAAATCATAGGGGCAGAAAGAAGAAAGGTGGGTGCCAGGGGCTCGGGGGGTGAAGAATACGGAGTTATTCATGGGGACCGAATCAGTTTGGGATGATGCACAGGCTTCTGGAGTGGATAGTGGTGATGGTTGTACAACACTGTGAATGTATGTAATGCCCCTGAACTGGTCACCAAAATGGTTAAAATGGTAAATTTTGTTATGTGTATTTTAACACATTAGTTAAAAACTCAGGGTGGGAGGTTAAGATGGGATGGAGGCTGGACCCGCCAGCCCATGAGGCTTTTGGACAGATAATGGACCCCCTACGGAGTCAATACCAATTATATCCTGAAACCTCATGTGTTTCTGTTCCCATATGGACCTTCCAACATAGATTCAAACACCCAGTTCCTCCTCAATCTCTCCTGGGGCTGCTGCAGTGGCCACTGATGTCTGTCACTACCATTCCAGCTTCTCTACTTCCAGGCAGAAGGGAAGAAGGACCTGCCCCACCCACTTATGTGGCCATATGACTTGCTTTGCCCAATGAAAAGTGAGCAGTTATGACACGTGTCATTTCATGGTGAGAAGTGAGGCTTTCACCACAGATAGCAAAATGTAAGGGGATGACAAAGAACTCTATTGTCAAGATGAATATTTTTATAACTTTATTACTATTTTTTTTCTTTTGGCTGTGCCATGCAGCATGCATTAACCAGGGATCAAACCCAGGCTCTCTCCATGGAGTCTTAACCACTGGACCACCCGGGAAGTCCCAAGGTGAATATTACTTCAATGCAATGTTCTAAATAGTTGAAATGAAGGCAAAACATTTGTGATGAATAAAAAGGTAAAATTTTAAATGAAGATGGGATCTGTCCAAATGATATGCCAAGACATAGTGAAGCTTGTTGTTGTTGGTTAGTTGTTAAGTCATGTCTAAATCTTTTGCAACCCCATGATGGTAGCGCACCAGGCTCCTCTGTCCGTGGGATTTCCCAGGCAGGAATACTAGAGTGGGTTGCCATTTCCTTCTCCAAGGGGATCTTCCCGACCCAGGGATCAAACCAGAGTCCCCTGCATTGGCAGGCGGATTCTTTATCACTGAGCCACCAGGGAAGCCCCCAGAGAAGAGGAAGAGGGAAGAATCAACCTGTGCACCTCGCTCACCTTACTCTAGTCCCAGCCCTGACAAACACCCAGGATGCTCTGCCTGGGAGCTTTCTCCATGGACCACAGGTCTGGACTTTTAGGACGTTAACATGCCTGGGAATAATCCTTCATCACTTTCGGTGGATCGGTACACCAGCTCCCGCACGCCTCACATGGGATAACTAAGGTGTGTGTTCTACACACTCTGTCAGAGGTGCCCCACAGGGACTGAGTCCCAGGTGTTCACAGCAAAATGTGTTCATTCAGACTTGCAGCATTTCCTGTCCGCCCCTCCCTGCCTCACTTCCCTTTTTCTCCACTCATGCTGTCCAGGATCCCCTTCTAATGAAGCACCTGCACTCAAATCCTTGTCTCAGGCTCTGCAACTGGGAGAGGCTAGTGATGTGTTTTTTCAACATGGCAAGTACTATAATTCCTTGTTCCCCTCCTAACTTCTGGCCGAAACTGCTGCTTGTTTCTCCGTTGCTCAGTTGTGTCCGACACTTTGCGACCCCAGGCACTGCAGCATGCCAGGCTTCCCTGTCCATCACCAACTCGCAGAGCTTGCTCAAACTCATGTCCATGGAGCCAGTGATGCCATCCAGCCATCCCATCCTCTGTCACCCTCTTCTCCTCCTGCCTTCAATCTTTCCCAGCACCAGGGTCTTTTCAATGAATCGGACACCGAGGCTGGGGTGAGTCTCCCTGGTTGGCAATACTCCATGCATGTCGTCACACATCCTTACTGGCAGAACTGAGAGCTGTCGGCATGACCCAGAGGGGACAACTGGAAACTTGTGTCTGGTCTCTCGAGACGCTGCCCCACGCACCACTGTTTTTTGCTGATGTTAATCTCGATCTTTTTTTCCTGCAATAAACTGCAACTGCGAGTGTAACAACTTTTCTGAGCTCTGTGAGACCTCCTGAATCACTTACTCCAAGAGAGGTCTGTTTTTTGTTTTGGGTTTTTTTTTTAATATTTATTTATTTATTCGGCTGCATTGGGTTTTAGTTACCGCACACAGTATCTTCATTGCATCATGCGGGGTCTTTTGTTGAAGCGTGTGAATTCTCTGGTCAAGGCCCAGGGGCTTAGTTGCTCCAGGGCATCTGGGATCCTGACCAGGGATCAAACTCACATCCCTTGCTTTGCATGGCAGATTCTTTTCGAAGCTAAATTTATTAATTTTTTGGCTGTGCTAGGTATTCATTGCTGCGCGGGCTTTCTCTAGTTGTGGCGAATGAGGGCCACTCTCCAGGGGCACACAGACTTCTCACTGCAGTGGCTTCTTTTGCTGCGGAGCAGGGGCTCTAGGAAGCTTGGGCTCAGTAGTTGAGGCTCCTGGGCTCTAGAGTGTTAGCTCCATCGCTGTGGCACACGGGCTTAGTTGTTCAGCAGCATATGAGATCCTCCTGGATCAGGAATCAATTAACAGTGTCTCCTGAACTGGCAGGCAGATTCTTTACCACTGAGCCACCAGGGAAGCCCGAGAGGTGGATTCTTAACCACTGGACCACCAGGGAAGTTCCCCCGAGGGTGGTCTTGGGGGAATCTCCAACCCAAGCCTCGATTCATGCCCAACCAGCTGTCCTCTTTGAGATCTTCATTGCCCTTGTCACTGAAAGATATTCTTGCTCAGTTGCTATTTTCTGTTTCTCTTGCCTGGATTGAGAGCTTCTGGAAGGTCAAGACCTCATCTGTGGTCAAGAGACCGTCCCAGCTCAGCTGCTTTCTGGCTCTGTAACCCTGGGCAAGCAACATCTCCTCCCTGTGTGTAAACGGGAACAGGAACCCATCTTGCTCCTTCTTAGAGTCGTCCGGAGATGGATGGGCTGATCTAATAATGGCCAGAAAGGCCTCTCTACAAGTATTAGCTTCTAAGCGTCGGCCAGTCTGTCTCCCCTGTTATGAGAGCTTGGTTTGGTGGGTTAGCGGTCAGCAAAGGGGCAATGAATTAAAGCGACCTCTCCAAAGCCTCTGACGTGGAGAGGAAGGAGGGGACCAGAGATCCCCAAGTGGTGGGGAGGAGGAGGGAACACAGAGGTCAGAAGATGGGGGAGGATGTGATCCCTGCCTTGTGGCTCTGGCCACATAATGGCGCTGCCCCAGCTATTTGGGGCTGGCCGGGGAACCAGGCCCACTGTGGCCACCAGGGAGGCGGCCTAGGGAAGTGGTAGAGCTGCGTAGAGACGGAGAGGGAGGGAGAACCGAATCCCATAGTCATGGCTCTTAGGAGGAAATACGTGGGAGGCCTGGGGGGAAGATCTGGGCAATTGGAGCTGGGGCTGTGGGCCAGTCCCCAAAGAAAGCATGTGCCGGGCGGCAGTAGGTCTGGCCCAGCCTGGGAAGATGCCTCCTTTACTGCTGGACGCCTGGGAGATGCCTCTGGGCTGCTGGACACAGCCCTGACCATCCCCCAATCCCCCCGGAGGAATGTGCCCCCTCCCCCGCCACTGCCTCTACACTTTTCCACATAAGGCTTTCGGGGGGGCGGTGGGGGGAGGGTGCTCGCACCATATGAGTTCAGGACAAAGGAATCAGAAGCACATGGACTGGATTCCCCAGGGAGGAGAAATTCTGGAAAGAAGACTAAAATGAGGAGAGCAGAGCTCGAAGGGGTACCAGGATGGGGAGGTGAGAGGAAGCAGGGGGAGGCGCCTGGCTCTGCCCGGGGTGACACTCACACCCCCAGGGCTCTCAAGTCAGCCTCACCTGGGGATGAGGTCCGCCCTGGATCCCTGCGCAACCTGCCCATCCCCTACCTCTCTGAGCCTCAGTTTTCTTCTTAGTGGCCCAGAGGCTCAGGTCAAAAGTTTGGAAGTCATCCATATCTCTCCAGGCTATTTTCATCTTCTTCTTCTCTTTTTTCTTCTTCTTCTTGCTCCACCCCGCCCCTTCTTCCTCCTTCCCCCATCTCCCCCTTCTCTCTCTCTCTCTCTCCTGCATCAGCAAACCCAGTGGTTTAGGGGTTGCTGACCACCAGCTCCCAATTATGCATAATGCAACCACCTTTCACCTCCTTCCCAGCCCCAACCATCTCCCACATGGACCAGTGCAATCACCTCTGCCTGGATCTTCCAACTCAAACTCTCACCTCTCTGCAGGCTGCTCCTCCAACAGTGGCCAGAGGACACCCTCCCCTGCTCAAGAACCCTCCTTGGCTCCCACTTCACTCACAGCAAAAGCCAAAGTCTTCCCCAGGACCACCAGGCTCTGCACACTCTGCCCCATCCCCTCCCTGTCCTCACCTCCTCCACTCTCCCCCTGGCTATTCCTTCTGCCCCCCACTGGTTTCTTCACTGATTCTGCCATGCTCCTACCACAGGGCCTTTGTACCTGCCGTCCCCACTGCCTAGTACCTTTCTACCCTTGATTTCTGCATGACTTTCTCTTCACCTCCTTCAGGTCTTTCCTCAAACATCACCTCCTCAGAGAACCTTCCCTGACCCCCAACTTAAAACTGCATAATTTTTCGTAACACATCAGCATCTGACAACTCTGTAGATTTTCGTTTCTGATCTTGCTTCCTGTCTCCTCAGGAGAACATCAGTTTCACACAGGCAGGGTTTTTTTTTTTTTTTTTTGGTTTGTTTTCTTCCCCGCTGTGCTCCCAGTGTGAAGAGTAGCTACTTGTTGATCTAACTGACTGAATGATGACAATCCCATCTGAAGATGGTTGGGGCAAGTTTTTATCTAGCTTTCTTGAAGTGTAATTTATATTTTGTTTAATTCACCTGGTATCTGCAGTCAGGTGATTTTTAGTAAATTCAGGGTGTTATGCAACCACCACCACAACCTGGTGTTTGGGAACACTTTCAACAGTTCAAAAGTTCTCTCTTTCCCTTTTGGGTTTGTTTTGTTTTCTTAAATTTTATCTATTTGGCCACACACCTGGTCTTAGTTGGAGCACGTGAAATCTTAGTTCCTAGACCAGGGACTGACCCTGGGCCCCGTGCATTGGGAGTGCAAAGTCTTAGCCACTGGACCACCAGGAAAGGCCCCTCTCTCACTCCCCTTTTATAGTCTGTCTCCACTGCTCTCTGGTTTAGGCAACCACTGGTCTGTGTTCAGTCTTTCTGGCTTTGCCTCTTCTAGAAATTTCTCAAAAATGGAATCGTACAAAATGTAGTATTTTGTATCTGGCTTCTTTCACTTGGGGTAATATTGTTGGGGACCCATGCATGTTGGTGTGTTTATCAATTCTTTGTTCTTTTTCATTGCTGAGTAGTATTCCATTATATGGATCTACCACATTCTTTTTATTCATTAGCAGACTGAATATCTGATAAAAGTCTTGTATCCATAATATATAAAAAGCTCTCAAAACTCAATAATGTCCCAATATCCACTCATATTTAAAACTCTAAGCAAGGTAAAAATAGATGGGAACTTCTAAATTCAGATATAAGGTGCCTACCAAAAGCTCATAGACATTTCAGTCATTGCCACCTTTGGGCTATTACAGATAAGGCTGCTCTGGAGACTCGTATGCAAGTTTTGTGCGGAGTTTGCTTTCATTTCTGGATCATATGGGACACAAATGTTTAACTTTTTAAGACACTGCCAGATGGTTTTCCAAAGCGATGGTACTATTTTACTTCAACACCACAAGCAATTGAGGATTCCAGTACCTCCATATCCTAATACTAGGCATTATTAGTCTTTTTTATTTTACCTCTTCCAAATGGTGTGTGCGGTGGTATCTCATGGTGGTTTTAATTTGCATTTGTCTAACCACTAATGATCTTGAGTATCTTTTCCTATTTTTATTTGCCATCCAAATATCCTCTTTGCTGAATTATCTGTTTAAAACCTTTTAAAATTGCTTAAAAACATGTATTTATTTGGCTGCACTCGGTCTTAGCCGCAGCACACAGGATCTTCCATCTTGACTGTGGTGTGTAACGTGTTTTAGTTGCAGCACTCCAGATCTTCAGTTGTAGCATGCGAACTCTTAGTTGCAGGATGTGGGATCCAGTTCTCTGACCAGGGATCGAACCTGGGCTCTGTGCATTGGGAGCATGGAGTCTTAGCCATCGGACCACCTGTCGTTGTTCAGTTGCCCAGTCGTGTCTGACTCTTCATGAGCCCATGACTGCAGCACCCAGGCTTCCCTTTCCCTCCCCATCTCCTGGAGTTTGCCCAAGTTCATGTTCCTTGCATCAGTGATGTCACCCAGCCATCTTAGCCTCTGTCGCCCTCTTCTCCTTTTTGCTCTTAGTCACTTTATCCAGTAGTTTCCCAGAGCTGCAACTTTTTTTTTTCTTTTCTGACTGTGCTGCAGGGCATGTAGGATCCCAGTTCCCTGACCAGGAATTGAACCCACGTCTTCTGCATTGGAAGCTTGGAGTCCCAACCACTCAACCACCAGAGAAGTTCCTTAAATTGAGTTTTTAAGTTTCTTTTATTGAACTTTTTCTTTTTGTGTGTGTGTGGGGTTTTGTTGTGGTTTTGTTTTTTTGGCCATGCTCCACAGTTTGTGGAATCTTAGTTCTCCAACCAGGGATTGAACCCAAGCTGCAGCTGTGAAAGTGCTGAGTTCTAATCACTGGATCACCAGGAAGTTCCCTGTTTTTGTTTTTTATTGAAGTATAGTTTCTGTACAATATTATTTGTTAGAGGAATACTATGTAGTGATTTATAATTTTAAGGTTATACTACACTTATAGTTATTATAAAATCTTGCCTCTATTCCCCATGTTGTACAGTATCTTATTATTTAGTTTTTTAAAAAGTTATTTTCAATACCTTGTTGCTGATATATACAAATATAATTTATTTTAAAGTATTGACCTTTATTTACTCCAGTAAAAATTAGTTATTAAGAAAAATTGACCGATTTTGTTAAATTCACTCAGTTCTATTAGTTTAGCAGTAGATTTTTTTTTAAAGCATTTTTATTTTACCTTTTTGGGCTGTGCTGGGTCTTTGTTGCAGCCTGCAGGCTTGTCTAGTCATGGTGCCAGGGTGACATGTGGGATCTAGTTCCCTGACCAGGGAGTGAACCTGGACCCCCTGCATTGGGAGTGCAGAGTCTTAGCAACTGGACCACCAGGGAAGCCCCTAGCAGTAGATTTTATTATATATGCAATGTACATAATAGTGTCATTCACTAACAGTGAAGGTTTTAGTTTCTGCATTTCAGTCTTTATGGACTTCCCTGGTGGCTCAGATGATAAAAAATCTTCCTGCTAATGCAGGAGACCCAAATTCGATCCCTGGGTCAGGAAGATCCCCTGGAGAGCAGAATGGCTACCCACTCCAGTATTCTTGCCTGGAGAATACCATGGACAGAGGAGCCTAGCAGGCTACAGTCCTTGGGTTTGCAAAGAAGCACACACAACTAACACTTTCACTTTTCAATCTTTAAATCTTCTATATTCTTTCTTTATTACCTTGGCTAGTTCCCCTATTGCAGTGTTGAAGACAAGTGGTGATAGTGGCCATTTTCTCTTGTTCTAATCCCAGAGGGAAATCTTTCACCATTTCACAATTAAGTTTGATATTTGCTGTGAGGTTTTGGTAGGTACCTTATATCAGAGTTTAGAAAATCTCGTCTATTTTTACCTTGTTTAGAGTCTTAAACATGAGTGGACGTTGAGACTTATTATTGAGTTTTGAGAGCTTTTTACCTATTATGGATACAAGTCCTTTATCACATATATGATTCGCACATATTTTCTCCTGGTCTGTGACTTGTCTTTTCATTTTCCAAACATTTCACTTAAATGAAGTCCAAGTTATTCATATTTTCTTTTACAAAACGTGCTTTTGGAGACATAGAGCTAAATTTTTTTTGCCTAAGCCAAGGTCACAAAGATTGCGCTGTTTATTTTCTCCCAGAACTTTTATAGTTTAAGGGAATTTTTGTTTTTGTTTTCTTTTGGATTTTTAAAAATTTTTGTTTGTTCTGGTTGCACCGTGCAGCTTGTGGGATCTTAGTTCCCCAAACAGGCCCAACAGTGAAAGCACTGAGTGTCCTAACCTACTAGATCTCCAAGGAATTCCCTATAGTTTTAGGTTTTATGTTTATTTCCCAGGTGGCTCAGTGGCAAAGAACCTGCCTGCCAATGCAGGAGATGCAGGAGACTTGGGTTTGATCCCTGGGTGGGAAGATGCCGTAGAGAGGAAATGGCAACCCACTCCAGTATTCTTGCCTGAAAAATCCCCTGCACAGAGGAGCCTGGCGGGCTACAGTCCATGGGGTCGCAAAGAGCTAGACATGACAGAGCACACATGCATGCTCCGGTCTATTTAGAATGACTTTTGTGTAGAACAGGAAATAGAGGGTAAGAGCTTTCCCCCATCCACTCTCCTTCTCCTTCCTCTTCCTTTTGCATGTGTATATCCTATTCTTTGGAAAATTCGAACGGGGGTTATTTTGGTTTCTGGTTGAGTGGGTACTTGGCTCCTGCTTGCCTGTCTGTAATTCTCCCACCAGGGTCAGGGCAGGGCTGCAGGAGAGAAAACCATAGACAGGATGCCCAAACAGGATGTTGCCCAACCTCTCGGCTGAAATCCAGCCTCAAGGGTCCTTATCGGCCCTTCCATCAACAGCTCTACTCGAGCCAGACCACAGGGCTTGCCACCTTCCTACAGCCCCTGGCTTGAGATCCAAACAGAGCCCGGTGCCAGCAAAGCCTGAAATAACCTCTGGACCCCTGTGCCTTCTCTGCGGGGGCAGACCCTGTGTCCGTAGGACTTCCTGGGTTATGTTGGTTTCTCAGTGACCAGCTTCCTTCCGTCTTGCCCTGCTCCAGTCAAGCTAGGTCATGTGTCCTTGTTCCCCTAGCCACTCCTGTTCCCACCAACCTGCAGAAGGCAGAAAGCAAACACTTTCCCAGAAGCCTTGCCCAAGTGTGCCCTGGATCAGGGTGGGGCTGGGGGCTTCCGGGAATGAGAAGCCCGAGGTATTATACTGTCCTCCCAGCCCTTCACCCGACCCGTGCCTCTCCCTGTGGGTCGTGGGAGAAGGTCACAAACCCAACTGAAACCATTCACCTCAGGTTGGGGCCTGAACCCACATGGCTGGGGCTCAAACCTGGCCAAAATACACAGTCTTCCAACTGAGATCACACAACTGGTTTTGGGACCTAATGGAACTCAGGTTCTTGATGTCTCATTGCAGAAAGAATTCAGTGAGAGACAAAGTGATAGGTAAGAAGTTGATTTATTTACAATGAAACACACTCCACAGGGAAAATGTGGAATGTCATAGAGGGCAAGTGCAGCCTCGACATGTGGTGTGGTTAGCTTTCAGGGGCTGCGTAATTTCACAGGCTAATGAGTGGGAAGACCGTGTGCTTCAGCTGCTCAGTCGTGTCTGACTCTTTGCGACCCCATGAACTGTAGCTCGCCAGGCTCCTCTGTCCATGAGATTCTCCAGGCAAGAATACTGGAGTGGGTTGCCATTTCCTCCTCCAGGGGATCTTCCCGACCCAGGGATCGAACCTGAGTCTCTTGGCAGGCAGATTCTTTACTCTCAGCACCTGGTGGGAGGATTATTCATCTATTTTGAGGAAGGGGTGGCGATTTCCAAGAATTGGGCCACCTCCCACTTTTGGGTCTTTGAAGGTCAGCCTTGGAAGTGTCATGGCACCTGTGGGTGTGTCCTTAGCTTGCTGATGTGTTACAATGAGCATGTACTGAAGTTTAAGGTCTAGTGGAAGTCCGCTTGTCTGCCATCTTGGACCTATTTGGTTCCAATCAGTTTATGTTGAGTTCTTGGGCTACGTCATTCTTTTCAACATTCTGCCCTGCCTTCTTCCCTCCTGTTTCAGAACCTCAGGGAAACACGGGGAGAGGATGGTAGCGGGCAGATCAGCAGAGATCATGGTGAGTAGAGGCCCAGCCTCTCTATGTGTGTCTATGACAGCTGCTTTGTGGGTCTGACCATCTATTCTTTCCGTGAATTCCCGAGTCTGGTCAGGTCCCGCCTCTCTTCTGCTCAGAACGCTCTGTGGACCCCATCTCACTCAGGGAAAAATCCAAAGTCCTCGTGGCCCACAGGGCCCTGAACATTTGGCCCCACTGCCTCCCACCCTCCTCCATGCTCATTTCCTGCAGCCACGCGGGCTTCCTCACCGCTCCTCAAACACGCCCGACACAGTCCAGCCTCGGGGCCTTGCACGGGCTGCTCCCTCCGCCTTTCCCAAATATTTTCCTCCTTTTGCCTCAAGTCTTTGTCCACATGCCACCTCCTGGTGAAAAAGATCTCAGCTCCTTGGGGCTTCTCTGGCGGTCCGGTGGCTAAGACCCCCATTCCCAGGGCAGGGGGCTGAGGTTTGGTCCCTGGTCAGGGAACTAGGTCCCAAGTGCCCCAGCTAAGGATTCACATGTCTCAGCTAAAAGCTGGTGCAGGCAAATAAATAAATGAATATTAAAAAATGAAAAAGCAACTCAGTTCCCTTTCCTCAAATGTCTCCACCCTTTCCCCCTGCTTTAGTTTTTTCTATACCACACCTTACTTTTCTTTATTACACTATACACTTTATTCCTAATATTATTATTATTTTGGCTGTGTTGGGTCTTTGTTGTGGTGCACGGGCCCTCTTGCTGTGGCATGTGGGATTTTAGTTGCCTGACCAGAGATCAAACCCACGTCCTCTACATTGGAAGTGGATTCTTTTTTTTTTTTTGCCTTTTTTTCTTTTATTGGAGGCTAATTACTTTATAATATTATATTAGTTGGTTTTGCCATACATTGACATGAATCCTCCCCATGTGGACATGTGTTCCCGATCTTGAACCCCCCACCCACCTCCCTCCCCATCCCATCCCTCTGGGTCATCCCAGTGCACCAGCCCCGAGCATCCTGTCTCATGCATCGAACCTGGACTGGCGATTCGTTTCACATATGATAATACACATGTTTCAATGCCATTCTCCCAAATCATCCCACCCTCGCCCTCTCCCACAGAGTCCAAAATGGAAGTGGATTCTTAACCACTGAACCACCAGGGAAGTCCCTCTATACAACACCTTCTAATATCATTATAATTCACATCTTTACCTGGAGTATCAACTCCATGAGCGCAAGGGGTGTTTCTGGTATATTTCCAGCACCTAAAGCAGAACCAGGCATACGTAGGTGCTCAATAAATCTGTTGAGTGAGTCGTCTCTTTCTCGTTCACCCTTTGTCCACTTAGGCCTGGTGGGGCCAGGCCCATCCCCATCACCAGGAGTGATCACAAGATCAGACCTGGTCAGTGGACACACTCCTCTTTTTTCTGGCTACCGTGATGGATTCCTAAATGACGTGGATTCCAGTTTGTCCAAGGACAGGCAGCCCTAGGACTTTTGCCAGAGCTATTGTCAAAGTAGCTGTCTTCCCCAGGTTTCACGGCTGATAAGATATAAACCAGGGATTGTGAGGCCATTTAAACCCCATGGACAAGGGCTGTCTGAGTGTGAAGCTCACTAGAGGAGAGCTCACTTGAGAGAGGGGATTCCCTGGTAGCTCAGCCAGTTAAGAATCCGCCTGCAATGTGGGAGACTGGTGTTCAATCCCTGGGTTGGGAAGATCCTCTGGAGAAGGCAATGGCAACCCACTCCAGTATTCTTGCCTGGAGAATCCCATGGAGAGGGTCCATGGGGTCTCAAAGAGTTAGATATGACTGATCGACTAACACACACACACACATTTGAGAGGGGAACATTCCTTTGTTTAAGCCCCCAGATCCAGCTGTGCCTGAAGCCAACATACCTTAGACTTTTCACCTATATGAACCATTAAATTATTAATATTTTTTGTCCTTAAGTCAATTTGGGTTTGACCAGTTCCTTCCCCCGCCTCCCTCTTTCCATTCCTTTCCTCCCCACTTCCTTTTTCCTTTTTCCTTCCTTCCCTTCTTCATCTTTCTCTCTCTCCCTCCATCTCTTTCTTTGTTTCTCCCTCCTTCCCTCCTATCCCTAATTTAATCCTTACCCCATCCTGGTCTAAACCATCATTCTTGCCACCCCTCCCCCAACACAGCCAACACAGCTGAGTCAAATTGCGCTTTTTACCTTCCCTCCACACAACCCTCCTCCCGTCACCGCCTCCCCAGCCTCAGCCCTCCCTAATTCAGTGCCTGTGTGTTAGTCGCTCGGTTGGGTCCAGTTCTTTGCATCCCCAGGGACTGTCTGCACTCCACCAGGCTCCTCGGTTCATGGGATTCTCCAGGCAAGAATACTGAAGTGGGTCGCCATTCCCTTCTCCAGGGGATCTTCCCAACCCAGGGATCGAACCTGGGTCTCTTGCATTACAGGCAGATTCTTTACCATCTCAACCACTAGGGAAGCTCCTGTGGGACTCTGCCAAATATGGGTCTGAAATCCAGCTCTTCCACTAGAGGGCTTTGTGCCTTGGGCAACTTCACTTCCTTAAGCCCCAGTTTTCCCACCTGTAAAACAGGTGCAAAACAGCCTGATCATTGTTCTCAGGTCTGCCTCCTTTCTAACTTCTTCTAACTGCTCACCCAAACTTCACTTCGCCTGCCCTCAACTCACTACCCTTGAGCATTGCTCAGAATCTTCATCTCCTGGGACCCTGCAGAAGGATGTGCCAAATCACTCTGAGCCCTGGGGGTCACCATAGTCATGGTCCAAGACTCTGATGGGACTGCTGACATCAACCCTACTTTACAGATGAGGAAACAGAGCCCCGGGTCACCCAGCCTGCGTAAAAACAAGGCAGTTTCTCAGAGGAGTAAAGCATGCTAGCCCGGAGAACTCCAGGGAAAGGAGCGGTGCCAGGGGAGACAGTGGTCAGGGAGGGTTTCCTGGAAGAGATGACATTTTAGGGTCAGAACTTCCCAGACACAGCATCATGGTGTGCGGTGGGGGAAAGGAAGCCAGGTAGAGGGACCTGCCAGGGCCTGAAGTGGGAAGCAGTGGGTGTGTCTAGGGCCCTGGGAGGGCATCAGGAGAAAAGCAAGGAGATGGGCAGTTCTTGATCTCCCGAGCCCAGGCAGAGGGCTCTGGGAGGAACAGAGAGGCCCCAGGTTCTGAGTAAGCCCCCACTGATGGAGCCCCCTCTGGGCCCACTGGGTCTTTTTTTTTGCCCAGAAAGTGGATTCTCTGCCAGCAGACTGGTGGTTTCAGACCCTGCCTGTCTCACTGCTCCGATCCACCCAGCCCGCCCCACACCTCCATGCAAGGAAATTGAGAAGATTCAAAGTAGAGTGGGGGCTCTGGGAGGGGAAATATTTGGATTCTCCGAAGGCATGAGAATTGCCTGATTCCCAACCGATTAGGGGTAATTAACCCTTCGCAAGGCAGTAATTAAGTCTGTGCCTCTGAAACCGTAATTAGGAGCTCCAAGAGGCTCCGCCCCCCTCCCCAAGAGGCAGACAGTCCCCAACGCTGAGGCCAGCTGGGACTGGGGGCAGGGTTCTCTTCCCCTGGCAGGGTTGAGGGTTACTCCCAGCCTCCCAGCCTCCCTCAGTACCACCCCATCCCATCCCAAAGCAGGGATGCAGGGACCAGAGCCCATGGAACCCAGGCATTTTCCTTTGGGGGTTGTCAAGCTACACAAGGAGACTCTGCTTTTGCAGGGCATGAAGTCAGGGAGATGGGGCTGGGCAAGGGGCCTGGGGTGTGGGGCTAGCAACAAGCCTTAAGGGTTTATCTCTCTGGCCAAGGGAAGCGAAGCAGAGATCCAAACCTCAAAAGGGGTGAGGACCCCAGGGACACGGGCTGGCCACTGGGAGGATGGGGGCAGTCTTAGGGGGATCAGTGAGGACAGGAGATGCCTACTTACCATGGCCAAGAGGCACTGGCCTCAGGCATCAGACTGGTTGTGTGCTCTCTGGATCTCCCAGGGAGGTGGCCAGAAGATGAGGAGCAGAGATGACCCCATGCCCCAGTGCAGAGTTCCTGGTGTGGGGCAACTGGTGCACAATGATCCCTGGGACACACAGGTCCACAGAGACCCCCTGCTTTGCCCCTGCCCCATCTATATAGGCCCCGGCATCCCCCAAGGAGACTTCTTTTAAAAAATAATTATGAATTAAGCTGTCTTGGGTCTTAGCTGTGGCATGCAGGAACTTTGATCTTCATTGTAGCTTGCAGGATCTTGGTTCCCTGACCAGGGATTGAACTCAGGCCCCCTGCATTGGAAGCACAGAGTCTTAGCCACTGGGCCACCAGGGAAGTCCCCCTCAGCAAGCTTTCTGAGGCCAACTCTAGGTCCCCAAGTAGAGTCAGTCCCATTCCTCTCCACAACACATGCCCTTTGGTAGTATGAGTCAGTATCCTCAGAGGCAAACGCCTGGGAGAGGGAGGCAGGTCACATGGTCTGGGGTTTTTTCTCTGGTGTGTGTGGGGGGGTGGGGGGACACTTGCCCGCAGGTGTTCGTGGTGGGTTGGGAGGATGGTATCTATGTGGAGCTGAGTGGTGATAGAGGGCTTTTGGCTCAGTCTGAGGTTTATTCTTTTGCTCTCCAGCTCTGAGGAGATGACACCTCAAGGAGGGACACGGAAGCAGGGGACCTGTGAGATGGGGAGTGCAGGGTCGGATTTGTTTCCAAAAGAGTATCTGACATCCCACCTGACCTCTCCCTCCACCGCTCAGCTCTGGCCACCCTGATCCTTTCTTGTCCAACACCCCAAGCTCCTTTCTGTGTGCCCCAGGACCTTTGCACTAACTATGTCCTCCACAGGATGCCATGCCCCGGTCTTGGGGTGGCTGGGGCTTTGTCCCTCCCAGTGCGTGCTTAGTTGCTTTAGTCGTGTCCGACTCTTTGCGACCCTATGAGCTGTAGCCTGCCAGGATCCTCTGTCCATGAGAATACTCAACTGGGTTGTCACGCCCTCTTCCAGGGGATCTTCCCTACCCAGGGCCTGAACCCAGGTCTCTTATGTCTCCCGCGTTGGCAGGCGGGCTCTTTACCACTAGCGCCAGCCACCTGAGAAGCCCGTATCGCTCTCAGGCCTCAGTGCAAAGGCTGCTGCCTCCGAGAGCCCCTCTACTCCTTATTCAGAGCACACTTCCTGTCCTCTGACATCCTTCTGTTCACTTTCACCTTCAGAACACTCATCTCAACCGGGAACGGGCTCCTGGGTGGCTCTCCCTTTCCTCGCCTGTGTCCCCCCAGACTGAATGTTTCAGAATAGCAGGGAGATTTACCTATTATGTTCCTTCTGTGTCCTCTGAACCCAGAACAGAGTCCAGTACAGGTAAGTGCTGATAACTGCTGGTGATGGGAAGTAAATGGGCGACAAGATTACAGTGTGGAAACAGCGGCGGGGAAAAGCAGAACGTGGAGGAGAATTTTGTAGACGGATGGCAGGGGCTGCATCCAAAACTGCTGAGCGGCCTCCCTCCCCACAGGTCCTGGGCGGGGAGAGGTGGGAGGGGCGACCCACTTTCCGGGTAGTCGCACGCACCTCCCTCGGGTGGCCCACAGGTGGCGCTCGCTCCGCGCGCTTTTAGCGGCGGGAAGCACAGGTGGGAAAACCTGAGCTTTTGGTGGTCAAGAGGCACCTGCCTATTTAATCCCCGCCCCTATCTTCCTGGGGTCAGCCCCTGGCCGCCGTGTGGACGCCCCCAGGGGTCTCAACTTCTGGGGGTGTCGGAGGCACGGGGATGGTGGGGCTGAGACGGGCTGAGGGCTCCGCCCCACGCCTGCTCTTGCTCACGCATAACTAGTTAAGCAGCCTCATGCCTGAGAAGGGGTACCTTGAGGGTAGGGGAAGTGCTTGCTCTGCGCACGTCCTGTCTTAACCCTTTATAAACTGGATCTGGGTTCCGTGCTTGGCCTTGGTGGGCCCTCAGAGCCTACTTGTGGAATACTGAATGGAGGAATCCCCATTTTACAGAAGGGGAAACTGAGGCTCCAGGAGGCCCAGGTTCCAGAGTCGGAAAATGGTGAGGCTGGGGTTAGAGCCCTAGGTGTGTCCAAACTCCAGCATCAGTCGGTTAAAAAGAAAATAAAGAATGGATTTGTTAGTTACCCACAGCGATACAGGAATCCGTTTAGAAAGTCAAAACCTTCCCTGAACCTCAGGCCCCAGATGGTGATGGAGAAGGTTCCCTCCCACCTTGCTTTCTCTGTCTTCACAGGTGCCTACACATACCACTAGGGGCCCCTAGATTTCTAACTGGGGCACCGGGCATAAACTCCTCTCTCAGGGCCTCAGTTTCCTCATCTGTAAAATGGGTTTAATTGTCAGGGTTTTTTTTTTTTTGGGGGGGGGTTGTTTTACTTTTTTTTTTTCTGAGCTGTGTCTTCATAGCAGTGCATCAGTTTAATTGCCCTGTAGCACGTGAGATCTTAGTTCCCTGACCAGGGATTGAACCTGAGTCCCCTGCACTGGAAGATGGATTCTGAAACAATGAACATCAGGGAAGTCCCAGCTTAAATGGTCACTGACCTTTCTCCCCAGATGGCTGTGAGTGTCCAGTGGATTATGAAAAGCTTTTCCCATGAAAGGCTCTCAGAGCAGTGCTTGGCACATGGGCTGCGTCCAGACTGTGCAGGTCCCCTTTGGTGGTCTGCACATCCTGGTGGCTAACACACCATTCTTGAATGTTCCTGCTATTTGCCTACTATGATGGCCTGGTGCCTAGTGCATCTCTGTGATCTGAGGCTGCCTGTGAACCCCAGTGCTGTCTGCACTGGATATGCGTGCCTTCAGCTGTTTCTACAGGGAGGTCGGTTCTATGTGGATGCCAAGGTATGCGAGGCAGTTGCGCTCCATGGACTAGAATTTCTCAGTCTCAGCGTTCTTGACACAGGGGGCCAGGCCCTGCTTCGCTGTGGAGGGGGGGGCTGGCCCGTGCACTGCAGGGTGTTCCGCGGCCTCACCTGCCTTGACCCACTAGATGCCAGGAGTGCCTCCTCAGTGTGACAACCGAAAACGTCTGCAGACTCTGCTGAGCATCCCCTGAGGGGCACAGTCACCCTCACTGAGACCTCCAGCTGTATACCCTTCTGGTAGGTACCCACCCGGTCAGTGTACAGATGTGCATTTCTGCTTCTCTGTGAGTGCCCTGGGCGGGCTTCCCTCAGAAGCAGACTGTGACACAAGGGGGGAAGGCACAGGGCTTGTTTGGGAGATCAAATGGACGCTTGTCTTTCTGCCAAATTGCTATGTTGAAATCCTAACACTCAATGTGATGGTATTAGGAGGTGTGGCCTTTGGGAGGGATTAAGTCATGAGGGTGGAGCCATCATATAAAAGGGACTCAGAATGGACATGAGCACACTGCTATATTTAAGATGGATAACCAACAAGGACCTACCATATAGCACATGGAACTCTGCTCAGTGTTACGTGGCAGCCTGGATGGGTGGGAAGTTTGGGGGAGAATGGAGACGTGTATATGTATGACTGGTCCCTCTTCTGTTCACCTGAAACTATCACAACATTGTTAATCAGCTATACCCCAGTACAAAATATTTTTGGTGTTAAAAAATAAAAATAAAATGGATAACCAGCAAAGACCTACCATATAGCACATGGAACTCTGCTCAGTGCTATGGGGCAGCCTGGATGGGAGAGGAGTCTGGGGGAGAATGGAGACATGTATATGCATGACTGAGTCCATTTGCTGTCCACCTGAAGCTATCAAAATATTGTTCATCGGCTAGACACCAATACAAAATAAAAAGTTTTTAAGAAGGCACCCAGAGAGGGCCCTCTTCCTCTTTCTGCCATGTGAGGACAGAGGATGAAGTTGGCCTTTATGAACCTCAAAGGGAGCTCGCACCAGAACTCCACCATAATCTCAGTCATCCAGTTTCCAAAACTGTGAGAAGGAAATTTCTGCTGTTACAAGCCAGCCAGTCTAGGTGTTTTTGTTAGAGCAGCCAGAACAGATGAAGACAGGAGATGAGGGGGAAACTTGAGGGGGTGGATGGAGCGGGGAGGGGTGGAGAGACAGGGCTTGCAGATGCTCCAGGGGCTCTGGGAGACCCACGGACCATGCAGCTGCGAGGAGAGGGAGCAGAGGTATTTATGCGCCAAGTCCCTTCCCTCTTGGATTGAGGCCTGATTGCTGGGGGCGTGCACTGGCGCACGTCTGGCTCCTGGCCACAAGCACTGCACTGGTCAGGGGCCTGGAAGTGGTCCAGGCTTGGCAGCATCTGTGTGGGGGTGGGGGTGGGGTTTCTTTACCTTCCCGTGTGGCTGTTCCTGGGGGAGGGTGTGGGCTGTGGGCTGACTGGAGCCAGGCTGTGCCAGCCCACCCCGCGTTCGGCAGCCGGCTGTGTGTATATTTGGTGTGCCAGTGTGTGTTTATCTGCTGTGCATGTGTTTGCGTCTGTATTTATCTGGCGGCGAGTGTGCGACGTCTTTGTTTTCCCTTCTGCTCCGTCTCCGCGAACGTGGGGGAGAATTCTGTTTTTAATCAGGGGCCAGGGAACCGTCTCGTCGCCACGTTTGTGATGGCGATATTAATTTAAGGCCAATTGGAAGCGATCTTTCTGAGTCTTCAGGGAAGTGGCCTACCCTGGAAGCCTTCTAAAGGGAGGAGCAGCAGAGGGGAATCTTCCCTGCTCTTTGTGTGCGTAAAAGGGGAAACTGAGGCACGTGGCTGCAGAAACCCTCTCCCTAGGCAGCCAAGGAAAGGAAGTTTGCAAGCAAACCATTTTACAGGCGTAAAATCTTTTTTAAAAATTATTTTATTTATTTATTTTTGGCTGCACTGAGTGTTCCTTGCTGCGGCACAGGCTTTCTCTGGTTGCAGCAAGTGGAGGCTACTCTTCCTTGCCCTTGGTTAGCTTCTCATCACTGTGGCTTCTCTTAGTCTAAAGCACAGGCTCTAGGCCATTGGGCTTCAGTAGTTGTAGCTCGCAGGAGCTTTGTTGCTCTGGAGCATGTGAAATATTCCTGGACTAGGGATCGAACCTGTGTCCTCTGCATTGGCAGGCAGATTCTCATTCACTGTACCACCAGGGAAGTCCAACATGCATACACTCTTGATGATTCTCCTTGTATGTAGAAGAAAATAAAAAGATTATTGGCCCCATTTACAGATGAGAAATGGAGAAGGAAACGGCAACCCACTCTAGCGTTCTTGCTGGGAGAATCCCATGGACGGAGAAGCCTGGTGGGCTACACTCCATGGGGTCACAATCAGTCGGACATGACTGAAGTGACTTAGCATACATGCACAGATGAGAAAACTGAACCTCCAGGGACGGGACCCAGAGCTCATGTGAAGCCAGAGGCTCTTGGCCTCTTTCCAAGGCTGATTGTTTTCTTTCAAATGAAGGGACTTCCCCGGTTGCCCAATGGTTAAGACTGTGCCTTCCAATGAAGAGGTGAGCGGGTTTGATTGCTGGTGGGGGAACTAAGATCCCATATACCATGGGGTGCAGACAAAAAGTAAACGAGAAAACAAAACAAATGGCAAATCCCTTCTGAAGCTGTCCAGGGCAGCTTGCCCCTCACCTGCACCTCTGTTTCCCTGCTGGTCACCATGAGCCCTTCCCTGCTGCCAGCCCTCGGCAGGCTGAATAATCCCCGTTGCTTAAAAAGGGGCCAGCCTTCTCATACTTCTCTTCCTTGGATGCTCCAGGCCCAGGGGCCTGGCTGGCTCTGTGAACACAGATATTCAGTTCAGTTCAGTTCAGTCGCTCAGTCGTGTCCAACTCTTTGTGACCCCGTGAATCACAGCACGTCAGACCTCCCTGTCCATCACCAACTCCCGGAGTTCACTCAAACTCATGTCCGTCGAGTCGGTGATGCCATCCAGCCATCTCATTCTCTGTCGTCCCCGCCTCCTCCCACCCCCAATCCCTCCTAGCATCAGAGTCTTTTCCAGTGAGTCAACTCGTCGCATGAGGTGGCCAAAGTATTGGAGTTTCAGCTTTAGCATCAGTCCTTCCAATGAACACCCAGGATTGATCTCCTTTAGAATGGACTGGTTGGATCTCCTTGCAGTAATTAGCATTAATTAATTACCCCTTGTGGGGTGAGGGTGGTGCCTGTGGATTCCCAAGCTCTGAGACACCTAGAGGTTGACTTGGGTCCCTGGTATGGGTGCTCTAAGCCTGGGGTGGGAAAGGGCTACCCGTCCCAAGATGCTCCAAGTTGTTGAATCGCTAAGTCATGTTTGACTCTTTTGCGACACCATGAACTGTAGCCCACCAGGCTCCTCTGTCCATGAGGATTTTTCCAGGCAAGAATTCTGGAGTGGGTTGTCATTTCCTCCTCCAGGGAACCTTCCCGACCCTAGGATTGAACCTGCGTCTCCTGCATTGGCAGGTGGATTCTCTACCACTGTGCCACTGGGGAAGCCCACACCAAAGACAAAACTAAATTAAACTAAAACTGTCTAGTGATGCCACATTCTAGTGGAAGCAGAGCTTCTGTGTCAGGGAGAGCTGCCGAAGCTTTCTTCACCCATGCCCTGGGTGCTGAGGACTGAAGTGATTCTCTCAGGGATCTGGTTTCCCTGGATCCCAAGGAGGCTGGGAGATCCAGGTTGTGGTTGATCTGGAAGGTGACCCCAGGAAGCAAGGTTAGGGGAGAAGCCGAATAAGGGAGGGAAGGCATTGGATGAACGTGTCTTTGTGACCGAATCTCCACTATGGGCAACTGCGGCTCAGTCCTGCCAGGGAAATGCTGAGACACCAAGTAGAACACGCCTCTCAGAGTTTCCTCACCGGGGGCCGTGGGAGCTGGGGCAAGGACTGGTCCAGCAGTGTGTTTGCTCTCCATCACCTTCTGCCCTGCCTGGCAATAATGCAGCAGCCAGCAGTGGGTTGTCGGAAGCTGTGGGGTCAGTGTGCCCAGAAGTGGAGTCCGTTGGGGATACAAATGGGCGCTGATGTTCCAAGGGAGCAGAGACAGACAATAAACAGAACCAGTAAACCACAGGGCATGTTTGGAGGCGTACGAGTTGGAGAGAAGAGGAGCAATGAGGACTTCCCTGATGGTCCAGTGGTTAAGAACTCGCCTGCCAATGCAGGGCACACAGGTTTGATCACTGGTCCGGGAAGATTCCACATGCCACGGAGCAACTAAGCCCATGTGTCACAGCTACCGAGCCTGCGCCCTAGAGCCCATGCTCTGCAACAAGAGAAGCCACTGCACTGCAACTAGAGAGCAGCCCCCACTCGACACAACCAGAGAAAGACCAGGCACAGCAATGAAGATCCAGCACAGCCAAAAATAAATAAATCAAATTTAAAAGGGGGGAGGGTGCAATGAGGTAGAGCAAAGCTAAGTCGAGGATGCTGTGGGTGTAAGTTACTGACACCGAGCTCGGCCTCCCATCAGTTCAGTTCAGTCGCTCAGTCGTGTCTGACTCTTGCAACCCCACGGACTGCAGCATGTCAGGCCTCCTTGTCCATCACCAACTCCCAGCATCCCATAGGCGACCAATAAATGTTCTGTGATTCTGTCTAGTCCGTGGAGATGGAGAGAGAGGGGAAAGGGTGAGGGAGAGGAGCCGGTGTGGAATAGGCACCTGGGCAGGGTGGCAAGGGAGGGAGGGAGAGGCTGGTAGTGATGTGAAAAGTAATCGGCCCTTCTCTCTGGGAGGCGGCGAAACTCTAATTAGAATGAAAATGTGGTTTAATGAGGATGAAAACGGTAATTGTGCTGGGCAGCACTGTAGTCCCCACGGTGCCACTTTCCCAGGGGGCCCTTTCTGGGGCTCTGAAGACAGAGATGTGGATGAGGGGGACTCGGGGCTGCGGAGGGGTGTAGTCAGGACCTCATTCCCCGCTCCCAGAGGGTCCTCCCAGGTGACACCAGGTAAAGACACCAAGCAGAGCCCTACCTGCCCCCAGGGCTGGTTCCAGGTGCCCTGGGGCCCTGTTTTTCCATCTAGCCCCTTATCCTCAGTGGTGGGCTTCCCTGGTGACTAGACAGTAAAGAATCTCCCTGCAACGCGAGAGACCAGGGTTCGACCCCTGGGTCGGGAATATCCCCTGGAGAAGGAAATGGCAACCCACTCCAGTATTCTTGCCTGGAAAATTCCATGGACAGAGGAGCCTGGAGGGCTACAGTCCATGGAGTCTCAAAGAGTCGGACATGATTGAGCGACTAACACTTTAACACTATCCTCAGTGGTAACACAGTGGAACTGAGAAAGAGTGGTATTGTTTATTGAAGACTTACTACGTGCCAGGCACCATTCCAATCCCTTTACAGATGCTGACTCATAGAATCCTTAAAATTCTCTCCATTTTACAGGTGGCAATACTGAGGCACAGAAAGGGACTTCCCCAGTGGTCCAGTGTTTAAGAACCTGTCTTGCGAGGCAGGGGAGGTGGGTTCAATCCCTGGTCAGGTAACTAGGCTCCCACATGCCGCAGGGTACGCCACAATGACAGACCCGCATGATGCAGCTAAGACCCGGTTCAGCCGAATAAATATTAAAAAACAAAACAAAAGAGGCACGGAGAAACCATAGGCCCTGATAAGAATATATTGAAGAGAGGTTGGTTCAAGAAGCCAAAGCCCTTCTTTCTTCCTTAACCAGAAGTTTGCTGGGGGCACCAAGGGACTGACTGCCATCAAGGTCAAGGGACACTTCCTGCCTGCCTCCCCGCTTCTACAGTTTTTCCTTAACTATGTTTGAGGGACAGCCATTTCTATTTTTGGGCTTCCCAGGTGGTGCTAGTGGTAAAGAACCTGACTCCCAATATAGGAGACTTAAGAGATAGTGGGTTCGATCACTGGGTGGGGAAGATCCCCTGGAGGAGGACATGGTAACCCACTCCAGTATTCTTGCCTGGAGAATCCCATGGACAGAGGAGCCTGGCGGGCTATAGTCCATGGGGTCGCAGACCTAGCACCCATTTCTGTTTATCTGCTGCTTCGACTCTACTAGAGGAGATGGGCGTGGCTGAGGAGGGAGACTTTGTGTTCAATGGGCGTGGCTTGGTGGAGAGGTGGGTGTGGCTGGCTTTACCAATCACTGGGAGCCCAGAGGGTAAAGCGTGCCCCCGCAAGGCAGGAGACACGGATTTGATCCTTGGGTCGGGAAGATCCCCTGGAGAAGGAAATGGCAACCCACTCCAGTATATTTGCCTGGAGAATTCCATCGACAGTGGAGCCTGGTGGGCTACAGTCCATGGGGTGGCAAAGAGTCAGACGTGACCCAGGGACTAACAAACACTTTGATTTTCACACTTTCCAAACTCGGAAGAAGCAGAAGCTGAAAATTGCACTGTAGAATCCGGACAAAATGCTGGGGGTCCTGACTCCTAGGCCTGAACTTTCTTGCCATGAAAAAAGCCAAGAGGTTTTTCAAATGTTGGTCTGAATAAAGACTGAGGTTTTTAAGATCTCACTGGTCCCCACCTTTGCTTCTGAAGACATCAGCAATAAAGTGCTGCCTGTTATGAGGTCTTGTCGGGAAAGAAACCTTGGAGCCTCACTGGTGGCTCAGTGGTGAAGAACCCCCCTGCCAGTGCAGGAGACACGGGTTCGAGCCTTGATCCAAGAGGATCATACATGCCACGTAGCAGCTAGGTCCCTCATACGCTATAGCTGTTGAGCCTGTGCTCTGGAGTCTAGGAGTCCTGAAGCCTATGCTCTGCAACAGGAGAGGCCACCGCGATGAGAAGCCCCTGCATGGCAACTAGAGTGTAGGTCACGCTCACTGCAACTAGAGAGTAGCCCTCACTCACCACAAGTAGAGAAAAGTCCAAGTAGCGACGAAGACCCAGCACAGTCAAAAATAAATAAAATAAAATAAAAACAGAAACATTTATTGAGGCCAGAAGTGCAATACAAACAGACTTGTGTGGCTTTTCAAAGTCATCCCAGGTCAAGGGAAATTAGGTTTTTGACCACATGTACTGCAGATGCTGATTGCAACCATGAAATTAAAAGACGCTTACTCCTTGGAAGGAAAGTTATGACCAACCTAGAGAGTATATTAAAAAGCAGAGACATTACTTTGCCAACCAAGGTCCGTCTAGTCAAGGCTATGGTTTTTCCCGTGGTCATGTATGGATGTGAGAGTTGGACTGTGAAGAAAGCTGATTGCTGAAAAATTGATGCTTTTGAACTGTGGTGCTGGAGAAGACTCTTGAGAGTCCCTTGGACTGCAAGGAGATCCAACCAGTCCATTCTAGAGGAGATCAATCCTGGGTGTTCACTGGAAGGACTGATGCTAAAGCTGAAACTCCAATACTTTGGCCACCTCATGCAACGAGTTGACTCACTGGAAAAGACTCTGATGCTAGGAGGGATTGGAGGTGGGAGGAGATGGGGGCGAAAGAGAATGAGATGGCTGGATGGCATCACCAGCTCAATGGACATGAGTTTGAATGAACTCCGGGAGTTGGTGATGGACAGGGAGGCTTGGTGTGCTGTGATTCATGGGGTCGCAAAGAGTCGGACACGACTGAGCGACTGAACTGAACTGAACTGATGGCAGACAAAGCATTAAGAGCCTTAATATATAAAGAATCCTTATGGTTCAATAAGAAAAAGACAAATGTCCCAGATATATTGGCATAGGGCTCACAAAGGAATGATAAAAATTCAACAAACCTCTGTAAAGATGTGCCACCTGATCATTTATCAGTTAAAGGATCTCTTTTACTTGTCAAGCTTACCAGCATGTGTGAAATTTTGAGAAGACACACTGGTGCACTCTCACAGGAGTGTAAAGTGATGCACTGGAGGCCAGTGCAGATATTTGTATTAACCATTTAAGTCTGCAAAACTCTTTGACCCAGGAAGTCCATGTCTAGGAATATGCCAAGATCTATAAAGATGAATGCAGAGTGGTTAAATGCCCCAGAGTCAGACAGCCTTTGTTTCATTCCTGGTTCCTCCACCTGCAAGCTGTGTGACCTCAGGCAAATGACTTGATGTCACGGAGCATATCATGAAGATTCCATGAGGTAATGTGTGCAAAATTCTCCTACCAAGCATATGATGCTGCTGCTGCTGCTAAGTCACTTCAGTCGTGTCCGACTCTGTGTGACCCCATAGACGGAAGCCCACCAGGCTCCCCCGTCCCTGGGATTCTCCAGGCAAGAACACTGGAGTGGGTTGCCATTTCCTTCTCCAATGTATGAAAGTAAAAAGTGAAAGTGAAGTCGCTCAGTCGTGTCCGACCCTTAGCGACCCCATGGACTACAGCCTACCAGGCTCCTCCATCCATGGGATTTTCTAGGCAAGAGTACTGGAGTGGCTTGCCATTGCCTTCTCCGAAGCATATGATAGGTGCTTTCTATTATTATCATCCTTGCAAAACCTTTAAGGAAAGCTATTAAACTGTGGAAGAGTCTGTGCCTAGAAAGTTGCCCACATATTGGGTTGGCAAAAAATTTGAGTTTTTCTATGATGTTATGGAAAAACCCAAATGAAATTTTTGGTCAACCCAGTACATAGTAGAAAATGAAAATGATCAAACCTGTATTTATTGACACCACATGACCACTGCAATATATTCACCAAACAAGAAAACAGGTTTCAAATGTTGTGTGTGCTGTGCTAAGTCACTTTGGTCGTGTCCAGTTCTGTGTGACCCTATGGACTGTTGGCACCAGACTCTTCTGTCCATGGGATTCTCCAGGCAAGAATACTGGAATGGGTTGCCATTTTCTTCTCCAGGGAATCTCCCCGACCCAGGGATCAAATCTCTCTTATGTCTCCGGCATTGGCAGACTGGTTCTTTACACTAGCACCACCTGGGGAGCCCCAAATGTCATATATAACCATGGATTTCAAGCGTTTTGATCAGGGGTCAAGGAATTAATTTGTCACTTTGCAATGTCACCTACCCAGGTTCAGAACTGACAGGAAAAGTTCATGAAGTAATGTTTGTTCTTTCTCTCTGCAGTGGGTTCTTTTTCAAAACTGTTTATTTCGCTGCCCCACCTCTTGGTTCTGTCATGCGGGATCTTTAGTTTCGGGAAACAAACTCTTAGTTCTGTGCGAGAACAAACTCCTGTTGTTTAAGTCACCCCAGTTTGTGGTCATTAGTCACAGCAGCCACAGGAAGCAAATAAAGCCTATTTTTCTATATTTTAGCTTCAATGTTGTCAAATGTAAAGGCAACTTGAAAGACTTGTCCAGTGAATAGACACCCACCACATAGACTCTACAAGGGACGTCTGGCTCCATTTGTCATGATCTGTCTTTCTATCCGTCTATACACCCACCTCTGTTTTTCTTTTCCATTTCAGTTTATTACAGAACATTGAATATAGTTCCCTGTGCTGTGCAGTAGGCATACATATTGTTGCTTATCTGTTTTATACACAGTAATTTGTATCTGTTAATCCCAAACTCCTAATTTATCTACCCCCCAACCCCCTTTCCATTTTGGTAACCACAAATTTGTTTTCTATGTCTGTGAGTCTGTTTCTGCTTTTATAAATAATTTCATTTGTGTCATGATTCAGATTCCATATGTAAGTGATATCATATGCTATTTGTCTTTCTGACTTCAACCACCTCTGTAAATTTTTTGTTCTAATTAATAATTTATTTTTTAGAGGAATTTTAGGTTCACAGCAACACTGTGGGGAAGGCACAGCGATTTCTCATATACTTCCTGCCCCCTCCCCAACGTGCATAGCCTCGTCTACTCTCAGATCCCCACCAGCATGGTACGAGTGTCACAGTTGATGAACCTCCATCATTACTCAGGCTGCAATAGGGTTCACTCTCGGTGCTGTGCCTTCTGTGGGTTTGGACAAATGTATAATAACGTGGATCCACCATATAGTCTCATACAGAGTCGTTTCCTTGCCCTGAAGATTCTCCGTGCTCCTCCTTCATCTTCGCACTGTCTCCATAGTTTTGCTTCTTCCAGAAAGTCATGTAGTTGGAATTATACTGTTTGTAGTCATCACCTATTGCCTTATTTTACTTAGGAATATGCACTTACGTTTTCTCGATGTCTCTTCATAGCTTGCTAGCTCATTTCTTTCTAGCACTGAATAATATTCCATGTTGTGGATGCACCATAATTTATTTACCCATTCATCTACTGAAGGCTATCCACCTCACTTTTTAATGCATTTCCAGGTAAGACCCTACTTCCTCCCCATTTATTTTAGCACAGCACCCTAATCAATCTTGTAACAAATCAAGTACCTGTCCTGTTCAAAATCTTCCTGGGGTCCTTGTCTCACTTGAGTGAAACCTGCACGACTCCCTGTGCTCCCAGGGTCCCCTTATCCCTCTCGCCTGTTCCCCACCATCCTCTCGCGCTGTATCAGCCCACATGGTCACCATCCGCCCCATATGCTTCCTCAGCCCTTGAAAATGACTGACAACCTAAGTGTGCATCAACACCTAAGTAGATAAAGAAGACGCGGTCTGCACAGATGCTGTTGTTCGGTTGCCAAGTCGTGTCTTACTCTTTGGGATCCCATGGACTGTAGCCTGCCAGGCTCCTCTGTTTGTGGGATTTCCCAGGCAACAATACTGGAGTGGGTTGCCATTTCCTCCTCCAGGGGATCTTCCTGACCCAGGGATCAAACCTGCGTCTCCTGCATTGGCAGGAGGATTGTTTCACTGAGCCATATACACAGTGGAATACTACTCAGCCATAAAAAGAATGAAACCTTGCTATTTGCTATTTGGATTTGAAGGGTATTAGGCTAAGTGAAATATGTCCGAGAAAGACAAATACTGTATGATATCACTTATATGTGGAATCTAAAAAATACAACAAACTAGTGAATATAACTAAAAAAAAAGATTCACAGATGTAGAGAACAAACTAGAAGTTATCAGTGGGAAGAGGAAAGGGGGAGGGGCAGTACAGGGGTAAAGGATTAAGAGGTACAAACTATTACGCACGAAACAATTCACGAGGATATATGGTACAACAAATGGAATATAGCCAACAGTTTATAATGACTATAAAGGATTGTAACCTTTAAAAACTGAGAATCACCGTACTGTGCTGGACTGTGCTTAATCGCTCAGTCGTGTCCAACTCTTTGTGACTATAGTCCATGAGATTCTCCAGGTAAGAATCCTGGAGTGGGTAGCCTTCTCCAGGGGATCTTCCCGACCCAGGAATTAAACCAGGATCTCCTGCATTGCAGGTGGATTCTTTGCCAGCTGAGCCACCAGGGAAGCCCTTCACTACACTGTACACCTTTACATGATATAATAGTGTACATCAATTGTACTTTTAAAAAAACAAAAACAAAAAACAATCCCTGGAAATTCCCTGGAAGTCATGGTTGGATTCGGCACGGCCAAGGCTCGAGTTCACTTTTTGGTCAGGGAACCAAGAACCTGAATGCCAGTGAGGAGCAGCAAAAGCAAATGAACAAACAAAACCATTCAAATTGGGGTATGCTCTAATTGAAAACGTACAGGATTTCAAAGTACTTATTACTGGGGAAAGGATGTAAACTATCTCATGATTTTAATATTGCTTATATGTTGAAATCAATCTGATTTCGGTGTTGACCATCTGGTGATGTCCACGTGTAGAGTCTTCTCTTGTGTTGTTGGAAAAGGGTGTTTGCTATGACCAGTGCGTTCTCTTGGCGAAACTCTATTAGCCTTTGCCCTGCTTCATTTCGTGCTCCAAGGCCAAATTTGCCTGTTACTCCAGGTGTTTCTTGACTTCTTACTTTTGCATTCCAGTCCCCTATAATGAAAAGGACATCTTTTCTGGGTGTTAGTTCTAAAAGGCGTTGTAGATCTTCATAGAACTGTTCAACTTTGGCTTCTTCAGCATTACTGGTTGGGGCATAGACTTGGATTACTGTAATATTGAATGGTTTGCCTTGGAAACGAACAGAAATCATTCTGTCATTTTTAAGATGGCATCCAAGTACTGCATTTCGGACTCTTTTGTTGACCATGATGGCTACTCCATTTCTTCTAAGGGATTCTTGCCCACAGTAGTAGATATAATGGACATCTGAGTTAAATTCACCCATTCTAGTCCATTTTAATTCACTGATTCCTAGAATGTCGACTTCACTCTTGCCATCTCCTGTTTGACCACTTCCAATTTGCCTTGATTCATGGACCTAACATTCCAGGTTACTGTGCAATATTGCTCTTTACAGCATCGGACCTTGCTTCTATCACTGGTCACATCCACAACTGGGTATTTGTTTCGCTTTGGCTCCATCCCTTCATTCTTTCTGGAGTTATTTCTCCACTGATCTCCAGTAGCATACTGGGCACCTACCGACCTGGGGAATTCCTCATTCAGTATCCTATCATTTTGCCCTTTGATACTGTTCATGGGGTTCTCAAGGCAAGTATACTGAAGTGGTTTGCCATTCCCTTCTCCAGTGGACCACATTCTGTCAGACCTCTCCACCATGACCCGTCCGTCTTGGGTGGCCCCACACAGCATGGCTTAGTTTCATTGAGTTAGACAGGGCTGTGGTCCGTATGATCAGATCAACTGGTATTTTGTGATCATGATTTCAGTGTGTCTGCCCTCTAATGCCCCCTTCCAATACCTACCGTCTTATTTGGGTTTCTCTTACCTTGGTCATGGAATATCTCTTCACAGCTGCTCCAGCAAAGTGCAGCCGCTGCACCTTACCTTGGACGAGGGGTATCTCCTCAAGGCTGCCCTCCTGACCTTTAATGTGGAGTAGCTCCTCTCGGCCCTCCTGTGCCCGCTTAGCCACCGCCTCTTGGACGTGGGACAGCTCCTCTCGGCCACCGCCCTGACCTTGGGCGTGGGGTAGCTCCTCTCGGCCACGCTTCTGCGCGTGGTTGGTTGCGCCAAGCCGTCTCTTGCGTCTGTGCCGCTGGAGCCGGCGTCCAAAATCAGATTGATTATATTCTTTGCAGCCAAAGATGGAGAGGCTCTATACAGTTAGCAAAAACAAGACCAAGAGCTGACTGTGGCTCAGATCATGAACTCCTTATTGCCAAATTCAGACTGAAATTGAAGAAAGTAGGGAAAACTACTAGACCATTCAGATATGACCTAAATCAAATCCCTTATGATTATACAGTGGAAGTAAGAAATAGATTTAAGGGACTAGATCTGATAGATAGAGTGCCTGATGAACTCTGGACGGAGGTTCGTGACATTGTACAGGAGACAGGGACCAAGACCATCCCCATGGAAAAGAAATGCAAAAAAACAAAATGGCTGTCTGAGGAGGCCTTACAAATAGCTGTGAAAAGAAGAGAAGTGAAAAGCAAAGGAGAAAAGGAAAGATATAAGCATCTGAATGCAGAGTTCCAAAGAATAGCAAGGAGAGATAAGAAAGCCTTCCTCAGTGATCAATGCAAAGAAATAGAGGAAAACAACAGAACAGGAAAAACAAGAGATCTTTTCAAGAAAATTAGAGGTATCAAGGGAACATTTCATGCAAATATGGGCTCGATAAAGGACAGAAATGGTATGGACCTAACAGAAGCAGAAGATATTAAGAAGAGGTGGCAAGAATACACAGAAGAACTGTACAAAAAAGATCTTCACGACGAAGATAATCACGATGGCGTGATCACTCACCTGGAATCAGACATCTTGGAATGTGAAGTCAAGTGGGCCTTAGAGAGCATCACTACGAACAAAGCTAGTGGAGGTGATGGAATTCCAGTTGAGCTATTTCAAATCCTGAAAGATGATGCTGTGAAAGTTCTGCACTCAATATGCCAGCAAATTTGGAAAACTCAGCAGTGGCCACAGGACTGGAAAAGGTCAGTCTTCATTCCAATCCTAAAGAAAGGCAATGCCAAAGAATGCTCAAACTACCGCACAATTGCACTCATCTCACACGCTAGTAAAATCATGCTCAAAATTCTCCAAACCAGGCTTCAGCAATATGTGAACCATGAACTTCCAGATGTTCAAGCAGGTTTTAGAAAAGGCAGAGGCACCAGAGATCAAATTGCCAATATCCGCTGGATCATGGAGAAAGCAAGAGAGTTCCAGAAAAACATCTATTTCTGCTTCATTGATTATGCCAAAGCCTTTGACTGTGTGGATCACAATAAACTGTGGAGAACTCTGAAAGAAATGGGAATACCAGACCACCTGACCTGCCTCTTGAGAAACTTTTATGCAGGTCAGGAAGCAACAGTTAGAACTGGACATGGAACAACAGACTGGTTCCAAATAGGAAAAGGAGTACGTCAAGGTTGTATATTGTCACCCTGCTTATTTAATTTATATGCAGAGTACATCATGAGGAATGCTGGGCTGGAGGAAGCACAAGCTGGAATCAGGATTGCCGGGAGAAATATCAATAACCTCAGATATGCAGATGACACCACCCTTATGGCAGAAAGTGAAGAGGAACTCAAAGGCCTCTTGATGAAAGTGAAAGAGGAGAGTAAAAAGTTTGGCTTGAAGCTCAACATTCAGAAAACGAAGATCATGGCATCTGGTCCCATCACTTCATGGGAAATAGATGGGGAAACAGTGGAAACAGTGTCAGACTTTTATTTCTTTGGGCTCCAAAATCAGTGCAGATGCTGATTGCAGCCAGGAAATTAAAAGACGCTTACTCCTTGGAAGGAAAGTTATGACCAACCTAGAGAGTATATTAAAAAGCAGAGACATTACTTTGCCAACCAAGGTCATCTAGTCAAGGCTATGGTTTTTCCCGTGGTCATGTATGGATGTGAGAGTTGGACTGTGAAGAAAGCTGATCGCCGAAGAATTGATGCTTTTGAACTGTGGTGCTGGAGAAGACTCTTGAGAGTCCCTTGGACTGCAAGGAGATCCAACCAGTCCATTCATTCTAAAGGAGATCAGTCCTGGGTGTTCATTGGAAGGACTGATGCTAAAGCTGAAACTCCAATACTTTGACCACCTCATGTGAAGAGTTGACTCACTGGAGAAGAGTCTGATGCTAGGAGGGATTGGGGGTGGGAGGAGACGGGGACGACAGAGAATGGGATGGCTGGATGGCATCACCGACTCTGTGGACATGAGTTTGAGTGAACTCCAGGAGTTGGTGATGGACAGGGAGGCCTGGTGTGCTGTGATTCATGGGGTCGCAAAGAGTCGGACACGACTGAGCGACTGAGCTGAACTGAACTATGTTGAAATGATAATATTTTGGCTATATTGGGTTAAATAAGATATATGATGACAGTTCATTTCATCTATTTCTTGCTGACATTTTAAAGAATGTGGCTGTTGGAAAATTTTAAATTACATATGTGTCTTCCTCATTTGTGGCTTCATCATATGCTATTCCAGCAAGCTCTGGGAGTTGATGATGGACAGGGAAGCCTGGCATGCTGCAGTCCACGGGTCGCAGAGTTGGACACGACTGAGTGACTGAACTGAACTGATTCCCGTTGTGGGCTCCAGGAGAGGAGGTGGTGCTGGCTTTGATCTTTAGAGTTCTTAGACACTCAGTAAATACTTGTTGAATGAATGAATACAGGCATGAAGGAAAGAACAGGAGCCTGAATGACATAAAAGAGGTGGGTCTATGTCAAGGGTTATTGGTGGCTCCAATAAGGAAGACCTTACCTTTCACCTTTCACGGGGCCACCCGGGCTCTCTGTGCCTCTAGTGAGTGGAGCGGGGGGTGGGGGGGCGCAAGGGCGCAGGCAGGCTCATCACAGTGCAGCTAGCAGGGGAGGCTGCCTGGGTGCCCCTCTCCAGTAACTGGACGAAATCAAGTCACAGTGGCTGGGACTTCTGGGGCTAGAGAAGGAGGGGAGTGTGAGGAGGGGGACCTGAGTTGGACGCGGGGCTGGGCAGATCAGGCTCCACCCCAGCCCAGGTCCCTTCCCCAGAGCTGGGCTGGCGGGAAGGGGTTGGGCTGCCAGGCAGGCGGGAAGGAGCCGGGGTGTCTGCTATCGACCGCCTGGGCCTCTGCAGAGAAGCTTTTAGACCCGCCAGCGCATCCCACCCAGGAAGTGGGGTGGGGGAAGGGAGGCCTGGGCTTCCCCATCTCCTCTAAGGCAGAGGAGCCCAAGGGGCTCCTTTCACCCCCGATCCTGCCCACCAGCAAGGCTTGCAGGCCTTGCCTTGGGACTGAGTAGGAAATCCCATTTGCTTCTCACCCCTTTGCTATCACGCCAGGGTTGCAATCATTCCCCACCCACCCGTCCCACCCTTGGCCCTTTATCGAGAGGTTACATGCATCCTGTAAGGTCGGATGACTGCGTGCATCTCACGTGCCTCTGGCCCCTGGGCCCCCACTGCATGGAAGTATGGAACATTCTCATCCAGATGGTCCCAGAAGTTTCGCATCCCTCTTATCCCCAATCCTAATCACTATTCTGGTTTCTGTCAACATGAGTTAACCTGGGCTTTTGGAGAATTTCATACAAATGGAACCACACGGGGAGGCCTCTTTGGTCTCGTTGCTTCTCCTCAGTAGCTAACATCCTGAGGTCTTTATCTACTTCCCTTACAAGTTATAAGTAGTTTGTTCCTTTTTATTGCAGCAGAGTATTCCATGGCGGGCTTCCCAGGTGGCTTGGTGGTAAAGAATCCACTTGTAATGCAGAAGACATGGGTTCCATTCTTGGGTTGGGAAGATCCCCTGGAGGGGGAAATGGCAACCCACTCCAGTATTCTTGCCTGGGAAATCCCATGGACAGAGGAATCTGGCAGGCTATAGTTCATGGGGTCCCAAAAGAATCAGACCCAACTTAACAACTAAACAACAATGACATTCCATGCTGTGAATGGACCTCAATTTGTTTTTGTTTTTCTTAAAGTTTAATTTTTATTTATTTATTTGACTCTTAGTTGCAACATGCAGTAAGTATCTTTTTAGTTGTGGCATGCAAACTCTTAGTTGTGGCATGTGGGATCTAGTTCCCTAATCAGGGAACCCACACCCCCTATACTGGGATCTCAGAGTCTTAGCCCCTGGACCACCAGGAAAGTCCCCGGACCTCAATTTGTTTATCCATTCTCTTGTCCTAGACATCTGGGTTGTTTCCAGTTTTTTGGCAATAACAAAAAAAGCTGCTGTGAACATTTGCCATCAGATCTTTGCACCAACATATGTTTTCACTTCTGTTGGGTAAATACCTATGAACTGAATTTCTGGGCTGTATGGTAACTGTGTAACTTTATAAACAAACACAGTAACCTGGCATCTGCTTTGACACACTGGCTGAGGATGAGCGTTCCAGTTCCTCCCCATCTTATCAACACTTGGTGTCATCAGCCTCTAATACTGGCCAACGTGTTGATGGCTTGTAGCCTGGACCATTGTAGTCACCTCTGTCTCAAACCTCTGCTTCTGCCCTCACTCCCCCACAGTTTGTTCACCCCTCAGAAACCTGATACAAGGGTTGTTGTTAATATTTTCCTTTTTATTATAGAAAAATTTCACACATGTGCTAAAGTAGAGAGACGAGTATGAAGAGCCCGTGTGGTCCTGTCACCTGGCTTTTATGATAATCTACATTTTGCACATCTTGTTTCATTTCTCACTCCCCTCCACGTGTTTTTAAGGGAGTCTTTCAAAATCTGTTTTTTAAAACTGAAGTATAGCTGATTTACAATGTTGTGTTAATAACTGCCGTATAGCTAAGTGATTCAGTTTATGCATATATGTATACATTCTTTTTCATTTTCTTTTCCAGTATGGTTTACCACTGGATATTGAACATAGTTCCCTGTGATACACAGTAAGACATTGTTGTTTATCCAGTTTCTGTATGCCGATTTGCATCTGCTAATTAAGGGAGAACTTTAAAGCAAACCCCAGGTACCATATTACTTCCACAAGTATCACAGGAATCTCCTCAAACTATGAATTAGATGACCCATGCCTTGCCTTGGAATTGACTGGTGGTTTCTCATTGCTTTCAGAACTTCAGATTTCTTCCCATGGCCCCCAGGATGGCTGCTGGCCTCTCTGCCTTCATGCTGTGTCCTTTCCCCTTATTTAGTCCCTGCTCCAGGCACATTGTCCTTTTTCCCCAAACCACAGTCCAAGCTTGTTCCTGCCTCAGGACCTTTGCACATGCTGTTCCTTCTGCCTTGTATATTATTCCTAGATATCCACATGAATCCTATAGTAGGCAGTGTCAATAAGATGGTCTTCCATGGTCCCTGCCCTTCTATAATTTTTTTCATCTTTCGTGTCAACTGAACTGCTCACTTCTAATCAGTAGAAGATGGCCAAAGGGACGGAGTGTCACATCCATGACTAGGTTTTAAGGTTGTGACTTCTGTTCTGCTGACTCCCCCTCTTGCTAGTGCTCCTGTCTCTCTCTGATGAAACCAATGACCAGGCTGTGCGCCATCCTATGGAGAGATCTGCTGACAAAGAATGGAGAGTAGCCTTCAACCAGTCACCAGTGGGGACCTGAACTCTGCCAACAGTCTTGTGTGTGCTTCTTCCCACATGAACCTTAAGATGACCATACCATATAACATCAGTGGCTGCCTTGACTGCAGCCTCATGAGCCAGAGGACCATCTAAGTGGTACCCAGATTCCTGACTCTCAAATCACGATCATCCATGTTTTTTTTTTTTAAATGGTTGAATGCAGGTTTTTTGGTTTTTTTGGGTTGTGCTGAGTCTTTGTTGCTACATACAGGCTTTCTCTAGCTGCAGTGGTTGGAGGCTACTGTCTAAGTTGCAGTGCACAGACTTCTCATTGTGGTGGCTTCTCTTGTCGCAGAGCAGGGGCTCTAGGGCTCATGGGCTCAGTAGTTGTGGCACTCGGCTTTGTTGTTTGGTGGCATGTGGAATCTTCCTGACCCAGGGATCGAAACCAAATCCCCTCCATTGGCAGGCAGATTCATAACCCCTGGACCACCAGGGAAGTCCTGTGTTGTCTAGAGCCATTAGATTTTGGAGTGATTTGTTATGTAGTACTATATAACTTAAATGACTCTCTCACCTCCTTCAATTCTTTGCTCAAAAGTCAATTTCTCCATGAGATCTTCCCTGGCCACCTATTTAAAATCGTAACTCACTCCTGGCATTCCTCATTCCTCTTCTCTGCTTTACTTTCCTTCTAGAATTTGTCACCTTCTATATTTTTATTTATTTATTTGGCTGTACTGAGTCTTAGTTGTAGCACGCAGGATCTTTGATCTTTGTTGCAGCATGCAAGATCTTTAGCTTCCACATATGAATTCTTAGTTGCAGCATGTGGGATCCAGTTCCCTGACCAAGAAATGAACCTGGGTTCCCTGAACTGGAAGCATGGAGTCTTAGCCATTAGACCACCAAGGAAGTCCCATCACCTTCTATTTTATTTGACTAATTCATTGCCTCCCTCTCTGTTGGAACATTGGCTCTGGGAGGACAGGGGCATCTATTTGTTTTGTTCATTGCTGCATCTCCAGTCCTAGAATACTGCTGGGCACATAGTAGGTCTTGTTGGATCTAAAGACATCCTACTGACCCAGCAAACCCACTTCTGGGTGTATACCCAAAAGAACAGAAAGCAGGGTCCCAAAGAGATATTTGTGTACCCATGTTCCTAGCAGCATTATTCATAGTAAAAGTGTTAATCCCTCAGTCATATCCGACTCTTTGTGACCCCATGGGTTTTAGCCCGCCAGGCTCCTCTGTCTATGGAATTTTTCAGGCAAGAATACTGAAGTGGGCAGCCATTCCTTTCTCCAGGGGATGAGAGGATCTTCCTGACCCAGGGATCAAACCCGGGTCTCCTGCCTTGCAGGCAGATTCTTTACCATCTGAGACACTAGGGAAGCCATAGTAGCTAAACCATGAAAGCAACCCAAGTGTCCATCGACTGATGAATGGATAAATATACCAAGTGTGATGTATTCATACAATGGGATTTTATTCATCCTTAAAAAGGAAGCTTTGCAATATGCTACAACATGGATAAAACTTGAGGACATTATGCTCAGGGATAATCCAGCCACACAAATACTGTATGATTCCACTTAGGTGAGGATCTTCGATTAGTCACCATCAGAAAGACAGAAGGTGGAATGCTTGTTGCCAAGGTCTGGGAAAGAGGGAATGGGGAGTTATTATTAAATGGGTATACAATTTCAGATTTATAAGATAAAAAGACTTATGGGGATGGATGGTGGCGATGGTTGTACCAGAGTGTGAACGTACTTCATACCACTGAACTGTATGCTTAAAAACAGTTAAGATTAAAAATGGTAAGTGTAGGACTTCCCTGGTGGTTCAGTAGACTCCATGCTTCAAATGTAGGGGGTGTGGGAGGATTCCCTGGCTGGGGAACTAAGATCCCACATGCTTTGCAACACGGCCAAAAATCCTGGTACATGCTATGTTATGTGTATCTTAACACACATACACACAGGCTTCCCAGGTGGTGCAGGGGTAAACAACCTGCCTGCCAATGCAGGAGATGCAGGAGACGTGGGTTCAATCCCTGGGTCAGGAAGATCCGCTGGAGAAGGAAATGACAACCACATCAGTATTCTTGCCTGAAAAATTCCATGGACAGAGGAGTCTGGCAGGCTAGAGTCCGTGGGGTGGCGAAGTGTTGGCCAGGACTGAGCATGCACACACACACAGATACACTTATTCTGTCCCCCTGGGGGGGGGGGCTTGGTTACCAGGTTCAGGTTTTATAGTCAGGTGTCATGGGTTGGGGTGCTGGGTCTCCCCTCCTCCCTCTGTTGAGCTGAGCAGTGTGTGTATCTTTCCTGCCTCCCATCAGCTCTGCTTGCCTTTTATGTCTTCCCAGCTTCTCTGGAATGTTTTAGGGGTGGGAAATTCCCTTCCTGCCCAAATATAGAACCAGAAAGCATCCATCTACGTCTACTGAATGTGAACTTGGAGAGACCTTGGCTTGGGCTCCATGTTTTGTCTGCTCTGCAGCTGCCTCCAACCAGCCTTGATGGGCAGAGGGGTCTGAGAACCCATGTGTGTGTATCTGCGGGGTCGTCAGCTCTGGGGACACTGTCCTGCATGGATCACACTTTGGAGGGGGCTTTGACAGCCTCCCCTCATGCCCCATCTGTGGATGCATCAGCCACTGCAGGTCCCAGCAAGCCCCACTCAGCCTTCCTGCTCTTTATCAACAGCTCAGATTCACAGAGTGGTTGCAAGCCCAGCACCTAAATCCCTGGGAGCTCACAGTCTGGCTCCATGCTGAATGCTCCTCCATTTGTCTTCTTAGGGACTGGATTATGTCCCCCCAAAATCATATGTTGGAGCCCTATCCCCTCACTGTGACTGTATGAGGAGACAGAGCCTTTAAGGAGGTAAATTGGGGTTAAATGAGGGCTTCCCCAGTGGCTCAGTGGTAAAGAATCTGCCTGTAAATGCTGGACACGCGGGTTTCATCCCTGGTTCAGGAAGAAGCCCTGGTAAAGGAAATAGTTATCCACTCCACCTGGGAAATCCCATGGACAGAGGAGCCTGGCAGGCTACAGTTCACGGGATTGCAAAGAGTTGGACACGACTTGGTGACTAAACAACAACAACATAATTTTAAATGAGGGAGTTCCCTGGTGGTCTAGTGGTTAGGATTTGGTGCTTTCACTGCCAAGGCCCTGGGTTCAATCCCTGATCAGGAAACAGATCCCACAAGCTGTGCAGTGTGGGGGAAAAAAAAGGTTAAATAAGGTCATAGCTGTTGTTTAGTCACTCAGTCATGTTCGACTCTTTGGGACACCAAGGACTGTATAACCCACCAGGCTCCTCCTCCTCCTCTGTCCATGGAATCTTCCGGGCAAGATTACTGGAGGTCATAAGGGTAAAGCCTGATGATCTGATATGCCTGGTGTCCTCATAAGAAGAAGAAGAGGTTGCAGAGACCTTTCTCTCTCAACGCACACACAGAGGAAAGGCCACATGAGGACACCGTGAGAATGCAGCTGTCTGCAAGCCAAGAAGAGAGACCTCATCAGAAACTAGCCCTGGGACTTCGCTGGTGGTCCAGCGGCTAAGATTCTGCATGCCCAACGCAGGGCCTGGGTTCAGTCTCTGGTCAGGGAGCGTGGTCCCCATGCCTCAGCTGAAGATTGTGCGTGTTGCAGATGAAGATTCATGGGCCACAACTAAGACCTTTGTTGTGTTCGGTCACTCAGTCGTGTCCAACTCTCTGTGACCCCATGGACTGTAGCCCGCCAGGCTCCCCTGCCCTTCACTATCTCCCAGAGCTTGCTCAAACTCACGTCCACTGAGTTGGTGATGCCATCCTACCATCTCATCCCCTTCTCCTCTTGCCTTCAATCTTTCCCAGCATCAGGGTCTCTTCCAGTGAGTCAGCTCTTCGCATCAGGTGGCCAAAGTATTGGAGCTTCAGCTTCAGCATCAGTTCTTCCAATGAATATTCAGAGTTGATTTCCTTTAGGATTGACTGGTTTGGTCTCTTTGCAGTCCAAGGGACTCTTAAGAGTCTTCTCTAGCACCACAGTTTGAAAGCATGACACAGCCAAATAAATAAGTTTAAAAATATTGAAAAACCAAAAGAAAGAAAGAGAAAGAAACCAACCATGCTGGCACCATGCTCTTGGACTTTCAGCCTCCAGATCTGAGAAAATAAATGTCTATCACTTAAACTATCTGCTGTGTGCTAGGGTGAAAGTGAAGTCGCTCAGTCGTGTCTGACTCTTTGTGACCCCATGGACTGTAGCCTACCAGGCTCCTCTGTCCATGGGATTTTCCAGGCAAGAGTACTGGAGCGGGGTGCCATTGCCTTCTCCACTGTGTTATGGTAGCCGGAGCCTAGGACAGGGTGATAACAGCTCCCGGCTCCTGGCAGCCCTGGGTGCATCACCACCTCCTGTTGGCTTCCCTGGATGTGGCCCACACCTTCACTGAGGCTTCCTCCATGGCCCATTTTGGGTGCATCACCTGTCTCCTGCTGCTGGCCTCAACCTTAGACGCCCACTGGGTTCACCTGTGGAGCTTTAACAATGCTCGTGGGACTCCCCTGGTGGTCCATTTGTTAAGTATCTGCCCTCCAATGCAGGGGCCACAAGTTTGAGCCCTACTTGTGGAACTAAGACCCCACAGGCTGAGGGGCAACTACGCCCTCACAACTGGCAGCTACGGAACCCACATGCCAAAACCAGAGAGAAGCCCCAGTGAGTCCACAAAATAGTCCTCGTGCCACAGCTGAGACCTGATGCAGCCAAAAAAAAAAAATTAAAGCAACATCAACAAAAAACCCAAACAAATGGAATACACAGTGTTGACCCCTGACCCCACCCTCACAGAATCTAAGGCGATTGGGCGGGGATGGCTTTGGGAAGCTTTCGGACACTTAGGTGAATCTAATATGCAGACAAGGTGAAGAATCGCTGACCTAGAACAGAGTTTCTCAACCAGAGGGGATTCTGCCCACGCCCGACACCAGAGACATATGACAATATCTGGGGACATTTTTGGTTGTCACACTTAGGGTGTACGTGCGTGTGTGTGTGTGTGTGTGCTAAGTTGCTTTAGTCGTGTCCAACTCTGTGTGACCCTGTGGACTGTAGCCTGCCAGTCTACTTTGTACATGCAATTCTCAAGGCAGGAATATTGAAGTGGATTGTCATGCCCTGCTTCCTGACCCAGGCATCAAACCCATGTCTTTTACATCTCCTGCATTGGGAAGCGGGTTCTTTACTATGCTGCAGCTTCCCTGGTGGCTCAGACAGTAAAGCGTCTGCTTGCAATGCGGGAGACCTGGGTTTAATCCCTGGGTTGGGAAGATCCCTTGGAGAAGGGAATGGCAACCAACTCCAGTATTCTTGCCTGGAGAATCCCATGGAGAGAGGAGCCTGGCGGGCTATGGGTTGCAAAGATTTGGACACAGTTGAGGGACTAAGCACTCATGCACGCACAGGTCTTTGCTGCTTCACGAAGGCTTCCTCTAGTTGCAGCAAGTGGGGGCTATTCTTCATTGTGGTGCGCAGTCTTCTCACTGCAGTGACTTCTCTGGTTGTAGTCCACAGGCTCTAGCTATGCAGTCTTCAGTGGATGAAGCTCGAGGGTTCTAGAGTGCTGGCTTAGTGGTTGTGGTGGATGGGCTTAGTTGCTCTGTGGCATGTGGGATCTTCCTGGAGCAGGGATTGAAGCTACATCCCCCGTTGCATTTCAGGGAGGATTCTTAACCACTGGACTACCAGGGAAACCACTCAAGTATTCCCTTCATGAAGGCGCATGACACCACGTAAGGGGTAAGTTCTATTATATACCCATTTTGCAGAAGGGAAAACAGGCTCAGAAAAAGGAAGTGACTTGGCCATGCTCAGAGAGCAGAGCTGGTGCTCACATTGGCCTCTAGCAGACAAAGCAGGAAAACAGGCCCACAATGTACTGCGGAGGAGATTAAGCTGGGCAGTAATAAAACCCAATGGTTGCGTGAACAGATTCAGCAGCCAGTCTATTACTCTCTGGTCCTGTGCCTCCAGCTCAATGCTTTACCTCCCAGTGTCTTGTGATCCCACTCATCAATACGGATATGGCAGTAATGACGTCTGCATGGTTAGCCACCACAGGGGCTCAGAAGGTACTGGAGTGCTTAGGGGGCAGGGCTGGCAGGAGGATGGGATGGGGTTTGCTCAGAGTGAAGTTGTTCAGTCATTAAGTCATGTCTAACTCTTTGTGACCCCACAGACTGCAGCACGCCAGGCTCCTCTGTTCTCCACTATCTCCCGGAGTCGCTCAAATTCATGTCCATTGAGTTGGTGAAGTGAAGTGAAGTGAAGTCACTCAGTCGTGTCTGACTCTTTGAGACCCTATTGACTGTAGCCCGCCAGGCTCCTCCATCCATGGGATTTTCCCAGCAAGAATACTAGAATGGCTTGACATTTCCTTCTTGGTAATGCTATGTAACTATCTCATCCTCTGTCGCCTCCTTCTCCTTTTGCCTTCAATCTTTCCCAGCATCAGGGGCTTTTCCAATGAGTCAGTTCTTTGCATCAGGTGGCCAAAGTATTGGAGCTTCAGCATCAGTCCTTCCAATGAATATTCAGGGTTGATTTCCCTTAGCATTGACTGGTTTAACCTCCTTGCAGTCCAAGGGACTCTCAAGAGTCTTCTCTAGCACCACAATTTGAAAGCATTCAACTTTCATTACAGTGCAACTCTCACATCTGTACATGACCACTGGAAAAAAACACAGCTTTGACTGTGGGGAAGCTATGGAGGGAGGACTCAGTTACTCTTTGGAGAAAAATTATGCCAGACCAGGGAACAGTGAGTGCAATGGCCCTGGAATGGAAGGAAGGCAGGAAACCTGCTTCACCTTCCTCCTTTTCCTCTCTTTTTCTTGAGCCAGAATTGCAAAAGGGCTAATTCCAGGGCAGGAGATGATGCCCAGCGGTGCAGCCCAGTTGGATCAAACTGACTCACAAGAGACATTTGTGTCTATCTCTTCCTAGCTCGTGGCTCAGGGATATCATATTCACAGCTTGAAATCTGCCAGGTTTGGCCACAGGCAAACACTATAAGGCATGTGCCTTCCCCCCAGCTGGTTTACAAGCACACTGGAGCTTATGCCCATCTAGAGACCCCCTCATACTCCTTCTCAGTCCATTGGGGCTGCTAAAACAAAATGCCATGGACTGGGTGGCTTATAAACAGTAAACACTGATTTCCTACAGTTCTGGAGGCTGAAAGTCGGAGATCAAGACCCAGGCAGATTCATGTCTGGTGAGAGCACTCTTTATTTTTCATAAATGGCATTTTCTTCCTGTGTCCTTACATGGTGGAAGGGGTAGCTCTCTGTGTCCTTTTATAAGGGCACTAATCCCATTCATGGGGACTCTGCCCTCATGGCCCCATCCTCTCCCAAAGGTCTTACCTCTGAATATGATCAACTTGGGGATTAAGATTTCAATATATGAAATATTGTTTTTTTTTTTCAATTTTTGACCACATCCTGTTAGGACCTTAATTCCCCAACCAGGGATTGAACCCACACCCCCTACATTGAAAGGTGAAGTCTTAACCACTGGACTGCCAGGGAAATCCCTCAGCATGTGAATTTGGGGGGGTATAAACACAGAAGGCACAGGTTCCAACCCCGGTCCGGGGATGAGATCCTGCATGCTGCATGGGCAGGAAAAAAACAACATAGCAGTTCCTGTCCCTCACTTTCTCTCCGTCTAGTCAAAGCTATGGTTTTTCCAGTGGTCATGTATGAATGTGAGAGTTGGACTATAAAGAAAGCTGAGCGCCAAAGAATTGATGCTTTTGAACTGTGGTGTTAGAGAAGACTCTTGAGAGGCCCCTGGACTGCAAGGCGATCAAACCACTCAATCTGAAAAGAAATCAGTCCTGAATATTCGTTGGAAGGACTGATGCTGAAGCTGAAGCTCCAATACTTTGGCCACCTGATGTGAAGAGGTGGAAAAGATCCTGATGCTGGGAAAGATTGAAGGTGGAAGGAGAAGGGGACGACAGAGGATGAGATGGTTGGCTGGCATCACCAACTCGACGGACATAAGTTTGAGCAAGCTCCGGGAGTTGGTGATGGACAGGGAAGCCTGGCATGATGCAGTCCATGGGTTCACAAAGAGTCAGACATGACTGAGTGACTGAAGTGAAGTGAATAGCACCTCCCTCTTCTCCTCAGAGACAGCACTTTCACAGCTTGAAACTGACCAAGGTGGGAAAATCTCCACCATGGAAACTGGCAAATATTGTAACTCCCAACTGGTTACTAGTGCACCATTGCTTACATCCTGAGGACAACTGCCCCAGCTAATACCTTCCCACCCACCCTTCAAGACAGGTGAAACCCTGTACTCTCAGGTGGGGCAAGGCAGGCCAGCCTGGTGGAGGGAGCAGATGGCACACTAAGTATCATGTCAGAGAGTGACAAAAGAAAGGACATGAACCCAACTACGATGGGTAGAGAGAAAGTGAGGGACAGGAGCTGCTATGTTGTTTTTTCTCCTGCCCATGCAGCATGCAGGATCTTATCCCCTGACCAGGGTTGGAACCTGTGCCTTCTGTGTTAGGAGCCTGGAGTCTTAACCGTTGGACCACCAGGGAGGTCCCAGGGGCTGCTGTTTTAGATTGGGCACCCTTCTCTGCCCCTTTGGGCTTCCCTTGTAGCTCAGCTGTTAAAGAATCCACCTGCAACGCAGGAGACCCTGGTTTGATTCCTGGGTTGGGAAGATCCCCTGGAGAAGGGATAGGCTACCCACTCCAGTATTCTTGGGTTTCCCTGGTGGCTCAGATGGTAAAGAATCCGCCTGCAACGCAGGAGACCCTGGCTTAATTCCTGGGTTGGGAAGATCCCCTGGAGGAGGGCATGGCAACCCACTCCAGTATTCTTGCCTGGAGAATCCTCATGGACAGAGGAGCCTGAGGGCTACAGTCTATGGGGTAGCACAGAGTCGGACAGGATTGAGTGACTAAGCACTATCTCTGCCCTTTATGTAGCTCCCCCACCTCCCAGTCTCGCATCTTCCAGCACCCACCCCTCCTCCATCAGCCGCTTGGGTACCACACATGACTTTGCATGCCCTGAATCTTTCCTTTTAGCCCTTCCACCCTCTCCCCATCCTGGGTCCTTCTTAAAGCCCTTACCCAGATGCCCTGAGTCTGTCCTGCTCCCTGGAATTTTCATCACACAGAAATTTGTCAGGCCCAAGTCCATTTCTGCCCAAAGAACTCATCTTCACCCGAAATTGGCTTTGTAGCCTGCTCTGGGAAGCCTCTCTGCTCCTATTTGAATGGACGAACATGGCAGTGATGAGAAGGTCACCCTGCCCTTTTGCGAGCTCCATGGTCATTGCCTTACTCCATCACAACATCGTAGCCACTGAAGGGGCTCCTTAAACTGGTGGTAGCCCCCTTTTTCCAACAGCCACTGGGCAGACTGAAGGATGATTTGTGAATGAGAGTAGTTTAGGGAGAGCATCAAGTACGCACTCTATGATCCTGTTTTCCTCGCCTTTGCCAGCCTGTTACCGATCTGCTCATCCCAGCCTCTCTTGGGGGAGGCTTTGCAGAAGAATTCCCAGACGCATACGGATAAGGCAATGCCACCTCTCCATTGTTCCTCCTCATGACAGTGCGGGCCCAGCTCAAGACGGCCTAGGAGATCGGAGAATTCTACGTTTAGGTTTTTTTTTTCTTGTACCCTTTGACTTGCAGAATCTTAGTTCCCTGACCAGGGATTGAACTCCAGCCCTTGCCAGTGAGAGCATGGAGTCTTAATCACTAGACTACCAGGGAATTCCTGAATTAGGGAATTCTAGGTTTTTCTCAGATCCACTGTTATCAATCTGGGCACCCAAATGGTGTCAACTCCTGCTGAGCTTGGACCTGACTGCTCCCATTTTCCCAGCAGCTGGGAATCCTCCAAAATCTTAGATGCCCAGCTGAGCCCCCCTCTCTGGCTGTGCCCACCCTGAACCCCCAAAATCTCGCAGCTGAAGCCAGAAGCCAGATCTTCTGTTTATAGATCAGTGAGGGGGGAGGGGGCGCTGGCAAGCTTTAAAAGCTCATTAAGGCCTGAGTTCTTTTTATAGATGAGGTTTCCTGCGCCTTTCCTTTCCTCCTCCCCCCACTCCGCCCCTCCCACCCTTCCAAACGCCGTATTTATTTGAGTTAGAAAAATAATGAGGTCCCTGAGGTCATACACAACACATCAGCTCTCTAATCAAAGTATTGCTGTGGAATTAAAAACATATAGAAATCTCTGTGTGTTGGCTTGCGGGCCGCCAGCCACAGACGCAGGGCACAGTCACCCAGTGCCACCCTAGCCCCAGCAGACTGGCTTCAGGAGAGGGACATAATTAGCTGTTTTCCAGCAAAGTCTCTGGGAGTGGAGAATGGGGTGGAAATGCCCAGGGGGCCAAGGGATGGAGTGTAGCCCACTCGGAAGGCATCAGGGCCGAAAGGAAGAAAGATCAAGGTGCTGGATCCCACCAGGCTGGATGTGGTTTGAGTTGGGGCCTCAGGGGACAGGAGAGGCCAGATTGGGTGCAAAAGGAAAGGAGACTGTCAGAGATGCAGATCACCCAGGGGTGCATCTAACCTGAGAGGCCAAGGGACCCCACTGTTTAAACTCCAGGGTATCGGATTGAATCTGGTTTCTCTCCTGCCCAAATTCCCATCCAACAGGAACCTCAGAATGCGACCTTATGTGGGGGCTTCCTTGTTGGCTCAGTGGTGAAGAATCCACCTGCCAATGCCGGAGACTCAGGTTCGATCCCTGATCCGGGAAGATCCCACATGTCGCAGAACAATGAAGCAGGTACCCCACAGCTACTGAATCTGTGCTCTAGAGCCCAGAAGCTGAAGCTACAGAAACCCATGCACCTAGAGCCTGTGCTCTGCAACAAGAAGCCGCCGCAATGAGAAGCCTGCACACAACTAGGGAGTGGTCCCTGCTCACCACAACTAGCGAAAAGCCCATAGAGCAACGAAGACCCAGAACAGCCCAAAATAAATAAATACATTTTTAAAATAAAAAAGGAAAAGAATGTGATTTTATTTGGAAACAGGGTCTTTTTTTTTTGGCTGCGTTTGGTCTTCGTTTCAGCAGGAGGCTCCATAGTTGCTGTGCTCAGGCTTAGTTGCTCCACCGCATAGGGGATCTCAGTTCCCTGAGCAGGGATTGAACCCACATTCCCTTCAGTGAAGGGCAGATTCTTTTTTTGTTTTGTTTTTTGAAATGCTTTTATTCATTTATTTGGCTGTGCCAGGTGTTAGTTTCGGCATGCAGGATCTTTAGTTGTGGCCTGTGAACTCTTAATTGTGCTGCATGTGGTATCTAGTTCCCTGTCCAGGGATTGAACCTGGGCCCTCTGCATTGGGAGTGTGGAGTCTTAGCCACTGGACCACCAGGGAAGTCCCTGGAAGGCAGATTATTAACCACTGGACTGCCAGGGAAGTCCCAGAAACAGGGTTTTTGCAGATAAAATCAGTTAAGGATCTAGAGATGATCCATTCTTGATCAATGGGCCCTAATTCCAATGACAGGTGTATTTATAGAAACGAGAAATATTTGGACATAGAGAGACACAGAGAGGAGGCCGTGTGAGGACCCAGAGACTTGAGCAGTGCGGCCACAAACCAAAGGCATCTGCAGCCACTGAAGAGGCCAGGAAGGACCCTCCCCTAGAACCTTCAGAGGGAGCATGACCCTGCCCACACCTTGAACGTGGACTTCCGCCTTTCAGAACTGTGAGAGGATACATTTCCGTTGTTGTAAACCACACGGTTTGTGGTTATTTGTTACAGCAGCCGCAGGCCATAAAAACCCAGCTGGAACCCTAAAACCCTCCATGGACCCAGATCATTTGGAATTAAACGCTGACCCCCAGCAGTGGGTCCCAGACCCATCCTGAAGCAGGTGGCTTCTGCCTTCTGTTGGCCTCCTCGTCCCCGTCTCTGCCTGTCACTCCTCTGCTCCAGACAGGCGGGTTTCCCTGCTGGCCTTGGAGCCCCTCCTTTTGGCCTTTGCTTGTGCTGCTTCCCCTGCCGGCAGCTCTTCCTGGCCCTCCTCACTCAACTCTCAGCCTGCAGATCTGGCCTTCCCTCCACCACGGTCCATTCCAGCTTTATTTTTCTCTAACGATCCTTATCACGACCTCACACACACACACGTGTTTGTTTAGTGTCTACCTCTCCAGGACGTCGGCCCCAGTCGGGCAGGGATTTTTATCTTGTTCACCCGGGTGCCCCCAGAGCACAGCGCAGGGTCAGACAGAGGAGACGCTCAATCAAATATGCAAAGTGAATCCGGGAAGAACAATGACAAAGGAACTCAGTCGTCCTCATCATGGCCCGCCCCCTCCAGCCCACGGGGCTGGTCCTTCTTCCAGCTGTAGCCTGAGGCCCGTGAGGTACGGGATTGGCCAGTTCTGGTTACAGAAAGGCGGCTTTCTCTCTCTAAATCTGCCCAGTCCTTAAGCAGAGGGGTCTGGTGGGGAGCTGAGGGCACTAAACAGCTCACTGTTCACCTCCCACCCTGGCCTCCTCCCAGCCTGCCTGGGCCAGAGCATCACAGCCGGTGACATTTACAGAGTCTTAGGGTGGCTTTTGGGGAGGGGAGGGGGGCTCAGGCAGGGGAAAATATGAGTGTTTGTAGAGCCTCCGTGTGTGTGTGTGTGTGTGTGTATACACATGAGCCTGCGAGGATGTGTGAGTGTGTGACTGTTGTGACTGCGTGACTGTTGTGACTGCGTGTGATTGCATGAACATGAGGTGTGAGAATTTGAGGGTGTGTGAGCTTTTGCATATTTGGCTGAGCCCTTACTGTGTATCTGACCCAGTTCTGGGAATGAGACTGAACAAGATAAATCCCTGCCTGGGGCTTTGCTGGTAGCGCAGTGGATAGGAATACACCTGCCCCTACAGGGGACAACAGGTTCGATTCCTGGTCTGGGAAGATCCCGCATGCTACGGGGCAACTAAGCCGGTACACCACAACTGCTGAAGCCCACATGCCTAGAGCCTGTGCCCCGCAGCAAGAGAAATCACTGCAGAGAAGCCTGCACACCGCAGCAAAGAGTGGCCCCTGCTTGCCACAACTAGAGGAAGACTATCTGAGCAACAAAGAACCAGTGCAGCCAAAAATAAATAAGTAAACATCCCTGCTTGCATTGGGCTGATGTCCAGAGACAGACATGAACCGTACAATTGTGCGTGTGTGTGTGTGTGTGTGTGTGTGTGTGACGTTGACATAAGCGGACTGTGTGAGTGGGATTGTGTCAGAGTATGTGTGTGTGAGTACATAAGAATGTGTGACTGAGAATTTGAGGTGTGAGAGTGCGTATGGGAATGTGTGTGAGTCTGTGTGAAGGTGTGTGTGGCCGTGTGGCAGTGCGTGAGAATCTGAGAGTGTGATTGTGTGTGTGAGAATTTATGTGAGGGTGTGTCTGCGTGAATGTGAGTAACTGTGAGAGTGGCTGTGAGCTCGCGAGGGTGTGGGGAGGTGAACCTATGTGAGTGTGTGTGAACGTGTGTGAGTGTAGCACTGATCGTGTGTGACGTATGAGAATTCGAAGTGTGGGAGGGTGTGTACTGTGTAAGTGTGTGGGGCTGTGTGGGAACTTGAAGGCGGGGGTGTGGGGGCGTGAGCACGTGACTGGGTGGTGGTAGAGGGTGTGTGTTTGGGGGTCAAGGTGGCCCGCTTGCCCTGGACGCACAGGGACACTGAGCCTGGGCCTCCCTGGACGGACCCACAGGGCTCCCTCCGTTTCCACCCCTCTCTCATCACATTCATCCCTTTCTCCTTGGGCTGAGTTCCTCCTTCCTCAGCCTCTATTCCCGTCTTATACTTTCAGCACCCACACTTCACAGTTAGGGCTTGTCTGCCCCGCCCGCCACCTCCAGGCCCCTCAGGAGGGTCAGCAGGCCAGGGACCTGCACCCAGGGAGGTCTGGGGACCAGGGGGGTGGAACCAGGCCAGGGTCTGTGTGGGGCTGTTTCCCCACACAGATTCTTCCTGGTCCTTTGTTAACAGACCTGAGGGCCCTGTGGAGGAAAGACGGAAAGAGGCCTGAGAGCCAACCCTCCCCATGTGGCTCTTAGCTGCACATTAGCAGCATCAGGGGGGCTTTCGGAATGCCGCTGGTGTAGTGTCGGCCCTCCACCCGGCTGCGCCCCAGTGGGAAGGCTGCACCCCGAGTCTGGGAGGAGAGTCTCACGCTGGGAACTGCTGACATTTGGGACCAGATTGTTCTTTGCTGGGATCCTTTGCCCTGGAACGTGTTTAGCAGCATCTTGGCCTCCGCCACTAGCTGTGGGTAGCAACACCCTCCTCCTTGAACTGAGAAAGCAAATAGGCTCCAGACACAGCCAAGTTGTCCCCAGAGGGGCAGAATTGACCCCTGTGAGCCCCTCTGGGCTGGGGGGACAGGAAGGTCTCGGATGGTGCCCAAACAGTTCCCCCAGAAAACTCTGGTCCTTGTTGGTGTGGGGATGGAGGGAGGGGGAAAAGCTGGGGGGAAAGGATTCTTCTTGCCACATCCTTTCCCAAAGCCCCTGGGTCAGGAGAGTAAGTGGGTGAACAGAGAATAAGTGGGACCCGGCTAGGCAGGGGCTGTGGGCCCAGGACTGCGAGAAATGGAGGGTGGGAGCTCCCCCTCAGATGCCCTGAGCGCCGGCTGGCGCTGAAGGAAATGATTTCCACCTGCCTTCTCAGCAGTGCTGCCCCAAGGCTGCAGATTAAGAATCAATTAAGAGCGGGAAGGAGGATTTGCCAGGCGGAGGTGGGCGGTGAGAGCTGGGGGCTCTGGGCCGCAAGATGGATGGGGTGACTGGCAGGGGTGGGGGTGGGGGGCTCAGTGGGCCCCAGGTGGTGAGGGGAGGGTCCCTGAGACTGTCGTCTTGAGTGGTGGTGAAAACAGTGCTCGTTTTGTAAGTCGCTGTGAAGATTTAAATGTGTACATATCTTAGATGGGTGCCTGGCATGCTAAAAGATGAGAGATAAGTATTTGATAAACAAAAATGAGATAAATGATGAGGCTAAGCTGCTTACTCCCTCCGCTGGCTATAAATGGCTGACAGCCACTTCCGGAGACATTGCTGGTGTCCCCACCCAAACTATATTCCCTTTTCTGGGTCAGCACACCCCTCTCCTTCCTGCTTTGGTGCTGGCTGCGAATGGCTGTCACCTGCCCCTTTTCTGGGGACTGTCTTGTGCTTGTGAAAGCCCCCTTCTCTAGAGGTGCGGTGCAACCCACACCACCACCAATGGCTGTCTGATTGAGGGGTGCTAAGGGCCAGTGCCTTGCCTCAAGTTGAACCAACTATATGGTGCAGTTCACACCAGGCTGCTCCCTCTACCCCATGGAGCGGGACCACATCCTTCCTTCTCCTCTCACCCTCTCTCTCTCTCCTGAGAGTCCTGCCCCCACACAATCACAGGCGTCTGAGTCTCCATTCAGGATCTGCTTCTAGGTAGGTGCTTTGGGCTGGACTGTATGTATGTGTCTCTCCATCAAATTCACACATCATTGACTATCACTACTGGAATGAATTACCCCCAAACATAGCGGCTTAAAACAGTTATTATCTCACCGTCTCTGAGGGCCAGGGATGTGAGAGTGACTTAGCTCAGGGTTTCTTATGAGGTTGCTGTCAGGATGTGGTAGGGACGAGTCATCCGAAGGCTGGAGTGAAGTTGGAGGGTCCTTTTCCAAGATAGCGCACCCACATGGCTGTTGGTAGGAGGCCTCCGTTCCTCACCATGTGGGCATCTCCCAAGGGCTGCTTGAGTGTCATCACAGCGTGGCCAGTGGCTTTCCCTAGTGATCCAAGAGAGAGGCTGAAACTGTCACATGTGTCACTTGTGTCACTCTGTTCATTAGAAGACGGTCACTCAGTCCAGCCAATACTCAAGACGGGATTGGAGGGCTTGGATGAGGCTTCATTTGTTTGTTTGTTTAATTAACTAGTTAATTTCTGACTGCTCTGAGTCTTCACTGCTGTGCTCAGGCTCTCCGTGGTTGCTGTGGCTATTCTTCACTGAGGTGAGTGGGCTCTCACTGCAGTGGCTTCTCTTGTCTCAGAGCACAGGCTCTAAGCTCACAGGCTTCTGTAGCTGTGGCACACAGGCTTAGTTGGCCATTGGCATGTGGGATCTTCCTGGACCAGGGATTGAACCCATGTCCCCTGCACTGGCATGCAGATTCTTAACCACTGGACCACCAGGGAAGTCCTGTTTGTGTTTTGTCATTTTGGCTTCTCCCTGTGGCTTGAGGGATCTTAGTTCTCCTCCCAGCGGTTGAACCCAGGCCCATGGCAGTGAAAATGCCAAGTCCTAACCACTGGCCCAACAGGGACTTCCCAGGGGTTCCAGTTTTTGAAAGGAAGAGTATCAGAGAATTTGTGGGTATATTTTATTTACTTATTTGTTTTAAAATTTTTGAATTAATATATAATTACATGTAACATTATAATAGCTTCAGGTATACATACAACTTTTTTCCAGTAGTCATGTATGGATGTGAGAGTTGGACCATAAAGAAAGCTGAGGGCTGAAGAATTGATGCTTTTGAACTGTGGTGTTGGAGAAGACTCTTGAGAGTCCCTTGGACTGCAAGGAGATAAAGCCAGTCAATCCTAAAGGAAACCAGTCCTGAATATTTATTGGAAGAACTGATTGATATTGAAGCTGAAACTCCAGTACTTTGGCCACCTGATTCGAAGAACCAACTCATTGGAAAAGACCCTGATGCTGGGAAAGACTGAAGACAGGGGAGAAGGGGACCACAGAGGATGAGATGGTTGGGTGGCATCACTGACTCAATGGACATGAGTTTAAGCAAGCTCTGGGAGTTGGTGATGGACAGGGAAGCCTGGTGTGCTGCAGTCCATTGGGTTGAAAAGAGTTGGACATGACTGAGTGACTGAAATGCCTGATACATACAACTTAATGGTTTGATATATGTGTATTCTACAAAATGACCACCACAATAACTTAGTTAACATCCATTACCACACGAGTTACAATTTTGTGTTTATGTGTGAGAGGAAACTTTTAGAATCTACTCTCAGCCACTTGCAAATATACGGTATGTGATTGTTGACTGTGGTCACCATGCTGGACACTCTATCCTCGGGCCTTATTTATCTTATAACTAGAAGTTTGTACCTTCTGACTACCTTCACTCATGGGTGAAATGGATGCAGGGGGACATATTTTAGACACAGACGTAGAGAACAGACTTATGGACAAGGGGGTAGGGTAGGAAGGAAAGAGTGGGATGAATGAAGAGAGTAGCGTGGAAGCATATACACTAACATATGCAAAATAGATAGCCAGCAGGAATTTGCTGCGTGACTCACGGAGCTCAAACTGCAACTCTGTGACAACCTCGAGGGGCGGGAGGAAGGAGGTGGGAGGGAGACTCAAGAAGGAGGGGACACAATGTATGTCTACGGTTGATTCATGTGGATGTATGACAGAAACCAACACAATATTGTAATTATCCCTCAATTAAAAGCAAATACATTAAAAAAAAAATACAAAAACCCCCAAAAACCCACCAGGACTTTCCTGGTGATCCAGTGTTTGAAAGAATGTCTTTCAATGCAGGGGATGTGGGTTCAGTCCCTGGTTGGGGAACTAAGATCCCTCATGCCTCGGAGCAACGAAGCCCGTGCTCCACAACTACTAAGATGGTAGGACACAACTAGGTCCTGAGTGCTGCAGCTAAGACCAGATACAGACAAATACATAAATGAATACTTTTTAAGAAAGCAAAACCCCACACCCAGAAATCTGTTGGTAGTTCAGTGATTAGGACCCTGTGCTCTCATAGCTGATGACCTAGGTTTGATCAAGTTCGGGGAACTAAAATCCCACGAGCCACAGGGTACTGCCAAAAAATAAAAAATAAAAAGCCCACCACATGCTATTGTATTTTAATTCTCTTTTCATATAGCCACCTAAAATTTTACCTATATATAAAATTTTATCAATACATACAGATACATAAAGATAGCTAGATGATAGCTAGCTAGCACTCATTTCCTTATTCGTGGGCTCTCTCGTCTGCAGCTGCAATGTAAGGTCCCCAAGAGCAGAAACCGTCCTCTTTGTTCTCCAGCACAGAACACCTGCTTAATAACCAGGTTTTAATCCGGATTTCTCAGAGCAGAGTCTGAGATAATGGTTCAGAGGCAAGTAGTTTATCTGGGCGGTAACCCCAGGAAACATCCGTAGGGGAGAAGGGGAGGAAAGAGCTGGTGATGGGTGTGTCCTCAAGCCAGTTATCGCTGTGACAGAGCCCTCCGGGAGGCAGCGAAGGGCCCTGCCCAGAGCGGAGCAGGGTGGTCCATCTGACCGCCAACTCCCATCCTGTGGAGAGGCGCTCCTGAGGTAGGGAGATCCCCGCCTGGCGCTTTCAGCCTGCCGTGCTCAGGGCAGAGAAGTCTTCAAAAGCTTTGGAGAGAGCCCTCCAGCCAAAAACTGCTGCCGACAGCGGCAGCTGGACCGCAGCAGGAGCCTGTTGAAATGGTGAGGCCAGAGGGATGTGAATTGGGCATCAATAGCTTCTGCTACAAACTATTAGTTGAATAATTGAATAAAAATTTCTCAGTTGTTCCCCATAGCCTAAAGGACAAAATCCACACTTCTGAGCTGGCACATAAAGCCACTGTGACCCAGCTTTCTGTCCCAATGCTGCATCAGGGATGACAAACTCAAACATCTGCAGAAGCCACTGGGCAGGAAAGACAAAGGAGAAAGCCAGTTGAGGGGGAGAAGCACATGCGCAAGTTGCTCTGTAGTGTCTGATTCTTCGTGACCCTAGAGACTGTAGCCCTCCAGGCTCCTCTGTCCGTGGAATTCTCCAGGCAAGAATACTGGAGTGGGTTGCCATTTCCTGAGAAACATCTAGTTCTTCTGGATTTTAAAAAATTTCCCCTTTTAAATTTGTATGTTTATTTAGGCTGTGTGGGGTCTTTGTTACATTCTCTAATTGCTGTGTGCAGGCTTCGCATTGCCGTGGCTTCTCTGGTTGCAGAGCACAGGCTCTAGGCGTACAGGCTTCATTAGTCATGGCTCATGGACTCAGTTGTCCCATGGCATGTGGAATCTTCCCAGACAAGGGATCGAACCCATGTCCCCTGCATTGGCAGGCAGACTCTCAACCACTGAACCACTAGGGAAGCCCTCCCTTTTTAAATGGAGACAGGAGTATAGCTAGCCTTGCTCTAGGGAAAGCAGCCAGTGCTGTGAATGGTAATGGGATCTTCACCACAATGTTGGGAGGCAAGTAGGAGTGGTGGGGACATGGGAAATTGGAAAACTCATTTTCATCATGCCTTGTGGGAATGAAGGCCTAGAGTTACCATATTTTCTGATTTTCGTAGAAAAACCAGGAATCTAGATTTTTATACAAAATCATTAAATGTTTAGATCTTGGCAATCAATGTGTTTCTTAAAACAAAGAACATTCATGGGCTGGTTTTGACCAGTTCATATCCTCTACACTAAACCTATTTTACAGTTTGGAAACCTGACATGCTGCTGCTGCTGCTAAGTCACTTCAGTCGTGTCCGACTCTGTGTGACCCCATAGACGGAAGCCCACCAGGCTCCCCCATCCCTGGGATTCTCCAGGCAAGAACACTGGAGTGGGTTGCCATTTCCTTCTCCAATGTGTGAAAGTGAAAAGGGAAAGTGAAGTCGCTCAGTCGTGTCCGACCCATAGCGACCCCATGGACTGCAGCCTACCAGGCTCCTCCATCCATGGGACTTTTTAGGCAAGAGTACTGGAGTGGCTTGCCATTGAAACCTGACATACCCTGTAAAAACTCCACGTCTTTATATGTGCTGTTCCCTCTGCCTGGTCTGCCTTCCTACTCTCACAGTAAACCCCTATTCATCCTGCAAAACTCTACTCAGAAATTACCCAGGGCATCACTGGTGGCTCAGTGATGAAGAGTCCGCCTGCCAATCCAGGGGTCACTGGTTTGATCCCTGGTCCAGGAGGATCCCACATGCCCAGCTAAGCCTGTGTGCCACAGCTACTGAGCCTGTGCTCTGGAGCCCTCGTGCCATGCCTGCTGAAGCCTGCACGCCCTAGAGCCCGGGTTCTGCAGCAAGGGGGCAGCCACAGTGGGAAGCCTGCACATTGCAACTGGAAAGAGACCACCACTCGCCACAGCTGGAGAAAGCCCGGGCATCAACGAAGACCCAGCACAACCAAAAATAAAACAAACGAACAAATAAATAAATTATATATTTTTTAAAAAAAGAAATTACCCAAAGCAAGAACTCTTCTGGAACTTCTATTGAGTATTTTATTTCGCTGAGGAGATTTATTTGTCTCTTGCCCCCAGCAATGTGTGAGCTCTGTGGTGGCCATCTCTGTGACACTAGTGGAAGAGGCCTCTTAAAGTGTAAATCGAACCAGAGGCCTTTATGACTGACTCCCTGTGGCTTTTAGAATAAAGTCCAAACCAACATGCCTTTTGGCCCCTGTTGGCCTTTTCCATCTCAGCTCTTCGCCACTCTCCCTTCTCCACGGCTCTCAGGCCATTTTCCTTGCTGGGGCCACGTGTTAGCCCACCTCCAGGCCTTCCACTTAGTGTCACTCCCTTGAAGCCTACACCCTCCATTCTGTTTTTTAAAATAACTTTATTTATTTATTTACTTTTGGTTGTGCTGGATCTTCGTTGCTTCGCCGGCTTTTTCTCTAGTTTCAGCGAGTGAGGGCTACTCTCGCAGCACTAGTTGCAGCTCCCGGGTTCTAGAGCACAGGCTCAGGAGTTGTGGCTCATGAGCTTACTTGTTGCTCCACAGCACGAGGGATCTTCCTGGACCAGGGATCGAATCCATGTCTCCTGCATTGGCAGGCGGATTCTTTACCACTGAGTCACCAGGGAAGCCCTTACACCCTCCATTCTTCACCAGCTAACTTCTACCTCCCCCTCACTCAGCTCAAATGCACAGTATTGAAGATATTCCCAACTTCCCTTCCAAACTAAATTAGCCCCTGGGGTTATTCTCCTAGCTCCCTGTCCTTTTTCTCTGAGGCATTTATCACAATTTAGTAGCGACAAATTTGTGTAATTTAGGTATTTATTCCATCAATGTCTAGTTATCAGTCATGTTCTATTTCTTAACCGGGGTTGCAGGTATGTAAGTGCTTGTCTATCAAATTATACATTTTAAAATATGTTGAACACATATATAGCCCTTAACTCTCTGTTAATCTAATCAGTTTCAAATATGAATCCCTTTAGTTTAGGTGAATTCATTTCACTTTTCAATTATTAGTGAGATGAATGAATTAATTTCAATTTTCAAATAATAATGCATTTCACTGGATCTTTGAAATAGCCTTATGAAGTAGAATCTATTATCCTATTTCATAGATAAGGATATAGAGGTACAGAGACAGTATCTTCTTCCCAACCCCAGAGGCTCAGTGTCCTCTCCTGCATCCTTCACATCTGATTGGCTAGCTCATGATGAGAGGGTCCTATCCCAGACACAGAGCAGTCACTTCCTCTGTATCTTATTGGCCAGAACTCAGCCATATGACCTGCTTAGCCACAAAGGAAGTTGGGAAATATAGTCTCCCTATATGTATAGGAAGAGGAAACAGGTTTGGTGAAACCATCATTTTGTGGTTGCCATATTTCATGAGAACCTACGAAGTGCCAGGCATTTTATCCATGTTATCCTGTTCAGTGATGGTCATTACATGAATAAATAAAGTGACAAATAAGCAAATACATAATAATAAGTCATTTAAAAATAAAAATATAAGTAAATTTTGAAATAAATTATAATAAAGTAATTATATAACTTGCATGTGTGGAGCATATGGGGTTATGGATTGGGGATGATCCCGTCCCTCTACATGGGGCCAATGGTCCCAGATGGCAGATCCCAGTCCCAGATGGAAGAGATTCACCCAGCAATGTGAATACTATTAATAGTTGCCCCCAGCATTCATTCTCCTCTTTCCTTTTGGTATTAGAGTGTTCTGAGTTTTAACTGGGCACATGGCTTCCTTGCTAGAGACTATATTTCCAAGTATCCCTTAAAGCTAGGTTTGCTCATGTGACTAAGTTCTAGCTTATGGAGTGTGAGCATAAGTGATTTGTACCACTTCCAGGTATGGCCTTCAAAGGAAGCTTTGACCTCCATTTCCTTTTTCCTGGTTCCTCTGGGATCCCCAGAGGGAATCCACAAGTGATGTGAGTGGCAAAGCTGTCCCACAACGCCTAATACTTACATGAGTAAGAAATAAACTCTCAAACGCTGTACTCTCAGAGATCATTTCTATATTTACAAAACAGAAATTGAGTCACAGATGTAACAAGCAAACTTATGGTTGCCGGGGGGAAAGCAGGGAGTGATGGGAAGGATAAGTTGGGAGACTGGGATTGACATATACGTACTGCCATAGCTAACAGATAACTAATAAGGACCTACTGTACAGCACAGGGAACTCTCCTCAACACTCTGTAATGACCTGTGTGGGAAAAGCTCTAAAAAAAAATAGATATATGTACAACTGATTCACTTTGCTGTACAATAGAAAATAACACAATAGTGTAAATCAACTATGGTCCAATAATTTTTTTTGAAAGAAACTTTTATCTTGTTGCAGTCACTGAATTTTGGGGCCTCTTTGTTACAGCATCTCGGCTTGTGCCAGACTAATGTGACATCAGTCCTCCCCTCCAGGCTAGTCCCCTGGGTCCTACAATCCTAGCCCCACAGTATCTAACTCCCTGTCTCTGACTCTGATGTCCTGAACAATAATGCACAAATCTTCCTAGACCATGTTCTGTGTAAATATCATTATGGAAGACACAAGAGTCAGACAGAGAGGTTATGTCCAAACTTCATTTGTTCAAGGTCACAATGCTCTGGGCTGATTGCACTTTCAGTTTCAATTACCAACCTACACTGAATCTAGGCTCATAGAAGTCTGATGCTTTTGCCTCCCTGGGATCTCTTTCCTTTTCTACAGTTTTCCTTTGATGAACCACCTCTAAAATTACTTTTGGTCAACGTGGAACACCATGGCAGCGTTGGATTCCCTTCACTTCTATTAGCAAATGTGTGGTCCAAGATGGGTCAGTCATAACATCCTCTCCCTCTTGATTGCTTCAAGGATGGGCCTGTGACCCAAGAAGGGTGGATGAGAGTCAGCCCTTACACTTTTTGCTGCAACTGTTGGGAAGGAAATGTTTTCTGTCTGCTAAGGTTTGCAAGTTACAGTCTCTAGTCAGGACAAGTGGGCCTATCCTGCCACCACTTGTTGAAAGCTTGTCTGAGAGAGAGGCTAACGTGGGAAATCTGAGTTGAGAGATGGACAGAACTGGACTCCTGGTGACATCATCTAAGCACCTGCATCCAGCCATGCCTGAAGTTACACTACTGTTGTGCTTTTCAGCTGTATGAACCAATGCCTTCTCCTTTTAAAATTATGACGATTAAGGGTTCTGTCATGTGCAAACTGCACTTTTGGCTACCACAAAGATTTCTCCTCGAACCTCGCCTAACCAGAAGGGTGATGGCCCAATGTTTACCCCAATAGAGTGATCATGCCCCTCCCACTCCAGACCTCACCCTCTCTCAGAAAGGAAGATGAAAACCCACTGCTCAAGCCAACATAAACAATAATAGTCACTATCTAGTTGAACAACAAATTCAGAGTCAGGGCAGCTCCCGGGTTGGTTATTCAGTCACCTGATGACATCATCAACTCAGGTTCTTTCTGCCTTCTCTTCATCTCAACTTTGTCCTAAGGTTAGCTCTCCTCATGGTGCCAAGACAGCGTCCCAAACTCCAGCAACACATGCAGAAATAACAGATTCCAGTGGAAGAAGAGATCATCTCTTACATACGTCTTTTTTCAAGGGACCCTTTCCTGGTTCTCTCTAGCCTGAAATCTGTCACATTCTGTCTGGGTTTGGAGTCCTCCAGAAGTACACTTGGAGGTATGAATTTGAGTGCTAGCAGTTTATCTGGGAAGTATCTCCAGGAAACACTAACGGAGGGAAGGGAAGTGAGATCAAAGAGGGAGGGCAGTGAATGCAAAGCGTGAATGTGGATATACCGCTGAGGGCAGTGATGGCTCAGTGCTGCCGAGAACAGGCAGGACACACAGCTCAGGAGTGCTCCGCCCAAGTGGAGAGGGAGCTGGGGAATGTATCCTTCTGCTCCCATCCATTATAAACAAAAGGCTGTTTGCAGGGCCATTTCCGACCTATCCCACCTGTGAGTCAGAAGAATGCTCCCAGGTGGAGAGTTACAGGTCATCAAAAGTCCTGTCTCGAAGACTTCCCTGGCGGTCCAGCGGTTAAGACTCTGCCTTGCAATGCAGGGAACACAGGTTTGATCCCTGGTCAGGAAACTATCATTCCACATGCCTCCCAGCAAGTTAACCCAAGCGCCACAACTAGGGTCTGCGCACCGCAACCAAAAGATGCACAAGATGTGAGGGGGATTCTTCGTGCTGCAATGAGGATCCGATGAGGCCAGAGAAGTGTCTTTTTAAAAGAATGCTGTCAGCATAAACTTGCCCAGTGGTGAGCAGACTCTATAAAGGTCCAGACAGTAAAGATTTTCAGCTCTTCTAAGGTTGGACAGTCTCTGTTGCTACTGTTCGACTCTGCTATGTAGTGGCAACAGGTAGGGCAAAAGCAACCATAGACAATTTTAAAAAGAACGTATGTTCATGTTTGAAACATGTTTTGCACACATGAGTGCCAATAAAACTTTATTTGCAAAGACAGGCGGTTTAACGATACTTTGCTCAGCCTTGTGCTAGAACAGTGCTGAGTAGAGCCCACAGCTCCCCGCTGCTGTGCCTGACCAATCATCAGCCAAGGCGAGAGAATGCTGGATGGATCTGTACCAATCAGGACCAGCCCTCTAAATCAGTCGTGTTGGACTCTTTGCTACCCCATGGATTGTATAGTCCATGGAATTCTCTAGGCCAGAATACTGGAGTGGGTAGCCTTTCCCTTCTCCAGGGGATCTTCCCAACCCAGGGATCGAACCCAGGTCTCCTGCATTGCAGGCGGATTCTTTACCAGCTGAGCCACAAGGGAAGATCAAGCATACTGGAGTGGGTAGCCTATCCCTTCTCCCAGACCAGGAATCTTCCCGACCCAGGAATCAAACTGGGGTCTCCTGCATTGCAGGCAGATTCTTTACCAACTGAGGTATGAGCGAAGCCCCCTCTAAATCACCTGACTACTCAAAACGGAAATGGATCGACCTCCCAGCACCTCCCTAGGTTGTTCTGAGTCAGGGGTGTGCAAGGCCGGGGAAAGAAACCAACTGCCCATGGTAATGATCATGTCCACAGAGCCGGCACTTGGCTCTGGGATTTGGTTTGGCTTTTTTTCCTCTACAGACTGTCAGCGGCTGGAGCAAGAGCCTGAAATCCTCTCACTCTGACCCAGACACAGCCTGTGTGTCCCCGCTCTGGTCTGACTGGCCAAAGACCATGCAGGTTTCCAGGAACTGGAAACAAGAGGAACTGGAGTGTAGTCTCCCATCTCCTTAGTTCAGGTCTGGGACTTTAAGGTGGAACATTCCAGAAAAGTCTTTTTTCTTCTTCTTCTTCTTTTAAAGCACACCTTCCAATGCTCTGCAGCCGTTAAGAAGAATGAGGCGGGTATGGATGTGCTAATTTGGGGAGGGTGTCCAAGGTATGTAATTAACTGGAGAAAAAGCAAGTGAGGAACAGTGCATCTGCAACGATCCCCATTTGTGAAAGGAAAAGAGAACATTTTCATACAGATGCTGGCATGTGAATACAAGACGTCTGAGTGGATACAACGGGCGGGACTTAGCAGGGCTATATCAAGGTGAAGGGAGCAGCATAGAGGGAGACTCAGCATGCCCCCTTAATTCAATCGGAATCGAGTACCTTTTCATTTTATCATGAGCGTGCATTGCCTTTCTGAGAAAAATTCTGTTCATTCTCTCACTTATGCTTTGTTGCTACAAGAGTAAGAAAGAAGTTAAAGTGGGAATCCCGTAGATTTTAGGCTGCTGCTACTGCTGCTGCTAAGTCACTTCAGTCGTGTCCGAATCTGTGTGACCCCATAGACGGAAGCCCACCAGGCTCCCCCGTCCCTGGGATTCTCCAGGCAAGAACACTGGAGTGGGTTGCCATTTCCTTCTCCAATGTGTGAAAGTAAAGGTGAAAGTGAAGTCGCTCAGTCTTGTCTGACCCTTAGCAACCCCACGGACTGCAGCCTACCAGGCTCCTCCATCCATGGGATTTTCTAGGCAATAGTACTGAAGTGGCTTGCCATTGCCTCTTAGGCTAAGTTCCCCTAAAGCAGACCCTGAGGCAGCCACTTAGATGCAAGAAGTTTAATCTGCAAGGTGATTCCAAGAAACGCGCCATTAGGAGAGAGGGGAGGGGAAGGCAGTCAGTACAGGGTATGTTGTTGAGCGGATGCAGTTCCACCGGGGACCTCTGGGAAGCAGCAGAGAGCACATACTGCAAGGTCATCCCACCCATACGAGAAGGAACTGCGGTATTTATCCTCCAAAATTCTGTCTCTTGTTGGTAATAGTCATATATGTGAATGACAGCTCCAAGCACTTCCTGCCTTCAAGACCCATAAAAACCCTCAGGTAGAGAAACACACCGTAACAGAAAACAAAGTTAGTAGCTGATGGTTAATTTTATGTGTCAGCTTGGCTGGGCCATGATGCCCAGATATTTCATCAAACATTTTTTGGGATGTTTCTGTGAGGGTGTTTATTTAGAATGAGTTGTTGTTCAGTTGCTCAGTCGCGTCTGAGTCTTTGTGACCCCATGGACTGCAGCACACCAGGCTTCCCTGTCCTTCATCATCTCCTGGAGCTTGGTCAAACTCATGTCCACTCAGTCGGTGATGCCATCCAACCGTTTCATCCTCTGTCATCCTCTTCTCCTCCTGCCTTCAATCGTTCCCAGCATCAGGGTCTTTTCAACTGAGTTAGCTCTTTGTATCAGGTGGCCAAAGTATTGGAGCTTCAGCATCAGTCCTTCCAATGAATCAGTTCAGTTCAGTCGTTCAGTCATGTCTGACTCTTTGCGACCCCGTGGACTGCAGCACACCAGGCCTCCCTGTCCATCACCAACTCCCAGAGTTCACTCAAAGTCATGTCCATTGAGTCGGTGATGCCATCCAACCGTCTCATCCTCTGTCGTCCCCTTCTCCTCCTGCCTTCAATCTTTCCCAGCATCAGGGTCTTTTCAAATGAGTGAGCTCTTCGCATCAGGTGGCCAAAGTATTGGAGTTTCAGCTTCAACATCAATCCTTTCAATGAACACCCAGGACTGATCTCCTTTAGGATGGACTGGTTGGATCTCCTTGCAGTCCAAGGGACTCTCAAGAGTCTTCTCCAACACCACAGTTCAAAAGCATCAATTCTTCAGCGCTCAGCTTTCTTTATAGTCCAACTCTCACATCCATACATGACTACCGGAAAAACCATAGCCTTGACTAGACAGAGCTTTGTTGGCAAAGTAATTTCTCTGCTTTTTAATATGCTGTCTAGGTTGGCAACCCACTCTAGTATTCTTGCCTGGAGAATCCCATGGACAGAGGAACCTGGTTGTCTATAGTCCATGGGGTCGCAAAGAGTCGGACACGACTGAGCGACTAAGCACAGACTAAGCACAGCACAGGTTGGTTATAACTTTCCTTCCAAGGAGCAAGCATCTTTAAATTTCATGGCTGCAATCAGCATCCTCAGTAATTTTGGAGCCCCCAAAAATAAAGTCAGCCACTGTTTCCACTGTTTCCCCATCTATCTGCCATGAAGTGATGGGACCGGACACCATGATCTTAGTTTTATGAATGTTGAGCTTTAAGCCAACTTTTCCAGTCTCCTCTTTCACTTTCATCAAGAGGTTCGTTAGTGCTTCTTCACTTTCTGCCACAAGGGTGGTGTCATCTGCATATCTGAGTTTATTGATATTCCTCCTAGCAATCTTGATTCCAGTTTGTGCTTCATCAAGCCCAGCATTTCTCATGATGTACTCTGCATATAAGTTAAATAAGCAGGGTGACAATATACAGCCTTGACATACTCATTTTCCTATTTGGAACAAGTCTGTTGTTCCATGTCCAGTTCTAACTGTTGCTTCCTGACCTGCATACAGATTTCTCAAGAGGCAAGTCAGGTGGTCTGGTATTCCCATCTCTTTCAAAATTTTCCACAGTTTATTGTGATCCACAGTCAAAGGCTTTGGCATAGTCAATAAAGCAGAAATAGAGGTTTTTCTGGAACTCTCTTGCTTTTTCGATGATCCAGCAGATGTTGGCAATTTAATCTCTGGTTCCAATGAATATTCAGGGTTGATTTCCTTTAGAATTGACTGATTTGATCTCCTTGCAGTCCAAGGGACTCTTGAGAGTCCTCTCCAACACTGCAGTTTGAGAGCATCGATTCTTCAGTGTTCAGCCTTCTTCATGGTCCAACTCTCACATCCATACATGACTACTGGAAAAACCATACCTTTGACTATATGGACCTTTGTGGGCAAAGTAATGCTTCTGCTTTTTAATACACCGATTAACATTTAAATCAGTGGACTTTGTGGAAATCAAATTTCCCACCATAATGTGGATGGGCCTTGTCCAATCAGTTGAAGGCCTTAACAGACCAAAGACTGATATTCCCTGAACAAGAAGGAATTCTGCCAGCATTCTGCCTTTGGACTTGAGCTGCAACTCTCCCTGCATCTCCAGCCTACTGGCCTACCCTAGGGAGTTTGGACTTGACAGCCTCCACAATTGCATGAGCCAGTTTCTTAAAATCAGCCTCTCTCTCTGCACACACACACACACACATCCTGTTGGTTCTGTTTCTCTGGGGAACCATAATATAGCAGAACTTTATAAATTGTCTCTCTGGTCTGCATCTACCCATTACCCCTACTTTATGGATGAGAAAATTGAGGCCCATAGAAGGGAATGATAGCTCAAGGCTTCCAGAGACACTGTCAGTTCCTAGGAAGAGTTTGACAACAGTCTAGCTTTCATTATATTTATTTTACACTTATAATGTACTCATGACTACTCGTGGTGGTTCTTTCGTTTTTAAAAAAATACGTATTTATTTGTGACTGTGCTAGGTGTTCACTGCTCCACATATGCTTTCTCTAGTTGTGGAGAGTGGGAGCTGCTCTCTCATTGCAGTGCATGGGCTTATCATTGCAGTGGCTTTTCTTGTTGCAGAGCACAGGCTCTAGGGCATGTGGACCCAGGGATCAGACAGGTGTCCCCTGTACTGCAAGGCAGATTCTTAACCCCTGGACCACCAGGGAAGTCTCCATGGTGGTTTTCTATTCATGGCCCTGAAAGTCCCTTTCATGAGTGAGTTAGTTTAAACTTAAAACAGAGTAAAGTCGATTTTGTAAATAAAATTTAAAAAGGATGAAGAGGCAGTCCTTCTTGCCCAGGAAACATCATCTTTGTTTGCTTAAGGCCTTCAACTGATTGGATAAGGCCCACTTACATTATGAAGGGTATACCTCTTTCCTCAAAGTCCACCAATTTAAATAAATGTTAACCTGGTTCAAGATGCACCCTCACAGAAGCATCCCCAATAATGTCTGACAAAATATCTGGGCGCCTTGGCCCAACCACACCGATCCATAAAGAGCAGCGCGTCTCCACCATGGCATGTGGGTGACTTTGCACATATTTCCACAGACCACGCTAGCAAAAGCTTGAATCTATGAATCAGCCCTCTGTTTCATTCTTCTTTTATTCTGAAGTGTGGGACGGGCTATCAGGGGACTTCTCCTTTCACTATTCATGTAAACAATAAGCTCAGAATTTTAAAATGACTTCTTGTGTTTTTACCAGGTGAATCCATCAGGTTGTGCCCGTTGGGTGCTTGACAAGGTGGTGTGTAGAAAATGGAGGCGAGTGGCTGAACTTTGGGGGACACTGGGGTGCCCACCTGGGCTGCTTTAACCTCACCTCACACCCACTCCTTCTCTTTATCCCAATCTGTTTCTGTCCAGTGTGGGTGGACATGGCCTTTAAATGCTCTGCATTCAGACTTCCAGAATTTCCCACCCCTTCCTCTCTCTACATATTCTCTTCTCCTTTGTTACCTCCAGGCTGTACAGAAAGGGTCACACGGAAGGTTGTTGTTGTCTTTATCACACTTCAAAGCATGTGGGATCTTGGTTCCTTGGCCAGGGATCAAACCCACATCCCCTGCATTAGAAATACAGTATCCTAACCACTGGACTGCCAGGGAAGTCCCCACATGGAAGGTTCTGAGGTGTAAGAAGGAGGTGGTACCACAGTCCACAGGAAGGCAAGGTTTGCAAGTGGACAGAGTCACCTGCCATGTGAGTGAGAAATAAGCCTGGAGTGTAAGTGGCTGGGATTTGGGGATTACTTGTTACAGCCACTGGGGTGTACTTATTCTAACTAATGCAGTATTTGAACTTGCTTAATCCTCAAAACAGCCCTCCAAGGTAAATTCCATGGTAATCCCTGGCCAATAGGCAAGAAATTGAGGCCCAGAGAAGGTCAGCTGTATACTTGAGGTCATACAGGAGGTGAGAAAGCTAGGATCCTAACCTGGACTCACTGACCCACCGCAGTAACCAGACGGTACAACTCAGAACAAAGAAACTTGTCCTCCCTGGTCCCTGCGGTCTCTCCCCTTATAGTGGATGTCCTGTTTCTGTAGGGGTGCAGCCCTAGCCCCCAGCCTTGTCCTTCCTGTTGTATCAATGTGCAAAAGTGCTTTGACCTACTCTTCTCTAAAAGGAACTCACCTTGATCTGATGTGTGTGGCCCTGGTGCAGTGCTGGTGGACAATAAACTCTCAATAAATACCTGAGATTATTAATACCATCGACGGTGGCGGGGCATTGACCAGGGTAACTCAGTGCTTCAGCAGGAGGAACTGGATTCAAATCCCGTGTCCATCGTTTGCTAGCTGTGTGACCTGGAGTAAGTCACTCAACCTCTCTGTGCTTCCGTTTTGGAAATGGAGACGATGATGTTTTCTGTTTCACAGGTTGTGGCAAGGATTCAGATATAAAATGCTCCAGCAGCGCCTGCCACTGATATTTTAGGTTTTACTATCATTCTAACACTTCCCCTCTTCAGTCTCATCTCCCAGGTCCCCAGGCATGGCGACAGCTGGTTCAGTGACCAGAGCCTCCCCAGACCGCCCACTCCCAGACCCCTGCCGCCCTCCTTCCTTGGCTCCTGGGCACCCCTGCCCCCAGCCTAGGTTCCAGCACCATCTCCTCCCCTCTCATTTGCCCCTCAGCCTCGGGGTGACCAGAACCCCTGCCTCGTGGGACAGCTTTCCAGCACTTTCCCCCTTTTAAGAGATTGACTGCAATTTCTATAATAACATCACATTAGCAAGAAATTAATGTCCTCATTAAGACAGCAATTAGGCACATTAGCACAGCAATAAAAGAGAAGCTTATGAAATAATTGCTGGTTCCAAAATGCCTTTAATTTAGTATTTTATATTGTGCTGTGTTATTAATTTTTTCCCTCGGCAGAAGATAATAAGCGAAACATTTGAATTGTGGGGAGGTTTAAAATTTTTTTTTAAATGTTTAAAGGAAAGCAATGTTGATACCTGGGCTTCCCAGGTGGCACAGTGGTAAAGAATCCATCTGCCAATGCTGGAGACATGGGAGACTTGGTTTCAACCCCTGGGTCGGGAAGATCCCCTGGAGTAGGAAATAGCAACTCACTCCAGTATTCTTGCCTAGAAAATGTCATGGACAGAGGAGCCTGGTGGGCTACAGTCCATAGGGTCACAAAGAGTCGGACACGACCAAGCGACTTAGCATGAACACACACAGTGTTGATACCTATAGCAGATGATATTTTTTCTCCCAAAAGCCCCCTTCATTTCCCGAGTCTATGGATGGCACTGGTGATGGAGGTGCGCCAAGGGTCAGGCTGTGTCCTGGGACTTTAGGCCAAGCCTGGGGTTCAGAGGAGGCTAGAGTTGGGTAGCCTTGGATCCCAGAAGCAGCAGTGGCACCACGTTTCTTTGCCTTAAACAATGAATATCTATTTTATTTTTTCCAATGGGCTCCATCTTCTGAATTCAAATTCTTTCAGCCAGTGTTTCCTTGGTATCTGGTGGCTCCATCTCTGGCAATGTGAGGTTTCCAGTCTAATGAAGAAGACAGAAGCATCCAAGGGGAAATGCACTCATAGACTGGAAAGAGCAGTTTTGCAACTGAAAATAAAATCATGGGGCTGGGACATGATCATCCATGGATGGTGACATCATCAGGGGAAAGGCAGATGAAGAACATATTCCCGGTGGGCTCTTTTGCCGCCATGGGAAGTCCAGGGTTGACCATAGCATCCCTAAGTATGATATAACTGGAGGTGAACTGGCTTCCAGTGGGATCAGCAGATGGTACCCAGCACCACTGGGTGTCCTTGACCCAAATCTAGAATCTTAGATTGTTAGGATTAGATTGGTTATGATGACCTTGAGAGAAGGATTTGAGGGCAAGTATTTTATTTGGGAATTGACCAGAAAGTGCATGGGGAAGTGAGACAGGCAGGGGAAGAAAATAATCTCAGGTAGTGTGAGGTGCTGGATTTCTCAGGTGGCAAAGAACCCGCCTGCCAATGCAGGAGACATAAGAGACACGGCTTTGATTCTTCGTGAGTCTTTGGGAAGATCCCCTGGAGGAGGGCATGGCAACCCACTCCAGTATTCCTTCCTGGAGAATCCTATGGACAGAGGAACCTGGGGGGCTATAGTTCATGGGTCACAAAGAGTCGGATGTAACAGAAGCAAGAGGAATTTCCCTGGTGGTTCAGTGACTAAGATGCTCCTTATACACGGGGTCTGGGTTCGATCCCTGGTCAGGGAACTCAACCCTGTACGTCACAACTAAAAGATCCTGCCTGCTACAAATTAAGATCCTGCATGCTGCAGCAAAGATGGAAGATCTCATGTGCTGCAACTAAGACCCAGGGCAGCCAAATGATTTTTTTTTTTTTTTAAGGAAAGAACTGGGGAAGGATCAGAAGACAGCATACTTTTCTGAGTGAGGCAGGACCTCTCAGTGGAGTGGACACAGGAGGGACCCATGTGAAACTCTGAAGAAAGAGGGTTCCAGGCAGGGAAGCAGCAGGTGCAAAGGCCCCTGGGATGGAAACAAGTTTGTCAAGTATGAGAAGGTTGATGTGTCTGAATGGAAGTGAGAGAGGGAGGGGATGCAGTCGGAGAGATGTCAAGTAATGAAGAAATGGGGAAGAATCTCTAGAGGGTATGAAGATAATGTTAACCAAAACAAGAGTTCCCCAGGATGTGAGTCCAGCTCTTTCCTGAGGAGGGACAAGTTGTGCCCAATGAACCTGTCAGTTTCCTATTGTACACTGTGCTGTGTAACAAACAATCCCCAAATTCAGTGGCTTAGATAATCAACGTTAATTATGGTTCCTTAGTCCATGGGTCAGTTGGACCATTTCTCTGGTCTTGGCTGGGCTCCATCATGAGTCTTTGGTCAGCTGTGAGCCAGGGAGGCACATTCTGTTTACCCATGTTGAGCTCTCCACATGTTTGGGGTTTGGCTGGTCTCTAATGGCTCAGCTGGTGTAACGGGTTTCTCTACCATGTCCCTCATCCACCAGCAAGCTAACTCCAGCTTTGGTCATGTGGCAGAGACAACATTTTTGTTTGTTTTGTTTCTAAGCAGCTAGTAGAAACATGTAGCATCACTTGAGACCCAGATTCAGGACAGCCCTTGTACTTCGGTGGCATTTGATTGGTCAAAGCGGGTCACAAGACCAGCTCAGATTCCAGGGCTGTGGAGATACCAATTGGAGATTCCTCCCGATGGGAGGAATTACCCAATGAGGAGGCAGAGAGTGAGGATTGTTGGGAGCGTAAAACTGGGTGCCTTAAGCTGTCAATCCACACCAGCTCTGTTATGTCTCTGGGGGCTTTTGATATTCACTCCCTGTCCTTCCTTCTTCAGCCTAAGTCAGTCTACAGTCCTTGACACCAACCTTGGCCCTTTAAGAAGTTACTCCTGCATGTGTTTGCTCACTAAGATCCTGAAGGATCTGTAGCTGGTGTCGTTCAAAACCCCAATTCTGTCAAGTCTTCTTTTCCTCCTCAGTTTTTGGTATGACCAGAAACGGAATTTTAAAAAAATATTTATTTATTTGGCTGTGCTGGGTCTTAGTTGCAGCATGTGGGATCTAGTTCCCTGACCAGGGATCGAACCCTGGTCTCCTGCACTGGGGCATGGAATCTTAGCCACTGGACCGTCAGGGAAGCCCGGAACTTTTTATTGACATAGTAGACTCTCTTAATAGTGAACTCTAGAGTGGGTGTCACCTAGGGCAGGGCAGAGGTTAGTTCATAGGGTGCTCCCGAGCAAAAGAGAAATGGGCATTTGTAGCATAGCTTGAGCTCACACAATGTCCTCTTGTGCAGTGCCCAACCTGCACGACCATACCAACCCACCCTGATTAGGGTATTGAGGAGGTAAAGAGAAGAGAAAAAGAAGGGACAAGAAATGGAAATTTCACTGGGAACCCGGGGCACTATTTAACTTTAGCCTTCTGGCCAAATAAAGGACCTTCCTCAAACTGATAAGGGACCACGAGGGACCTCGGGGGAGACACAACCCAGCAACCCATCCAGATAGGCTGCCTGGCCTCCATGGAACAAGGCTGGATCAAGCCCTTTGGGGAGGGGCGGGGGACCAAGGGGAGGAAGGAGTAGGGTAGAAAGGTCCCAGCTAAAAGGAACCTCGTCTGTTTCGCATCGTCCCACACCCCCACCCCATCCTGTATCCCAAGGAAATAAAGTGCAGCTGGGTTCTTGGTTGCCATGGAGACTGACACAAAGAATTTTGGGGGAAAACACCCCGGGGGCATGAAGAAGCAATTTGCTCTCAGCTCTGGGAGGCAGGGGATTGGTGGGGAGGGAATAAGGATCAGCATTTCCTGAGGAGGAAAACGCGATGAGAAAGAACCGGACCAGGATACGTGGTGTCCAGAAGCCTGGAACCTTCCGTGGCTTCCGCCACCAGCCACCCAAGGGACAGAGGGCCGGGGCTGCTTCGGCTCTGGCGTGGAGGATTTTGAATCTAAGCTCTCACTTCCGAGACTCACCAAGGTAGCCGCATTCCCCCGACCCTAAGCCTTCTACAATCCACGCCTCCTCCCGGGAGCGGGGCAAGGGCGGGACCTCCATACAGATTTCTTTCTTTTTTAATTTGCAATTCCGCCTTGGGACCGGGTACTGACTAGGGGACTGCACAAGCCTGATATCCATCAAATTCCCCCAAATCCGGCAAGGGGCCCCAACCTCTCTCCCCAGCCCCTCCCCTCCCCCTTCAGGTTATGATGGAAAGGTCCAGACATCCTCGGATGTAGGGAGGAGGGAGAATTTTTAAACCCCCAGAGGGAACCTGCAACCTACTTCTCCCTTCTTCTAGTTTCCCTAAACCTCCAAGAAAACAGTGTGGTGGCAGCAGTGGTGTTTTTTTTTTTTTTTTAATCTGTTAATAAAACGCAAGTGAATCAAATCAGCTCCGAGGGAAAGGGGGAGGGGAGCAGCGAAGTAGGGGCCATAGTGTTTGCAGAAGTTGGAAATTTAATAAGAAGGAAAAATAAAAATAGCCACTGTGCTGGAGAGACAGAGAGAGGGTTGGAAGGAGTAGGCGGATGTGGGACTCCAGGCTAGGTGGAGACACATGCAGAGGGGAGAAGGAATGAGAGGTTGGGGGCAGTGAGGGGCCCCGGAGTCTGGAGGGGCAAGGAAGGCATAGCTGAAGGCAACAGGAAAGGAGAGTTTGGGGCGCCCAGAGTGGCCCCGTTCCCTGGCAGATTTTCCCCAGGGTTAGCTGGGCACAGAGATTGGGGACTGGTCATCTGAAAGCCTAGGCAAGGGGGCACAGCTCCTGATTACTTGGTCTTCACAGTGCCCCTTACCGCCCCCACTGTTCAGCTGAGGTGCCACACAGACGGGTTGCCATGAACAGCTGTGCAGACTGTGCACTGCACAAGAGTGCCTGATAGGGACTTCCCTGGTGGTCCAATAGCTAAGACTCCGTGCTCCCAATGCAGGGGCCCAGGGTTCAATCCCTGGTCAGAAAACTAGATCCCACATCCTGCAATTAAAGATCCTAGATGCTGCAAAGAAGACCAACTACCCCATGTACCACAACTAAGATCCAGCACAGCCAAATAGATAAATCTTTTTGTTTAAAAGAGTGTCTCACAGAAGGCTGAGCAAGGGCTGATACCATCTGTTCCCTTTATGTCCCCAGAGAAAGGGGTGCCTTTTAAGATCCACACAATAAAGGTGGAAATAACCCAAACATCCATTAGCAGATGAACTGATAAGTTAATGTGGTCCATCCATACAGTGGAATATTATTCAGCCATAAAAAGGAACAATGTTCTGACACATGCTACAATGTGGGTAAAACTTGAAAACATCACACTGAGTGAAAAGAGCCAGGCATGGAAGATTGAATGTTATCTGCTTCTATTTGTATGCAATGTCCAGAATAAGGAAATCTATGGAGACAGAAAGCAGATTGGTGGTTTCCTGGGACTAGGGATGGGGGAGGGGAAGATTGGGGAATGACTGCTTTCACGGATACAAGTTTCCTTTAGCGGTGATGAAAAATCCTGGAACTAGGTAGAGGTAATGGTTTCTAAGTCATTTCTAAGTCAGGGAACTAAGATCCCACATGCTGCAACTAAGGCCTAGTGCAGCCAAATGAATATTTTTTTTAAATTATGTTTTTAAAACAGGTGTAAGGATGATAAAGCTTAAAAAAAAATAAAATGGTTGGTGGTTCAGATGGTAAAGCATCTTGCTTACAATGCGGGAAACCTGGCTTCGATCCCTGGGTTGGGAAGATCCTCTGGAGAAGGAAATGGCAACCCACTCCAGTACTCTTGCCTGGAAAATCCCATGGACAGAGGAACCTGGTAGGCTACAGTCAGGGGGTAGCAAAGAGTCAGACATGGCTGAGCGACTTCACTTTCACTTTCAAGGATGATAAAGCTTAAAAAAAATAAAATGGTTGATTTTATGTTAGATGAATTTACCCCCCCCCCAAAAAAGAAGTATCCATGCAAAGATGGAGGACGCATGACTGATCACACCCACCCCTCACCCCTAGAAAACCCAGGATTTTTGACAGGCCCAAGCAAGCCTTGGGGGCCCTCTGGGGATGGCTAAGTGGAATTCATTCATTCACTCACTCCACAAATATTTACTGAATTATTTCATGCCAGGTGCTATGCTGAGCAGTGAATGAATGAACCTGTGCCCTGGGGCTGACCCTCCAGTGGGGCAGACAGACAGACCCAACAAACACAGCCTACAGTACCTGAGGTGGTGGTGCGTGCTATAAAGAAAAATATTGCTGCAGAGAGAAACATTCCATAACATCTCATGGAAAAATGCAAATGACCTTTTAGGTCAACCCAATAAAACCTGGACATGGAACAACCGACTGGTTCCAAATAGGAAAAGGTGTACGTCAAGGTTGTATATTGCCACCTTGCTTATTTAACTTATATGCAGAGTACATCATGAGGAACGCTGGGCTGGAAGAAGCACAAGCTGGAATCAAGATTGCCGGGAGAAATATCAATAACCTCAGATATGCAGATGACACCACCCTTATGGCAGAAAGTGAAGAGGAACTCAAAGGCCTCTTGATGAAAGTGAAAGAGGAGAGTGAAAAGGTTGGCTTGAAGCTCAACATTCAGAAAACAAAGATCATGGCATCTGGTCCCATCACTTCATGGGAAATAGATGGAAAAACAGTGGAAACAGTGTCAGACTTTGTTTTTTTGGGCTCCAAAATCAGTGCAGATGCTGATTGCAGCCATGAAATTAAAAGACGCTTACTCCTTGGAAGGAAAGTTATGACCAACCTTGATAGTATATTAAAAAGCAGAGACATTACTTTGCCAACCAAGGTCCGTCTAGTCAAGGCAATGGTTTTTCCCGTGGTCATGTATGGATGTGAGAGTTGGACTGTGAAGAAAGCTGATCGCCGAAGAATCGATGCTTTTGAACTGTGGTGTTGGAGAAGACTCTTGAGAGTCCCTTATACTGCAAGGAGATCCAACCAGTCCATTCTAAAGGAGATCAATCCTGGGTGTTCATTGGAGGGACTGATGCTAAAGCTGAAACTCCAATACTTTGGCCACCTCATGCGACGAGTTGACTCACTGGAAAAGACTCTGATGCTGGGAAAGGTTGGGGGCGGGAGGAGAAGGGGACGACGGAGAATGAGATGGCTGGATGGCATCACCGACTCTCTGGACATGAGTTTGAGTGCACTCCGGGAGTTGGTGATGGACAGGGAGGCCTGGCATGCTGTGATTCATGGGGTCGCGGAGAGTCGGACACGACTGAGCGACTGAACTGAACTGAACTGAACTGAATAAAACCTGCAGGGGTATAAGCAGGCAGGGGTACTGCCTGCAGCTTTAACTGGCTGAACTCACTGAAGAGGTGGCATTTGAGCACCTGAAGCAGGCTAAGAAGAGTCAGTCACATGATTATGTGGGGGAAGAGCATTCCAGGTAGAGGGAACAGCCAGTGCAAAGCACTGAGCATTGTTACCTGAAATGAGTACCTCTAAATGTGAGTTGGGCTTCATTGGTGGCTCAGTGAAATCCATCTGCCAATGCAGGAGACCCTGGGTCGGAACGATCCCCTGGAGAAGAAAATGGCAACCCACTCCAGTATTCTTATCTGGAAAATTCCTTGGACAGAAGAGCCTGGCGGGCTACCATCTATGGGGTCTCAAAAGAGCTGGACCCGACTTAGCAACTAAACAAACAACAAATGTGGGTTATTTAATCATAGTGGAGGTTCCATTAGGACTTTAAAACTTTTTTCCCAGTTTTTAAAATTAATTAATTTATTTATTTATTTTTGGCTGCTCTGGGTTTTCACTGCTGTGCACAGTCTTTCTCTAGTCGCGGCGAGCAGGGGGTTACTCTCCAGTCGCAGGGCGCGGGCTTCTCATTGCAGTGGCTTCTCTTGCTGTGGAGCACGGGCTCTAGGTGCCTGGACTTCAGTTGTTGTGGCACAGACTTAGCTGCCCCGAGGCATGTGGAATCTTCCCGGACCAGGGATCGAACCCATGCCTCCTGCACTGGCAGGCAGATTCCCAACCACGGGACCACCAGGGAAGTTAAAAAAATTTTCAATTCTGACTTGGATGAGGCACCAGCAGGGAGATGGCAGATGCATGACCACCATCAAATCTCCTGGAAAGTCAAAAGCCTTGCGTTTCTATCACCGATGGATGACCCACGTCTATGCCAGGACCAGAACAAAAGTCACAGCAGCAAATCATAGGTAAGACTTACTGTCTTATCTGCCTTTGTGTTTACTCACTTAACCTTCACAGTGAACTCCAGTGACGTCAAAAATGTTATCTCCGTTTTTGAAGTGCAGAAACGGACTTGAAACTGAGAGATGAACTGTCTCGCCCAAGCTGACAAGAGCTCTGGATTCGAACCCAGGACTCCTGTCTGCAGATCCAGATGGGTAAGGTCTGTGCGTTTCTCCTAAGGCCGGACCTTGATGGGGTCCCCAGGGCTCCAGTCTTGCTTTGGGGCTGGCGTGCTGTGATTCATGGGGTCGCGGAGAGTCGGACACGACTGAGCGACTGAACTGAACTGAACTGAACTGGGTCCTGGGACTCACAGATGGGCCAAGCTCGGCGGAGGGTCCCCAGCATGAGGGAGTTAGCGTGGGCAGGTGATTGATGGTTTAATATCTCACGCTGCGACCCGAACCCCTCCGAGAGACAATGACAAGATAATTCAGTTACGGAAAAGAGAACGAAAATTCCAGAGAGAGAGAGAGAGAGAGAGGCGTGCACACCAGGGGCGAGCTGGGAACTGGTTTGGCCTGGCTCGCAAGAGAGGGAGGAGGCAGGTCCCTGATCCTTTTGGGGAATGGAGTCTTCCAGCACACCACCCCCACAACTCCCCCTCAACCCCGTCCCTCTCCCACCTTCATCTGACTTCCGGTCTTGAAACGAAGAGAGCAGATGTGATGAGAAGCCTCGAGGCAGGATCAAGGGCTCAGAGGAGAAGGCAGAATATGGCCTCCACTTGAAAAGGCTAAATCAAGGCTGGGGGGACAAGGAAGGGAGTCGGGTGCTGATGGAGCTGGGAGAGGGAGGGAGCTGGGGGTTCCAGACACTCAGGTCAGAAGCTTCCAGTCACCGTTGACTTAGCTCCTTGCTGCAGGGGATCTTCCTGACCCAGGGATGGAACCCAGGTCTCCTGCATTGCAGGCAGATTCTTTACCATCTGAGCCACCAGGGAAGCCCCTCTCTCTCTGTCCATCCACAGCCAAATCTTGGACTTCACATCTCCCCACCTCCTTGGCCTCGACCTGGTCCAGTCCAGCTTTGCTCCCCTGGACAGTGCAGCCTCCCTGCCCTGGTCCCAGGCTCCTGCCCTCGCTCTGAAGTCTACTTCTCCCACAGCCCCCAGGGGGCGCCGGTGAACACCTGAGCCGGGTTGCATCCGTCTCCTGCTTAGAACCTACCTGTTTCCCACCTGGTTTGAGTTTCCTGTTGCAGCCATTCTAATTCCCATAAATGTAGCAGCTTAAACAACACACACATGTATCATCTCACGTTCTGAAGGTTAGAAGTTTGGTTCAGGTCTCAGTGGTTTAAGATCCAGGCCTGGGTGACTGCAAGGCTCTAGGGAAGGATCCCGTTAACTGCCGTTTCAGGTATTGGCAGAATTCAGTTCCTTAGGGTTGTAGGATAGAGGTCTCTGTTTTCTTGCTGGTTGTCAGCTGAAGTGGTAGCCTGTTACTCACTGGCTGATGGCCCCTCCATCCATCTTCAAAAACAGCAAAGGGGAGTCTTTTTCATATGGCATCTCTGTGATCCCCCCTTCTGCCTCCTTTTTCTTAAAAATTAATTTTTACTGGAGTATAGTTGCTTTACAATGTTGTGTTAGTTTCTGTTGTACAGCACAGTGAATCAGCCGTGTGTGTACATACATCCCCTCTTTTTGGATTTCCTTCCCATTGAGGTCACCATACAGCATTGAGTTCCCTGTGCTATACGGTAGGTTCTCATTAGTCACCTATTTGATACATAGCAGTGTATGTATGTCAGTCCCAGTCTCCCAGTTCACCCACTCTCCCCTTCCCCACCCCCTCGGTAACCATAAGTTTGCCTCTACATCTGTGTCTCTATTTCTGCCATGCAAGTAAGTTCATCTCTACCATTATTCTGCTGCTGCTGCTGCTGCTAAGTCGCTTCAGTCGTGTCCGACTCTGTGCGACCCCATGGACGGCAGCCCACCAGGCTCCCCCGTCCCTGGGATTCTCCAGGCAAGAACACTGGAGTGGATTGCCATTTTCTTCTCCAATGTGTGAAAGTGAAAAGTGAAAGTGAAGTCGCTCAGTCATTTCCAACCTGCAGCCCACCAGGTTCCTCCATCCATGGGATCTTCCAGGCAAGAGTACTGGAGTGGGGTGCCATTTTTCTAGACCCCACATATAAGTGATATTATTCGATATTTGTTTTTCTTTTTCTGACTTACTTCACACTGTAAGTCAGTGTGATTGTTTAACAACACACATTACAATCACAAATCACATTACAATGTGATTGTAATGACAACAATCTCTAGGTCTATCATGTCTCTGCAAATGGCACTATTCCATTCCTTTTTATGGCTGAGTAATATTTCATTGTATATACATACCTCATCTTCTTTTTCCATTCCTCTGTTGATGGATATCTAGGTTGCTTCCATGTCCTGGCTCTTGTAAATAGTGCTGCAATGAACATCAGGGTGCATGCCTCCTTTTGAATTATGGTTTTCTCTGGATATATGCCTAGAAGTGTTATTTCTGGGTTGTATGGTAGCTCTGACACTTGGGAGTTTCGGAGGGTTTTATCTTTTTAACAGAAACAGAATGAGGACTAAATTTATATTTATTATTCTAAATCACTGTGTCACACTGGGTATGATCAATCTCTTAAACGTTTGACAATCTGATGGATGAACAACAGTACTTCAATTTCTAATTCTTTATTTTTATTTTTTAACAATTTATTTTATTCCCTGGTGGCTCAGACAGTAAAGCGTCTGCCTACAGTGCGAGAGACCCGTGTTCAATCTCTGGGTCAGGAAGATCTCCTGGAGAAGGAAATGGCAACCCACTTCAGTATTCTTGCCTGGGAAATCTCTTGGATGGAGGAGCCTGGTAGGCGACAGTCCATGGGGTCGCAAAGAGTCGTACACGACTGAGCGACTTCACTTTTTATGGTAGCTCTATTTTTAGTTTTCAAGGAAGCTCCATACTCTTCTCCAGGCTTCCCATGTGTCACTAGTGGTAAAGAACATGCTTGCCACTGTAAGAGACATAAGAGATGCGAGTTGGATCCCTGGGTCAGAGAGATCCTCTGAAGGAGGGCACGGCAACCCACTCCAGTATTCTTGCTTGGAGAATCCCCATGGACAGAGGAGCCTGGTGGGCTATAGTTCATGGGGTCGCAAAGAGTCAGACACAGCTGAAGCGACTTAGCATAATACTGTTCTCCAGAGGGGTTTTGCCAATTTACATTTCCACCAACACTGTAAGAGGGTTCTCTTTTCTCCACATCCCATCTGGCATTTACCGTTTGTAGCATTTTTGATGGTGGCCATCTGACCAGTGTGAGGTGATACCTCATTGTAGTTTTCTTTTTAATTTATTTATTTTAATTTGAGGCTAATTACTTTACATTGTTGTATTGGTTTTGCCATACATTGACATGAATCTGCCCCAGCTTCTCATTGTAGTTTTGATGTGCATTTATCTACTAATTAGTGATGTTGCGCATCTTTTCACATGTTTGTTGGCCATCTGTCTGCTTCCTTCTGCCATACTTAAGGACTTGGGTGGATAGATTGGGCCTGCCCTATGATGAGGATAACTTTGTCTAAAGATCCTTAATTACAAAATTCCTTTTCCCAGACAAGGTAACACATTCACAGGGTCCAGCGATTAGGACATCTTTTGAGGGCCATTATTCTGTCTACCAAGCTCCTCACTCAGAGTGAAACCCCAGATCCTCACCAAGACCATGAGACCCTGCACACTCTGTCCCCATTGCCTCCCTGCCCTCATTTCCCTCCACCTCCTCCCCTCTCCCTCCCTCCCATCACAGAGGCCCTCTGCTGTTCAAACTCATCAGGCACAGTCCTGCCTCAAGGCCTTTGCACAGGCTGTTCCCTCTGCCTGGATCAGCCTCTCCCAGATATCTGCCTGCCTTCTCCCTCACCTCCTCCAAGTGTCCCCTCACCTATCCCCTCCCCAGGGCAGTCTTCCCTGTTACACACAACTCCCCTACCACTGATCTACAACCATTACCAACCCCATCACAGCTTTGTTTCTTCTGTATCGCACTCACCACCTTGAGATACGGCCAAAGATGTTTACTCGTTGTTTGTCTCATCTCTTGTCTGTCTCTTCCACCTATCAGAGAATGTCAGCTCACCAGGGGAAGTGCTGGTCCATGGCCCAGGGGTTGGGGAACACTGCTTTAACATATGAATGGTGGAGGAAGCACTGCTGCTGCTGCTGCTGCTAAGTCACTTCAGTAGTGTCCGACTCTGTGTGACCCCATAGACGGCCTCCTACCAGGCTCCCCCGTCCCTGGGATTCTTCAGGCAAGAACACTGGAGTGGGTTGCCATTTCCTTCTCCAATGTGTGAAAGTGAACAGTGAAAGTGAAGTCATTCAGTCGTGTCCGACTCTTAGCGACCTCATGGACTGCAGCCTACCAGGCTCCTCCGTCCATGGGATTTTCCAGGCAAGAGTACTGGAGTGGGGTGCTTCAGTCCATAACACAGGATTACAGAGCTACTGAGTGCTGGAGCTGAGATTCAAGCCCAAGCTCCTACCTACTGATCCTTATAGAGGGTGGAGAAGCAGAAAGCTTGTAGAGGGAAGAGAGAACAGATCAGAAAGCCAAGAAAATGCCCTGATCTCTACCCAAGAAGCCAGGAGTTGGGTAAACCTGAGCCCACTTGGGGCCAAGAGCACCCTAAGGTTTTGCAGTGTGAGTTGTTGCTTTAAACCCTAAATTGGACCTGGTCATTCTTTTGCGGAAAACCCTCCATTGGCTTCTCATCACTCTTAGAAAAAATTATGGGCTCCTCCCCATGGCCAATAAGCCCCTGTCACCTCCCTGCTCTCATCTCTTGCCACTATCCTCCCTGACTTCACTCCAGCCCCTTTGATGTTTCTCAAACACACCCAGTGAGTAGGAGCCTCAGGGCCTTTGCACATGCTTTTGCTGGCATTTGCAGGGCTTGCTCTCTCTTCACTCAGGTTTCAGCTTGAGGCATAGACTGTTTCCTAATACTCCTTTTTCCTTGTTTTTTTGGTAAGCAATTATTTTTCATTATGATAAAATACCCATAGGAAAAATTTAGTACATGAAGTATATTCACAATGTTGTATATGACCGTCACTATTGTCTAGTTCCAGAACTTTTTCATCACTCTCAATGGAAACTCCATGCTCATTATTCAGTCACTCCCCAACCCCCCTCCTCTTTCTTGTCTTTTTTTAAAAAAATTTATTTATTTATTTGGCTGCACTACATCTTGATTGTGAGATCTTTAGCTGCAGCATGCAAACTCTTTAGCTGCAGCATGTGAGGTCTAGTTCCCTGACCAGGGATCAAACCCAACCCCCCTGCACTGGAAGCGTGGTTTCTTAGCCACTGGACCACCAGGAAAGTCCCTGTACTGGATTTTCGTTGCTGCACTCAGGCTTTCTCTGGTTGCCCTGAGTAGGGGCCACTCTTCGTTGCAGTGCACAGATTTCTCTCTGAGGTGGCTTCTCTTGTTGCAAAGCATGGGCTCTAGGCACTTGGGCTTCAGTAGTTGTGGTGCTCGGGCATGTGGAATCTTCCCAGACCAGGGACTGAGCCTGTGTCCCCTGCACTGGCAGGTGGGTTCTTAGCCACTGAACCATCAGGGAAGACCCTGTCTTTGTATTAATAGAACAATCCCATTTTTTAAGCTAGGTGCACAGCCATCTAAGAAAAAGACTACATTTCCCAGCCTTCTGTGAAGCTACGGCCATGTGACTTCATTCTGACCAATGGCACGTGAGCAAATGGCAATGAGTGCACCTTCTGAGCAATGCCCTTGAAGGAGGGGTGGAGCCTCCTCCTGACCTTTCCCTGTCCCATTGGCTGGAGGGTGGATGTGATGAGGAATCATCTTGTCCCACTTTAGAGGTAGTAGAACAGAAAACAGAAAGAGCCTGGGTGGCTCCCATAATGTTACCAACTATTCCAGCCCTGGACCATTTATACCTAGCTTAATAAGTGAATGCTCAATAGACCTATCTCTTATTTGAGCCACTGGAATGTTGGGTTTCTGTTCTAGCAGTCAAAATATTTTTTGTTTGTTTTTAAAAATATATTTATTTTATTTATTTGACTGCACCCAGTCTTAGTTTTGACACGTGGAATCTTCAATCTTTGTTGCAGCATGCGGGATCTTTTAACTGTGGCGTGTGGAATCTAGTTCCCTGACCAGGGATCAAACCCAGGCCCCCTGCGTTGGGAGTAGGGGGTGGTCTTAGCCACCAGACCATCAAGGAAGTACCCAAAATGATATTGTAACTAATACAGAATTTGGTAATAGAATCTAAGCTAAGTGAAATTTCCTTGGCAAGTGGGCAACTGGTGATGACTGAAATATGACAGGTGGGGAGATGCATGGCCTCTGTTATGCAGGGACAAAACATTTAGGAAGCCTACTGCTGTAGACAGAATGTATAGCCCCTCCAATTGAGAGGTTGAAACCAAATCCCCAGTGTGATGGTATTAGGAGGTAGGGGCTTTGGGGAGGTGATTAAGTCATGAGGGTGGAGCCCTCATGAATGGGATTAGTGCCCTTATGAAGAAAACCCCAAGAGCTCCTGGCCTCTTCCACCAAGTGAGGACATATGGAGAAAACAGCCATCTGTGACGCAGGCCCTCTGCTGTTGCTGCTGCTGCTGCTAAGTCGCTTCAGTCGTGTCCGACTCTGTGCGACCCCATAGACGGCAGCCCGCCGGGCTCCCCCGTCCCTGGGATTCTCCAGGCAAGAACACTGGAGTGGGTTGCCATTTCCTTCTCCAATGCATGAAAATGAAAAGTGAAAGTGAAGTCACTCAGTCGTGTCCGACCCTTAGCGACCCCATGGACTGCAGCCCACCAGGCTCCTCTGTCCATGCAATTTTCTAGGCAAGAGTACTGGAGTGGCTTGCCATTGCCTTCTCTGGGCCCTCACCAGACACCAAATCTGCTGGGACCTTGATCTTGGACTTCCAACTGGGATAAGTAAATGTCTGTTGTTTATAAGCCACCCAGTCTGTAGGATTCTGTTATAGCTGCCCAACAGACTAAGACATCTGCCATCTGTGCTATCCTTCAAGACAGCCTGTAGCTTTAGTGGTTGTCTTTCCGATACAAACCATGCACCAGTTATGACTATTATGTGAGTCAGAAATAAACTTGTGTGTCCTTGAAGCCATGATAATGTTGCCCTCAGTCTTCCCTGGTTGCTCAGCAGTAAAGAATTCACCTGCCAATGCAGCAGACATTGGTTTGATCTCTGGATTGAGAAGATCTTCTGGAGAAGGAAATGGCAACCCACTCTAGCATTCTTGCCTGGGAAACCCTGTGGACAGAGGAGACTGCCAGGCTACATACAGTCCATGGGATCGCAAAGAGTCAGATAGGACTTAGCGACTAAACAGCAACAACATTGCCCCTGCTCTCCGTGTCCATTCAGCTCCTGAGTTCAGATGGCAAAAGTCCGGATGATCAGTTCAGATAATGATGGAGATTGCATTTTCCAAACAGCAGACTTTTGGGCAGGGGTGGGTACCTGTGTTTGGGGGCCTTGTTGTTACAGCAACCTAACATTTGCCTTAACTAATACTCATTCACAAAATGGACTACTTCCTTTATTGAATATTACAAGGATTCAGTGAGGGAATACACGTACAGCATCCAGCGTGTGCCAGGCACACAGTAGGTGCTCAGTAAATGGTCATTGGTTTTCCCCCACCATCATCGCCTCTGGTTTAGGGAAAGAGATGTTCCTTCTCAAACCTCTGGGGAAGATGCTTCGGTATCTCTTGTTTCAAGACAAGAAAACTGGTCCCCAGACTGGCTTCCTCTCCAGCCACAGCTCCCATCTGGCAGACCCCCTCCCCACAGCTCATTCACTCTCCTCTCTCTTCTTCTGATAATGCTGTTCCCTCCCTGAACTCCTTCTTACCTGATTATTTCCTTTCACCCTGCCCTTATTCCTTCCTTGAATTCCCCTCCACCAATGCTGGAAGCTCACGGCCAGCAGCCAGCTGCACAGATCAGGGCCAGTTTCTCACAAAACTTTTTATGAACCTCCCCTGACTACTAAGTGGTTAAAAATACCCACTCCGCCCAGGCAATTTTGCTAAGCTGGTGTCAGGGGGAGACAGGGAGACGCGGGAGAGCTCACAAATGAAGCAAATTGCTGAAAATCGGATTTTTACTGTCTTATCTAGGAGCCACATGAGAGGAGAGGAGATTGCGATTTCTGCCGGAGCTTTCTCACATCCCCGTGTCTGAGGCAGAGAGGAGGGGAGAGGCGAGTGAGAGAAGAGAGAACAGAAGAGTAGACAAAGGCTAGGGATTTCCTGGCAGCCCAGGGGTTAATACTCCTCACTCCCACTGTAGGGGGTGTGGGCTTGATCCCTAGGCAGAGAACTAAGATCCCACATGTTGTGTGGAGCAGTGGAGAAATAAAGAAAAATTTAGAGGCTCAAGAGGGAGAGAGCGAGGTTTGGATGCCACAACCCCAGCCCGGGGCACCTGCTCGGGCTGTATCTCTCTCAATGGCTCAGCAGGTAGAGAATCTGCTTGCAATGCAGGAGACACAGGAGGTTGAATCCCTGGGTCAGGAAGATCCCCTGGAGAAGGAAATGGTAACCCACTTCCTTCTTACCTGGAAAATTCTTAAGTATTTTCAGTAAAAAAAAAATCAGTATTTTTTCACTAAAAAATTTTCAGTAAAAAAATTCAATATTCTTGCCTGGAAAATTCCATGGATAGAGGAGCCTGGCGGGCTACAGTCTGTGGGGTCACAGGAGTCGGACACGAGCACGCACACAGATCTCTCTCAAAGCCCCTTTGGTCACAGCATCCAGTTTTTTAAAACTTTATTATTATTATTATTTTGGCTGCCTGGCATGAGGGATCTCAGTTCCACGACCAGGGATCAAACCTGTCCCCCTGCATTGGAAGTACAAAGTATTAACCACTGGACCACCAGGGAAATCCAGCATCCAGTTTTAACTGCTCAAGTTGGTGTAACAGGTAGGAACCACTCACCCTCTTTACTGATGAGAAATCTGAGGCTCAGAGAAGGAAGCTGTTGCTCAGTCATAGAGATGACTTGCTCGATGACTAAATGAGAGTCTAGAACAGGGGTGGGGAAATTTTTTCTGTAAAGGATCAGAGAGTAAATATTTTCAGCTTTGGAGGCTACACAATCTCTATAGCAAGGACTCAACTCTGCCCGGCTGGAGGTGCAGTTAAGAGATGGACTAAGAGCCTTCAGCAGACATGGTGAAACTTGAGAAATTTATTCTCAGAGTGAGAAAGTCATTTTTAGTATCTTGTGGTTATGAACTGATGTGTGTTTTCAGATCCTTTTTGTTGCTGAGGAGAAGGCAATGGCACCCCACTCCGGTATTCTGGCCTGGAAAATCCCATGGATGGAGGATCCTGGTGGGCTGCAGTCCATGAGGTCACTAAGAGTCAGACACAACTGAGCAACTTCACTTTCACTTTCATTTACTGGAGAAGGAAATGGCAACCCACTCCAGTGTTCTTGCCTGGAGAATCCCAGGGATGGGGGAGCCCGGCGGGCTGCCGTCTATGGGGTCACACAGAGTCGGACATGACTGAAGCGACTTAGCAGCAGCAGCAGCAGACAACAAGTAAAGGAATGGGCATCTCTGTGTGTCAATAAAGCTTTATTTACAAAGCCAAGTGGGGAGCTTCCCTGGCAGTCCAGTGGTTAGGACACCATGCTTCCACTGTGAGGAACACAGGTTCAGTCCCTTGTCAGGGAGCTAAAATCCCACGTGTCACTGGACGTGGCCAAAATAATAAAACCAAGTGGCCCACTGGATTTGACCTGGGGCCTTAACTTACAAACCTCTGGTCAAGTGCTGTACTGTCCAAGATGGTAGCCACTAGCCACCTGTGGCTATTTATACTTAAATTCATCTGAAGTAAACAAAATTAAACATTCAATCCCTCAGTCATGCTAATCATGATCCAAGTGCTCAATGGCTGGACTTCCCTCGTGGCTCATTGGTAAAGAATCTGCCTGCCAATCAGGGCACACGGGTTCAATCCTTAGTCTGGGAAGATTCCGCCTATCTTGGGGCAAACAAGCCCCAAGTACAAGTGCCACAAGTACTAAGCCCGCACCCTAGAGCCTGCACAGCAAGAGAACCCTCCACTCACTGCAACTACACAAAGTCTGCATACCGCAACGAAGACCCAGTGTGGTCAAATAAATACATAAATCTTTTAAAAACAGAACTCAAAGGCTGCATGTGGCCATGCATGGGGGGTACTCTTAGCCCACAAGTGACCATTTCTATCATCACAGAAAGTTGTACTGCACAGTTTCTATTGCACAGAAAGTTCTATTGCTGCTCCAGAGCTTCTGTTTCTAGATCATGGTCTTCTCTGGTGGCTCAGTGGTAAAGAATCTGCCTGCCAATGCAGGAGATGCAGGAGGTGCGGTTTCGATACCTGGGTCAGGAAGATCCCCTAGAGGAGGAAATGGCAACCCACTCCAATATGCCTGCCTGGGAAATCCCATGGACAGAGGAGCCTGGCGGGCTACAGTCCATGGGATCTCAAAAGAGTCAGAGACGACTGAGCACACACACAATGGGCTGTTTACTTTGCTTCGTCACCTCCCCACACATCTCTATTCTATAAAATAGACATGACTGAGAGTGCCTGCACATGTTTTCTATTAATAGTAGTTGAAGAAATGATATTTGGGTCTGTGGAAAGGCCTTTATACTTTCATTTATTCAAACAACAAACATTTTGCCCACTGCTCTCTGAGTGCCAGACCCTGCTGTTGGTGCTGGGGGCAGAGGAGATGGAGACAGGCCCATTCTGGGTTCATTCACTGCTTTTTTGTCTCTCTGAATCGCCTTCCTCCCACATATCTGTGTGGCATCCTCCGATCCGTCGTTCAGGTTTCCTCTCTTGCCACCTCCTCCAGGAAGGCTTTCCTGACCACCAAAGCTCAAAAGAGAGCCTTTTTCACGCTGTTTACTCTGCCTGATTTCTCTTCACAGCTCTCCCTGATGCTGTGTTATATATCCACTTATCTGTTTATTTGTTTTCAGCTTCTTCACCAGAACTGAAAATCCGTTAAAGCAGGAGTTTAGTTCTGCTTTCTTCTTGACAGGAATGGTGGTTGTGAGACCAGGTTTTGGAACTGACTGCCTGAGTTTGCGTACTTCCCTCCCTTCTTGTAGGCTGGATGATGTTCAGCCAGATGCTTGGGCTCTGTCCATTTCCTCACCTGTAAAATGGAGATAATAATAAATGTTGAATGGTGGCCCCCAAAGATACACTCATGTGCTAATGACTGGACTCTATCTTTGCAGAGAATTCCATGGTGGTCCAGTAGTTAGGACTCAGTGCTTCCACTACAGGAGGCATGGGATCAATCCCTGAGGGGAACTAAGACCCAACATGCCTCATGGCACAGCCAAAAATAAGAAAAGAAAAGGGATCTCTACAGATGTATTAAGTTAAGGATTTGAGATGAGGTGTATTAAGTTAATACAGATGTATTAAGTTAAGGATTTGAGGATTTGAGATGATCTTGGATCATCTGGGTAGGTTCTAAATCTAATGACAAATATTCTTATAAAAGAAGAGAAAGGGAGATAGGTAAGGACATGATCCAACCCAGAAGTGACACATGTTGGTTCTGCTCAAAATTCATTGGCCAGAACTCATCACGTGGACCCAATTAATTACAAGGGGGCCAGGAAATGTGATTCTGCCTGGAATGGGGAGAACCGGAAATATTTGGAGAACAGCAGTCATGACTTAAACACATGGCATGGAAGGGTGGTCTGAAGAGAGATGAAGAACCCCCATCCCAACATTTGTGCCTGGGTGGATAAGAACCCTGTAAAGGAGATTATAAAGGTGGGGATGAGGTGGACTCTAAGACTTTTCTGTGTGTTGTTCTGATGGCTGCTACAGGCAGAGGAAAGGTGACCCGGAAAAGAGTCAGGAACTGAGTGATGAGAGCATGTAAATGGCCAGGCTGGAGATCTTCCCTCCTGATAGTCCATCCTCCCCAAGATCCCACTGCATTGGATAGGCTCAGGCTAGGAAGACAGAATCCACTCTAGGTATTACAACAGGAAGGGATTTAATGCTGGAAATCAGCCTGCAAAGCAACTGGAAGGGTTAGAGGAAGGCCTGCCAGCATCCAAGAAGGCAGCACCTACAGGAACCACGGACAATCGTTGCTGTTCAGTTGCTAAATCATTTCTGACTCTTTGCAGCTACATGGACTGCAGCACGCCAGGCTCCTCTGTCCTCCACTATCTCCCAGAGTTTGCTCAAATTCATGTCCATTGAGTTGGTGATGCTAAACATCTCATCTCTAAACATCTCATTCTCTGTTGCCCCCCTCTCCTCCTGTCTTCGATCTTTCCCAGCATCAGGGTCTTTTCTGATTAGTTGTCTCTTCACATCAGGTGGTCAAAATATTGGAGCCTCAGCTTCAGCAACAGCCATTCCAATGAATATTCAGGGTTGGTTTCCTTGAGGGTTGACTGGTTTGATCTCCTAGCAGTCCAAGCGACTCTCAAGAGTCTTCTCCAGCACCACAATTCAAAATCATCCATTCTTCAGCACTCAACCTTCTTTACAGTCCAACTCTCACATCCGTGCATGACTACTGGAAAAACTGTAGCTCTGACTATACGGATCTTTGTCGACAAAGTGCTATCTCTGCTTTTTCATATGCTGTCTAGGTTTGTCATAACTTTTCTTCCAAAGAGCAAGCGTCTTTTAATTTCATGGCTGCAGTCGCCGTCAGTAGTGTTTTTGGAGCCCAAGAAAATAAATTCTGTCACTGTTTCCAGTTTTCCCCCTTCTATTTGCCATGAAGTGATGGCACCGGATGCCATGATCTTAGTTTTTTGAATGTTGAGTTTCAAGCCAGCTGTTTCAACTCCCAGCCTCAACATTAAAGCAGGTGTTTGCAGGATGATGCCAGAAGAAACCTCACAACTGTCATTTGCAAGCGCTGAGTTGCTGCTTGCCATGGCCCAGAGCAGGGATGGCTTCTGTTTCTCTCCTGTCTCACCAATCTTGCATGAACACCTCTTCATTGTAGACTGCATTCTCCCTGCCAACAGTGGAGTTTTAAATGTGTAGTTCCCAGAGGTGCAGAGTCGCTAGCAGACCCCCCAGCCCACCCCAAAAAGGTGAAACATGGAGACAGTGACGGGAAGGATTCAGAGCAAGAACTTGGAAGTGATCCTGAGCCATGGTGGGGGTCGGACCCCACTCCAGATGTCCCAGACAGCCTCCTTATCCCATGAGGTTTTTCCTTCCCAGGTGTCTCTTAAATTGGGGTCTTCCCTACAAAAGCAACAAATACTGGGCAACAAGGTAGAGCCCTGGTGATGAAGGAGATGTTTAAAAGTAAAGAATGGAGCCATATTCATTGGTCAAAAGAAATGAGTTATCAGAGGACATGCAGGAAACTTAAATGTATTGCTGAGTGAAAGAAGCCAGTCTAAAAAGGCTGCAGACTCTGATTCCAGCTATATGACATTCTGGAAAAGGCAGAACTATAGAGGCAGTCCAAAGAAACTTGTTGCCAGGAGTTCTGGTGGAGTTGGGAGGAATGAGTAGGTGGAGCACAGGAGGGTTTCCAGGGCAGTGAAACTATTCTGTATGAAACTTTCATGGTGGATCTGTGAAATCTTGCAAGAGTGAACCCTAATGTCGACTGTGGACTTTAGTTAGTCATCAGTATTGGTTCATCAATTGCAACAAATGTACCACAGCAATGCAAGATGTTAATAATAGGAGAAATTGGCAGGAGAGATATGCAAACTGTCTACACTATTCATCCAGTTGTCCTATAAACGTAAAACTGCTCTACAAAATAAAATCTCCTGATTACAAAAAAAAAGTAGAGTGACTTCTTGGGGCTGAAACATGTCCCACTGTGCAGGTGTTCTCTGATGATCAGAAGGAGCTGACTGCTTGAGCTGCCATGAGTGTACTAGGCAGTGATCTTCCAACCCACTAGCAGTCATGAACTACTCACCTTGAGCAGAACTGAGGACTAGCCTGGCCTGCTTCTCTTATCCACCTCAGAGGTTTGTCTCCAGGATCTGGGCTCCCTTGGCAAGAACTATCTTGGCCTCTCCTATATTAGTAAGCAAACTGGACCTTAGTTTCACTATCTATAAGTGGAGATATAATATGTAGTTGTCAGGACAGCCTAGGTTATGCTACATAACAAGCGCAGATTGCTGAGCTATAAGGAGCTGTGTTTACAGGTTCCAGATACATTGTTTGTCAGTAGTCAAGAAAATGTGATTTTCAAAAAAGGATCAGTTATATACAGCAGGTCCAGGTTTGTAGCAGATAAGGGGGACAAGGCAGATATTTCCGAGTTTCCACTGTAGAAACAGAAGACCCAGAGAGGCAGACACTTTCATAAACATGGTTGCTTGCCCCCTGCCTGGAGCCAACCAAAGAGACTGAACAGTTTCAAACTCAGCCTCTCCCAGCATCCACCCTCCCAGTCCCAGAGCAAGCCCCATTCTGTTTTTCTCTCTGCCCCACATTCCTTCAGAGCTGGACGTTAATAAACTCATCACTGATGAGCAGGGAACACATCTGCTGAGGTTTTAATTACAGCAGAAAATTGGCCCAATTGGTATTTAATGTAGAGTAAGTATTGAGTTAACTGGTCAGGGCAGGAGTTGCTGAGGTTTGCATGGAGGTATCGTGAGCCCTGCCTGGCTAGGTATCCCTGGGAATCTCTGAGGGCAGGTGGGGGCATGGTTCTGGTTCTCTGGGGGCTTCAAGAGGACCTCGCAGGCCCTGGAAGAGGAAGGGAAGCAGGCTGGGTGAAAAAAAGACATTTTTAAAACCTCAGCTCAGAGCTCTGCTCTCTGGCCTTGGAAATTTTCTCCCCTGTTATATTTGATCACCAGCTCGTACAGGCAGCAGTAGAGGAAGGGTTGGGGCTCCCACAATGAAGGTTTAGGAGGTGGGGAATGAAGTGGAGGTCTGCTAGGACTGGAAGGATTGGGCCCCCAGAAGGTCAAGTTTACGCCAAATGAATTAAACTTTCTGAGTGAGGACTGGGGAGGAGAAAGCTCCCTGTCCTTTTATCCAGCCTCCTGTGTCTCCCCCAGAGGATGTAATAGAGGCAAACCTTCCAGGAGAGCCAGTGCTCTGAGAAAAAGAAATGAAAATCCCCAAACAATCAGAGGAAACAGGATAGGAGGAAACAACCCCGCCCAGAATCCACTGTGGTTCATGAACTTTCCATACATTCCGGTCCCCGGGATGACTGCATCTCACCCAGAGAGACAGTTTAGAAATCAGAGCAGAGTCCCTGGAGTCAGGTTGCCAAGACGCTATCTCTGACAGCGTCACTTACCAGCTGTGTGACTGAGAGCAAGTGACTTAAACTTTGCCTCAGTTTTCTTACCTGTAAAATGGGGGTGTAATTTCAAACCATTAGGCAAGACTAGGCCCGGCTGCAGAAACCAAAACACCCAATGTCTCAGTGGCTGAAAATCACAAAGTTTATTTCTCACTCATGTTTCATGTATGTTTTGGGTCACTGAGGGGAGACGTTGCACATCATAGTCATTAGTGGAGCATTCACATTCTGGAACATTCTGGAACATTTCTGGCTGTCGCACCAGAAGAAAATAAGAGCTTTGGAAGTTCCTGCACAGACAATTAGATGCTCTAGCATGGGAATAATGTGTGTCAGTTCCACTCGCAGCTCATTGGTTAGAACTAGTCACATGACCGCACCCACAAGATGGGCAGCAGCACTGGTTGTTGTGAGTCCATAATGAGTGTGAAGTGCTGAGGAGCAGGCCTGGCCCGTAGTGAGCACCCTGCGCGTGTTCCCATTTTTGTGTTTCAGCAGGAAAAGTGATTCCATTCAGATGCCTGTTGTCCTTCTGACACTGGTTGAGCAGGGTCAAGATGGACTAGTGGCCGGAAGCCTGGAAGGGACACTCCAGGTGTGCGCCAGGTGTGTCCCAGGGATGTCCAGTCACTGAGGTCCAGGTCAGGGCATACTTGTGCCTGATCCTGAGCCTGAACAAGACCAGAGAGTACCATCATGTATTCTGGGATGGGAAATGTGAGCTGGATCCTGTCCTGGGCCAACAGGCACCCCCAACCCTACAGACGCACCCCACCCCCACACTATCCATGCTACCTGGGCGAGGGCAAGTGCTCCTGTCGGCTCCAACCTGCAGCCCTGAACCTCCCGGAGGCAGGCGTCTGCCTCCCTCATTGTCCTTCATGTATCTGCCGACTGACATCCTTTTCTCTTGATTCACCTGGAACCGAGTCCTTTCACTCACTCAGTTCTCAGCCCAAATAGAGGAAGTGACAGATCACAGGTGAGGAAACAGGCTGTCAGAGGCAAAGTCACCCCCTCAGCGTCTGGCAGCAGAAAGGGATGGAGGCAGAATTCAAATCCAGGCTGCTCTGTCTACGCAGCTTGTCAAAATGTCACCAGGGACTTCCCTAGTGGTCCAGTGGTTAAGAATCCACCTGCCAATGTAGGGGACACGAGTACGATCGCTGGTTCGGGAAGATCCCACGTGCCGAGGAGCAACTAAGCCCTTGAGCCCCAATTACTGGAGCCCACGTGCCCTAGAACCCAAGCTCTGTAAGAGAAGCCACAGCCACGAGAAAGCTGAGCGCTACAGCTAGAGAGTAACCCCCACTCACCATAACTAGAGAAACTGTGTAACAAAGACCCAGCACAGCCAAAGAATAAAATTAATTCATTAATATTCTAAAAATGTCACCAGCCTGCCTTTCTGAGGCTGCCCTGTGTCCCCCACTAGCCCCCACGTGTCCCACCAGCCTCCCACAACCTTCCCCCCCAACCCAGCCCCTGAGAGCAGCAATCATGCAGAGGTACTGGTTTTCCCATCATCCAACCGGAGCCCCCTTCCAAAGTGGGAACTGAGGCCGCCTAGGCATCCAGGTAGCCCTCCAAAAGGTCAACATCACCCAAGGGCTCGAAAAGCACAGGCAACGCTAGTGAAAGTCCAGGCGCCCTCCATGGATGCAGCCTAATTACACCAACAGAGCCCAGCCAGGCAGCTCCTGGGCCAGGAGGCTTCCTCCAGCAGCTTCGGCTTCAAGGAGGCACCAGAGCCGTGCAGCTTGCCAGCTCTGAAATCCTCATCCAGCCCCTGTGGGAACGGTGGGAGGCCTTGGCCAGACCCAGGAGGGGCCCTTTACTTGGGCTTTGTAGCCACATCGGTGGATTCCCAGATGGGGAGAGGAACGGGCAGTATCCTGGCATGCTGGCAGACAGAGGGAAAGAAGTGCTCGCCTGCCCTTCCCAGGCGATTCCGTATAAATATATATATTTTTTTCCCCCACATATATATAAATATATATATATATATTTCCATATATATATAAATATATATTTTTTCCATATATATGTGTGTGTGTGTGTTTACACACAGACCACACTGCCCCTCCTCTGTTACAGGGGGCTGAGAAGCTCTCCCCACCTCGAAGCTTCCCAGGCTTGATTCCTGCAAGCTAAACCCTGCCTGGGGCCTCCCTGCCCAGAAAGGGCAGGAAAGGAGAGTTAAGGAGGATTTAGAGACCCGCCCACCTGCTGAGAGATTAGATGAGATCAATATACAGAGAGCTGGGCCAAGATCCCCTGGAGGGGCTCGTTAAGCCCCTTGACCCTGAGAGATAATTAACAGGCTTGCAGGGGTTGGGCCAGAGAACCACCCCACCCCCACCCAAGTATTCAAGCTGCCTCCAAAGCGAGGGCTGGAGTCCTGGCTCCCTCCTTACTCCTCCACACCAGCCCTCGGTTCCGAATCTGGGTCTTCCATCCAGGTATGCTCCTGGGCTGGTCTGGAGGGAATCATCCGAATAGTCACTGTCGTTTATTGGGTGCTTGCTGTGTGCCGCTACCTGTCGAAAGCTTTAGTTAGCTTCTCAGTTCTGACCACAATCTGGGAGCAGTCGCTAACACAGTATCTACTTTTCAGACGGGGCAGAGAAAAGTGAAGGAGCTTGTCCAAGGTCACATCACCAGTAAATGATGAAGACGTCCCTGGTCAGAGGATGCGATGGCTGGATGGCATCACCAACTCGGTGGAAGTGAGTTTGAGTAAACTCCGGGAGTTGGTGATGGACAGGGAAGCCTGGCGTGCTGCAGTCCATGTGGTCGCAAAGAGTCGGACATGACTGAATGACTGAACTGAACTCCCTGGTGGTCCAGTGATTAAGAATCCATCTGTCAATGCAGGGGACACGGGTTCTGTCCTTGGTCTGGGAAGACGCCATACTCCACAGGGCAACTAAGCCGGTGCACCACAACTTCTGAGCCTGCGCTCTAGAGCCCTTGAACCGCTACTACTGAGCCTGCACGCTGCAGCTACTGAAGTCCACGCGCCCAGGGCTGTGCTCCAAACAAAGGAAACTGCCTCAACGAGAAGCCAGGGCACCACAGCAGACAGTGGCCCCCACTCAAGGCAACTAGAGAAAGCCCATGAAGCAACAAACACCTAGTGCAACCAAAAATAAAAATAATTAATTAAAAAAAAAAAGTAAATGATGAATCTGGGATTCAAATCCAGGCCCTTGGGAGCCAAAGCTTGGGCCCCCACCCTTGTGAACTACAGTTTCTTTTACTTTCTCCCCATGCTCTTACCTGTTCCTAGGCTGCCGTGCTTTTTGCGATTTTGTGTCTGTTTTCGTAGTTTTCACACTGGCCTCCTCAAAAATTCAAGTTAATATTTAAGTGACAAGCACCATGCTAGACACTTGAAAGATACACCTTTCAGTAACCCTTATGATAACCCATTTTACAAGGTAACACCAATAACACCACCATACTGTCCCCAGTCATTTTTATGGCACCTTTAACCACTTAGAAGTCAAGTGAGCATCCAAATGAAAGGAAAAAGTAACTAGGCAATGAAGCACATACCACCAGCCAAAGCACATAACCCAGAAGGCCTATAAGCTCCAGGAAGATGGGGATCCTGTTAATCTTATCTTGAGAAGCATAAAGACCAGCATGGGGTGAGCGGTCAGTATATTTTTGTGGAGATGAATTGGACTCATGGTTGTGGCCCTGACTTATAGCCTATTTACTCATAGTTGAGACACAATAATAACTACCATAATAGTTGGTTATGTTAAAAGAGCAAAGGGAAGTAATCAAGGTGGACAAACCAGCAGTGATGAAGGCAAGAGATGGGAGGAAATCTTGCCTGTGCCTGGATTCCTTCTTTTGTAAAATGGGTTATCATAAGGGTTACTGAAAGGTGTATCTTTCAAGTGTCTAGCATGGTGCTTGTCACTTAAATATTAACTTGAATTTTTGAGGAGGCCAGTGTGAAAACTACGAAAACAGACACAAAATCGCAAAAAGCACAGCAGCCTAGGAACAACCTTGTGAGGTTTGAGGAGGGCTATTGAACAAGATCAGAACTTGTTTCCGCCACAAAAAGGAGGACTAAGATCCTGTTATTTACAGAAAGCCTAATGGGGATCTGAAAAACTACCCATAACATTGATATGAGTAACAAGAGCTGACATCCATCAGCTCTGGGGCATCTGTACCTCCCTGTAATTGAATGAAATGGGTACTATAATAATGCCATTTATAGAGAAGGAAATGGAAGCTCAGAAAAGTGAAGAAACTTCCCCAAAGTCACCCAGCATACAGTGGTCAGGTTGGGACAAGTCCCAGCTCTGTCTGACCCAAAATCCTGTCCTGAGAAAGATTAGAAGGATAAACACCTGAAGATCAACAGTGATTTCCTCAAGGCCAGAAGTTCGGGCAGAATTTATTGTCTTCTGCTATACACGCAGCGTGTTTCCTGCCTGTAATAAGAAAAAAGCCAAATATTTAAAAATTCTCCCTAAATATAGGTAAGAGGAAAGTTCACGAGGAAGAAGCCTCTTTGGTTAGGGTCCCCATGGGAAGGACAGGAAAGCCTGGTGTCCTGCAGTCCATGGGCTTGAAAAGGGTCAGACATGACTTAGTGACTGAACAACGACCGCTTGGAAAGCAGACTCTGAAATTTAGGGATGTGACCTGAGGTCTGTCATAAAGATTAAGGAAAGGCCCTCCCTGGCGGTCCAGTGGTCAGAGCTCCAAGCTTCCACTGCAGGGGGCACGATTGCAATTCCTGGTTGGGAAACTAAGATCCTGTAGGACTCATGGTGTAGCTAAAAAAAAAAAAAAAAAGCTTAAGGAAGCTGTAGGAAAAGTTCCTTCATGCAGCCTGGGGCCCTATGAGGTTGGGGAACCATTACCACCCCTGGGAGCAGTGGTTTCTGGTCAGGGGATTGACCAGTTTGCAGGACAGGCTTAGAGCTGTCCCCCCGCCTCTCCCATCCATCACTTACTGGGTACCTCCTGAATCCACCAGAAGCCAGAAGACCAGGGAGACTCTGATGCACTCCAGCATCCTGAGCGGGATGGAGGGGAATGAAAGTGGGTCTTTTATTTAATTTGGCTGAACCGGGTCTTAGTTGCAGCACATGGCATCTTTAGTTGAGGCATGCAGGATCTTTTAGCTGTGTCATATGAATTAGTTGAGCCATGTGGGATATAGTTCCCTGACCAGGGATCGAACCCAGGCCCTATGCATTGTGAGCCTGGAGTCTTAGCCACTGGACCACCAAGGGAGTCCTGAAAGTGGGTCTTGAAGGCCACATAGGAACTAATTTATCCTACCTCATATCCCCTCTGGAATGTAAAAGAGCAAGGGACAGGATCAGGAAGCCATCCAGACACAAGTCCTGAAGCAGCTGTGACTCTTAACATACAGGAAGTGAGAAGGAGGCAGAGGGCAGGCAGCCCTTCTTGTACCCTCAGTGGGGGCCATGGGTCCATTTTAGAGCTGTCAGCTTAGGTGGTTCAAGGGTCCAGGATTACTGAGAGTCTGGGGAATGCATTCATTTCCAAGAGTGCTCAAACCTCAGTTCCCTAATCCATGAAATGGGTATAATCATGGCTATGTCACAAAGTCACTGTGAGAGTTACCTACCTCATTACACATAAAAGGACCGGGAACATAAAAACAGTAATAGACTTTATTGAGTGACAGTTGTGTGCTACAAGTTGTTTAATCGCTTTTCCCGTGTTAATCCACTTAAGTCTCACAATAACACTATAAAGTAGGATTTAGAGATTCAGTTTTGTGAAAGTGGAAATAGGAAGGTTAAAGAATGAGCTGAGGCCTCACAGTGAGGCTGCTGGACCCTTGACCTTGCTTTACCAAATGCAGGGCTATTTCTACCCACCACCCCATAACTCCCATGGAAAAGAACAAATGAACAAATGGAAGAATGTCAGAGCTGGAGAAAGACTATATTTTCTTGGGCTTTTCTTGGAGCTGGTGGCGGGTGGGGGTGGGTGGCTAGTATAATAACCCAGGGAGCACATGTACCCATCCCTCTCCTTAAAAAAAAAAAAGTCTTTATTTATTTGGCTGCACTGGGTCTTAGATGGAGCATGCGGGATATTTGGTTGAGTCATGTGGGACCTAGTTCCCTGACCAGGAATCAAACCCAGACCCCTTGCAATGGGGGCTTGGAATCTTAGCCATTGGACCAACAGGGAAGTCATGTGGGACCAAGTTCCCTGACCAGGAATCAAACCCAGGCCCCTTGCGTTGGGAGCTTGGAATCTTAGCCATTGGACCAACAGGGAAGTCCCCTCCCTCTCTTCTTAACCACTGAGTTCCACTCAGACCTTTCTCTCCAAATCAGGGAGGGGTTTGGGGCAAAACTGGTAGGGGGAAGCATCTTTTTCAAGATCAGAGGAAGGGGGCTTCCCCTCTCCTGATTCCCATTTCACTTTTATGGGGGAAACCACCCCCCTCCATGCGATGAGATGAAGCAATGGTTCCTGGGGGCCTCATGGCCCCATTGCCATAGCAACCAGACTCACTGGCAGTTTCTGGTACAGAAACATTGCTTGGACCCACAGCTTGGGCTGGAGAAGTTTAGGGGTAGAAAAGAAACTTTAAGAGATTTCTTGTGCTCTGAGACTGGACCACTTACTCTCCAGGGCCAGTGGAGACTAGAAGTCCAAGTCCCAGGACATGGGGGAGAGGCACTCCCACCCTTGGACCTCCCTCCTGAATCTGGGGCAGCTGCTTAAATTTTCCAACTTTTGTCTGCACGGAAAACTGTTGTGAAACATCTGAGGAGGGAAGTGTCAGGATTCACTCAGCATATAGGTCACTTATAGCTCTAGGGGACTTTTGTTTTTCTCTTTTCCTTTTCTTCCCTTTGAATGAGGTATAATTTGCAGAAGGTAAAGTGATCAGATTTTGTTTCAGCTTGATTAATTTTTGTATGTCTATATCACCCAGCTGAAGAGAGGTCAGATCCATTCTTCCAGAAAGTTCCCTCACGCCCTTTCCTGGCAGTCAGTACTCCCCAATCCGACTCTGTCATCACAGGTTAGTTTTACTTGTGTTTGAAGTTCATGTAACTGGAACTGTGTGTCCTATTCTGTGTCTTGTGTCTTTCATGTTAAGTTCAACCTCAGGTGTTATTAGCCTGTTCTTTTGTTGTTGTTGTATAGTATTTTGCTGTAAGGATTACTCTGTTTACTTGCTCTACTGTTGATGGATATTTGAATTGTTTGCAATAATTGGTTACTGTGAATAAAGCTGCTATGATCATTCTTGTATGTGTCTTTTGGGAAACACAAGTTCAGTTGTCTGTTGGGTAAATACCCAGAACTGGTGGGTAGTTCAGGCAGGTGTTATGTGTAGTTTTAGGAGATAGTGCTAGTCTTCCAAAGTGGTTATAGCATTTCACGTTCCCACCAAGATTGCATCAAGGTTCCAGCTTCTCCACATTCTGTCCACAACACTTAGCATTAGCAGTTTTTCATTTTAGTCATTCTGGTGAGTGTGATATTTCATTGTGGCTTTATTTACATTTCTGTGATGACCAATGACACTAAGCATTTTCCCAAAGCTTATTAGCCATTTTGATAACTGTCATTTCAACTCTTCTATCAGTTTGGTCTTCTTGATTTGTAAGTACTCTTTATATATTCTGAATATGAGTCCTTTGTCAGATATCAGTTCAGTTCAGTTGCTCAGTGTCCGACTCTTTGTGACCCCATGGACTGCAGCACGCCAGACTTCCCTGTCCAACATCAACTCCCAGAGCTTGCTCAAATTCATGTCCATCAAGTCGTTGATACCATGCAACCATCTCATCATCTGTCGCCCCCTCCTCCTCCTACTGCAAATTTCTTCCTTCTGGAAGAACAAGTCCTACTCCGAATTTTCTCCCCAGGTTCTGGGCTGGGAGTGACCACAAGAACAAGATTATCCTTTCCCAGTTCCATCAGCATGAAGAAGGCAGGTGCCCTGGTTTATTGAATACCTGTGACATGTCAAGGACTTTACATCAGTGAAGTGAAAAGTGAAAGTGCTAGTTGCTCAGCTGCGTCCAACTCTTTGGGACCCGATGGACTGTAACCCACCAGGCTCCCCTGTTTATGGAATTCTCCAGGCAAGAATACTAGAGTGGATTGCCATTTCCTTCCTCAGGGGATCTTCCTTACGCAGGGATAGAACCTGGGTCCCCTGCATTGCAGGCAGATTCTTTACCATCTGAGCCACCAGGGAAGCCCAAAATCAACAGGCCCGCTGGGATATGAACCCAGGGTTTCCTGTTTACATCAGTCATACCCTTAAATTGTCACAATATTCTTATTCATTTAACTCACTTATTAAACACATATCTGAAAATTGAACAGGCGTCAGAAATTGTTGGACACAATGAGAAGAGTCAGGGTCTAAAAAAGAGACTGTGTTCCAGTGGCAAGTGGTGAGGCATACTGTACACATGAAAATACAAAACCAAGGCAGGATCAGAGGGTGGAGGGTGCCGGAAAAGTGGTGGATGCAGAGCAACTGGGGGTGGTGGGGAAGATCCCATGGAGATGAGATGGAGCCGGGGGTTGAAGATGAAAGAGGAACCAGCCATGTAAAATCTAGGGGGAACAGTGCTTCCAGAGGTGGGGGAACAGCTAGCACAAAGGCTCAGTGGGGCTGAAGTGGAGTAAGAAATGGGAGAGGGATACAGAAGAGGTTGAGTGAAGGATTTGGATTGAATCTAAGAGCTGTGGGGATGGACTGCAGCGTCCTGAATACTCAGTCCTGACAGGAGAGAAGGCTGAAGCAGGGACTTCAAGGCAGAGGCAACTGTGATAAGCCAAGTAATCCTGACAGGGACAGGACAAGGGTGTGGGACACAGAAATGGGAAGAAGTAAGTGAATTCAGGTTCTATTTGAAGATGGTTATTATGGACAGAGGAGCCTGGCAGGCTAAGGTCCATAGGGTCGCAAAAAGTCAGACACAACTGAAGCAACTTAGCATGCACGCACATTATCATCCACAACTTGGAGGGAACAGAATCTCAGAGAGGTCAAGTGACTTGCCCAAGGTCACCCAGCTCAGAAATGGGGAACAGGGAAGAAAATTCAAGCCTGACTTGTCAATTATATGAAAGACTTCAGGTTGTCAATCACATGAAAGATGTCAGGTTGTGGGCGGAGTGACCTCAGGAGACCCAGAGGTGGGGATCCAGGGTGCTGGTGGGGTAGGGGAGGGGGCCTCAGATCCAGAAAATCTACCTGTCCTTAATTTGTACCCTACTTGTCCCTGGACTGCAGGGCTGGTAAGCGGCAAGCTGCAAATTGAACGGAGACCTAGTGACCAGACGTATCAGAGGTGATCCAAACTAGTCTGGACCCCGTACACCCCATTCAGAGATGACAGGGTCCATGGGTCCTCAGAGACCCTGCAAGTCCCGCCTGATCCTTGTCGGGAGGGGGATGTTGGGCGCTGCGGCTGCCAGCCCATTAGCACCAACGTCATTATCCTAGATTTATGTGTATTATTCTTCTCCCCGCACTCCAACCCCCAGTAGCTCCAGCATCTCCCCTGGCTGCAAACTAGACTCCCCCGGAAACAGCCGGGGAGCTGCCGGCTTCGCGGTCATTAGCACGCAGGAGAGGGGGTGTGCGGGGAGGGAGCAGTCAGCACGAGGAGCGGAGTACGGGGAGAGGAGAGAGGATGAGGGAGGCAGCAAACGGAAAGGATGGAGTGAGGTAGCAAGATGGAAGGGAAGAGGGGAAGGAAACTGGGCCGGGAGGGGAGGGCGAGCCGCGGCGGGTTCCGCGCGCGGGGCACGTGTCCCAGACGGCGTGGCAGCGGAAAGCGGGCCCGGGGGCAACCCGGTCTCCAGAGCCCTTTCCGGCCAGTGCCGAGGGGCTCCGTCAGTTCAGGAGTTACTGGAAAGCCAGAAGCCCGAAACCCCTTCTTCTAGGAACCAACGCCCCAAGCTGGCGGCCGGGTGCCCGGCGGCCCCACGGCCGAGCGAGCCCACCTGCGGGGGCTGCCCCTCGAGAGCCCCAGCCTCCGGGTGGTGGCGGCCGAGGCCCCTCCATTCCGCGGGAAATCGAGGCCGCGTTCATGGGAGACCTCCAGGCCGGGGGCAGGCGGCGCTTCATAAAAGGTGCATTGTTTCGGTTGCGCGCGCTCCGCCCCGGCGCCCCGCAAGATGGCGGCGGCCCCGGCGGAGGGGGCGCGGAGCCGAGCCCGCCGGCCCGGAGAGGGGCGCAGGCGCGGGGAGGGCGGCCTCCCGCTGCTATGCTGGGGGAGGGGGAGAGACGGGGGGGGAGGGAGGGGGAGAGACGGGGGGGGAGGGAGGGGGAGAGACGGGGGGGGGAGGGAGGGGGAGAGACGGGGGGGGAGGGAGGGGGAGAGACGGGGGGGCAGGGAGGGGAAGAGACGGGGGGGAGGGAGGGGAGGGGAAGGGGTGGGGGGAGCGGGAGGGAGGGGCTGGGAGCGAAGCCGAGGCGGGAGCGGGGCCGGCGGGCTCCGGGGCTGCGGGAGGGCGGTGCTGCGCGGGTGCTGCCGGCTGGGAACCGGAAGGAGGGGAAGAAAGGCGGCGCCGAGAGGGACGGGAGAGCGAGCCGGGGAAGGGGTGGGAGAGAGGCTGGGAGAGGCGAGGAGCGGGAGGGCAGGGGGCCGGGAAGGGAGGCGAGCTGGAGTGCGAGGGGCGAGGGACGGGGGGCGTCAAAGAGCACGGGAGCAGGAGGCAGTGGGGCGCCTGGACCGGAGGGAAGGGCCACCCCACCCCACCTCTAGCTGTCGCGGGGCTCCTCCCCGCCTCCAGCCCAGGCCCCCCGCTGGCTCACTGCAGGTTCCCTCGCACTGCACCCCCAGACTCGAGCCTAGGAGCCCCCCCTTCATGGAGGTGGCTGCAACCCCATTGGCCTGTCTCCTAACCCTCTTCTTGTCCTGGCACCAGGGGAGGCAAACTAAGAGGGAACAACCTCCTCCATCCATCTCTCTCTGGGCATCCTGCCCTGCCCAGGGACTGGCATGGGGCAATACCCGCAGTGTCCCCCAACTCAAGGCCTCCAGGGTTGACTCCAGAGAGCCCCGTTTCCTTAGCAGGAAGGAGGTTTGGGTACATCTGCAGCCATCCTACCTTCTGGAGAGGCATGCCCAGGTTCCAGAGAGGGGAAACTGCGGCAGAAGAGAGCCAAAGTCACAGTATGGACCGCCTCACCCCTCCCAAGGGTCCCACCCTTGGTGACACCCCCCCCCGAACCCCCTCCCCGGCTCCTGGCCTACTCCCCGTCCTCCGTGGCAACCACGGTGAGAGTTTCAAGCCCCCCTCCGCCTCTTCCAACCTTCCTGCTTCACCATAGGGGAGCTCCCAAACGCCTGAAAATATCTTTAAATTAGGAAAAAGAGCTAAGCCGCCAGGGTCCTTTGGTCTGTTAAAGGAGGAGCAAAGGCCACGGGCGCCCCCTTCCACCCCCCCTTTCTCTGGTTTTGCATTTGAAGCCCAGACAGCGGATCCAGCTGGAACAATGACGGGGGCCTGCCCAGCCAACCCCAGCTGCTTCCTTTTCAGTGGCCCTGCGCCCCCTGCCAGGTGTGCCAAAATTAGAATGGCTCCCTTCTCCGGCCCTTTTCATCCCCCTCTCCCCCTCTGTCCCCCTCCCCTTCCCCCCGGGGGCTCCTGGGGTTTCCGAGGCACTAATGAAGCTCACATCCCTGCCTTTTCTTTAAGCAGATCCTGCCTGGGGGAACTGGAGTCTGGGTCCAGGATGGAAATCTGCCCTTGAAGAACTGCCCCCAGCGATGGATTCCAGTGCTATGCTCCCTGCAGCACCTTCCCTACCCCATTCCCTACTCCTCAAGTCCCTCTAGATCCTGGTGACATCCACCTCCTCCAGGCAGCCCTCCCGGCCTGCTGGCACTTGCTCCCTACTGTTTCCCATGGGGTCGGACAGTGGGATCTGACTGCCTAGGTTCAGATCCGGGCCTCACCTCTTTCTGCCTCTATTTCCCCCCTGGCAGCTTGGTTAACCATTCAGAGCCTCAGTGTCCCCATCTTCAAAGAGGGTAGCTTTGAAAACCTATGTCATGAGACTTTTATAATGCTGAAAGGTAATAGGTGCAAACTGGGTAGAAGAATCTCTAGGCCTGTTGCTAGAGCCACACCGGCCCCTCATGCATGCTAAGTTGCTTCAGTGGTGTCCGATTCTTTGTGACCCTATGGACTGTAGCCCACTAGGCTTCTCTGTCCATGGGGATTCTCCAGGCAAGAATACAGGAGTGGGTTGCCATGTCCTCCTCCAGGGGATCTTCCCGACCCAGGGATCAAACTCAAGTCTCTTAGGTCTCCTGCATTGGCAGGGAGGTCCTTTACCACTAGCGTCACTTGGGAAGCCCTTATACTGGCCCCTCACTAAACCCCAAACACACCCTACCTCTAGGCTTCCTACTGGGTGTTCCTTCTGGATGTCCCCACTGCTCCCTCCTCCCTTTATTCACATCTGTGCTAGCCTGCCACCTCCTCAGAAGGACCTTCCCAAGCCATCACCAGGTGGTTTGCCATCACTTGTTTTATCACCACCTGACATTATGTTACTTACCTGCACTTAGGCTCTGCAACTCAGGGGCCCTGGCTTCACAGTTACTGGCTGTGTGATCTTGGGCATGTTACTTCTCTGAGCTTCAATCCCCTCATTTTTAAAATAGGGATAGTAATGAAACCAGTCTCATACAACTGTTAGGTGAATAAGTGACTTAGCAGATGGAAAACCTTCAGAACAGTGCATGGCCCACACTAGGTGGTATTCCCCAAACTAATTTTATTTCTATTATTTTTGACTACCCTCTCTCCTTCTCTCTCAGCCCCACCCCCAACTAGAATGTTTGCCGTCCTGAGGGCTAATACTTCAGGGGGCAGTCTTTGTTTTATTCACTGCTCTATTCTCAGTACCCAAATGACGTGCTATCTAATAGATGCTCAATACTCAGTACTTGTTTGTTAAATGAATAAAAGAGGTTCTACTGGACCTGTCCGAGTCTCAGTTTTCTCATCTGTAAAATGGGATAATAGCACGTACTTCACAGATGTTGAGGATTTCATGAAATAAGCGTTATTACTATTTTTTGCAGTAATTCAGTGAGTCTACAAACATACCTAGTATTAATAGTGCACAATGTAATTGGGTATTATATATGTAATTATATATCATATATGTATAATTGTGTATCATATAATATTGTATATAATATATAATTCTAGATCTAGTTCAGTTCAGTTTAGTTGCTCAGTCATGTCCGACTCTTTGCGACCCCATGAATTGCAGCACACCAGGCCTCCCTGTCCATCACCAACTCCTGGAGTTCACTCAAACTCATGTCCGTCTAGTCGATGGTGCCATCCAGCCATCTCATTCTCTGTTGTCCCCTCCTCCTCCTGCCCCCAATCCCTCCCAGCGTCAGGGTATTTTCCAATGAGTCAACTCTTCGCATGAGGGGGTCAAAGTATTGGAGTTTCAGCTTTAGCATCAGTCCTTCCAATGAACACCCAGGACTGATCTCCTTTAGAATGGACTGGTTGGACCTCCTTGCAGTCCAAGGGACTCTCAAGAGTCTTCTCCAACACCATAGTTCAAAAGCGTCAATTCTTCAGTGCTCAGCTTTCTTCACAGTCCAACTCTCACATCCATACATGACCACTGGAAAAACCATAGCCTTGACTAGACAGACCTTTGTTAGCAAAATAATGTCTCTGCTTTTTAATATGCTATCTAGGTTGGTCATAACTTTCCTTCCAAGGAGTAAGCATCTTTTAATTTCATGGCTGCAATCAGCATCTGCAGTGATTTTGGAGCCCCCCAAAAATAAAGTCAGCCACTATTTCCACTGTTTTCCCATCTATTTCCCATGAAGTGATGGGACCAGATACCATGATCTTAGTTTTCTGAATGCTGAACTTTAAGTCAACTTTTTCACTCTCTTTCACTTTCATCAAGAGGCTTTTTAATTCCGCTTCACTTTCTGCCATAAGGGTGGTGTCATCTGCATATCTGAGGTTATTGATATTTCTCCCAGCAATCTTGATTCCAGCTTGTGCTTCTTCCAGCCCAGCGTTTCTCATTATGTACTCTGCGTATAAGGCAGGGAGAATTATGAGAGATACCTTTTATTGCCTCCAACACTCTTGGTTTCTTCCTTTGCTAACAGAGTATTTGCTCTGAGTGGCTGGCAGATTCCCTGTTCTATGCTTCCCTTGCTTCTCATTGGCCATAAGTGTGGCTGAGTGACACATTTCTAGCCAATAAGACCCAAGCCAAAGTTGTCTGAGGGGTTCAGGGAAGGATGAGCATATCATATGAGCCTCCATTGCGTATTCACAGAAGGCAATGGCAACCCACTCCAGTACTCTTGCCTGGAAAATCCCGTGGACGGAGGAGCCTGGTAGCGACCATGGGGTCGCTAACAGTCGGACACGACTGAGTGACTTCATTTTCACTTTTCACTTTCATGCATTGGAGAAGGAAATGGCAACTCATTCCAGTGTTCTTGCCTGGAGAATCCCAGGGACGGGGGAGCCTGGTGGGCTGCCGTCTATGGGGTCGCACAGAGTCGGACACGACTGAAGCGACTTAGCAGCAGCAGCAGCCATTGCCTTATATATAAAATGCTTAACAACAGCAATGAGCTGGGGTGAAGCTCACACAACTGATCTAGAGGGATATCTAGGTGACCATGGGAATCTAACTGGTGCTAGCCTTTGGTTTCCAGCAGCACCAAACTCCAGATTGTCTGGTGAGAAAAAAACAACTTTTTGTTTAAGCCACTGCTGTTCAGGTATTTTTATATTTGCAGCCCAATGTATTCCCATATAATGACACTGATTTTTTCTGGATCTCCAAAAATACTCAGGATAGGGTTTTGTTTAGTCACTAAGTCATATCTGACTCTTTGCAACCCCATGGACTGTAGCCTGCCAGGCTCCTCTGTCCATGGGGTTTTCCAGGTAAGAATACTGGAGTGGGTTGCCATTTCCTCCTCCAGGGGAGCTTCCCAACCTAGGGCTTGAACCTATGTCTCCTGCATTGGCAGGCAGATTCTTTACCACTGAGCCACCAGGGATAGGGTAGCTATTTATTAACATTTTTATGTTAACAAAATATAGATTGAGGCTCAGGCACTGCAACATTAAAAAAAAAAGGAGAAGTGTATGCATTTAACTGGGCCCCTGTGCAGCCCAGGAAGAGGTGACAAAAAACAGTCTATAAGGGAGGGAGAGTGTTACAAGGTAAATTGTGTCCCCCCTCAAAAAAAAAAAAAAATGTTAAAGTCCTAACTCCCAGTACCTCCGAATGCAACCTGATTTGGAAAGAAGGTTGCTGCAGATGTGTTTAGTTAAAATGATGTCATAACTGGAGTCAGGTGGGACCTTAATGCAATATGACTGAATTATACATTTCTTCTAAGGAAAGAGACAGACACACGACAGGAGAATGGTACATGGTGATGGAGAAAGACTGGAGTGGATGTGTCTACAAGCCAAGGAATGCCAAGGATGGCTGACAACTACTAGAAGCTGGGAAAGGCATGGAGAGAGCCTCCCCTAGAGACCTCAGAGAGAGCGGGGCCCTGCTGACACCTTGATTTCAGAGTTCTGACCTCCAGAACTGTGAGATGATATATTTCTTTTAAAAAATTTTTGCTACTTATTTGTGGCTGCAGCGAGTCTTCGTTGCTGCACGTTTTCTCTAGTTGGGGCGAGTGGGGGCTGCTCTCTGCGGCAGTGCCCCAGCTGCTCATTGGGGTGGCTTCAGCTCCTGAGAGTGTTAGTGGCTCAGTCATGTCCGACTCTTTGTGACCCCATGAACTGTAGCCCTTCAGGTGCCGATGTCCATGGAACTCTCCAGGCAAGAATACTGGAGTGGGCAGCGATGCCCTTCTCCAGGGGATCTTCCTGACACAGGAATCAAACCAGGGTCTCCTGCATTTCAGGCAGATTCTTTACTGTCTGAGCCACCAGGGAAGGCTTTCAGCTCAATGACTTGGAGCAAATCTTTTGCCCACTCCTGGCTTTTGCTAAGCAGCACTCTCTGCAGTCCCAAGGCATAAAGGTAGACATCAGGGGTCGTCTGTCTATGGACATGGCATCATTTCACATACTGCAAAGCCCTTCCAGCCTTCCAGAATCTCCCTAGGCAGAATTAATGCATTCCTCAGTGCAGGGTTGGGTGGCTGCTGTCATTACTGAGAATTTAAGGCTATTGATGTCCTTGTTTCTCCAGCAAGTCAAGAACCTCCCTGAGAGCAAGAAATGGCCTTTCATTGATGCAGCCCAGCACGACAGAACTATCTTCCGGTAAAAAACAAAGGGGTGTCACTCCATTTAGGCGCACAGGCACTCAGTAATGTCCATCTGGTCAAAAGCAAGAGAGGTTACGTGTGTGACACAATCTCAGTGAAGACCGCAGTGCTGCTGTTGAAGCTCTCTGGGTTCAAATCCCAGTCCCACCTAGGTCTGGCTGAATCAATTGTAACTGAGTGACTTTGTTGCTCTGTGCCTCAGTTTCTCTGACTGTGAAGTGGGGAATAGTGGCAATCCTACCTGGTTGGACCATTTCAAGGATTATGTCTTTTTTAAAAATTGAAGTAAAATTGCTTTAGGGCTTCCCTGGTGGCTCAGTGGCAAAGAATCCACCAGCAATGCAAGAGATGTGGGTTCAGTTCCTGGGTTGGGAAGATCCCCCTGGAGGAGAGCATGACAACCCACTCCAGTATTCTTGCCTAGAAAACCCCATGGACAAGAGGAACCTGGTGGGCTATAGTTCATAGGGTTGAAAAAAGTCAACATAACTGAGCGACTGAGCACAGCACACACACACATAACTGTTTTACAATTCTGTGTTAGTTTCAGGTATATAGCAAAGTGAATCGGTTATACATACACATATATCCACTCTCTTTTAGATTCTCTTCCCATACAGGTTATTACAGAGTATCAAGTAGTTCCCTGTGCTATACAGTAGGTCCTTATTTTTTATCTATTTTATATACAGTGCGTGCTGTGATTCATGGGGTCGCGGAGAGTCGGACACAACTGAGCGACTGAACTGAACTGAACTGTGTATATGATGGATTAAACCTTTAATCCATTTGAGTTCATTTTTCCAGTGATGTAAGAAAGGGATCTGGCTTCATTCTTTCACATGTGAATATCCAGTCTTCCCAGAACCATTTATTGAAGGGACTACCTTTTCTCTATTGAGTCTTCTTGGCTCCTCTGTCAAATATTAGTTGACCAGATATGTATGAGTTTACTTCTAGGCCTCTTGATTCCATCCTACTGGTCTGCGTGTCTCTTTTTTAATGCCAATTCTATACTGTTTTGATTACTGTTGCTTTGTAATATAGTGTGAAAATAAGACGTTTGATGCCTCCGGCTTTGTTCTTGCTCCCTTCAAGGATTAAATGAGATCATACCTGTCAGATCCTCAGAAGTTAGATGCACAGTAAGTGCGTAATGAGTTGGTTCCACACGTGAGTGCACAGCACTGGCAGAGTGTGTGCATGGAGAAGGACATGAGGCCAGCAAGCTGGCCCCCAGGGCCATACAGTCAGTGCCAGCGGACTGAGAACTCTTCCCTTACATCATTTGCTTCCTTATGCAGGTACAGGAAGGGAAAGGGGCTCACCGGGGGTGATGCGGAATCCAGTCCAGCCTGACTTGACACTTTACTCCATCATTACTGAGCAACTACTGTATGCCAGGGTCTGATTTATGATACAAAAGCCTCTTAGCAATAGAGAATAAGCTGGATGGAGACTGATGGGGAGGAGGGACTCCTGCTTTGATGAAAGTAAAAGACAAGGCTAGCTTGACATGAGCTAGTGGCAGTTCGAGTGGGGAAACGTCTATGGATTCAAGATAGGTTTTGGAGTTTGAATTGGCAGGGCTTGCAAATGGACTGGATATAAAATGTGAGAGAAGGGGAAGTCTAGTGTGATCAAGTGGATGGTTTACCAGTTACTATTTTGTGATTTACATATTTATTTGGTTTTGATTCTGCTGGATCTTTGCTGTTGCATGGGCTTTTTCTCTAGTTACAGTGTGTGGGCTTCTCATTGCAGTGGCTTCTCTTGTTGTGGAGAAGAGGCCTTCTCTAGGGCACCTGGGCTCCAGCAGTTGTGGCTCCGAGGCTCTAGAGCGCAGCCTCAGTAGTTGTGGAGCACAGGCTTAGTTGCTCTTGGGATCTTTCCAGATCAGGGATCAAACCCATGTCTCCTGCATTGGCAGGTGGGTTCTTTACTACTGAGTCACCCAGGGAGCCCTGTTTTTTTTTTTTTTTTTAAATGATGCTTTTTCTATTGTAGAAAAAAAATTTATTTGGCTGTGCCACATCTTAGTTGCAGCACACAGGACCCTTGTTGCCGCCTGCGGGCTCTTTAGTTGCAGTGCATGGGATCTAGTTCCCCAACTAGGGGTTGCTTTGGGAACTCCAAGTCTTAACCACTGGACCACCAGGGAAGTCCCACCAGCAACTGTTTATGTGCCTTCCCCCATGTCCCTGTGGCACTCAGCATTACCACATAACAGATTATCCCCAACCTAGTGGCCTAAAACAGCGTGCACTTGTTATTTGACAGTTTATGCAGCTTAGGAATCCAGGTGTGGCTTAGTTGGGTCGCTCTGAGTCTCTCACACAAATGCAACTAAGATGGTGGCTGTGGCCATGGTCTCATCGGAAGGACTGACTGGGGAGGACCCACGTCCAAGCTCACTCTTTGTTGGCAGGATTCAGTCCCTCACTGGCTGTTGGTCGGAGGCCTCCTTCAACGCCTCGCGGTGTGGGCCTCTCCACAGAGCAGCTCACAGCATGATAGCTGGCTTTCCTCAGAATGAGCAAGAGAGAGTGAGGAGATACCCCAAACGGAAGTCATTGAGTTTTGGTAACTTAGTCTTGGAAGGGCTATCCCATCACCTTTGCCACATTCTTTTTTTTTTAAGATTTTTTTTTTAATGTGTACCATTTTTCAAGTCTTTATTGAATTGGTTATAATATTCCTCTTGTTTTATGTTTTGATTTTGGCCACAAGGGATGTGGGATCTTACGTCCCCAATCAGGGATCGAACCTGCACTCCCTACACTGGAAGGCAAAGTCTTAACCACTGGACCATCAGGGAATTCCCGCCTTTGCCACATTCTGTTGGTTAAAAGCAAGTCATAGAGCCCCATCCACACTCAAGGAGAAGGAGTCACACAAGAGTGTGGGTTGATGGGAGGCCTTTAGAGATTGCACTGTGCGCATCGGTCCAATGGCTACATATCACCAGCACCCGCAACTCTGCCTGGCAGCTTCCTCTGGCTGCAGAGGCAGCTCAGACCCGCCTGGGTGTAACCAGACATTCCAGAGAATCCATTCCTTCAACCAAAGAACACACCCCAGCTCCCTCAACCCTCAATGAGATGACTCTGAGGGGCAGGTGCCACAGGTCTCCGGGGAGTGGGGAGAATTAAGTCCTAGGTGTTCCAGTATAACCTGCTCATGAATATGCTCTTTCTAAAAATTTCTTTATTTTTAGGGGTGGGATGGGGAGGGAAATGGGAGGGAGGTTCAAAAGGGAGGGGATATATGTATACCTATGGCTGATTCATGTTGAGGTTTGACAGAAACAGCAAAATTCTGTAAAGCAATTATCCTTCAATAAAAAAAATAATTAATTAATTAAAAAATTTTATTTGTTTTTGACTGCACTGGGTCTTCGTTGCAGCTCAAGGGCTCTTCGTGGCTGCTCGAGGGCTTTTTCCAGTTGCAGCCAGCAAGGGTACTCTCTAGTTGCGACATGTGGGCTTCTCATTGTGGTGGCTTCTCTTGTGGAGCACAGGCTCTAGGGCACACAGCCTTTGGTAGTTGCTGCCCGTGGGCTCAGTAGTTGTGGTACACCGTCTTAGTTGCCCCTCAGCGTATGGGGTCTTCCCAGACCAGGAAGGAGCCTGGTGTCCACTGCATTACAAGACAGATTCTTAACCACTGGGCCACCTGGGAAGCCCGACACTCTTTAAAACAAACAAACAAATAAACATTTATTTATTTAAAGTGATTGTGTGGGGTCTTAGTTGCAGCATGCAAGCTTAGTTGCCCTTTGGTAGGTGGGATCTTAATTCCCCAACCAGGGATCAAACCCACATGCCCTGCATTGGAAGGCTGATTCTTAACCACTGGACCACCAGGGACGTCCCCATCAATACACTCTCTTCTGGGTTCCCTCCCTCCCCTATCTCCCCCCCACCTCCCCTGCCAGTGCTTCCTGCAGTCACCTTCCAGGTAAATCACTTGTACTCAAATCAAGGTGTCTCAGAGCTCATTGTGGAGAACACAGCTATGTTTGCTTCCTCGGGCTGCTGTAATAAATGACCACAAATTTGGTGGCTTAAGAAAAAAGGATTGTATTGTCTTATAGTTCTGGAGGCTAGAAATCCGAGTTCAAGGTGTGAGGAGGACTGTTCTCCCTCTGAAGGCTCTAGGGGAGAATCCTTCCTTTCGTATTTCCTGGCTTTTGGTAGCTGCCAGCCATCCTTGGCTTTCTTGGGCTTGCAGCTGCATCAGCCGTCTCTACCTCCATCTTTCCCTCTGTGTGTCTTTGCCTTCTCTTAGAACGATGCCTCATCATTGGATTTAGAGCCCACCCTAGGTGGCTCAGACAGTAGAAATCTGCCCGCAATGCAGGAGACCTGGGTTTGATCCCTGGATTGGGAAGATCCCCTGGAGGAGGGAATGGTTACCCACTCCAGTATTCTAGCCTGGAGAATTCCATGGACAGAGGAGCCTGTTGGGCTACAGTCTATGGGTTGAAAAGAGTCAGACACAACAGCATCTAACACTTTCATTAGGTCCAATACATACCATCTCAAGATCTTTGGCTAACGACATATGCAAAGACCTTATTTCCAAATAAGGTAACATTCTGAGGTTCCAGCTGAACGTGAATTGGGAGGCATTGTAGTTCAGTCGCTAAGTCGTGTCCGACTCTTGCGACCCCATGGACTGCAGCACATCAGACTTCCCTGTCCTTCACTATCTCCTGGAGTTTGCTCAAACTCCTGTCCATTGAGTTGGTGATACCATCCAACCATGGCATCCTGTGTCACCCGCTTCTCCCCCTGCCCTCAATCTTTCCCAGCATCAGGGCCTTTTCCAATGAGTCGACTCTTCACGTCAAGTGGCCAAAGTATTGGAGTTTCAGCATCAGTCCTTCCAGTGAATATCCAGGGTTGATTTCCTTTAGGATTGACTGGTTTGATCTCCTTGCTGTCCAAGGGACCCTCAAGAGTTTTCTCCAGCACCACAATTCAAAAGCATCAATTCTTCAGCACATTATTGGGAGTGTTATTCCACCCATTACATAATGGAGAACAGTGGTGCTGCCATTAACTGAGATGGGGAAGATAGGAGAGGTGCAGGTTTGGGGTGAGTAGAGGGATCAAGAGTTGTGTTTCGGGACTTCACTGGTGGTCCAGTGGTTAAGAATCCACCTTCGAATGCAGAGGACATGGGTTCGATTACTGGTCCGGGAAGATTCCACATGCTGTGGAGCAACTAAACCCATGCCCCACAACTGCTGAGCCCTTGCTCTACAGCCGGGGAGCCACAACTACTGAAGCCCATGCATCACAACGAGAGATTAGCCCCCACTTGCTGCAACTAGAGAAAGCCCATGTGCAGCAACAAAGGCCCAGAGCGGCCCAAAACACACAAATAAATAATAATTTTTCTAAAATGAGCTCAGTTTCAGACATGATACCTGGGCATACCCATCAGGTTTCCAAGTGCAGACACCCAGGGAGGCAGCTGAAGGTCAGTGGAGAGGCCCAAGCTGGAGCTGTCATTGGAAGATACCATTGTTAGATACAAGTGGCATTTAACTCCTCAAGGCTGGTCAAGATCCCCAGGGAGCTGACTGGAAGTAGACACAGGAATAAAGACGGCAAGCCCCATGGCTCTCTCTCCAACATTAAGGACAAGGGATGAGGAGGAATCAGCAGAAGACAATGAGCAGGGGCAGCCAGGGAGGTGGAAGCAGGACTGGGGGAGCACAGCATCTCGGAGGCTGAGAAAACACCCTTGAATTCAGCAGGATGGAGCCCCTTCCTTAGCTGCTGCTGCTGCTGCTGTGTCACCTCAGTCGTGTCCGACTCTGTGTGACCCCATAGACAGAAGCCCACCAGGGTCCCCCGTCCCTGGGATTCTCCAGGCAAGAACACTGGAGTGGGTTGCCACCTCCTTCTCCAATGTGTGAAAGTGAAAAGTGAAAGTGAAGTCGCTCAGTCGTGTCCGACCCCCAGCGACCACACGGACTGCAGCCCACCAGGCTCCCCCATCCATGGGATTTTCTAGGCAAGAGTACTGGAGTGGCTTGCCATTGCCTTCTCCGCTTCCTTAGCTGGGCAGGGGCAAAAAGCCAACTGGAGCAGGAAGGAGAGGGGATGAGAAGGGGAGGATCCGGAGCTGGGGAGGAGAGACAGCTCTTGGAATGATTTGCTGGGGACAGTGATTGTATTTGGGCTTCCCAGGTGGCATTAGCGGGAAAGCATCCACCTACCAATGCAGGAGACGTAAGAGATGCAGGTTTGATCCCTGGGTCTGGAAGATCCCCTGGAGGAGGGCATGGCAACCCACTCCTATATTCTTGCCTGCAGAATCCCATGGACAGAGAAGTGTTTGTTGCCGGTGGCTGCTGTAACAAATAGTCATGGTCTGGGAGGCTTAAATACCACAGGAAACAAAAACAAAGCAAAACCAGGACTTCCTGGTGGCCCAGTGGTTAAGAATCTGCCTTGCAATGCAGGGGATGGACGGGAGCTCAATCCCCAGTTGGGGTACTAAGATTCCACATGCTGTGGGGCAACTAAGCCTGCATGCTGCAACTACTGAAGCCCAAACGCTTTAACTGCTGAGCCCACATGCCACAACTAGAGAATACGTGCCCTACAACGAAAGATCCTGCATGACACAGTGAAGGCCCTGTGACCCACAGCTGAGACCTGATGCAGCTAAATAAATGAATAAAATAGAGCAAAACCAAACCAGAACACCTATAGAAATTTGTTTTCTCACAGTTCTTGAGGTCAGAAATTCATAAGCAGTATCATCAGGCCAAAGTCAAGGCAGCCCCTGGGGAGAGTTCATGCTTGGCCTCACCCAGTGTCTGGTGTTTCCAGGTGTCCCTTGCTGTGTGACTGCATCACTCAAACTTTGGCCTCCATCTTCGTGTGGCCTTTTCCACTGTGTCTGTGAGGATCCTTTCCTCTTCTCTTCTAAGGATGCTGGTCAGGAATTCCCTGGTGTTCTGGTGGTTAAGGCTGCATGTTTCTGATGCAGGGTACATGGGTTCAGGGAAGTTCTGCATGCTGTGAGGTGTGGTCAAAAAAGGAAACAAACAAAATGTAAGGACTCTGGAAAATAGATTTAGAGCTCATTCTAATCCAGTTTGATCTCAAGATTCTTTGTTTTTTTTTGCCATACAGTCGGTCCTTGTTGGTTATCTACTTTAAATATAGCAGTGTGTACACATCAATCCCAAACTCCCAGTCTATTCCCTCTCTCCCTGCCCTCTTCTCTGATAACCATAGTTTGTTCTCTAAGTCTATGAGTCTGTTTTGTGAATAAACTCATTTGTATAATGTTTTTGACTCTGGATATCAGTGATATCATATGATATTTGTCTTTCTCTTCACTTAGTATAGGCTTCCCTGGTGGCTCAGATGGCAGAGAATCCACCTGCGATGCAGGAGACCCAGGTCCAATCCCTGGGTTGGGAAGATTCCCCTGAAGTCAAGATTCTTAATTTAGTGATATCCGCAATGATTCTCTTTCTAAATAAGGTCACATCTACAGGTTCTGGCAGTAGGAATGTGGACATATCTTTAGGAGAGGGGCCACCATTCAACCCACTACAGGGAGGAAAGGAACAGGGTTGGGGACGGGGAAGATGAGGCAGTGACCTTGACAATCCACATGGCCTCCCAGAGCTGCTCTTTCCAAATAGGCAAAACAAGGACTGGTCTTGAGACTAAAGGTTGAATATGCACAAGAGTGTCATGGCTATATCTCATGGAGAAACCCTCTACCCAGAAACGGGGAGAGAGTCCCCACGTCTCTGTCCACTGATACACACCATTCCTCGTCACCCACTTAGCCCTCGCCTACACTCGACCCGTGACTTTTCTCCTGGATCTGAGCCTGCACCATATTCTTTCAAGTTTTAAGATGTTTGCCCAGGAAGTCTCCCCCGGCCTGGATGGCATTCCCTCTTGCAACTCTGTCTATCCTCCAAGTTTCAGCTTGAGGGTCTCTTCCTTCATGGATGGGGTTGTAGTGATGCCCAAAGTCCCTATAGTGGATGCTGTCCACTCCATCGCACCACAGACTCTCTCCTGAAGAGTTTCCATGATTGTCATTACATAGTTTACACAATTATTATTTTTTATTTATTTTTGGGTGTGCTGGGTCTTCATTGCTATGCTCGGGCTTTTCCTAGTTGTGCCAAGCCAAGGCTACCCTCCAGTTGTGGTGCACAGGCTTCTCACTGCGGTGGCTTCTCCTTTGCAGAGCATGAGCTCTAGGGTGTGCCAACTTCAGTGGTTGCCGCTCCCAGGCTCTAGTATGTGTATGTGCGTTAGTCGCTCAGTCATGTCCGACTCTTTGCAACACCATAGACTGTAGCCCACCAGGCTCCACTGTCCATGGGATTCTCCAGGCAAGAATACTGGAGTGGCTTGCCATTCCCTTATCCAGGGAATCTTCCCACCCAGGGATCAAATCTGGGTCTCCTGCATTGCAGGCGGATTCTTTACTGTCTGAGCCACCAGGGGAGCACAGGCTCAATAGCTGCCGCATTTGGGCTTGGTTGCTTTGCATGTGGGATTTTCCTGGACCAGGGATCAAACCCAATCCCCTGCATTGGCAGGTGAATTCTTATCCACTGTGCCACCAGGGAAGTCCAATTATTTTAAATTATTACAATTTTTTACAATAATTTACAATTATTTTTAAATGTCGATCTCCCCCCTTCCAGAATGCTGCCCTAGGGAGGCCAGGCCTGGGAGACCACTGTGACCCTTGCATCTAGCTCAGGTATAGCACACCCAATAGGTGATCAGGTTTCTGAAGGAATTCCTTTGTCCAGGTGAGGGGGATGTGCTGGGAATCACCCAATTAGACAGGTGACTTGGTGTCTCAGTGATATTCTGGAATCTTCTCTGAGATAAGGGGATGCTAGGCACAAGTGTGTACATTTGCGCACACACATACACATACACACAGACAAAATGAGCCCCCAGCTCCCAATTTCTCCACGGAATATTTTATCCCCAGGGCAGAAAATGAACCATTATTAAAACAACACAGCAACCGGCTGGGAAAACCCATTTTCAGCGATTTATATTATGTCACGTGGCTGCCGAGAGGAAATGGGAGAAGTGCGGGGTTTTAAGCACTGGGTGAAGAATCGCGTTCCATCAGAGGAGGAACAGATGGGTGTTTTTTCTCCCCTCTCTCCCCCTGCTCGGGCTCCAAGTCAGGAATCCATTTCAGCCCTGGGTTTGTTCTCAGGTGTGACGAGGGTAACTGGGAGGAGGCGGCCAGGCTGCTGGGCCCCAGGGGACGCACCCAAGACGCCCTGTCTCCCTGCTCACTGCCTGCCCTGCCACCTGGGCTGGTGGGCTGCCTTCCCTGATCACCTTCTGCTGTTTTACATTTTCTTATCACCACCTGAAATTTTCCTTTCCCTTTATTTCCTTCCTCATCCACTGCCCCTTTCTTCGAAGGCAGTACCACATCCTGTCTCTTCATCCCTGGCGCGGAACACACAGCAGTTGATCAAGTATCCACAGACGTGGGCTAACTCATTACCCTCGCGCATCATGTTCTGAGGTTATTATTTACGCATCTGCCCTCCTTGCCAAGCTGTAGGTGCACTCAAAGGAGGGGGCTCTTTCATTTCTTTCTCTCATCTACGGATCCACGGCCCTTCCACCCCCAAAGAAAGCCTGATCCACAGCCAGCCTCGGGGTGAAGAGACACAGGGATGACTGAGTCATTCGGCTGTTTAAAAGCCATCCGTGGCGTCTCTTCTTCAAAGCTGAAACCTGTTAGTGTGACTCCAACGGCCCCTCCCAATCTAGACCCCCAAAACACCTATTCAGTTTCACCCTAACGTCCCGCACCTGCGCACCTGCCCTGGGCCCCAGGCCCTTTCTAGTCAAACCAGCTGGCTGAGCCGTGGTCCCCATCTCACCCATGATGCTTTGCGTGGCTGCCTCTCTGACCCTCATGGTTCCCACAGTTGGGTATGCTGCACGGTCGGCTTCCACCTTCTGAACCAGGGGCTTGACACCCAGAGCCCAATCCAGCCCACACCTGTGATTTGTTTTGCCCATGCAGGGTTTGTAAAATGGTAATAAGTTACCAGCTCTTAAATACCAGGTGATTGTTGCATAAAAATCTGTATTCCTGGCTTTCCATCAAAAGACACAGCCTCTGTGAAACTCAGAGGCAGTGCTCAGTAAGGTCGGCCCCCACCCCCAGGAGACAGCACAGGTCTGCCAGCTTTCACATGGTGAGTAGTTTAAGGGAACTCTGGACCCAGACAGAGTCACTCAGCTGACGGTTATGGAATCTTCCGCTTTCCTCTCAGAACAATTCTCCTGGCTTCTCCACCTAGCTTAGTGTCTCGGGAGTCTGGGCTGTGCGGATCACACCGACGGGCTCCTGGGTCCTCTGGCTCAGGTTGGATTCAGCCAGTGAGGGGAGGGGAAGTGAGGGAGATACTTGTTCCCCAGTTCAGCCCCTGCGACTTCTGAGGGCCGCTCACATCCCTGTTGGAGGTCACAGGTCTCCCCCATCCACACAGCCTGTAGTGTCTCCAGTTCATAGCAACTGCTCACTCCCCTTGCCCCTCAGACCTAGGGGTGCTAATAGCTCCCACTTGTCCTAGCCCAAGGCATGGCATTATTCCCTGTGGTTCCTGTGGTACATCTGTCCATGCTGTGTAATGTGGTCCCATCATTTAACTCTGCTCAGATTCCCCAGTTTGAATGAACCATCCGTTTCCAGCCCTACAGCCTCTATGCCTCAATTAAGCCCTCTGTAAATGGGGATAACACCTGACTCTAGAGTTGATGAGAAAATGAATGACTTAATACTGTGTAAGGAAAGAACTTAACAAGTGCTAATAAACATTAGCAGTTATTATTATTCTGTGTCACAGTTCTCACCACTCCTTATTGCCCCTTGACACGGAAGTGAAGGTCACCTGTGCCATTGCTCATGCAGACGCCTTCTTGACTGTTCAGTGTGTTTGTATTACCTTCTGTCCCCAATAGGTAGTGGCGTGTGTTGTCACTAGCTGTGTGATGTCACCTCTGCTATAGAGTTCCTAGACAGTCCTTCGGCCCACGGGATGTCCATCCCTCCACACTGACCCCAGGAATTCGGCGGTCCAGTGGTGAGGATTTAGCACGCTCACTGCCACAGCCCAGGTTCAATCCCTGGTCAGGGAAGTAGGATCTGGAAAGCCCCGTGGCATGGCCCTGTATCTGTATCTATCTATTCATGTGTGCTCAGTCATGTCCAACTCTGCAACTCAGTGGACTACAGCCCACCAGGCTCCTCTTATCCACGGAATTTTCTAGGTAAGAATACTGGACTGAGTTGCCATTTCCTTCTCCAGGGGACCTTCCAGACCCAGGGATAGAACCAGCATCTCCTGCATTGGCAGGCAGATCCTTTACCACTGCGCCATCTGGGAAGTCACTTGGTTGTGTCTGACTCTTTGCGACCCCATGGACTGCAGCACACCAGGCTTCCCTGTCCTTTACCATCTCCTGGACTTTGCTCAAGCTTATGTCCAAAGTGAAAGTGAAGTCCCTTAGTCATGTCCGACTCTTTGCGACCCTGTGGACTGTAGCATACCAGGCTCCTCCATCCATGGAATTCTCCAGGCAAGAATACTGGAATGGGTTGCCATTTCCTTCTCCAGGGGGATCTTCCCAACCCAGGGATCGAACTCGGGTCTCCCGCATTGCAGGCAGACGCTTTACCCTCTGAGCCACCAAGGAAGCCCTTAACCCTTATATATATGTATATATATATATATGTATATATATATGTATATATATGTATGTGTATATATATATATGTATATATATGTATGTATATATATATATATATGTATATATAGGAGTGATCCATTCCTGTGTTTGCTTTCTCCACTGTACCATGATCCCTTCCAGGGGCTTTGTAAATGTTCAGAGAATTGACTATCAGGGCCTCTATTATTATAGTTCCCTAGGGCTGCTATAACAAAGGACCATAAACTGGGTGACTTAAAACAAGGGATTCATTCCCTCACTGTTCTGAAGTCCAAAGTTGACCTCAAGGTGTCAGCTGGCTGGTCCTCCCTCTAAAGGTTCTAAGGGAGGATACTTCTTGGCCTCTTGCAGCTTCTGGTGGCTCTGGGCTTGTGGCCACATCACTCCAATCTCTGCCTCTGTTTTCACATGGCCACCTTCTCCTCTGTCTTCACCCCTTCTCTTCTCTTCTAAGGACACTTGTCATTGGATTTAGGACTCACCCTAATCCAGGATGATCTCATCCATCGAAAGAGTCTTAATTACATCTGCAAGGGCACTGTTTCCAAATAAGGTGACAGGTTCCAGGTGTTCCACTGGCCCCTACCAGAGGACCCCCAGCTTCCTGGAGCCCTTAGCTTGCTTTCTCTCTTCATGCGTTCAATTTTTTAAAAATGTTTATTTTTATTTATTTGTTTGGCTGCTTTGGGTCTTAGTTGAGGCATACAAACTCTTTTTAGCTGTGGCATGTGGGATCTAGTTCCCTGAGCAGGGTGTGAACCCGGGCCCCCTGCACTGGGAGCATGGAATCTTAGTCATTGGACCAGGGAAGTCCCTCGTTCAATTTTTTGAAGCCAGTGGAGACTCAAGATCCTGGAACCCCATCCCCTGGCCCCTGGCCTCTGGCTGCTCACAGAGGGTGGTTCTCCCCTTCCCATCCCCCCACACGGCAGGGGGTGGGTGGGTGGGACTCATATAGGTCCAAGTGTCCCCCATGGATTTCTGTTTCCAGTGCAGGCCAAGCTCTCAGGAAGCCTGCTCCTCTGTGAGCCCCCATTGTCCCCTTTCAGCTCTCAGAGAACATCCCCATGACCCCCCTGCAAGCACTGTGGGGGTGTTGATCATCCCTCGGTGGCGTCAGACTGGGCTGAGTGGTTGTCATTTCTCTTCCACTCGTCAGAACTCTGTATTCCCTTCAACAGCTCGCAGGCTGGCCTCCGACCTGCCTGCGATTTCTTTCCAGGGCTGACAGGTTGGGTTAAGAGAGAGTGCTCCCCTGAGCCAAGACATACTTTTTGCTTCAGCCCTCCCTTTTCCAAGAAGGCCCACAGTTCCCGCTTTGCTTCGCACTTTCTCTGGACAGAGGCTGTCTATCACCTCATTTCCCACCATCCCCTCCCTCCATCGCAAAGTGGCCAAGCTGGCCCAGGCACCGGTCCTGTTCAACTTGTTTGGGTTGACTCTATTAAAAAAATTTCTGGGACCTCTTTGGCAGGCCAGTGGTTAAGACTTTGCCTTCCAATGCAGAGGGTGTGGGTTCCATCCCTGGTTGGAGAGTTAAGATCCCACATGCCTTGGGGCCAAGAACCAAAACATAAAATAGAAACAACATTGTAACCAATTCAATAAAGACTTTAAAAATGGTCCACATCAAAAACCTTTTTAAAAAAATAATTTGTTTTTAAGGTAAAATTCACACAACATAAACCATTTTCAAGTGAACAATTAAGCGCATTTTTATATAGTGTTGTGCGACTAATTCCAGAACATTCCCATCACCCCAAAGGAAACCCCAGACCCATTAGCAGCCACTCTTCCTTACCCACTCCCTTCACCCCTGCCCCCAGCAACCGCTCATCTGCTTTCTGTCTGGATTTGCTTCTTCTGGACTTTTTATATAAATGGAGTCACGTAACCTGTGGCCTTGTGTGTCTGGCTTCTCTCACTCAGCATCATGTTCTGGAGGGTCATCCACGTCGTAGGGTCCACTCTTTCATCGTGAAGCACATGCTTCCTAAAATATAGCACTGTGTATTTTAAAAATATGCTCCACCTTGATGATCACCATAGCTCAAGATAGAGAATATTCCAGTCCCTTGGGAGCTCTCCAAGGCCAATTTCTAATCATTGTCTTACCTCAAAAGATCACTTTCCCAGGCTTCCCTGGTGGTCCAGTGGTTAAGAATCTGCCTTGAAAATGACACTGGTTCGATCTCTGGGCCGGGAAGATCCCACAAGCCGAGGAGCCACTAAGCCCGTGCATCAGAGCTACTGGGCCCACTCGCTGTGTCTACTGAAGCCTGCATGCCTAGAGCTCGTGCTCCACCACCGGAGAAGCCGCCGCAATGAGAAGCCCACACATGGCAACGAAGAGTAGCTGCTGCTCCCGCCACAACTAGAGAAAGCTCGTGCGCAGCAGCAAAGACCCACCACAGCCAAAAAATTAAATAAATCAATCTCTAAAAAATATACCACTTTCCCAGTGATCCTCACCTGAAGCTGACCGTGCCCCCCCAAAAAAAGGGAGGGCACAACTAGGCAAAAGCTATTGGCATCTGGTGGGGGAGAAGATGGGGATACTTTTCAACATCCTCCAATGCACAGGATAGGCCCCATGCAGCAAAGAATCAGCCAGCCCCAAATGTCAGTGGTCCATGGTTAGGAAGCCCTGGCCTCCCCAGCTCCACAGATTACTTCTATCTGTCCTTGAGTGATATGAATGTCATCAAGTATCGCATTCTATGTGTGTCCTGTAGGCAACACGCACAGGGCTGTGTATGTGTTCATACATGTCCTTTTTCATCACTGCGTTGTATTCCATTGAATATACTCCAAATATATATTCGAAACAAATATACTCAATTTCCCATTTGCCAGTCGATGGTCACATGGCCAGTGGCCAGTATCTGGCAGATGGTGAATGAAGCTGCTGTGAACATCCATGTATGTATGTATGTCTTTTGGTGGCAGAAGCTCCCATTCTCATTGGGAATAAACCCAGGAATGGAATTGCTGGGTCACAGCAATTGACGGCAATTAGTAGATCGGTCTGAGAGAATTAAAGTTCAGGGAATTTTCCACAAAACGCCTGACTTCTAGCTTCTCTTGAAGAATCCGTACCAGCATTTCCGAGAGCCTGGCTTCCCACGTGGTAGCTCTCAGCTGAAGTTGAGGAGTAACAAGCGGCTGCCGGCTTAAAGTGGGGTGCATCTCCAGCTCCCCACAGCTGTCACCCTCCCTCCTCACTGCCTCACACCTGCCCCATTTCTGTTTTTTGTTCCTGTGTCAGCATCTGGCACTGAGGGCCCTGTCCCTGGCCTGTGCAAGGTCAGGCATCACTTTTTCCCCTTTCTATGGCTCTACTGCAGCCTAGTCTCTGCTGGCACTTTTCTTGGCAATGTCCTCAGAATCTCCTCTCTGCCTAGACCATCAGGGTCTTCTATGTTCAGCTGATGGATTCTTGCTCTCTGCTTACAAGTCACTTCCCCAGGGCAACCTTCTCTGAGCCCCCTGGCAGGGGAGGGCCTCTGGCCTGAAGTCTCCCACAGACCCTGTCTTCCACCCCACACATCCGTGGACATCTTGCTGGTTTCCAATCAACTTGGACTGCCTCTGTCTTATTCATCTGCTTACCACCCAGATCAATGCACCGTGAATCCTGGCCATGGGGGTACAGTGTATGAAGCAGAGCCCTAGTGTCAGATTGCAGAAGCAAACTGGGCTCCTGCGTGGAGCCTGGCCTGCACACCTCACTCCTCAGAAGCTTTTCCCCCATCTCTGACCCATGGGGTCAAGATCTGAGAAACTATCCTCCTCCCCCCTCCCCCACAGTCCGTACCAGCCACGACTGGCAAAGTGCCAGGCACCCTCTCTGGGCTCCCTCATTTCCCACAGACCAGGCCCACCCCTCAACCATCCCAGCGGTCCCACGCACTGTCCAGATGCCCCCCAGTCACGGCCAGCTCGCCTTCAGGACCATCACTGACTCCTCACCTGCTCACCGGTCTTCCCCTCCTCAACTTTGCTCTATGCCCTCAGTTTTCCGGCTCCCCACCTCCTCTCTCCTCCAGACGCCGCAGCTCCCCCTCCTCGCCGCTCCTTTCTCCAAAGCATTCAGTCAGCCGTCTCCGGCTCCTCGCCTGACTCCTCCACCCTCCCCTCTTTCAGCACCCTCCACGTGGGGCTCGCTCAGCTCTCTCCCTGCACCCCCATTTCGTCCCCTCGCCCCCCACCCCTCCCCCAGCCCTGCGCTCGTTACCGCCGGCCCCTGCGCTATCTACCAAACCTCCGGAGCACCTGCAGGGGAAGAGGCGGGGCCTCCTCACCTGGCGGCCGCAGAGACGCGGGGCAGCGGCCCCTAGCGGTCGGGGTGGGAAGTGCAACCCCACTGGCCTCCCCTCCCAGTTGGTGCCTTTACTGGGCATGGACCACCTTAGCTGCCTGCCAGCTGTTGCTCAGACTGGACCTGGGTGGCTTCCTGGACTCTTGCTTCTTGGGAGTGAGGAAGGTGAAGCGTTCGCAGTCTGATCCAGAGGTGACATTTGAGAAGTTCTGCTGGGGGAGGGGTATGCGAAGACTAAGGTGTCATATTGGCTCTGTCCCTAGGCTGTGCCTCAAATCTGACCCTTTCTCCCCAGCACCCTGTTCCAGGCCTCCATCACCTCTCACCTGGATTGACTGTGGAATCCATCTCCTCAGTCTCCTGGCTCCCTCTCAAATCTTACCACAGCCAGAGGGTTCCTGAACATATGTCAGGGGAAAACCCTCCTCTGCCTAGAACCTTCCATTGCTCCCAGGTGACTCCGATTAAAAATCAATTCTCCCCAAAGCACATCAGGCCAGCACAATCTAGCCCATTACCTCCTTACCCTCACCTCCCTCTCCTTTTGCCCTCACCCCCTCTCTCCAGCCACACAGGCCCTCTCATTGATCCTTTGAACACCCAGCATGTTTCCACCTCAGGACCTTTACGCAGGCTGTTCTCTCTGCCTGGAACCCCCTTCCCCCCACCCCCGATCTCCCCAGGACTCCTTTTAAGTCTTTATCCAAATACCACCTTCTTAGTGAGCTCTTCCCTGACCTCCTCTATCTAAAACTGCAGCCATCACCATGCTCTGTGTCTTCCTTGCTTTTCTTCCATAGCACTGATCATCTTCTAACATCCTGTACCTTTTAATTGTCTGATTTCTCGTCTGTCTTTCTGATTGGAATGTCAGCCCCAAGAACAGAGAAGCTTGTCTGCCTTATTCACTGCTGTGTTCCCAGCAGCGAGCACAATGCCGAGTGCACAGTAGGTGCTCAACAAACACATGCTTGTTGACTGAATGCATTGCCTTGCCCCCGCCAATGACAGCAGTTGGAATTAATCCCCACCCACACAATATCTTCCCAGCTCAATTCTGAGACCTCTTTACCTGCCTTTTCACTTGAGCGGAGGCACATAGGACAGGATGGGGCTCCGGCAGTGCCCAAGGTGGGGGTACGGGAAGCCTCCAGGAGAACCAGGGGCACACAGAACTCCACCCCACCCACTCCTCAAGGCTTGGACAGTTCACCATCCACTCCCCTAGCACCCTGCTCACTTTCCAGGGCTATTTCCATCATGCTTTCTGTGCCTGCCTTAGCCACTGAACAGGGATGCCCCTGAGAGGAAGTCCAGTCTTATTGGCAAGACGCTAGGGCATTCTCAACATCTAGTCCCCAGCCACTAAAGGCCGTAAGGGGTCCTCTGTGTTTGAGGAATAAATGGAAGGAATGAATACACTAACTGAATGAGAAGCCCCTCGGGGTCACACACGCTGGCCGAGCGGGCTCTAGGTAAATCTGGGCTGGGGGTGCCTGGTGGGCAGTGGAGGTCTGAGCATTTTTCCCGAGACCAGGAATGTGTTTCATTACCAACCCCAACCCTGCGCCGCCCTCGCATGGGTTCTAAGGGTCTCCTCCCCTCCACCCCATTCCCGCACCTCGGCACAGGGACCTAAGGAACACGAAGAAACAGAACACCCACGACTGAGGGCGCTGGCCCTGAGGTAGAGGACTCAGAAGATCGGGGACAGAGGAAGGTGGAGGAACGCAGAACCCAGGTCGGTCAGCACCGAAGCTCTACACACGTGGACACAGGAGGAGGGCAGAGGGCACAGGTGAATAGAGCTATCCACGTCTGAGGTCAGGGTGCGCCAAGTGCTAGATGCGCAGAATGCAGGGTCTCCAAGACGCCGGGGGATCCGTACGTGGGGTGTCCTAGGCGCGGGCCACCTGGGTATGAGGGTTTTCTGGCACAGGGTAAAGAGAAAAGTGGATGTCCAGGCGCCGGATGCACAGGACGTTGGGTATCCAAAACGCGGGTCCCGAGGCACAGGTAGGATGCGCAAAGAGAGAAGCGCCTTGGGAGTAAGGCGTCCTGGGCGCGGGTACGGACACGCGCGGTGCTGGGCGCCGGGAGCTGGGGCGAGACTGCGCGCGCGCGGACGCGTTAGTTTCAGGAGCCCGGCTGCTGGCGCGGCCTCCACTGCGGCTGCGCAGCCGAGGGTCTTCGGGGAGAAGCGCGGGAGCTCTTTTGCGCCCCCAGCCTCTCCTCATCCTTCGCCTCTTGAGCCCCTCGCCCGCGAGGCCTAAAAACCGCGATAGAATGGAGGCTAGTGAAACCGATCCCGGCCACAACACGGGGCGCTCTGCTGACCACGGGCTTTGGGGGAAAAGAGGAGGGTTTGGGGGAGGGGAGTCCTGGCCAGGATTTTTCCAAACTGAGCCGGGGGTTCCTCAAAGCATGGCAGTCCTTTCTCTCCTATAAATTAAAGACAGCCAGTGAAGAACGCAAGTTAGCACCGTCGCCCAGGCACATTCTTTGGTTCCGAGGGTCCCTCCATAGAGCAGGTGGGTGGGCTACTCAGGGCTGGACGGTGGGGTGGTGGGAGGACTAGGAGCCAGGGGGCTCTGGAGATGCTCAGCCTTCCTTGAGCTGCACGTTCTTCCCCCTTTCAATCCTGCCAGGTTTATAGAAAGCTGGCTGTATGGATGTGGGGGGAGGGTTCCTGGTTGCCCCCTGCGGTACCGCCCCCTCTCCCCAGCACCCCAAAGCCTTTCATGGATCCTACCAGGCGCTGCGGAGATATTTCAAAGTGGGAAACTAAGGTGTGGAGAAGCCGAACCTCCCCCATTCCCCCATCCTGGTACTGCACCAACCAGAGATGGATGGGACCCCCTCCGCAGCCACCAACCTCCACTTCATACATATTTGGTCCCTTAGATCCAGCCAATGGGCCTGGGCACCCATATTTAAGGCCCAAGGTTTACAGCCACGGAACCCTGGGTGTGAAGGAGGAATGAAGTTAGCCCACCTACTGTCTCCACCCCTGAAGTCTGCGGGCTGGATTTGGCCCCAGTTCCAGGCTATGAGAATCCCTGCCCAGTCCTGAAATGATGGTTGCCCACAGAAGCAGGTGGAGGGTGATGGGAGCCGTAGCGGTAGCCCCTGGTTACCCAGTCAGCCTGGAAGTCTGGCGTCTCTGTGCGTGCTCAGTCACTTAGTCCTGTTCTACTCTTTGCCACCCCATGGACCGTAGACTGTATCCATGGAATTTTCCAGGCAAGAATACTGGAGTGGGTTGTCATTCCCTTCTCCAGGGTATCTTCCCGACCCAGGGATCCAACTTGCATCTCTAGCATCTCCTGCACTGGCAGGTGGATTCTTTACCACTGAACCTCCTGGGGAGTCTTTGCTTTTCCCAAAATTCAGGCTTCTGGGAAGGGATTCTTAGAGGACGGTTTCATTCACTTGCAGATGTTCCTCTTAGGGTTTCTTAGATTTTTATAGTTCCCCTCTAAGCCTGCCTCAAGTTTCGTCTATTTATCACCCCAACCCTTTCCACTGCTATTTCCACGCTGTTTCCCAGTTCCTCACCCATTCTGCAGAGCCAAGTTGGAATGGCAATGCGTTCTCTTCCCTGGAGATGGAGACCAGGATTTGCCATCTTCCTCATCCTCCGCACGTCCCCTTCCTCTACAATCCAGGTCCGGACCTGTCTGCCCCTCTCCCCACTATAGCCTGCTCTATGTCTACCTGAGATTCAGCCCGGACTTTGTATGCTCTGGCCGGTGTGCTAATTAGACCTCCACTAATGATTCCCTTCCCTGAGGATCCAAACCAGGGATTTGCTCCTTCCCATCCATCAGTCTTCCCCTTGCACCCATCCTTCATAAAACGCCAGGCTTCCAGGTCCGCTCTCCCAAGATCCTCACCGGATCTTACCTCTCAGGACCTTCTAGTACCCGCCCCCCTCTAGTTTTTCCTCAGCCCCCACCCTGCACTGAGCTGTCTATTCTGCCAAAGTGCCTATTTTTGGCCTGGGGCCCGGTTTTATAGCCCCCACTGTGGGTCTTGGCAGTCACAGCTCTGGCTCCGGGGATCCACGCCAAGTCGGACTGCCTTCCCCAACCAGGGAGATGGGGTGCGGGGCTACCTTCTGCAGCTTCAGCATGAAGCCGGCCCCAGGCCTCACTCGGCCAGATGCCTAGGAACCCGCTGGTTTCTTGTCCTACTTCAAGTCCACCAGCTGCAGTATAGTTGCTCGGCTGCGGAAATCCATACCGAGTTTTTGCTCTTGCCGAAAACCTAAAATACAATTTTTTCTCTCGCCCCCCTCCCCCCACCCAAAGCAAGACCTTTGAGGCGTTTATACATATTAACCTTCCCCCAAACACGCACCCTCCCTCTCCGCTCCTGCGACCCGGTCAGTTCCCAGTCCTCGACCAGTTGCCACAGATCTTTAGCTAGGGTCTTGTCCCATCCCGCATGCTCCAGTCCTGGCTTTGCGGTCCTCCCTTGCCTTATATTGTAGGTCTGGTCTCCCAGGGTAGCGGCCTCCTCATTGCATTCCCTTCGCATCGCCCCTGGATCCTGAAACCGCTTTTACCTGCCTGCTTCGGTGCAGCCGGCGCTCCAGATCCTTTCGTGCCTGAGTCCAGCCCTCCTTTTGCCCCTCCTTCTTGCACGTCGCTGCCAGAAAGACGAGGGCAGCCCACGCCGCCTCAGCCACTAAATAGCCCCCTCCCGGAGCCCCCTGCGAGCCCAGGTCTGGGAACTCTAGGCCAGGTCTTGCTTGTTCCCACTGCATTAGGCATGACGCATTACTCCGTCTCCCGAGGAAGAATCCGGCCCGAAATTTGCGTGCCCGGGGTGCATTTGGCCCTGTCGCAGCTGCCTTCGTTCCTCCCATCTCTGTCTAATCCAACCCGGGTTTTGCAGACCCCTTCCAGATCGCTCCCATTTCTCCCCTCACCCGGCAAAGCGCCTTTACTCCACTACCTGCAAAATCCGCTCCGGGTCTTTCTCGAGCCTGTCTCCCCCTCCCCCACTTCCCGTTCCAATGCTGGGATCCAGCACATCTCCTTCCCTCTCCCGGTTTTTCTATAGGGGCTAGAGGGGGGCGAAGGGGAGGAAAGTCCATCCCGGGTTTTCGGACCGGCCTCCGGTGCGCTTGGGCAGGTTGCGGCGGCCGGTCCCGGGCGGCGGCTCCGGGCCGGGTTTTGCGCGTGCCCGCCGCCCCCCTCCCGGAGCGGGTGCGCCGGGGAGAGGGGCGAGCAGGCGGCTTGTCATTGCTGGTGCCCGGCGCCCGCTCGGTCCGCGCGTCCTGCGGTGCCCACGGGCCCGGCCCGGCGCCCCCCCAATCCGGCCACCCCGGGGGCGCGACGCCGCCGCGCCCGCCTACAACCGCGCCCCCCCTAACAAGCTCCGCGCCGCCCGCCCCCTACCCAAGCCCCCCGTGGCCACTGCGGGGAGCCCGAGCCGTCGGCGCGGGAGTTGTCGGCGCTGCGGCGCCCCCGCCCCGCCGTCTGCCGAGGAGGCCCCGGCGAATGGGGCCGCGTGGGCCCCGGAGCGGCGCCGCCGGGCGGCGGGGGGCTGCAGGGGCTCCCTAGCTGCCCCGTTAACCCCTCGGCTGCCGCCGTCGGAGGGGGCTGGGAAGTCGCCTGGGCGCACACGTGCCGCCTCCGTCGGGGCCGCGGAGCTGCGGGGAAGATGCGGGCAGCTGTTGGCGCCGCCTCGGGGGGCTCCGCCTCGCCCCAGCCCCCGGAGCTCTGACGCCGCCCCCGCCCCGCCGCCTCCGCCGCCTCCCTCCCCGGGAGGGGCGCGGACGCTCGCCCCCAGCCCCGAGTCTCTGCCGCCGCGAGGGGGCCGCCTTCGGAGCTGTGTAATCCGCTTCTTCTTTTTTTTTTTTTTTTTAATTTTTGGTTGGTGACAGCGGTTCTGGGCCCCGCCACCCCTCGCCCGATTTCCCCCCTGTCCCGGTTCCGGGAGATGTGCCGGGCGGGGGTCCTGGGTTCGCGGAGCCGCAGGAGAAACGCGCAAGGCCGACCCCGGAGCGGCGCTGGACAGGTGAGTGTCTGAGGACCCCGGGCGAGGGGGACGCCGTACCTGGGCCAGGTGTGGGGGCCGAGGTAGGGAGGATGGGAGCCCGGGCCTGTCCGGGCCAGGAAGGGGGAGGGGATGCTGGAACCGCGGGTCACAGCACCTGAGCGCGAGGGGGACGGAGGGCGGCCTGCACCTCACCCCACCGGTGAGGGGGCCGGGAGGGGCAGCCCCCGTGGACTGTCGGGGGTGCGGATGCGCGGCCGCGGGGTGCCCGTGGGGGGAGGGGACCGCGAGTGTGCCCGCGCGTGGCTGCGTGTGCCCGCGCGCGCGCCAGCCTTTGTGGGGAAGCGGCGCGGCAGTGCCTGCGTGTCCCCGGTGCGTGTGCGCGCGGGTGCTTGGCGCCCTGTTTGTGTAGGTGTCTGGGTGTGAGCGGAGAGGGTGCGTGTGCGCGCCGCGCGCCGGCCCCAGCCCCCGGAGGAGCCGTGTCGGGGGCTGGCACCCCACGAAGCCGGGCTGGGGGGTGGTTTTTCTCCGGGAGGCAGAGGCGCGGGGGATGGGGAGGGGTCTGTCTGGGTGTCTGGCCGGCTGTAGCCGTCGACAGCATCTTCCCTCCGCGGTACCGGGCTAAGCCTGGGAAGCTGTTGGGTTTCATCAGCCCGGATTCGGGCTTTGAGGGCCAGCCCTCCCACTCTCCCAGGTGTTCGCCGAGTAGAGCTTGGGGTTTCAATTGTCATCTTTCCATCTGCCTGGGACGGGAGTGCGTGTCAGAAGAGCCTGGGCAGCGCTGTGTGTGTGTGCTCCCGCCGTGGCCAAAAAGTGGCCCCGCAGGCACGCCGCCCCTGCCTGCACACAGCGCTCACACACATCCCCGGCCCTCACCTTGCAGCCTCGGGCCCCATCCCGGCCCGGCCCCTGCTGGACCTTCCGCGCCGTCCGCCTCCCTCCGCCACCTCTCCGCCCCCCGCCCCCCGCGCGCGCACAGTCATGGCAGCTGAGTGGGTGTCCCTCCATCGCAGCCTGGAGACAGGGCCCGCTCTCCCCTGGCTCCTGCAGGACCCGGGGCCTGGGTTCCTCTGCCCACGTCCAAACATGTGGTGAGCGGGGGGGGGGGGGGAGCAGGGGGAGGGGTTCAAGATGGCTGCCAAGATGGCTGGTTGCCTTTCCGCCTCTCGCTCGCTCTCCGCCTCTCTCCCTCTCTCGGCTTGCCCTTTTCTCTTCGCTGCTGCAGGAGCCACCCATGAGAGGGGTCTGGACAGTCTGGGGGACACATGTGGGGGACACTTGAGAGCAGATGTCTGCTCAGGGCTGGTGGATCTCACTTCTGCTTGGGGAGAGGTGGGTGATCCCTGCTCCCCTCTCCAAGCACCCAAGGGCCGGGCGGGAACCTGTAACCTGACCCCAGACCCCAACTCCTTCACCCCTGGGCCTAACAGCCTGGGAGCTGCCCGCCCTCCACCTGGTCTCCTAGGCCTGGCACCCTGATTGGGTCATCAGGGTGTCCCACGGAGGGCCCCCGTCTCTCATTCTCGCCATCTGCCCGATGGCCAGGCACTGAGCACTCCCCGCGGATGGGTCAGGCCCCAGCTGTGGGGGCAGGTGACTTCTCCTTCCTCCCCATTCCCCCACCCCCAAATTCTAATGCCGATTTTATTACTTAAAAGTAGGATGAAAACAGGGAGAATAAGAGAAGGAATACAACCTTCATTATCATATCGAGAAAATTATCCGTGATTTTCCTAACTAGTAATTTGCCTGCCATGCTGTTCAGAACTGACTTGCCCATTAATTACAGAGATGAAAAATCATCTGGAAAGCGGAAAAGGGAACTAATTCGATCCCTGGCTGGCAGCAAGGGCCCCCATGCACCAAGCCACATACGTGTGTGCTCATATGTGAGTGCCCGGCCTTCCCACTGGCATTGCCACCTTCTTCCTCCTCTCCCTCAGGGAACTCCCTCAGGGCCTCAGCTCACCCCATACTTGTCACTCCTGCTCTCCTTGGGGTGCCCACCCAACCTCCTCTCCTGGGGAGCTGGCCAATCCATGCTGATTGCTGCCCTTGGGCGTAGAGAGGATGCCCAGGGTTGGGGGAGGGCAGGGAGCTGGGGACCAGCCGCACCTGGGCCGTGGGGCCTGCAGGGAGGAGGTGGAAGGCAGGAGACTGGCAGGCTGGTTTCTATTCCCAGCCTGCCCCAGGGAGCCCCTTCTCCTGGGAGGCGGGCCATAGGGGAGGAGCTAGGGGGGGCCCTGGCCCCTCTGAGTCTGTTTGCATCAAGTGGTCTGGTCCTGGCTCGGGCACACCGCATGTGGGGGGCTGACAGGAGAGAGTGTGGTGCTTCAGCCCCAGCCTGGGCATCAGGGGGTGGGGATGCCAACCCAAGGAGGCTGTGCTGCCTGGCCCCAGAGCGGGTGCCCCGATGGAGAACAGGAGGAGCAGTCTCCCCGCCGCTGTCCCGGTCCCAGCCCCTGCTGGCCACAGGGAGCTGAAGTTGTCAGTCACTGCCCCCTCCTACCTCTCCAGCCAGACCCAGACGTGTGACCAAGGACACACAGAAGGCTCTGATTTCTGTGTGGGCTCCTCTCGAGGATTCAATTTCCAGACGCCAGACAGTTCCCCTCCTCCAGACCCTCCAGGGAGGTGAGGAGGGGGGTGATGCTCCTGAGATGGGGGTTCCCTGGGTCCAGAACTGTACCTGACTGCACCATTGCCCCCCCAGCCCTGGGCTCAGCCACCCCGATGAAAGAGGAAGCGGGGTCCCAGGTGGGAGGGGACTGCGGAACAGAGGCCTGGGAGAGGGTCCTGCCGAATCCAGGCCGCTGTGACCTGTGGGTACCTGTGCTGTGATTAGGCTGGTAACCTGGACGAGCCTGCGTGTGGTCACATGTCTGACAGGCTGGTCAGGTGTTCATAAGGGTCTCCTGGGTGCTAGTGTTTGTGAGCTGTGCACAGGGGGTGTGTGTGTGTGTTTCCGTGTGTCGGGAGCTGTGTTCACGTGTGGCTCCTGGGAGCAAGGCTGGGCAGACCCCTGCATGAAACCTGTGAAGATTTGCCAAGTGTCTTTTCCACTCGCGCTGTGCTGGGGATGCCAGGGGGACAGTGCCCCAGTCCTGTCCTCAGGGAGCTCACAGTCTAGTGATGCGAGCAATTTCAGTCAAGGGGCTCCTGTCATAGGAGTTGGGAAGAAGGCGTATATCTCCCCGTCCAGAGCGGCCAGAGTCCCAGCTGGGGAGGGGCAGCCCCTTCATCTTGGCACCCCAAGCATGGGGTGTCCCGGGGCCCAGACTTTCGTGATCTTTCCTGTCACCCCTTCCACCTCGCCACTATCTGCTCACTGCTCCTAAGCACGCAGTTCAACCACAGGCCCTTTGCATGGGCGGCTCCTTCGCCCGGGCCCCTCCCCCTGACTCGTGCCTAGCTTTTGCTCCCTCACCCGCGTCGGATGTCCCCTCCCCAGCAACCTTATTTACTGCATGTAGCCTGTTTAAAATTTCAGCCTCCCACCCACCTCCTGACTCTCCCGAGCAAGGATGACTTTTCACACATTCTGTAATTTACTGGTTTGTTGTGCCTCTTGATTTATTGTCTGTCTTCCCCGACCAGGACCCAAGCTCTTGGGGAATTTGTTCCCTAGTTTGCTTTTGGACGCCAGGTGCCTCGACTCAGGCCGGGCCCACAGTAGGCGCTTGAGAACTCTTACCTGAGTGAATGGGGAGGGGGTTGCCTCTCAAAGGATGGAGACCCCAAGGGACTCCCCCCTCCCCAGCTTTGCACATTGAGGGGTCCCTGTAGACCCTCTTGGGGGAGCCAGGGCTAGCCACCAGGGGCCAGACCAGGCCAGCTTGGGACCTGTCCCATGCACACACTTGTGAGGCAGCTCCCTGAGAGGGCCTCATGGGGGCCCCAGTGTGTGAGGGTGTCCCTGCGGGGAGGCGTGGGGCAGTGTGCATATAGGGTTTAGAGCCCAGAGGGTCACATGGGGGCCCCCGCCCTTGCTGGGGTAGGAATGTCACGGTCAAGGCCTGAGCAGCTTTGGTCCAGGGGGACACTGACTCAGACTCTCATAGGATGATGGGACTCCCCACGCTTGTTTCAGATCCTAGGAAATCAGCCAAGCAAAAGCCCCTCCCCCCACCTCAGCTCAGTGCTCAGTCGCTCAGTCATGTCCGACTCTTTGCGACCTCATGGACTGCAGCCCGCCAGGCTCCTCTGTCCATGGGATTTTCCAGGCAAGGATACTAGAGTGGGTTGTCAGGCTCTCCTCCAGGGGATCTTTCCAAACCGGGGATCGAACCTGTGTCTCTTGCGTCTCCTGCATAGACAGCCGGGTTCTTTACTACTACGCCATCCCCTCCCACACCATCCTCCCCCAAATCCAAAATTTGGGGAAGATAAAGGTTGCAATAATTAGATGCTCAGGCTAAAAATAGCCTTGTTCCCCCTCTCCCCAAAACTAAAAATAGCCAGGGCCTTTCCCTCCTAGACTAAAAATACCAGGAAGACCAAGAAGCCAGGTGGGTGCTCCTATCTGGTGTCAGGGAGGTGAGGCAGACAGGCGAGGGGCCCAGGGCAGGGTCTCCCAGCCATGGCGTTCCTGACATTGGGGCTGTGTCATTCATTCTTTGGAAGGAGGCCTGGACTTTTCAGCATCCTTTGCCTCCACACTCTAGATACCAGGAGCAATCCCCCCACTCCTGAGTTATGACATCTAAAAAGGCCTCCAGATTTTGCCAAACAGCCTGGGGCAGGTGGGGCAAAATCATGGGCCCTCCCAGGTGAGTACCACTGCTCTAGATCAAGGGTCTGCAGACTCCCTCTGTGGAGACCCAGACAGCAAGTGTTGGAGACATTGGCGGGCTTACCAGCTCTGTTGCATAAACTTCCTCTGCCTCTTCTTCTTAATCCTTTGAAAGCGGCCAAGCTCATTGGCTGGGGGCAGTGCTCAGTCCATAGGTGGTCAACTCCCAGCCTGGCAGACCCACCCACCCTTTTTTGCCCCTGGTGCTGGAGGTCAGGGTGCCCTTGAATGCAGCCTCATCAGCAGAGGGGCGAGTCTGGTGGTGTTTGTCCCTTTCACCTCCCTGCCCACACCCCTGCCATTGCCCTGTGCTCACTCTCTCACTGGTTGTCAAACAAACACACAGCCCCCCCCCCCCAAACAGCCCCAGGGCCTTTGCACAAGCCGTGTGTGCTGCCTGGAATGCTCTTCTCCTCCCTGGGCACCTCTGTGGCTCCTTCCTCACCTTCCCGGAGCTTTATGACATGTCTGACCTTTCTCCATCACTGTATTTAACATTGCGCAATGCACGCGCGCGCGCGCGCGCGCGCACACACACACACACACACACACACACACACCACTATACATCACAGGACTGACTTTTTTTAGTTTTCTTTATGTCTGGCTCATTCACACTGTCTCTCCACACCTCGATCAGTGCCTCACACATAGTAGGTGCCCTAAAAGAGATGTGTAGGGACTTCCCTTGTGGTCCAGTGGTTAAGATTCAGACTTTCACTGCCATGTTCCCAGATTCGATCCCTGGTTGGGGAAACTACGGTCTCACAGGCTGTGCAGTGTGGCAAATAAGACACAAGAGTCATGTAGAATTGCTGAATATTATTTCTAAGCCCCACAACCACCATTGTGAAACTTTCGTCCCGTTTCCCCAGGGAAGAGACAGGATGCAGAGGAGGGACCGCGGTGGGCGCAGGGGGAGTTGCATCCTCACACAGCCTAAAGTGGGCGCAGCTGCGATTTAAACCTAGGACCCTGAGACCTGGGGCCTCTTCCCTGTTGCCCCGCTGAGCACCATCTCCCCCGCCTTCTGGTCTCTGCCCCTTCACTGCCAGCTTGGTGGTAGCAGAGGGCCCCAGAGCCTTCTTCCATGTCTTCTGCCACAGGCCCTGGCTCCCGTGACCATTTTCAGCACTGCTCTGCAGTACCTGGGGGTTTCCCAGGTGGCTCAGCAGTAAAGAATCCACCTGCAATGCAGGAGACCAGGGTTCGATCCCCGGGTTGGGAAGATGACCTGGAGGAGGGCATGGCAACCCACTCCAGTACTCTGGCCTGGAGAATTCCGGGGACAGAGGAGCCTGGCGGACTACAGTCCATAGGGTCGCAAAGACTTAGACACAGCTGAGTGACTAAATAGCAGCTGCGGGACCGGGAGTGTATGTGAGGCTTGTGACCGGTCAGGGAGCAGCCTGGGGTGGAAATGGGTCTCGGGCCGCGTAGTACCAACCCACTGTGGAGGGAAGCATCGAGGAGGCGGCCAGATGGCCTGTAAAGGAGAGCTTCCTGGTGGAGGGGGCTTCCCCGCTGAGGCCTGGAAGGGAAGGAGGGATAAAGTGGAGGGGAGTCAGGGAGAGTTAGTGAAAGGAAGGGACCCGCCCTGAGGTCAGAAAGAAGGTGGGCAGCTCGGAGGGGAAAATGAAAGACATTCTCTGGCCAGGCAGGGAGACAGGACACAGGTCCTGGGGGCCGAAGGGCTGTTTTGGATTTGTCTTTCTACTTCGCACAGGGCTGGGAAGGGGTCGAGTCCCATGAAACAGGGTTAGAATGTATAGCACGCCCTCCTTCTGGCCGCTTCATAGGCGGGAACTATGGGGAGCAGGCGGGAAGGGAGCCCAGGCCAGGGGGGAGGTGGGGGCGAGGCCGGTGTGGGTCGGAGGCCTCCATGGCTGTCAACATGAAGGCTTGGGCGGGGGCCTTGAGACCTTAGAGAGGGACCCGTGCCGGGCTTTCAAGACAGAGTGGACATGATTCAGTGGGTGACCAATTGGAAGGTAGAAGGAGGTGGCGGGGAAACTGCAGGCTTCTGGTTCAGACAGCAGGGTGGAGCTAGAGAAACGAAGAGGGTGGGGGCGGGGAGCACCTTCTGCTCTCATCATCACCCCCCACACATACAGAGGCTCATCTCCCCTCGCCCGAGTCAGGGCACGTCTTGTCCCTACTCAGTCTCAGGGTGGGCCTTCCCTGGTGGTCCAGTGGCTAGGACTCCACACTCCCAATGCTGGAGGCCTGGGTTCGATCCCTGGTCACAGAACTAGACCCCCGTATGCCACAAGTCAGGAGTTCATATCCTCAACTAAAGATCCCACATGCCGCAACGAAGACCTGGCCTAGCCAAATAAATAAATATTTTTTTAAAAAAGAAGCTCCACTGCTCCCAGCTCACTCCCGCAGGCCCTGCTCGCTCTGCCCTCTAACCTGCCCGCACCCCTTCCTACTCTCCCCTTTCTCTCTGGACCAGAGCCACGCTCTAGCACATTCCTACCTCAGGGCTTCTGTGTGTGCTCTTCCCATGGCCTGGGTACTCTTTCTCCAGTACCTCCGTGGCTCATCTCCTTGTGACCTTTGCTAAATTGTTACCTCCTTAGCCAGGTGTTCCCTGACCACCCCATCTATGTTTGCGTTGACATATATTCCCCACCCCACCCGCATTCTTTCTCTGCTATGAGTATTTTCCTCCAAAGCACTTGTGACCAGGTGGGGACTAGGTAACTACACCCTGAATGGACGACCTCTTCCAAGGGTCTGTTTCATCTTTGTTCATTAAACGAATTAACGAGAACGCTCTCCTCACCAGAGCTGGGCATGCAACCGAGAGCAAGGCCAACCCATGATGGAATGTTCCTTGATGGGATAGATAGACTTTCAGCCGCAGAGCCCAAGTCCAATTAGGGGAGCAGAATGTGGAAGCCTCATGTACCGCTAGTGTGGGTACCACCGCAGTCCTGGGGGGCAGAGTCTTTTGGAGGAAGAGGGCAGGAGTCCTCTGGGTATGTGAGTGAGAGATGTGGGGTGTGAAGAAAGAATAGGCCAGAGCAGAGAAGGTGATGAAAAGGTAGCAGGAAACCCAGGCCTGAAATGCCATGTCGCAGCCTCTGAGGCAATAGGGAGCCATGGAGGGTTGTAGGCAGGGAGTGATGTGGAGTTTTCATTTTGCGAAGAGCACTCTGAGTGCAGGATGGAGATCAGAAGGGGCGGGAGTGGCAGACAGATGTAGAGGAGACCAGGGAGGAGGCACTCATGGAGAAGGGGAGGCTTTGAACGGTCCCACCCCCGCCACTCGGCTGCCAGAGTGACCTTTTAAAATTTATAGGCAGACAAACCCCACCCTGTGGCGCCAACATCTAGTGGGAGAGAGATAATAAGCAAATAAGTAAAACGCGTGGCGGGCATGATAGGGACGAGTGCAGGGGAGAGCAGAGTGCAGGAGTGTTGACGCTAGCAGGACCTCCCAGAGCTGGCAGCGTCTGTGCAAAGACCTGAGGAAGGCATGGGAGCTTTGCAGGTCCCAGGGGAGGAGGGAACAGCCCGTGCAAAGGCCCCGGGAGGGTACTGTGCCTGCTGTTAGTGAGTGAGGAGGAAAGGTGGAAGGAGGTGAGGGCAGGGACGGGATGGGCTGAGTGCACAGGGCCTTGTGGGCCGAAGAAGGATTTTGACCTTTGCTCTGAGTGTGGTGGGAGCCACGGAGGGTCCTGAGCCGAGAGGGACAGTGGGGGCCTCAGGTGCTCGCAGGCGCCCTCTGGCGGCTGCAGGGGGAATAGGCTGGGCTGCGAGGGTGGAGAGGGGAGAAGCGGGGAGGCGGTAGGGCTGGACCCGGGAGGCCCCGCGGCGTGCGGACAGCGAGCAGATGCTGAAGGCGGAGCCGCGGGAGCCGCGGTGGGGATGGGAGGCGGAGCGGTTCCTGAGCACCTCGGCGGACTCAGGCCGCTCTCCGCTGAGATGTTGGAAGATGAGGGGGTGGCGCTAGGCGTCCCGTGGGGACCCCGGCCGGGCCCCACCCCCGGAGCCCACAGCCCCCTTGCTGGCGGAGCGCATGTGCCGCACACTCTCCGGCGCTTGCTCCGGCTCTGACGGCAGCCTGTTAGTCCCGGAGCTGGGATGGGGAGATGGGCTCAGAGAGGCCAGGAGGCCGGCCTGAGAGCGGATAGCACACAGCAGGCTCAGAGCCAGGAGCCAGGTCCCCGGCCTTCCCCGGGGCCTGCCGCGTACCCACTCGGCCGCGCCCGGGGGGTCCTTGGAGGAGGCGGGCCGTGGAGCTGGGCTCTCCGGCTGCTGGGTTTGGGGAGGGCTCCAGGCTGCTGAGGAGGGAGCAAGAGGAAGGAGACTGGGTCTCGGCCCGGAATCCGGCTGGTGGTGCCTCCCCCTCCAGGCATTCAGACTCCCACCCACTCAACCACGGAGGGTTGCCACGGCAACCGCGCTCCAGGGCAAGCGCGCCCCCTCTCCGCCAGCAGCCGGTCCTCCTCCTGCCCCTCCCCTGCCCCATCCAGGGCACCTGAGGACAGAGCCTAGGCCGCGCCTCCCGCCCCTGGGACGCCCCTGCTTTTGCCCCTTCACGGGGCTCAGGCAAAAACAGAGGCAGGTGTGGGGTCAGTGGGCAGCCCGCATGACCTGGGGTCTAACACACCCAGGGCCCGGTCCCCCGTCTCAACGTGAGGGTGGCGAGCCCTGTCTCCCATGGCTTAAATTGGGAAACTCAAATTTCCCAAACACTCAAGTTCCCTGGGGCTCGAAGTGGGGACAGACAGGTCTGTCACCTGTGTCAGCTCACTTGACCCCTGTGGGCATGCCCACTTCTGAGGCTGCTCGGGCCTACAGAAGCAGTGGGGTCCCAGACGCCGGCCTCTTGAGGGCCCCCGGGTCTCCCCGGCTCCCTGTGATCAGCCTGGGCTTCCAAGCCCCCTTGCCACTCGGGTGCCCTTGGGATCCCACTTTCCTCTCCTATAAAATGTGGGTATGCACCCCCCCATCCTTACTAAGTTCTTATGAGGATTAAATGAGATACAGGCGTGCAGTGCTCGGAATGGGGCACAGAGCTGTCAGCCGCTGCCCCTGGCCATCGTGGGTGGTTCTGGCAAATGGGAGGTCCCAGCCGACCCCCCACACCCCATAGCGGAAAGGTTTTCCTGAAATTGTGAGGCTCAAGGCCCATCTCCCATCTCTGCCTGCATACCACCCCTCCTGCCCTGTCTGCCCCAACCCACTGTGTGAGTTTGCTGGGGCTGCTGTTAAAGCCAGGCTGGGCAGCTTTAACAGAAATGTATTATCTCCCAGTTATAGACACCAGAAGTCCAAGATCAAAGCATTGGGTTGGTTCCTTCCAGGGGCACAGAGAAAGAACCTCTGCCCCAGCTTCTGGTGGTTTGCCAGCAATCCCTAGCTTGAAGGCACATCACACTGATCTCTGCCTCTGTCTTCACATAGTGTTCTCCTTGGGTGTGTGTGGGTTTGTGTCCAAGTAGCCCCCTTTTATAAGGACAGCAGTCTGATTGGATCAGGGTCCTTCCTACTGGGGCTTCCTAGGTGGCTCAGTGGGAAAGAATCCACCTGCCAAAGCAGGAGAAGCAAGAGATGAGGATTTGAGCCCTGGTCTGGGAAGATCCCCTGGAGAAGGAAGTGGCAACCCACTCCAGTATTCTTGCCTGGGAAATCCCATGGACAGAGGAGCCTAGTGTGCTGCAGCCCATGGCGTTGCAAAGAGTCGGACATGGCTGAGTGCACGCACACACACACACACACCACCCTAATGACCTCACTCATCTTTATCTCCAAATAAGGTCCCATTCTGAGGTGCCAGGGGATAGGGCACCAGTGTATCTTTTCTGGGGGAAATACGGTTGCATCCACCGCAAGCTCTCAGGGCTGGTCAGGCCTGGTCTCCCAGGCGGTTCCCACCTCACCACGTCTGACCTCACTTCCTCACTGAGGTGAGCACCAGGTGGCAGGAGAAGCTCCGCAGGGCCGAGTGGGTGTGCAGTCAGGCCAGGAAGACCGGGAGCAGAGCTGCTGTGCCCAGCTCCCCCGCTCCAGCCCTGAGGTGGGGGCAGCCCTGGGGACACCTGGGGCTTCGTGGGGGAGCTGCTCCAGGGACGGGGCTTCGGGGAGCAGCAGCAGCCCACGGGGAACACTTTCTGTGCCCCTGAGGCAATGGTGCCCAGCCCGTGTGGGGCAGGCTCGGCCCCTAGGTCGCAGGGCAGATGCCCCGTCCAGCCGTCCCCACCACCATTCCTGTGTTCATTTGGTGAATGTTTGTTTGTGGGCCTGTTATATACCTGGGCTTCCCTGGTAGCTCAGTGGTAAAGAGTCCGCCTGCCAATGCAGGAGATGCGGGTTTGATCCCTGGTCCAGGAAGATCCCCTGGAGAAGGAAATGGCAACCCACTCCAGAATTCTTGCCTGGAGAATCCCGTGGACAGAGGAGCCTGGCGGGCTGCAGTCCACGGGGTCGCAAAGAGTCGGACACATCTGAGCAACAACCAGTACTGCGTGTCTAAGTGCCAGGAGGAGCCTGGGGAGCTCCCCTTCGTAGGGTGGAGGACACGGGGACAAGTCAAGTCATACAGCAGTGACGTGATCGGTGGGGGTGGGGGTGACAGCACAGCAGGGGACACCATGTACTCACTGCCCACCAGGCACGGCCTTGCGTGTTCCCTGGGTGTGAATTCATCGTGCTGTGCTGCTACCCTAAGCAGCAGCCCCATTTTACTGAGAGAAAAACGGAGCCGTGGGAGGTTACGGGACGGTGGGGATGGGACAGGTGGGCACTGACTGCCAGCGGCTATGGTGCAGGGTGGTGGAGGCCCACCCGCGTCTCTGAGGAGGGGACGTGAGCTGAGATCCAAGGGACGTAGGCCCCGACTGCGTGATGGGAACCAGCGTGGCCAGAGGAGCAGGGAAGGGGCAGGAGTGTGGTCTCACAGGATGTGGAGTGGGAGCCCTGGCAAGGATTTAAGCAGGGGAGCAGTGTGTTGAGATTATTCTTTTTTGTTTTTGGTTGTGCCACATATCTTGTGAGATCCTGGTTCCCCAACCAGGGATTGAACCCGGGCCACGGCAGTGAAAGCACCGAGTCCTAACCACTGGACTGCCAGGGAGGTCCCAAGATTGTCTTCAGAAAGCCCCCTCTGTGGAACAGACTTATGGACATGGGGGCGGGAGGGGTGGAAGGAGAGGGTGGGATGAATGAAGACTAGCTTAGAAACACATACACTACTGTATGTAAGACAGAGAGCCAGCGGGAAGTTACTTACGACTCAGGGAGCTCAGCTCGGTGCTCTGTGACAGCCTGGAGGGTCGCGATGGCGTGAGAGGCGGGAGGGAAGCTGCAGAGGGAGGGGGTGTTTGTATACCTGTGGCTGCTCCATGTTGATGTCTGGCAGAAACCAACACAGTATTATAAAGCAATTATCTTTCGGTTAAAAATAAATAAATTGAAAGAAAAGGTCCTGTCTGTGGAAACAGCCTAAGTATCCATCAATGATGAATGGATAGAAAATTCCCTGGTCATCCAGCGCTTAGGACTTCACACTTTGACTGCCTAGGCGTTAGCTGCTCAGTCTTGTCCAACTGTTTGCCATCCTATGGACTGTAACCCACCAGGGTCCTCTGTTCGTGGGATTTCCCAGGCAAGAATACTGGAGTGGGTTGCCATTCCCATCTCCATTTACTGCCTAGGGAGTGGGTTCAATCCCTGGTCAGAAAACTAAGATGCTGCGAGTCACGTGGCACGGCCAAAAAAATAAAATTTGACATATACAGACTAGCATATTAAAGTAGATAACTAATAAGGACCTACTATAAGTACAGGAAACTATCAGTACTCTGTAGTGGTGTATGCAAGAAAAGAACCTTTTTAAAACGTGGATATACGTATAATGGATTCGCTTTGCTGTATACACGAAACTAACAGAACTGTGTAAATCAAGTATATTCCAATTAAAACATTTTTTTTATCCAAATGGATGAAGAAATGTAGTCCATTCATACAATGGAATATTACTCAGCCAGAAAGAGGAACTCAACTGACACACTCTTCAACATGGGTGAACCTCAGAAACATCTTGCTGAGTGAAAGAAACCAGACCCAAAAGGCCACTGATTATATGGTTCCACGTGTGTGCGATGCTCAAAACAGGCAGATCCATAGACACAGAAAGCAGATGAGCGGTTGCCAGGACCTGAGGGGAGCGGGGAAACAGAATTCTTGATTAGCAGGGACCACGTTTCTGGTGGCTCAGAAGGGAAAGAATCTACCTGCAGTGCAGGAGACCCAGGTTCGATCCCTGGGTCAGGAAGATCCCCTGGAGAAGGGAACGGCAACTCACTCCAGTATTCTTGCGTGAAGTATCCCATGGACAGAGGAGCCTGGTGGACTACAGTCTGTGGGGTCACAAAGAGAGTCGGATACAACTGAGCAACTAACACACACACAAGTTTCTCTTCGGAGCGATACAAAAGTTTTGAAATAGAGGTGCTGATGGCACAGCATTGAGGATGTAATTAATGCCACTGAATTGTATACTTAAAAATGGTTAACATCACAAGTTTTACATTTTATATATATATATGGGGCTTCCCTGGTAAAGAACCCGCTTGCCAAGGCAGGAGATGCGAGTTCGATCCCAGGGTTGGGAAGATCCCCTGGAGAAAGAAATGGCAACCCACTCCAGTATTCTTGCCTGGAGAATCCCATGGACAGAGGATCCTGGTGGGCTACTGTCCATGCAGGCGCAAAGAGTTGGACACAACTTAGCAACTAAACAACCGTGTGTGTGTGTGTGTGTATGAGATACCATAATCTTTTAAAAAGCTCCTGAACTTGCTGTGGGGGTGAGGGAAGGGGAAACCCCAGATTTTGACTCCTGGGATTCTGACCCAAGGCCCTGGGAGGATGGTGCCAGGGGGACCATGCCCTGAAATGGGGAGTCTGGTCGGGTCTGGTCAGGCTCAAGATGCGTTGGAGATCCAAACAGAAGTGCAGATGTGAGGAGAGAAACGGGGCTGGGACTCAGGCGGCAGTCGTCAGGTACAGATGGTATCTAGAGCCATGATGCTGGTGGAATCCCTGAGCGGGGTGTGGACAGGGAAGAGGGCGGAGTCCTGGGGTTCCGGGGAGCGGGGACAGCCCGGGAGGAGGAGAAGAGCCAGATCCTTCAAATGGATGCTTCCTGGGCCCTGACCCTCCTTACTCCGGGACAGCATCCTCTGATGGGCCCCTGCTGGCTTACTGTGTATGTAGGCTGTGGTCCTTACGAGAACCCTGCAGAAACAAGGTGCCAAGGGAACTGGGGGTGGGGGTGGGGAGGACCCACTCAGGGCCCTGGGGCATGAAATGACATAGTCGGACCCCAGACGCATGTTGGCCGGCCGCACCCAGAGCCTGGCATCCGGCAGCCTCTTCAGCATTAACCAGACACTAACCGGTTTAACTCCCTTAGGGAGCCAGAGGGAGAATGCTAACCAGTTAAACTCCCTAGGGGAGAGTCAGGGAGGGGAGCATCCATCAGCCTAGCGTCAGTTCCCCACTGCACCCCGAGTCTGGAAGGTAGAAGATGGGGGGGGAATGAGGTGATTGCCCCCTCCCCACCGACCGTGTAAAATTGTAGAATGCTGCGAAATGAAAGGAAGCCATCCAAGGCCACATCTGCACAGGGTTGTGGTATGAGAGAGATGGTTGTGGGCTGAGGAGCTAGAGAGGAGGGTTCGCTGAAGGCTGGGAGCTGGGGAGGGTCCTGGGGGTCAGGGTGGGGGAGCTGCGCCAGAAAATTACTTCCATTTCTCATGAGAGGAGACAGGCCTGGAGGGACATCCTGCCCCATGAGTGAGCCGCCCAAATCTTTATTTCCTGAGGAGCTGTGCTGAGTCCCTGCCCTCAACTGGCTCATGGTCTAGTGGGGAAGGCTGATAATCGATCGCTTATACAAGAAGGTAATTTCAAAGTATCTCCTGGTGGTCCAGTGATTAAGACTCTGGGCTCCCAATGCGGGGGGCCCAGGTTCTACCCCTGGTCAAGGAACTAGATCCCACATGCTGAAACTAAGAGTCAGTGCAGTCAGATAAATAATTTCTTTTAAAAAGCAAAATGTTTAAAAGAAAAAAGAAGGTGGTTTCAGATGCTGTGTATTAAACATGGGGCTAGGGATTCCCATGGTGGTTCAGTGGTTAAGACTCTGCGCTTCCACTGCAGGAGTCAAGGGTTCGGTCCCTGGTCAGGGAACTAAGATCCCACAAGCTGCACAGTGTGACCGAAATAAACAAAAAATAACATAAAAACAGGGCTGAAGGATGGTGAGCAAGGGTGGGGGCAGTCAGGGAAGGTTGCTCTGCTGGGGTGCCCTTGCGGTCGAGCCCTGAATGATGAGAAGCTGCAGCAGGTGATGGGGGTGCTGGGACAGTGTTCCAGGCAGAGGAGCAGCTCAGGCACGGGCTCGGGCTGGGAGGAGGGCTGGGCTGCGGAGCGTGGCGGCAGCAGGTCACCAGTGGCCTCCAGGTCCTGGGGAGGAGCAGAGACCCCAGGGGAGGCAGAGGGGAGGAGGGCACTCAGATTTGCAGCAGTGAATGATGGCCTTAGCACCGGGTGGAGGCAGCGAGGCTGCGCAGAGGCGGCCAGGACACGCCTCTGGGGCATCAGGATGGGCCTGGTGGTGGCCCTGGGAAGTGGGCAGATTGACCGGTACTTTGGAGGGAGGCAGAGCCCATGGGACTTGCTGGAGAAGCTTATGAAGGGGAGGGGAGCAGAGGAGTTGGTGATTGAGGAGGATTCCTAGGTTTGGGTTCTGAGACTGATTCAACGTGGAGAAGGGAATGGCAACCTACTCCAGTATTCTTGCCTGGGAAATCCCATGGACAGAGGAGCCTGGCGGGCTACAGTCCATGGGGTCGCAAAAGAGATGGACACGACTGAGCAACTGAACAAGCGTTCAACAAATATTCAGGCCTGTTGTGGAAGCAGGACCAGACCAGTGCAGTGATCCCTGCCTGTGGAGGGGCACATCCATTAAAAAAGAGAAATAGTTACGTTTGAACCAAGGTCTAAAGGAGGCCAGGGAGCAGAGGAAGAGGCCGTGTGAATAGCTGGCAGGCAGAAGAGTCACCCAGAGGATGTGACAAGTACCAAGGCCCTGGGGCAGGGTCTGGGCTGCCTGAGGAAGAGCAGGAGGCAGGAGTGGGGTCAGGGAGCTTACTGGGCTGGTCGATAGGCTTTCAATTGTGGGGGGAAAAAGAACCAGTCGTCAGGGCTCTTTTGTGAGATTCCAAACTGTAAATAAGAGGCTTGGAAAGTGTGAGCTTGCCCCTGGTGTTGAGACCACAGGACAGACTGGGGGCATGGGAGCAGAGGACAGACCCAGGGTTTGCACACTAGAAGTGAAGTGAAAGTCACTCATTCATGTCCACTTCTGCGACCCCATGGACTCTGCAGTCCATGGAATTCTCCAGGCCAGAATACTGGAGTGGGTAGCCTTTCTTTCCCTTCTCCAGAGGATCTTCCCAACCCAGGGATCGAACCCAGGTCTCCTGCATTGCAGGCGGATTCTTTACCAACTGAGCTGTCAGGGAATGAGAGCCGCTTAAAACATGGGGTGCTGGAACTTGCCTGGTGGCCTCGTGATTAACAATCAGCCTTGCAATGCAGGGGGTGCAGATTTGATCTCTGGTTGGGGAACTAAGATCCCACATGCCGCAAAGCTGCTACACCCACCCCCACAACTCCTGAGTTGGTGAACCACAACTAAGAATGCAGCCAATAAATAAAGTAAAAGAGAAACTATTTTTAAAAAAAGAAACATGGGTGCTGACCCTCCTCAGAGAAGGTACATTTCTAGCAAGTTCCTGTCCAGGCTGGTGCCCCTGGGCCAGGTCATGCTTGGAGACCCGGGGAGTAGACGAAGCACAGGACCAGGCGTGGAGATCTGGGTGTCCCAATCCGAGAGTATCCCAGGGGAGACAGAAGCAGCGTGAAGAGGAGAGGCTGGAGGGAGAAAAAGCGGTCGGAACCTGGCTCTGTGCCCTCAATGCTGCTGTGCCCAGGGAAGGGGAAGGCTAGCATGGGAAGACACACACCTCCCACCCCTCCTCCAGCTTCCCCAGCTCCCCCAGGGGCTGCACCCACCCCTCACCCCGCCTGCCTGTCTCCAGCTCACCCTGAGGGTCCCCCCGAGAGGAAAGAGGGGACTTAGTTGTCCCTGGTCCCTGATCTGTGGCGCCAGCCAGCTGGATTCTAATTAGCTTCCAGAGCCAGAGAGACAGGAAGCCAAGGGGCTGGGGGTGGGGCCCTGGACTCCTGCCCAAGACCAGGAGGCTGCAGGCCGGGGCCAAGACGCCTGGGTCCCCCACCCTGGACGCCGTGCTGGATGAGGAAGCTGGGGTAGGGGAGACGAACTGGCAGGGTCTCAATTTCAAGAGGCTTCCAGAGGGTTCTCCTCTGGGATGGAGGGTCTGGGGCCTGCCTGGCTGCAGGTGGGCCCTTCTTAGCTGGTACTGCCCGAAGAATTACCCCAGTCACCTGGGGAAGGGGAGGCTGGCAGACCCCAGGAGGTGCTTCTGGGAGATCCAAGGTGCCCAAATGGGTGGGTCCACCTGTTGGGGTAGGGGTGTGTGCAACGTGAGCCAGAGGCCTTGGCGGGGTCAGCCTCTGGCCCAGGGGTGCCGCTTCTGTCCGATACGGCCAACTTGGTCCACCCTCTCGGGGCAGCAGGCTAAAGGCCCTTGGGCACCTGCAGACAGAGAGGGGACCTGCCCTCTTCCTCAGCCCACCCCTGCCCCCGCCTCACTCTCCCTGTCCTTCACAGGCTGGTGGACCAGGCCGTGGTGCCCACCTGGTGATGTGGGGCGAGGCCCCCTGCACAGCCCACTGAGCCGAGAACGCACCCCTGGCCACCACCATGGCCCGCCTGGCCGCCGCGCTCTGGAGTCTCTGTGTCACAGCCATCCTCGTCACCTCAGCCACCCAAGGTAGGTGTTAAGGGGGCTGAGGCAGGGGAGGGGGGTGAAACCCTGAAATACCCCCAACCAGGGTGACCCTGGTGGCTCAGCGGTAAAGAACCTGCCTGCCAATGCAGGAGACCTGGGTTCAACCCCTGGGTTGGGAAGATTCCCCTGGAGGAGGGCATGGGAACCCACTTTTTGCCTGGAGAATCCCATGGACAGAGGAGCCTGGTAGGCTACAGGCTGTAGGGTCGCAAAAGAGTTGGACATGACTTAGTAACTGAACAACCACAACCTCCTGATCCCTTCACCCAGCCTCAGTCTGGCAGAACCAGAGCAGAGAAAGACTTGGTGATCACACACCCTGATTCGAGGGGTCCCTGAATCGGCCCCTCACCCCCCAACCCAGAGCTCCAGGGATCATCACCAGGGGTCCTAGAGCCTGGGATTTGGGCTGTGGCCTCCAGGACCGGGACAGGCCTTCCTGGTGAGGCTCTTCTGTCTCCTGTGTGTGTCTGTGTGTGTCTCTCTGTGATTACATCTCCGAGGCTCTCGCTGGGAAGAAGGCTTAATTAAAGCATGCCCGCTGACGTTTATTTAAAAACAACTAATTATCCGGCTCGGCCCTATGCCGGCCCCGGGATCCTGCACACGCCACAATTAGTGCCCGGAGCCTGCCCGCCCACCCTCGCCCGATTACTCAATTACTGTCCCCACGGTGGGCCCAGGCGGGGGCAAGGGCAGCGCGGGATGAGAGGCAGAGAGGAGGCCCGCTGGCCTCACCCTTGCACTGGGGGTGCCCCCTGCCCCGCCCTCCCCAGCCCTGTCTGGAGGCTGCTGGTGGTGGGCCCTGCTCCCCAGTGCTCCCTCACACAGAGAGCCTCAAAGGTGGAGGGGGCGTTGTTCAGTGGTGCCACCAGGCCTTGGCACTGCTCCGGCCCGCTGGCGCCCTCTGCTCCCGCAGCACCCGTGATCTCTGCCCATCCAGGTCCTGCCCCACAGCCCCAGCTGGGCCGGGCGGGGCTTCTTCCACCCCCAGACCCATCTGAGCCATCTGAGCCAGCCCTCCACCCCCAGCCTCCTTCCCAGGCCCAGGAAGGACTAAAATTAGACATGGGAGCAGATGGCGCTGGAGGAACACATGTAAAACTTTTCCCCAAGTGGGACTCAACTCACCCCAAAAAACCCCGAGGGCCTGGCTGCCAACCCCGTTGGGCCCCCAGCTGGCATCAGAGGGACTAGATCGCAACAAAGGGGGCCCGTCTGTCTCTGCTGCCAACGAGCACTGGGACTTTCTCTCTATCCGCCAGTGACAGTCTCCACGTTGGCGGCTCCGGACCACTCTGTGCATCCCTGCTTCCCTTGGAGCCCCGGCATAGGCCTGGCTGAGACCAGTGTGCAAGAAGGTGGCTGCCCTGGCAGGCGTGGATGGTGCTGAGCCTGCTCTGTCCCACAGAGATGAGCTGCCTTAATCATCCTCCTGACAGTAGTAATCAGGGGCCTGTCTGCCCACTGCAGACCAGTTCCGCTGCACCCCTCAGCAGAGGCCCGTGGAGTAGGCATTGTCAGCTCCCTAGAGAAGGAAGTAAGGGCACCGGCGTGGTCAGTGAATACATGAAGCCACCAGCCAGCGAGTGGCTGCGCTGGGATTTAAATCCCAGCCATCCCAGCTTGCAGTCCCTGAAAAGCACAGGAAGGGAGCTGGCATGTGACAGTGCAACCCCTCCAAGAGCCAGGTATGCCCATGGCAAGTTCTTCCATTGTCATGGCAACCCTAGGAAGTTTCCCAAGTGAAAGCCAGGGGCCCCCTCCCTGGGATGCCCTCACTGGCTACAGCATCTCCTTCCAGAACATCTTCTAGCACAGAAGCCTCCCAGTACAACCCTGGGCTGTTGTTTGCCCATTTTACAGATCTTGAAACTGAGGCCTGGTGAGGCGCCAGCAGCAGGTGTCCAAATGAGAGTGTGCATGAGAATCACGGGTGGGTGTACCCATTCAGGGGCTCCTGGTTTCACCCCCAAGATTCCGGATCAGCAGGCCTGGGTCTGGGGGCACTCAGAATCTGCATTCCGAACACAATGTGGATATGCCCAGGGCACTGGGAGAAACCCTGGCCCAAAGGACCCACCCGGCCTGTCAGCTGGGAGGTAGCAAAGCCAGGCTGTGTGGTTTCTTCCAGAACATGAGGACATTCCCTTCTACACCCTCCCTGCTCTGTGCATGGGGGTGGTGCGAAGTTTGAGAAGTGCCCCAGGCCACTCTCAGCTTAGATGGTTTGCCTGAAGGATTCATGAAATTCACAAACACCATTATTGTTGTTTACTGGCTCAGTCGTGTCTGGCTCTTTGGGGACTGTGGCCCGCCAGACTTTGCCACTGAGCCACCAGGGAAGACCATCCCTTGCGTTTATAGTTGATTACTAGTGGCTCAGATGGTAAAGATTCCTCCTGCCAATGCAGGAGACCCAGGTTCGATTCCTTGGTTGGGAAGATTCCCTGCAGAGGGAAATGGCAGCCCACTCCAGTATTCTTGCCTGGGAAATCCCACAAACAGAGGAGTTTGGCAGTCTACGGTCCATGGGGTCACAAAAGATTCAGAGATGACGTAGTGACTAAACAACAACATAGTTGACTACAGTGAACTGACACAGATGAAAATCAGCCAAGAGAAGAGGGGCGTGGGGCAGCATCAGGGAGAGTTCTGTGCGTGGGGGCTCTGGTGGTTCCCTCCCAGGGTAGTTGCAGACAGCAGGAACTGTGTAAGCAACGATGAGCCACACCACGCGTGTTACACTGCTAACCGGGGAAGCTCTTCTGAGTCTTGGTGTCTTTACTGAGGCTCAGTCACATGGACGTGGCTGGCCTCAATCTCCAGCCCTTCCAGAGGTCCCAAAACGCCTACCTGAAACCGCACTGTTAGTGAACTAACTATTAATAGTTTGCTAGGGCCGTCGTGACCAAGTGCCACAGACTGAGGGGCTTAAGCAACAGAAGGGTATTCCCTCCCAGTTCTAGAGGCTGGACGTCCAAGATCAAGGTGTCAGCAAGGTTGGTTCCTTCTGAAGGCCGCCGGGGAAGGGTCTACTCCAGGCCCTTCTCCTTGGCTCCTAGGTCGTCATCATCTTCCTGCATCTCCACGTCGTCTTCCTTCTTTGTGTGCCTCTGGGTCCAAATTTCCTTCTTTTTATAAGAACACCATTCATATTGGATTGGTTGTTGTTGTTCAGTTGCTCAGTCGTGTCCAACTCTTTGCGACCCTATGGACCGAAGCACACCAGGCTTCCCTGTCCTTCACCATCTCCCGGAGTTTGCTCAAACTCATGTCCATCGAGTTGGTGATACCATCCAATCTCTGTCAACCCCTTCTCCCCCTGCCTTCAATCTTTCCCAGCATCAGGGTCTTTTCCAGTGAGTCACCTCTTCGCATCAGATGGCCAAAGTATTGGAGCTTCAGCTTCAACCTCAGTCCTTCCAATGTGTATTCAGGGTTGATTTCCTTTTAGGATTGACTGCTTTGATCTCCTTGCTGTCCAAGGAACTCGCAAGAGTCTTCTCCAACACCAGTTTGAAAGCTTCAATTCTTCGGCACTCATATTGGATTAGGGTTCACCTTAGTGGTCTCATTTTAACTTGAGTAATTCTGTAAAGATGCTCTCTCTAAATTTGCCCATATTCTAAGGCAGGGGTCCCTAGCTCCTGGGCCACAGACCGGTAGTGGTCCATGGTCTATTCGGAATCAGGCTGCAGAGCAGGAAGTGAGTGGTGGGCCAGCAAGTGAAGCTTTATCTGTATTTACAGCTGCTTCCCGTCATTTGCATTACCGCCTGAGCTCCGCCTCCTGTCAGATCAGCAGTGGCATTAATATTCTCATAGGAGCGTGAACTACTGTGAACTGTGCATTCAAGGGGTCTAGATTGCACGCTCCTTATGAGAAACATCCCAAAACAATCCTCCCCATGCCCCATCCATGGAAAAAATTGTCTTCCATGAAACCAGTCCCTGGTGCCAAAAAGGGTGGGGACCACTGTTCTAAGATATTGGGGGTTAGGGCTTGATTTCAGCATATGAATTGGTGGAGGGGGGAAGACTTGATTCAACCCATTAACAGTTCACACAGGCTCCAGGCCCCCAAGTAAAGATACTCTTCTCACAAAGGACACTACAAGGGCTCACAGGGCACCTCCCAGGAGCCAGATTCTTCTTGGGCCAGGCTAATGGCCTTACTACACAAGTGGGCCCACTGAGAAGCCCATTTCACAGATGAGTAAACTGAGCTTCATACAGCCTGCAGCCCATACAGTCAAGCTGGAGGTGGAGCCTCTCCAGTGGGGCTCCGTCCCACCCTTCCTGGGCCTGGTGGTGACAGACTCCTTCCCCCTTCTTCCTGCAGGCCTGAGCCGGGCTGGGCTCCCTTTCGGGCTGATGCGCCGGGAGCTGGCATGTGAAGGCTACCCCATCGAGCTGCGGTGCCCAGGCAGCGACGTCATTATGGTGGAGAATGCCAACTATGGGCGCACGGACGACAAGATCTGCGACGCCGACCCTTTCCAGATGGAGAACGTGCAGTGCTACCTGCCGGACGCCTTCAAGATCATGTCCCAGAGGTGAGCGGCTGCGGAGAAAGGGCGGCAGCGGCCCGAGGGCCCCTGTGAGGTGCCTGTCCTCTGCGCCCCATGCCTAGCGCACCCTGTTCCCCTCCACCCTTCCTTGTGGGCATTCGATACATGTTTCCTAAGCAGCTACTAGGGGCCGGGTGCCACGCAAACAGCCAGTAAGACCTAGCCCACGCCCCACCAGCCTGTCACCTCCCCAAGCTGTACCCTTCGCCAAAAGCCTGTTGCCTCCAGACGCTCATTCCAAGATTAGCAGGGGCTTGCAGAGTAAGAGCCATGGCAGGACAGGGGGACGTGTCAAAGGAGCTGGGGGACAGCCCAGAGGGCTTCCCTGGGGAGCTGACACCTGAACATGGACGGCAGAAGGTTATGTGCTTGTGTCAGAGAGAAGGTGTGTGAGAATGTGAGGGAGGGAGTGTGAAGACTGTTCCTTTCTGTACGTGTGTGTTTGAGTGGGGGGGGTGTACAAAGCTACACACTCAAGCCAGACCACTAGAGCTAGTCAGCTCTTCCCTCGGATTTTACCCAGATTTAGGGCTTCCCTGCTGGTCCAGTGGTTAAGAATCTGCCTGCCAATGCAGGCGACATGGGTTCGATCCCTGGTCCGGGAAGACCCCACATGCCATGGGGCCACAACGACTGAGCCCGTGCGCCTAGAGCCTGTGCTCTAGAGCAGCCACCGCAGTGAGAAGCCTGAGCCCCACAGCGAGAGAGTGGCACCCGTCGCCGCAACTCGAGAAAGCCAGCACACAGCAATGAAGACCCAGTGCAGCCAAATTTAAAAAAAGCTTTAACCCAGATTGATTGCTGCTTCCACCCTGACCCCCTATGGCTGCTTCCAGCATCCTCTGCCCCCTCCTTGCCTTCTCTTGCCTGCCTGCTATGGTCTGTTCCCGCCATAGCAGCCAGAGTGCACTAGTGGACACTTGAGTCAGGTCCTGCCCTCCTCCTATCAGATCCCTCCTTGGTGCCCACCTCACTCGGAGCAAAAGCCTAAGTCCTCCTCAGGTCCACAAGGCCCTGGGATCTCTGCAGCGTCCTCTCTAGTCCTCACCTTCTCCATGCTCCTCCTCACTGGGTTTCAGTTACCTGGCCACTCCTTAGACTCATCACCCATCTTCTGCTAGGGGCTTCCTCGGGACCTTTGTGCTGGCTGTTCCCTGTCTGGAATGCTCTTCCCCAAAACCCACGTGACTCCTCCCTTCCCTTTCTCAGGTTCTTTCATTTGAATTACGTTTCTTGCTGCACTCCATTGCCAGCAATGGGATCTTATTTCCTCGACCAGGAATCGAACCCACGCCCCTCTGCATTAAAAGCACAGAGTCTTAACCACTGGACCGCCAGAGAGGTCCCCCATTCAGAGATTTTTTTTGCCTGACTAGCCTCTTAATGCGGAGAAGGCAATGGCACCCCACTCCAGTACTCTTGCCTGGAAAATCCCATGGATGGAGGAGCCTGGTGGGCTGCTGTCCATGGGGTCACTAAGAGTCAGACACGACTGAGCGACTTCACTTTAACTTTTCACTTTCATGCATTGGAGAAGGAAATGGCAACCCACTCCAGTGTTGTTGCCTGGAGAATCCCAGGGACGGGGGAGCCTGGTGGGCTGCCGTCTATGGGGTCGCACAGAGTCAGACACGACTGAAGCGACTTAGCAGCAGCAGCAGCAACAGCCTCTTAATGAGGTCTGCCTGACCACGCTCTGAAATCACAGTCCGCCCGCCCCACTTCCCAGCCCCTTCCCCATCTCTCTCTCTCCTAGTCCTGACTCCTGCCCACAGCTCCACGGGCTGTGTGGCCTCCTTATCAGGTCTCTTCCATGCCTTCCCTCCCTGGGCTGTCAACCCCACAGGGAAAAGGAGTGCTCTCTGTCACCACCATGTCCACAGCCAGCTACACCACAGGTGCTCACCGAATTTTTGCCAAATGCCTGAGAGAGAGCAGGGTTCACTCCAGGACACTGAACAGAAAACTAGAAAAGGGAAGGAGGCCTGGGGCCAGCTCCACAGCTCCTCGGGGATTCTAGAATACCCCACCGGATGGGGTCACCAGAAGCCTTCTGAGAGCTTGGGGCAGGGAATGGCCATGGCCAGGTGGCTCAGGTAGGGGAGCCAGGCCGGAGCCATGTCGTCCTCTCCCTTCCACCATTTCTTTCTCAAACATCTACTCTCGGGACTTCCCTGGTGGTCCAGGGGTTAAGGCTCTGAGCTTCCACTGCAGGGGGCATGGATTTGATCCCTGGTCGGGGGGCTTCCCAGGTGGTGCTAGTGGTAAAGAACCCACCAGCCAATGCAGGAGACATAAGAGACGTGGGTTCGACCCCTGGCTTAGGAAGATCCCCTGGAGGAGGGCACGGCAACCCACTCTAGTATTCTTCGGGGACTTCCCTGGTAGCTCAGATGGTAAAGAATCTGCCTGCAATGCAGGAGACCTGGGTTCGATCTCTGGGTCGGGAAGATCCCTGGAGAGGGGAATGGCAACGCACTCCAGTATTCTTGCCTGGAGAATCCCCATGGACAGAGGAGCCTGGTGGGCTACAGTACACAGAGTTACATAGAGTAAGACACAACCGAAGCAACTTAGCACAGAGAAATAAGGTCCACGTGCCGTGCGGTGTGGCATAAAAAACAAAGAACTATTCCCCTGCAGCAATCTCCCTCTTCCCTAATTTCCATCTCCCAACACCCCTGCGTGGACCATCCCAGTCCAGCCTCCCTTTCTCCTACCCACTTCATTTCCAGATCCTCCCTGCCCACTTCACTCAGACCAGCCTCAGGGTCTGTGGTGTTTCTCGCCATCTCCCCAAGTTGCTTGCACAGAAATTTGCCTTGTTTCTGACACTCATGGGGTCTCAGTTCTGGGTCAGAGGGGTGGGGGACACAATAGTGTGGTCACTGGGGCCAAGGGAACGTGATGAGGCCACTGCCCCACTGTCTTCACACGTGGAAACTCTACGTTAGTTCAGGGTCCAGCTCTATGACTCTGACAGAGACACCCCAGAGTAAGTACAGTGACCTAAACAGGATCAGCTTCCCAGGTGATGCTAGTGGTAAAGAACCTGCCTGCCAGTGCAGGAGATGTAAAAGACACAGGTTCTATCCCTGGGTTGGGAAAATCCCCTGGAGGAGGGCACGGCAACCCACTCCAGTATTCTTGCTTGGAGAGTCCCATGGACAGGGGAGCCTGACAGGTTACAGTCCATAGGATTGTAAAGAGTCAGACATGACTTAGCTCACAAACAGGATCAGAATTGAAAAGACCCTCAGCACCTGCTTCTATCTCAGTACTGAAACCCCGCCCCCCACTTCCACCCTGGGGCCAATCCCTTAAAGGCTCCATCATACCCACTCTCACTTCCCGGGTTAGAACTCAGTCACAGGCACTTCCCAGCAGGGGAGGCTGGACATGTGGTTTTTCCAGGAAGGCCAGCATTTCTGTGTTTTTCTTTTTGTTTTCATGGAGGCAAAATCCACATAACAAAAGATTCGCCATTTTAAAGTGAACAGTTCAGCAGTGTTAATTACATTCACGACATTGTACAATCTCTGCCTCTGTCAAGTTCCAGAACATTTTCATCACCTCAAAAGGAAACTCTGTCACCCTGAGCAGTCACTCCCCATCCCTCTCCCCTCCTCTGAGTCCCTGGCAACCACTAATCTGCTTTCTGTCTCTGGATTTGCCTGTTTTGGACATTTCATATAAATAGAACTGTGAAACACGTGGCCTCTGGGGCTGGCTTCTTTCACTGAGCGTGATGTTTTCAAGGCTCATCCATGGTGTAGTATTAGAGCTTCCTTCCTTTTTATGGCTGAATAATACTCCATTGTGTGGATAAGCTGTGTTCCGTTTATCCACTCATTCGTCAGTGGGTTGTCTCTACCTTTTGGTGATTGTGTGAATGATGCTGCTGTGAACATTCATATACAAGCAGTTGTACACAAATACACCTTCAGTGTTGCAGGAGAAGAATACACCTGCTTTCAGTTCTTTGGGGGAATAGAACTAGTTCTTTGGGTCATAAGTCTCTGTTTAACCATCTGAGCTCAGTGTTATATATTTTTTTAATTTATTTATTTTTAATTGAAGGATAATTGCTTTACAATATTGTGTTGGTTTCTGCCATACGTCAACACGCATCAGCCATACGTATACATATGTCCCCTCCCTCTTGAACCTCCCTCCCACCTCCCATCAGTGTTATATTTTTGAAAAGGGGAGTTGGGGGGTGTGGGTATGAGCAGACGCTCCTGAGTTAAGCACTCATTGGTTAACAGCAGGATTGAAGTGAAGACACTGGAGCCCCCTCTGCCTAATACCTGTCAGGAAGCCCCCCCACCAAACCACTTCTTACACACCCACAGTCAAGTCGCTGTCCAGCCCAGCCAAGAGTAGGCCTGCTCCAGGAAATGGAGACCTTGACCGTGGGTATAGACAGCAGAGAAGAAACATCTTTTTGTTGTCACAAAGTAGACTTCCCATTCCATGGTAACCAGACTCCTAAGAAGTTGACAGGGACTTGGGGGAGTTCTGCATGGGGAACCGAGGATGGTTTCAGCATGAAGGGACGACTCTGCCCCTCTCTGGCTGCAGAGCCTCACGGCAGCTCTGTCCAAAAGGTGGGACATGTTAAGATATGGTATGAGGTAGCAAACACTGAGCATTCCATCAATAGCATATTCACAAAGATGCCACCTTATATGTATGGCTTCACATCTTATTGAACAAAGGACAAGTTTTATGGTCAATTTATGGAAAAAAAAAAGACATAATGGCACAGGTGACACTCAGGATGAAAGTGATGAAGGGTGACTGGAAAAACAGTTTAGGGAGTGACCCCTCTGGCATAGCCCTGAGCTTCCTGCTGTGCCAGGCCTGAAAATAGAAGAATCCTATCTGGAAGGAGAGAGCAGACAGGAAACAGAAAACAACACCCACATACGGCCCCTGGCATGGTCTCCGTGGTTCCTTCCCAAAGTGCAGATGTCCATTCCTCTCCTGACCCTGGGCCCCCCGCCCAGTTCCAGGCTCGTCTTTTCCCAAACCCCACCTCTCCTCCACAGGTGTAACAACCGCACCCAGTGTGTGGTGGTCGCCGGCTCCGACGCCTTTCCGGACCCCTGCCCCGGGACCTACAAGTACCTGGAGGTGCAGTACGACTGTGTCCCCTACAGTGAGTCATCTTGTTCCTCATGCGACACGGGCCCTTCCCCCTCCCAGAAGCAAGTGAGGAGGAGACACCTTGAACTCTCACACACACACACACACACACACACACACACAAGGCCCAGTGGGGCCAGGAACACAAGGGATGGCTGGACCCGCCCCCTCCCTCACAAATTCTCTTCTCGCAGACACCCTTGTCCACACTGCTGTCTGCCCCCCTCCCACTCCCGCCCTTGACTCTGTCCGCATCCACTGGGCACTTCTCCAACTCTTGTTACGCTGGCCTGCTCACCCTGCTTCTTCCCCTGCCCTGGGCTTATTTATACACTTCAAGGCCACACCCAGGTACTCCACTGGGCACCCTTATCTCTCCTCTCCCCGGACCTTGACCTCACTGCCGTCTAATTCCTCTTCCCACATCCCTTCCCTTCCTGACCACCTCTTACACACAAGCTCTTCCCTCTAACCCCACTTCCTCTCAGCTCCCTCTCCTTTCTCTTATCCTTCTCACTCCTCACAGGCCCCCACTCCTGCCCCTTCCCAATCCTGGAAGCTGGACATTATACCTATAGAGAGGCAGGTCACCCTCTGAGGCCTGGCAGCAGATCTCATGTGAAGGGCTAGGGGCAGCTTCCACAGATTCCTAACTCTTGGTTGGTTTGCCTATTAGCATGCTAGTACTTCCTGTCTGCACAGGAAGTGCTGCCATCTTGGACTGAGGGTGGCACCCAGGCATCCTGAGGGAGGTGATCTGGGGAGCCAGGGGCCTGCCATTCTTGCACCCGACCAAAGGAAGCAAACCATCGACAGGGTCTCTCCTCCTCAGCACCCCACCCTTAACATGGCCCTTCTTTCCAGCCCTCATGCTTCCCCACCCTTTCCCGTCATCCATTCCCTCCTCTCCACCCCCAGCTTCACGTAGCCAACCTGGAGGTAGGGCCCTCTGGGCAGAGGGGGGAGGAGGCAGGGCCACCAGGGTGTCTTGAGTGTGGGGGGCAGGGGCGGGGGAGCAGGAGGCCCTGTGACTCTCCCTCCTCTCCCCTCCCACCCCAGCCTTCCCCCCAACCCCCAACCTTTGATTTCTCCTCGCAGGTGAACACAGACGTGCTGGGGGAGATAGGAGCCTCATGTGCTTCCATAGCTTTCTTCTTTTACTCCTTACCCTTTCCTTTCAGCGACCAAGGCCTCCAGTCAGCGCCTGAGGGGGACGCCCATCTGATCCTTGAAGCCTCCCCACAGCACTGGGGACACTGCCCACCCACTGTGGGCTGGGGTAGCAGGGGAGGGGGGACAGGAGTTGGGGAGCACAACACAGTGGAAAAATCTAGACTGGGTTCGAGGTTCAGCCCCGCCCTTGGGTTTTCTGGCTCAGAAACTGGAGCAAATCACTTAAATTTCTCTGGGCTGCTGCAGAAGGAGACGAGTCCAGGAGGTCATGTGTGCAAGGCGCCCAGCCTAGGGCCCGCCACAGAGCCCACTCATGGTGGCAAAGTGCTGGATGTAAACTCCCCCCACAGGGCAGAGACCTCATCTTCAACGCCCCCCCCACCCATCGCCGAGACCCAAGCCTGGTTCAGGATGTGCTCAGTAATGGTTTGGGTGCCCTTTCAATCCAGCTGAGCCTGTACCTTCCTCTGTGATGGTGGGAGGGGCTCAAACGCCTCTGAGATGCTGCCAGGACTGCGGAGGATGTGGGTGAAAGCTCCTTGCGCAGCCCCAGCGGGAGATGTGAAGGAACCTGCGCCCGTTTTCTCAGCCATGTTGCTTCACTTCACTGAGCCTGTTTGCTCATCTATAGACAGGATTCTCGAAACGCTGCCAGAGGGCTGCTTAGCGAGGTTCCTGACGCCTAATGAGCGCCGAGCACTTAGTAGTCGTTGCTCTTCTTCTGACCACTCACCATGACTTTTACCAATTATTGATGCTATTGGTAATCAAAGATAAAACTAACGCCAGAGGACAAACCCAGTTTCTCCTGAGATCAGGAAGATAAAAAGCAGGGGGCAAAAAAAAAAAAAAAAAAAATCCCCTGGTCCAAGTGGCGTCCAAAAGCAAGTGGGAAAAAAAAAAAATACAAATGAGTGGAAACCATGCAGGTAAAGAGGCAGGGAAGAGGTGTAGAGACTTCTGGAGCTGAACTTCTGAGTGTGGGCGGGAAGGCGTGACCCACAGAGACCAGGAGGGCTCAGGGAATGGGCAGCCCCCAGTCTGATGGGAGAGAGTGACCTTGAGCCCTGGGAGAGGCAGAGGCACAGGCGCTTGGGTGCGCGCGCGCGCGCACACACACACACACACACACTCACAGTCACTGACACAGCGATGTATCTGGGGGGCTGGGCTAACTCCTGGTCCCAGAAGAAGAGGGCTGGCATTCCAAGGGTGATGGAAGCCAGGCCACCCAACAGGGAGGCCTGGCACTCACTTAGCTCCAGACCTTTCTTTCTCTGAGCACCTCCTGTGTACCAGGCCCTGGGAGAGGCGCTGGGAAGGGAGTCAGACACTGTCCCTCCAGACAGACAGGTGGCAGGAGAGCGAGGCCCGGGTCACAGGTTCCTAAGGGGCCGGGGGGCCCCGGAGCCTGTTGGGGACACAGCCTGGGCAGCCCCTCTTGCCATGGGCTTCAGAGGCTGGGGTGACCCCAGTGCTGGTCGGGGGTGGGTGCCGGGGCTACCGTGGGAAGGGAGCAGTGGATGTGCGGGGCACCGCCCTCCCCTGGCACATGTACCTGACAGGCCCAACTAACGCTGGATTTGCCTTGCAGCTCAGCACAGTCTAACCCGTGCCCCCTTCCTCCCCAGGTGCTGCCCGCCTGCCCATCCCAGCCACGGGCTGGGGAGCTCCCAGCTCCTGGGCCCCCAGGGGGAGCTGGGCAGAGAAACTGAGCCTCGGGCTTGCCCCCGGGGGAGCGGGGGAGCGTGTCTGTGCCCCCACCTGCTGTCCTGCCCCGTCTGTGATGTCGCCCCCACCCCAGCCTCTTCCCTCTCCGCCTCCTCTCCCCCACGGGGCTCTCGGAGGCCCCCAGGGCTCCGCCCGTCTGCCTCTCCATCATTCTGTGTCCGACGCCGCCACCCTCTCTCTGTGTTGGCTTCCGGGGTGGGGGCGGGGGTTCCGAGGGTTTGGGGAAACTCAGCTGGACTCTCTTTAAGGCCAGCACAGAAGGGGAGGCCGTCCTGCGTGTTTTCTCCGTGGTGCTCCCAGGCTGAGGGAGGCACTCAATCCCCTCCTGGGCCCCCCGGTTCTAGCACGAGGGCAGCAGGCAGGGCTGGAGGGGACCAAGGGGTTCCTCCACCCCCCCCCGCCCCTTCCCGGAGCCCCCCTGAGCGGAGCTGCCTCCCAGCCTTGCTGCAGCGAGGGTGCCCCGCGGTCTGAGGGCTCCGTCTGTCCGCCTCCCTGCGCCCCCCTACCCCGTGTCTCTGGGTCTCTGTCCTCCGTGTGTCCCCCTCCCCCGTGATTGTCTCCCCACATCCTCCCTAGGAGGGAAGGACCTGGGGGCGGGGGCTGACGCCACCTTCGGGGTTGGGGAGCCAGGAGTGAGGAAAAGAAAGGAAAAGGGGGCGTGTTGCCAGAAAAGAAACGAAAGCAATTTAATCTTTTTTTTTTCTCTTTTTTTCTTGCACATTTTTTTTTCAATTTGTTTTCTCTCTCTCTTCCGATGCTTAAAGTAGAAGTGGAGCAGAAAGGTAAACGCACTGTCACCAATGCTAACCCCTAACTCAGACTTTGTTTTACCTGTCCCACACTCGTGTGACCTGCCCTCCCCTCTGGCCCCTTCTTCTCCCCCCAACCCCCCAACTTGGTCCAGTCGCTCCCCCCACCCCGGTGCCCCCCCACTGGGGGGCCAGCCCTGGTGCGACCGGGCAGCTCCACCCTCCAGACACCCAGGGGAGCTTCTCTGAGCTCGGGCAGGACCCGCTGCTCTGTCTGCCTCTGTCTCTCTCTCCTCTCTGTCTCTCTCCCTGCCCCTCCTCTCTAGTCCCTGGCCCTTGCAGGGGTGGGGGGGAACCTGACCTTCTCTCATACTTCTTTTGCCTCCTTCAGGAGAACTCTATAAGCATCCAGGGTGGGTGGGGAGGGAGGGACCCTCTTCCCTGGCTCCCGACTGGGGGCGGAGGGCACCGGGGAGCCGGCTGTCTTCTCCTTTCTTCCTGCCCCAACTTTTGTGTCTGGTTCAGGGGAGGTGGGAGGGAGGGGACACCTTTGTTTTCCTTTTGGGGAGCAGATCACCACCTCCTCCTCCTCCTCTTCTCTCTCTCTTTCTCTCTCTCTCTCTCTGGCTCCTGGTGGTTTAAGTTCCTTCTGGTTTGGCGTTTCCAAGGCCCAGAGCTGTTTCGGAGCATGGAGCACCAGTTTTCCCCACCCCCACCCCATCCTCCACCAGCGGGGGGTGGTGGGGGGCAGCCCCTGGGGAGAGGGGTGTGAGTTACCCCCAGCCCCAGCCCGGGGAGAGCGCCTGCCAGATCACTGGGGGGCCCGAGAGGGCGGGGGGTGGGCCTCACGGTTGGGGGAGCGAGGGGCGGGGGAGCGTTTTTTTTTTTTTTCCTTTGGTTCTGAAATACTTGCGAAGCTGCAGTCAGGGTTTCTTCTGGGCTGTTGTGGTTAGAGGACCAGAGAGAGGGGGGCGGGGGAGGCACAGGTCTTGGGGCTTCCGTGAGCACCGTAATTTCTTCCTTCCGCAGTGGAGCAGAGGACTCCACGGCGGGTAGGGAGGGCGGCTGGGCTGGGCTTGGCTGTTGCGGAGGGTCACTGCCTCCCCTGGAAGTCGTGGGAAATGGACAGCTCTGAGGCAGGGATGGGAGAGATGACCTTTCAGGATCACGTTGGCCTTGAAATTACGGTGGTCAGTGGAGCGTCCCCTTTGAGGGAGGCAGGGCGGGGTCCCTCCGAGCTGCTCCCCTCCCCCATCTCATAGAGGCCTGGGCCACCAGCCCTCCGCCCTGCCCCTCACTGCACCCCACCACTCTCTCCCTCTCTCTTTCCTGGAGTCTCTCCGCCCAGCACCAGACACTCTTCTTGCAGGCCAGGTGGTGGTCGGACATGCAGCCTGGGATCTTTTCTCTTCAAGGGACGGGTGGGAGGAGCCTGGAGGGCAGAGAAGGCTTTGGGATCTTGGCGCTGGGGCAGGGTCCTTGCTGGCAAAGGCCCCAAGCAGGCCCTTCCTCATCTCCCCCTTCCCCCAGGGTAACCTCTAACCACGTTTTCCTTCTCCATGCCCTGCCCACCAGGCCGGGCTCTGAGACCTCCCACTGCCCCGCCCACCCCCCACCCCCCCACAAACACATCTGTCAGGTGTCACAAAGCTGGCTGGGGGGCCCGGCTTGGGGAGAGGGAAGACCCAGGCACAGGAGAAAGGAGCAGAGGCCAGTGGGCTGGACAGAAGGTGCAGGCTAACCCCTCAGGGCACTGGGAACACAGCGCTGGAGCCCCAGGCTTCCCTCTCCCTCATAAAGCAGGGCATGCACCTGACTGCTTTGTGACCCAAGACCCCTGGATCAAAAAGTCCCTGATACTGTGGAGGGCGGGCTGGAATCCCCAGCCACCCATCTAAGCCTGCTGAAGAATGAGGCTGGAATCGGGGGAATGAGGAATGGTTCCTGGCCAAGCCCCTCTAACCACTGGGGCCACTCCCCTCCCCAAGCCAGCACCAAGTCCCAGCCCTCTCTTGTCCCCTTGGGCCGGCTGCTTTGGTGACAGGCCAAGCAGGAGCAGAGAATTCACTACAAACTCTCACCCTGGCCAGTCCTCGGGTTCTGCTAGTAGGGAGCTGAGAGGGAGACCCCCAGCCATCCTGGTTGGAGGGGCCTTACCACTATGGGAGGAGAAGGAGGGGAGCCTGGCCACACTGTTTGTGCAAGTCCAGACTCCCACCGGGTCAGTAAGGGGAGTCCAGGAGTAGGTGGCGCTGGGTCGTGACTGGGCAAGGGTGGGCAGGCCGTTGGTGGCCAACGAGATGCAGTTGAGGTTTTCCTCCTTTTCAGGGAATGGGGGGGTGGGGCGGGGGCCCCCCACCTTTCTGACATCAGCGCTGCCTTGGTCCCTCCTCCCGAGCCGGGGATGGTTGCAGGTAAATCGGGTCGGGGAAGGGGAGGTGGGGGGCCTGTCGGGGGCGGGCTGGGTCTTTATCCTAGCACCTGGTTCCCTCCCTGGCCCCCTCTGAGCTGGACCTGGGACTGCCCCCCCAAGGGACCCTCAGTCGGGCCTGGGCCTTGGAGTGAATTCTCTGCTCACCCCCCTCTCTCCTCGCCAGCACTAACTCTTTCTTCCCAGGTGCTCTCCGGCGTGACTCCCTTGGAGCCAGGACCTCGCTGAGTGCCCCCACACCACCACTTGTCTCTCTTCCCTCCACACAGCTCTCCTCCCCCCTCCCCAACTCTCCCGGGAGCCCCTCCCTCTCTGCGCCCTCGCCCCACCCCACCCTGTGCACCAGTATCAGTGTCTGCTGCTCAGTAAACCCTATGAGAGACCCTGCCGGCTGGGGGCAGGGCTGGGCATCCCTCAGGAGGGGCTGGACTTTTCCGAAAACCCTTCCTCAGCTCCTGATTTCCTGGGTGCCGGGTGGGGGGTTGTCACAGGCTGCGTCAGGAACCTTGGGTGCCTCTCTCACCCTGGAATAGGAGTGCACTCCTGACACCCACCCACAGTGGGTACGGAAACATCCCTCTACCTTGCAGTTTTTGCAGGAGGAAGAAAATGGAGCTTAAAAATATATATATATATATATACACACACACACATATATCTGTGTCCTGGTGTGGTTGGTGAAAGATGGGACCCTTTACCTTGGCTCTTCCATAGGGGCGCAAATGATGGCGAAGGGACAGGGCCCTGAGTCCCTGAAACCTCAAAGCCACCAGTGGCTGCAATGAGGAAATCTCTCCATCCCTCACTAAAGGAACACGAGACTGACTCTGGGATGGCTCTTGCCAAACCCCTTATCCCCAGCCTGTGGGGTCTCTAGCAGCCAGGGAAGGAAAGAGGGGCACCTCCTCCCCGCCACACACACTAACCCTGCTCTTAATGGCCTCCAGGGTTGACATCTCCAGGGAGAGGGGCAGCTGGGCGGGGCAGGGGTCCCAGCCCAGAAACCCCCTTCCCATCACCAGCCCTACCAAGCAACCGTGACTGCAGCAGCAGGAGGGGACAGCCTGGCTCCCCCCGCTGGCCGCGTGACCAACTCGCCTCTCTCTCTCCCCCTCCCTCGCCACCCCCTGCCCTCCCGCGCCTCCTCTCCCTGTGTCCTCCCTGCCCCTCCCCGCCCGACCCAGTCTTCGTGTGCCCAGGGACCCTGCAGAAGGTGCTGGAGCCCACCTCAACCCACGAGTCGGAGCACCAGTCCGGCGCATGGTGCAAGGACCCACTGCAGGCGGGCGACCGCATCTACGTCATGCCGTGGATCCCCTACCGCACGGACACGCTGACCGAGTACGCCTCGTGGGAGGACTACGTGGCGGCGCGCCACACCACCACCTATCGCCTGCCCAACCGCGTGGACGGCACGGGCTTCGTGGTCTACGACGGCGCCGTCTTCTACAACAAGGAGCGCACGCGCAACATCGTCAAGTACGACCTGCGCACGCGCATCAAGAGCGGGGAGACGGTCATCAACACGGCCAATTACCACGACACCTCGCCCTACCGCTGGGGGGGCAAGACCGACATCGACCTGGCAGTGGACGAGAACGGGCTGTGGGTCATCTACGCCACTGAGGGCAACAACGGGCGGCTGGTGGTGAGCCAGCTCAACCCCTACACACTGCGCTTCGAGGGCACGTGGGAGACCGGCTACGACAAGCGCTCGGCGTCCAACGCCTTCATGGTGTGCGGCGTCCTGTACGTGCTGCGCTCGGTGTACGTGGACGACGACAGCGAGGCGGCCGGCAACCGCGTGGACTACGCCTTCAACACCAACGCCAACCGCGAGGAGCCCGTGAGCCTGGCCTTTCCCAACCCCTACCAGTTCGTCTCCTCTGTCGACTATAACCCTCGCGACAACCAGCTCTATGTCTGGAACAACTACTTTGTGGTGCGCTATAGCCTGGAGTTTGGGCCGCCCGACCCTAGTGCGGGTGAGGACAGCTCGAGTTCACGCCCCGATGCCCCCTGTCCCTGGGCCTCACAGCGGAGAGGGGTGCACTCTGAGCTCTTAGAGCACTTGGAGGTGCGTTCAGGGGAACCCTGGAGGTCACAGACGTAGCAACGTGACAGGCTGTTTTCAGCACTTTCCGATTAACTCCGCTGATCCTAGCAGTCTGAGAGCCAGGGCTTACTGTTGCCTCATTTACAGATGAGGAAACCCAAGCACTGCGTGGGCTTCCCTGGTGGCTTAGATGGTAAAAGAATCCGCCTGCAGTGTGGGAGACCTGGGTTCGATCCCTGGGTCAGGAAGGTCCCCTGGAGAAGGGAATGGCTACCCACTCCAATATCCTGGCCTGGAGAATTCCATGGAGAGAGAAGCCTGGCAGGCTACAGTCCATGGGGGTCTCAAAGAGTTGGACACAACTGAGCGACTTTCATATACACAAGCGCTGGGTGGATGTGAGATTAGCTAGCTTGCTTATTTGAGAAGCCAGACCAAGGACTCTGGGCTTTTAGCCAAGCTGTACTGAGTCTCCTAAGGGCGTGGGCTTTTAGCCAAGCTGTACTGAGTCTCCTAAGGGCGTTTTGAGCCCTGGAGGCCCTTCAACTCCAGTCTTGGGTGGGAGTACCAGTAGAACAGCAGAGCTGAGCTGTCAGTGACTAGGACTGCGGACCCCGCTGCAGCCTCGTGCTAACCCTTTGGCCGCCCTGAACCAGCTCTGCACAGCCCCACAGCTCCAGAAGAGTCCCCTCGAATCAAAAAGGGGAGCTGAGGTCCCCAGAGGGAAGGCACGTGGCCAGGTCAGAGAGCCCAGAGTAAGACAGCATGAGGATGGGAGCCTTCAACACCTCCTTCCTGGCTTGTCCTCTGCAGTTGCTCTCAGACCTCAAAGTACAAAGGAGTGGATTTCTGCCACCTTCTGATGCTTTATAGTCCCAGGGGTGTGTGGGACCTCTGGGCAGAGAGGGGCTAGGGGAGATCTCCCAGACCTAGTGGGAGATCAACCCTGGGGGTAACTGTATCTCGTATCACCTCTCCCTTCCAGGCCCAGCCACTTCCCCACCCCTCAGCACAACCACCACAGCCCGGCCCACACCCCTGACCAGCACGGCCTCGCCCGCAGCCACCACCCCACTCCGCCGGGCACCCCTCACCACACATCCTGTGGGTGCCATCAACCAGCTGGGACCTGACCTACCTCCAGCCACCGCCCCGGCCCCCAGCACCCGGCGGCCCCCCGCCCCCAATCTGCACGTGTCCCCAGAACTCTTTTGTGAACCTCGAGAGGTGCGGCGGGTCCAATGGCCAGCCACCCAGCAGGGCATGCTGGTGGAGAGGCCCTGCCCCAAGGGGACTCGAGGTGAGTGCCGAGCCCAGGTGACCTCTGCTGCAGCCAGCTTGGGGGATGACCACTGCTGACCTGGCCAGGGAAGGGACAGGGGACATGCCCCTAACTCAGCTTGGATACACTACCCGTCCACCTTCCCTGCCAGAGTGGGCTGTGTGCAGGCGTCATGCTTCGCGTCTGCAGCTGTGTCCCCAGGGCACAGTCACAGCTCAGTTAGTGCCTTCTGTGCCAGCCCTGTCCCCTCGTGCAATTCTGAGCACCTGCCACATGAAGCCCTGGATGGACCCTGCAGGGAGCCCCCGGGAGGTAACCTGAGTCCTGGCCTCAGACCAAAATGGACACAGGCCCAGGAGCAGCTGGGGGCAGGACACAGCAGCTGACGCACCAGAGAAGGCAGGGCTGGGACCACAGGCTCCAGGGATCCGAGGGAAGGGTCAGAGAGGCTTTGCGAGAGGCGTGGTGGGGCTTCCAAGGTAGGTTAGACCAGAAGGCTCCAACTGTGGTAGGCCAAGCTGGAAGAGGAGCGAGGGGGAGGGTTTAGGGGAAGTGGGTGGCTCACGTCACCTCAGAGTGGCACCTCTCTTTGACTGTCTGGCCTGTTTCATGTCCGGTCTTCCGTGCCCCTCACCTCCCCCTTCACCCGCTCGCCCCCTCTCTGCCGTCTCCTTTCTCTCTGCTCTGGCCCATCCTCCTCTCCCTCCCCGTGGCTCCCTTCTCTGTTCCTGTGTGTCTGTCCCTACAGGAATTGCCTCCTTCCAGTGTCTACCAGCCCTGGGGCTCTGGAATCCCCGGGGCCCTGACCTCAGCAACTGCACCTCCCCCTGGGTCAACCAGGTGGCCCAGAAGGTACCAGCAGCCACCCTGCCCCAAGACAGGCACACGTGCTTACCCTGCTGGCCCTGGGTGCCCAGGCACAGGGCACAGCGGGGGTGGTGGAACTCCTGGGGAGACAGGCCGGGGTCCACCCCTAGCCTCCAGAGGGGACAGACAGATGGGGAGGGCCAGGGCAGGCAGGGAGAAGGGGCCGCAGAGAGGGATGAGGGGCTGAGCAGGCCGGGTGTGTGCAGAGAGAAGCAAGATGGTCCCTGACGAGACTGGGGGCTCCCGCTCCTGCTTCCCGCAGATCAAGAGCGGGGAGAACGCGGCCAACATTGCCAGCGAGCTGGCCCGCCACACCCGGGGTTCCATCTACGCGGGTGATGTGTCCTCCTCTGTGAAGCTGATGGAACAACTGCTGGACATTCTGGATGCCCAGCTGCAGGCGCTGCGGCCCATTGAGCGCGAGTCGGCCGGCAAGAACTACAACAAGGTGGGCCTGACGGCAGGGGACATGGGGCAGGGGCACCACCATGGGAACTTGGGAGACACCCAGCCTGGCACTGCAGAGCCGGGCGGCCACCCATGGCCAGGAGAGGAGAAGGCAGGACAGAGCCCATGCCGGCCGGGACTCCCTCCTGAATGGTCCTGGGGGTGTGGGGTCTCCCTTAGGAATGGCTCTTGCTCAAGGTCTAGCTCCAGGTCAGTGGCAGAGACAGAAAAGGAGTCTCTCTGGTGCCCAGACGTGAGTGTGGGGGTTCACGGAGAGGGGCTGGGAGACCAGCCTTCACGCCACCTCCCTCTTTCCCTAGATGCACAAGCGGGAGAGAACTTGCAAGGACTACATCAAGGTGAGGCCCGGAGGCTCCTGTCTCCTGAGTGGGGGGCACGGAGCCCAGCTGGAGGCACTGAGGGACAGGGCAGCAGTCGCAGCATTGCCCCGCCACACTTGCAGGCTGTGGTGGAGACGGTGGACAACCTGCTGCGGCCGGAGGCCCTCGAGTCCTGGAAGGACATGAACGCCACCGAGCAGGTGCACACGGCCACCATGCTGCTGGACGTCCTGGAGGAGGGCGCCTTCCTGCTGGCGGACAACGTCAGGGAGCCGGCCCGCTTCCTGGCCGCCAAGCAGAACGTGGGTGAGTGCTGCTGTCGCGCTGGGCTGAGTTGGGGTGCAGAACGTGAACGGGGGTTTCCTGTTCCTCCTGGACAGCCCAGGGCTGCCCTGGCCCTCAGCCTTGCCCGGGCCTCTGGACTGTGGACAGACCCCAACCTTGCGTGCCCTGCCACCCCCTGTGCCCACAGTCCTCGAGGTCACAGTCCTGAACACCGAGGGCCAAGTGCAGGAGCTGGTGTTCCCCCAGGAGTATCCGAGCGAGAACTCAATCCAGCTATCTGCCAACACCATCAAGCAGAACAGCCGCAACGGTCAGTGTCCAAACCCTGAGCCGGCACCCCAGCTCCTCTCGTAGGGAAGTTCTTAACTGTGATCAGGCTGAAGACTCTGATAAGAGGTTGGAGCCCATAGCAACACACAGAGGTGTCCTTCATTCAAGCTAGTGTAACATTTCGAGGGATTCAGGGGGACCCCACAAAGCCCCACAGAACCTCAGACAGTTTGGAGGGGTCACTCCTGTGTGACAACAGCGTGATCCTCAGAGTTTAGGGCAGGTTGTGCCATTTGAGATTAAGGCCCAGAGAGATTAGGGATTTGCTCAAAGTCACACAGAAAGTGAGAGGTGGGTGAGGTGTGTCCTGGACCACTACCCTGCCATTGGGAACTGCCTGCAACTGAGCAGCGGTCCCGCAGAAGGGCTCCCTGAGCCCTGCTTGCCTGGGCGGCAGCCTGACTTCAAACATCCCAGGGGCCAGTGTAACTGGAGGGCAGCACCACCCAGGGGCTGAGAACACGCCTGCTGGGCCTGTCCTGTCTAGGAGTGGTCAAGGTCGTCTTCATTCTCTACAACAATCTGGGCCTCTTCCTGTCCACTGAGAACGCCACGGTGAAGCTGGCGGGCGAAGCAAGCTCGGGGGGCCCAGGGGGCGCCTCCCTGGTGGTGAACTCGCAGGTCATTGCGGCGTCCATCAACAAGGAGTCCAGCCGTGTCTTCCTCATGGACCCTGTCATCTTCACCGTGGCCCACCTGGAGGTGAGCTGAGATGCCCTCTCCTTCCGTGACTGTCCCAGCACCCTCTGCTCTCCCAGGGTGCAGATCCATACCCCCCACTGTGTGTTCACCCACCCCAAGAGCAAGTTACAACCCCTCCCTGGAGAAGCAGCCCCCCAGCCCCCAACTTAGCAGCTCGGGCCATCTGTCCCAAGATCTCAGGCTGTGACCTGGAGCCGGAAGCCCCAGGCGTGTCTGTCCTGCTTGTCCCCGTGGTGGGGTGTGGGGGCTGGGGCTGGACTCCCAGCTCTGACCCCCAGCCCCCACCCACAACAGGCCAAGAACCACTTCAATGCTAACTGCTCCTTCTGGAACTACTCAGAGCGCTCCATGCTGGGCTACTGGTCAACCCAGGGCTGCCGCTTGGTGGAGTCCAACAAGACTCATACCACGTGTGCCTGCAGCCACCTCACCAACTTTGCTGTGCTCATGGCGCACCGCGAGATCGTAAGCTGGCCGGCACCCCGCTCCTCCTGGCAGGCCTACTTGCTGGCCCAGCCTTGCATGGCATCATAGAGAGCACTGCTTGGGTGGTGCCAGGGAAGGCCACCTTCATGGGCATGGGGGGCCCGAGTCTTGCCCAGGGCAGGAGGCCACATGTTTGGCTCTCTCTAGTTTGGGTCCCACCTTCGCCCGAGGCCCGCTGGAGAAGCAAGTTGGTGTCAACCTTTGTCATCTCTCCACAAGCCTGCCAAAGCATGGGAAGTGAGAGTGTCACCTGTAGAGGGGTGGGGGCCTGGCTAGTTGACTGGGGTGGGGCAGAAGGTCAGGTAGGTGGCAGAAGACCCAGTGGGCTGCAGCTCGTGGCCCCCAGCCTGGCCCATGTGTATGTGCAAGGCCAGAGGTGCTCAGCACGCCCCCTGCTCCTTCCCCAGTACCAGGGCCGCATCAATGAGCTGCTGCTGTCAGTCATCACTTGGGTGGGCATCGTTATCTCCCTGGTCTGCCTGGCCATCTGTATCTCCACCTTCTGCTTCCTGCGGGGACTGCAAACTGACCGGAACACCATCCACAAGAACCTCTGCATCAACCTCTTCCTGGCAGAGCTGCTGTTCCTTGTTGGGATAGACAAGACTCAGTATGAGGTGGGCGGGACTCTGGGGCAGGAGTGGAAGGGGTGGCGGGGAGGAGAGGTGATGCCCACTGGCCGGTCGGCGGCCAGGGCAGCCCCTCAGCTGTGTGGCTTCCCCACCCCCGCCCCCAGATCGCCTGCCCCATCTTCGCGGGCTTGCTGCACTACTTCTTCCTGGCCGCCTTCTCCTGGCTGTGCCTGGAGGGCGTGCACCTCTACCTGCTGCTGGTGGAGGTGTTTGAGAGCGAGTACTCCCGCACCAAGTACTACTACCTGGGCGGGTACTGCTTCCCTGCCCTGGTGGTGGGCATCGCGGCCGCCATCGACTACCGCAGCTATGGCACCGAGAAGGCGTGAGTGCCCCCTCCGCCCAGTCTCTCCTCCTTCTGGTTCCCTGCTCAGCAGCCTCCCTTGGGCCAGGACCCTCAGGGCACTGGCCTCCCTTCTCCTGAGCTCTGGGGCCCCAGCTGTTAGAGTCCCTGGGCCCTGGGAGTCAGAGGGAGGGAAGGGCGCACCCCTTCTCCCCGGCCCCCTCACTTCTCTCCCCCCACCCCCCACACCTCTCTTCCCGGCCCTGCTTCCTGTACAGCTGTTGGCTCCGTGTGGACAATTACTTCATCTGGAGCTTCATTGGGCCCGTCTCCTTTGTTATTGTGGTGAGTTGGAAGGCAGTATCCCCAGCACTGAGTCTGTCCTTCATCCAGACCAGCTGTGACCCCCAGACCCCCATTCTCCCCAAACCCTTGAAAACGGAGCAGCCGACTGAGGCAGAACGAGCAGCATGCGTCTGTAAAGCTCCGGCACTGAGGTCTCTGTCTAGGAGCTGTGGTGTGAGCTCCTGCTCTGTGTCAGGCCCCGGGCCCTGAACCCTCAGCCCCGAGAGCCACATTAACAGTTACCCCAGTTGTTGGGCACCTAGGGGCAGGAAATGGCAACCCACTGCAGTGTTCTTTCTTGGGAAATCCCATGGACAGAGGAGCCTGGGGGGGGGTATATAGTCCATGGGGTTGTAAAAAGTTGGACATGACGGAGCGCACACACCAGCAGAGGGGACCCTGAAGCAGGGGTGGCAGCTGGGATTTGGTCGGGAGCCGCTGCTCGGAGGCAGAGGGACTGTGGGCCAGCCCTCCCCTCACCACCTCCAGGTGAACCTGGTGTTCCTCATGGTGACCCTGCACAAGATGGTCCGGAGCTCGTCCGTGCTCAAGCCTGACTCCAGCCGCCTCGACAACATTAAGTGAGCACCCCGCCCCGCACCCCAGCCCTGGCACCTCCGAGCTGGGCCCAGCCTCTCCCGGGCTTTCCTGAAAGGTGGTGTTCTCACCTCTGGTGTTGCTTTTTAAGGACAAAGGTGGTGTTTTACTGTTTTTTCTGTGTCTGTTTAATGAGTATTAAAATGAAAACATGGCATTAGCACATCCAATGAAGGTTTCAGGCACATCACTGGTTAGGGTGAGACTGAGTTCACAAGGCAAGCCCAGGGAGTCCCCTGGAGGTCTGGTGGTCAGGATTTGGTGCTCTCACTGCCAAGGGTGTGGGTTCAGTCCCTGGCTGGGGAAGTAAAGATCCCGCAAGCCATGCAAGGTGGCTGAAAAAAATACGCAAGTCCGTTTCAGGGTAACTTAAAGACACATAGGCAGCAGAAGATAGATTAAAGGTTTGGAAGTGTGGCCACGAGGATGAAGGATGCAGGAGAATGACTGGCTATTCAGAGAACCCTGACCCTCCAACCTCCACATGCCCCCCATGCCTAGCTGGGCTGATGAGTGTCGCTGGGCAGGCCCTCTCATGCCAGGGCAGTGTCCAGACTTGCTGAAATAGGGACGCGCAGCAGGGCCTGGGGGTGGTATCCCCGATGACGGGGACTCTAACGTCCTGTCTCCTCCCCACCCCCCCCAGATCCTGGGCCCTGGGGGCCATTGCGCTGCTCTTCCTGCTGGGCCTCACGTGGGCTTTCGGCCTCCTCTTCATCAACAAGGAGTCGGTGGTCATGGCCTATCTCTTCACCACCTTCAACGCCTTCCAGGGGGTCTTCATCTTCGTCTTTCACTGCGCCTTACAGAAGAAGGTGAGTTCTGGGGAAGGGGGCCAGGGGCCTGCCTTCTGCAGCGGGACCTGTGTCTGCCTGGAGGGAAGCACAGGCTCAGGCAGGTTCTAGCCCAGGGTGAGGAAAGTTCTGGAAGAGAGCAAGATACAGGAGCCCAGAGGAAGGAGAAAGCAAGACAGATGTGGGGAGTCAGGAAAGCAAAGAGCAGGGACACAGCTTGGGGTGTAGATCAAGCCTGTGGAGGAATACGGCTCCGGGTGCCACCCAGACAACATTTCCTACTTTAATAGTCGCACTGTGAGTTTTGTGGTGACAGGAAGTTTCCTTTTTAAATAAAGGGTGTTAAAGTCTGAATCTTAAAAATAAAGAGGTAACAGAAGCAGAGGAATGTGGAGAAAAGTATACAGGCTGTAGATTCAAGACAGAAGCCAGGGAAATGGAGCCAAGGAGTGTTAGACTTCATCCTGAAGGCAGTGGGGAGCCCAGTCAGGCCGTTGTCGGTCTTGGAGGACAGTGCCGTGGGTAAGGCTGCATGGGGAGTGAAGAAGGCAGGGGTCACTGTTCTTGGCTGCAAGGCCAGCTGTGTTCCTGTTGTGATCAAAGGTCCTCACTGGACACACAGCGACAGTGGCATCCTCACAGAGCTCCCGCGCCGGCCCACATGGTCCAGCCTGGGCTCCCCCGTTTCTTCCCTTTTCTCCAGCCATGCTCTGTCTTCTGTCCCCTCAGACACTCAGACGTGGACCTTCCTCGGGGCTTGTCCCCTGCCCCTCCCCAGATATCTGCGGGGCCCACTGCCTTGTTTCTTTCAGGTCTCTGCCAAAATGTCTCCTTAGTGAGTCCCCCCACTCCCCCATCTGTTGGACATCACCACCCCCACCCCTGCTGCCAGCACTGCCTAACCCCTGGCCATGGTTCTCTGGGCAGACATCCCCCATAACGCACTGAGGCTGTAGGTGTGTTCCATCTCTATCTGCTGGGAGATACCAGCTCTGAGAAGTAGCGCTTTGTTTCCGATTTGCATCTGTCCTCGGGGCCTGAACCACACCTGGCACACAGAAGATGCCCCTTGAAGACCTGCTGAGCGAGTGAACAGATGAGAGCTTAGTGGTGAAGGTGGAGAAGGAAAGACGGGCCTGAGTGCAGAGGGAGCCTGCTAGGCTGACCGCTGGGGCAGGGGGAGATGGCGGGGTTTCTGGTGCCCACCAGGAGCCTGGTCGCGGACTGCCAGGACCGGGGCACCTGCTGCCAGCTGCCTGTCGTCCTCGCCGCCCCGCAGGTGCATAAGGAGTACAGCAAGTGCCTGCGCCACTCCTACTGCTGCGTCCGCTCCCCGCCCGGCGGCGCGCACGGCTCACTCAAGACCTCAGCGATGCGGAGCAACACCCGCTACTACACGGGGACCCAGGTACCCCGGCCGGGCGGCGCCCCGGGGCTGAGGGTCAGACCCAGAGCCCCAGGGCAGGGCAGGGCTCCGCCTGCGTGCCCATCAGGCCTGGGGAGGGTGGGCGGTCCCAGGGCCCCTCACGTCTGGGTTGCGTCCCCAGAGCCGAATCCGGAGGATGTGGAATGACACCGTGAGGAAGCAGACGGAATCCTCCTTCATGGCGGGTGACATCAACAGCACCCCGACCCTGAACCGAGGTGAGGGGGCACTCCTGAGCCCCGCCTGCGCACCCTTTGAGGTTCTCCCAGCTGCTTTGTGACCTCTTCCCTCCTGGGCAGGTACCATGGGGAACCATCTGCTGACCAACCCTGTGCTACAGCCCCGTGGGGGCACCAGCCCCTACAACACCCTCATCGCCGAGTCGGTGGGCTTCAACCCCTCCTCGCCCCCAGTCTTCAACTCCCCAGGTGAGAGCACGCTGTGCTAGGAGAGGGTGCCAGGTCTGGGGGTGGAGGGGTCTCTACGGGGGGCACCCTCGTGCCTCCTGAACTGGCCGGAGCCTAGACCCGGCATTCCGAGCCTGCTCTGACCTTCTCTCTCTTCCCTCCTGGCCGGCACCTGCAGGGAGCTACCGGGAACCCAGTAAGTGTGACTGTTTGCTGGTGACGGTTTCAAGGGTGGGACAAGAGGGGAACACGACAGCGGCCCCCTCAGGTGACCCCACCTTAGAGAGAACTGGGGTGCCCCCCACACACAGACAGGAGCCTCTGGCTTGGCAGCCAGCTGGATGATGTTACATTAGGTGTGGAGTGACGGTGATGGAGATCACGGGAAAGGGACCTGGCCACCCAGACTCATACTGCTGAGTCTCCAAGCCCCCAGGTGGGAGGGGACCCTGGGGAAATCAATCCCCACCCCCACTAACCGTCTGCTGAGCTGGTGTCCCCACTGCCAGTGAGGAAGAGAGGAAATAGAAGACCCCAGACCCCAGGGACAGGGTGAACCCAGGGAAAGCCAGGTGAAGGCAGACACCCACCTCCCACGTGGCCCACATCCCTTCCACCGCCCAGCTCTCCTCCTGAGCCGCTCCCTTCTGCCTGCAGAGCACCCCTTGGGAGGCCGGGAAGCCTGCGGCATGGACACGCTGCCCCTCAACGGCAACTTCAACAACAGCTACTCCTTGCGAAGCGGGGATTTCCCTCCTGGGGATGGGGCCCCTGAGCCCCCTCGAGGCCGGAACCTGGCCGATGCCGCTGCCTTCGAGAAGATGATCATCTCGGAGCTGGTGCACAACAACCTGCGGGGGGGCAGCAGCGGAGCCAAGGGCCCTCCACCGCCGGAGCCCCCTGTGCCGCCAGTGCCGGGGGGCAGCGGGGAGGAAGAGGCCGGCGGGCCCGGGGGCGCTGACCGGGCAGAGATCGAACTTCTCTACAAGGCCCTGGAGGAGCCACTGCTGCTGCCCCGGGCCCAGTCGGTGCTGTACCAGAGCGATCTGGACGAGTCAGAGAGCTGCACGGCGGAGGACGGAGCCACCAGCCGGCCCCTCTCCTCACCTCCAGGCCGGGACTCCCTCTACGCCAGCGGGGCCAACCTGCGGGACTCGCCCTCCTACCCGGACAGCAGCCCCGAGGGGCCCAGTGAGGCCCTGCCCCCACCCCCACCTGCACCCCCTGGCCCCCCTGAAATCTACTACACCTCGCGCCCGCCGGCCCTGGTGGCCCGGAATCCCCTGCAGGGCTACTACCAGGTGCGGCGGCCCAGCCACGAGGGCTACCTGGCGGCCCCGGGCCTTGAGGGGCCAGGGCCCGATGGGGACGGGCAGATGCAACTGGTTACCAGTCTCTGAGGGACCTCATGGACCGGGGGCTGGTGGCCCGGGCCAGGGAGGGGCCCCTGAGCGGGCTCTGGTGGGAGACGGAGACGGATGGAGACAGTGGCCAATGGGCCACTCTCTCCAGGCGCCCCTTGGCCGTGGGCCCTCCAGGCCCCTTGGGGGCTGCGCTGTGGGGGCCCGAGGTGCAGGGTTCACAGACAGGGTTTCCCACCAGCCATGTGCACCAGCTCAGTTTGGGGGAAGTGCAGTGAGGAGCCAAGAGGTCCCCAGGGGAGTGAGGAAGGAGACATTGGGAGGGTGCAGCCCACCCTTGACTTGCCCTGCCCCCCTACCCTTCCTGCTCCCTGGAGGGAAATGAGGGTTCTGCTTTCCCGGGCCAAAGGCCCTGCTGGATGAAGCCTGTCAGCTGCTCCTCTCTTTGCAGCCAGGAGTGCTGCCGGCTGCACCCAGATGGAGCAGTGGGCGCAGGACAGATGGACAGGTTCCTCTGCACTCCAGTTCCCTGCTCTGCTCGGAGACTGGGGCCGCTGGCCTGGGAGAGAGCCCTTGGGGAGAAAGCCCCAGGGCGAGAGGAACGGGCGGTTGTGGCTGGTGGTTTGCAGGTGGAACTTTCTCTGAAGCTCCTTCTCTCTGCTCTTCGTCCCCGCTTTCCTGGCAAACCTGCCCCCGCAGCCCTCCCTGAGTGCACCCAATGACCCCCTCCCTTGGGGCGACTCCTGATGAAGCACAACTCCCCACAGGGCCCCCAGCCCACAGCGGTGGCCATATTTGAGCAGTTCCCAGTCCTGTGGGCTCGGCTATCTGGGGAGCAGATTTTGGGTCTGGAGCTCCCTGGGGAGTGGGTCCTGGGCTTGGATCTTTCCCTAGGGGGCCCTCTTACCCCCCTCCTCTCTCTTCCTCCTCCTCCTCTTCCCCCATTGCTGTAAATATTTCAATGAAATGGAAAAGAAAAAAGACAAAAAAAAGAAAATCTCATCACTTGAAGCCACCGGGAGCCTGCGGCCCGGCCAGCCCGGGATTTCTCCGGAGCAGAGCTGCGCCGCTGGGCCCTGGCAGCCAGGACTTCTCCATGTACGTGTGCATCCCCCAGCCGGGGTGGGCGGGTCACCAGAGCAGCTTTTTACAATCCAGAGACAAAAAAAATCTAGAAGCAACATTGAAACAAAGAACCCGTTTCCTTTCCCCGGCACCTGGTTCTGTCGCCTCTTACCCACCCCTACCCCCTCTGTTCTGCCTCTCCCCCTGCTCCTTTCCGCCTCTCCCTGGCATCAGTCAGCCCTCCTGGGGCGTGTACCTCACTGCCTGCCTCAGGGCTCGGCCCATCTCCCCTGCCCCTCCCCGTGGCCTGGGGAGGCACCCTCATGCCCAAAGATGCTTCTGCTGAGATGGCTGCGCTGTCCCTTTGAGTTCCTGCTTCTTGTATATTGCTTCTGGGACTCGGGGCCTGGGAAGAAGGGGCTGATTTCCTGCCTAGAGAAGTTGACAGGGGAAGGAAAATGAGGGCAGCAGTGTTTGCTGGGGGCGGGCAGGACTGAGAAAGAAGGACTGACGGAGTGATGAGGTGGTCGTCTTTCATGGGATGGGGAGGCCGAAGCTGAGAGGTCGCCTTGCCTCCCCTCCACCGTCCCGCAGGAGAGGCAAAGCCAGGTACTAGGACCTGGCTGGGGTGTCTCCTGAGGGCCTCTCCCTGCCCCCTCCCCAGTCTGTCTCCCTGGCCTTCCCAGCAACCCTCCCCCCACCTCTGGGGGTAGCGTAGTCCCATTGCCATAGCCCAGCCCTGTCATTGCCATTTCCCCAGGGGCAGCCCTCCACCTTTGCTCTGACCCCTCATCTCTTTTGTCCCTCTTTTCTCACAAGTGCCATGAGTTTTCAAACATCTCCAGGTCTCAGCCTGCTGCTGCCGTGAACTTCTTTGGGTTCAGGGGGAGGGACTCTAGGGAGGAACTGGGGAAAGGGGTGGAGGGGTGGCTGGAGGAACCCTTTTTGCTGCTAGAAAGCCCCTCCCTTCTCCCGAGGAGCTGGGGCTGGCTGGTCCCCATCAGTTAGGGGAGAAGGGGCCAGACCAAAGAAGCTGGTTTGTCTCATGCCGGGGGACAGGAGTAGGGAGAAGGTAAGGCTGTGTTCCATCTGTTTTCTGGAAGGGAGGGTTAACCCCTTTCACCAGACCATGGGCAGGTCTGAGCGGGGAGGGGAAGGAAGGATGGGAACGGTCTTGCCCTGGTGGCTCCATGAGGGAGGTATGGGGTGGCTCCATGAGGAAGGTATGGGGCAGCTCCACCGCTTTCCTTGACTTCATTAGGCCAGAACACCTCTCTGGGGACTAGAGAGCTGCTGGGAGACAAGGGTAGGTGGAAGGGTGGGCCTGGCCCAGGCATCAGCCAGGCTATAGAGTCAGACTGCCTCTGGCACCAGCAGAGAGGTCTGGAAGAGGGGGCGGTGTGGGGAGAGGTCACGGGACTGGAGGCAAGCAAGGCGTCTGCTTCCTCTCCCCAGCCCAGTCCTCCTTGTATCTCTCCGGACTCTGACAATCAAGGGGAGAGAGAGGGTGCAGCGGGTCCCGGGCTCCCATTCCAGCCAGAATCCCCAAGGTGGGTTCCCAGGCCTCAGAGCTGTGTGGCAGGGCCCCCTGGTTGGCAGGCCTGGGCACACTGCAGTCCAGCACGAGGCTACCCTGAGCGCCCGGCTGTCCCCCCACCCCCGCCAGACCTGGTGCCTTGACGCCCCCACCCCAGCTGGGACAGTGTAGAGAAGGAAGGGTCCTGGTGTCCTGTCCTACTCCCGTCCTTGGGCTCCTGAATTCGTTTGCTGTGAAATCTTACTTTCCCCGGGCTTGGCGTCTGGTGCTGGCTGTCTGGGGCTGGTTTTCCTCGCCCTCTCTCCGTGTCTCCACCCCGTCCCCTGCTCTTTCTCACTGTCTGTGTCCCTCTTCTCTCACCCTCAGTTTCTCTCTGTCCATTCGGGCCTCCTCCCCTCCACCCATGATCCCGGTCCCTCCTTGGTCTCCTTTTCGATATGCCAAACCAATTTTGGGTCGAGTGCATTTAACGAGAACAAAACAAAAGGCTCATAACAACAAGAACGTTTCAGAAAAAAACAAAAAGTTTAAAAAAAAATTGTTGAGTCAAAAATCAATAAAGAAATTAAGATTTCTTGGAATGACAAGAGTGCATGACTCATTGTGGTGGGGGGCGGTTGGGGGGCATGGTGAGAAGCGAGTAAGCGGCTCTTTACAGAGCATCCCTTGAGGCCGTGTCAGTGAGGCACCTGCACTGCCGTTCAGAACCCATGGCAGAGGCCTGGTAAGCCAGAGCGCCATCCGTGTTCACAGCACTTGGTGGGCTCATGGCCTAGCTGGGCAGTTCAGGCGCACTTTCTCTCTAAGCCTGACAAATGCTTTGGGTGGAAGGTACGGGTGGGGAAACAGGCTTGTAGCACCTGGCTGCGCGCCCCATCTCTGGGCAAGGCCACTGCCACGCTGTGCCTCAGCCAAGCCCTTCCCGGCCCAGACATCTGTCCGCAGGCTGTGTTCAGAGCCAAGCCCAGGAGAAATGCGCTGCACCTTGTGTGACTCCAACTGCCATTCCTGGACTCCCACATGCTACTGGAGTGGTACATTTTTGACGGTGACAGTGCAGTAGAATGGCATCATGTGTATTTCACTTTCTCAAATATAGCAGCCAGTGTTCAGAGAGACAGGAATGACCAAACAGGGGAAGAACCTCTCCCCATACCCGTCTGCCCTCAACACAAGCATCTGGGGTACCACCCTCTGCCATTCCTCTCCCCAGTCTCCATGCTGGTTCCCTCTCATCTCCTGACCTCTTAATGTTGACAGGCCCAAGGGTTCAGCCTCGGACTTTTACCTACACTCACTCCCTGGAAGATCTCATCCCATTTCATGGTTTTAAATACAGTTGACCCTTGAGCAACACACCACCACACAGGTCCACTCAGGTGAGGATTTTTTTTTTTTAATAAGTATATGGGAAACATTTTTGGAGATTCGCAACAATTGGTAAAAACTCAGGTATAGCCTAGAAAAATATTAAAAAAAAATACTATTTTATCATTTATTACTTGGCTTTCCAGGTGGCTCAGTAGTAAAGAAATCATCTGCCAATGCAGGAGACCCTGGGTTGATCCTTGGGTTGGGAAGATGCCCTGGAGAAGGAAATGGTAACCCACTCCAGTATTCTTGCTTGGGAAATTGCCTGGACAGAGGAGCATGGCGGGTTACAGTCCATGGGGTCACAAAAGAGCCGGACATGATTTAGTGACTAAATAACAATCATAAAATATATACATATCGATTATAAAAAGTTGAAGTTAAAACTTATCAAAACTTACAGACCATACACGGCACCACTGACCACACAGGCTCCCATAAAGTAATCATTGCCGCTGCTTCATTACCAATGTGTGAAGCATTATACCTGTAAATAAATTTCTTTTTCACAGTTATCTAATTTCATTTTTGATGTCCATTGTTAGGAATATGTGTAACATCTACAGTGTTTTTTGTATTATATAAGAAAACATTGACGTAGGTATTGAAAGACAATTCATCTTGTAGACAGATAAGGTAAACTTACGGTATTGATAAAAATAGTACAGTATTGGAAATGTATTTTCTCTTCCTTATGATTTTCTTAAGTTTCTTTTCTATAGCTTATTTTACTGTAAGAATACAGGATATAATACATATAACATATAAAATATGTATTAATTTATGTTTTTGGTAAGGCTTCCAGTCAACAGTAGGCTATTAGTAATTAAGTTCTGAGGAAGAGAAAAGTTATACATGGAGGGACTTCCCTGGCAGTCCAGAGGTTAAGACTCTTGTGTTTCCACTGCAGGGGACATGGGTTCAACCCCTGGTTGGGGAACATGCTGTGTAGTAAAGTCATGAAAATAAAAAGTTACACATGGATTTTTGATTGCACAAGGGTCAGCACCCCAAACTCCTGCATTGCTCAAGGTCAGCTGTACCATCTGTTATACTGATGACTTCCAAATGCACAGCTCCAGCCTGAACTTATATCTCGAGCTCTAGATTCATTTACATCTAGCGAACCACTCCATTTTCTCCTGGGTGTCTGGTAAGATCTCATATGTAATGTGTCCTGAACCCAGTTACATACACACATACACACCTGCTCCAGTTCCTCCTACCGGCTTCACCTTGATTAACAGCAAGTCCATTCTGAGATTCAAGCTAAGTCCCTTGGAGCCTCCCTTGGACTCACCCCCTATTTCATACCCCACGTCTAATCTGAAGCAGATGCAATGGTGGCTCTAACTTTAAAACACCCAGAATTAACTAGTTCTTACTACCTTGGTTCAAGCCCCCACTGACTCTCACCGGGACCATGGTTAACAGTCCACGAACTAGTTCCCTCATCCCTCTTCAGGCTTTTCTCAACACAGAAACCAAAAAGTGATCTCAAAAAGCATACTTTTGTCCCTCCTCGGCTTAAAGCCCCGAAGGCCTTCTCCTGGCCCAGACAAAAGGGCCAGGACAACAAAATGGCCCACAAGGCTCTCCAGCATCAGATCTCATCCCCATGGCTCTCCTCCTTCCCTCCACTCCAGTCACACTGGGGTCCTCACCATCCACAAACATGCAGGCACACTCCTGTCTGCCTCAGGACCTTTGCACCTGCTGTTCCTAGGATTCACCTATTACTCCTGGCTGGGCAGATGAAAATCAGAGCTTCCCAGCAGGCCTTACCAGGCTACTCCATTTAAATCGCAATTGCTGCTCCAGAATTTCCCAGCCCCTGTCTTGATTTGTCTCCCATCTCACAAACCATCTTTTTTGCTTGTTTATTGTCTGCCTCCCGCCTCCCACACTAGAATATAATGCACAAGTCACGTCCAATTCTTTGAGACCCCATGGACTATAGAGTCCGTGGAATTCTCCAGGCCAGAATACTGGAGTGGGTAGCCTTTCCTTTCTCCAGGGATCTTCCCAACCCAGGGAAGATTGCAGGCGGATTCTTTACCAGCTGAGCCACAAGATAAGCCCAAGAATATAATGCATAAGGGTCTTTTTCTTTTCACTGCTGTTTCCTACTGCCTAGCACAGTGTCTGACACACTGTAGGTGATCAATGAATATTTGTTAAAAGACATAAAGCTGAATTGAGCATCAGACCCAGAGTAGGCCTGAGATGAGTTAAAACCCTTCCCTCAGCAGCTCTCAGCTCCCACACACTGTTCTGTGTGATGCTGATGTTAGTTCAGCAAAGCCTTGAAACCTAAGTTCAACAGTTTAGCTAATGCCCAATGATATCCTATGCCGACGAGGAACTAGTTCTACTGTACTTACTGAGAGACGCTCTGTGAGCAAATTCGGGAGATTTAAGCATAGTTAAACTTAATTATATATGATTCTGACCTCATGCTTTTTGAAATTTAATCCTGGCATAAGATGAGATTCTACAACAAGGCCAGTTCTTCCACCTTTTTGCCCTTTATGCTCCCAGCACTGCACACACATAACTCCTTCCTCCACACATACAGTGAAACCTGCTGTGCCTGACAACCTGTGACTCTCAGGGCTTGTTACTGGCACCCGTCCACACTGGGGGCAACCATATGCATTTGTCCAGGAATAATAACACTTATGTTGAGACTCCTTTCAAAGCTCTTTGCTACATTTCATCTTAATTATCATAAAATATATATTATTATCCCCACATATCAGATGAGGAAACTAAAGTTAAGAATGAGTAAATGACTTATTCAAGTAAGATTACTAAGCAGTTCAAAGTGCCCACACCCTGTAGATACCTTACGTATACTGTCCAATTTAATCCTTCCAACCACCCAATGAGACAGGTTTTACTTAGCTCCATTTTACACCTGCAGAAGCTGAAACACACCGACGTTCACCTGGCTAATAAGAGAAAGTTGGACAAGGCCTCCATCTTGGTTTCCTGACCCCAGGGGCTGCATCTAGTGTTGTCTGCACTCAGCTGCAGTGTCCCAGCACCCCCCAACCCGCTTCCTGCCAAGCCCAGTAGGCACACACTAAGGGGGGCTGACTATATGGGCTTCCCACATCAGAGGAGAGCCCACAAACTGTGCCACACCCTGATGGTCCCTACGTAGCTAGTATTTTAGAGGACTATCCAGAATGGACTCATGTGAGTTAAGCTAGAGGGAAGGCCCTGATGCAGAGCAATGGAGGATTCTCTCAGATATCCAAAGGACTGAAAGCACTGGGCCCTCTGCCGATGAGAAAACTTCCTCTCTCCCATGAACTCTGGGGAAGGTCTCGAGGTGCTAGGCTGAGGTTACCCCTTTATCCCCACAATATCCTCAAGCTTACTCTTTCTTAAAATTTATTTTGTAACTGAAGGATAAATGCTTTACAGAATTTTGTTGTTTTCTGTCAAACCTCAACATGAATCAGCCATGTGTATGTGTTAGTCACTCAGTCGTATCTGACTCTTTGCAACCCCATAGACTGTAGCCCACAGGCTTCTCTGTCCATGGGATTCTCTAGGCAAGAATACTGGAGTGGATTGCCGTTCCCTTCTCCAGGGGATCTTCCCGACCCAGGGATCAAACCCTGGTCTCCTGCATTGCAGGCAGATTCTTTACTATTTGAGCTATAGGGAATCAGCCATAGGTATATATATGTCCCCTCCCTCTTGAATCTCCATCCCATCTTCCCCCTCTAGGTTGATACAGAGCCCCTGTTTGAGTTCCCTGGGATACATTATTCTTTCTTCTTTATTTTTGGCTGCACGTGGGCCTTCCCTAGTTGCAGTGAGTGGAGGCTGCGCTCGAGCTGTGGTACACAGGATTTCTCGTGGCTTCTCCTATTGAGGAGCATGGGCTCAAGAGCACACGGGCTTCAGTAGTTGCAGTGCCTGGGCTTAGCTGCCCTGTGGCATGCGGAAGCTTCCCGCACCAGACACGTTTTAAACCTGTGCCTGTGCACTGGCAGATGGGTTCTCAACTGCAGGGTCACCAGAGAAGTCCCTTCTCAGGCTTATTCTGCTCCACTCTCACCTTTCCAAACATCTCAGTCATGGCAACAAGCTGCGATGACAGGACCCGCTCCCACTTGTATCCCTTCCTACGTCACTGGGCCTCTCCTCGATGAAAACCCTTGTAACCACGACTCTTCTATCTGTCCTGCCCCACTGTTTTCCACCACCCTTTGCCTCTGTCCAAGTGATTCCAGCTTCTCACAACTGAAGCCCTCATTTTAAGCTAACCAGTCCTCTCCTGGGAACTGATCCTAAGGAAACACCCATGTGCATGAAGACTGCAACAAGAAGGTTTGCTGCAACAAGGCTTCTAAGAGTGAAACACTGGATGATCTAACATTCCAGCGCAGAGAACTGTTATGTGACTAGTGCACATCCATAAACAGAACACCATACAGCCATTCAAAATGATAATGAATAAGAACACTAAATGATGCGAAAAGATATTCATAATAATCCTAAGGGTAAAAACCTATATATAAAAACAAGGTAAAGTATGACTTTACTTTTGCTGTGATGGCATGTATAAACAAAAAGTGTGTATATACAAACATGAAACTGTATGTGTATGTATAAATATAAAATATATGCAGAATATAAAGCTAAACATCAGAATATTAACAGGGGTAACTTTAACTTTCTTGAAACTGTATTTTAAAAATTGTTTGCATTACACATATATTACTTTTGCAACAGGAAAAAGTATTTGTGTGTCCTACTTTCTATGGAGGAACAAAGGCCAAGGATAACCAACACAAATGGAAGAAGAAAGAACAAGGTGGGGAACTAGCCTTGCCAAGACTAGTTATAGTGTGTTAATATTTCACACAATGCGGTATTGGCAGGGGAAGAGACAAAAAGTCTAAGGGAAGAAACCTGTGGCTAGATGGAAACTTGCTCTAGGCAGAGATTACAAATCACTAGAAAAAGGATGGATTAATCCAGAGGATCTGATATTTTCTGGTCTTGAGCTCCCTTCACTCTTTTAAAAACTTATTTTAAAAATAATGGTAGACAGGGGTAGTCTGGGAGGAGCACAGACAATTTTCAGGGCAGTAAAAATATTCCGTATGATACTATAATGATGAATATGTCACACATTTGTTGAAGTCCACAGAATGTACACCAAGAGTGAACCTTTCTGTAAGTTGTGGATTTTAGGTGATAATGATGTGTCAGTATAGGTTCATCAATTGTAGCAAATTCACCACTTCGGTGGTGGATGTTAATAGTGGGGGATACTACGCATGCGCGAGGCAGAAGGGGATGTGAGAAATCTGTCATTAACCTAAAACTGCACTAAAAAATTAATTAAAAAAAATTAATGAGGACCCTAATGAACTGTTCTTTATAGGACTAGAGATTATATCTATAGGAAATTAAAATAAAAATTTTTTTAATTTAGATAATAAATCTTTTAAATGTTAAAGTAACTTATTTTATTAAAAATAACTGTATATTTTTAAAAAACAGGTAGTGAACAGAATGGCATTGTTTTACATTTTTGTAAAGCTCCTACCCTCTAGAGTAATGAAAGAGCTGGATTCTCACATAGGTTTCTACAATCTGTTGCAGTATGCTGTACTGGTTGAAGTATATGAAGAAAAGCCAGCCTAACAAAGACATATAGTTGGAAAAGGGAGGAGTGTTATAGACTTTTCAATTAATTTGGGATATTTTACTTGGTTACTATACCAAAACTCAACAAGCGGTGGTGTATTAAGTTAGTCACAATGTAGAGAATGAAGCTGTATCAATAAACTTTTCATACTGTTACACTGCAACTCATTGGTCTATTTTACAAATTTTGATCTTTTATGACTGATTTTGTAACATCATGCATTGGTCTTTAGGAAAACATTAATATGCTGAGTTATTATATTTCACTATATAGTATTTTTTAAATATATGTTAGTTGTATCACCACTGATCTCATCAGGAAAGCCTTCAAATATCGAAAAGTTGGGGACTTCCCTGGTCCTCCAAATAGAAAGCCTGGGTTCAATCTCTGGTCAGGGAACTAGATCCCACATGCCGCAACTAAAGATCTATATGCCACAATGAAGACTGAATATTCCATGTGCCCCAACTAAGAGCCGGAGCAGCCATATATATATTATCAGGCTCACAGTGATGAATAAAAGCTTCTGAAATGTCTGTTTTGCTTAAAAGCTCAAATATTATCACTGACAACATACTGTTGTCTTCCTCCTAGTGACAACTCACTTCATTCATTTCTGAGAAAATACATGGCCAATATCCTAATCTGAATAATTAATAATTAGTGATTATTCAGTAAAAATGGTGTTCATGAAAAAAGCAGGCTATTCCACCTCCTCATTACCCCCTTACCATCATTCTCCAGCCTGCAACAGAAGTGCTCTATGCAAATGTCCCATTTCACCACCCAGAATATTAGGAAAACCTGCTGTAGGGCTAAGCTTTAACACAATTACTACTTTCACTGCTCCTTCAAGGACATTCTTCAGTGAAACTGTCTCAACACTGAGTGTGTGTAAGGTGGTGAGGAATACAAAGACGACCACTACATAATACAGTGACACTGCACTGACCCTGGAAGTGGCCAGCGGTTTCACCAACTGTTGCTTTTGTACCAGCAGGACACAGACAACACAGCACCAATGAAACAGGCAAACAATGCTTCTGAATATCATGAAAACAATTTACCTCATGGATTCCCTAAAAGGGTCTTAGGGATGCCCAAGGGACTACATTTTGAGAACAACTGGACTACTCAATAAATGGAGCTGAAACTGGAACAACTGGTTATCCATCTGAAAAAAAGTAAACCTACCTCACATCATAAACAAAAATAAATTCCAGTTTGATTTTTTTTAACCTAAATATGAAAAGTAGAACTTCCAGAATACAGTAAGATAACTTATTGATCTCAGTGTAAGATTTCTTAAGCAAGACATAAAAAAACACAAACTGTAAGTAGATTTATAATTCTGATGACATTAAAATAATGATGATGACGGTAATAATAATAAACTCTGAACATCAATAGACACCATAGTGGAACTTCTCTGGCAGTCCAGGGGTTAAGAATCTGCCTTGCAATGCAGGGGATTTGGGTTTGATTCCCAGTTGGGGAACTAATATCCCACATGCCTCAGAGCAACTAGGCCTACACGCCACAACTAGAGAGAACTAAGACCCAGTGCAGCCAAATAAACATTTTTTTAAAAAGATGAAAAAGACACCATATAAACAAAAAGGCACACCTCACTTATAAGAAGTCCTGCACTCAGTAAAATGAAGACAATCCAGCAGGAAAATGGACAAAGATATGAACAGGCAATTCACGAAAGCAAATGGTCAAACAAACATGAAAAAAGATCAATTTCCTTTGTTAATCAGGGTAATGCAAACTGAAACCAGTAATTCACACCCATCATAAGGACAAGTATGTAAAAGTACGACAACAGCAACTGTGATAAGGACACAGCAACAGCAACTTTGCTGGCAGGAGTGAGAACTGGATCCATCATTTTGAAGAACACACTGGCAATATCTAGTCAAGGTGAATATTCCCAAAACTCAGCAAATCATCACCTAAGTATGCATCCTAGAGAAACTCCTGCACGTGGACACCAAGAGCCACGCACAACAATGAACACTACAGTGCTGTTTGTAAGAGTAGAAGACTGGGAACTGGGCTTCCCGGGCGGCTCTGTGGCAAAGAATCCACCTGCCAACGTAGGGACGTGGGTTAGATCCCTGGTCCGGGAAGATCCCGCATGAAGAGGAGTAACTAAGTCCGTGTGCCACAAATATTCAGTCTGTACTTTAGAGCCCAGGAGCCAAAACTACTGAAGCCTGTGAACCCTAGAGCCTGTGCTCTGCAACAACAGATGCCACTGAGGTAAGAAGCCCATGCATTGCAACTAGAGGGTAGACCCTGCTTGTCACAGCTAGAGAAAAGCCAGCACAGCAACGTGACCCAGCACAGCCAAACATCAGTAAGTTTTTTAAATTTAAGAAAAAAAGAGAAAAGTGGAAACAACCTAAATAACAAGAGGTGGATGGATAAGTAAGTTCTGTCCAACAAAACTTTCTATGATCACGCAAGCATTCTTTATTGGAATTGTCTAATGCGGCAGCCACAAGCCATGGTGTCTATTAAACATATAAAGTGTGGCTAAGTAACCAGGGAGTTAAATTTTTCATTTAATTTGGATTAACTGGAAAAAAAATAGCCACACATGGCTAATGGCTACCGCATCACACAGCACAGCTGGGAAAATAAGTGACTGGAGCTATACATGTGTCACAAATACATCTGAAAAGTATTATGCTTGACCAAAAAAAAGGAAGTTTCAGAAGCAGGGCTGGCACCAGAGGCAAGCGAGGTGTCTAGAGAAAAGTTTAGGAGGCACTCACCTTCAGTCATGCAAGTACAGTTTGGCACTTGTGTGACTTGGAGGGTATGTGTCTCCTTAAATGTTGTGCTCTTGCTTTTCCTCCCCTTAATGCCAGCCCTGATGGGGTATGTCTGGTATGACACTGCGTTGGGGGTCCCCAAGATAACCCCTAGCTTCTACGATTCATGAGGAGGATTCATAGAATTAAGCATCAAGGCTACTCAAGGTATGATTTTGTTTGGTTTTGTTTTGGCTGCACCATGCAGCATGTGGGATCTTTGTTCCCTGACCAGGAACTGAAACCATGCCCTCTGCCATGGAACCACAGAGTCCTAACCACTGGACTGCTAGGGAATTTCCCAGGGTATGATTTCTTACTGTGAAAGAACACAAAGCAAAATCAGCCAAGAGAAAAGGTGCATGGGGCAAAGTCTGGAGAAAACCAGGCACAAGCTTCCACAAGTCCTTTCCTGGCAAAGTCACATGGGACTCCCTGAGTTCCTACAGCAGAGTTGTGACAACACGTGTGAAATGTCTACCAGGCAAGCTCAGTACCCAGGGTACCTGGGGCAGGAGGGGGCTGATGAAGTTTCAAACCTCCAGATTCCAGAAGGAAAGCAGGTATTGGACCCAAACTACGTTGTTCATACAGTTTAGGCACCACGTGCCACTTGTATCCGGAGAAGGCAATGGCAAGCTACTCCAGTACTCTTGCCTAAAAAATCCCATGGATGGAGGAGCCTGGTAGGCTGCAGTCCGTGGGGTCGCTATGGGTCGGACACGACTGAGCGACTTCACTTTCACTTTTTCACACATTGGAGAAGGAAATGGCAACCCACTCCAGTGTTCTTGCCTGGAGAATCCCAGGGACGGGGGAGCCTGGTGGGCTTCCGTCTATGGGGTCACACAGAGTCGGACACGACTGAAGTGACTTAGCAGCAGCAGCAGCAGCAGCCACTTGTATCATTTAGGGAATGGTGCGAACTCTCCTGAAATCCAAGTTCCTATACACCAGCCAGGGCCAACCATGCAAACAGGCCTAAGGACAGTGGTCTCAGGCCTGATACAGTTAACTCTTTTGTGCACAGGTATCACTTCTGTAGGGCTTCCCACGTGGTGCCAGTGGTAAAGAACCATGCCTGCCAATGCAGGAGATGCGGGTTTGATCCCTGGGTCAGGAAGATTCCTTGGAGGCGGGCATGGCAACCCACTCTAATATTCTTGCCTGGGAAATCCCGTGGACAGAGGAACCTGGCGGGCTACAGTCCATAGGGTCACAAAGAGTCAGACACGACTGAAGTGACTGAAGTGAATAGAGAGTTCCCACCATTCCCTAAATAATAGACCTCGTGGTGCCTAAACTGTACGAACAATGTGGTTTGGGTCCAACACCTGCTTTCCTTATGGAGTCTGGAAATTTAAAACTTGATCAGCCCCCTCCTGCCCCAACTACCCTGGGTACTGAGCTTTCCTGGTAGACATTTCACACGTGTTGTCACAACTCTGCTGTAGGAACTCAGGGAGTCCTTTGTGACTTCACTAGGAAAGAACTTGTGGAAGCTTGTGCCTGGTTTTCTCCAGACTTTGCAGCAGCATCATTTCCGTAAAGCTGTAGAACGTGACATACAATACTATATATAGCTTAAAGACACCTATTAAAGATGTACAAGCACATACATAAACACTAAATTCAAGATTGTAGTTACATCTGAAAAAAGGGGAGAAATAGGTTTGAGGCAGGGATATACAAGGCCTTTCAATTGCATCACTAATGTTTTACTTCTTAAGCTGGGTAAGGAGTAAAAATGTACTTTGTTATAGCATTTCTTATTCTTTTTTGAATGAGTACACCTGAAATATTACGTAAGAAAAATGATGATTATGCACTGCTAATGTTTCTTGTTTATGAAGTACTTTTCACATTCCAGGTACCATGTAAGTCCTTTATATGGATTTATTCAGTTTTAAAAACAATCTACTGAAAACTTCCTACGTGTGAGGTCCTGTGCCAAGCTCTGGAAATACACTGAGAGGTCTGTATGAGACAGGTAGGATCACTGTCCTCAACCAGCTTTTAGTCTACTGAGGGACGATAAGAGTTCCCTGGTGGTCTGCTGCTGCTGCTAAGTCGCTTCAGTCGTGTCCGACTCTGTGTGACCCCATAGACGGCAGCCAACCAGGCTCCGCCGTCCCTGGGATTCTCCAGGCAAGAACACTGGAGTGGGTTGCCATTTCCTTCTCCAATGTGTGAAAGTGAAAAGTTAAAGTGAAGTCAGTCGTGTCCGACTAGTAGCGACCCCATGGACTGCAGCCCACCAGGCTCCTCTGTCCATGTGATTTTCTAGGCAAGAGTACCAGAGTGGCTTGCCATTGCCTTCTCCGTCCCTGGTGGTCTAGCGGTTAGCATTTGGGACTTTCACTACTGTGGCCCAGATTCAATCTCCAGTCAGGGAACTGAGATCCTGCAAATCATGCAGTGGAGCCAAAAAGCACATATCTACAGATTCTGATAAGTGCTCCTAATAAGCAGGCTTTTGTGATTAACAAAGGTCGACTTTAACTAGGGTGGTCCAAGAAGGCTTCTTCTGGAGAGTTATGTGACGTGAACCATAAAGGATGAGAATGAGACAGCCAAGCAATTATCTAAAGGAAGCACATTCCAGGCAGAGGGAACAGCAAGTGCAAAGCCATGCAGCAGAATAAAGTCCGGTGTGTTGAAAGACAGGAAATAAAGCCAGCAGGGCTTGGGAGTGGTGACAAGAGGGAGACTGGCAGATGAGGTCAGTTGAGGCCACTGTGCAGGGCCTCCTAAGCCACAGTGAAGATCTTAAGTTTCATCCTAAGGATGATAAGCCTTTGAAGGTTTTAAGCAGAGTAATGACATGATCTGGTTTACAATTGAAGATTATTCAGCCAGCTGTAGGGAGAAGGCATTATAGACAGAGACATAATACTTGTGACTGATGAATTTTTCATTGGCTATGAAAAGGTTGGGGCTGAGGATAAAGGAAAAAAGTTCCACGATGCAGAAAGAAAACTACAAAGTTGTAATGAATAAAATGTTTAATATCTAGAAAACAAAACATAACAACTTCATCAAAGTTCATATGCATAAGCAACTGAATTACATTTGGAAATAATTTGAAAATTTGACCTTCTCAAGTCACAAAAATTCCTAAGAATGCCCAATGACTGCCAAGAACACAGAGCCAATCATAATGGGAATTTTCTTGCAGCCAAATCGTGTCAATGGGGGAGAAAATCCTTTCAATCCTACTTAATTTGAGATGAAGATACAAAAAAAAAAAAAGAGAAAATATTCTGAGCATCACGAGGCCACAGAGCAGGATGGATAAGAAATGCTAGTGGCTTGAAATGTACCGTTCAGGTTTACGTTCTACGAATTTGAATGCTATTCAGGGGGCTCTTGGATTCTCCCAGAAGACAGCTAAAGAGACCTGAATAACAAGGAGGCACCAGAAAAGTGGTGGTGGGTGTCATGTCAGATTTTATGAAACAAAAAGAAGGTCAGTTCGGCTGAAGTTTGTATTGGCTATCCAATATAGGAAGCCACAGGGGATCACAAGCATCTGAATGTGGCTAGTGCCACTGTGAAACAAAACATTCCACGTCGCTTAACTTTCATCAATTCATATTTCAATTTATCACCGACATGAGATTGAGTTCATGGGAAATTTTAACGTATGTTGGTAAACATTTAGACATGTGAATCTCCACTTCAACTGTAAATTTTATGAAACCTCAATTCCGGTGAAAACGTAGCGTCCGGATCACAGATGTGGTGTAACCTGTAAAACACACAGGTTTTCAAACCGTTAGTACTAAGTAACAAAATAAAAGATACCTCAGGTTCGTGTTTTTTTTTAATACCGATCACACGTTGAAATGATATTGTGGCTATACTACATTAAGTTTAATATATAAAAAAGTATTTATTTTTAACGTGGTTACTATAGAAAAGTGGAGAAGGAAATGGCAACCCACTCCAGTATTCTTGCCTGGAGAATCCCATGGACGGAGGAGCCTGGTGGACCATGGGGTCCATGGGGTCGCAGAGTCGGACACGACTGAGCGACTTCACTTTCACTATAGAAAAGTAAAAAGGTTAGGTTTGCTGCCGCCGGTGGAAGCGGACTGAGGGAGTACGGAGGGCCCTCGAGTCTTCCAGACAAGGGGCGACGGTGGTCCCGCCTACGCCGGGGAGTGAAAAAAAGTTTTTAGGTGTATTACTTAGTCATAAGTCAGGCCAGTAAATTTTCACGGCCCCTTTCAATGACCAGGGAAACGAGGCCTCGGGTAGTGCGTGGCAGAGGCCGGATTCGAAATCCCATTCAGCGCCGTCCACCTGAAACCTCCCCAGAGGCTCGAGAGTAAGAACCTGATTCGAACCAGGCCCGACTACCGGGTCCCGGGCCCCAGAGCGCCGCGTTAGCGTGGCACCGTCTCCCCTCAAGGGTGAGTTAAACGTTCACAACGTTCACAACGGACTCCCAGGCTGCTGGGCCTGCGGGGCCAGGAGCCCCTTAGAGAAACTTCCGGCAACGCTCACCTGCTGACCAGACGCCGATGCCGCAAACGCTGCTCCTTTCTCTTCACACGCCGCTCAACCGCGTCAGCGCCGACTTCCGCTCCACTTCCACGAATCCCGGGCCGAGTCTTCCTCTTCTCCCGCCCCCGCAGCCAAGTCAGCCAATCATCTCTCAGAAAATCTGCTTTATCTCCGCCCCATTTCTGCCTGCCAATCACTGCAAGTCCAGCGCCTCCCTTCCTTCCCGCTTAAGCGAGCGCTGTGCGCCACCACTCGGCGGTTGACTGCGCTGCCCGCAGCTGGAAGTGTCTCCCGGAAAGGCGGGGATAATCGCGGACCACGCTGGTGCGGGGACCCTCGGGATTGGCCAAGAAGAGCCAGGCGCTCTGACTCCTCCCACCCCGCCCTGACATCCGAGTCGGAGACTCTGGGGATTGGTTCCCCGCGGACACCAAAGAAGCCTAGAGACGGTCCCACCTCCCTCTCACATCCCTGAGATGGAGCTCCACGGATTGGTCCCGGGAGTCTCGGCGCGCGCCGACCGGCGCTCCAGGATTGGCTGAGGAAACGCTCACGCAGTCGTGTAGCGTTGACGGTGATTGGCCGTAGGGTGAGAGCCGGCTATTTGAAGGAGGCGCGCGGACTACATACGCACCTCAGATCGCGGTCAGAGGAGGCGGGAGTGGATTTGGCTAAACCCAGCCGCGGGCTCGGCCCCAGCTCTGGCCTCAGCCGCGACCCGACGAGGCGATGGCTAAGGTGTCAGTATTGAACGTGGCGGTGCTGGAGAATCCTAGCCCTTTCCACAGCCCTTTCCGGTTCGAGATCAGCTTTGAGTGCAATGAGGCCCTGGCAGACGGTGAGACTGGGCCCTTGTGGAGACCCCACTCCCCTGAGCTAACTCCGACCCCCCTTTGCAGACAACCCCGAGGCCAACCCTGCCAAACACACCCCCTCTCCCCCTCCCCCAACCGCGATCTCCCTTGAACCAAAGCCCGCCCACCATCCCCAACCCCCGCCCTTGGAGACTACTCCCATCCCACCCCACCCTCATGGTTCCTCTTTTCCCCTAATGGAGACCACTTCATCCCCCTCCTTTTCCTGGGGCGTTCCTCCTGAGCACCTGTTTTCTATGTAGGGACCTCAGCCTCAGTTCTTTAACCTGCAGAGACCCTCAGCCTCTCCATCTTCCTTGTAGCAAGAAACCCCCCATCTTCTATTTCTGTATGGGCAGACCACCATTCCAGCCACCCAGTCTCCCCCACCAGTCCCCTCTCCCCTGTGGTGAGACACTTCCACCTCACTCTTTTCCTGTGGAGATCCTAAGCTCTAGTCCCCTCCCATGTCCCATATGAAAAGCACAGCCGCCTTCCCCATTGTCCCTGTGAAGATCCTCCCCCTCTGGCAAGACCTCACCCATCCTATCTCCCCATTTGTCTCCCCATAATATCCCCTATCTGCTGATTCTTAACCACAACCCCCCCTTCTAATTGTTTTCTACCTCAAACCACATACCCTAGAACCTGGCTTCCCTTCTTAGTCTGGCCCCAACCCTCTGCTCCCTCAAGAGGCATGACCTGGCTTCCTGCTCCAGTGTTTGAGGATAATCTGGTCTCCCCAGCTCTTCTTCCTTCCTCCTCCCTGACTGTGGGCTTCAATGAACACACTCAGATCTGAGGAGTGGCACGGCCAGGCACACGTTAGCTGGTTCCTACTGTTGGCTTGCTGGATTCCTGCTGACCCACTGAAGCAAAACTCGCAACACTTTTGATGGCCTGACCTCGACTTGGGCGGTGTGGGATGGGTGTGCGAGGCCAAGCCATGATGATGTTTGGCTTCAATCTGGGAGGTCACAGCCTTTTGTGCATCTTTTCCAAGGTGCTTTCACAGATGTGCTTATTCATCCCTGTGACAAAAGGCGAAAATGGCTCTCATCTCACAGATGAGAAGGCGGGAGCCACAGAGAATAAAAGACCTTTCAAGTAAAGGTCTATAAAAACCGGAAAATATAAGGTCGTTCATTGAGTCTTGGCACCACTTAGAGGAGGAAGTACTTCCATTAGTTGTCTTCTCCACTTGGTGGTTAAAAGAGAAGAGGCAGCCTCTAAGGAGGCAGAGATCTGGAAGGCCAGGGTGTGCTAAGCTAGCACCTCTCAGTGGTCGGTGGGTGGTTTGCCTGCAAATGGCTTTCTCCAACTAGCATGGGGTTGAAGAGTTTTGATGTCGGGTGTGCTTGGGTGGGGCCATTGGATCACTCCCTGCTTTCTCTTCTTTTTAAATCAAGGAGTCATTCTACTTATGACTAACTATAGAATATGCCCAGTTAAATCCTTTCTGGAACAAGGCGGGGTGTAAATAAAGAAAGTGTAGAATGACCCTGTGGAATAAGATTTAATTTTAAAACCAGGAGATGTAAGGAGCTAATAGTTCAAGGGATTCATAGTTCCCAGATGGCAGGAGATCGGGTTTCAGTCAGCCTGTTTGTGCTCCTGGCATTTAAAAATGGTTGCATGGTCATTATCTAGTACTTTCATTCCTGCAAACTCCTGCCCTGTTACTTTACTAATCTGTTTATAGAATCAGGAGAGTCTAAAGTCAACCTGCTGGTCATTGTTTTTTTTATTTGTGTTATATTTTATTTAAGATTGATTGATTTCTTTTTGGCTGAGCTGGATCTTCGGTGCTTTGCTCAGGCTTTCTCTAGCTGGGGTGAGCAGTGACTACTCTTCATTGTGGTGCATTGGACTTCTTGCTGCGGTGGCTTCTCTTGTTGAGGGGCACAGGCTCTAGGTGAGCAGGCTTCAGTCGTTGTAGCTCTAGGGAGTAGTTGCTCCACAGCATGGAAGATCTTCCTGGACCAGGGATCAAACCTATGTCCCCTGCTTTGGCAGGTGGATTCTTAACTACTGGACCACCAGGGAAATCCCTAAAGACTGTTCTTTCTTTCCCCAAGGTCATTATTTTTTTAATGGAAACAAAATGACTTCCAAGGTCACACAGCTGGTGTGTAGAATTTTTAACACTAGGTCTTATCTCTGAGTTCTGAGTCCAGGGTTCTTTATCTTTGCTATAAACTGGAAAAGAATGCACCCACTATTTTAGAAGTGGGACATAAACAGGACAGAAGAGGGCAACGGGGTCCTATTATTAATTATATCTGGACAATCAAGCTTTTGCTCAGAAGAATTCCAGTTGGAAAGCCAACTCTGGACCAGAAGGCTAGACTCTCTGGTTGCACCTGCAGGGCTGTGCTTCACTCTGACGTGTCAACTTGCTTTCTGCCTCTTCGCACAGAGAGGATTTCTCTCCTGCCTCCCAGACAGATGGAGCAGGCCTGACTTTAGAAGCCTCTTAGATTCTGGAGAAAGTCTCAGTCAGCCTTGTGACCTGGCATCTGAAGATCTGAACACGCAGCCCCCAGTCTGAGCCACTTCTCAAGGGCTCTGAACCCCTTTTACTCTCTCTCCCCTCCTCAGCAGCATCTGGAAATAGATGCATCCAAGGCCTGGGTCTATATTCAATACATTGGGTGTGTTTTCCCCCAGTTTAGTTGAGAGATTCATGAGATACTGCCTGAACAAGCCTTAGAGCCAGATTATCTGACCCGCACCTAACACGCTGTGGTCAGACCAAGGTTCAGTTGTGTTATGAACAAAGGGAAAGTGATAAACAGAAAAGGGCCTACTAGATAAGTTGTTGGGATTGGGGTTGTTTTGTTGTTTTTGGATTGTTTGGGGTTTTTGTGTGTGTGTTTGGCTGCAATGGGTCTTCATTGCTGCACTTGGGCTTTCTCTAGTTGGGGTGAGCAGGGGCTACCCTTCATTGTGGTGCTTGGATGTCTCATTGCAGGAGGCTTGTCTTGTGGAGCATGGGCTCTAGGATGAGCAGACTTCAGTAGCTGTGGCACATGGGCTCAGTAGCTGTGGCCTGTGAGTTAGTTACTCTGAGACATGTTGGGATCATCCTGGACCAGGGATGGAACCCGTGTCTCCTGCTTTGCAGGTGAATTCTTATCTACTTTGCCACCAGGGTAGTCCTGTTTGTGTTTTTTTGGGGGAAGGAAACATTCTCCAGCTAATTCAACTACCATAATTTTTTTTATGTTTTTCATCATATCGTTGGTCTGGATTTTGTTTTCATACATAGTGGAGGAGCATTTTGTGCAGTGGTTAGATGATAAAGTTAAAGTGTAAAGACAAAACAATGGAATCCATTTACCCTTGGAATTACTTAGAAGGCTAGGCGCACATTATACGTGTGCAACCTTATCTCATATTCAGTAGGAATGAATTTGTGCTGTTTGTGACTGATGTCCCCACATCTCATTCAAAACAATGAAGTCACTTCAGGATGCCTCTGCTTAAGAGGCAATTCCAGTTTGTAGGTCCTTATTTCAATCATCTTCTGTTTTCCAGAGGTGATTTTATAAACTCCTTAACTCTTGTTATTTTTTAATGTGTATTGATTTGACTGTCCCGGTCTTAGTCACAGCATGAGGAATCTCTTTAGCTGTGACACGCGAACTCTTATCAGCAGCATGTGGGATTTAGTTCCCCAACCAGGGATTGAACCTGGGCCTGCTGCATTGGGAGCTCGGAGTCTTAGCCGCTGGACCACCAGGGAAGTCTCTCAGCTCCTTAATTCCTGAGTGAGTACTGTCGTCCTTGGTTAATTCTCTGGTTTCTTTCTGACCTGAGTACTGGGGACCATTTCAACCCATTCGCCTGACCGCCTGTGTTTCTCTCTTCCAGTCTGCACCCACACAATCTTGTTTAGGTTTTGCCAACAGGTGTTTTTGGGTTTTGGCCATTCCATGCCACATTTGGGATCTCAGTTCCCTGACAACTGGGCCACAGCAGTGAAGACAGGAATCCTAACCACTAGGCAACCAGGTAACTCTGTTGCCAACAATGTTGAAAGCTGAGTGCCTGTCGCATACACCAGGGCCTATTCTATTAAAATCTCCCTTCTGTATCCACCCTCAGCACATTAGTTAGGCTTCCCAGGTGGCTCAGTGGTAAAGAATCTGCCTGCCAATGCGGGAGACTCGGGTTTGATCCTTGGTTGGGAAGATCTCCTGGAGGAGGAAATGGCAACCCACTCCAATATTCTTGCCTGGAGAATTCCAGGGACAGAGGAGCCTGGAGGGCTATAGTCCGTGAGGTCACAAGAGTCGGACACAGCTTAGCCACTGAGCACATATGCAGCACGTTAGTTAGTGCACACGTATGTGACTCCATTGATGATGGGGAAGGCAGCCAGAGGAAAGACACCAAATGATGGGACTGTGGCAGAAAGGTGAGAACAGGGCTAGCTTGTTTTCTGTTAATCCAAAAACATGTTATTTCCGGTTGTGTCACTACTTGGTAGCAAAAATAAATCAGTAAGCTTAACTCCTTCCTGCAAATAAGAGAATGGGGTTTGACTGAAGCCCAGTTCAGTCAAATGGGCACCCACATCCTGTAGACCTGATAGGGTCCCTGAGGAGAAGGCCGGTGTCAGCTGTGAAAGGGCAGGAAACCAGGGTATCGAGGAAGGGCGTGGAGCTCAGGTGACAGACCTCCATAGTCGTGGCCCGGCATTGCTGTGCTTCCGAAGTTGGGTGCTCTGGGACTTCCCTGGTGGTTCAGTGGCTAAGATGCCGAGCTTTCAATGCAGGGGGCTCAGGGTTCAATCCTTGGTTGGGGAACTAAGATCCCATGTGCTGTGTGGCAAAGCCAAAAATAAAAGTTAAAAAAGAGACTGCCACGGGTTTAAATTAGATTTAGGATACGATGAAATTAATAAGGAACAGGGGTCTCAGGATTATGAGAGGCCATTCTCCCTCCTCCTCACAAACACCTCAGGGAAAATTGAAATAACAGTCGGGGGGGGAGACTTCTCAGGCCCTTGTAGACATGTGCTCAATCGCTCAGTCATGTCAACTCTTTGCAACCCCACAGACTGTAGCCCTCAAGGCTTCTCTGCCGATGGAATTTTCAGGCAAGAATCCTGGAGTGAGGTGTCATTTCCTTCTCCAAGGGATCTTCCTGACCCAGGGTCAGACCCAGGTCTTCATCTCCTGCATTGGCAGACAGATTCTTTACCAGTAGCACCACTTAGAGACATGGGGGTGACCTTATCCGTTCTAAGCCCTACCCTCATTCAGCTGCCCTCTCCCTCAGAGTAAACAGTCAATTCAAATGACAGGTGTTTCAAATTCACCTGTGTGCGTTTTAAAAGCAGAAACAATAATGCTTCAGTTAGGAACTGTCTCAGGAAGACATGTGTTCCTTTGGCAAAATGCACTCCAATTCATTTCCTAGGATGAGCCCTCTTAGAGGCATGTGATGCCCATACTGCTTGAAGGGCCAAGTGATTTTAGAAGGACTTCCCTGGTGGTCCAGTGGCTAAGACTCCGAGCTCCCAATGCAGGGGGCCCAGGTTCGATCCCTGGTCAGGGAACTAGATCCCACATGCCACAACAAAGAGTTCACAGGCCACAACTAAGACCCGGTGCAGCCAAATAAATATTTTCTTAAAAAGGCACCAAAGTTGGGTGCTCTTGTGGGACACTAGACCAAGGAACAGGGCAACTTATAAGACAGTGTGCTTCCCATGAAAATCACAGCTTGTGAAACTACTCCCCCGGCTGCTGGAGCCCGTCGGTTGTGTAATTTCAATGAACCTAAAATAAGTTTCAGGTCTCTGGCCAGATTTCCCTGTACTAGCGTGACCTTGCCCCTGATACACTTGGCCCTCCTGCCAGAGCCCTCAGTCACTGGGAATTTCCTGTGTTTGATGGGCGGGGTCTCACGGAGCCCTTTTCCTTTTATCTGGCCAGAAGAGAGCCAGGATTGGGGGTCCCCCAACTGGAGGGGATGCCAGAGAGTTGGGGTTCAGGATGGCCTTAGGGTGCGACATTTATGGACTGAGTCGCTGTTGCCCGAAGGTCTGAGAGCAGGTGTGACTTGGTGTTGGATCTGGAGGACCCAGGGACTGGCTGGCTCCCCCAGCGACCTCATCTCCCCATCCTGCCGGCTGGCTCTCCGACCAGATTGCAACCCGCCGCCCTGCCCCAGTTGTCGAGGGATCTACTCAGTTCGGTGGCACCAGTCCCTGTGTGTGAAAGAGGATGCCGCCTCCTGCCTCCTGTCCCAGCTCCCTGCTCTTCCCTCCTCAGCATGTCTCCGTGTCTCCATCACGTGGCCCTTAATTCAGCCTCTGCCATACGGTTCACCCTCAGGCTCTGAAAGGCCTGAGTTGCCCTGGAGGTGCAGAGTCAAGGTCACATGGCCAAGCTAGGCCCACAGGAGAAATTTCCCTACTGGAAATAGAGCTTCGCACCTGCCCTGGTGACCAGCGACGCAGTGCCTGGCACTTGATGCCCAGTGGATGTCGGGTGTTCTTTATTGAAATTAAAAAAATCTTTTTTAATAGATTTTATTATTCACATCAACCCTCCCAGGTTTTCCCCATTTTACAGATGCAGAAACTGAGGTATGGAGAGGTTAAAGAATTTCTCAAGGTCATAGGACAGAATGGGGATTCAAACCTTGGCAGGTTACCTCCAGTAGATGTCAGGTGTCCTTGAGAATTAAAATCTACCAATGTATTAAGGACCAATGCAAAACTACCATGAGAAGGCCCTTTCCCAGCTGATAAATTATTTCCGTTCCTAACACCCCATATCCTTGCAGACCTGGAATGGAAGATCATTTACGTTGGCTCAGCCGAGAGCGAGGAGTTTGATCAAATCTTAGACTCGGTACTGGTTGGCCCTGTCCCAGCAGGGAGACATATGTTCGTCTTTCAGGTAAGAAAGATTCAGCCTTGGGCCCTGACACCTAGAAACATCCTCTCTAACGCTAAAGCACAGGGATGGTTCATTGGTCCGAGTTCAGGTTCAGATCCTGGCTCCGCTCTCAAGCACTGTCTGACCTCTCAAAGGTAGTTCAGACATCTCCCATCTCTATTATGTCATAGCTGTTACCATGAGCCACCAATTTACAGCTAATTCTTGTTACTCACGGGAGTTATGTAAAGTTGCTGTGGACATTGAATTAATGAATCCCAAACCATTGCCCCTAGAACAGCTGTCGCCAACCTTTTTGGCACCAGGCACTGATTTCCGGGAAGACGATTTTTCCACGGACCCAGAGTGGGGGGATGGTTTCAGGATGATTCATGCATGTTACATTTATTGTGCCCTTTATTTCCAATTTCAGCTCTACCTCAGATATCATCAGGCATTAGATCCGGGAGGTTGGGAATCCCTGCCCTAGAGGAAATACAGTGTTAAGTTTCTGCAAGTCAACATTTTTGTCAACCGGTCAATACATAATCTTGTTTCATGTGTTTTTCTGTTTAAAGACACCTTATTTTGGATTTATTCACAGTGAACACATGGCCCACAGGACTATAACTCCTGCCTGAGCAAAGCTTACCTAACGTATGTGTTTTCTCTATAACGTACATCCCTTCTTTTTAGGAACACGGCAGCCCTCACTCAGCACCACGTTTAGGGCCCTTTTAAGCAGCAAAATTACCAACAAAAACGCAGAAACTGGCCTAAAGATGGCAAAAAAACTGTGGCCTAAAGATGGCAGACACATGTTTAGTCTGAGATTGCCTCGTTCTGCCTCAAGTAGGAACATGCACACTGAGCTACTCAGATCCCACCTGTGCTCTGTCTGTCCGTGTCCATCAATGACTGTGAAAGCCCCCAAATGTTGATTTGGGGTTGCAGATACATTTGAGAAAATAGTCGGATTTTCAGATATGCAACGTGTGACTAACCAGGATCCAGTGCAGCTTGTAAGTGGTTCCAGTCCAGCATCACGGGCTTCCTGGTGGCTCGGGTAAAGAACCCACCTGCAGTGCAGGAGACGCAGGTTTGATCCCTGGGTGGGAAAGATCCCCTGGAGTAGGAAACAGCAGCCCACTCACTAATCTTGCCTGGGAAATCCCATGGACAGAGCAGTCTGGTGGGCTACAGTCCGTGGGGTCACAAAAGAATCAGATACAACTTAGAAACTAAACAACAATCCAGCATCACAGGGGTTGTCAGAAATGGAGATTTCCTATGATTCTTAGACACAGTAAAGTTTAAGAGCCAGGGCTCAAATCCATTCACTTACCTAATCCTGGCCATTCCTGCCCCAGTCTCAGCAATCCCGTCCCATCACCTAACTCCCTGCCCACCTCTACCCCATCCACTGGCTAGCCCCATCTACCCCGCAACAGGGGCATGTGACCCATACAGTCACACAGGGCCCCACGCTTGCTATAATGTTCTGCCATCACTGGGTGAAACAACTAATTTTTTAACCCGAGGCCCCGTGGTTTGATGTTGTTAGTCTCCTTTTGCACCAGTTGTATAGCCGGTCTTGTCCTTAGCAACGCCCCGCCCCCCGAAATCTGTCCACTTCTGTCCTTCTCTAAGGCCTGGTCTAAGCCACTGTCCCCTCTCCAGGATGACTTCTGTAGCCCCCGGCCTGGTCTCTGGACTCCCACGTAGCTCTTTTCCTATTGCAGCTGCACTGACCTCTAGAGTTGAATTTTCAGATGGAATGAGCAGTGCCACACCAATCTCCTGCTAAACACCTTCAACCTTTGCCTATCCTTTCACACACTGATACCCACCCACCTCTGCAGCCTCAGTTTATCCCGCTCTTCGCCTTGCTTCTCAGGTGGCTCAGTGGTAAAGAATCCCTCTACCAGTGCAGGAGACACGAATTCAATCCCTGGGTTGGGAAGATCCCCTCGAGCAGGAAACAGCATCCCACTCCAGCATCCTTGCCTGGGAAATCCCATGGACAGAGGAACCAGGCAGGCTAACAGTCCAGGGGGTCGCAGAAGAGTCGGACACAACTAAGCAACTAAACAACAACAACCCGTTGCTTATTACATTCCTCCTCGAGGCCATATACCTCTCCTTGGTGGCATCTGCCCCATTCGGCACTTTACAGGCATGGGTATGATGGATTCTGTCTTCCTCCCTCAACTGAAAACTCCTCAGAGCAGAGACCACCCTTTTGGCTCTGTAAATACACATTGCTTGAGAATCATATTACCAGGTAAGACGACACTGTCAGTGCTCAAGCCCAGCATGTGTTTCCCCAGGCGGATGCCCCCAACCCATCCCTCATCCCAGAGACCGATGCCGTGGGAGTGACTGTGGTCCTCATTACCTGCACCTACCACGGACAGGAGTTCATCCGAGTCGGCTACTATGTCAACAATGAGTACCTCAGCCCCGAGCTGCGCGAGAACCCGCCCCTGAAACCAGACTTCTCTCAGGTGGGGCTCTTCTCCATACTTCCTGCTTCAGACAGGCTGACTCCTTTGCACCTGGGGGTAGTTGAGTCCTTGGAATTGGGAGCCGAGGTCACTTATTAAGGTTTTCAAGTGGTGCTCAGCTCTCACAGCACCAGGCTGGAACACGAGAGAGAAAGGTCTTTGTTTCTCAGAACTTTGCCTCATAGAGTCAAAATTAGATAGGCCCCAGGACTTCCCTGACGGTCCAGTGGTTGAGACTCTGCCCTCCCAATGCAGGGGCCATGGGTTCAATCCCTAGTTGGGGAACTAAGATCCTGCATGCCATGCAGTACAGCCAAAATAAAAACAATAATATATTCTTTCTCAAGCCTTTATCAAATGTAGTAGAAAACCTTTTGTGTGTATATATATAGTATATGTAATGTATATATTTTATGAATTTTTGCCTAACTAAAAAAATTTATGACATTTCGATTCCACTTGTTTGACTTAGTATGAATAGATACGCTACAAACAACAAAGGTTTACTGTATATAGCACAGAGAACTATAGTCAATATCTTATAATAACCTATAGTGGAAAATAATCTGAAAAATAATATATGTATATAACTGAATCACCATGCCCTGCACCTGAAACACTGTAAGTCAACTATACTTCAATAAAATATATAAAGAAAATAATGATAAAATGAAGATTAGATGGGCCCCAGCCCTAAGTCATGGTACACAGGCTTCCCTGGAGTTGTACACATATTGTTGATGGTAATGGAGTAAGCAAAGTTGGCTCTTCCTGGACTTCGGGAGGGTGTCTGGGAGTACACTGTTTTGTGGGAGGGATACGAGGGCATGCTAACGAGGGTTGGTGTTCCTTTTCCTGCCCCAGCTCCAGCGGAACATCTTGGCCTCAAACCCCCGGGTGACCCGCTTCCACATCAACTGGGACAACAACATGGACAGGCTGGAGGCCATAGAGAACCAGGACTCTGCCCTGGGCTGCAGCCTCCCCATCAGCTGCACCCCCATCAAGGGCTTGGGTCTCCCCGGCTGCATCCCGGGCCTCCTCCCTGAGAACTCCATGGACTGCATCTAACTGTGGGACTCCAGGCCCTCCTTGGGCCCAGTTGGGACCACGGCCAGTCTCTCCTGGCACATCTGGAAGGGGCAGCCAGGCCTCCTGGAGAGCATCGGAAAGGCCATATGGAGGACTCTGGGGCCATCAGCTCTATCCAGGCCAGTCAAATTTGACCCCCAGGACGGAAGGGGCTTCTGGTCTTGCCTAGCCTTGGCCTGGAGGAGCATCTCACCTCTACTGCCCAGGCCTGAAAGAACCTGGTACTTCAGTTCTTAATTCTTTCTGTCTTGTGTCCTTTCTCTCTTCTACACACACTATAAACTCCCATCTGCAGGCCATTGTGCCACCGTTGTCCCAGGAGTGCCACTGACCCAAAACTTTTCCCACAGACCTCCCTGGCCTGCCTTGAGGCTTTCTTGGTCAGTGCCTGGCAAGGCTCTGACCCTGTTGGGCCAAAGGCTCTGCCATTCATTTCCCTTCCCAGCCATCTAAGCAGATCCACCCAGCTGCCTGGAGTCCCAGACCAGGAGTCTTGGTAGAAGATAGACTCGGACACAATTTCTGTCCTTTTGCCAGGATGATTTTTTAAGTCTTCAATTTAATAGCCCTCTAGAAAACTCTGTTCCCAAAAACGTGATCAGCAGGATGCTGAGGTAAGAAGGTTGACTCTCCTTTGGGTCACAACCACCTTCCTCTTCCCTCCCAACTGGTTCTGGCTTTCCCTGGAGGCTGCCCCTTGGGGACAATGGTGCGTTGGAAGGGCCTGCTGTTCTCATTCTGTCTCAATATTGGTGTCAGGACCCCTCTGCCTCTGGCTGCCTTGATCTGCACTCTGCCAAGACCTCATGTTCTCAGGCCACAGTGCAGACCAGGGAAGCAGTAGGGACCCTGATAACCTTCCTTCCCCTGCCATGCTCCTCACCCTCACCCCTATTCCCTCGCTGCTGCGTGGATGCTGTTGTGATTGCAGTTTGTGTATTAAAGGGTTTTTATATTAAATGTTTGGTTGGTCTGAAAATAAAAAGCACTTCATCTAGACTCTTTCTGCTTTTGTCTCCAGTAGGCTGAGGCGGTTTTGTCTATCTCTTCTCATGATGGGGGCAGTGGGGGGGGCCCTCTCGCCTCAACCAGTAGGTTGACTGCCCCTTTCTCCCTTACTCACTTCTTTTTATAGTCTTGTCATAGTTGTATTCCAGACTGAGGTCCAGGAAGGGACTTTTCTTTGTCAAAACTTAAGCAACCCAGCTGTTCTGTTCAGTTCAGTAGCTCAGTCGTGTCCGACTCTTTGCGACCCCATGAATCAGCACGCCGGGCCTCCCTGTCCGTCCACCAACCCCCGGAGTTCACTCAAACTCATGCCCATCAAGTTGGTGATGCCATCCAGCCATCTCATTCTCTGTCATCCCCTTCTCCTCTTGCCCCCAATCCCTCCCAGCATCAGAGTGTTTTCCAGTGAGTCAACCCTTCACATGAGGTGGCCCAAAGTATTGGAGTTTCAGCTTCAGCATCAGTCCTTCCAATGAACACCCAGAACTGATCTCCTTTAGAATGGACTGGTTGGATCTCCTTGCAGTCCAGGGGACTCTCAAGAGTCTTCTCCAACACCACAGTTCAAAAGCATCAATTCTTCAGCGATCAGCTTTCTTCACAGACCAATATCCATACATGACCACTGGAAAAACCATAACCTTGACTAGACGGACCTTTGTTGGCAAAGTGATTTCTCTACTTTTTAATATGCTATCTAGGTTGGTCATAACTTTCCTTCCAAGGAGTAAGCGTCTTTTAATTTCATGGCTGCAATCAGCATCTGCAGTGATTTTGGAGTTCAAAAAAATAAAGTCTGACTGTTTCCACTGTTTCCCCATCTATTTCCCGTGAAGTGATGGGACCAGAAGCTGTTCTGTAGATCCAGCATAACCAGTGATTTTTCAGACTTGTCATGACCTTGACCCACCAGAAGAAATTAACATTGCTTTCTGAGGATCCACATATCAATACTTGTATTAAATTTTACTTAAACTTACTTCATAACTCCACATCCCCAGGTGAAGTGAGCCATTTCCCCGTAATTCCCAGGAAAACCCAGACTTCTCTCCCTGAAACTATGGTGGGCTTAGGAACATGGGTCTAGACGGCTGCTGGGTGGGGTGTACAGATCACACCAGTCCAGGCTCAGAGCAGCCAGTTGGCTTGTAGACCTGAGACCAGTCAGCCTCCCCAAGCCGAGGGGGGCTAGCTCATCCAGTCTCCTGCCCCTGGCATCACCTCCTGTTTGGGCTTTCCTCTACCTCAGTGGTTTCAACTGGGCAGTAGTTTTGCCCCCAACCAGGGCACATCTAACAATGTCTAGAGATGGTTTTGGTGGCAGGTGGCACTAGTGGTAAAAGAATCCTCCTGCCAGTGCCGGAGACATAAGAGATGAGGGTTCAGTCTCTCCCTCAGGAAGATCCCCTGGAGAAGGAAATGGCAACCCACTCCAATATTCTTGCCTGGAGGATTCCATGGACAGAGGAGCCTGAAGGGCTCCAGTTGATGGGGTTGCACAGAGTTGGACACGACTGAAGTGACTTAGCATGGCAGAGATGGTTTTAGGTGTCACAGGTAGCAGAGGAAAAAGAGGCTCTACTGGCATGGGGAGGGGGTGGATACTGCTAACACTCTACAATGTACAAGGCAGCGCCCCACCCCCAGCCCAGCATAGACTGAACCAGACCCGAATGTCACAAATATGGCGGTGGGAAACTGACTGTCCTCACGCTGTCTGTATTTAAAGGGAACCCTGAAGGAAGAGGGGCTTTCCAGGTGGTAAAGGATCTGCCTGCCTTTGGAGGACACACAAAAGACGCAGGTTCAATCCCTGGGTTCGGAAGATTCCCCTGGCAGAGGAAATGGCAACCCACTCCAGTATTCTGGACAATCCCATGAACAGAGGAGCCTGGTGGGCTACATTCCATAGGGTCACAAAGTCGGACACGACTAATCATGCACGCACGCACGCTGAAGGAAGGGGCATCTTGCTACTCTGTTCCAGATGAGGTTCCTTTTGCACTGCCCAGAGGGAATCCTCAACCTGGCTGTGCCCCAGATTCCTCATCTGTAAAATGGGAGTGATGCTAATAGTACCTACGTGGAAGGAGTGTGGTGCGAAGTAACGTATTTAACAAGTGCCAGCTCTTACTGGCATGAGGCCAGGATAGGCACCCAGCAAAGAGGTGTCTACTGACCGCCCCCCTCCCAGAGCCCAGCATCCTCCTGAAGCTCCTCCAGCAGGGTCCCATCCAGGACCCGACCCTGCTGCTGCTATCCTGCGCCAGGCCTTATGAATGACGATGGCCGGCAGCCCGGCGACCTATGACCCGCGGCGCCTGCCGTGCCCCTCCCCCGCTTGGCAGGTGGACAGCGGCTGCGCCGGGGTTGGGGTTGGGGGGGCCAAGGCGCCAACCTTGGCTGGCCCGCAGCCGCTGCCGCACTGAACGGGGGCGGGGGACTGCGGCGCGCACGGGGCCGGGCGAGCGCCTGCCTGGACCGCCTCCTGGGCCTCGGAGCGCTGCGCGGCCGCGAGCCAGCGGCCGCCGACGCGCCGGGGCAGCAGACTGCGCCTCCGCCCCGCCCTCTCACCCAGGGATTGACACTGAACGTTCTGCCGGGGCTTGCCGGACAGAGCGCCTCCACCAATTGGCAGCCTCGCTAGGCGGACCCCGGGCCCTGTCGGAAGCCTCCACCAATCAGACGTGTCGGCCCGCCCGATTAGGGTCTCGCAAGCGCTCGAGTGGCCAAGCGTCCAAGGAGCGCGTCATGAGGCCGAGAGCCTATGGCAGCGCGGGAGGGTCGCGAAGGGCCAATGAATGGCGGTGCAGCGCCGTCAATCAGGGCGGCCTAGGCCAATGAACTGCGAGCTGCGGGGGCGTCACGGACAGCAGCAGCGGACTTGGGCTGAGGTTCCCGGGCGGGCGGGCGCGGAGAGACGCGGGAAGCAGGGGCTGGGCGGGGGTCGCGGCGCCTCACCCAGCGCAGCCAACCCGAGGGGCCGCCGCCGCCGCCGCCCAGCGCGCTCTGGGGCCGCGGGCCGCCTCCAGCACCCGCCGCGCCGCAGCTCCGGGACCGGCCCCGGCCGCCGCCGCCGCCGCCGCGATGGGCAACGCCGCCGCCGCCAAGAAGGGCAGCGAGCAAGAGAGCGGTGAGTGCCCGGGCCCTGACCCCTATCCCGGCCTCGCGCTGCCAGCCTCCTCCCTGTCCATCACTCCTTGGCCCCTCCCCCCACGCCCCCCCCCCCACCATTTCTCTCTGCTTACCCTCAGGCGCCCCTTACCCCTGCCTGCCCAAGGTTGGGGCCCAGAGCCCGCAGAAGACCTCGTAGGAACCCCCTTGCCAAAGACCTCCCCTCCACTGCAAAGACTGTGCTCCCCCCTCAGCTGTCACTGCCAACCATGGCACGTATGACCGCTGGGCCCCCACATGGGGCCCTATCATCACCCCACCCCCTACTTTCCTGGTCCCTCTCCGCAGATTCTAATCCCCCCACTTCCTCACTCACCTCTTCCACAGATGAGACCCACTGCCAAACCGCGACCCAGGCTTCTGCCAGTCTGGGAGTGCTATGGGGTCTGCCTCCACCCCACAGGGACCTTGGCCACTTGGTGACCACACCCCTCCCCCCTCCAGCCCCCGCCATCTTTCTCCTGCCCTTCCCCTCTTCACCTTATCACAGCCCCCCTCCAAACCCACCCTTGAGCGTTTCCCAGAGCCACCTCCTGCATTGTTTTCCCTTCTGTGTCACTTGGCATGGGGGACAGGATCTTTCTGGGTCCCTCTGCCCCTCTGTCATCCCGTCACTGCTTCTCTGCTTGTGCTTCCTTCTCCACGCAAGCGTCTGTCCCTGGCTGGGGTCGCACACTGTTTGTGAACCCAGAGAACTGCTTCTGTGCTCGCAAAGCCAGGTTTGAGCCAATCGTGCTGGAATTCCGTGCGTCCTCTTTCTTGGCTTTGAGGGTAAGGGGTTTCAGCAGAGAGCCACTTCCCATCTCCTGCTGTGCAGTGAGCTCTAGGCTCTTTGGAGGGCCCCTCAATAAATGGTTGTGTCACAACTGAGGCTTGATCATTCACCCAGTCCCTCAGGCTTCTTTACCTGCTCCTGGCTTGGGATGAAAAGTGGGGGATTAAGAGTTGAGTTGACCAGGGCTCATTCAGCTAGAGCTGGGATGGTGAGAAAGAGGACTCAAGGGATGACAGTTGGGAAGAGTAGCAAGAGACAGATTCTGATCATCCCCAGGGTTCACCCTCAGCCCCCAAATTATATTGGCCTTTTCCAGCCAGCCGGGGAAAGAGATTCTGTATCTGGAAATGCCTTCAGAAATGGTCTTGAGCTCCTTCCTCAAGTCATCCAGCTCTCAAATTGTCATTACTCCAGGCCTAAAGTTGGGCCTCAACTAGGATCCCCTTCCAGTTACCCAGAAATAGAGTTGAAAAGGAATGGCCACATCCAAATATGCCTTTCCCAGTTACTTGTCTCAGATCCCAGTGTCTGAGTTCCCTGAATGCTCCCTCCCAGAAAGACCCAAGCATGGAAGCTTAGGAACTTTATTTCCACCCAGATTCAAATAGCAGAACTTATAGCTGCTGAGCAGCCATGGAGAAGCCTGACATGTCACCGATGGGCGGGGGACAGGGAGGCAAGTGCCTGTAGCTGAGCGCTTGATGACAGAGGAGCAGGTGGGTAGTGACCAAAAATGGTCTGGGCATGAGCTTGGAGGGGACTAGACAGAGGGGGAAGGGCCGGGCCCCCAGCAGGTGAGCCCGGCCCGGAGGTGGAAGGTAGAGGCAGGCAGTTGTATATTTCAGTGACTCAGTTGAAAGTTGGGGAGATGACATAGTCCTGGAAAACTTTCAAGGCGTATCAAACACATGCAGTGGAGAGAGGTGGGGTGGCAAAGCCACACAGGGAAAAGGATGCCCAAGAAAAAGATCAGAAGCTCAGGAAGGAACCACTAATTCAGAGTACAGGCTGGACACCCAGGAAGGGACTATCAGGATAAAATAGAGCCACTATTTACTGGGCAGCTAGGATGTGCCAGGCTAAATGGTCTCTATAGATCTATCTGCTCGAGTGATTTTTCATAACAGGCTGTTACCTGAATTTTACAAACAAGCTCTCTGAGTTTGACATAGATGATGCCACAGAAGCAGGATTCACATCCATTTCCATCTACCAGCCAAATTCCTGGACCCCAGAATTTCCCAACTCAGACATTTCCAATCTGCCCCCACCCCTGATTTTTCACTATATTCACTTCTATTTTGTTAACTGAAATAAAAATTTTGACTCACTTTTGTTCAGATGTAAATTTTGATCCGTCCTGAAAAATAATATAAATGAAATCATGGGATTGCTATACCAGTTATATTCTCTCTGGTACACCTTAAAATACAATGTAACTAGAAAGGTAAAATATCCTTAACATCAGTTTGTTCCCAGCCAGTGGGACCTGGTCACACTTTGGGAAACACCCTAAGCTGTACTTCCTTCCAGAGATTTGCAGGGGCTCTTGGAGAAGGAAACAGGATGCTTCAAAGATCCAATTCTGAGAGGATGGAGTTAGACAAAATTTGCCCTCTCCCGCAACTAGGATGGGGTGGCGGTGGGATAGTAGCCAGGTCAGCCTTCAGGGGGCACCTGAATTTCATCTGCCAGACATCAGCCCAGCTAGAGTAAGGAAAGTGCCAAACCTTAGTAGGCACCATTTGGCATCCTGCAGTCCCCTGTGCTGCTGTCTCCATGCTGGGGCAGGACAGCATTGGCCTCCTCTCAAGAGTGCAGGGATTTAGAACCAGCCCAGGGATGGGGTGGGGGAAAGTGTTAGTCACTCAGTCATGTCAGACTCTTTGCCACCCCATGGACTGTGGCCCGCCAGGTTCCTCTGTCCATGGGATTCGCCAGGCAAGAATACCAGAGTGGGTAGCCATTCCCTTCTCCAGGGGATCTTCCCAACCCAGGGATCGAATCCAGGTCTCCTGCATTGCAGGCAGATTCTTTATCGTCTGAGCCACCAAGGAAGGGGGAAATCTGTACCCAAAGATGCCAGAGCCACTGGCGGTAGCCTGGGTAAGATGCTAAGAGGGCAGAGGAAAAACAAGATCAAGCCCAGGGCTCTGAGCACGTAGAGGAATTGAGAGAGGGCAGTGGCCCCAAGAGGCCCTGGGGACGAGCGGCCAACTGGGGCTCCAGCCTTGGCTGCCCTGGCCAAAAAGATACCCCTAAGAGCTGGTCCATGGAAGAAGGTACAGGATTGGTAAGCGGAAGCCATCCAGACCTCCCCCAACCCCTGCCCCAGGTCCCAGAGACCAGAAGATTCACGCGCTGAGTGAGAATTGCCCCCAAGAGGTCCATAGATGGGAAGAATTGTGGCCCTTGTAACATACTACGGAAGCCTGAGAGGGCCAAACACTGCCTGTGCATTGGCAGTTGTACAGGTGCCCAAGAGGGTCCTGCCAAGACAGTTTTTCCTTTCAATCCACCTGGGCTTAAAGAAGCTTGAGGGTCCTCTCTGCCCCTCCCCTGCACCCACTGGCCCCCGGTTGGGTTTCCCTTCCTGCCACCACCCCACTACTCCCTGGCTCCCTCTATGGGCAGGGCTCTGGTGACGAGCAGCTAAGCTGGTGCCGCCGGTCTCATGAGCCTTCCCAGCCACCGTAGTCCGGGTGCTTTGAGAGGAAGACTGAGTGATGGCTTCCAACCCCAACGATGGTGAGGCTGAGCCCTGTTGCTATAGCAACCTCCCAGGCACTCTCTGACCCTCAAGTCAAGGAGGGATTACAGTAGAGTTTAGGGAGCAAGTGGAGAGGAAAAGACTGTGGACCCCTGACTAGCCCTGGAAACCCTTGCTAACAACCCTGAGTGGGGAAGAGCAGAGGAGACAGGTTGTTTGGTTCAGACAAGGGGGTGGGAAGGGGTGGATGATCCACCCAGAGTGGGGATCTGACCCAGTCCCAGGCAGTGGGGTAGACTAGCTCAGTGATGGGGTTCAGCTCAGAGTGGGGGTTGGTCCAGCTCAGTGATGGAGTCCAGGTGGTACTAGGCAGTGGTCCAGTCCAGTGTTGAGGTCTAACTCAGACTAGGGGATGGCCCAGCCTAGGGCTTGGCCTTCCTGCTGCAGACTTTCCAGGACAAGCAGGTTTCAGGGAACAGGGGATCCTGAGATTTTTTTTGTGGGGGAGGAGGTCTGAGGCTGGGATCCTGCCTCCTGCTGGGGCCCTGGCTTTGTGAGGGCTGTTTTCCCTGTGAACCCAAATGGAATCCAGACCAGGGTGGAAGCTGGTACCCCTCCTGTGGGAAACAGGAGCAGGCCAGGCCTACAGTCTCCAAAGACAGCAGCTAGCTAGGTTTCCCTTCTCTGCCACTTCCTGTTGTCAGCAGGGGCCGAGGTTGCCGGGCACTCCCGGGAATAAGTAGCTGCCACTGACCCACCACTTCTTTTGGGGATCTGGAAAGAAGGAGGAAGATGGTCAAAGCTGCCTCCCCCTCCCCCACCCCTGGGTTTAGCGTTTCGTTTCCGGTTTGGACTTTCAGGGCTGAGAGCGGAGCCAAGCACAGGGCAAGGTTTGACAGAGGCCAAGGACATCCCGGGATGCCATGCCCCTCTCCGCCGCTGCACAGGAGCAGGACTGAGTTAGATGTTACCCATTTCTCTCTCAAAGTAGCCAAATTTGAGGGCTCCAGCTTCAAGGAGCACTTGGGGGAGGAGATAGGGTGTTTCTCACTGCCCCCCCCACCTCCGCCTTTCTCTCCAACTGCTCTTTCAGCTAATTAATGGAGTTCTGGGGCCTCCTTGACCCCCAGGGAGGCCCCGGCTGCTGCCTGGGCCTGAGCCTTAACTCCTTCCCCTCCCCAGTGGGCACTGCCCTGGGCACATTGGATGCCATCCTCTGGGCAGTCTAGCACCCACTGAGAAAGGCAGGGCCTGGCAGTGGGGAGCAGTGAAGTCCCTGGAACGGGAAGTTAGCTTTAGCACCCCGCCCTGAGGGCAGGCAGGCCAGCCAGGAGGGACACCCTCAGGAGACTCTTCCCACCACCTGCTGCCAAGGAGGGCCTTTACCAACCTTGGCCTGCCCGGAGCAGGTACCTTTAAATGCTTCCCTAGCAACCAGCTCCTCCTCCTCCCCGTCCACCCCCACCCCCAGGCCCTCCCAAGGAAGTCAGCTTGGAGACTGCTGTATTCCTGGTTTCCCTGCAAAGGGAACGTTCCTGGGAGAGTCAGGGTGGCCTGGGATGGCTCCAGGGTCGGGCAGAGGCTGGGATGGGGACTCAGAGACCACCTTCCAGCTGTGGCTGCAGCTGCTTCTCTGGGGCCATCTGATTGTCCGCCTCCTGAGCTACCTGCGCCATACCCTCTGGGCACCTAAGCCCCAACCCGCACGTTGAGCCTCCCCAGCCACGGGCAGATGGGCCCCTATTCATCCCGTCCCACTCCACTCCCCACCCTTGTACCCTCTGCTGGAAGAGGCAGGAAGCAGAGGTGAGTATGGGGACTCCTGGCTGGGTTTTCCCCCATCATTATTCCTCTTTATCTGCCCTCTCTTCCTGCCGCTGGCACACCCTGTCCCTCACCCCCAAATCTGGCAAGCTGATGAGAGCGCACACTGGCTGGTCCCCCCTGCACTCTGGAAAGGCCAGAGCAGGTCTGTGTCAGGGTCACGGTGTCCTTGTGGAGCCCCTTAGTGGGGCACCAACAGACAGCGACGCCGACCCACCACGCTGGGAAAAAAACAGGGTGTGGCATTTCTCAGGGACAACTGAGAGGAAAAGAAGAAGCAGGACCTGCTTTTCTCCTGGATTCCTCTCAAATGCACTCCTCTCTGCCTTCTTGGGTGGGTGACGGTAGAGTCCCAAGAGGGTACTTCACCCCCCTGCCCCCCTTCATCCAGAATGCAGCGTGTACCTTTGGAAGTTTCCAAGGAAGGTGTCATATGTCAAGAAAGATTCCGCTAGTGAAACCCTTGCAAGTGGTGCAGCCCCCAGGCTCAGAGAGTTCTCAGACAAGTTGGTGGCTCAGCCAGGCATACCACCCGAGGACCCAGGCATACCATTCCTGACTGCCCCCTCTCTGCCCGGTCATTCTTCATAGGGCTTTCCTAGCCACTATCTCTCCTCTATCCGCCACTCTTGTGGCCCCCACAGAAGGCTCTTCTCTTGGAACACTGAGGGAGAGTCTTAGGATTGATGGGGGGAGGGCTGTGGGCATTCCTGGCACTGCCTATGAGTGAGATAGGCAAATGACAGGCAAAGCAAAAGTACAAGTGTGCAGGACCCTCTCAGCGTGGCGACCGTCCCAGGGACATCAGGGTTGAGGATAGCTCTATCCGTGGGCCACCCTGGTGCCCTGTGACCCGTCAGAAGCAAAGCAGTTAATCTCATGGGTGTTAGGGACTGTCTGGAAAGTGATCAGAGGCCAGTCTTCTCATCTGTCCAATGAGAGTAATAGCAGCTCTGAGCCATCAGTGTAGGAATTAAGCGTGGAAAACATTGAGTGTGTCACAGAGCTGACACCCAGAGAGGGTCCCTGAACAGCAGCACGGCTGGCCCCAGGTGGGCCATGCAAGGACAGGTCCATACCGCAAGAGTCCGTCAGTCCGTGCATTCAAGATCTGAGCATTCAGTGCTCTACCTGTATTTTATACCTCTATTTAAAAATGTCCTTGAACCTCCCTGAAGACTCCATGCTTCCACTGCAGGTAGGGGGCGCAGGTCCCATCCTTCATCAGGGAAGTTCTGCCTGCCATGCCATGAGACCCCCAAAACTTAAAAAATAAAAAATACTTCCCAGGAAAATTAATAGCTGACATTTACATAGCACTAACACCCTGCGCCAGCCACCATCCAAACCCCCTTTGCCAAGATTAACTCCTTCAGTCCCCACAACTACCCTACTGGGTCGTTACTATTATTATCCCCAGTTTACAGATGAGGAAAACTGAGGCCCAGAGGTCAGTTGCCTAAGGTCACACAGCTCCTTCGGGACTAGGCCAGGAGCTGAACTTGATCTTATCCCAGAGTCCTGGGCCCTACCTACTTTGCCGGGCTGCTGCTCCACATTGGTGGGAATGCCTGTTTTCAGGCTTCAGTTCAGGGCCGGTGGTGAATGGGGAGAACAGATAGAATGTGGGAGGGGGCAAGTGAACCAAAAGAGAGAGTGGACACAAAGTAGCAAGCCCAGGGTCCGCAGGGAAATCTTCAGTGCTAGCTGGATGATGATGGTCACCTGGGGCTGCTGAGGGGCCTGTAGGGGGCAGGCATCAGGCGAGGCTTTCTTTGAAGCGGCTCAGGAGCCAGGGGCCCTCCATTGGCAAAGGCGGGAATGGAGCCAGCTGGGGGCCAAGGCAACAGCTGAACCCCCCAAGGGCGCCTGCTACCCGAGCCCCAGAGGCCTCCACCCGGGCCGGCCTCCCCAGAGAAGGGACCAGAGGAGCCGCCAAATCCAGAGGCTATAAATACCTCGGCTGGCGTCGTCCCTGGCCCTGGAATGTCGGTCAGAACTGGGGCGAGTGGGGGTGGGCTGGCCCGGGCACTGTTCTCTGTACCCCCACCAAGAGTGACCCCCCAGGTCGCCCTGTCCCCCATTGTGGACAGAGTTGAGACTGGACCCCAGCTCTCTGTCATAAAGGGGGACCCACACCCCAGCCCAGATCAGGCGCCCCCACCTACCCAAGGTTACCCTCAGACTCAGCCAGGACACCCAAAGGCACAGGGAGAAGGTCAGGCTCTAGCTCAGGGCGACTGCACCCCACTCTCTACCGCTCAGCATCTCCCCAGGAATAGCCCGGGCCCACGCCAGCGACATGGGGCCTCACCTCACTGCCTTCTCTCTCTTTCAGTGAAAGAGTTCTTAGCCAAAGCCAAAGAAGACTTTCTTAAAAAATGGGAAAACCCTGCTCAGGTAAGCCCCCTGGGTACAGAGCGCCCGGAGGGGTGACTGACGGCCCCCTCACCCCCAACCACATCCAGGTGACATGGCTAGGATTTGGGGGCCCTGTGGAGGCGCCTCACCTGCCCTCATTCACCCCGTCGGTGCTCATGGGGGCACCTGATCACACATTGCCAGGCTCCTCCACCCCACCACCCCCTTCCAACGGGCGGCCCCTGCGCCCCCAGGCAGCTGCCAGCAGCTCCTGGGCCCCTGGCCAGGGCTGGATCTGGACCCTGCCACCAGCCTTGAGGAATGCGCCCTCTGCCATCTTGTTTTTCCACCCCCTGTCCTTACCGGCTTCGCTCCACCCGGCGCCCACGGCCCCCTCTGCTGGTGGCAGAGGGGACGCCCCAAACTTGGGCCGCTCAGGCTGCAGGGGTTGGGGTGGTCCCTGACCCTCCAGAGCTCTCTGCCTGCAGAACACAGCCCACTTGGATCAGTTTGAACGAATCAAGACCCTGGGCACGGGCTCCTTCGGGCGGGTGATGTTGGTGAAGCACATGGAGACCGGGAACCACTACGCCATGAAGATCCTCGACAAACAGAAGGTGAGTACGGCCCTGTGGCACAGCCTGGGTCCCGGCTACCAGGCCCGGGCAGTGGTCACCGCCTGAAGCACCTCCATAACGTGCCAGGCCCGAGGGCAGGAAGGGTACCATGCTGCCTTCAGAAAGCTTCCCCTCCCGGGGAGCCACCAGTGCCAGTCCCAGCATGGATGCGGCATCAGACACCTAGCCTGTCTGGAGGAAGCCAAGCATTTTCCAGCATGAGGGGAGTGATGTCTACACAGACCTCCTTTCTATAAATATTTTTGCCAGGCAAAATGCTCTAGAGCAGCACTGTCCAGGAGAAATATCACATATGGTTTTATATTTTCTAGACTCCTTGTTTTATTTTTATTTATTTGGCCAAGCGGCTTGTGGGATTTTAGTTCCCTGACCAGGGATCAAACCTGGACCCTCAGCCATGAGAGCATGGCATCCTAACCACTGGACCACTAGGGAATTCCCTAGAACCCTCATTTTAAGAGCTTAAAAAAAAAAAAAAAAAGTGGAATTCGTTTTAACAATGTGTTATAATTAAGTCAGTATATTTCCAATATTATCATTTCAACATATGTATCCAGTGTAGAAATATCATTAATGAGATACTTTACATTCTTTTTTTTCCATACTAAGTCTTAGAAATCCAGAGTGTACTTTACACTTAGAACACATCTTCATTTGGATGTTCATTTTCACTGGAAAGAAAAGAAAAAGACAACTTGAAAAAGCAGATTCACATAGCCCAAGTTGTTCCAAACAGGCTTGAAAGTTGCCCAGTAACTGCACTGAGTATCAGTTTTTAAATTTTCATTTTAAATACTTTGAGTTTTATTGTTTAAAAAATCTTTTTTTCGGCTGTGCCGGGTCTTCGTTGCTGCTCAGGCTTTTCTCTAGCTGTCGCAAGCGGGGGCTGCTCTCCAGTTTTGCATAGGCTTCTCATCGCAGTGGCTTCTCTTGTTGCGGAGCACAGGCTCAGTAGTTGTGGCACGTGAGCTTAGTTGCTCCGAGGCAGGTGAGATCTTCCTGGATCAGGGATCAAACCCACATCTCCTACATTGGCAGGCATATTCTTTACCACTGAGCCACCAGGGAAGCCCCAAGATACTTTCCATTTTAAACTCGATCTGTCAGTCAGCCAGCCATGTTTCAAGTACTCAGCAGCCAGGCGTGACTAGTGTGGACTGTCCTGGACAGTGCAGGTATAGGCCCAGAGGATATAGTTGTGAACAAAGCAGAAGAAGCCCTGTTGCAGTGGGGCTCAGAGCTGACCGAGGGGCCAGACTGCGTACGTGTGACAAGCTGGTCTGAGGTTGACTTGATGCATGTGACCTTGGGCATCACACTTCCCTTCTCTGCATCTGGGCTTCCAGACATGCATGTTCCCAGTACATCCTCCTCAGGACTCCTGTCAGTGTGTGAGGCGGCTGCTGGGGATGGCTGAGGGCTGAGGAGGAATTAGCCCTGAGTTCAGGTGGATTGTGGGGAGGGGCGTGCTCTCGTTGCAGGGAAGGTATTTCTAAACCCCCCACCCCTTGAGTGCCCCTTCTGCCTGTATGTTCTGTTTCAGCTCAGCTGCTCCTTCCTCCAGGAAGCCTTCTCTGACTCCTCAGACTTCACCGGGTGCCTTACCTGGGCATCCACAGGCCCCCAGCTTCCCCCACCATGGCTCTGACCCCTTTGGCCTGGTGACTCGTGTGTTCTTGCCCTGAATTGCATGACTGCATGCCATATGGGGACAGGCACCTGACCCAGGGCTTGACAGTCCCCAGGCACTCAAACAGTGTGTGTGTTTTTTTTTCTTAGGTCCAAGCTTATTTATTTATGACTGCATTGGGTCTTTGTTGTGCAGTGCGCACAGGCTTTCTCCAGTTGCGGCGAGTGGGGACTATTCTCTAGTTGCTATGTGGTGTACGGGCTTCTCATTGCCATGGCTTCTCTTGTTGCGGAGCATGGGCTCTCAGGCATGCGAGCTTCAGTAGTTGGGACTCATAGGCTCACTAGTGATGCACGGGTTTAGTTGTCTCATGGCCTGTGGCATTGTCCCAGACCAGGGATCGAACCGTGTCCCCTGCATTGGCAGGCGGCTTCTTCACCACTGGACTGCCAGGGAAGTCCCCACTCGTGCAATTCTAGATGAAGGACCTGGCCCAGCCCTGGCACCTCTCCTTTTTTTTTGGGTGGTCAGGAGGAAAAGGACTTGCTCACACCCAGTCTTCTCCACTCTCCCCTCCCACTCCTGCAGGTGGTGAAGCTGAAACAGATTGAGCACACCCTGAACGAGAAGCGCATCCTGCAGGCGGTCAACTTTCCGTTCCTTGTCAAACTCGAGTTCTCCTTCAAGGTGGGGTTCCAGTGGCAGCAGACCGGGGCTGCTGCCAGGCAGTGCAGCCTCTGGGTTCCCAGAGCTGGGGCCGGGCCAATCACCACCAGTGGCTGTCCACTGATGGGGCGGGGGCATGCCAATCAGCCTGGGGCTCTGATAGCCCCAAGTTCAACTGGGCCTACCAGCCTCTAGCCTGATAACCTGGAGCTAGTCCCTCAATCTGGATAACGTCCCTCAAAATCATCACTCCGTTTATAGCAAGAACCTGACACACTGCCACAAGCCATGCCACTCAGCCTGGGTTCCAATGCCAGCCCCGTACTTCCTGACCGTGTGACCCTGGCCAGGGACTTTACTCCCCTGAGCCTTGGTTTCTTCATCTGTAAAATGGGTATTGTGGCAGTCCCCATCTGGGGCTGCCATGACAGTTCAAAGCACAGCATGAGCGCCCTATGTGAGCTGTTTTGGGCATCATCCTAAGCCTTGACTGTGAGAGCTGGGAAAGGCCACTCAGGGTCTGTGACCCCTGCAGTCACAAGGGCCCTGCACTTGGTTTAAGCCTCTTCTGCCACCTTCTTGAAATTGATAATCATGTTTTTTAACAAGGGGCCTCACACTTTTATTTGGGGGACCCCACAAATTCTGTAGCCCATCCTGGTCCCAGTTAACAGATGATAAAACCATGGCCCCAAGAGCCTTACTCAGGACAGTCACAGACATGAGCCACCATGGAGTTCTGACTGCAGCCCATATATGCCAGCCAGTTCCCTCAGGTACCCCTAACCAGCCCTCACTTTGGGCCCCCGTAAGCAGGATGACAGCTACCCCTAGTTTCTCGCCGGCAGAAGGAAATGAGACAGGTAATTGGTGAGCACAGCGCCTGGCACTTGGAACGTGTTCCACCTGGGAGCCAAGATGGTTGTTGTCACTTTCTGAACACCTGCCGGGTAAGGGAACTAGGTCTGCAGATGGGGCCTGGGGCTTGGGGAGCAGAGCCCTGATCACTTGCTGCTCCCCACAGGACAACTCAAATTTATACATGGTCATGGAGTACGTGCCCGGTGGGGAAATGTTCTCACACCTGCGACGGATCGGGAGGTTCAGGTGAGCCCGACGCCCCACCCCACCACCTTGGGGCTGTCCATGGGCATCATCCGTGGAAGTGGTCTCTCGGGGTCCCAGTGGGTTCTTGTTCCCCCTGAGCTGAGGAATCTGAATCTACAATGTCTCAACTACTATGAAACAAAACACAGTGACTTAGGTGTCACCCCTTGAGTGGGTGATTTTATGTCCTTTAAATTTATGCTCTCATTTTATTTTTCTTACTTATATAGTGATGCATTTTACGTACAATGAAATGCACAGGTTTTCAATACCCGGTCCCATGAGTTTTGACAGCTGCATACATGTGTGTAGCCACCATCCTGGAAAATTCCCTCGAATGCCTTTCTTGGGAAATCACCAGCCCAACAAAGGCAAACGTCCTTTCTGGCTTTCAAACACCATGAGTGCGTTTGGTCTGGGTCTGGACTTGATATAAATGGACTCACACAGTTCATATTCTTTTGTCCCTTTCTTCTCTTGCTTCACATAATCATTTTGAGACCCAGCCACATTGTTGGGTGTATTCCTCATTCATCCTGGTGGTGGTGGTGGGTCCGATCCCATTGTATGAATCTGTCTCAACCTGTGACTCCATTCCTCTGCTGATGGACACATGGGCTGTCTCCAGTCTGGGGCTGTAGATGAAGAAGTTTGCTCTGTGGGTGCTTGTTTTTTTTAATCACAAAATAAGGCTTTTAATTATTTAGCTTCTTAGAGTACTCACACAAGAGAAACTGACAAATCCACCTCGTTGTTCTTTAGTCGCTTCAGTCGTGTCCGACTCTTTGCAACCCCATGGACTATAGCGCTGCCAGGCTCCTCTGTCCATGGGATTTCCCAGGCAAGAATACTGGAGTGTGTTGACATTCCCCTTCTCCATCTGCTGATGCATCATGATCTCCTAGGCTGGAGACAGCGTGATAGGCCCACCTGCTGGACTGCTCCGGGTGGGCGGGTGGGTGCTGCAGGTGTGGCCACTCCCACTCACCCATCCCCTCCTCTCTTATCTCCATCAGTGAGCCCCATGCGCGCTTCTACGCCGCCCAGATTGTCCTGACCTTTGAGTACCTGCACTCGCTTGATCTCATCTACCGGGACCTGAAGCCGGAGAACCTCCTTATTGACCAGCAGGGCTACATTCAGGTGCCCACTGGGCCGGGTGAGGGGGCAGCCCCAGGCGGCCCCGGCCTGAACCCTCCCGCCCTCCCAGCCAACCACTCGTCCTTGTGCCTGCAGGTGACAGACTTCGGTTTCGCCAAGCGTGTGAAAGGCCGCACCTGGACCTTGTGTGGGACCCCCGAGTACTTGGCCCCCGAGATCATCCTGAGTAAAGTAGGCGCTTCCCGAACCCTCCCATCGCCCGGAGGCCTGTTCTGCCTGCACCCCCTCCTCACCCTTCTCCCCACACCTGCACCTCACCCTTCTCCCTCCAGGGCTACAACAAAGCTGTGGACTGGTGGGCTCTGGGGGTCCTCATCTACGAAATGGCCGCAGGCTACCCGCCCTTCTTCGCCGACCAGCCCATCCAGATCTACGAGAAGATTGTCTCTGGGAAGGTGAGGTCCGGATGTAGGGGGCTCAGCCCTGAGACCGACCCTTCCCCGCCCATCCTGCTCATCACTGTCAGAATAATCTCGGGAATTCCCTGATGGCCCAGCGGTTAGGACTCCGCGCTTGCCTCCACACTGCAGGGGGCTCGGGTTTGATCCCTGGGTCAGGGAACTAAGTCCCACATGCCTCAAGGGGCAACCAAAGAAAAACCAAAAGAACAATCTAGAAGTTCATGAAGTCAGGCCAGGTGGTGAAGCCAGACACACCCACCACACTGAGGCCACCACTTCACACAGCCTCACTCATCTCTGGACCTTCAGTGCCGAAACCCCACGGGTTTCCAAAACCCCAGGCTTCGCTCAAACTCCTGCCCTGCCTGACATGAGGCTCATCTCACCTCTACATGGCCCCCTTAGCAGGAGTTTCCATAAGTTTGATAGCAGAAAAGCAAGTGTGTTCAGTTCCCAGGCACTACCCTAGAGCCCTCCAGGGAGTCACTCAGGACATATAGCCCCACCTCCTTTCCCAAATGCAGACTTTCTAACTTGGAGGATGTGGGTAAGGGGTGGCTGAACTGTTAGAGCGCTGAGGTGCATTAAGTGCCTACTGCCCCATGCACTCCCTGGGTCGTACAGCACCGTAAGGGAGGAGGAAGCTGTGGCTTAGAGATGGGACATGTCTTGTTCAAGATCACACAGCACTATTGTCCTGAAAGAGGTTAGGAGTCTGCCCCAAGTCTGCCTTCAGCTCACCCACCTCCCCTGGAGGACCAGCCATCCCTCCATCTGGCTCAGAAAGTGGTGGAAGTGGCTCCCAGCTCAGTCTCGGTGGACTGACCTGGTTCTAAGTCCCGGCTCTGCCATCCATCAACTTTGAAACCTCAAGCCAATATCTTTGCTTCTCTGAGTCTCATCCATCTCAGAACTGGGGAACAAGCCACTTGCCTCTCAGGGAGGTTTAAGAGAGTCACCAGCTACAAAGCAGAGTCGTTAAAAAAGGGAAAGATGAGGGGTCTGCCACAAGGCAGAATAGAGGTTGCCAAGAAAATGGCTCAGAGTGGGGAGAAAAAAGAGTCATAGAAGTTTCTGAGGGGGAGAGGAGAAGATGAGCTTGACTCCCTTCTTTGTAGCATTTTACAGTTCCCACGCACCCTCAGCGGGATTATCTCCCTCGTGCAGCCTTGGGATATCTGCCCCGTGCCAGAGAGGCAGGCACAGGCCCAGAGAGGTTAAGGTGGTGGCCAAGGTCACACAGCATGTAAGAAGCAGAGCGGTGCTGGAAGTCAGTTCTTGCAACTGTAAATCCACTGACTACTTATATACAAGGCTGTGGCCTCAAAGCATTTGGGGGAAGTTTCTGGAAGAGTTACACAGAGCCTTAAAGAATGGAAGAGCCTTAGCTATGCAGAGAGAGAGAAATAGGAAAACAGTTATTTCTCTCAGAAACATGAATATTTCTGAAGTCCCGCAACCGCAGCAGAGCTGCCTTAAGAAGCAGTACCTAAGGATGCAAGTTTCGGAGTCCATCAGACCCCACATATGGAACCAACCCGTCCTGCTCCTCAGTGTGACCTTGAGCAAGCTGCTTAACCCTGCCAAGCCTCAGTTTCCTCTTCTGTAAAATGGGAACCTCAGGAATCCCCCAGCAGTCCAGTAGTTAGGAGTCTCTGCTTTCACTGCCAAGGACCCAGGTTCAGTCCCTGGTCGGGGAACTAAGATCCCACAAGCCTCATGGTGAGGCCAGAAAAATTAAAATGGGAACATCATTGCTCTTACCTTGCTGCAGCGATTCTCAAAGTGGTCCCCTCTCCAGCAGCAGCAGCATAGCCCAGGCACTGGCTGGAAATACAAGCTCTCAGGCCCAGATCTCCTGAATCAGAAACTCCAGTGGGCCCAACAAGCTGTTTTAAATGGAATTCCAACACACAATCCAGTTTGGGGTCCTCCACCCAATAAGAATGTTTGGTGAGGAAGGCAGTGTTCTGGGTTCCCCAAGCTCCACAGGGGTTTCCCAGTCTTTCTGTGTTATCTGCTCTCCAGGTGCGGTTTCCGTCCCACTTCAGCTCTGACTTGAAGGATCTGCTGCGCAACCTCCTACAAGTGGACCTCACCAAGCGCTTTGGGAACCTCAAGAATGGGGTCAATGATATCAAGAACCACAAGTGGTTTGCCACAACTGACTGGATTGCCATCTACCAGAGGAAGGTAGGGCACCCTCTTCCTTCCTCAGGTGTTGTGGGGGGTTGGGGAGAAGGGGAGGAGTATTAACAATGGAGAGATGAAAAGGGAAGGGGAATCTAAAAATAGCCTTCAGGTGCTGGGTGCATCTGGATGTGGCAACTTAGAGCAGTGGGGGTCTAGAAACAGAATTGCAGAGTCATTTGGCCACTCTGTGACCTTGGGCAGGAGACTACTCTCTCTGAAAAGTATTAATAATTTGCCCATCAATGTGTTGGCCATAGAATGCTTTTTTAAAAAAAATTATTCATGCACCAGGTCTAAGTTGCAGCACGTGAACTGTTAGTTGCAGCATGTAGGCTCTAGTTCCTTGACTAGGGATCAAGCCTGGACCCCTTGCCTTGGGAGCACAGAGTTGTAGCCACTGGACCACTAGGGAAGTCTCTATAAGATTCTTAAGATGAGTCCACACTCTAATGCTAAGCTCAGGCCTGGGTCAGGGTAAGGTATCTTATGAATGTTAACCCATTCACATTTATTGTTGTAATGATGATTATGTTGACTGCTGAGGTCTGAGTGGTTCTTGACCCCTCTGCAGGTGGAAGCTCCCTTCATACCAAAGTTTAAAGGCCCTGGGGACACAAGTAACTTTGACGACTATGAGGAGGAAGAGATCAGAGTCTCCATCAATGAGAAGTGTGGCAAGGAGTTTTCTGAGTTCTAGGGGTGTGCCTGTGCCGCCATGAGTTTTCTTTCTTTCCTTTTTTTTTTTTTTGGTGGGGGGGTGGGAGGGTTGGATTGAACAGCCAGAGGACCCCAGAGTTCCTTGCATCTAATTTAACCCGCCCAGCCCCACCCTCCAGGGTAGGGGGAGCAGGAAGTCCAGGTATTTGGGCAAAACACCAGCTGCTCCCCCTGACCCCCTTTGCCCTCCTGCCCCCCCACACTGCTTTTGCCTTCCTTCCACCCCAGCCCACCTCTGCCTGTTTTAAACGAGTTTCTCAGTTCTTCCCTTCTTCAGGTCAGATCAGGTCTCCCTGGTTTCAGGGACAGGGTGTGGCAAGAGGGGCCCAAAATTAACTACAGCCACCCCTCTCCCCCCCCCAACACACACACACAAAAACACGACAGGCACCACTCTCTAATGAATGAAAAGCCAACCTTGCCTTCAGAATAATCCTGCCAGGGAAGGAGAGATTTTAGTGACACGTTCAGTGGGCCACTTGCTCTAATTTTTTAAAAAAATACAATTTACAATCTTATTTAAGTTCCACCAATGCCTCCCTCCCTCCTTCCTCTCCCACCCTTTCCCATGCCCCTCTTCTTCAAATCTTTTTTTTTTTTTTTAACAAAAACTGGGAAGCAGACTGACTGTAAAGGAAGGAGCTGGGGTTCAACCTCTCCCCCAAGATGCTAATCTCTCCTGCCTCCTCCCCCCACCCCATCCCCCAGGATCCCCTACCAAGCCTGGAAGGGTCTCAGCCCCTTTAGGAAGCCCCTACTCTGTTGTGCCCCCAACAGACCTGTCTTCACGCTTGGGCTTCGGGACCCAGACAAAGCAGCTGCCCCTCTCCCTGCCAAAGAGGAGTCATCCCCTGAAAAGACAGAAGGGGAGCCCCGAGCCCAGGGTTGTCCCTCCCAGTAACACTCTCCCCAAACTCCTTGATTTTATTCTCTGCTAGATTTTAATGTCCAGCCTCCTGTCAATTGGGAAGGCAATCACCGCAAAAGGAGGTAAAGTGCCCCCTCCCCCGGGTTCAAGGCCAGGGTTGCTGGCGAGGGGCTGCTAGTTTTATTCACCCAGCAGCCTCCGCCCTCCACCCCCCATCTTGGGCGCTCCTCCTCTGCTTAGCTGTCAGCTGTCAATCACCGGTTCTCCCCCCCACCGCTACCATCCATTTGTGGTTTTTTCTCTCTTAATAGAAAAGTCGGGAGTCACCCCATTCATCCCCATATTTGTCCCTCTCATCATTTCTCCCCATCCCAGGAGGAGCTCTCAGGCCTGGCGTGGGGCCCCGGGTGGGCGCGGGGGTGATTCAACCTGTGTGCTGCGAAGGACGCAACTTCCTCTTGAACAGTGTGCTGTTGTAAACGTATTTGAAAACTATTATCAATAAAGTTTTGTTTAAAAAAAAGTGTCGCTAGTGTTCCTGATTTCGGTCACCCACCCACGCACCCCCAGGGGGTTGGAAAGAGAATTTCGGACCCCAGCGTCCAAGCTGATCAGCACCTGGCCTGGAGTCCTTGTAAAGCTGGGTTTAGCTGGAATTCAGCCACTCCCCTCCGCCCTGCCGAAGAAGGGGGCGCCAAACTGCCCTCTGACCCCAGATTAGGGGTCCCCACATTCTGAGGCGCACCCCCTCTGCGTCCAACGAGAGGCCGAAAGGGCGGGAGCTCTAGGGAGACGCTGGGGCCGGCGCGCCGGGAAGCCGAGCGGCGGCGGGGGCGGCCCTGGCAGGGGGGGTATGGGGTGGTGGAGACGGTGCGCGCCCCCCTCCCCGCGCAGGGCCAAGCACGCCCAAGGGGCGCGGAGGCGGCGGTGGTCCGAAGGTCCCTGCGGCGCCGGGCGAGCGCAGTGGCCCGGCCCGCGGGCGGCGAGTTCCCGGTAAGTGCGGTCCCGAGAGCGGAGCGCGCCGGGGAGGCGTGGAGAGGGGGGCTGGGCGCCGGGGACGTCTGGGTCCCGCGCCCAATGGCTGGAGGGCGGCCGAGCACCGCCCGCCCGCCCCGCCCGCCCCCTCTCCCCTCCCCCCGGCGCTCCCCTCCCCCTCCCCCGCCCGCCGCTTTCCCCCGCCCCCGCCCCGGCGCCAACTCCGCGGCGCCTCCTTAAAAAGCGCGCGGGAGTTGTAAGGGGGGGGCCGGGGCGAGCCGGAGTGAGCGAGAGCGCAGGGTAAAGGGGGCGGGCGGGGGGCCCGGGCTCCACCTTAAAAGCGGGCGCGTGGGGGTGGGAGGGAGGAAGGCGGGCGGCGGGGAGGAGGGAGGGAGGGAAGGAAGGGGGGTCGGAGTGTCCCGGGCGCAGGGCGCGCGTGCGGCGGCGGCGGCGGCGGGGAGGGGCCGGCCGCGCCGCGCTCCCCTCCTCCCTCCTCGCATCCCCGGCCCCGCGCGCGCCCAGCAGAAGCGGGTCTGTGTGTGCGTGCGTGCGAGTGAGTGAGTGTGTGCATATTTTTTCCTCTCTTTTCTTTCTCTCTCACTGTTTTTTCTCTCTCTCTCTCGCTCCCTCTCTCTCTCGTTTTTTTTTTTTTGCAAAGAAACAGCAGCGCCGCCGCCGCTCCGCCGAGGCGCTGCGCCCCCCGGGGGGGGAGGCGGAGGAGGCGGGCAGCGGCGGAGGGAGGGGTGCCGGGGAGGGGGGCGCCGCGCTGGGAGGGAGGCAGCGCGCACGGTGCAGCCGGGCCGGGCGGGAGGCATGGCGGGGCCCCCGGCCCTACCCCCGCCGGAGACGGCGGCGGCCGCCACCACGGCGGCCGCTGCCTCGTCGTCCGCCGCTTCCCCGCACTACCAAGAGTGGATCCTGGACACCATCGACTCGCTGCGCTCGCGCAAGGCGCGGCCGGACCTGGAGCGCATCTGCCGGATGGTGCGGCGGCGGCACGGCCCGGAGCCGGAGCGCACGCGCGCCGAGCTAGAGAAACTGATCCAGCAACGCGCCGTGCTCCGGGTCAGCTACAAGGGGAGCATCTCGTACCGCAACGCGGCGCGCGTCCAGCCGCCCCGGCGCGGAGCCACCCCGCCGGCCCCGCCGCGCGCCCCCCGCGGGGGCCCCGCTGCCGCCGCCGCGCCGCCGCCCACGCCCGCCCCGCCGCCACCGCCCGCGCCCGTCGCCGCCGCCGCCGCCCCGGCCCGGGCGCCCCGCGCGGCCGCCGCTGCTGCCGCCACAGCGCCCCCCTCGCCCGGCCCCGCGCAACCGGGCCCCCGCGCGCAGCGGGCCGCGCCCCTGGCCGCGCCGCCGCCCGCGCCCGCCGCTCCTCCGGCAGTGGCGCCCCCGGCCGGCCCGCGCCGCGCCCCCCCGCCCGCCGTCGCCGCCCGGGAGCCGCCGCTGCCGCCGGCGCCACAGCCACAGCAGCAGCCGCCGCCGCCGCCGCCGCAGCCACAGCAGCCGCCGGAGGGGGGCGCGGCGCGGGCCGGCGGCCCGGCTCGGCCCGTGAGCCTGCGGGAAGTCGTGCGCTACCTCGGGGGTAGCGGCGGCGCCGGTGGCCGCCTGACCCGCGGCCGCGTGCAGGGTTTGCTAGAGGAGGAGGCGGCGGCTCGGGGCCGCCTGGAGCGCACTCGTCTCGGAGCGCTCGCGCTGCCCCGCGGGGACAGGCCCGGGCGGGCGCCCCCGGCCGCCAGCGCCCGCGCGTCGCGGAGCAAGGTGAGCGCGCCGCGGAAGGGGGCGCCGTGCGGTGGGCAGGTGCTGGCGAAGTTGGTGGCGGGGCGAGCGTCCCAGGAGGAAGCGGGCCGCGGGCGGCCGGGGCTTTGCGCTTCTTCCGTGCGGGCTCGGCGGGTGGTGGGTGACCTTGGCAAGTGACTTGATCTTCACCAGCCTCAGTTTCCTCCGCTGTAAAACGCGACTTAATAACAGTAGCGACCTCTTGGGGTTGTTGAGCGAGTTTAGTGAGATTTGGCTACTGAGAGCTTTATTAACACAGAGCCTGGCACGGAGTGGATGTGTAAAAGTTAGTCCGTGTTGGTATTAAAGGTGGTGGTGAGGCTGTCCGCTTGGTCCTGGATCCCCGGGTCGGGCCCAGGGCGAGAACAGCTACTGCCCTTACGGGCCTCCCTCTCTTGCACCAGAGGGGTGGAGAAGAGCGAGTGCTTGAGAAGGAGGAGGAGGATGAAGATGACGAAGATGAAGATGATGAAGATGAAGTGTCTGAGGGCTCCGAGGTGCCCGAGGGAGACCGTCCTGCAGGTGCCCAACACCACCAGCTTAATGGCGAGCGGGGCCCTCAGAGTGCCAAGGAAAGGGTCAAGGAGTGGACGCCCTGTGGACCCCACCAGGGCCAGGATGAAGGACGCGGGCCAGCACCAGGCAGTGGCACCCGTCAAGTGTTCTCGATGGCCGCCATGAATAAGGAAGGGGGATCAGGTAAGGACCCCTCTGGGTGGGGGAGGGTGGCTGGTGGGAAGGAACCGAACCCCAAGACAAAACCACAGGCATCTGTTTTTTATTTCCCAGCCTCTGCTGCCACTGGGCCTGACTCCCCATCCCCCGTGCCTTTGCCCCCAGGAAAACCAGCCCTACCTGGGGCTGATGGGACCCCCTTTGGCTGTCCGTAAGTTGCAGTGTTTGAGAGAGGGGCTGGGGGGGGCGGTGCTGCCCAGGTGTGTGTGTGATAGAACCACAGGAGCATCACTGCTCACCGGTTTCCTCTGTTTCAACACAGTTCAGGGCGAAAGGAGAAGCCAGCTGATCCTGTGGAGTGGACGGTGACAGATGTGGTAGAGTACTTCACCGAGGCTGGCTTCCCAGAGCAGGCGACAGCTTTCCAAGAGCAGGTGGGTTCCGCCCCTCAACTTAGCCCCAGGGTCTCAGTGGGGGTGCATTCTGACCCTGCTCTCTCTCTCTCTCCCTCCCTTTCTCCTCCGTCCCACCCAGGAAATCGATGGCAAGTCTTTGCTGCTCATGCAACGCACAGACGTGCTGACCGGCCTGTCCATCCGCCTCGGCCCAGCCCTGAAAATCTACGAGCACCATATCAAGGTGCTGCAGCAAGGCCACTTTGAGGAGGATGACCCCGACGGCTTTCTAGGCTGAGCGCCCAGCCTCACACCCCTGCCCGGACCCACTCCAGTCTCCGTCTCACCCAAGGCCCCCAAGAGTCTGGGAGCTGGACCGGGAACACCCTCAGCCCTCGTAACAGATTCTAGTGAGGGGGCATTCCTACTCACCTTTCCCCAACATACACGCCTCTGGCTCCCCCAGCACATCCTGTACTCCCTGACAAAGGAGTATGGGGTGGGACAGGGCCTATTCCTTTCACCCCAGGAGGCCAACCCTCCCCCCCAACCCAGTCTAGGACATTTTGGGGGAAGAAAATGGGGCCTCCCCTCTTCCCTAGATCCTCTTCTGTTCAGCCAGATATTTCCTATATCAGTGTTTTATTCTGCCTGTTCATTTTGGTGGGTGGCCTTTCCTCTCTCCCCCACCACCGAGGCCCCTCCCCAGTCTGGCCCTGGCCTCCAGCCCCTGGGAGCAGCTGGGAAGAGGGTCCCTGGATCTTCCCTACCCTTCCTCCCTTTTCTTTCTGTTCGTTGTTGCTCCAGCTGGCCGTATTGCTTTTTAATATTGCACCGAAGGTTTTTTAAATAAAATTTTAAAAAAAGAGAGAAGAAAAAAATGCTATGGAGTCCATTTCATGAGTAGTGGGGGGAGGGGGAGAAGAGCCACAGCGGCCCCCTGGGAGTCTTGGGTTTGCAGGACAAAGCTGTGTGAGGAGGGAGACTAGGTAGTGAGTGGTGCTGCCTCAGAGCTGGCTGTAATTTTGACAGTAACTGTTCCAGGAGAACAGGATTATTTGTTTCTTCTGCCATCTCTCCTTTCCCAGAATAGTCCCTGGGCACACAGTAGGTGCTCAAATATTTGTTAAGTGACTAGCAGTTAACTCTAGGTTTTATGAGCATTCTCTGGGTTCTCACCAGAGCCCCATGAGGCAAAGCTCATAAAAAAAAAAAAACAACACTTTATAGACCTGGCAACTGGCTCATCACTGCAAAGATGCTGGCTCAGTCACACAGGGTGGGGTCAGACACCTGTCATTCTTTCCCAGCATCTTTAAGTATAATTAATGTATTTGGCTTCAGACCTCTGTATCTGACCACCTTTGCATGTTAACAAAGAATCCAACCCACAACTTGGGGGGCAGAAGTCTGTTCTGGGCCCATGGTAGGGTCCCCAGTCCTCAAGGTCTTTTTCATAAAAGGGACAGGAGGGACTGGGCCATCAGATGAGATCATGAGATGGGAAAATCTTTTCCAAGTGAAGATTTTTATTGTTAGTAATAGTGACAACTACTACATCACAAGAGCCTAGTAAGTTCTAATGCAGTTTCTCAATTCCATTAAGATTTTTTTTTTAAATACAGATTCCAGGGCCTGGGGGTCAGAGTCAGCGAGCGGGGCGGGGCCTTCCTTGATTTCTATACTTGCAACCCCGGGGGATTGACGCGCGGTGAAGATCCCTCCTCCCTAGGAAACCACCTCCGAGAGTCAGATGCGCGGGCCCCAGGCCGCGCCCCCACGACACCGCCGCGCCCGCAGCAGTCCAGGTCACCTCCCCCGGAGGCGCACCCCACTGTCAGGTTCCGGGAGCGCGCGTATGCGCGGGGCGCCGCTGCCGCGCAGCGCGGGCAGGAGCGGCGCGCCCCTCCGGCGTGTTGAAATTCAAATGAGACGAAGTCCCTCCACGCGGCGCCGGCAGGGAGGTCGAGGCCGGGGTGAACTGGAGGAGGGACGCGCTCCCAGGCCAGGCAGGTCCGAGGTACCCTGGGCGGGGTCGAACCCGCGGCCAGTGTGAGCAGCGGAGGCTTAAAGAGCTCCGGTGGTCCCCGCCTCTTGCCGCACGATGGCAACCGAACAGTGGTTCGTGGGGCCGCTCCCCGCCGGGTCTGGGGAAACGTCGCCCCTGGACGACTTGGAATCTGGGGCACAGCCCTGCGAAGACCCCTCGTGGTCGCCTCCCCCTGGCGGACCTGGGAACCCACCCGAGGCGGAGCCCGAGAACGATGTTCAGGGACAGCTGCCCGAGGCCTCCACCTCTACGCCTTCCCCGGAGCGTCTGGCCCCAGGCCCCCGGCCCACCCCTCCTCGCCTGCCTTTGGACACCATGTTCAGCCCCATCACCGAACAGCTCTGCTACTTGCTTAAGAAGGCAGATGATTTCCAGAGCTACTTGCTCTACAGGTGATGCTCGACCGGGTCCTAGATCCTACCATGGATAAGGAGACAGAGGAGGGTTTAACAAAATGGGCGAAATACACTAGGTTTTCATTGGGAGCTAGACGAAGTAAATGACACTAGATGATTAGCAACCCAATTTCAGAGTTATGAGAACTGTGTAGAAATTTGGGGTTAGGGAGGGCGGACTTCTATGTGGGCTCTTGAGGTTGCCAAACTGCTAGAACTTTTCTCCCACTTTTAAACTATTGGCTTAAGTTTCGAACCTTGGGCAGGCTAAACAAAACCTATCTGGGCCAGATTTGGCCTGCTAGCTACCAGTTTGAAACCTCAGAGGATAATATGATTCCCAGACCAAGGGAAGGGGGACTGTGATGCTCACAGATCAATGTCCATTGGAATCCCCTGGGAGGTTGTTTAAATCCTAGATTTCTGAGCTTCACCCAGGAAATAGTAGTAGGTCAAAGTCAGACGTGGGACTCAGGTGTCTGCATTTTAACAAGTGTTTCACATGTCTTTGATGATGGTGGTCCTGAAAGGTCCTCTGAGAAAGGCCTGACACTGCAGGAGTTTGTTCGTAGTGGGAATCCAGACCAGGGATACAGGTGGGAGGGGTGAGTAGAATGGGAGAAATTGGTGGGGGAACCGAGGACTCAGTCAAAGGCTCGCTTCTCCCTTCAGCAGGGACCGAGTGCAGAAGGAACAGTTGGCAAAGGCCATGCCCACCTTCTTGCAGATGTGTGAGCCCTACTTCCTGTACCTGGAGGCAGCTGCTCGGAGCATGCCCCCCATCTATGGAGCCCTGCAGGAGCTGATCCGAAAGGGGGTGTGTGTGGAGCAGGTTTCCTAGACCCTGATGCCCCTTTCTGCATCCCTCAGGCCTGGGGGATGGGGAGGATGCTCCTGGAAGGCCAACTAATCTCGTTATGCCCCCTCTTCCATACAGCTGCTGGAGATCTCCCAACAACTCACTCTTCGCCTGGAACAGCTGGTCCTAATGTATGCCTCATTTGGGTTCGTGAACTTGGAGGAGACTGACCCCCTAAGGTAAAAGCATAAGAGATTTGGCTTGGGGTCAGGGGTGGAGGAGCCCAGGGCATAGCCTCATTCCCCACTCTTGAATCTCCTGCCAGCATCTCCTGTTTCTTCTGTGGGAGGTTCTCCATCAGTTCTTCCCACGAAGTGTCCATCTTCAGATACTGTGCCCCTGCCGCCTACACCGCCAGCCGCTTCCCCCGATACCTCTATAAGAAGATGCGCTGGAACCTGGAAACCACCGCAGAGCCCAGCAGCCGGGAACAAGATTCCCACGTGGATTAGTGAGTCCCCTTATCAGAATCCAAGTCCTCTCCCTAGCTATGGGAGAATGCCAGTTTGGGCCACTGAACCACCACCAAAGTGGAAAGCCAAGCAGGAATTCAAGAACCTTTGCAAGGTCATCCTCACTTTAAATATACATACAAACAACATAGATCAATTCAGTTCAGTTCAGTCGCTCAGTCGTGTCCGACTCTTTGCGACCCCATGAATCACAGCACGCCAGGCCTCCCTGTCCATCACCAACTTCCGGAGTTTGCCCCCATCAAAATAGAAGTACTTATCTTAAAAAAGTAGGCTGACAGGGAGAAAAGGCCTCAGTATTGTCACATGCCTACCTGAGAACCTGAAGGCAACTTTTGATGAGTTTCCACTTTACCTCCAAAATTAAAGCCCTCAAACAGAAGACCTAAGAAACTACCCACTGCTCACTTTTAATTGCTGCCCCTTCGCCTCCCAGCTACTTCCTATGCTATAGAGATACATGGGAAGACACAGGCAAGAGTCCAGCTAATTCCTGCCCCCAGATTCAGAAGCTGTGGTCCATCGGCCGATGGGTGCCCCTAGGACCAGCCGAGGATGACCTTTATTCATGGTAGGAGCCAGGGCAATGGTAAGGTGGGTGGGGTCTGGGGGGAGGGACAAAAACCAACCAGAGACCATCTGCCCCCCTCAACACTGTTACCATTGATAATAATGAATTTTATTGTGCCCTGAACAGCGTTTATGCAGACTCATGTAACAACCCACTTAGGTCTATACTACTAGCCCCATTTTACAAAGGAAACAGGTGTTCAGAGAGGTTAAGTTACCTGCCGAAGGACACACAGCTCGTTGAGCAATCAGCCAGGTCACGGATAAAACTGCTCAGCCTCCCAGAGCCTTACCCTTTAGGTTTCTCATCAACAAGGAAACCACTTTCCCACCCCCAGCTGAAACAAAGCCTCTTTCAGCCACAGCCTTTCGCTCAAGGGGAGGGGCTCCCGAGTAGCAGGGAACGCTCACGTCCTGGCCTGTCTGTTCCTGGCCCCCAGGATTTTGTGCCCGCAGCCGCCTGGGGACTACCAGCAGCTGCTGACCATCGGCTTCGAGGAGCCGTCGCACATGCTGGCCACCGACCTGCTGGTGCAGATCCTCACGGGCCAGGCAGGCACGGCTCGGCCCCCGAGCGCCGCCGGGCCCGCGGCGTGGGCCGCGCAGGAATCTTGAACCTGGAGACAGGGTGGGAGCTGGAGCTTGACAGTTCCAAACTCCAGGAGAGGGGGTAGGGGAGGGGCTCACTCGTTCTCCTAGTGCGGCTCGGCCTGCCTTCCAAGGGGCCAGGCCGAGCCGGCCCGTCCGCACTGGATCCGCCCCGGCCGCGGAGCCCTGCTTGTGAACACACCAGTTTTGTGTTAAATAAAAGAAAGAAAGAGGTCAGAGGCTCAGCGTCCGCTCAGAGCGCCGCTCCCCTCCCCTTGGGGAGAGGAGGCCCCGCCCACTAGCTGTGGCCTTCTGGGTAATGTAGTCTTATGGAAACAAAACTGTGGTCCGGTAACTGGCCCACGGGAGCTCAGAGCATGCGTACGGGCTGGTACGAAGCAAGAAGGGAAGTAGCGGCTCCGGTCAACAACCGGAACCCAGATAACCGCAAGTTTCGGGTAGCGAGGAAATTCAACGCCCACTGTGAGAAGGAACGCAGGGCTACGCCCACTCTCATGTTTTGACCCGGAAATTATTTCCCTGTACCGAAAAAGACTATATTTCCCGACGTGCCCCAGCAAAGGGCCGGCGATCAGTTTCCTAAGCGCTGAGGTTGGATCTTTCTCTTCCAGCTTTTGGGTCATGGCTTGAGCAGGTCGCTGTACCCTCCTGAGGTGTCCGGGGCGTGGGCTGGGTGGGAGAGCGGTGAGGCACTTCAACTTGGAAACGCTAAGCTTCACCCTAGCCTTGGACTGAAAAGGAGACAGGGTTGAGAGGTGAACCCGCCTATCTAGAGCTTCAGAGACCAAGTGGTGGTGCCTGGACCTGATAGCAACTGGTCACTTGCCAGGGAAGGATTATCCTTCTCATTCGGCTGTCACTCAGCTGCGAGTTACCCACCCCTCTCCCCTTAAACTAACGGACACCTTTTGATTCCCTCTAGCATTTTCAGTGGAGAAGGCAGTGGCAACCCACTCCAGTACTCTTGCCTGGAAAATCCCATGGACAGAGGAGCCTGGTAGGTTACAGTCCATGGGATCGCGAAGAGTCCAACACGACTGAGCAACTTCACTTTCACTTTTCACTTTCATGCATTGGAGAAGGAAATGGCAACCCACTCCAGTGTTCTTGCCTGGAGAATCCCAGGGATGGCAGAGCCTGGTGGGCAGCCGTCTATGGGGTCGCACAGAGTCGGACACGACTGAAGCGACTTAGCAGCAGCATTTTCAGAGTTGGAGGAGAGACTTGGAGCCCTACTTACCTAATAGTCCCTGACACATAATATTATCATGTGTTATGATTATCCCAGTTTACAAATTATAAAAATAGAAACGTGAAATGAATCATGATTAACCAAAACCCTTGTCTTTTTGGAGTGGGAGTAGAGCCTTCTGGTGACAATTTCTGACTGCACCAAGGATTTTTTAGTCCACAACCCAGGAGTTTGAATGAGTCCAAACGGGTTCTGAAGTGCCCTAATACTGAGTCAAGGCCCCTCTTGAGTTCACCACCACCACTGTTTAGACTCAGTTCAGTTCAGTTTTGTTCAGTCGCTCAGTCCTGTCCAACTCTTTGCAACCCCATGAACTGCAGCACACCAGGCCTCCCTGTGCATCACCAACTCATGTAGCCTACCCAAACTCGTCTATTGAGTCAGTGATGCCATCCAACCATCTCATCCTCTGTCATCCCCTTCTCCTCCTGCCCTCAATCTTTCCCAGCATCAGGGTCTTTTCAAATGAGTCAGCTCTTCGAATCAGGTGGCCAAATTATTGGAGTTTCAGCTTCAACATCAGTCCTTCCAGTGAACACCCAGGACTGATCTCCTTTAGGATGGACTGGTTGGATCTCCTTGCAGTCCAAGGGACTCTCGAGTCTTCTCCAACACCACAGTTCAAAAAGCATCAATTCTTTGGCGCTTAGTTTTCCTTATAGTCCAACTCTCACATCCATACATGACTACTGGAAAACTGTTTAGACTAGTCTAGTCCAATAGAAATTTGAGCTACAAATGCGAGTCACCTATGTAATTGCAAATTTTTAAGAGCCATATTAAAAGAATAAAGAGGTCAGACTTTTAGTGATATTTTTATTTAGCCCAAGATATCCAAAATATTTTTGCAACATACAATCAGTGTAAGAAATTGAGGTACCCCCTTTTTTTTGCACTAGGTTTTTGAAATCTGTGTATTTTGCACTTACAGCACATCTCAATTTGGACTAGCCACAGGCCACATAAAACTAGATTTCTGGGGTGGTGGCAGTACCAGGAGAAGGAAACAGGTTTGATTTCCTGGGTCCTGTTGGTCAGGAGGGAAGCCCTGGTGGCTCAGTGATAAAGAACCTGCCTGCCAATGCAGGAGATGGGGGTGGGGCGGTTTCCATCCCTGAGTGGGGAAGATCTCCTGGAGAAGGAAATGGCAACCCACTCCAGTATTTTTGCCTGGGAAAATCCCATGGACAGATGAGCCTGGTGGGATGTATAGTTCATAGGGTTGTAAAAGAATCGGGCATAACTTAGTAACTAAGCAACCAGTAGTTGCTCAGGAACTGTCTACACCCCTGATTCTCTAACTTTAGAATCACTGGAGAGCTTAATCACTAAGTCTGGGATGGAACTTTTTTCTTACAAGATCCCAAGTGATGCTGATGTTTCTCATCCAGACCCCACACTTTGAGCCTATATCGACCTATATCGAGCCTACGTTGACCTCGTGGCTCTCAAACTTGGCTCCATGTTAGAAACACCTGAGTAGCTTTATTAATGCCAAAGCCTCTATCAGAATCTGATTTATTTGACATAAGCATGCCTCAGGTAACTTTAATATGCAAGAAAGTTCATGAAGCCAGGTCTACATTTAAGTTCTGTCAACTTGACATACTTAGCTCTTAGCTCCTCTGCAGGGGATTAAGAACAGGTTCTTGGTGTTTCCATTTTCCATCTTGGCAGTGTTGGCTCTGAACTGTGGTGTTGAAGACTTGAGAGTTCCTCAAACTGCAAGATCAAACTAGTCAATCCTAAAGGAAATCAATCCTGAATATTCATTGGAAGGACTGATGCTCCAATCCTTAGGCCCCCTGATGCAAAGAGCTGACTCATTAGAAAAGATCCTGATGCTGGGAAAGATTGAAGGCAGGAGAAGGGGACAACAGAGGACAAGATGATTGGATGGCATCACCAACTCAATGGACATGAGTTTGAGCAAGCTCAAGGAGATGGTGAAGGACAGGGAAGCCTGGTGTGCTGCAGTCCCTGGGGTTGCAAAGAGTCAGAGATGATTGAGCAACTGAACAACAAATGCTGGCTGTTTCCTGTCTTTCTCTCCATTCCTCCCAGAGTCACGGTCAAGCATGTGGTCAGTGTGCAGATGATGGGGTCAGGGGTGGGTCCTTGGGCTGAGCTACTGTTGGGGTGCAATGCTGTGTGAACTAGACCCAGGCATAAATCCAGGAGTTTAAACAATGATTCTACAAGCCTTTTCTGGGTCTCAGCGCACCTCTAAGAATTTGATACATTAAAACTGAAGAATATACTGCACTGATGCAGCTTTACAGCTTATCTTGAACCCCATCGGGGGGGCCTTGGACCCCTTGTCTTGGGACCAAGGGAAGTTAAGGAGGGCTTGCCAACTGAGTCACAAGCCCTACTGCAACAGGTATTGTTTGCTGTCTGCTCCTACCTCCCACCAATTAAAGTTTTCTAAATAGTCACAATTATTTAAAGTTCAGTAGATTTCTCCTTTAAAGATGATTTCCAGTTACTTTGGGGTTTTTTGGTTTTGTTTTGTTTTAATTTTTTGGCTGCACCACAGGGGTTGTGGGATCTTAGTTCCCAAACCTGGGATTGAATGAGGGCCTTCCTTCGGCAGTGAAATCATGAAATCCTAACCACTGGACTGCCAGGGAATTCCCTCCAGTTGCTTTTGGAAAACAGAGACTTGACACTACTGAGGTCATTCATTGAAAGCACTGGTGATAGGGAGGAACCCCCTACCTCCTTTCTGTTGAAACAAGGTCTTTGTTTTACAGCACACCCTCTCTCTCTTTTAATATCTGTCTGGGGTCTGTAAGGGCTTCGCTGGTGGCTAAGATGGTAAAGAATCTGCGTGCAATTTTGGAGACCCAAGTTTCATCCCTGGGTTGGGAGGCAACTCACTCAGTATTCTTGCCTGGAGAATTCCATGGACTGAGGAGCCTGGCGAGCTGCAGTTAATGGCATCTCAAAGAGTCGGAAACGACTGAGCAGCTAACACACACACACTGGGGTCTGTAAACGTGTGAGGTTTACAATTGATAGGCAGATTATTAATGGCCTTACATGCCCTGCTAAGGAGCTTGAACTACCACCACCACTTTTTTTTTTTTTTTTTTGGTAGCTATTGTTTATATCCCCAGGGCGGGAACAGCCTCTTATCACTTCTGTCGAGCCAGCACCATGCTCAGGGCACGTCGTTTGGCACCAATAAAGTTGAAATCTAGAAAGGGAGGGCATGAGTTCGTTTGTCCCAAAGCCACAGTTCGCGCCCGCATCGCTAGAGGGCACTAGGACCCCGGCAGGGCCGGGGGTGACCAGCGGCCACGGAACCGGGCGACAAGGGGACATTCTGCATTCCGGCTGGCGCCTCCCGTATATCTCAGGCCTTCCTCGTCTCGCTGTGCTCCTGCCCCACCCCAGGAGAAGAGAACCCAGAAGAAAACAGTCTGCACTGTCCAGAAAGAAAGGGCTTTATTGGGGAGTAGGGGCAGCCTAGGACCCCTGTCCTCTAACAGACAAGGCCAGAAGGAGAGGCTAAGTTAGGTGGAGAAGGGCTGGGCAGTTTTACTGGCGGGGTGGTGGCGGCGGTGTTTCCCAATGGGGACTAACAGTTTTATAGAAGATTCTGGTCAGTTTCACAAAGTCAGGTTCAAGGATGCTGATCGATTGCGTCTTCCCCGGCAGAGACCTGCGGCCCTTCTCCAGGTCTTTCGCGGATCCGGAGGGCACTCCTGAGCGCCCGGGCCTGAGGGTCTACCGGGCATGTTACTTTCCTCCGGGGACCCCAGAGGGCCGGAATCTCAAGGCTCCTCCTGCCAGGGGGAGGGGCCAGACCAAAGGCAAATCTTAGCGGCGCGCGCACCGCGAAATGGGGCAGTATGGGCCCTAGGACCACCGCCTCTTTTTCACCCGCGGGCCACGCCCGGGACTTTGGGTCCTAGCCCAGTGACTTCCCAGGTAGCCCTTTCGCTAGCCCAGTTTTCTCCCACGCAGAGGGTTGGGGTACCGGCAGGAGGGGAAAGGGGTTCCCACCTGTTTCAGACCGTTCTCCGAAGCCTTTCTGCGAGGAGGCCAGATCACCGCTAGCTTTCCGTCGCCCCTGCTCACTGCGGAGGAAGGGGCGCTCAGCTGGGATTGTCACCCCCTCCCCGCCTTACCAGCAGGAGGCGGCCAGGACGAAGGAAAGCAGCCGCGCCCCTTAAACACACACAGGCGTTCACCACCCCCTCCTCCCCATGGAGGCCTCCGTCCCGAGGGAGGAGGGAGGAACCCTAGGGAGGGGGAAGGCGAACAAACCCAGAGTGAGGAGGTAGAAACCAGAAAGTTCAGAGGGGGAGATCTGGATGTGCCAGAACCCAGGGAGGGTCCCTGAGGACCCGACAAAGACATCTGGGATCCTCCTCCCTTCCCCCACCACAAGCCTAGGTGGGGTGGGTCTGGAGCATAGGGACGGTCAGTCCAGAAAGGGTGGGCAGAGAGAGGAGAGTCGAGAGGGGTGTCCGGGGAGTTTGGGAGACAGGAAGGGGGACCCTGAGGATTAGAGGGCCATTGGAGTGGGGGAGTAGGTGAAAGCGGCTGGAGCCCTGGGAATCCCCAGCGTTGGGGCGCCGGTGGCTTACCCGTTAGGCTGGGCGCGGGCTCCTTGAACTCGGCGGTGCCGTAGAGGCTCAGCCGCTGGCGCTGCAGCTCCCGCTCGCGCTCATTCACCTCGCGCACCTCCTGCTCCAGCAGCGACGGTGCGATGGGCGGCGGTGCGCGAGCCAGCAATGGACACCGGCCCTGTACGACTGAATGCGGCCGGCCTCCGGGCTCGGGCAGCCGCTGCGTGTCTGCGCTGCCCTCCGCCGCGGGTGAGGAGTAGCACCCGCCAGCAGCCTCGAAGAAGCGCTTGAGCTCGCCCAGCGGCTGCGGCGGCGGCCGGGCGCTCTGCTTAGGGACCTCGGGGCGCGCCAGCGCCGCCTGCCGATAGGCCTCCCGCTCGATGTCTCGCTGCATCTGCGCGCCCGCCCGAGCGCGCTCCAAAGCGCGCGGGAGCGCGGGGCTGGGGCCCGGCAGGCTGAGCACCGGCCGTACGCGCAGTTCGACGAGTTCACTGCCCGCGCGACCTGGGCTTAGGCCCCGACTCCGGCGCAAGCTTTCCTCGCGTTCGCAGCTGCGGCGGATTTCGCGCTCGATGGGCGTCTCCATAAGTGGCTCCTCAAGGGGATGTTGTAGGGTCTCCGAACGCAACTGGAGGGCTTCCGAGTTCGACTCAGAGGTGGTTTCCGGACCTTGAGAGAGACACTGCTCCAGGAGCCCGATGCCTGGCGCTTCAGACGGTTCAGGGTCGTCGCTTCCTTGCCCAGGACTCTCAAAGTCCCCAGCTGCGGTCCGCCCCAGGACGCTCTGCGTCCTGCCTCGCTGATGGTCCGAGGATTTCCCTCTCTTGCTCGGCGGTCTCCGCGCCCTGGTCTGGGGAGGGCACGGGGACGTCGGTATTCACCTCTGCGGCGGGCTTGGGAATTTCGCTATAAGCCGGGGGATTCAGGCCCAGGCGCTTCGGACGACCCCAGGGCTCCGTTCTGCCGCCCAGGAGCCTAGGTGTCCAGGGTTGGGAGCAGCTCGGAAGCCTTAGCTCCCAGCGCTGGAGTTTTGATGCCCAGAGCTGGGACACCCTGCCCTGCGCAGCACCTGTGGTTGCAATTGCCGTCCGCGGGTTCCAAGGCGTCGCCCGCACGGGCCACTTCTCTGACCCGCCCCTGGCCTCCAAGAACTGCCCTCGGGGGCAGGGCCGGGCACCGCCCCCTGCACCTGCAGGCCGGACTCGGGGCCCCGCCCTGGCCCCGCCCCCAAGGGGGGGCGCCTCAGCTGGGCACTGGGTTTGGTCCACTGACGCGCCTGTCAGCTCCCGGCATTGGATGTTTTAGAAGAGAGCTTCCCTAGACCTAGCCTGCTACCTGGGGGCGCCAGTCTAGATGCAGTGTTCACTCAATGGGCGCCACCCTGGCACCTTTTCGGGCTCACGTTCCCGGCATTACCAGGGGGCTTGGGCCCACCCAGCTGCACGCCTGACTGAACCTCTGAACCACTGTCTTCTGGTGGGGTGTCCTCCGAAACCATCTTTCCGGGGCCTGGCCTGGCCCGCCAATCCTGTGTCAGCCAGCTGGCAGCGACACCAACGGCCTCCGGGCTGTCCTTTCAAGTTCCACCCCTGCAGCGCACAGTTCGGGCTGGAGGGGGCGCCAGGAACCGCCTCTCCGCCCGCCCCAGTCTGTCTCCCAGTGCCTCGGCTCACACGCGAGCCGAGCGCCCGCGCCCGCGCCAAGCCCATGGGGCGCTTCCCCTCACCCCACCCGGAAAAGTTTGCCAGCCGGCCGCTGCCAAGCGCACTCCCAGACCGAGGGACGAGGCAGGCATGCACACACAGCGCGCCCAGGACCCAGAAGAGCGGCTGAGGTTGGAAAGGCGGTCACCTTGGGCCCAGGCGACTGGGAGACCCAGAGAAGTATCCAGGCTTGCGGGGGGCGGGGGGAGGGGCGGGAAGTAGCTCCCTGCAGCTGGGGCCAGATTGTGGTGTTCTTGGCCAGGATTGATGCCAGGAACAGGCGACCTACTCCCAGGGACATTTCCCACTCTCTTCCACTGGACTTTTGCCAAAACCTGCCTCCGCCTCTCCCCCTCCATTTTGGGATGACCAGTGAAAAAGATAGTTACCTGAAGAAAGGGGGTGGCGGCTACACAGTCTCAGGAGCGCTAATAATCCCCCAACCCTCTGCTACCCTGGTGACTCCCTTTTCCATCCACCCTCTCCCTCCACTCTTCTGGATCCCAATCTCAAGCTGCTACCCTCCTCCCTCTGACTGTATTGGCCCAATTGGAATTGGGCCCACCTGGGTTCCATCCCACTGAGAACCTGAGCTAAGTGTCACCTTTCTCTAAGACTCAGTTTCTTTATCTGTAAAATGGGGATGGTAGTACTTACCCCTTTGGGAGGTGATGACGACGAAAACTCTACTTCTGGAATGAGTTGTCTCTACAGTGGACTCTCCACCTAATCACCTCCTGTTCCTCTTCTTCCCCGATGGCTCAGTGGTAAAGAATCTGCCTGCAATGCAGGAGACATGGGTTCAACCCCTGGGTCAGGAAGATCTCCTGGAGGAGCAAATAGCAACCCACTCCAGTATTCTTCCCTGAAAAATCCCCATGGACAGAGGAGCCTGGCGGGATACTGTCCAAAGGGTCACAGAGTCAAAAACAACTTCACATGAGCATGTACATCTCTCTTCTAGCCATGCACACCATGCTCTTGGTTCCACCACACCACTGACCCTTCTCTGTCCAAGGACCTCTGTGACCTCCATTTACCAGACCTGGTCACTGGCTTTCCCCTGAGTTCCTTTCCACTAGCTCCTTAGTCTTGGAGAACGCTATCCACTTATGGTTTTCCTTTAACCTCCCAGGTGCCCCTTTTGAAACTTCTGGCTCACCTGCATCAATGGGGTTCTTTCCCCTCTGGCTTCCATTGGGTTTGGCTGATGGGAGAGAGGAGAATGAGAAATCAGGATGTTTATCCCATGAGTTCTTCCTCCAAGCTTTGTTGGCTGTGTCCCTCCATTGCCGGCAGCAGCTCCAAACAGCTCTCTCCCTCCAAGGCTATGGGGTAGTGAGAGCTCCCAGCTGATGCTAACCCAGCGAGTGCACTATGCCTTGTTTATTTCCTTCTACTGAGTTCTGATCAATTACTCAGTTTAAGTATACAGTCTCTTTCCTGCCAACACTCAGACCTTGACAAACTCCAATTGCAACTTTAAACACCATCTCTATGCAAATGTCTCCCAAATTTATATCTCTAGCTCTAATTTCTCCTCTGAGTTTTAACTCATATCCAACAGTCCCCAGTCTAATAGACAGGTAAAACTGAACTTTTCAAAACTGAGTTCTTGGTCTCCCCCCAACTCTACTTCTCTTTACTACATATAGCAACTCACTCATTCTGTTTTTCATGTCCCAAAATGTAGAACTCAGCCTCAATTTCTCTTTTCCCTACCCACCCCCAGTCCATTCATATATTGGATTGCTGTTTGCTCTGCCTCCAACACATATCCTGAAGTCGTCCACTTCTGTCCACCCTTTTCCCAGCCATTCATTGCCCTCCGATGTCTCTCCACCAAACTTAGGAAAAAAATAAAAATTTCCTACCCTGGCTCAAAACCCCTTCCCACTTCTCAAATCTTACCTCCTGACACCCTCTCCCTTGATCCCTCCTCCATCTGAACCTTTACGCTTTCCTCAAACTCCACGACTGCATTCCCACCCCAGGGCCTTTGTACTGGTCTTTCTCTCTGCTTGGAATGACTCAGCATATGACTGGCTTCTGCTATTCAGATGTCACTTGATTCAGATGTCACTGCTTCAGAGAAGTGGTCTCTGATCACCCAGCCTACCTCAAACACAGCTCTTCTACATAACTCTATCCCTGCCTTTTTTCTTTTTTTTTTGTAATTTACCCAATACTACAGTTGGGCTTCCCTTGTGGCTCAGACAGTAAAGAATCTGCCTACAATGCAGGAGAACCAGGTTTGATCCCTGAGTTGGGAAGATCCCCAGGAGAAGGGAATGGCTACCTACTCCAGTATTCTTGCCTGGAGAGTGCCACGGACAGAGGAGCCTGGTGTGCTACAGTCTATGGAATCACAAAGAGTTGGACACAACTGAGTGACTAACACTTACTTTCACAATACTATAGTTATCATCAATTACCTTTGTTTATTTATATATTATCTATCTCTGCCTGCCCCCCACCTCAGCTGGAAAGTAAGTGGTATTACAGCATTTTCTGTTTGTCATCTTCACCCAGCTCTCTCATGCCTAGAACAGTGCCTAACACATAACACTTATTAAAGTATGTTCCCAAAATTGGAAACAAAGAAATAAACTAGATTTGGAAGTTGCCGTTGAGTTTAGGAGACAGACACAGTTATAAACAGAACAATCTTGCCTCAAGGTGGAACCGAGGACAAGAGTATAAAGGGAAGCCTATATAAATGTTGATCTAAATAGCTAACAGTTATAAAATCAAGCTACAATCAATGAGGTAAAATATACACTCTCCTCCAAAAGGTGGGAACAACCCAAATGTCCATCAACAAATGAATGGATAAGCAAAGTGTGATCCATTCATACCATGGAATATTATTCAGCCATGAAAAGGAATGAAGCACTGATTCAAGCTAGAACAGATGAACCTTGAAAACATTATGGAGAAGGGAATGGCAACCCACTCCAATATTCTTGCCTGGGAAACCCCATGGACAGAGGAGCCTAGTGGGCTATAGTTCATAGGGTCACAAAAAGTCAGACACTACTCAGCAACTAACACTCTCTTTTGAAAAAATTATGCTCAGTGAAAGAAGCCAGACAGAACAGGGCACATATTGTATGATTCCACTGATTTAAAAAAATGTCCAGAATAGGTAAATTTACAGAGACAGATGCAGATCAGTGGTTGCCAGGGGCTTGGGTGGGGAGTGCCTGTTTAATGGGTACAGAATTTCCTTTTGGGGTAATGAAAAGGTTCTCGACCTAGATAGTGACAATTTGCACAACATTGTGAATGTACTAAATGCTGCTGCTGCTGCTAAGTCACTTCAGTTGTGTCCCACTCTGTGTGACCCCATAGATAGCAGCCCACCAGGCTCTGCCATCCCTGGGATTCTCCAGGCAAGAACATTGGAGTGCTACCAGTAGTAAATTTTGTTTTGTGTATTTTACCACAATTAAAAACTAATTTTAAAAACATGTTCTCTATTTCTATCATGGCAAGTAAGCTTTTATTTAAAAAAAATTTTTTGGCTGACTTGGGTCTTAGTTTTGGCACAAGAGATCTTCGTGCCTCATGTGGGATCTTTTGTTGTGGCATGTGGGCTTAGTTGCCCCACAGCATGTGAAATCTGTTTCCAGGCCCCAGGAATCAAACTCATGTCCCCGTCATGGCAAGGTGGGGGTTCTTAACCCCTGAACCACCATGGAAGTCCCCCAGATATGCTTTTAGGAGGATCTATTGGGTTGGCCAAAAAGTTCACTTGGGTTTTGCCGTACCATCTTCGGGTTGTTGTTACGAAAAAAAAAATCCTGAAGGAACATTTTGACCAGCCCAATAGAAGACCAGGTTCAACTGAAAATATTTTGAATCCCTAGGAGTTTTGTACTTGGCATAGGAAAACCCCAGGCCTCAGTCTAGCCCCGTTTGTTTCCCACCCCCAAGTCTGTCCTACACAATGAGGGGCCTTGTACATGTACCTAGGGACCCTGTCCCATGTATCTAAGCTCTTTGCTCACTCCTCTGCCACTTCTTGGCCATCCTGAGTAGGATCTAGAGCAGGGAGGAAGGATTTAGTTGGGCACATTCCCTTTGTTCCACGGGGAGCAGACCCTCTAAAGCAAGGAAAGGGCCTAGGGGACTTCCCTGGTGGTCCAGTGGTTAAGACTGCAGGGGCCATGGGTGCGATCCCAGATCGGGTGGGGTGATCTAAGACCCCACATGCTATACAGCTTGATCACAAGACTGCTGGTCTGCTGGAGAGTAGGAGATGATTTCCAGCCTGGAGAAAAGATGATTTCCCCAAGAGGACGGTTGGATAAAACACATAATCAACTAAGAAAAGGGGTGCTGCTCCTTTAAGAAAGGGATGGTGGGAGGATTGAATAGGGACCTTCAAGACTTGGGTAAGAAGTTCTCTAAAAATTTCTCATCACCACACTCCCCCAACAGTTATCACATCTAAGGGGCATCCAGTGTCCTGGAGGCTATTTGATCGAATTCTCTCATTTTCCGAAAGGAGAAACTGAGGTCCAGAAAGGGAAGTTGCCCTGAGTTGTTCAGAGCTCAAGCCTTCTGGTTATCACAAGGCACAGGCTCTGGTCTCCAGAATCCTCTGGTGGGATCAGCCCTCCCTCCTTACCCCAGAAATCAGGGAGGGTCCACCCAAGAAGGGAGGGCAGTAGTATGTAAAAGCAACAGTATTCGAAGGCAGGTTACCCTTGGTGAGCAGCTGGACTTGAAATGTCTAGGGTGCCAAGTAAAGGTGCCCTTGTCTGAGGGGCTCAGGGAGTCCCAGCCCTAGTCCACAGGCTTGACCAGGCATGTGAGAGTGTGTTTGCCGGGAGGCAGCCGAGTGCAGCAAGGAGGCCAGTGGCTGGTAAATAATTGATCAGGACAGCTGATAGTACCTCCCCAGAACTGCCCGCCAGCCCCCAGCCCCCCTCAGCCCGGCCCAGGCGTCTCCCGCCTCCTGGCCCAAACCAGCTGGACCAGCTCTCCCAGTGCCCGCCTGCTGCCCCCCCCAAGTCCCTACAGCCAAGTCACAGCCTCCGGGGCACCTTTCGGCAAGCACCCGGGGTGCTGGGTCTGGAATTTGGAAATCAGAACGTGGGCTTCTGGGCAGAGATGGCCCTGCAGAGCCATGTGTGGTCTCTGGCCACACCCATGTAAGTGTCTGGGGTCAGGGGGGCCAGTGGGCAGGGCCTGGGAGGGACTCATGGAAGACGCTGGCCTTATGGGGGGACGGCGGGGTGGGGGTTGTTTCTGGTTAGAGCTCCAGCTAGCCTCTCCTAAGGGAGCCAGGAAGAGTGAAGGGGGCTGGCAGCCAACCCTGCAGCCTCTTCAATGCCCCCCTCCCCAGAAAATCGGGTGGGAGATGTGAATTTTCACCCCCTTGTTTTTTGGGGATTTTCCACTGGCAGGCTTCAAGCCCAAAGTCCAGCCAGAGGCGGAGTGGGGCTATTACTTGCATGGGGGAATGGGGAATGTCAGGGTCTCTCACTCTCATATTTTGCCTCTAAAGTCATCCTTTGGTGTCTGGGGTGGGAAGAAATGCTTGAGATCCAACAGGAAAAAAAGTTAACAGTTCCCAAACTGGAAAAGAGAATTTCAACAGGGAAATGATTACCTGTTTAATGAAATGACCACTAACTGTCCCTGGCAGGGCAAAAAGCTGAAGATTTAGAGACAAACAACATTGAACAAAGTGTGCAGATTGTTTTAATATTTGAGATGGGAAGGCCTTTGAAAGTCAGAGGATGGAGGGGGCTCCAGAGGCTGTTAGAGACTTCTGGCAAAGGGGCACCCTCCAGGGACCCCAGTTGGGTCCCTCACTCTTTTGGGTTCCCCGTTGCATTATTCACCAACTACAAACCTGGTTGCCTAGCAATGGGAATCTGATCTCCCCCCACCCCCCCAGCAAGGAAGAGGCAGGGTGATTACATCTTGGGCGTGGGAGAACAGAGGGGGGACTTTAGCCTCCCCCAGGGCAAACCTATTAGCAGGGAGTCTGAGCTTCCTTTGGGACACCCTGTAAAGCATGAACTTCAGCATCCTGCCCTAATTGGAATCGAAGACCCACCTCCCCAGGCTAATCTCTGGTCCCCTGGCTGTCAGGATGAAGATGGCTGAACTTCCATTTCTCCACAGTGTTCCCAGTATTTGGGCTCTAAGAGCCTTGAGTTCCAATCCTGACTCAATGGCCTTAGACAAGTCTTCTGCCACTTCTCAGAGCCTCAGTTTCTTTTTCTGTAAAATGGGGACAGTAGTACTATTTACCTTTTAGGATGGTCGAGAGAGTTAAATGAGTTACTAAAGTTTTTTGAAAGTGAAAGGTGCTCAGTCATGTCTGACTCTTTGCGACCCCATGGACTGTAGCCTGCCAGGCTCCTCTCTCCATGGAATTTTCCAGGCAAGAATCCTGGAGCGGGTAGCTGTTGCCTTCTCTAGCAGATCTTCCCAACCCAGGTATCGAACCCAGATCTCCTGCACTGCAGGCGGATTCTTTACCATCTGAGCCATCAGGGAAGCCCCAAATGAGTTACTAGGAGTAAAGCATTTAACAGTGCCCAGTACATGGTGTGCACTGGCTAATTGTTGGCTGATTTTCTTCTCAGTTGGAATGTCAACTCAGCAAAAAGTTGACTTCAGTGTCTCAAGATTCAGGGCAGGGAGGAAGAGGCAGAGATGGCTGCCGGCGAGCCTAGCGGAAGCCCCGTAGAGCACTTAGAGAGCTATATATAGTAATTGCTAAATGCGAGCTCACTATTATGCCTTCATGGTGAAGCCAGAGAAGATCCGGAAGGCCCCACCAGAGTTTGGGCAATGAGGTTTAAGCTCATCCGATAGGACAGTGCTCAAATTAATAAATGTTTGAGGGCTTGCTCTGTGCCCACCCTGAGCTACGTGTCAGGGCCAACAGGCAGACAGATATATCCTTCTAGATATTGGAAGCACCCCCATGCAGCTGGCACTCACTGCATCTCTGTGATGCTAAGTTTTGACGATTACTGTGCCCAGCGTGCACTGCAGTACCAACCAGTCTCCAGCTTCCAGGGGGAGCCCAAATGGACTAGGGGTGCCCTGGAGGCTGAGAATTGGGGATACGGGGGGTGCTTTGAGGAGGACAATGATGGGGGAATTGCAGGTTAAACCTTAAACAGCAAGTCCCCCTCCCCCAGTTCGGAGTCCAGCACTAGGCAGTGTGACCTGGTGATCCTTGCCCCCTGGGAGGGTGGTTTGCAAGTGGAAGAGGCAGCTCTGGAGTTACCATGGCAATGGCATGTGTCCACAGTGAGATGGACACTTCTCTCCCAGACCCTCACGCCCTCCCTCAACCCCCACGTAAGGGATGCTGGGTAACAGCCAAGGTCCAGAGAGGGTGTGGGTTTGGGAAAAAATACAGAGCATGTTCCGGCCTGGTAGGATCCAAGCTTCTGGGAATGGTTATTATAATTAATTAAAAACATTATTAGTCATGGGAATTATTTAAATTATCATTATTTTTCTTTTTGACTTGTGGGATCTTAGTTCCCCGACCAGGGATTGAGTCCCTGCCCTCAGCAGTAAGCACCCAGTCCTAACCACTGGACATTCAGGGAATTCACTAAAATTACTATTAATAATAAACTATGCTACTGTTTTGTGGGCACAATGTCCTAAGTTTTTTCCTTCATGGATAGATACTTCCCTGCAAGGGAATCTCTCTCTGCAAGGTGAGGAAGGGTCAAGCTATTCTGGTTCATTTTACAGATGGGGAAACTGAGGCTCAGAGGGGTGATGTCAAGCCTCAGAAGGGATTTAGCTCAGCCTGTCCTGACCTGGGCTCTCTCCCTCTCACAGGACCCCTGCCCTCGCCCTGACTCCTTCCAGGTGCAAAGGGAAAATAGAGGAAAGTTCTGGGTTTGGTTGATTTCCAAGCAGCTCAGGGATCTTGGCTCAAAGATGGGTGTTCAAGAGATGGGTCTGCCGAGGGTTGGGCCCCCGGGAGTCTCCTTTCGCAGCCCAAGCCGGCCGCCCCTCAACCCCGCTTCCCCTCAACCCTCGCCGTCTCCCTACAGGCCCATGGCGGAGAGCTCCCTCTATCGGCAGCGACTAGAGGTCATCGCGGTAAGTGACGCCCTACCAGTGCGCTGCGCGCTGAGCCCTGGGCACCCCTCGTCATACCCAGGCCTCTTCCTCACTTCTTTCCTATCACAGGGAGCAGGCCTAGCGCTCTGAACGTGCGGGGAGCACCCTCAGCTCCGGGTGGGGTGCCTGGGGCGCCCCACCAAAATCCTCAGGCCCCTCTGCTCCTCATTTCTTCTGTATGATCATCAACTTCCCCAGAATGGAGCTCTGCGGACTCCGCACTCTCAAATCTGCAGCATCTGTTCCATTCTGAACCCCGTCTCCCAAACACACCATGTCTGAAGCCCCCTCTCTCAGAACCCCATATTTGGACCTCATCTCTCTGAATCCCCATCTCACGAATCCTCATCTCTCTGGTCCTCCACTGCTGCACTCGCATCTCTCTGGACCATCACTACATCCTAGTCTCGCTGGATCCTCACGCCTGCACCTCCATTTCCGACTCCCCACCTCACTAGCCCCCTCCATTGGATCCTCATATCTGGACCCCCATCTCTCTGAATCGCATCCCTCTTAATCCCGTATCTCAGACCCCTCCCCCTCTGGATTCCCATTTCAGGGCCCTCCCCATTCACAGACCCCGCCCCCCTTCCGCCGGGGCGAGGCCTCCGCAGCATCTGGGGCGCGGCCGGCCCCGCCCCTACCCGCTGCTGACTCAGCGCCTCCGCCCCCCAACCTCTTCCCCGCCCGGGCCCCCGACGTGTGTTCCGCTACCCGGTTCGGCTTGCAGCCCCGGGAGTCCCGGGAGCCCCGGCGAACCCGGCGGAGGAGGGAGGGTGGAAGGGGAGGCGGCGGCCCCGCCCGGCCCCACCGGGCCATCGGGCAGCTCAGGGTCCTCTGTGCGCAGGAGAAGCGGCGGCTACAAGAGGAGATACGCGCGGCGCGCCGCGAGCTGGAGGAAGAGAAACTCCGCGTGGAGCGGCTGAAGGTTGGGGGCGGCCGGGGGCGCCTGCTTAGCCCGGGCAATGAAATGGGGGTGTCTATGAGAGTCAGTTCTTGGAACCAAAGGAGCCTCTCTTTAAACATGGGGTTGGGGGAGTTGGTTCCAGCTTCGGGGATGGGCGTCTTCCCCAGCTTGGAAAGAGAGGTTGGTGGTGATGGGGGGACGTTTGTTTCACCTTTGGGAAGATCTTGTGAACGTGATTGTTCCGCTTTGGGGTAGAGAGGGACTAAGTGGGACGTTGATTTCCCCTTTGGGGGTGTCTGTCCCATTCTGGAAAAGTTGGGGAGATTGATGGGTGTTTCTTCCAAAGTGGGAAAGCTGTCGGCTGGGAACGGGGTGGCTTCCCACCTGGCATTGTTGGGGCACGTATCCCAGCCCGAGGCAGAAATGTCTGTCTGTCCACATGCCCCTTCCCATGGCCAGAGGAAGTCTCTCCGGGAACGCTGGCTAATGGACGGGGCAGCTGAGGAGCCAGAGCAGCCCCAGGACCCCACCTCACAGGACCCCCAGTCACCTGAAGACCAAGCTCAGGCCCGCATCCGGAACCTGGAAGACAGCTTGTTCACGTAAGTAGGGCCCCCTGCCTGATGGCTTTACCCCTCTGACTAGGCCAGGCCCCTCGGCCGACTCCGCTGAGACTTCCGGTGGGGGTGGTCCATTGAGCCTGGGGTCCAGGCTCCCAGCAGCCCCTTCTCTTCCCCAGACTCCAGTCTCAGCTGCAGCTGCTGCAGAGTGCGTCCACAGGTGCCCAGCACAAGCCCTCAGGCAGGCCCACCTGGCGACGACAGGTGAGGAACTAGGGGATGTGACCAGCAGAGCTCAAAGCAGTACCTCTCCAAGCACAGTTGTTGTGTTTTTTTTTTTTTGACCCTGCTATGTGGCTATATTAATTCCCTGACCAGGGATTGAACCTGTGCTCCCTGCAATGGAAGTGCAGGTATTTAACCACTGGACCGCCAGGGAAATACCCAAGCACAGTTTAGATGCTGGGCCCTCTGTTCTTGTGGTCTTGGATAAGTTGCTTTCCATGCCTAAGCCTCAGTTTCCCCATCTCTAAAATGGGGATATATAACAATAGCACACAGCTGGAAGAGGCGTGAGAGAAGGTCAATGAAATCATAGCTTGGTACCGGAAGCAGGCACAACGGAATGTTTTGATATGTTGTCGTGTTGTGTTAATCGCTCAGTCGTGTCCGACTCTTTGCAACCCCATGGACTGTAGCCCGCCAGGCTCCTCTGTTCATGGAATTCTCCAGGCAAGAATACCAGAGTTGCTATTTCCTTCTTCAGGGGATCTTCCTGATCCAGGGATTGAACCGAGGTCTCCTGCATTGCAGGCAGATTTTTTCATCATCTGAGACACCAGGGAAGCCCTATTTTGACATTTGATTGCCAGTATGACCTGAATGAGGAAAGTAGTCAGAAAATGTTGTGGGGCAGGGTTGGGGCTGGGGGACTGGGGCTGGGAGTTCCCTGGGGGCTAGGACTCGGTGCTTTCATTATAGTGGCTTGGGTTCAATCCCTGGTTGGGATTACTAAAATGATTCCATAAACTGCACAGTTTGGCAAAAAAAAAAAAAAAAAAGGGGGGGGATGTGTTCTCAGAATTCAGCCCCCAAAATGGGAAAAGGGCCCCGTGAGATGGTCTGATGATCTGAGGCATCTCCATGGTTTGAGGGGTTTGGGGTTTTGTTTTGGTAATGCCTCTGTTAAGATATAATCCACATGCCGTCCAACATATGGGTCTTTGAAAACCAAGACGACTTCATTTAAAATCTGGCTCTCTGGGTTGTCCTTGAAGTCCATAGATCCAGTAACATTATCCAGTATCCATAGATCCAGTGACTGATGCACCTGGCCACAGAAAGCTGTGGGTTTTCCACAGCCCCCACCTCTCCTTGATGCCTTTCTTTGGCTCCCAGGTGCCTGTCTCAGGACAGAAGGGGAGAGGAGACCTTTGGACAGAGGAGGGTAGGGTTGAGACCTATGAGGAGATCTGTGGGATTCGGTGAAGGTGGCCTGCATGGTCAGGTCCCCAGCTCCCCTCCCTGAGTTCATCTTTCCCTCCATCCCTTCCTTACTCCACTCCAGCCACCCTGACCCTTTTCTATCCCCTGAACTTGCCTAATTCACTATAGCCCCAGGGCTTTGCACTTGCCTTTCCCCTCTTCCTGGAATGCCCTTTCCCACCTCTTGACTCAAAGCTGGCTCTTCTCGCCTTTCAGGCCTTTGTTCAATGTCACCACCTCCAAGAAGCCCTCCTGCATCTTTTTTTTTTTTTTAATATTTATTTATTTGGCTGCATCAGATCTTAGTTGCAGCATGTGGGCTCTAGTTCCCCGACCGGGGTCGAACCCGTGCCCCTGCGTTGGGAGCATGGAGTCTTAGCCACTGGACCACCAGGGAAGTCCCCCTCCTGCATTTTATACCTACAGGAGGCACCCCATCACCTCCCAGGCATTTCTTAGCTCCTTATCCTGTTCCCCCGCCATTATAGCCTTCTCACTTCCTGAATTATAGATTTGTATTTTATGTTTATTACCTGCTTCCTCCCACTGGAATTTAAGTTCTAGTAGCATAAGTCTTAAGTATCCCTTAAGTGGGATTTCCTAGGTGACTCAGTTGTAAATAATCTGCCTGCTGGTGCAAGAGATGTGAGTTTGATCCCTGGGTGGGGAAGATCCCCTGCAGTAGGAAATGGCAACCCGATCTCATATTCTTGCCTGGAAAATTCCATGGGCAGAGGAGCCTGGCGGGCCACAGTTCACAGGGTTGCAAAGAGTCAGACACGACTGAGCTCGCATGCATGTCCCTTAAGTAACCTCAGTAGCTGGCAGAGTAGATCCCCAGTAGAGGGAGTGGCTGCATGGACACAGGATTGACTGGGTACATACTATGTGCAAGGCGGTGCAGCAGAGGGAGATAAGACAGGTGAGGAAGAATCATGGTTTGGTCCTGAAGTGATGGGGAGCCATCACGGGTCTTTGAGCAGGGTAGGGTACTGGCATGCTGGAGGCTGGAAGTGAAGTGTGGGCTGCCCTGACCTTGTTTCTGCCATCCCTGCAGGGTCACCGTCCTCTCTCCCAGCCCAGCGTGGAGTCAGGTCCTGCAGGTGGGTCTTTTGAGGTCTGGGGGTCACAAGAGGAAGGGCCTGAATCTCACTGTGTTGCCCCATCTCTCCTCTTCCCTGACTCCCCCAGGCCAGACCGATCTAAATAAGAGAGCCTCCTTACCAGCCGGACCGGTGGGCGCATACCCGGAGTCCCCCTCCGAGCCCAGAACTGAGGCTGCCGGGGTTCCAGCAGCCCCGAGGCGGGTCCCTGGAGCAGCAGGGACCTCCTCAGAAGCCAATGGCCCCTGCCCTGGATGCAGCCCCCCTCTGGAGCAGGAGCCGAATCAGGGGGTGGTAGCACCTGAAGGGGCAGTGAATGAGGCCAAAGAGGGAGGCATGGTGAAGGTGGTGTGGGAGGGGCTGAGGGCCACGGAGGACTGTGCCGTCGGGGCCACAGGCCTGGAGCTGGAGGCTAAGGTGGAGGAGATGGTGCTGGAGGCCATCGGGGACAGACAGGAAGCCAGCCGTCCAGAGCTCCCCTCGTGGGTCAAGGAGGACAGGGCCATCGTGGAGGTGGTCTGGGAGGGGGTGGGGGGCACAGAGGGCAGTGACTTGGAGGCCAGGGCGGAGGCAGGCAGGGGCCCAGAGGCCGTGCAGACCAGCTCCCTGGGGCTCCGGGAGGGATCGGAGGGAGCAGCTCCTGGAGAAGGTGCCCCCAGGAGCAGCCCTGATGGTGATGGGCAGGGGGTCTTTGGAGGAGAGGAGGGGTCCTTCATTTGGGTGGAGAGAGTGACCCTCAGTGAGGAATGGGAGGAGCTGGAGGTGGAGGGGTTGGAAGGGCCAAAGGCATTGGGAAGGGAGAAAGAGGATGAGAGTCCACTGGGGGAGGAGGGCAGAGGCCAGGAGGAAACGTGGGAGGTGGAGAGGAGGCGGGCGGAGGGGCCCGAAGGTGCAGAGAAGAGCGGCGGTGAGGGAAAGGCAGGCCCCGAGCCAGAAGGAGCAGAGGCGTCACTGGCGGTAGAGAGGAAAGGAAGCCAGGACTCCTTGGAGCCAGAGAGAAGAGGTGAGGAACACGGGCAAACAGAGATGGGAGGAGGTGACGAACCTCTGTCGGCAGAAAGAAAAGAAGTTGAGGGACCTCCGGGGGCAGAGAGGGGAAGAGATGAGAAGCCATTGGGAGTAGAGCAGAAAGGAGGTGAGGAGAAGCTGGAGACAATCCAAGCACCACTGGCAGCAGAGAGAAAAGGCGCGGAGTCACTGACGGCAGAGAGAATGGGTGGTGAGAAGCCATCGGAGGAAAAGGAAAAAGGAGACGAGAAATCACAGAGGGCAGAGGGAACGGGAGGTGAGGAGCCACTGGAGGCAGAGAAAACAGGAGACGAGAAACCACGGAAGGCAGAGGGAACGGGAGGTGAGGAGCCATCAGAGGCAGAGAAAACAGGAGACGAGAAACCACGGAAGGCAGAGGGAACGGGAGGTGAGGAGCCATCAGAGGCAGAGAAAAATGAAGACAAGGACTTGCTGAAGGTAGAGAGAATGGGAGGTGAAGAGCCACTGCAGACAGAGAAGACTCGGGGGGTCGAGGAAGAGCAGAGAGAGTCAGAAGGAGAAAAGGAATGTCAGGCAGAGGAAGTGAGTGAGGCAGGGGCTCCCCCAGAAGCCAAGGAGGCGCCAAGGCTGGAGGATGAAGGACAGCAGCCCCGGGAGAAGCAGGAAGGCTCCCCAGAAGCAGAAGTGGAAGCAGTGAAGCCCCAAACTCCTGCTGAGGGCCGGGACCCCACTGGAGATGCCATCCCACTCCTGGCAGAGACGTCAGTTCAGGATCAGCCCGCTGAGTGCCAGCCACTGTTGCAGGTGGAGGGGCCCAGGGCCAGCCCCAGTGCCCGCCCCGTGCCCACCTATGCACCTGCCCGGCAGCCGGAGCCATCTGCCCCTCCTGAAGGTGAAGAGGCAAGCGGTCCTAAGCAGAAGACGTGCCAGTGTTGTGCGGTTATGTGAGCCCATGCCTTCCACCCGACTCCCAGCTCCTCTCACAGCTACCTCGGCCTCTTGGCATCCAGCAGGCAGTCCCAGGCGCAGACGGGGCACCAAGGGACTGACCAATGCACCTGAGAGCCAGTTGGTCTACACGTCCACCTCCACCTGGGCTTCCGGACCCCTCACCCGCTGCCTGTGACCCTGGCCCTCTTCTGTGACAAAGCCTTTTATACTTGAAAATAAAACATTAAGCATTCAGACAGTGTGTGTGTTGTGGGCCCAGAACCACCTCACTGTCTCCTGGTTTGAAGTGGAGGGCTTGACTCTGCTAGAAGCAAAGATTGAGTCAGTGAGAATTAAGTAGATGTGGCTGCTGTAACAAAAAGATCTCAAGCTACAGTAGCTATCAAAAGAGAAAAAAATTTATTTCTTTGGACACTTCTGTGGGATCACTTGGAAACTCTGTTTTCTTTCTGTTTATTGCGCTGCCTTCACCTTGGGTGTGGCCAAAGCTGTATCTTAGGGCACATCAATGCTCCAGCTCATGGGAAAGGGAAGGGAATGTGGAAGAGCCCCCATCCAGACCCAGCGTTGGCACATGTCACCTCTGCTTATGTTTCACCAGTGAGAACTCAGTCCATGGTTACACCTAGCTGCAAGGGAGGCTGGGAGTGCATCCGACTACAGTCCTGTTATAGCAGCAGGACAGATCTGGGGAGTAGCTGCCACTTTCCTTTGCTCCCTCATCCATCCACATTTTCCCTGTAGGGCCAGGCCCTTCTCTGCAAGGGTCCTTTGGTCTCAGCTCTTCTTGGCTGGGTGTCCTCAGGCAAGTGACTCAGCTCTGAGCCTCTATGTCTTCATCTGTCAAAGGAGCTCCCCTCTCCCCTCCTGAGGTCAGTTCAGGCTGTAACCTGGAGCCTGCAGTGGAGCCCAGAAGGCCCAGCTCCTCAGGTGTGGGCAGGAAGTGTTTCTCATACCCAGAGTCCAGTGGTGCCAAGGGCTGGGGGCGCTCCTTAACTGGAACCTGCTCTATTTCCTCCACTTCCAGGATGGGTGAGTCACCAGGGGGCTGGGCCTGGGGCACCTCCTGGGGAGAGAAGAGGCTGAGATTGTTTCCCTTGTACCTGTGAGTGTGCGTGCTAAGTTGCTTCAGTCGTGTCCGACTCTGTGACCCAATGGACTGCCAGGCTCCTCTGTCCATGGGATTCTCCAGCAAGAATACTGGAGTGGGTTGCCATGCCCTCCTCCAGGGATCTTCCTGGCCCGGGGATCAAACCCACGTCTCCTGCACTGGCAGGTGGATTCTTTACCACTAAATCCTGGGAAGCCCCTTCCCCTCATACCCCCCACCCTAGTTCTCAACTATTCCCCACTGTCCCAGCTTTCCCCAACCCCCTGGAGGGCCCCAAGAAGCCAGGCTTTTCACTCACCTTCAGGTGCGGCAGGCTGAAATTGCTATTGGCAGGGTCAGGAATCTTCTCCCAGATCCAGTGGGGTAGTACCTTGTGCTGCAGGTGGACACACCTGGCAAGCAGGTGAAGAGTCAGGGCTGGGAATCCAAGTGGCTAGATACCCATGCCCAGATGGCAAGGTCCAGGAATGTCACAGAGCTCTGAAGCATCATCCCCTTATCCCCAAAGCCCCCATTCCCCATCCCCTCCCACCCTCCGCCAAGCCAAGCTCAGCGATGCCCAGCTGCCCTCCCCACCTGGGCAGAGACCTGTGTGTCTGACAGCCTCACCTTCCGCAGGTGGCCAGGCTCACACCACAGCCAGTCAGGAGCAAACCCCACAGGAGAAAGACAACCGACAGAACTTTCCAGTTCAGGCTGTTATCTGGAGGACAAAGGGGAGGGGCAGAAGAGCATCTGGACACCAAGAAGGCCAGGAGGGCTCAGGCAAGGCTCATGGGTGGGGCAAGGATCAGGCAAGGGAGTGGATAAACGGACAGGGCTCATGAACGGGTGAGGGCTTTTCAGGTGGCCCAGTGGTAAAGAATCTGCCTGCCAGTGCAGGAGATGCAGAAGACTTGGTTTCGATCCCTGGGTCAGGAAGATCCTCTGGAGAAGAAAATGACAACCCACTCCAGTATTCTTGCTGGAGAATCCCACTGACAGAGGAGCAGGTGGGCTGCAGTCCATGGGGTCTCTAAGTCAGACATGATTCAGCGACTGAGCATGCATGCATGAATCGGTAGGGGGAGTGTCAAAGTGGGAGTGGGACTTGTGAGACGGTCAAGGTCAGGGATGGGTGAAAGAGTCAAAGACACACATTGCCTGTTAATCCACAGCAGTATTTAGCAGCATCAAAATGCATCATCAACATCCCCCAGTCAAAAGGCTATGTACCCAGTGAAGTTCAGTAAGGATTATGTAACTCCTCTCCAGTGGAACAGGGCCCCTTCCCATGGCAGTCCCACCCCAGGCCCCTACCTGGTAGGTGAAACTGGAGGCTTGGACCAGGTGGGCCCTGTCCTGCGATGGTGGAGGCAGTCATCCACAGCTTGCAGGGACCCCAGTGAAGGTCAGGCAGGGTGACGGTTCGGGTGCTGCCTGTCACTGAAGGACATACCCAGAGAGGTGAGGGAGGCAGTCAAGTCCTGCCTCAGGACCTTTGCACGTGCCATACTGTCTGCAAAACTCTCTCCCAGATATCCACATGGTTCCCTCCTCACCTCCTTCAGCCCTTCGCTCACAGGTCACCTATACAGTGAGAACTTTCCTGACTGCCCCCCCACCCCAACCAATTAAAAGAGCACTTGCTTCTCCATTCATCTTTGCTTTATTCCTCTACCAGCACTTACCATCATCTGACGCACTGCATAGACAGTATTTACTTTATCTAGGCCTGCACGTCCCACATGAGAAAGTTAGGGCCACGAGGGCCATATTTCGAGAGTCGTGTCCAACTCTAGTCAGTGCCTGGCACATAGAAACCACTAAAAAATGAAATACAGTTGACCTTTGAACAAAGCAGGGGTTGGGGTGTCGACTCTTAACTGTGTTAAAAATCCAAGTACAGTATAATTTATAGTTTGCCTTCCTTATCTGTGCTGCTGCTGCTCAGTCAAGCACGAATCTTTGCAACCCCATGGACTGTAGCCCACCTGGTTCCTCTGTCCATGGAATTCTCCAGGCAAGAATACTGGAGTGGGTAGCCATTTCCTCCTCCAGGGTATCTTCCTGACCCACAGACTGAACTCGAGCCTCCTGCATCCCTTGCACTGGCAGGCAGGTTCTTCACCACCGAGTCACCAGGGATGCCCTCCTTATCTGGGGTTCCTCAACAGGGGCTTCCCTGGTGGCTCAGATGGTAAAGAATCTGCCTGCAGTGCAGGAGACCTAGGTTTGGTCTCTGGGTGGGGAACATCCCCTGGCGAAGGGAATAGCTACCCACTCCAGTATTCTTCCGTGGAGAACTCCACGGACAGAGAAGCCTGGTGGCCTACAGTCCCACCAAAAGCCTGGCTTCTCAGTCCATGGGGTCACAAAGAGTCAGGCACAACTGAGCAACTAACACACACTCTGTAGTTCCACATCAGCAGATTCAACCAACCATAGATTTTAGTACTGTTAAAATTTACTATGGAAAAAAGTCATGTGTAACTAGACCTGCACAGTTCAAACCTGTGTTGTTCAAGGGTCAAGTGTATACTGGAATAAATAAAAGAATGCATGAATGTCATATCCCTCAGAATGGCAGGATCCAGTGAAGGGAAACTTGCTTCAGACCAGGGGAAGACACCTGCACCTCCCAGAACTGTTTCTGTTTACTTCTTTGACGGTGCCTTACAGTTGTGGGATTTTCGATTCCCTACCAGGGATTGAACCCAGACCACGAATTGAACCTAGACCTTCAGCTGTAAGAGTCCTAACTACCTGTCCATCAACTATTATCAGTCATTGATAAAGGGCTGCAACTGAAGGGCTTTGATTCCCAGGCACTTCAGCTATCTAGGCAGGCAAGATGCTTCAGACCAGAAAAAGCCCTCAGGCCAGGAATGCAGGTGCCAGAGACTGGGAGATAAACTCTGGGCTCTGAGTGGGGCCCTGATGCCACCCATCACAGGAAATAAGGCTCCTGAAATCCCCTCTCAAACTCTGTGGTGCCATATAGCCTTCCCCAACTGGGAATTTTCCAGAACTGGGCTTCTCTGCTTTTGTCTATATATACTTATGGTCTTGGGACTCCATCCTTAGTCTCTCACTTGCCGCCCTTCTCAGGCTTTCCCAAGTTCTTTTCACCAAGGACAGACTGCAGTGTTGAATCTCAGCCTAGAACTTATTGCTAGATCTGAAACTTGAGTATCTGACCATCTCATGGACAATCCCACTTGGATAAGCATGTCAGGTGCAACAAATCCAAATGGGTCCCCAAATTCTTCTCTAAAGTCCTTACCACTGGACCGCCAGGGAATTCCCTGTTTTTGTGTGCTTTTTAACTGAATATGCCATATAAAGATATCCAAGCTAAAACATTGAGTAGAAAAAGAAAGTTGCAAAACATCAGTCATAAGCTTTAGGGGCCTATAACATGGTTCTCTTTTAATAATAAAAATAGGTACATGTACTCATAAAATTGGAGAAGGAAATGGCAACCCACTTCAGTGTTCTTGCCTGGAGAATCCCATGGACGGGGGAGCCTGGTGGGCTGCCATCTATGGGGTCACACAGAGTCGGACACGACTGAAGTGACTTAGCAGCAGCAGTACTCATAAAAGGAGAAAGGGGAGCAGAGGATGAGACGGTTAGATGGCATCACCCACTCAACAGACATGAATCTGAGCAAACTCCGGGAAATATGAAGGACAGGGGAGCCTGGCATGCTGCAGTCCATGGGGTCGCAAAGAATCAGACATAATTTAGCAACTGAACAACACAGAAATATATATGACTTTTAGCCCAGTGATATCTAGAGACAAAGGCAGAAGTACTGAACTATTTAAGGGTGAAATGACACCAAGGACACACCAGGTGAAAAGTGTGGGGGATCCCCTGAAACGAGAATGATTAGATGCAGTTAACTCCTGAAACCGGATGTCGGTACACAGGGTTTGCTACGCTATCTTTCCTACTTTCCCTTGAAATTTTCTATAGTAAAAATGTTTAAAATTTCCAAACAACACAAAAACAACACAACTCCCGTCTCGGTGTTAACATACACAGGGCGAAATATGGAAGCGGCGTGATCAGCATCACCGAACGGTGACGGTGCTGATGCATCTGAGCATACCTACTGCTTTAGTGTGTCAGGTTTTTAGACACTTTTATTTCCTTATTTTTGGCTGTGCTGGGTCTTTGTTGCTGAGCAGGTTTTCTCTAGCTGTGGCGAGCAGGGGCTCCTCTCTGGTTGTCGAGCACACACTTCTTATTGCAGTGGCTTCTCTTGCTGTGGAGCATGGGCTCTAGGGGATCGGGCTTCAGCAGTTGCAGCCCGTGGGCTCAGTAGTTGAGACTCTCTGGTTCTAGGGGACAGGCTCACAGTTGTGGCACACAGGCTGAGTTGCTCCGAGGCATGTGGGATCTTCCCAGATCAGGGATCGAACCCTTGCCTCCTGCATCGGCAGGTGGATTCTTTACCACTGAGCCACTAGGGAAGCCCCAGGGTGTCAGTTTTTAAAACAAGAACAGATAACTTTTGTAATCAGAAGAAAAGAATAGTTTGAATTTTTATTACTTTTTAAACTTTTTATGGTATGTATGTGAGATGATGGATGTTAAGGAAATTTATATTGGGAATCATTTCACAATACCTGTAAGTCAAACCATTTCAATGTACACCTTAAACATACACAGTGTGTTTGTCAGTTATATCTCAATGTGACTGTGGGGGAAAGGGTAATAAAGATAATTTAGGGACTTCCCTGGTGGTCCAGTGGTTAAGAATCTGCCTGCCAAGGCAGGGGACACAGGTCTGATCCCTGGTCCAGTCCATGCGCCACATGGACCGAAGCCTGAGCACCTTGGCGCCTGTGCTCCACAAGGAAAGAAGCCACTGTGATGAGAAGCCTGTGAACTGCCGCAACTCGAGAAAGCGAGCAAGCAGCAGTGAAGAGCCAGAGCAGCCAAAAATAAGAAAGGTATTTTTCAAAGGAATCTGTGCTCAGAGTAAAAACTTAGCCTACATGCAAAGGTACAAGAAAGAGAAAAATCATATGTAATTCTAAAATCCCTATTGATGCTGCGGAGGAATTTCTTTTCCTAGTTGTGTCTCTGCTTTGCTCAGTGCTGGGTTTATTGTATAAAAGTGGAGCCATCCCACAAAGTTTTATAATCCTTTTATCTTTTTTCACTTAATAAAATATGACAGGCATCTTTCAACGTCAATAAATATAGATCGGACTCTTCATTTTAAATGGCCACATGACAGTCTATTACACTGATAGCCACCCGGGTTATTACCCACTAGGGAACCCATGATATCAGGTTTTCTCGCAGGGGCTGAGAGGGAGCCAAAAGGTCCCATCTGGGGGCACGTGGAAGGGTAGGCTGATGGGTGGGCCCTATGGGGGCTGGGGCAGGGGCAGTGGAGCTCACCGTTCTTGCAGGCGGGAGGCCTGGTTCCGCTCTGTGTACACAGAGTGTAGTGGGTGAGGTGGCCCCGAAGTTGGCGCTGTGGGACCTCTCCCCATGCTACAGCAGGGGTCCCTGAGGGGGCATCCTGGATTCGCCAAACCACCGGCCCCGACAACGGTACTGGCAAGAGAAAGTCAGCAGGTCAAGTTCTGCCAGGATTTCAGAACCCTCCACCCTCCAGGCCCACCACTCACCTAACTCCTCTCTGAACTTCCAGATGGAGGGGGCAGGGGCCAAGCCCCAAGGAGAGATCGCGGTCACTGTGATTCGGTAAGGGACCCCTTCCTTGAAATCCACTGAGTAGGGCAGGAGCAAAGACCAGTTAGAGCTGGCTCCCCTCCCCAACTCGTTTCTCATTTTGCAAGGAATCTTCATTTGTGTCTCCAGAGGGACACTCTGCTACAAGGGTTTTGAGGAAAAGTAATTTATCTGGGAGGTGACCATAGAAAACACCAACAGGGCAGTGGGGAAATGAAGCAGGGAAGGAAAGACACCTAGGAAACTGTGTGTTAGAGAACAGGTTCCCAATATGACCAACCAAGGCTGAGTCCCACTGGTGGCCTCTGGGTGGCAGAAGAGCTGACAATCCTGAGCTCCATCCCACCCAAGGAGGGAGGGAGTTGGGGTATTTATCCATCGACCATTATCAGTCATTGGTGAAGAGCTGCATCTGAGGGGCCTTGATTTCCAGGCACTTCAGCTGTCTAGGCAGGCAAGATGCTTCAGGCCAGAAAAAGCCCTCAGGCCAGGAATGCAGGTGCCAGAGACTGGGAGATAAACTCTGGGCTCTGAGTGGGGCTCTGACATCATCCATCACAATAAGTAAGGCTCCTGAAATCCCTTCTCAAAACCTGTGGTGCCATATAGCCTTCTTCAACTGGGAATTTTCCAAAACTGGGGCTCCTCTTCTGTCCATATATACTTATAGTCTCGGGACTGTATCCTAAATCTCTCACTTGACACCTTCTCAGGCTATCCCAAATTCTTTACACCAAGGACAGACTCCCCAGTGTTAAATCTCAGCCTAGAACTTATTGCTAGATTTGAGACTTGAGTATCTGACAGTCCCATGGACAATCCCACTTGGAGGAGCATGTCAGGTGCAACGAATCCAAATAGGTCCCCAAAATTCTGCTGTAAGACTCCCCAGCAAGAACCTGCCTGCTTCTCTCCCTTTCTTTGTTCCCTCCCAGAAGGAGCAAATACAGTCCTTTCTGAAAGGGAAAGTGTTACTCCCTCAGTGGTGTCAGACTATTTGCGACCCCATGGACTGTAATCCACCAGGCTTCTCTGTCCATGGAATTCTTCAGGGCAGAATACTGGAGTGGGTTGGCATTCCCTTCTCCAGGGAATCTTCCAGACCCAGAGACTAAACCCAGGTCTCCGGCACTGCAGGCAGATTCTTCACTGTCTAAGCCACCAGGGAAGCCCACAGTCCCTTCTGGGTTTCTCAATTCCAGCCCTCACCCTGCCAGTCTGTTCCTCCCACTGCAGCCAGGGGGCACCTGTGAGCAAGGACACACCCTTCCTCTGCTTAGAACCCTGTGTGGCTCCTGCCTCACAGGCAGAAAAAATCAAAGTCTTCTCCGTGAGCCACAGGGCTTTGCACATTCTGCCCTGTCCCCTCCCTGACCTCACTTCCTCCCACTTTCCCCTTTGCTCGTTCCACTCCAGCCACACTGGCCTCCCCACCGTCACTCTAACACATAAGGCACATTTCTGCCTCAGAGCCTTTGCACTGTCCCCTCTCGTTTTTCCCTTAGACATCTTCATGGATCCTTCAGGTCTTAGTTTAAGTGCCACTTTCCCAGAGAGACTTTTTCTTCTTTTTCCCTAAAATAAATATCTTTCCTCCTCCCCCTTACCCTGATTTACTTTGACCCAATTACATGACAGGGGTTTCCCCGGTGGCTAAGCAATAAAGAACCCTCCTGCAACGCAGGAGACGCAAGTTCAATCCCTGCATCAGGAAGATGCCCTAGAGAAGGAAATGGCAACCCACTCCAGTATTCTGGCCTGGAAAATCTTGTGGACAGAAAAGCCTGGCAGAGTCAGACACAACTTAGCAACTAAACAACAAATTGCATCACAGAGGTATTTATGTTCCACTGGTTGCCTGCCCTACAAGAAGAGGATGGACATGTTGGTGGGGATGAGGGTAAGGGTGCTGTTGAGAGGAGAGTACAGTGATAGTTCACGGTTTGGCTTTAGGAACCTGACTACGTGGTTCAAATCCTGGTTCCACCACATACTTGCTGTGTGGCCTCAGGGGCGTTGCTTAACCTCTCTGAGCCTTTTCCTTTATCTTCATGATAATAGCAGAAACCTGCTTTATAAGGAAGATCGAATGATTTCATGCTGATGGAAAGGCCAATACACATCAGCTGCCATCACTGTGTTTGTTGTCGTTTAGTTGCCAAGTCATGTCCAACTCTTGTGACCCCATGGACTATAGCTCTCCAGGCTCCTCTGTCCAGGGGATTTCCCAGGAAAGAATACTGGAGTGGGTAGCCATTTCCTTCTCCAGAGGATCATCCCAACCTGGGGATTGAACTTGCATCTCCTGCGCTGCAGGCGGATTCTTTACTGCTGAGCCACCGGGGAAGCCCATCATTGTGTCCCAGTGTCTGGAACAGGGCTTGGCACACAGTGGGTAGTCAGTGAATATTTCTTGCATGAATTAATAATACTTGAACACTCTTCTACAAGTCCAGCCTCTCCTCTGTTCTCCGACAGCTGAAATGGGAACCCAGGTACCCTTTGGCCTCACCTGGCAACACTGCACTGAGGTTTCCAGGAGGAAGTCGGACCCAGCTGAGGTCCTCCAAGGGGTCACCGTCTCGAATCCAGTCCACCACATGCTCCTGTAGCTCCCCAGGCTCCTGTTGCCAAGTCACCAGCAGCTCTGTGTTTCCAGAGATGCTCCTGACCACCACGCCATGGGGGGCAAAGTCTGGACCTAGAGGATGGGGAGGAGAAATCTCAGCTGTCTACTTGAGAAGTCTCCACTTGTGCCTCCAGGGCATCTCACAAAGGAAGTTCACAGCCTCTTACCCAAGCAGGTCAGAGAGAGGTTGGTAGGAGGCTCCAAGCGTGTGGCATTCACGGCAGACACCCCCACCCACTCCGCTTGGGTGGGGATGGAGAAGTTGCAGCAGGGGGTCTCCTCCTGGATCACCTCCTGATCTTTAACCTGGATCCAGACTCTGTAGGTCACCTGCACACAGAGCCCTGAAGCCTGAAGGATGAGGGGAAGGAGGGGTGAATCTCTCTCCTTATCAGGCACATACTGTGCATCTCAGTGAGGTCACTGGATAAACCCATCAGTGAAACATTTTTGTTGGTTTCACTGTTGTTTAGTCCCAAAGTCGTGTCCAGTTCTTTTGTGACCCCATGGAGTGTAGCCCGCCAGGTTCCTCTGTCCATGGGATTTTTCCAGGCAAGAATACTGGAGTGGGTTGCCAGTTCCTTCTCCAGGGCGATCCTCCTGACCCAGGGATTGAACCTGCATCTCCTGCACTGGCAGGTGGATTCTCTACCGCTGAGTCACCAAGGAAGCCCTGGTTTCATGGTACAGGTGAGGAAACCAAGTCTCAGAGGGGCTCAACAGCAGCAGTGAGATTAGAAAACAGCTCGTGAGCCTGAACTAGGGTGCAAAACAAGAAAGGACACCAAAAATCCAAACAAGATAAACTATGTTTTAATGCAATATTTTTAAAATTTATTTTTACTGAAGTATAGTTGATTTATGAAGCTGTGTTAATTGCTGCTGTAAGCAAAGTGACCCCCCCACATACATATATATATACACACATTCTTTTTCATACTCTTTCCATTATGGTTTATCACGGGATATTGAATATAGTTCTCTGTTCTACAGTAGGACCTTGTTGTAACACAAGGTCAATCAATCAAAATTAATGCAAAAAAAAAGCCATGACAAACAAATTATCAAGATTTTAAGTAAGGGACTTCCTTGGTGGTACAGTGAATAAGAATCCGCCTGTCAATAGGGGGAACATGGATTCGATTCCTAGTCCAGGATAATTCCACATGCCACGAAGCACCTAAACCCATGGGCCAAAACTACTGAAGCCTGCTCACCCCAGAGCCAGCAAGCTGCCAACTGCTGAGCTCACGAGCTGCAGCTACTCCAGCCGGTATGTCCACAGCCCATGCACCACCAGAAGAGAAGCCACTGCAGTGAAAAGCTCACACACCACAACTAGAGAGTAGCCCCTGCTCTCTGCAACTAGACAAAGCCCACACGCAGCAACAAAGACCCAGTGCAGCCAAAACTACATTTTTTATAAAGAAGAGGAAATAAAGTGATTTCTAAAAAACATATTTTAAGTAAAGACAAAATCTGGCCACGCACTTATATAACCCTGCCTCACTCACCTTACCCCACTCTGCCCTGTGTGGTTCTTAGGGACTGAAAAATTCCCACTGCTGTCCAGAGGAGTGGTTATGTGTAGCAAAGAGGATGGGACCCTCCAGAGTCCTTTGGGGAAACTTGTGAGAATATCTGGTTGCCTCAATGATTGGTATTTGATGCTCAAGACCAGGGATACTACCCTCTCCTAGAAACAAAATGTTGTCCCACCTCCCTTGTGACTTCAGAATGTCATCCCAACTGGAAACTTCTGTAGATAAAAAAATCTAGCAATTTTAGCTGATCCTAAGACCAAACACCATTTGATGTATAAATACGAAAATTTTGGGGACCTGGTTTTAATATTCACTGAATGCTAAAACATTCTAAACATATAGGGACTTTCCAGGCAGTTGTGATTATCAATTTCCAGCATGATCTGTGTTCTGATCAGAGAATTTCTCAACGTGTCTTGCATTCTCTCATCCCTTTGAAGTCCTGGGAAACTGGCTCAATAGCCTGGCATGTGGACGACTCTGGTAAATGTCCTGTTTGGTATGGTAAGAATGCACGTTCAGATGTTTCCTATGTGAGTCCACTTGGTTGTCTGCTACTCACATGTTCAGATGTTCTAGATCTTAACTTGTTTTCCATCTGCTTGTTATGGAATTACTTGGAGGAGTATGTTAAAATCTCCCACAGTGGTTGTGAATTCATAGAGTTCTCCTTGTAATTCTGTCAACCTTTACTTTACGTATTTTAAAGCTATGTTATGAGGTACATGGAGATTCCCTGGTGGCTCAGACGGTAAAGAATCTGCCTGCAATGCAGGAGACCCGGGTTCGATCCTTGGGTGAGAAGATTCCCCAGAGGAGGGCATGGCAACCCATTCCAGTATTCTTGCCTGGAGAATTCCATGGACAGAGAAGCCTGGCGGGCTACAGTCCATGGGCCCGCAAAGAGTCGGACACGACTAAGAGACTAACACAGCCCTATCAGGTAGGTGCAGATTTAGTACTCATGTCATACTGGAGAACTGAACACTGTGGCATGAAATAGTAGCCTTATTTCCCCTTTATTTTCTACTGAATGTTACAATACACTGTACACTGTATGTTACAACACAATACACTGTATTTATACGTTTTAAAATGTGTATATATATATGGGTGATAAGAACTATATTTCTTTTTTATAATTTTATTTATGTATTATTTATTTGGGGCTGTAATGGAGCTTCATTGCTTCACAGGCTTCTCTCTAGTTGCAGAGAGTGGGGGCTACTAGTTGTGGTACTTGGGCTTCTCACTGAGGTGACTTATCTTGTTTTGGAGCACAGGCTCTAGGGCACACAGGCTTCAGTAGTTGCAGCACATGGGCTCAGTTGTGGCTCCCCAGCTCTAGAGCACAGGCTAAATAGTTGTGGCACACAGGCTCAGTTGCTCAATTGCATGTGGGATCTTCCTGGATGGGGGACTGACTCCCTTTATCCTGCACTGGCAGGCAGATTCTTTACCACTGAGCCACCAGGGAAGCCCTGAGCTATGTACTTCATTTCAGTATAGTAAAGGGGCATTACAAAGTATGTGTCATAAAACAGAGGCACTGAGGGACTTTGCTGGTGGTCCAGTGATTAAGACTCCATGTTTCTAATGCAAGGAGCACAGGTTTGATCCTTGGTCAGGGAACTAAAACCCTACAGGCCCTGGAGCATGGCCAAAAAAGGTGAAAAAAAATTTAAGTAAATAAAATAAAGGTAGTGAAACTGTGAATTATGCTTTGGAACCCAATAAGCACCAGCTCTGCTGTGTACCAGTTGTGTGGTTTGGGGCAACCTCTTTGCGTCTCATTTTCTCATCTGTAAAGTTTGTCAATATAAATAAGTGTGTAGGCGGGAACCTGGCACACAGTAAGAGCTCTGGAAATATTATGCATGGTTAAAGTTAGTGATATTATTAGATCCTGTGGCCCAAGAAAGTAGGAGCCATGTTATTAGGTTTCTTGCCACGTTTACTGTGAGTCAGGGCCTTGCAATGCATGGAACCGACTAGGTGCTTAACAGACTTGGGTCAGTGAGAACTGTTTCATTCCTGTCTGTCATCTCACAAGCCCTGTTTTTGTTTTTCAAAATTATTTATTTATTTGGCTGCACCAGGTCTTAGTTGAGGCACACGGACTCTTCAATTTTCATTTCAGTAAGTGGGGTCTTTTAGCATGCAGGATCTAGTTCCCTGACCAGGGATCGAACCCAGGTGCCTTGCATTGGGAGCTCAGAATCTCAGCCACTGAACCACCAGGAAATCCCTACAATGCCCCCTCCCCCCACCTTTTAAAATTATTTATTTTATTTTTGGCTGTTCTGGATCTTTGTTTCTGGACTCTGGCTTTTTCCAGTTGCTGCGAGTGGGGGCTACTCTAGCTGCAGTGCTCGGGTTCCTCACTGCGGTGGCTTCTCTTATTGCAGAGCACGGGATCAAGGGCGCGAGGACTTCAGTAGTTGTGGCACCTGGGCTTAGTTGTCCCAGGGCACGTGGGACCTTCCCAGCCCAGGGACTGAACTCGTGTCCCCTGCATCGATAGTCAGATTCTTAGCCAATGGACCATGAGAGAAGTCCCTACAATGCCCTTTAGATACTAACATCAAAGCCCTTAGCATACCTGGCTATACTTTGTGGAGCTGAGCCTTGTATTGCTTCTAAATCTTTGCACCCAATGTCCCCCCGTGCCTGGAACACTCGTACCCATCTTCAAGTCTCAGCTCAGATCCCCTACTTTCAGTCAACATTGGTGGAGTCTTGCTCTGAGCCCAGCGCCATGCCAGGACCTCCCTGATGATCCCCCTCCTTGAAGCCCTGAAACGGCCTCAAGAGGGCAGCATAGTAGCCTCTGTTTTGTTCACACCATTGTTTTTTGGTTTTGGGGTGTTTTTGATTTTGCAGCAGCGGGCAGCTTGTGGGGTCTTAGTTCCCCGACCAGGGATTGAACCCATGACCTTGGGAGTGAAAGCTTGGAGTCCTAACCACTGGACCACCATGTGAGTCCCTGCATCATTGTTATCCAGGGTTTCCTGACATGGGCAGAGAAATGGGTCTTCACAACTCACCTTCCACAGAAGCAGGGGTTCCTGTTCACCTGGTGCCTCACATATGTTCCCCGTGATCCACACATCTTTTGGAGCTGGTGAGGATAGAAAAAGGAGAGACAAATGGGAATGGCATGATGGCCAGACTTCCAGGAGAGGAAAAGATGGGAAGCCCAGAGATCCTCACCAGCGGGTGGTGTCTGGAAGGGCAGAATGGGGCTCCACTCGCCCCACAGATCCTCCTCTTTGTCCACTTGGCAGCGGCCAAACATCTCGTAGCCAGTGGCCAGTTCCAGGTCCTGGAGCTCAATGGGCATCAGAGGTATAGACTTCACTTCCGGTTCCAGCTGGGGGAGTGACATGTGAGTGATGAGGCTGAAGGCTGAATTGAAAGTTGACTTTTTAAATGTCAACGTGTGTGCTCAGTCCCTTCAGTCCTGTCCAACTCTCTGGGATCCCCTGGACTGTAGCCCACCAGGTTCCTCTGTCCATGTGATTTTTCTGGCAAGAATACTGGAGTGGGTTGCTATGCCCTTCTCCAGGGGATCTTCCGACCCGGGGAGAGAACCCATGTCTCTGGCATCTTTTGCATTACATGCACACTCTTTACCACTGAGCCAGCCGGGAAGCCCTTAGCTGCCAATAGGATGACCAGTACCACCTTGCTTTGCCTGGGAGACAGAGTGGGTCCTCAGGACACAGGGCTTTCAGTTTTAAAACTGGGACAATCCCTGGCAAAAAGAGACAATTTGATTATCCTTTGTGCCAGGTATAGCTGCAGGTGGGAAATTCTATTCTTGTTCTCATTTTACAGATGAGGAAAACTAAGGTCAAGTGAGGGGAAGTGACGTACCCAAGGTCACAGAGCTGGTAAGTACTACAGCTGAGATTCATACCCAGGCAGTAGGATTTCAACGTCTGTATCTCAGACTGTTCTGAATTGCATGAATATCCACAATGAAAACAAGTCTACTCTGCCTTGTGGTGTTTCGCATCCCAGCCATGACTGAGATAGTTGGTTATCCCCAGTACCCGTTCTCGGCTTCTTTCGAAATCCCGAGTATCTGTCAGGACCATGTGTGTCAAGAATAAAGACCATATTTCCCAGGCTCCCTTGCAATCAGGTGAGACCATGTGACTATGTTTTGCCCAATGAGATATGAGATGAAAGATACATGCAACTTTGGGGTCGCGCTCTTAAAGTGTTTGGGCAGGCTCCCCAACTCCTAGGGTCCCACTGCTCTGGAGCTTTCGCCCTTTTTGTTTTTCTGTGTGTGAGCTTGGGAAAGTTGCTTAAACTCTCTGAGATTCAGTTTCCCCAACTGTGAAACAGAGATCATAAAATAATCTATATATAGGGGAGTTGGGAGTACAGTCCTCATTAAGATCATCCATGCAGATTGCTTAGCTTGGTACCTGATGCATGGCTGGTGCTTGGAAATATGAGCTTCTTTTATTATTAACACTTTCAAGTGTTTATTGAAAACCAGGCTCTGCTCCTCATCTGTAAAATGGGTAGGCACAAAACATATCTACCTCAAAGAGTTCTTGTAAGGATTTGATAAAGAGCCTCCAACAGTGTATGGCACACAGTAGGTGCTAAGTAGTATCTGCTATAAACCTTTGTTTAAATTTTTAGTGTTCATTTATTTATTTGGCTGCACTGTGTCTTAGTTGCAACATGTGGGATCTAAGCATGGAATCTTAGCCACTGGACCACCAGGGAAGTCCCCTGCTGTTAACCTCTTACTTTAAGGTTCAGGTTTAAGGTTTGAGGAGACAGCAAGGAGATCAAACCAGTCCATCCTAAAGGAAATCAACCCTGAATACCCATTGGAAGAACTGATGCTGAAGCTGCAATACTTGGGCCACCTGGTGTGAAGAGCCAACTCATTGGAAAAGACCCTGATGCTGGGAAAGATCAAAGGCAGGAGGAGAAGGGAATGACAGAGGATGAGATTGTTGGATGGCATCATCAAGTCAATGGACATGAGTTTGAGCAAGCTCCGGGATGGTAGGACAGGGAAACCTGGGGTGCTGCAATCCATGGAATCGAAAAGAGCTGGATACAACTTAGTGATTGAACAACAATTCATCAAATGAAAGTGTTTAAGGAAGTTTACTGAGTTTCTCAAGAATTCCAAGTAAAGGAAATTAATTCCCCAGCTGTCCAATGGTTAGAACTCCATGCCTTCACTGCTGATGGCCGGGATTCAATCCCTGGTCAGGGAACTAAGATCCTGCAACGTGCATGGCATGGCCAAAAAAGAAAAAAATAAATTCCAAGTTGGACTGCATAGAATTTATAGATTATCTTGGTGGGGGTACATTTTTTAGCTGAATAAGATGCACGTACAGACCTTTCGTGAAGGATGTGGACAGACTCCAGGGGCAGGTGAGGAATGAGTTCTGGGCTAGGTCTTTGATTTGGGAATGATGTCCCAGGCCCCACCAGAGTAGGGTGGGGGAAAGGTTCCCTGACACTCACCAGCACCCAGGGCATCTGGCACCTTCGGTAGTAAAACTGGCAGACCAAGACTTTATGGGGTGGCCACGTAGGAGGGGCCCACTGGACAATGGCCTCCAGGGGGTCATCTTCTGAGAAGTCCACGTCAGGGTATAGGTGGGGGGCATCTGGCTTCACTGGAGAAGGGGAAATGCATTGAGCAGGGGCCTCCAGGACCACCCACCCCATACACAGCGCATCCCCAACACTCCCGCCCATTACTTCGGGTTTCGAGGTTCACAAAGACTGGGGGCCAGAGAGGCTGGCCGGCCTTGGCCACCCAGACAAGGAGTTTGTCAGACGTGGTGAGCTGTTCCCGTGGGATGGTCACCCAGTTCTGTCCGGTGGGCACCGCCACGGTCCAGGTCTTGTTGGAATGGCTGCAAGGAGAGATGGGGAAATAGAGGCGATAGACAACAGGCTGGGCCCTAAGTCGTAATGATAACATCTGCTCTGCCTGGGTTCAAGTCCTACTTCTGCTTAAGAACTGTGTGACCTTGAGCAAGCAACTTAAGTTCTCTGGGCCTCAGTCTCTTGACCTACAAAATGAGGGTGATAAAAGTGCCTGTGAGAGGGCTGAATAGGGGAGGCGAATCAATGAGATGAGATATGAAATGCATTTAGAACAGCATGCAGGACTTCCCTGAGGCCCATGCATGTGTGCTCAGTCGCTCAGTCCTGTCTGACTCTTTGCGACCCCGTGGACTGTAGCCCACCAGCCTGCTCTGTCCATGGGATTTTCCGAGCAAGAAGACAGGAATGGGTTGCCATTTCCTCCCCCAGAGGAATTTCCTGACCCAGGGATCAAACCTGAGTCTCCTGTGTCTTCTGCATTGGCAGGTGGATTCTTTACCACTGAGCCACCTGGGAAGCCCTTCCTCTGGTCCAATGATTAAAAATCCATCTTGCAATGCAGGGGATGCAGGTTCCATCCCTGGTTGGAGAACTAAGATTCCAAGTGCTGTGGAGCAACTCAGCCCAAGCACAGCAACTACTGAGCTCTCGTGCCACAACTAGAGAGTCCATGCACCGCAATGAAGGTCCCTCGGGCCACAACTGAGACCCCATCCAACCAAATTAAAACATTAAAGAAAAGAATAGCAAGCATCAGGGGCACAATACGTGTTATATAAGCATCGGTTATTTTATTTATTGAGCACCGCTGAAACTGCAATACTTTGGCCACCTCATGCGACGAGTTGACTCACTGGAAAAGACTCTGATGCTGGGAAAGGTTGGGGGCGGGAGGAGAAGGGGACGACGGAGAATGAGATGGCTGGATGGCATCACAGACTCTGTGGACATGAGTTTGAGTGTACTCCGGGAGTTGGTGATGGACAGGGAGGTCTGGCGTGCTGTGATTCATGGGGTCGCGGAGAGTCGGACACGACTGAGCGACTGAACTGAACTGAACTGATTATATATATCCACATTTACGTCTATATTTTCTTGGGCTCCAAAATCACTGCAGTGACTGCAGCTATGAAATTAAAAGATGCCTGCTTTTTGGAAGGAAAGAATGAGAGCTATGACAAACCTGCTGCTGCTGCTAAGTCACTTCAGTCGTATCCGACTCTGTGTGACCCCATAGACAGCAGCCCACCAGGCTCCCCCGTCCCTGGGATTCTCCAGACAAGAACACTGGAGTGGGTTGCCATTTCCTTCTCCAATGTGTGAAAGTGAAAAGTGAAAGTGAAGTCGCTCAGTCGTGTCCGACCCTTAGCGACCCCACTGACTACAGCCTACCAGGCTCCTCCATCCATGGGATTTTCTAGGCAAGAGTACTGGAGTGGCTTGACAAACCTAGACAGTGTTTAAAAAGCAGACATCACTTTGCTGGCAAAGGTCCCTACAGTCAAAGCTATGGTTTTTCCAGTATTAACATGTGCGGCTGTGAGTGTTGGACCATAAAGAAGATGGAGTGCCAAAGAATTGGTCCTTTCAAATTGTGGTGATGAAGAACTCTTCAGAGTCCTCTGGACAGCAAGGAGATCAAAGCAGTCAATCCTAAAGGAAATCAACCCTGAATACCCATTGGAAGGACTGGTGCTGAAGCTGAAGCCACAATATTTCGGCCACCTGATGCAAAGAGCCAACTCAGTGGAAAAGACCCTGATGCTGGGGAAAACTGAGGGCAAGAGAAGAAGAGGGCAGCAGAGGATGAGACGGTTAGATAGCATCACCAACGCAACGGACATGAACCTGAGCAAACTCCAGGAGGTAGTGAAAGACAGAGGAGCCTGGCGTCCATGGGGTCAACAAGATTCGAACACATCTTAGTGACTGAAGAACAACAAAAACGACTATTCGGTCAGCTAACACATATTTTGTGCCAGGCCCTGCTGTAGAAGCTGAGAATAGGACTATGACCAAAGCAGGCAAGGATCCACTCTCCAGAGCTGGTATTTCAGTGGAGGAGGCAGATGACACACATACAAGTATACAATTGATGGTGGTATAAGCAATATAAAGAATAATCAAGGGAGTTCCCTGGCTGTCCAGTGGTTACGACTCCACATTTCCATTGCAGGGGGCACGGGGTTCAATCCCTGATAGGGGAACTAGGATCCCACAAGCCTCCCAGTGAGGCCAAAAATACAGAAATAATTAATTTTTTTAAGAAAAGATCAAGCGGGATGAGGAAGATGAGGTGCGCTGAGATGCAGAGTGACGGTGCTATTTTAGTGAAGGTGGTCAGGAGAGCTCTCTGGTGAGACATATGAACAAAGGCCTGAAGCAGGTGGGTGCACGGTTTGCGAAGGACCTTTCTAAACGAAGAGCATTTTAAGAAGGAGCAGCAGCCAGGGCAAGGGTCCCGAGGCAAAACTGTGCCTGGAGCTTTTTCTTTTTTTTTCTTTTATAATTTTATCTATTTATTTGTGGCTGTGCTGGGTCTTTGTTGCTGCACAAGGGCTTTTCTCTAGTTGCAGCGAGTGGGGGCTACTCTCGAGTTGTGGTGTGCGGGCTTCTCATTGTCGTGGCTCTTCTTGCTGTGGAGTATGGGCTCTAGGGGCGCCGGCTTCAGTAGCTGTGGTGTGTGGGCTCAGTAGTTGCTCCCGAGCACAGGCTCAGTGGGGTTTCCCAGGTGGTGCTAGCGGTAAAGAACCTGCCTGCTAATGCAGGAGACAGATGCAGGTTTGATCCCTGGGTTGAGCAGATCCTCTGGAGGAGGGCATGGCAACCCACTCCAGTATTCTTGCCTGGAGAATCCCAAGGACAGAGGAGCCTGGTGGGCTACGGTCTATGGGGTCGCAAAGAGCTGGACACGACTGAAGCAACTTAGCACACGCAAGCACAGGCTCCACAGTTGTGTCACACGGGCCTAGTAGCTTTGTAGCATGTGGGATCTTCCCAGACCAGGGATTGAACCCGAGTCTCCTGCATTGGCAGGTGGATCCTTTAGCACTGAGCCACCAGGGAAGAGATGGTTAGATAACATCACCCACTCCTGACTCAATGGACATGAGTCTGAGCAAACTCTGGGAGATAACGAAGGACAGGGAAGTCTGGCGTGCTGCAGTCTGTGGGGTCGCAAAGAGTTGGACATGACTTAGCGACTGAACAACAAGCCCCCGTGCCTGGTGTCTTCTGAGAAACAGTGAGGAGGGGGCTTGCACCCTGGACTAGAGTGAGTAAGGCGGAGGTGGGAGGAGGCAAGGACAGAGAGGTGATAGCAGATTGTTCAGATGACAGCAAGAAGGATTCTGGCTTTTACCCTGAGTGAGCAGGGAGCCCTGGAGTGGTGTGAGCAGGGGAGGGAAGTGCTCTGATGCAGAAGTTCGCAGGTGCCCACTGGATGCCATGGTAGAGAAGAGACTGTGGGGCTGAGGATGGAAACCTGAGTCCTGGGAGGAGGTGACTGAGGGGTCCAGGCCAGCGATGGTGGGGACAGGATCATGGGGGGTGCTCAGGAAGTAAGGAGTGCCAGATTCTAGATAATGTTGGCAAGGCCTGCTGATGGATCAAATGTGGGTTAGAGAGAGAGGAGTTGAGGATGTCCCAAAGGACTGGGTTTCAAAGTTCAAATCAAGGCCTTCATTAAAACGAAAACAAAAAACACATATGCTGGCAAAGATGTGGAGAAACTGGGGCCCTCTTACATTGCTGGTAGGAACATAAAATGGTACAGCTGTTGCAGAAAACAGTTGGTTCCTCAAAAAGTTAAACAGAATTGCCATGTGACCCAGCAGTTTTACTCCTAGGCATATACCCCGAAAGAACTGAAAAGAAGGACTCAAAAACTTGGACACGTACATTCTCAGTAGCGCGAGTCACAATCACCCACCGCAATTGCTCAGTGGTGGAAACAACCCAAGTGTCCATCAACAGATAAGCAGATGATCGCAGTATATCCATTACGGTAGAATATTGTTCAGCTACAAAAAACGGAATGAAGTTCTGGTTCATGCTACAACATAATGAACCTGAAAAACATGCTAAGAGAATGTATATACATATAAAAGACCACGTAAGGTATGATTCCATTTATGAGAAATGTCCAGGACAGGCAAATCAAGGGATGGAAGGAAATCAGTAGTTGTCAGGGGACAGGGATTGACTGCTGTTAGAGATGAAACTTCCTTTTGGGGGTAATGGACATGTTCTGGAATGAAATAGAGGGACTGATTGCACAGCAATGTGAAGTACTAATAGCTACTGAACTATTCACTTGCAAACGGTTAATTTCACGTTATGCGAATTTCACCTCATTAAAAAAAAATAAAAAAAGCTTTCCCAGGTGACTGCAGAAGATGGCAGAGGGGCAAGTCCTGGTGCTTGAAGGCCGAGGCCATCTCCTGGGCCACCTGGCAGCCATCTAGGCCAAACAGGTGCTTCTGGGCCAGAAGGCTGTGGTTGTGCACTGGGAGGGCATCAACATTTCTGGCAGTTTCTACAGAAATAAGTTGAAGTACCTGGCCTTTCTCCTCAAGCGGATGAACACCAACCCCTCCCGTGACCCCTACCACTTCCAAGCCCCCAGTCCCATCTTCTGGCGGACGGTGTGAGGCATGTTGTCCCACAACACCAACTGAGGCCAGGCTGCTCTGGAGCGCCTCGAGGTGTTTGATGGCATCCCACCACCCTATAACAAGAAAAAGCTAATGGTGCTTCCTGCTGCCCTCAAGGTTGTACGTCTGAAGCCTACTCTACCTAGGGTGCCTGGCTCATGAGGTTGGCTGGAAGGACCAGGCAGTAATGGCCACCCTGGATGAGAAAAGAAAGGAGAAAGCCAAGATCCACTATCGGAAAAAGCAGCTGGTCATGAGGCTACCAAAGCAGGCAGAAAAGAAAACTGACAAATTCACAGAAGTCCTCAAGACTCATGGATTCCTAGTCTGAGCCCAATAAAATTGACTGTTTATTCTTCAAAAAAAAAGAGAGAGAGGAGACTTTCTCTTATTTCCTCGTGCAAGTATGCATGCTAAGTTGATTTGCAGCCCTAGGTACTGCAGCCCACCAGGCTCTTCTGTTCCTGGGACCCTCCAGGCAAGAATACTGGAGTGAAAGAATACTGGAATAGGTTGCTATGCCCTCCTCCATGGGATCTCCCCAACCCAGGGATTGAACCCATGTCTCTTACATTTCCTGCATTGGCACGTGGATTCTTTACCATCAGCGCCACCTGGGAAGCCCTCTAACTTTCTCCTTCTCTACAAATTAAAACCCTTCTGGACATGGATGGTGGTGATGGCTGCACAACAGTGTGACTGTACTTAATGCCACTGAACTGGACACTTTAAAAAGATTGAGGGGACTTCCCTGGTGGTCCAGTGGTTAAGAATCTGCCTGTCAGAGCAGGGGATGCGGGATGGATTCCTGGTCAAGGAACTGGGATCCCACATGCCCTAGAGGCAACTAAGCCCATGCACCACAACTAGTGAGAATCCTTCAAGCCGCAACTAGAGAGTCGAAGCTGCAAAGAAAATCCAGCACAGCCAAAAGAAAAAGATTTGAGAAAAAAGAGGGTAAATTTTATGTGTACTTTACCACCGTTAAAAAAAGAACAAACCAACCTCCCAAGCCAGTTCCAAATGCTCCTTTTCCTCTCCTCTCAAAGCCAAATTTGAGATGAATTTGAGATTCCAAGTGTGATTCATCATGAAGCAATATCAGTCACCCCCTCAGACTGTGGGCTCCATGAGGCTTTCTGTGTCTCTTTCACTGTTGCATCCCCAGCACCAGACCAAACGATCTTTCCATATTCTCAGAGAGGTCAAGCTACTTGCCTAAGGTCACACAGCAATAAAAAACAACTTCTGATCATTAAGCATTTTCTCTTTCCCAAATGCCTAAACTCACTGAATTCTCAGAACCAACGCAGGGAACCAGGTCCATTATTATCAGCATTTGATAGAGGAAGAAACAGAGGCTCAGAGAGGGAAAGTGACTGGTTCATAGTAACACAGAAAGGAAATGAGGGAATCTGGACCTGAAGGGCTTGAGAGTGGGGCAGGGCTGGGAGGTGAGGGTGGGTAGGACGAATGGGTCTTCTGAGAAGGCTAGAACCTGAGTGGCTTCAGTGTCCCCAAATTACCCCATTGTACTCACTACTTCTGGCTCTGGACATACAGCATGGAGGGGGCTCCCAGGTCCCCAAGTGGCTCCCAGGAGCAGTTCAGGTCCCCCAAGGGTCCAATTCCATAGCACTGCAGTGGCCCCGGGCTGCCTGGAGAGGGTGGCAGGAGGGTCCCAAGGAAGGGGGTCAGTTCCCCCAGCCACGGGCACACCCCCAGAACTGACAACTGTGGAGGGCGATCCAGGGTCCCTTACTGAAGAGAGCAGCAGGAAGGGGGCGCTGGGTACCGCTCCCCAGGCTTTGGGCATAACTCCTCCCCTCCCACCAGCCACATCCTGTTAACCATCCCCCCACTCCCCGACAAAAGCCCTTACCCTACCCCCGCCTCCAACCCCGGCCTCAAGTTCCCACCTCGCTAACGCCCATTCCCCAAGCCCTCGCATCGCCCGGCCCCTTCCCCCGGGCCGGGGAGAGCAAAGTGGCTTCTGGACCTCAGCCATTCATTCCGTAAACTTGAGGGTCACCCTGGAGGGTGATGGGCGCTTTCGCGAGCGTGAGACACGAGCTCGCTCCAGAACTCACCCTGGGCCCGAGTCCGGCTGAAGAGCAACAATAGAAGCAGCAGCATCGGCTTCGGTCGCGGTGGGAAGGGGGCGGCCGGGGCCCCCCGCATAGCACTCCCGCGCCCCCGAGTCCGGCCCGGCCTTGCCGGGCCCAGCGCGGCCGCGCCGCTCTCCTCGCTCTCGGGAACCAACGCCTGAGCGGCGACGGGAAGCAGAGACACCCCTCGCGGCCGCCTCCGCACCTTGCGCTCCGGGTCCCCGCCCCTTCTCTGCACCGGAAAGTTGCCGGCAGAACGCGCAGGGGCTGGGGACGGGGTGGGGGCTGCGCTGAGGGCGTGGCCGAGGCTCCTTCGATACCTGCCCCTTCCCTCCCCAAACATCACACACTGCCAAGTCTTTTGCAACTTTTTATTTTGAGGGGCTGGAGAAGGTTCTGATCCGTTCCCACCACACACACACTGAACTTCCCACCCCAGAATATGAAGAAAACCCAGGAGTCCCTCCACCCTGGGGTCTACAGCTTTAGAACACCCCCAGCGGACGGGGTTGGAGGAAGAGGGGCTGGCAGGCAGGAAGGCTGGAATGGGGTGGGGGTAAAATTTGGGCTGGCGAGTGGCCACAGGTGGGCCAGGAGAGAGTCACAGCTTGGGCAAGGGTCTGAGTATGGCCAGTTTGGGTTAAGTAGGGACAGTAGGAGACAGAATAGGCCAGGAAAGGCATCATATGGGCTGCTCAGATGTCAGGGTCCCCATTTGGCCAGGTTGGGGCATAGCTTGCTCAGGGGTTGGATGGACTGCTCAGAGATCGGGGTTGGGTGGGGAGGACTCTGAGCCCACAGTGCTGGACCTCTGTGACTTGCTGATGAATGAATGCATGAGGGAGCAGGAACAAGTGCCCAGCCGGACACCGGTCAGGTGGATGGCAGGGCTGGGGCATTCACCCCGGAGGCCCCTGCTGCCCAGTTCCACTTCTAGCAGAGTCTGCCGATTTCACTCTTGCTGCACCCCCGCTTGCAGCAGTTGCTCGACAGGCCAGCCAGGACGTCGCGGCTGCTCCGCAGAGACCCTGGGGTTTCCTGCCAGCCTTGTCGGGCCCCATAGAAGGCCTGAGGGGACTTGGTCAGGGCCAGCCACTCGCTGGAGGCCACTGCCTCATCCAGCTCACTCTCCAAGTCAGTGTCCACCTCTGGGAAGGCATCTTCTGCAAAAGACGAGAAGAGTTAGTGCTCAGGACTGGGTCACACCCAGAGTCCCAGCTCCGGGCTGGCCCAGCTACTTCTCTGTTCTTGAGTGTGACTAAGCCTCGTGAGCGTAGACTTTGATTCTGCTCAGACGTGGGTTCCCTCTTTGATGAGCAGCTTAACCTCACTGAGCTTGACTTTCCTCTTCTGTCATAGCTTTTTCCCCTGCGTGCTAAGTCACTTCAATTGTGTCCGACTCTTCAACCTTATAGACCATAGCCTGCCAGGCTCATCAGTCCATGGAATTCCCCAGGCAAGAATACTGGAGTGGGTTACCATGCCCTCCTCCAGAGGACATTCACGACCCAAGGATCGAACCCAGGGATCAAACCTGCATCTTTTCAGGAAGGTGTGGGTACCTCTAGCGCCACCTGGGATGGAGAAGGAAAGGGCAACCCACTCCAGTGTTCTTGCCTGGAGAATCCCAGGGACGGGGGAACCTGGTGGGCTGCCGTCTATGAAGTCGCTCAGAGTCGGACACGACTGAAGCGACTCAGCAGCAGCAGCAGCGCCACCCGGGGAAGCCCAGCTTTTCCCCTCCTGCTTAGTTATTGAGGACCTGATGGTGAAAAACACATGTCTGGGAGCTGAACTGACTGAGCCCTAGTCCAGTTATCATCCTTGAGCTTCAGCTTCCTTGTCTGAAAGTGGGGATAATAATAACTCCTGGGACTTCCCTGGCGATCCAGTGGTTAAGACTTTGCGTTCCAATGCAGGGAATGCAGGTTTGATCCCTGGTCAGGGAGCTAAGATTCCCTGTGCCTCTTGAAACAGAAGCAGTATTGTAACAAATTCAATAAAGACTTTAAAAATGGTCCACATCAAAAAATTAAAAAAAAAACAAATTTCTACCTTGTAGAGTTTCATACAGAGTAGATGACTTAACTAATATACATTTAAAAAATAACAAATTTAAAATAGCATCTGATATACGGTAAGCACTCAGTTTTGTCCTAATCAGTTTAGACTCAGTTTTGCCACTTAACAAATGTGCAAGATATAGGAGCTGTGCCTTCTTTTTGCAGATAAAGCTGACCAGGGAAGAAAAGCAACTTGGTAGGAGGGTCACCTATTAGTTGGTAAATCTAGCTTTGCACTCACCACACTCCTCTTACTCCCTTCCCTAAAGGCTTGAAAAACACTTCAGTTTCGGCCTCTGAATGGCACTGACCAGGGTTGGGCAAACAGCAGCCTTGCCTAACACAGGGCTCACACATAGCAGGTGTCCCAGACTTCTAGCTGGTTCAGATGGCTTGCCGCCCACCCCCCTACCCCCATCTCAGCTCTGCCAACCGGCTCCCTCAGCCTTGGCACCGCTTCAAGGGCCTGGCCCATCTCCCCAGCTGCATGTGGTGCAGGAGGGACCTTCCTGCCCCAGCCCCTCATCTCACGTCCGTCTCTGGTTTCCGGGACCCACCTCATGACCCATCAATCCCGCGACCACACACACTACCTTCCCAGCCTTACCCATAGCGTCGCGGGCACGTCTCCACCGGGAGCCCCCACAGGTGAATATGACTGCTCGGATGAATTCACGACCGCAAAGTTTCACTCCGTAGGGTGTTGCCCGGGTCTCGATCCTCGGCAACAGCTCCCCAGCCAGCACCCCCACGGCCAGCAGCAGCAGCATCAAGTGTCTGACCATGCCGGACAGGGCTGCTTGAGATGCAAGAACGGGCACAGCGAGGCAGCTTCCTGGTGTTTGGTGCCTCTACTGCCTCCTGGCCCCTCATTTATACATCTTAGCTTCCCCCTCCTGTCCTGTAGGAACTGAGTGATCTCCTTTATCTCCATCAGCAGAGGGGAGGTGGGCATGCCCCCCCACCAAACCCTGACCTTTCCCGTTTCCTGGACCAAGCGATAACCTTTCGAAGGAATAGGGTGATGTGGCCCAGCTGTCATCACCGGCTGTCATCTTCAACAGAGAAAGGTGAGAAGGCCTCCGCTCAGCAGAGACCAGTGAGGGAGTTAATTCTTAGGTAGGTTGATAAGAAGTCCGGGGTCCCCAAGGAGGAGAAAGGGGTCTGGAGTTCTTAAGGGTGATATAGGGGTCTGGAGTTCTTAAGGGTGATATAGGGGTCTGGAGTTCTTAAGGGTGATATAGGGGTCTGGAGTTCTCAAGGAGGAGAAAAAGACAAACGTTTTTTCCTTTAAGCTCTGAGCTGCTGCTGCTGCTAAGTCGCTCCAGTCGTGTCCGACTCTGTGCGACCCCATAGAAGGCAGCCAACCAGGCTCCTCCATCCCTGGGATTCTCCAGGCAAGAGTACTGGAGTGGGTTGCCATTTCCTTCTCCAATGCATGCATGCATGCTAAGTCACTTCAGTCGTGTCTGACTCTGTGCGACCCCATGGAGAGCAGCCCACCAGGCTCCTCTGTCCACGGGATTCTCCAGGCAAGAACACTGGAGTGGGTTGCCATTTCCTGAACTGATGATTGCACAACAAAACAACTCATCTTGCTCAAGGATATGTTTTTCCTTAAACTCGGTACCAACGACTATATAACAACAATGTATCCTGCTGGAGGACATGTTTCTCCTTCTTGAGAACCTTCTGACTAATCCTATCATTTTAGGAAATGTATATTGTGGGAGTGCATCTGGTAAGACCTTTACAACCTTGAGACATTCTTTTGATTTATTGTTAATAACCAGTTGAAAAGTGTATAGCTCCCTTACTAAGACTAGCGAGTGGAGCACTCTCTGTTCCCCTTCTGATGTCTATGTCAGAAGCTTTCTCTGTCTCTTTTTCACTTTAATAAAACTCTGCTATGCAACAGCTCTTAGTGATCAACCTAGTACCTGGTCCCGAAGCTAAATCTTCTTCGGAGATCATGAATCCGACACCATTCACTGTAAGCTATCAGCAGGAACCCAGGCCCCCACCAGACCGGGAGGGAGGGCACAACCAGCCCCTCATTACCACCCTACTGCTAGGGTCCTGGGTGTCTTCTGTAATAACAATAGTGAATGCTTACACTGTGTGGGTTACAGGCACTGCTCTAAATATTTCAGATATTATTTAATCAATTTAATCCTCTCCATAACCTATGATAATGGTTCTCAAAATCTGAGCAAGCCTCAGAATCTGGAGGGCTTGTTAAAATACAGATCACTGGGCACTATTTGCAGAGCGTCTGAGAATCTGTGTGTGTTTGCGTGCTCAGTTGTGTCTGACTCTTTTGTGACCCCATGGACTGTAGCCGGCCAGGTTTCTCTGTCCATGGGATTCTCCAGGCAAGAATACTGGAGTGTGTAAGGAAAGGGAGTTAGAGAAGGCAAGGTTCGAGGGAAAAACAAAAACAATACCGGCACTTTACAGGAACAGATCACCTTTAATGAGGCGAGAAGGGGCAGCAGTCAGATTAGTGGGCTGCTGCGGTAAGTCGAGAAGAGAGTAGGTATATATAGAAAACATATATATGCAGAGATGCATCATTTTGAGGGGGTCTGTTTTTCCTCATGATTATTTTTGATTAGTTAGCTTTCAGCAACTGGGGTAAGGAATTCCTGAGATGGGCCAGAGACTGGGATCAGCTGGGAGCTGAACATAATCAATATTAATATCCATTCCTTTCTTCGGGGGAGAAAGTTCTTTATTCTGTATAGAATGGTGGAGAGGACCTGGAGGGAAGTTTTAACTCCAGGCTATTTTGAGCTGTGTAGCTTTCCTTCAGGGTGGGTTGCCACCTCCTCCTCCAGGGGATCTTCCCAAACCAAGGAATTGAACTCACATCTCCTGAATCTCCTGCATTGGCAGGTGGGTTATTTACCATTGAGCCACTTGGGAAGCCCTATTGAGAATCTGCATTGGCAACACATTTCTGGGCCATGCAAATGCTGCTGGTTCAGAAAGCACACTTTTAAAAAAAGTTTATTTATTTGGCTGCCCTGGGTCTTAGCTGCAGCACGTGGGATCTTTTTACTAATAGTTGTGTCCTCTGAACTCTTTAGTTGTGAATGCGGGATCTGGTTCCCTGACCCAGGGATTGAACCTGGGATCCCTGCCTTGCTAGTGTGGAGTTTTATCCCCTGGACCATCAGGGAAGTCTCCAGAAACCACACTTTAGAGAACCACTGGACTATGAGATCAGGACTAAGATTGTCTCCATGTTACAGATGAGGAAACAGCAGTGCCATAAGGTGTCCAAGGCTAGCTAGCAGGTGAGAGTGGAGACTGAAGTTTAAACAGAGCCTCTGGCTCCAGAGCCCATGCTCTCCAAAAGGAAAAAAAAAAAAGTTTTTAAAAAGTCTTTATTGGAGTATAGTTGATTTACAATGTTGTGTTAGTTTCAGGTATACAGCAAAGTGACTCAGTTATACATATACATATATCCACTGCTTTTTTTGGATTCTTTCCTCACTACAGAGCATCAAGTAGAGTTCCCTGTGCTATACAGCAGGTTCTTATTAGTTATCTCTTTTATTTAGCGTAGTGTGTTTATCTCAATCCCAACCTCTTAGTTTATCTCTCCCTCCAGGGAAAATTTTTAAAGAATTTTAAAAAAATTATGGGGACAGAGTTTCAGTTTCACAGGATGAAGAGTTCTGAAGATGGATGGTGGTGATGGTTACACAGCCTTGTGCATGTACTTTAGTTCATTGAACTGGACACTTAAAATGGTTATGATGATACATTTCATATTGTGTGTAGGTTACCATAATTAAAAAAATAATTTTCATATGTTCAGCTGATAACGTATATGGGCTTCCCTGGTGGCTCAGATGGTAAAGAATCTGCCTGCAACGCAGGAGACCCAGATTTGAACCATGGGTCAGGAAGATATCCTGGAGAAGGGAAAGGCTACCCACTCCATTCAGAGAGGAACTGTCATGTGAGGGGCAATGTTTAGCAGTGGGCTCTCCAGATACAAAGGAACTTATTTACACATGGAAATTGACGCACAAAATAGAAGAAAAACTTATGGTCATCCTAGGAGTAGGAGAGAGATAAATTAGGAGGTTGAGATTAATATATACAGCCCGAATGCATGCGTGCTAAGTCACTTCAGTCGTGTCCAACTCTGTGCGACCCCATGGACTGTGGCCCGCCAGGCTCCTCTGTGCATGGGATTCTTGAGGTAGGAATACTGGAGTGGGTTGCCATGGCCTCCTCCAGGGGAACATGTATACACTGCTGCTGCTGCTGCTGCTAAGTCACTTCAGTCGTGTCCGACTCTGTGTGACCCCATAGACGGAAGCCCACCAGGCTCCCCCGTCCCTGGGATTCTCCCGGCAAGAACACTGGAGTGGGTTGCGATTTCCTTCTCCAATGTGTGAAAGTGAAAAGTGGAAGTGAACTCGCTCAAAACGTAAAATAGATAACCAGCAAGGACCCACTATATATAGGGAACTATGCTCAATATTTTGTAATAACTAACCTACAAGGGAAAAGAATCTGAAAAAGAATGTATATCTATATGGGCTTCCTTGGTGGCTTAGACGGTAAAGAATCCGCTTCCAATGCCGGAGATCTGGGTTCAATCCCTGGGTCAGGAAGATTCCCTGGAGGAGGGCACGGCAACCCACTCCAGTGTTCTTGCCTGGAGAATCCCCATGGACTGAGGAACCTGGCAGCCTACAGTCCAAGGGGTCGCAAAGGGTCAAACTCGACTGAGAGACTAAGCACAGCGCACATCTGTATATGTGTGCATATATATGTATGTACGCCTGAAACTAACACAACACTGTGCATCAACTATCGTTCAATTTTTAAAAATATGAAAAAACAACAAGGCAAAAAAAAACCCCAAAACTCAAAGGACTCTCCAGAAACAAAAAGGTCCTGATTTGTAGCAGTTACAGGTTTCTGGCCAGTTTCAAGTTACCAGTATGATATTAGTGTGATATAGCCAATTTCCTGAAAAGTTATTAATCAGTTCTCACGAGTCAGTATAAGCCAGCTCTAGTCAAGGTTATGGTTTTTCCTGTGGTCATGTATGAATGTGAGAGTTGGACTGTGAAGAAAGCTGATCGTCGAAGAATTGATGCTTTTGAACTGTGGTGCTGGAGAAGACTCTTGAAAGTCCCTTGGACTGCAAGGAGATCCAACCAGTCCATTCTAAAGGAGATCAATCCTGGGTGTTCATTGGAAGGACTGATGCTAAAGCTGAAACTCCAATACTTTGGCCACCTCATGCAAAGGGTTGACTCACTGGAAAAGAGTCTGATGCTGGGAGGGATTGGGGGTGGGAGGAGAAGGGGATGACAGAGAATGAGATGGCTGGATGGCATCACCGACTCGATGGACATGAGTTTGAGTGAACTCCGGGAGTTGGTGATGGACAGGGAGGCCTGGGGTGCTGTGATTCATGGGGTCGCAGAGAGTCGGACACGACTGAGCGACTGAACTGAACTGAACTGAGGACACCACCAAAATGTGAAAAAAAAAATTGCAATTTGTGCAATTAAAAAAATAATAATGAGTCAAAGACTTTCCTGGTGGTCCAGTGGCTAGGACTCCAGGCTCCGGATGCAGGGGACCTGGGTTCGATCCCTGGTCAGGGAACTAGATCCCACCTGTGGCAACTAAGAGGTCGCATGCTGAAACTGAAAGATACCGCGTGTTGTGACTAAGACCCTGCACGACCAAATAAATGAATATATTATTTTAAGTAGTGATTTTTTAACACTCGTGTCATCATTACCCAGATCAGGGAGGACAGTGCCAGCACCACTGATGTCCCACCCCCACCCCCATCACAATTCCTTCTTCCATGCCCAGGTAACCAACCATCATCCTGACTTCAGCTGTCATAAATTCTGTTTTTCATTTATTTTCACCTGGCTGCTGGCTTGTGGAATCTTCAGTCCCCAACCAGGGACTGAACCCAGACCCTTGGCAGTGAGAGTACTAACTACTGGCTGGCCAGGGAATTCCCTGCTTTTCATTAGTTTATTTTTTATTTTATTTTTGGCTGTCCTGAGTCTTCGTTGCTGCTCTTGGGCTTTCGCTAGTTGCAGCAAGTGGGGGCTACTCTCTAGTTGTGGTGCTCGGCTTCTCATTGTGGTAGCTTTTCTTGCGGAAAAGGGGCTCAGTAGTTGTAGCCCATGGGCTTAGTTGACCCTCAGCATGTAGAATCTTCCAAGACGAAGGATCTAACCTGTGTCCCCTACGATGGCAGGAGGATTTTTAACCGCTGGACCACAGGGAAGTCCTGGTTTTCATTAGTTTTTATACCAACAGGGTATCTCTGAAAAAGATAACTGAATCTCTGAATCAAAACTGAATCTGTTTCTTTTTTTTCCTTTTTTTCCCCTCCATTCCAGCAAGTTGCACTTTCTATCAAAGTGTGACATGCATACAGAAAAGTGCCCAGACCATCCATGGATATTGGAAGGATTTTCACAAACAGAACAGCCTTCTGCATCCGTTACTCAGGTCCAGAAAGAGAACATTCCCAGCCTTCAGCCAGAGCGGGGGAGTTAAGCTCTACTGTCTCGAGAAGGAGCATGGTGGAATTTGTGGACATATGTTAAACAGAGGATGAGATGGTTAGATAGCATCCATCACTGACTCAATGGACATGAATTCGAGCAAATCTGGGGAGATGATGAACAGCAGAGCCTGGCGTGCTGCAGTCGTGGGGTCACAAGGAGTCGGACACGACTTAGTGACTGAACAACTATAATGTCAAAACCATACTAGCCAATAAATACTTCGAGTGAGACGTTTTGAGGTGATGCAGAGATCCTGTTTCCCACTCCATCCACTGAGTTTAGCCTTCGTTGGTGGATTGTGTGTGCAGAAATAATTACTGTGTTATTTGTTTATTAGTGAGTTTCCATTGACCTCTCTCTTTCTGCATTTGTTATTATTTATTCTTTGGAATTCTTCTCTATGGAAGAGCTGATTCATCTCCATTTATTTACTTGCTCCATCATTTATTTACACCGATATGGACTCACGAAGAGTTTTTTTATTCTTTGGGTGAAAATCAAATACTATTATTGTTTATTTCACCACCCAAATTGTTCCAGCTTTGGCCATGGGGACCTCTTTCAGTTGGCCCCTGCTCTCAGCATTTTCTCTCAGGCACTGTTCTTTTGACATGACTCCATATTTCTTTTTGAGTACTTCCTTACTTTCTGGCATCACACGATGTTCCAGGCTCATCTTCCATTTTCCCTGCCTCAGTCCCAGAATCAGCCGTTTTCCCAAAGATTTGGGAATTCCTTTCCTGGGTTTCCTTTACTGGAGAGTGGTGGCAAGATTGAGAAGTCAAGATCGGGATGTTGAGTCTGCTTGTTGCTACTGGGGGTAGAGGCCGAAGTTGCTGCTTCTGGGCCCTCTCAGCTGATAGCAGTACTTAAAAATAAAAGAAATATTGGACTTCCGAGGTGGTCTAGTGGTTGAGAATTCACCTGCCAGTGCAGGGGCCACAGATGTATCCCTGGTCCTGGAAGATTGCACGTGCCATGGGACAACTAAATCCACGTGCCACAACTACTGAGCCTGTACTCCAGAGCCCGGGAACTGTAACTACTGAAGCCCACATGCCCTAGAGCCTGCAGTGAGAGAAGCCCACACACAGAACTAGAAAGCAGCCCCCACTTGTCACAACTGGACAAAGCCCACACCGCAGTGAGGGCCCAGCATAGCCAAAACTAAATAAGCATTGAGGTACAATTCCTATGAAATAAAATGGACCACCTTTCACAAAAAATATTTATTTGGCTGCACTGAGTCTTAGTTGGAGCATTCGAGATCTTTGATCTTTGTCGCGGCACCTGGGATCTTTAGTTGTCACACGTGGTGTCTAGTTCCCCAAGCAGGGATTGAAGCTGGGCCCCCTGAAGTGGGAGCATGGAGTCTTAGCCACTGGACCACTAGGGAAGTCCCCACATTGACCATTTTAGTGTTACATGTACACACATGTTCAGAGTCTCACTAGTCACAAGAGCCAAAGATTGAAAACAACCCAGATTCCCATCAAGAGATGAATGGATAAACAAAATATGGTCCACCCCAAACAATGGAATATCACATAGTCATAAAAAGGAATGAAGCAATGACACACACTACGATGTGGATGAACCTTGAAAACATAATGCTGAGTGAAAGAAGACAGATATCAGAGGTCGCATCATGTATAATTCCGTGGATAGAAAATGTCCAGAAGAGGCACACCCACAGAGGCAGAAGGCAGACTGTGGTTGCTAAAGGTTGGGAGGAGGCAGGAATCGAGGGTAATTGTTACCAGGTATATCTTAGAATGATGAAACCATTTTGGAACTAGACAGAGGTGGTAGTTTCACAACATTATGATTCTACTAAACACCACTGAATTGTTCCCTTTAACACTGTTAATTTTATATTATGGCAGTTTCACCTCAATTTATTTATTTTTAATTTTACCTCTATTTAAAAAAAAATCATCCATAGGGGCTCTGGTGATGGGCAGAGCTGAGTTCGAATCCCATCTCTGCCTAGGTCCTGCTGTGTGACCTCTGACAAATCACTTAACCTCTCTGGGCCTCAGTTTCCTCATCGGCAAAATGAGGAGGAATAAAATTCTTGTAGAAGTCTGTGGCATGCAGTAAGTGCTGCTTAATTAAATGTTATTTCTACTTGACACATCCCCTTTGGATTCTAACTTTATTCCTTTGTCCTTTCTTCATGACAAACTCCTGGCCTCAGTTGCCCCCAAAGCCAAGGGCAACACTCCAGAAGGCAGGAGTCAGAGCTGACTGCACTGCTTCCAAAGGCCTGATGAATAATCCTCACCCCTCCTCTGCCTCTTCTTTGCCCGGCTACTCTCTAGGGCCACACCCTTCTTCTGCCCTTTTCTCCATATACCTGATCTTGGCTCAGGGGTTGCTGATGAATAAACACACCAAAAATATTTGCTGCCTGACTGTTTGCCTTTAATGGACTGTCCCAAGACCAGAAGCCTCTTTCTGTGCCTCACACAGAATCAGAGTTTTGAGCCCAACAGAGTTGGGTTCAAATCCCACTTCCCATGAGCAAGGTACGGCACCTCTCTGAGTTCACTGGGAAGATGGAGATAATAAGCGTATGTCACTTTATGGGGCTGTTTGAGGACTTGGGTGAATTGATGTAAAATGCTTATCACCGGGCATAGCACCCAGTAAGGGAAGCGGGTTGAATGCTGACCTGCAAAAGATACATCCACGTTCTAACCCCCAGGACCTGTAAACGTGATCTTTTTTTGGAAAAAAAAGGGGTCTTTTTAAAAGTATTATTTATTTGGCTGCACCAGGTTGCAGTGCATGCGTGCGTGCTAAGTCAGTCCTAGTGTGCCAGGCTTCCCTGTCCATAGAACTCTCCAAGCTGGAACACTGGAAAGGGGTCGCCATGCCCGCCTCCAGGGGGTCTTCCCGACCCAGGGATCCGACCCTCGCCGCTTCGTTGTCGTTCAATCGGTCAGTTGTGTCTAACTGCGACACCACAAATCGCAGCACAGCTTCCCAGTCCTTCACTATCTCCCAGAACTTGCTCAAACTCCTGTCCTTTGAGTCGGTGATGCCATCCAACCAACTCATCCTTCGTTGCCCCTTCTCTTCTCGCCTTTGATCTTTCTGAGAATCAGGGTCTTTACCCATGAGTCAGCTCCTTCCGTCAGGTGGCCAAAGTATAGGAGCTTCAGTTTCAGCATCAGTCCTCCCAATGAATATTCAGGACTGATTTCCTTTCGGATTGACTGGTTTGATCTCCTCTTCAACACCACAGTTTGAAAGCATCAATTCTTTGGCGCTCAGCCTTCTTTATGGTCCAACTCTCACATCCATACATGACTACTGGGAAAACCATAGCTTTGACTAGATGGACCTTTGTTGGCAAAGTGATATCTCTGCTTTTTAATACTCTGTCTAGGTTTGTCACAGTTTTATGTCTCCTTAATTGGCAGGCGGGTTTTTTTTTACCACTATCACCACCTGGGAAGCCCAGTTGCATTACACAAGACCTTCAGTCGTCTTGCAGCACTCAGGATCTTCAGTTGCAGCATTCGAACTGTTAGCTGTGGCTTGTGGAATCTGGTTCCCTGATCAGGGATGGAACCAGTGCTCCCTGCATTGGGAGCTCAGAATCTTAGCCACTGGGGGAAGTCCCAGGAAAAAAAGGGTCATTACAGATGTAAAGGACTTTGAAATGACATCATCCTGGATTATCTGGGTGGGTCCTAAATCTGTGCCAAGTGTTAAAGACACAGACAGAAGAGGTTAGGCCAAGTGGAGCTAGAGGCAGAGATTGGAGTTTTGTAGTCAAAAGAGGCCCAAGTCATGCCAGGAGCCACAGAAGCTGGAAGAGACAAGGAAAGATCCTCCCTAGGCCCTTTGGGCTTCTCTGGTGGCTTATCGGTAAAGAATTCACCTGCCAGTGCAGGAAACCCAGGTTCGACCCATGAGTCGGGAAGATCCCCTGGAGAAGGACATGGCAACCCACTCCAGTATTATTGCCTGCGAAATTCCTGAAAGAGTCAGACACAACTCAGTGACTAAAACAACAAACAAAAGCGGCTGTGGAGGGAGCCACGGCTCTGCTGACACCTTGCTGATTTTGGACTTCTGGCCTCCAAAGCTGTGAAGGAATAAATATGCATTGTTGGAGGCATCCGATTATGATGAACGTTTACAGCAGCCATAGGAAACTATAGAAGAATTTCAAAAGGTAATCTGCTAACAGTCTCACTGTGGGCTTCCCCGGTGGCTCAACAGTAAAGAATCTGCCTGCAATGGGGGAGACCCAGAAGATGCGGGTTTGATCCCTGGGTTTGGAAGATCCCCTGGAGTAGGAAAGGGCAACCTGCTCCAGGATTCTTGCCTGGAAAATCCCAAGGACAGAGGAGGCTGGTGGGCTATGGTGCATGGGGTCGCAAAAGAGTCGAACACGACTGAGAGGCTGAGCATGATATCATTATTGTTATCATCATCATCATTATCATGGTCAGCATAAAAATGCACTCAAATCTTTCCAATCCTGGGGCCTTCCCTAGTGGTCTGGTGGCTTAGACTCCACACTTCCAACGCAGGGGTCAAGGGTTCAGTCCCTGGTCAGAATACTAAGATCCATGCCATGAGGATGTGAAGTAAAAAATAAAATAAATTAAATTATTGTTAATTAATTATTAAATAAATTATTAAACTATTGTTAAAATTAAATTATTAAAATAAAGTAAAACAGGGAGTTACCTGGCAGTCCAGTGGATAAGATTTAGCCTTCCAGGCAGTGGATACCTGATCAGGGAGACAGTGAAGGACAGGGAAGCCTGGTGTGCTGCTGTCCAGGGGTTGCAAAGAGTCGAACACAACAGGGAGCTAAGACCCTACATGCCACGTGGCCAAAAAAAATAAAAAAAAAAAAAAAGAAAACTATTGTAACAAATTCAATAAAGAATTTTTTAAAATAGAATAAAATCTTACCAATCCTAAATAGAACCATTCTCCAGATTTGTAAACTAATTATATTTTTGAACAGTTAACACATTCTCATGCTTCAATAAAGAGTGAAGGCTATGGTGCAGGATCTTCCTCTCAAGTCTTAGTTACCCTCCCTTCCCCCACAGGTAACTCACTGCTCTTGATTTCCTGAGTATCTTTCCAGAATTTCTGGGCACATATAAAAAGAAGTCCTTATCCCCCCACCCACTCACACACACCTGCTTTTATTTATTTGGTTGCTCCAGGTCTTAGTAGAGGCACTCAGAATCTTTGATCTTTGTTGCAAAGTGGGGTCTTTAGTTGCAGCAGGCATGTGGAAACTAGTTCCTTGACCAGGGATTGAACCCAGGCCCTTTGCATTGGGAACGCAGAGTCTTAGCCACAGGACCACCAGGGAAGTCCCTCCCACACACCTGCTTTTATGTTAAAGGTAGCATTAAAAAGTTTCTTTTTATATATATAAAACATAAAAATTTACCATTTTAGCCATTTTTAAGTATACAGGTCAGCATGAAGCACATTTACATTGTCGTGTAAGTATCACCATCATCCAACTCGAGAACTTTTTCACTTTCCCCACCAGACACTGTATCAATTAAACAGCGATTCCCTGCCCCTCCCTCTCCCGGTTTCTGGTCACCACCGTTCTACTTTTTGTCTCTGAATTTTCTTATTCTAGGTACTTTACAAATTAAAACCAGTCTTTGCCCTTTTGTGTGTAGCTTCCTGGATTTAGCACAATAGTTCAAGGTTCGTCCATGTGGTAGGACGTGGCAGAATTTCAGTTGAAGATAGCAGGTTTTACATATTCTTCGACACTTTCTTCCTCCCCCACCTCCCCACACACTTAACAACAAATGCTGGTCATCTCTCCTTTCCAAAGCCGTCTTTATGCTCTCGTCACTTCCACTCCAGTGTTCTTGCCTGGAGAATCCCAGGGACGGGGGAGCCTGGTGGGCTGCCGTCTATGGGGTCGCACAGAGTCGGACACGACTGAGGCGACTCAGCAGCAGCAGCAGCACTTTCTGTAACCACAAAGTATTCTGCCACTTAGAGGCCCCATAGTTAATTTCACGGCTGGAGACAAACATATCTTCATCCGTTTGTTCTTAGGTTAACGCTGCAGTGAAGACTCATACAAATGTCATTTCACACACACGCGAGTGTAGCTGTAGATAAATTCTGCAAAGTGAGATTTCTGGCTCGAAGATTATGTGCATTTGTAATTTTCACAGATATTACCAAATTTCCCCCTTTGAGGGTTAGGTTAACTCATACTCCCTCCAGCCACAGGTAAGAGTCCTGTTTCCCTTCAGCTTTACCAAGAGAGTATCATCAAACCTTGGATGTTTGCCAATAGAACCGGCGAAGAATGTTATCTCAGAACAGAGAAAATTTGCATTTCCCTTACCACAAGCGAGGCAGAACATATTTTCATAGTTCCATGTTCAGTTCAGTTCAGTTAAGTGGGCTATTTATGGTTTTCTTTTTCCATTCTGGTCACCTTCCTTCCCCATTATTCTTTGTTGATCTTTTCCTTCCTGATTTCTAGGAGGGTTTTTTTTTTTAATTGTTGTTGTGCTGTTCATTTAAAAATGTTTTTTTCGCAGCTGCACATGGCTTGCAGGATCTGAGTCCCTTCTCAGGGACTGAACCTGAGCCATGACAGTGAAGGCTCAGAATCCCAACTGTCGAGGCAGTCCGAGTGTGGGCTGGAAAAGAATTTGCAGACACAGAGCATTTCAGAAGGGAGTGAGCTTTTATTAAGAACAAAGAGTAGAGAAAACGTGGGTACTGCGAGCACAGGGGCTGACCTCCTGACAGACCAGGGAGAGTTGACAGCTTTCATGAGTTAATAGACTCAAGGCAAAGAAAATTCCTGCTGGAAGGGTGGCGTTAGATGACTGGTCAGGGAGCCGTAGGGTGTTAACTGCAGTGGACATCTTTGCCTAACTGATATCAGCTTGTAAGTGATATTGGGGAGCTTTTGGCAACGGTTACAAAGGGGCTCAATCAGCTTCAAAGGTGACCTCTGTTCTGGGCTCCGTGTCAATGGCCTCGGTGCAAGGCCTTGTACCTGTGGCCTTGGGGGCAGGACTCGACACTAACCACTAGACCACCAGGGAACTCCCCTAGGAGCTCTTTATGTACTAAGGAAGCTTACCATATGGTTATGAAATGTGTAGCAAATAATTTTTCCCAATTTGTCCTTCCTCCAAACTTTTAAATTACTGACCACTAACATTTATTGAGGATTTGCTGTAAGTCTGGTTTTGTCTTATATACTTTAAAGACACTATCTTGCTCTTTTTTTCCTTTTTAAAAAATATTTATTTATTTGGCTGCATCAGGTCTTAGTCAAGGCACGTGGGAGCTAGTTCCCTGATCAGAGTTGGAACCCGGGCCCCCTGCATTGGGAGTGTGAAGTCCTAGCCATTGGACCACCACGTGAGTCCCTACACCATCTCTTTCCAATCTTACTGCCACTGTTTCTCTAAATACTACAACACAAAGTTCTGAAAAATAAGGATGCTTTCCTATATAAGGACATGTTCACACCTAACCAAATATTCAATCATTTGTCAGTATCATCTAGCACCAGAGCAAATATCAAAATTCCCCCAAGTCTCTGAAAATTTATTTTAGAGATACTTTTAGAGCAATGATGGCCAATTGAACTTTCTCTGATAAGAATGTTCCAATACAGTAGCCACTAGTTATTAATATATGTGGTTGTTGAGTGCTTTAAATGTGTCCAGTGAGGGCTTCCCTGGTGGTCCAGTAGTTAAGAACCTGCCTTGCAAGGCAGGGGACGCTGATTCAACCCTGGGTCTGGGAAGATCCCACATGCTGCGGGCAACTAAGCCCCTGAGCCTACGTGTCACAACTACTGAAGCCCACAAGCCATACAGCACGCTCCACAACAAGAGAAGCCACTGCAACAGGAAGCCCTCGCACAACTACAGAGTAGCCCCTGCTCTCTGCAACTGGTGAACGCCCATGCACAGCAACGAAGACCCAGCATAGCTGAAAAAAAAGAAAAGTGTGTCCAGTGAGACTGAGGAACAGAATTCTTCATTGTATTTTATTTCAGTTTCTTTAAGTTTTAATAGCTACTTGGAAAATTAGAGACCAATATCCCAGATGAAGTTAAATGTAAAATGTAAACAAAATATTAGCAAATTAGGGACTTTGTGGTCAAGACTCTGAGTTTCCACTGCAGGCGGCTTGGGTTTGATCCCTGCCTGGGGAATTAAGATCCCACATGCACTGTGGCACAGTCAAAAAAAAAAAATTAGCAAATCAAATTCAGTTCAGTTCTGTCGCTCAGTCGTGTCCGACTCTCCACGACCCCATGAATCACAGCACGCCAGGCCTCCCTGTCCATCACCAACTCCCGGAGTTCACTCAAACTCATGTCCACAGAGTTGGTGATGCCATCCAGCCATCTCATTCTCTGTCGTCACCTTCTCCTCCCGCCCCCAACCTTTCCCAGCATCAGAGTCTTTTCCAGTGAGTCAACTCGTCGCATGAGGTAGCCAAAGTGTTGCAGTTTCAGCTTAAGCATCAGTCCTTTCAATGAATACCCAGGATCGATCTCCTTTCGAATGGACTGGTTGGATCTCCTTGCAGTCCAAGGGACTCTCAAGAGTCTTCTCCAACACCACAGTTCAAAAGCATCAATTCTTCGGCGATCAGCTTTCTTCACAGTCCAACTCTCACATCCATACATGACCACGGGAAAAACCATAGCCTTGACTAGACGGACCTTTGTTGGCAAAGTAATGTCTCTGTTTTTTAATATACTATCAAGGTTGGTCATAACTTTCCTTCCAAGAAGTAAGCGTCTTTTAATTTCATGGCTGCAATCAGCATCTGCACTGATTTTGGAGCCCAAAGAAATAAAGTCTGACACTGTTTCCACTGTTTTCCCATCTATTTCCCATGAAGTGATGGGACCAGATGCCATGATCTTTGTTTTCTGAATGTTGAGCTTCAAGCCAACCTTTTCACTCTCCTCTTTCACTTTATCAAGAGGCTTTTTAGTTCCTCTTCACATTCTGCCATAAGGGTAGTGTCATCTGCGTATCTGAGGTTATTGATATTTCTCCCAGCAATCTTGATTCCGGCTTGTGCTTCTTCCAGCCCAGCGTTCCTCATGATGTACTCTGCATAGAAGTTAAATAAGTAGGGTGACAATATACAGCCTTGACGTACTCCTTTTCCTATTTGGAACCAGTCTGTTGTTCCATGTACAGTTCTGACTGTTGCTTCCTGATCTGCACACAGGTTTCTCAAGAGGCAGGTCAGGTGGCCTGGTATTCCCATCTCTTCCAGAATGTTCCACAGTTTATTGTGATCCATGCAGTCAAAGGCTTTGGCATAGTCAATGAAGCAGAAATAGATGTTGTTCTGGAACTCTCTTGCTTTCTCCATGATCCAGCAGATGTTGGCAATTTGATCTCTGGTGCCTCTGCCTTTTCTAAAACCTTCTTGAACATCTGGGAGTTCACAGTTCACATATTGCTGAAGCCTGGCTTGGAGAATTTTGAGCATGACTTTACTAGCGTGTGAGATGAGTGCAACTGTGCGGTAGTTTGAGCATTCTTTGGCATTGCCTTTCTTTGGGATTGGAATGAAGACTGACCTCTTCCAGTCCTGTGGCCACTGCTGAGTTTTCCAAATCTGCTGGCATATTGAGTGCAGCACTTTCACAGCATCATCTTTCGGGATTTGAAATAGCTCAACTGGAATTCCATCACCTCCACTAGCTTTGTTCGTAGTGATGCTTTCTAAGGCCCACTTGACTTCACATTCCAAGATGTCTGGCTCTAGGTCAGTGATCACGGTATTGTGACTATCTTGGTCATGAAGATCTTTTTTGTACAGTTTTTCTGTGTATTCTTGCCACCTCTTCTTAATATCTTCTGCTTCTGTTAGGTCCATACCATTTCTGTCCTTTATCGAGCCCATTTTTGCATGAAATGTTCCCTTGGAATCTCTAATTTTCTTGAAGAGGTCTCTTGTTTTTCCTATTCTGTTGTTTTCCTTTATTTCTTTGCACTGATCACTGAGGAAGGCTTTCTTATCTCTCCTTGCTATTTTTTGGAACTCTGCATTCAGATGCTTATATCTTTCCTTTTCTCCTTTGCTTTTCGCTTCTCTTCTTTTCACAGCTATTTGTAAGGCCTCCTCAGACAGCCATTTCGCTTTTTTGCATTTCTTTTCCATGGGAATGGTCTTGGTCCCTGTCTCCTGTACAATGTCACGAACCTCCGTCCAGAGTTCATCAGGCATTCTATCTATCAGATCTAGTCCCTTAAATCTATTTCTCACTTCCACTGTATAATCATAAGGGATTTGATTTAGGTCATATCTGAATGGTCTAGTGACTTTCCCTACTTTCTTCAATTTAAGTCTGAATTTGGCAATAAGGAGTTCATGATCTGAGCCACAGTCAGCTCCTGGTCTTGTTTTTGCTAACTGTATACAGCTTCTCCATCTTTGGTTGCAAAGAATATAATCAAACTCAACAATACATTAAAAGGATCACATGCCACGATCAAGTGGGATTTAGTCTAAGGATGCAAACAAGTTCAACATGTGCAAATTAATAAATTTGATATACCACATTAATAAAATGATGGAAAAAATCATATCCCAAATCATATCAAAATAATCTTCCAATCATGATGAAAAATCAAGAACCTTGAAACCAGGCCCTTGATGGTCTACAGAAAATGCTGACTTTGTTTTTGTGAACCCCCCCACCCCAAACCTTGCTAACTTTGATTAAAACACTGAAACCCATAATAAAAGATCAATAAAAAAAAAAAAAGATCAATAGACACAGAAAAAACGTCTGACAAATTTCAACATCCTTTCATGATGAAAAAACAACTCTCAACAAACTGCTACTTAGAGGAAATGCACATAATGTAACAAAGGCCATATGTGACAAACCCGCAGCTAATATATTCAACACTGAAAACTTTTCCTCTAAGATTAGGAGCAAGACAAGGGGGCCCACTCTTACTGCTTTTATTCAATATAGCACTGAAAGCCCTATCCAGAGCAATTAAGCAGGAAAAAAGAAATAAAAGGCATTCCCTCCCTATAAAAATAGCCACAGAGGACTAGCCACTACCATGTGAGACAGTGCAGGTTTAGAATCTGACTTCCTCACCCAAATATATCTCAACTGTATGCACTGTCTCCACTCCTCCCCTCCTACTTGGCCCTCAGCCTTTTGCAGTGTGACAACTGTGCCCCTGCCCCTATAAATGTCACTGAACCCAGGTCTCAGCCATCTCTGCCTCTTCCTAAACTCTGTCATACCTTCATCATGCAAAGCTCTCACTAGTTTTATTTCTACCTCCTCCATCCCAGAGGGCTTCCCTTGTGGCTTAGCTGGTAAATAATCTGTCTGCAATGAGGGAGACCTGGGTTCGATCGCTGGGTTGGGAAGGTCCCCTGGAGAAGTGAAAGGCTACCCACTACAGTGCTATGGCCTGGAAAATTCCATGGACTCTATAGCCCATGGTTGCAAAGAGTCTGACACGACCGAGCAACTTTCACTTCCATCCCAGATCCCCAGTTCCTTGCCCTTTCCAAACCACTGCCAGCATCTCTAAGGCATTTGCTACATGTTCCTGAACTGGTAAATATTCTTAAATTAATAGGATGTATCATTTTGGGTGTCTCTACAGTTTATTTTGCATGTTTATACAAGTGTGTTGTAATTTGCACAGTGACGCTGTACTAGATCTCCATCTGTACCCTTTTTAGTGATACATTGTGGGAGTTTTTTGTTTATTTTGTTTTGTCTTTTTTTTTTAAACCACATAGCATTTTTTATTAACGTCTTTCCTTCAGCTTCCTCCCCACAAAAGACGTATTTCTGCTGGGAGTGGGAGTACAGAGGGGTGGGGGATAGGTTGACATTGGTTCATGTAGATTTGGGGCATCGTCTCTTAGATCTATGTTTTTATTTTCAAATCTCAGTCCATTTCACTGGTCTTCCTTCCTTTCAGTGCCTCCAGGAGTAGAGTCACAAGATTGTCTTTGTGTATCAAAATCCTGCTTTCAATATGTTTCCCCAAACCTGATTAAGTGTGTGTTCCTGACATTGGGCTTCCCTGGTGATTCAGACAGTAAAGAATCTGCCTGCAATGCGGGAGACCTAGGTTTGATCCCAGGTTGGGAAGATCCCCTGGAGAAGGAAATGGTAACCTACTCCAGTATTCTTGCCTGGAGAATTCCATGGATTGAGGAGCCTGACAGGCTAATAGTCCATGGGGTCGAAGAGAGTCGGAGACGACTGAGCAACTGTCACTGTTCACTGTTCCTGACATTAGACTCCATTGTATTCATGCATCTGTCTGCACAGTGTTTATGTATCAAATATAAATATATATACACATACCTATTGTGTACGTAGTTTGAAAAGTTAGAAGAACCAGCTTGCTAATCATTCACTACACCTCATGTTTAACAAGCAGAAATGCACATGTTTCTGAGATGAATTTCCAGTGTAACAGGACATCTTGTCTGTATTTCAGTGTATCAAATGGCAGATTCTTATTTCATTATTGCTGGCACTTTAGTGGACGGCTCTTAATTTTTTCTCTCTGTCTCTTTTTTAGCAAAATTCGATGGCGACTTCTCACTCTTGCCACTTGGGTCAGGTGTTGCTTTATTTTAAAATGCTGTAGGGTCTGAGTTTCAGCCCATCAGCACCACAATTTTAGAGAGCTACTTCATTGTTTTCAGTGTTAGCTTAGTATTCTGTATCATGCAGTTCTTATTTCATCTTTCTAGTCCCCTAGGGACGGACACCTTCATTGTTTCCAACTTCCTATTTCCGTGTGCATTCTTATCTGGTGCAAAACTCAGTGAATATAAAAACTTGGAACAGTTTCTTTACCACTGAGCTTTCCTGGTGGCTCAGTGGTAAAGAACCCGCCCGCCAATGCAGGAGACATGGGTTTGATCCCTGGTCCAGGAAGATCCCACATGCGGGAAAGCAACTAAGCCCTGTACCACAACTATTAAGCCTGTGCTCTAGAGCCCGGGTGTCACAGCTGCTGAGCCCATGTGCAGCAGCCTCTGAAACCCAGGTGCCCTGGAGCCTGTGCTCCGCAAGGAGAGAAGCCCCCGCAATGAGAAGCCTGTGCACTGCAACAAGAGCGTAGCCCCTGCTCACCGCAGCTAGAGAAAAAGCCTCAGAAGCAACACAAACCCTGGATAGCCAAAAAGAAAAGAAAACTTGGAACAGAATTAGCAAAGTTGTGGTTCTCTCAGTTTAACAGGGATACAACAGCTAGTTTAAACGAGAGAATGTTTGTCTCTGCTGGCAGACAGTCTGGCGATCCTGAGTCTTTTGGTCAGTTGCTCCACCATCCTCTAGAGCTGTCTCTTCAAGGACACTTGCCTGTGTCTGGAGACATCTTTGGGGCTTCCCAGGTGGTGCTAGTGGTAAAGAACCTGTCTGTCAGTGCAGGAGATGTAAGAGACACGGGTTCGATCCCTGGATCGGGGAGATCCCCTGGAAGAGGAAATGGCAACCCACTCCAGTAGTCTTGCCTGAGAATCCCAAAGACAGAGGCGCCTAGCGGGCTGCGGTTCAAAGGGTCGAAAAGAGTTGGACGCGACTGAAGCGACTTGGCACGCATGCGCGCACGCACACCCGGAGACGTCTGTGGTTGTCACACCTGGCGAATGGAGAAGGGTCGTGTTCTACTGGCAGACGGAGTGCTGGCCAGGAATGCTGCTCACTTCTCCACAGCGCACAGAACGCACCCGGGGGACAAAGAACAAGTTGGCTTCAAATATAAATGACGTCACCCGCCCTAGAATAGTCCCCACTCCGTTTGGTCATGACTGACACGTTGAAGAGACTGGGACAGTTGTCCTGCAGCATACTCCACTCTCGGGGTTTGTCAGCTGTTTCCTAAGGTCGTTCAACTTGTTCCTCTATGCTCCCTATTTCCTGCAAACTGGTTGTTGGGTTGAGAGATTTGATCGGAGTCAAGATTAATGTTTTGACAAGGGGTGTCCTGGGAGAAGCTATAAACTTCCTCTGCTATCGAATCGGGAGGCCCAGGAGGCCGGAGGGTCCGTCTCCTGTGAGCGTCACTGCAGCTAACGCAGGTGTCAGTCTGGCCTCCGTGGTGAAGTCTGCACCCACGCGCCTAGTGAACCCTCTGAAACCCTGTGCATCTCTCTCGCCCCATCATCTTCTCACCTGAGGCTTTTTAAAATTAATTAACTTTTCCTTTTGCCTGTGCTGGGTCTTCGCTGCTTGTGTGTGTGTTGGGGTAGGAGGGGCGGGGGATGCTTTCCACTTTCTACTCTTCCTTGCAGTGAGCCGGCTTCTCATTGCAGTGGCTTCTCTTGTTGTGGAGCATAGGTGCTAAGGTCTCAGGCGCCAGTAGCTGCAGCACGTGGGCTCAGTAGTTGGGACATACAGGCTTAGTTGCTCCTCACTTGTGAGATCTTCCTAGATCAAGGACTGAACCCATGCCTCCTGCACCGGGAGGTGGATTCTTTACCACTGAGCCACCAGGGACCGCCCCTCCTCCCCCCACAACCGCCACAACAACCCCTGCCCACTCCCATTAAGTTATATAATCAGTAGTTTTGATTGAAGAAATGATTTCCAGGTTTGGTTGGACCCAACTTGGGGTTCAAGGACTTCAGAAAAGTGGGGAAATGGGTGGGAAGTAAAAATAGGGCTTCTTGCACCCCACCACTCAACATGGCTGGCTCTGACACCCAAAACTGTCTCACGGAATTAGCTGAACGGCTTGAGTGACTTGCTTTGCCAACCAGGACTTATTCTGGGCACTCCTTCCTGGAAGTCTCATTAATTCTTGGGGCTCAGCGAGCATTTCCAAGCAGACTGCTGCTTCTTGTCTTCCATCTAGGGTCACACCCAGGGGCAGCAAAGTACGCTGAAAAGTCCCAGAAAAGGAGACAGCCTGTCTGGATGCTGCTGCCTTCCGTTACATGATCCCAGAGGTTTCTCCTTTCCCTCCTGAGCCTTTGTTTGCTCACCTGGCAAGTGGGGGGACTATTCCACTTGGGTTCTTGGGAGGATTTCCGCAGAATCTGACTACCTTTACATTTCTGAACTCACCTCCTGGCGCTTTCCTCTCTGCTTATTCCACTCCCGCCAGATGTGTGGTCCTGTCCTCAGATGTCTGCTCCTGCAGTTTCCTTCATCTCTGTTTTTTGGGGGCTTTCTTGCTTCTTCTCACCCCTCAGGCTTGGTTCAAATGACCCCTCCTCAGATTACACGGGTTCCAGCATCACTCTTATCACACACAGTCTAATGTTCCTCTCACAGCTTTTCATTTTTTCTTAAGCGTCTCTGTTGCTGTTTTTTAAAGTATAGTTGATGGACAATGTTGTATTAGTTTCAGGTGTAGGACAGAGTGATTCAAATACATGTATATATATTCTAGATCTCTCTCTCTCTCTATATATATATATGTAATTTCTGTGTGTGTGTGCACGCCCAGTTGCTCAGTCATGTCTGACTCTTTGCGACCCCATGGACTGTAGCCCGCCAGGTTTCTCTGTCCGTGGGATTTTTCCAGGCAAGAATACCAGAGTGGGTTGCCAGTTCCTCATCCAGATCTTCCTGACTGAGGGATTGAACTTGTGTCTCCTGCATTAGCAGGCAGATTCACTACTTCGGAGCCACCTACATATTCTTTCTCAGATTCTTTCCCCTTATAGGTTATTACACAATGTTGAATATAGTTTCCTGTGTTATATAATCAGTCCTTGCTGATTATCTATTTTATAGTTAGTAGCACCTCACACGACTGAGCCACTTCACTTTCACTTTTCACTTTCATGCACTGGAGAAGGAAATGGCAACCCATTCCAGTATTCTTGTCTGGAGAATCCCAGGGACAGGAGCCTGGTGGGCTGCCGTCTATGGGGTCACACAGAGTCGGACACGACTGACGTGACTTAGCAACAGCAGCAACATCTCACAGCTCTTATGAACCTTTTTTTAATATATTTTTTTAATGTGGACCATTTTTAAAGTCTTTATTGAATTTGTTACAATATTGTTTCTATCTTATGTTTTGGGTTTTTGGCCAGAGGCATGTGGGATCTTGACCAGGGATGGAGTCTGCACCCCCTGCATTGGAAGGTGAAGACCAATCCTTTGGAACACAAGGGAAGTCCCATCCTAGACTCTTAAGTGTTAATGTCACTGCATCAGTTCAGTTCAGTTCAGTTCAGTTCTGTCGCTCAGTCGTGTCCGACTCTTTGCGACCCCATGAATCATAGCTTACTGTGTCATTTAGTGGGGAGGGGGACTGCACTCCACACCCTGCAGGAAGTTATTTTAGTGCCCTTTGCAGAGACAGAACTTAGGCCCCAGGCAGTGGGAGCTGAGTCCCAACCACTGGACCACCAGGTAATTCTCTTATTATCTCATATTTGTAGTAGACCACAGAATCTAGGGACTTGTCTCCTTTTTTCACTTCTACTACAAGGGCCTTGCAGAAGAAAGTGTAATGTTGGCTGAACTAGGAAACAGCAGCTCAGAGGTGGAGCCCCTTTCTCCGTGTCACACAGCAGAATCTGAATTAGAAGGTCAAGTTCTGAGTCTCTGCTTTCTTTTTCCTTTCTCCTTGGTCTCTGGTGGGAGTTGGAGCACACAATTTAAAGTGTTAAAAAACTGTCATCAAAAACAAAAAAAAACTGTCATCAAGATATTTTTAAAGGTCAAACTCATGCAAAAAAAAAAAAAAGTAAAAGGTAAGATTCTACCCTATTACTTGCATGATTTCACTTCTCCCCAATCCCAGTCCTGACGGATTCTGTCTTTATGTAAAATTTTGCTATTTTGTTCACCATGCATTTATTTTTCCCCATTAAATTTGATATTTAAAACATAATGCAATATTGCATTAGAATATTATTCATCTTGATGGTTGAATTTTTGTACCAAAGACGCTCAACCTAATACACAATCCGCTTCTGTCTCTTCTTCTCTGGAGAAACTAAGCCACGTAGGAGGGCAGGAGTGGGGCAGGATCGGGGGAGGGATGGGAGAGCCGTGTGGAGCCTGGTTGAGCAATCCGAGCTGCCCCGAGAAGGGCTGGACGCTGACCTTTGCTTATCGCTCACGGTGGAAACAATTAATTAAGTCCCCCGCCAGCGGGAGACCTTTCGCAGGGCGGCCCGCACCTCCTGCGGGGCCGAGATAGCCGCGGTCGCCCTGGCAGCCGTGACCTTTCCCGGCCCGAGGCGGCGAGGTGGCGGGAGACAGCCGGACGAGCATAAGCGGAAGTGGTGGCGGGTGTCGCTCTGGGGCTGGTTCCCGGGATCGAACCCTAGTCTCTGGTCCCCACCTTCATCCCACCGCCTTAGGGAAACGGCGTGGGGGGAGGAAAAGAGCGCCCGGTGACGTCATCGAACCCGGAGCCCGGCCTCCGCCACTAACGTCACAGACAAGCAGCGCTGCGTCACCGTATTCCTCCCCTGACGTCAGCGCGCGAGACCAAGAACTGGCCCACCGGGAAAGGGAGAAGTCTGAAGGAAGAGATCTTTCCTTTCTCGCTCTTTACATTTGGTAAGGCGTTTAAAGTACGCAGGAACGGACTACCACTCCCAGGGGGCTTTGCGTGGCGCGCATGCGTACAGGGCCAGCTAGAGAGCGCGGCAAACCTTTGGGTTAGATTGACATCCCTTTAGTCTAACCAGAAGACAGGCTCTAAGGCAGCAAACCAATCCCGACCTCACAGACCCCACCCCTTTATTCTTAGCCCGAGGCTTCCTTGGGGGAGTGACGGGCTCCACTGCCTTTGAGGGCTCAGTTTCCTTTGATGGACATTAACACCGGTGAATCAGAACGCCGGGAAGTCGAGAGGGTGTTGAAAAGCGTGTCTTGGGGCCAATAGGTTAGCGGCAGGGCCTGGCGCTGTCCAATCACTTTTCCCGGTGTCGCCAATCACCCTGGACCCCGCCTCCCGAGCGTGACGTAGGTAGGGTGGGTAGCAACAGTTGCCCCGGTGAGGGAAACGGAGGCGCCATAGCCACGGTAGTCGTGGCGACCAAGCAACCCAGCAACGCGAGTCAACAACAACAACCGCCCCGCCGACCCCCACCCCCACCCCCCCGGCCCGGCCCGGGGACCCCGGCACGTTCTGTCCCCCTCCCAACATCGCCTCCGAGACCTCTGGAAAGCCCTTCCGCAGAAAGAAGTGGGAAGAAGCCGAGGTAACCCGGGCGGCCCCAGGGTGGCAGGCCCGGCCAGGGAGGGCGGCGGGGCCCGGGTGGCGGGTGTCGCTGTGGTCAGAGTCTTGGGGGAAGGGGCGGGCGGTCAAAATGGCGGCGGCGACCGTCGGGGCCGTGGGGGAGGGGGCTGGGGCCCGGCTGGGGCGACACCACCCGCCCCCGGGCCCCGCGGCCCGGCCCCCGGGAGGGGCGGGCGTTCGGAAGCCGGCGGCGAGTGGAGGTCGGCCGGCCAGGGCGGGGGGCTTTTATATGTCGGGAGGTACAAGGGGGCGGGACTTGGAGGGTTGGGCCAATGGGAGTGAGGGAGGGGCGAGGCGGGATCTAGGTGGATGGGCGGGGCCAGGCCGTAAGGTGTGGTTGGGGGCCGGCGGGTGCCCCTGGAATGGGGTGGGGCAGCTGCCGCCTAGGCCTTCCAGCTCCCTGAAGCACTGGAGGCCACCTGTGCCTCGTCACTTTAGAACCTGCCAGTACTCAGTGCCTGCCACACCTAGGCCTCAGTTTTCCATCCTGTAAAGTGGGTTCAATCATTGCTATCTCCCCTTTTTTTGCATTTCAGTCCTCCTAATTCCTTTCAGAAATTTCTCTAGGGCTCATCCTTGAATTCTTCACTCCTATCTACTGTTTCTGAAAGTGTTTTATAGATTAACTGTTGGTCTTGATGTCAACGTTGCTGTTCCCTCCTAAATCTACCTTCTCTTTGAGAGGAGGTGAGGGTGGACAGTTTTTGAAGCTGTGGGCTAGGAGTATTTCTTTAGTCTGGATGATTTGGTTTGCAGAGAGCGAAGGCCTTGGCTGAGCGACAAGATCTTGGGTGGTTGAGTTAGAGGAACTGAAACTTGATTGCTTCTCTGTGGGCCGCTCTAGGATCTCCTTCCTGTTGTAGGGCCATTCCTAGCTTTTCTGCCTATCCTGGGCTGCTTTTCTGGGCACCGGGAGTAAATGGCTTCTGAGGAAGTTTCTGAAGCGGCTTCTCTTGGTCAGACACATGTTTTTGTGTCAATCAAGTTGGTGTCAGCTGGATCACATGTCATTGAAGAGGTACCAGCCTCCAGAGCCACGTGGGGAGGGAGCAGGGACACTGAGGTCAGAGATAAGGGGAAGTGCTCTACTTTGTTAGGGGAGAATCTGAGTGACTGCTTTGGTGGGCAACAAGATCTGCCAGCTTGGGGAAGATATTTTTTAAATAGCCAGCCAAGCCAAGTCCACTGTGCTTATTCTGTTTTGCTTTGGAGCTTGGCATCGGCAGGGCTGAGGGCAGACTGCAGCCGTTTTCTTTTAAAATCAATCAGTATGGCAAAACCAACCAATATAATATTGTAAAATAATTAGCCTCCAATTAAAAAAATAAAATAAAATCAATCAATAAACTTCAAGGAGAAGAAATGTTCTGGGTTCTCCTAAAGCTTTCCCCCAAAAGTTTGAGATAAGGCTGGGAGAAGGGCTGTCACTTCTCCAGGGACTTTTCCCAGGTCGGGGGTGGTAGAACCTCTTGAAATTTAAGAAAGGGAGAGATTTAATTTTTCAGTAAAAATCTAGAAATAACCAGGTTGTCAGATCATCAGCACCTGTTAGAAAGGCGAATTCTGAGGCAGAAAGGGGTGTTACTGATGATCTAGTCTCATTGACTGCTTCTTCCACTCTCTGTAACCCCCCCTTCCCCACCCCACCCCCCATATTTTAGTCATTGGAAAGGCCCAAGCCCGGAGCAGTTATTAGACTCCAGAAGGGAATACTGGCTTTGGTTGCTTGTCTTTGAAACAGTCAACTGCTCTCTAGCCGTGTGCTCCTGGGCAAGTCACTTAACTTCTCTAGGTCTTAGTTTCCTCCCATCTAAACAAGGGGCAGTGGTCACCAGTCACAATTTTAATCTCATGTTAGGGTACTGTGGATCCCATAAAAGAATACATGTTGAGCATCAGATACATAGTAATTGCTCAGACTATGTTGCCTGCTACTGTTATTATGACGATTGTCACTTCCTGCTCAGCCCTTAGAATTATACCACTCACATTTATTTTTATCATTTCAAATCGGGTGACAGCCTAGTGGGTTTAAAGCTTGACTCACTTGCTGGTCTGTGTGGGCCAATGACAGGGATCCTGGGAAGCCGGGTCCTAGGACTCCAGTTTCTAGTGGGAAGGTGTCACTCTCCTAAGGCCCTTCTCCAGCCTTAGGAGAGGACCCAGAGAGAAAGTCTGTCCCTGGGCCCAGGCTCAGACTCAGCCTTCTGGGAAGCAGCTGGATAAGCTGGGGCAGTGGGTGTCATGGGAAAAGTGGGAACCTGGGAAAGGTGACCCTGGAGCTAAGCGGCTCACCCTCCCCTCCTGCCACACACTCCAGCATCTTGGGGCTGAAGACATGGGTTGGGTCAGACAGGACTCTTCCCCACTCCTCCACCTGCCAGGGTGATACAACCTCCAGAGAGCAACTGCTTAGTGCACCGTCTTCCTGGCCTAAGGGGCCTGTTCTGGATTCAGAGGCATCACCAGCCCCTGTAGCACAGCTGCAGGAGGCAGTAACTTTTCCGCAAGCCTCTCTCACCAGTCGGTAGATTTCAACCGGCTTTGACATTCACTCTCAGTGTGGACACTTACTTGGCAGTGAAAGTGGAGCGGAGTCCCAGCTGTGTGCTTGTCAGTGTTCTCGTAGCTGGAAATAGAGTGATGGGCACCCTCACCTTTCTGGTTGTGGAGGGAAGAAGAAAATAAACAGGATACAGAGCCAGGAAAAAAATGAAACAGGAGTATGTACTCCAGAGGGCTTGTAAAGGGGGTGCTTGAGACCTGACAAAGTGACCTATGAGCTGAAACGTGAGTGATAAGGAGCCAGCAGGCAGAGGTGAGGAGAGCATGCCAGTAGATGGAAGAGCTGGGGCAAAAGTCCTGAGGCAGGGGGAGGCCTGGAGCGTTTGGGAAGGAGAGAGATTGTGGCTAGAACATTCAGAGGGAGAAAGGGGCCTGGAAGGGGCCAGATCCCATGAGGCCCTGTAGGTCATGGGAGGGGCTCTGGTTTTTATTTATTCTCTGTTATGGAGAACATTGGAACCTTTTCAACAGAGGAGCAACACAATAGGGTTTGTGTTTCAAAGACTCTTATAAAGGCAAGAGTGAAGCCAGAAGCCAGTGATGGGTGGGTCCAGGCAAGAGATGATGGTAACCATCAATACTAGCATGCTATTGATCAAGATGGAGGGAAAAGCCCAGCCTTAGGATCTGTTTTGGAGGAATTATTGATAACTGGTGGGACTTCTCTGCTGGTCCAGTGACTGAGACTCTGTGCTCACAATGCAGGGGGCCCAGATTTGGTCCCTGCTCAGGGAACTAGATCCCACATGCTGCCAATCCTGTGTGCTGCAACTGAGACCCGCACAGCCAAATAAATAAATAAATGTTAAAAAGAAATTAACTGACTAGGGAATTCCTAGCCAGTTCCTGGCAGTCTAGTGGTTAGGACTCTGTGCTTTCACTGCTGGGGCCCAGGGTCACCCCCTGGCTGGGGAACTAAGATCCTGCAAGCCATGTGGTATGGCAAACAAACAAATAAAAAGACCCCGCACCAAAAAAAAACCCCAACTGGATATAGAGGATGAGGGAAACTCACACTGTTACATTTAATTTCCCCATTCCCACAAAAGTTCATTTTTGAAGCCAGTCTACAGGTGAGGAAAGTGAGGTTTTCTTTTTATTTCCTTGGGAGGGCCTTGTTCAAGATGTAAACCATTTGGTTAAAGATCTGGCCTCTAGAACAGCTAAACCTTCACCTGTTTTTTTTACAGCCTGTGATCTGAGAATGTTTTTACATTTTTAAAAAGGACATTTTGTGACATGAATAATATATCGTGATATATGAAAATTATGTAAAATTCAAATCTCAGCGTCTAGAAATAAACTTTTGTTGGCACAAAGCCACACAACTGCTTGTTTACATATTGTCTACAGCTGCTTTCACACTCCAGTGGCAGAGCTGAGTCACTGGAATAGACTTGTCTGTCCTTGGAGTCAAAAATCTTGACTTCTGGCTGGCCCTGCACAGAAAAATGCCAGCTCCTGTCCTAAAGAATGGATTCAAACATTCTCCGAAAACAGGTGTTGGCTTTGAAGATAGGTGCAGCCATTGGTACATTTTTTGGCAGTTTCATTGCTAAGGAACAGATTTGCTGAGTCATGCTCAAATAGATGGGAAAGACACCTCATCCTGTATAGATATTTGTGACTTAGTCCTCTCCAGGGAACACCCTACCGAGCTCTGCTTAACCTAGCCTTCCACAATTTGGAAAAAAAAAAGGGGAGGTTCCCTGGTGAAATAATTATGGGAAATTTGGCATTCCATATCACTCTACAGGTGCTTGGTTTAGCTGTTTATCCACCTCCCCGGCCCCATTTTGAGCTCAGTCGTGTCAGTGCCGCCTCCCCCGTCCTTGAGTGGAAACACGGAGGCCTGCAGGGTTTGCATCTTGACGGGGAGAAACCACCAGCAAGGCCGGAGGTTTTAAAGCCCTGTTGTGGTGGGAGGGGCCACAAGGGGCCCCTCTCCTAAGGCTGGGAACGTCCAGGCCAGGGTTTCTCAGTGCCCCCCGTGCAACCTGCCCCAGAATTATCCAGGTGACCAGCTCAAACAGCAGACTCCAGGGTCATCCCAGACTGTCAGTGGGCCTAGGAACCTGCATTTAACTGACTCCCCAGGTGAGGCTGATGAACACCAGAGTCAGAATCTCCGCTTGGTACCTATTTCCAAGAGCTTGAGGATTGTGTCTCTCTCCTTTCCCCTCCAACCCCATGGATGCTTGTTGAGTGAATAATGATAATAGCAACTTCCACTTCTCAGTGCTTATTTGGTGCGCTGCTGATCACATTGGATCTTTGCAACAGCCTTATGAATCAGGTGTTATCATCCCCATGTGAAAGATGGGGAAACTGAGGCCCAGAGGAAAATCAGTTACATGTTCATGAATTAAGAGACAGGTCAGGGTTCAAGTGGAAGTGGGTCTAATACTGGTAGACAGGCGCTGATCAGCAGCAATGACTTTGATCTGGACCAGGGTTTGGACCCAGTATTCCGAGGAGGTCTGAGGAGGTGGGCCTCTCTAATGCTGGCAGGGAAGAGTTTGGGGAGGGCAGGTGCTGGTGGAAGGTGTTTTCCCTGTGTGTTTGGCAGGCAGTAGCCTCTCCCGCTCCAGGTGAGCAAGTGCTCCCTGCTGCCTGAGTCCCTGGCAGGCCACCCATCCTGCCCAGTGGGCAAGCCCAGAACCACCCCCTCAGAGCTGGAACAGGGCCCTTGTCGCCGTCCCTCTCTCTGTAATGACCAAGCTTGGCAGGGAGGGTGGCCTCAGGGCTCTGCCAGCTCTGTTCACACCAGCCATTGGAGCCTGGCATACCCCAAGCCCAGCAAGCCCACCCAAGTGCAGACAGCAACCTCGTTTCCTTTGTACTCAGCAGCCCAAAGCAGGGAGGCAAGGCCTGGAGGCTTGTAGTCTTGCCTAGAGCCCTGTTCAAGGGCCCTGGGCAATGAGGAAACCAGAGCCATTTCTTAAGTGCTTAGGTTGCACCAGGAGCTTGGCCAAATATTGCCTGTACCATCAGACGGAACTCTGCAGCAGCCCTGCACTGTAGGCCTGCTACCCTCCCATTGCACAGATGGGGCAGTGGAGGCCCAGGGAGGGGATACCCTCCCCGCAAGTCACACAGCTGGGAGGTAGTCAACTTCAAGTCGTGCACAGGCCCATCCAGAGTTTGTGACTCACCTGCCTTGCCCCCTGCTGACCTGGATTCTTCTTGGGTTTGGCATCCAAGGGCAGAGTCCAGATCCCCAGAGAGCGAGGTACAGGAGGATGTGAAGAACACAGGCACCATGGTGCTGCCTGACCTGCAGTCTCCCTCGGGCTGCCCTGGTGGGCTCTGCGCCCCTGAGTTCTGCTGCTCCAACCAGGGCCTTGGATAGGTGGCATTACCTCTGTGGGTGGGCCTTAGGTGTCTCCAACTGAAAAACAGGAAAGATGCCATCTACTGATTGTGAGCCCTGGGCCTGGCTCCCTGAGTAGGGCTGTGGGCCAACAGCACATATCTGGGGGTCAAAGAGACCTGGCTTCAAATCCCTTCCCTCACTGGTTGCCGCTGCAGGCCTGTGCGCAGTCCACTCCTGAGCCTTGTTTTGTTCATATGTGAAATGGGCACAGTGGCTCCTCCCTTGCCAGCCTGCTGTGAGGAGGTAATCACAGGGATTACCTGGGGTTTCTGATCACCAAGTAGCAGTTGTTTTTCTCTTCCCCTTGAAAAATCTCACTTTTAGTCACCCTGCAGCTGGCTGGCCATGGCACACAGGTGCTCCAAGATTAATATAGAGGAGTCTCTGGCTCAGCCCTGCAGTGCCATGCTGCTGAAGGCCACAGGTCACTGCGACCCCGCGGGCAAAGCTCTTACACTGAGATACGTCTAGGGCCACCAGGGACCACGTAACTGTGAGGGGTGGAGCTTCTCAACCACTCGTGCATTTGTTCCACTGTCCCTAGAAACTCCTTAGTGAAGGAGCCAGGAAACCGGAGGCCCACTCCCTGCTGAGGCGGGGCTTAGCGAGGGGCGGGGGTTACCCAGAGGGGCGGGGCTTAGCCAGAACGATTTGTCTCACCCACAGTACTTGCCTCACACCCAGCGCCTGAAGAGAGGCACCACAGACGCTTAGCAGCCAGAAAAGCTGCCTCTGCATGATCAGGTGGGCTCCATTCTGAAGTCAGCGGGGCCTACCAGGCCTGCACTGTGGCCAGGGCCTGCTCCCAGTCCAGTCGCCTAGAAGGCCACTGTTTAGGGAGGAGCTCACATCTGGCGTCGCCACCTACATTTCTGTGGCGGCAAGCAGCTCAGGGGTCTTTTTGGACTCAAAACACCTTCCCCGTGTGTGGCATTCCGCCCCCCGCCCCTGCCTCGGGGAATGACACTCAGCCAAGAATCCAAGCCCAGATGGCAGGCATGGAGGGGACTGGAAGAGGCTGGCTGGGAGACAGCTTTCCCCATGACCTTCCTTTCCAGCAGTTAGCTCACTAGTCCATTGCTCAGAGTGCCCAGGGTTCAGACTCAGTCCCACCTCTTCCCTGCTTTGTGGCCTGGGGCAAGCTCCTTAACCTTTCTGAGCCTCAGCTCCTCATCTGGCAGAAGCAACCCAAGCACAGATGCGATTGTTGCAGAGTTTAAATTAAGTAATGTAGAGACTAGATTCTGTGTGCTTCCACTGCCTGGCCGGGAAACTAAGATCCCACATGTCATCCAGCACAGCCCAAAAATTTAAAAATTAAAGTTAATTGTGAAGAAAGTACGCAGGACAGTAACTGCAGGTACCCTCAGGAGAACTGTATATTTGTTTCTGGCCCAAAGTCGGAGGTCTCCCAGCCCAGGGGTCCCCCAGGCACCAGAGCCTGCTAAGGAAGAAGGCAGGAATCCTGGGTCGGGGTGAGTGGAAGAGGCAGACCAGCCCTGGTCCATCCTCGATTGCTGTGCAGCAACGGGTTGGTTAGATCCTGCCACCAGCCTCGGGATGTAATTAAGTTGCTGATGAACCCAAACGTGTCTCTGGGGAGCCAGGAGCTGTCCCTGGTTTCCTCTGCCTGTAGATTAATTCTTGTTTTTCCTTCTTTTTCTCCCTCCTCTTCTCTCTCCCCCCTCCCTCCTTCTTCCCAAGCAAGCAAAAAAAAAAAGCCTTATTTATTATCATTTTCCCCACTGTTGGCATGGCAACACAGGCGTACGTTACTGAGTTACAGGCGGCCCCGCAACCATCCCAGCCACCACAGGCTCCGCCACAAGCCCAGCCGCCACCGCCGCCCTCCGCGGCAGCCCAGCCCCCCCAGCCCCCCGCCACCGCCGCCACCCCCCAGCCCCAGTATGTCACCGAGCTGCAGAATCCGCAGCCCCAGGCACAGCCACCGGGCAGCCAGAAGCCGTATGTGACAGAGCTCCCGGCTGCCCCCACGCCCTCGCAGCCGGCCGGCGCACCCACCCCGTCCCCGGCGTCCCAGCAGTACATCGTGGTCACCGTCTCCGGTAAGTGGACGCGTGCTCGGCGCCAGGGCACCCTGTGAACAGCTCCAGCAGGAGTTTGGGGGAGCCGAGCCTTCTGGATGTGGGGGCATCCTGAAGCCCTCCTGTCACCACTTTTTGTGCTGGTCACCTGGAGGGCAGCTTTTCAACTGTCTCAGGTTCACAGGTGGGATTTGCGGGACATCTCTGGGGAAGGCTTCCCTGGTGGCTCAAGACAGTAAACGATCTACCTGCAGTGTGGGAGACCCGGGTTTGACCCCTGGGTCGGAAGACATGGAGGAGGCCATGGCAACCCACTCCAGTACTCTTGCCTGGAGAACCCCATGGACAGAGGAGCCTGGTGGGCTACAGCCCACAGGGTTGCAAAGAGTCAGACACGACTGAGCAGCTCACACTTTGACTTTTTCACTTTCTGGGGCAGAAGTAGTCAGACCAAGCAGGGAGGACTCTGTGCCCCACAACCCTCCCCACCAGGCAGCCCTCTGAGCTGGCTCTGTCTCTGTCCTCAAGTGAGACGTCACTCGATGAAAGGCTGGGGCAGTGGAGTGAGTTTGCAAACGCCTGCCGGAACTGGAGGGGGAGCATTCAGCCATCATCGATAAAGGGACCGTAACAACTTCGAGTGACTTCCCTGGTGGTCCAGTGGTTAAGAAGCCACCTTCCAACGCAGGGGACCCGGGTTCGAGCTCTGGTCAGGGAACTAAGATCCCACAGGTGGCAGGGAAGCTAAGCTCGAGTGCTCTGGAGCCTGCACAGCCGGTACAACCAAGACCCAACACAGTCAAAATTTTTAAAAACAAAAATAATGGTTTTGAGCTCAGGGGCTGCCTGTGAGGTGCTCCCAGCTACAATTCAGGGAGGTCCACTGGGAGGTCTGGAGGGCTTGCTCCCCCTCCCTTCCGTTTCATTTTTGACAAGACTTGGGCCGAGCAGGGCTCTTGGGTGAGTTTGTGAGTGTGTGATGTGGCTACGGGATCCTGTTTGTCACTGCAGCTGCCCCCCTGAGGCTGTGGAGCAAATGACCAGGAAACTTGGGCCGTGGCACCCATGGTTCCTGCCTCAGAGCATCTTCCTTATGCCCACTCCTCTAGAATGGGTACGGGCTGAGCGCAGGGAAGTGGAAGCAGAGTCAGGACAGGTGGTCACTCCCCTGAGGGAGAAGGTGGAGCTCAGACAAACTTCCCTGGCAGTCCAGTGGTTAGGACTCTGTGCTTCTACTACAGGGAACACAGCTTCCATCCTTAGTTGAGGAACTAAGATCCTAACATCCCACATGCTGCATGGTGCAGCCATAAAAAAAACCAGGTGGCGCTCAGGACAGGACTGGGCGTCTTTAGTGGTTTCTGATGTTCCCTGTGTAGAGGGGAGGCTGGCTCCGGTCTTTCCATAGTGGAAAAGGAAGTGGTGGGGATCCTAAGGGCATCCTGGGAGGCTGTGGAAGGTGCGGGTCAATTAATTTGACCCTAGGACAGTGAAGAGTCAAAATTGGTGGCAATTGACATGGCACTGTGGGACCATGATGGAAGCAGCTGGGTCCCGGCAGTGTCCTAGAGGCTCCCAGCAGTGTCCTAGAGGCTCCCGGCAGTGTCCTAGAGGCTCCTGGCAGTGTCAGGGTCCCCAGGGAGGGCGGGGGGCACGCAAGGGCTCAGGACAGTGACTCTTTGCCACACAGCCTGGTGTGGAGGAGGGCTGGCATATGAGTGTCAGCTGAGTACAGAGTGAGGCCAGGCCCAGGATGTGGCCAGGGTCACTGGGTGACATCTCCAGGGGGTTCTCAGCGCTGCATAGTATCCTCACCAGCATCCTCCCCACTCTGAAAAACCCAGGACCCCAGCTCCCCCCTCACCTCCATCACCTCCCTCTCATTCCATGTTCTTAACCCCTCACCCTGCCCCCAACCTCACTGCAGACACGGCATCATCATGTGACAAGAAGGACCCATCTCCCACCCACCCAGCCTCCCAGCACCCAGGGTCCATCTGCACCCACCAGCTCCGCTTTCCTGCTGCTGGAAGGCTGAAGTGGCTCCATGGCAGTTCCAGGCTGCCCCCTCCAGGGCTTCTGCTGTCCCAGTGTCATCACTTAATCCCTCTCTGGTTGATCTTTTCTACCTGCTTGTAAAAATATAGCAGCTCGCATTTTAACCAGGGCCCCGAGGCCCTGCGCCCCCTACCGCTGTTGTCCCATTTTCTTCCCTTAGTTGTTGTTTCGTTACTAACTCACGTCTGACTCTTTACGACCACATGGACTGCAGCCCACCAGGCTCCTCTGTCCATGGCACTCTCCAGGGAAGAATACGGAAATGGGTTGCTATTTCCTTCTCCAGGGGATCTTCCCAACCCAGGGATCGAACTTGTGTCTTCTGCATCTCCTGCATTGGCAGGCGGATTCTTTACCACTGAGCTCCCTGGGAAGCCCTCCCTTTAAGTCAGAATTCCTCAAAGGGTTCATCCTCCCTTTCTTAGTCTCTGCCCCTTCACTCGGAGCTCTGTCTCCTCAACCCCAGGGTCCCCGGCAGGATCCCCCATGGCCCGCATCTTGTTGATCCACTGGTCAGCCTCTGTTCTCCTCTTCCTTGGCCTCTGGGCAGCACGTGACAGTTTCTCCCCCTCCCCCCTCGCCCCCCAGAGATGCCGTCCTGCTCTGGTCTCTGCCCACCTCCCTGCCTCCCCATCTCGGTTCCCCCTTGCTCCTTCCTCCTCATGTCCCTGGCCTTGTGCACCACGACCTCATCAGCTGAGGGCTCCTCTCTGCTCCAGGGCCTTGTCCTGTCCCTCAGCCTCTGATGCCACCTCTGTACGACAGTGCCCACATTGAGCTCAGCACCCAGGGACTCGGCCCTGAGTCCTCGCCACCTGTGACCCATCCATGCGGTTCCACAGACCTCTCAAGCCAGCATGGCCTGATGGCAGTCTGGAATTTCTCTCCTTCTTCAAATCTGGCCTCCTTTGAGACTTCCTTGTCCTAGTAAATATCACCCCCTCTCCACCCCCACCCCAGGCCTGGATCAGCCTTGACTCCTGTCTTCCCCATACTTTTTTTTTTTTCCTGGCCGCATGGCGTGGCAGGCAGGATCCTAGTTCCCCAACCAGGGATCGAAACCATGCCGCCCCTGAAGTGGGAGTGCAGAGTCTTAACCACTGGACCACCAGGGAAGTCCCCTGTCTTACCCATCCTTGAGCAAGCAAGCTGTCTTGGCTCCACGTCCTAAATCCAACCAGAACCCACCACCTCTCCCACCTCCCTGGCCCCTACGCTGGTATAGCCTCTGTTCAGACCCTTCACAGTCCTCCCCAACAGCAACCAGAGGGAGTCTTTTGATAACTGTTGATTCAATTCCATCATGTCCCAGCTCAACCTGGATTATTCCAAATCAGGTGGCCCTGGGGGCACTCTCTGAGAAAGTCTGGCCTGGCCTTTCTTGCCCCTAGGAGATCTGGATCCCTGTGATAGGGACCAGCTCCACACTCCCTGCACCGCGGCTGACAAATGTCCAACCTCCCGACTCTGGCCACCCAGCCCCATCTGGTATCAACCTTCCCCCCCACATTCCTGCTTCAGTCCCACTGGCCTTCCTGTGGCTCCGCAAACCTTCCAGGCTCAATTAGTCTCTGGGCCTTGGCACTCTCGTTGCCCTCTGCCTGGAGCTCTCCTATCCCAGACCCTCTGGTGGCTCATCCCTCATGAATGCTGACCTGACCCAGCTTAGCACTCCCATCCCATCTAGGGGCCTCTGGGCAGCCGAGAGCAGGCAGGAGGGCTTGCCTGTTGCTGCTAGAGGAGTTTTCATAGCCTCCATGGCATCTTATTGGTCCTGGACCTCCTGAGTGCTGGCTTTTGCTGCTTGCCGTGTCTGGGGTCCCCAGAACAAGGGTCTGGAATGGACACACGGCTGCAGACCCCAGCATCCCCCAAGTCCCACCCCGTCTCCTCTTCCCTTGTCTTCTCCAGCTCCTCCCAGCAGCCCCTCCTCCACCCTCAAGGAGGCCCGGGTACCTACTGGTCAAAGACTTCGTAACCCCCTCTCCTGGCCCCCATCGTGCTGTGGGGCACTCAGTGTGGATGGGTTGCGGTGCTGATGTGACCGGTTGTGGGTTATGAATCTCAGCCTCCCTTCTTTGGTCAGGCAGTGGCTTCATTATCTTCCACGGTGGTCCTGGGGAACTGCCTGTCCCTTCTGCTCCTGGTTCTGCCAGCAGCAGGCCTGTCCCCAGAATGGTTACCGGGCACTGCTTCCTTGATTTGTTCTAAGAGGACTCCAGTGGCTTCATTGACCCCTCCCCCACCCCGGCAGTGATTTCTGAATCACTTTGTAACCCTTAGTGTCCCTTTTATCTAAGGGTGGCCTCTGGGCCACGTGAGCCGGTCCTGGGGGTGGAGGTGGGGGTGTAACTAACACCAGCACAGGCTGCAGCAAGGTGCCTGGGGCTCCTCCCGAGCCAGAAGCAATGTGAGCTGAGCAGGGACCCAGGGAGTTGTGGGCAGGAGGCAGGGAGGGGCCCGGGAGCCAGACCTGGAGCCCAGACTGGAAGCCAGCCAGAAGTGCTGCCGTGGAAGCAGCTCCTTTTGCCCAGTCCTCACGAGCTCTGCCCTGAGGTGACTTTGGGAGGTGATGGGAAGGAAGCTCAAATTTCCAGGTTAGGAACAATCCTCTAGATCCATAAGTCCCCATCCTCAGAGGCCACCAGGCTATCACCCGAAACCCAAATGGAAAGAAGACCTTGTGAGTCCCGCCGGCCATCCCTAGAAAGATGAGACCAAGCTGGTGGAAGGGGGTGGGGCTGGACTGAAGAAGGGATCATGTCCAGCCTCTCTTCCCTGCTTCTGTCTCACTTGGAGCCCCTGGAAGTCCAAGACTTGTGTCAAGAAGAGGGACCCGGAAGGTGTTTATCGGTTTCCCCAGGCATAGATGGGGAAACTGAGGTTGGGACAGACAAGGGACCCAGGACCCTGGGGGCAGCAGGAATCCACAGGCTCCCCTCCCAGTGAGCCTTTGATTGAAATCATTGGCAGGATGGGAGCGAAGGAAGGAGGAAGAGGAACAGATGGCCCCATCTGTGGTCCATGGTGACCTGGGTCCCGTTTTAGAGTCCGGCCTCTCAGGCTTCCCTCTGTCTTCCCCCCAAGTAGCTCATAGTGGCCTGTGAGGCCAGAGTAGGTCTCAGTGAGGAAGTAAGTGCAGGGGCCAGGGAGGAAGAAATGCTCATCAGATCGAGGGACAGGAAATCAGCTGCTGCTTCCTGGCTAGAGATTTGAGGCGGCAGGGCCCTCTCTGGCCTGTGCGCATGTGTGAAGTGGAGCTTGCAGACAGATGCTGATGCTCGCGGACTCAGGGTCCCCTACGCGCACACACACACAGGCAGAGCCAGGGCGAGACACTGTGGCAGGGGTCCCACCTTGGCCACAGGAAGCCCGTCGTCTAAAGAGTAGACTAGAATCTCACCTGCTCAACCTCGTGGTGCAACCTGGCCATGATGGAGGTTCCAGCCTTGAGGGCCACCCCTGAGGGGAGATGGGCAAGACTGCCTCCCGGAGCTTCCTTGTCCCAGGTGATGCTGGATCCCAGCAAGTCCCCAGGCCTCCAGCTGCTCCGGGGTCCCACTCAAGGACCAACCTTGCCCTTTTCATCAGAGTACCAGGGTGTTGGAGCGGACAGGAGAAGCCCCCAGCTCGCTACCCACCCTGTCCAGGCTGAACCTGCCATGGGCCTCCTGGGTCAGCCACTGTCCCTTGGGCTGGGCCATGGACATCCAGGTGTGCCGAGGCCCCCATGGGACTGGCGTGCTTTCTCGGGTTTGTCCCAGCGCGCTGGCTCAGTGAGGACCTCCTCTTTGACGATGACAGGGAAGCCTGAGTGGTTGCGAAGGATGATTCCAGCAAAACAGAGGAATCAGTGTCTCCTAGAATGAGCTGCAGAGTTGTCCCAGGGCCTGCCCCACATCTGGCCCACATCTAGCATACACAGTCACATGCTCTGCTTCAGACTTGGCCCCTGAGGTCTTTGCTTCTGCCTGCTTGCGATCACCTTTCTGTTCTAGCCAGTCCCTTCTCCATGTCTCCCTGCAACAGCCGAGGCTTAGCTCCCCACTTTAGAGGCTGAGACCCAAAAGGACGCTCCGAGCCTTTTGTGTCCCACATAGCCTGAGTCTGCATCCCCCTGCCTTTGGGGCCTCAGCCTAGGCCTGCCCTGTGGCTCTGGTCCCAGCCCCACCACACCTCTGAAACTTCTGGGAGTAACCAGGCGACAAAGCGGGTGGGGTGGCTGGTGTCCCAACTGGGATGAGGGTCTCCCAACCAGGGCCTCTGGGGACACTCGCCCTATGCCCCGCCCCCCCACTCCCCCGCTAATCACTTAGCAAGACGTGCATGAAACCCGACCTGTGCCTCCCTGATGGGATCTCTGGGTACCAGCCTCCCTTTTGACCTCAGAGCGTAGCCCCAGCCCCTCACAGGCCCCACTCTGGCTGGGAGGGAAGTATGTTTATCCCAAGAGGACTGCCAGGAGCGCTGGGGGGATTAGCTCCCCAAGGTTGCAGGTATAAAACCCGCCCGCGCACCCTGCTGTTTCTGGAGAGGTGGGCAAGGATCACAGAGTGCCGGAGGGCAGGCTCCTGGGGACGGACGGGCAGGGGCTGGGGGCGGGAGGAGGGGGCGCCATGTTCTATGACTGCCTCTTCTCGGCTGCCTGTCAGCGTGAGTACCGGCCTGCCCAGCTCTGAGCCCTCTGCCGCGCCCCCCACCCCCCGACCCCCGGCAAGGACAGGGAGGCTCTGACAAGGGAGAAGCGGGTATTGGACAGCAGGCTGGTGAAACTTTCTGGGGTCACTCCTCTGACCAGCTTCTGTTCCTGGGAAGCCAGGGGTCACCTCAAGGCAGGTGGTCCTGATGCTTTCCAGGGCTGTGGGACCCCTGGGAGGTGGGGTTGATGGGGTTGGTCTTGGTCCCCAGTCCTGCCTGCTGGTCTAAGGAGTTCATCTCCCCAAGCCTCCACTGCATCTTGGCTTGTCAGTCAACCCTTCTGGGCAGGACAATGAAGAGTGTGGGGGGTGGCTGATAATGGGTATTTAGGATTATAGGTCCCTGTGGCCCCAAGCCCGCTCCAGTGGGCAGTCTTGGGGCTGGCCAGAGGCCAGGCAGAACTCCTGGAGAGGCCTAGACTCATCTGGAGCTGGCTTCAGGCAGCAGCATCCATCTCAACGGCCTCAGGCCCAGGGTGGGGGTGGAGGCAGCAGGCAGAGCTGACCTGGTGACCTTTCCCTACAGAGGGTGCCATGCGGGCCAGCGAGACTGTGTCAGAGGCCAGCCCGGGCTCCACGGCTAGCCAGACCGGAGTCCCCACTCAGGTGGTCCAGCAGGTGCAGGGCACCCAGCAGGTAGGACACGCCCCTCCCCCGGGTGGACAGAGGGCACCACGCAGGCAGTGAGGCTGTGGCTGCAGTGACCTTGCTCCCCCCCACAGTCCTGCCGCTGGGACCATCTGCTTCCCTGTTCTTATCAAGATGCTCACTGCTAAAAAACAAAGATCACTACTCCTCCACCCCGCCTTTCCCCCACCCCGGTCGGGCCTCCCTGGGGAAACCAGTCCAGTTCAGGTCCTTCCTCCTTTCCCCACAGCGGCTACTGGTCCAGACAAGTGTGCAGGCCAAGCCGGGCCACGTGTCACCCCTCCAGCTCACCAACATCCCGGTGCCCCAGCAGGTAAGTGCCCCACCTCTGGCCCCTATCCCCCGCTCTCAGAGCCTCCCCAGGGTGTAGAACCAACCCCAGCAGCCTGCTCGGATCTGTCTGCACCAGCCCTGAGGATGTGGGGCTGACCCTGGGGTGGCCGGTGAGGCCGTGTCAGTCAGGGCCCATCGGGCAAGAAGGAGCTACAGGAGTCATCTTAACAGAGGGATTGACAGTGAGGAACACGGCTGGTGGGTCCAACCCTGATGTTCCAGAGCAGAGAACCCAAAGCCAGTTAGGAACCAAGAGCCCAGCACTGGGAGCAAGTGCACGGTGATCTGGGGGCTGCAGGGCTGCACAGCGGCTGCTGGGTCCTGCACGGACTGTGACAAAGTCCTGCCCAGTTTCCAGGGTGGGAGCACATTTTGAGGCCCATGGAGCCAGGCTCCCTGGGAAAAAATCTTCAGCTCTGCTGAGTATGGGCTCCAGGACCTTGGACAAGTGCTTCTGCTGTCCTAAGCCTCGCTGTCACCCTCTGTGAAATGTGGGAGCCATCACGCATCAGGACTGTCTGGGCGATTCCGGGAGCCAGCAAGCACGCAGTGCTAAGATAGTACCTGGCTCAGCACATTGTTGTTGAGTCGTGTCCCACTCTTCTGCGACCCCGTGGACAGTAGCCCACTGGGCTCCTCTGTCCATGGGATTTCCCAGGCAAGAATAGTATAGTGAGTTGCCATTTCCTTCTCCAGGGGATCTTCCTGACCCAGGGATTGAATGAACCCATATCTCCTGCATTGGCAGGTGGGTTCTTTACCACTGAGCCACCAGGGAAGCCCCTGGCACAGCACAGGTGCACGTTAAAAACACATAGGCCAGGGGATTTCCTTGGTGGTCCAATGGTTAAGACTCTGCACTTCTAATGCAGGGAACTTGATCCCTGGTCCGGGAACTCGATCCCTGGTCCGGGAACTGAGATCCCACATGCCTCGAGGAGGGCAAAAAAACAAAAACTACACGCACACAGGTCATTGTCAGTGAACTATGGCCCTTCTCTCTTTTCGCTCCAGGCTCTCCCCACGCAGCGTCTGGTAGTGCAGAGCACAGCCCCAGGTGGCAAGGGCGGCCAGGTCTCCCTGACGGTGCACGGCACACAGCAAGTGCACTCACCCCCCGAGGTAGGTGGTGGCCCCTTGGCCATCCTCCCCGCCCCTCTCCCCAAAGCAGTGAGGACTCCCTCCTCTGAAGTCCTGGTTGAGCCTGGATGAGGGGGGCTCGGCCGCTGGACTCTTTGCTCTGCTGGCTCTGAGCTGAGTTTGGCTCCAGGAGGAGGCACCTTCTCTCCTGGGCCAGAATGGATCTCAAAGTTCCAGCTCTGAGCAGTGTATCCCAGGAAGCAAAGGTGTCCCTCTTCCAACCATAGCATGAATACTGAGGACCCCTAATTCCCATGAGGGTGTAGAGGCAAGCAAGCTGTGGGTGGCTGGGAGGATGGGTGTCAGCAGTTGGACTTTGAAGTCCCAGGCGCAGCCATTCAGTCCTGGGGGACTCTGGGCAGGCCCTCAGAGCCTTCTGAGCCCAGAGTTTTCTAGGCATGAAACAAGTAATGATACCCACTCCTCATCTACTTCCCATGACACAGAGCTGATGGGGGCTCTGCAGCCAGCCCACCCAGGGTCAGCACTTGATGCCACCATCACAGCTGTGTGGCCCTGTACACGTCCCTTCCCATCTGTGCCTTCACAACTCATCTGGAAAGTGGGGACCCCCTGACCTAGCCTTTCTCACCTCAGGGCTGCAGTCCAGCTGCTGATGGAGGCAGCTGGGGGCCGCTGAGCGGAGGCCAAAGTCCCCACCCTCCTTGCTGGGGAAGACAGGCCTCCCCAGCATCTCTGGGCTGAACTCTGAGCCTTGCACTGGGATCCCTGGGGCTGTGGGAGGGACCAGGTGTCTGGATGCCCGGGACAGTTATCAACTTAGGTGGCTGGGAGACGTCCCCCCCGGCCGTTGTCCTCTCCGAACAGCTCTCGGGGCACAGTTTTGTCAGGGCCCAACTGCCCCACACACTCTCTGCGCCTCCTTCCCTTGCAGCGGTCACCGGTGCAGGCCAACAGCTCCTCCAGCAAGACGGCCGGGGCCCCCACGGGCACGGTGCCACAGCAGCTGCAAGTCCATGCCGTCCAGCAGAGTGTCCCCGTCACCCAAGAGGTGCCAGGACAAGGCGGGCAGTGGCAGGGGCAAGGGGTGCCAGCCTGGTGGCCTCTGCATCCTCCTACGGCTGTTTGTCGGGGTGGTGGTTGGGAAGCCAGTGGAGGTCCAGCCCCAGCCGGCCCCACCAGGGCATGCGGCAAGCAGCTCTGCTTCTCTCCAGACTCTACTTTCTCATCTAAATACTGGCTTCTGCCCTGTGGGCCAGGGAGCTAGGTGGTTGGGGCTGCTGTGGAAAGCACCTCAGACTGAATAAGCACTGGAAACAGCTTCGAGAAACAACCTTGGCATCTCCAGGCCCATTTTCCTGGAGGCAATCCCAAGGCCAAGTCCTGGCTCGCCCCCAAGGGGCTCAGGGAGAGGCCTCAACCTGTTAAGTCCATGCCCCGTCTTCCAGAGGAGGCCTCACTCTGAGCTACAGCCACTGTGGCCAGAGCAGGTTATAAGGCAAGGGTTGTCTGTCATCTGGTCATTACCAGTCGGGTGGGGGGAGGTGGTTCCCAGCCCCTCAAAAAACCATATCCTCTCCTTGGAGGAAAGCAGAAACTCCACCCTGAAGGACTCAACAGATATTCTCCAGCCGGGCACCCCAGCCCCTTGGAATCTAGCCCTGGGTTCACCACTCAGCTGCTCCCCGCCTCCCAGCCTCTGTCCCTCACTCTGTCCTGAGGGTAATGCCGGCGTCCCCGCCATAGCGTGGAAGTGAGGACCTGCTGGATGCTGAGGTGCGGGATGACCATGTAGGCAGTGGGGGTGGAGAGCAGGGACTCCCACCTCAGTCAGCTCCAAGTTCAGCTCTCAGTCCTACTTCCTGTCAGCCTCACCTGGTAGAGCCTGGGTTCACCATGGCGCCCAGAGTCAACCTGGTAAGGAACCTGGATGCCACATGGTGCAGGGCCAGCAGTGAAAAGCTGGAGAAAGGCTAATGCCAGTGCTGGGGATGGGGGTGGCACTTGAGGGCAGGCGGGCAGCCATCCTGGCCATGGCTGTCGGAGCCTGACTTGCCTTTCCCTCCCTGCAGAGGTCGGTGGTTCAGGCCACTCCACAGGTCCCCAAAGCTGGCCCCGTGCAGCAGCTCACCGTGCAAGGTCTCCAGCCGGTCCACGTGGCTCAAGAGGTGTGTGTCTCCCCACGTGCCTCTGGGCAAACTGGGGCTCAGTCGTGGGGGTGGGGGTGGGGGTGAGGGCGGGTACGGTGCAGGCCCCTCAGGCTGCAGGGAGGGAATGGAGCCCCCCTGGGGGAGCTGGGTCGGGGGAGGCAGCTGGAACCTTGAGAAACCAGCCCCACCCTGGACTCCAATTCCAATCATGGGCCTTAAGCCTTCCTCTTTGCCAGCACCGGGCAGTTCAGGGACCAGGCTTGGCTGAGAGAGAGCTCTGGATTGTCCCTTCCCTGACACCGGGTGGGGGTCTCCTGGTCGGGTTGCTGCCTAGTGTCAGCAGCCCAGTGGGCGGTGGAGGCCTGGAGACCCGCCCGCTGCCGGCCCCGGTGACCCCTCAGTGTCTCTGTTTGTCCTCCAGAGCTCAGGCAGTCAGTTTCCCGCTAGGAAGGCAGAGCAGCGAGAGCCCTGGCCCACGCCGCCACCGGAGCCGCCGCCGCCCCGGCCGCCCACGCCTGGGCCCGGGCCGGGTGCGCTGGCCCCGGAACCGCCAGCTTGCCGCGGGGAGGCCCCGCAGCTAGGCAGCCCCGAGCCGCTGCCGCCCCATTACGAGCCGGGCGCCGAGCAGTGGGTGGAGCTGGTGGGCTTCCTGCCCCCGCACCTGCTCCTGCCGCAGCAGAAAGTGGTCCTCGAGCCACTGCCCGGGCTGCCGGCCCGAGCCAGCCCCGCCCAGAGGGTCAGGATCCAGAGAGTCCCCCAGGTGCTAGTGTTCGGCGCGGCCGCCACGGCCCTCAAAGTAGGTGGCGGACGCGCGGGCGGGGGTGTGAGGGGCGGGCGGGGCGGGATCCGCCGGCCCGGCCCGCGCCGGGCCCGCAGGCCGCTCAGACCCCGCCTCCACCCAAACAGCCTGCGGACCCGGCTCTGCTTCCCCCCACCCCACCCCCTCCAAGGCGGGCTCCAGGTCCCGGGCTCTTCTCTACAGCCTGGGATGGGGGTGGGTGGGGAACTCAGGCCCCGCGCCGCCCCGCTTTGTCGGTAGTTCCAGATCCTGGCCCACCAATGGGGCCCCACCCCTGGCCCCGGCTCCGCCCCTCGCATCCTGTGTACCTAGGCCCCGCCCCCACAGGCAGGGGTTCCTCTCTGATGTAGGCGCCTACCCTGCAGCCATGGCTAGTTCCCGGCTCCGGCTTAAACGTCAGGCTTGTACCAGAACTTGGCTCTGCCGCTGGGGTTCAGCTTTCATGCCCGCAGTAGGACCCCGTCTGGGGTCCCCTCCACTCACCTCACCTCAACCTACGTTTGCTGTCCCCAGTCCATGCAGAGAGGCCTGGCTTTTCCTGACACTGCTGTGCCTCATTCCCAGCTCGGGCCCTGTCCAGGATGTTCAGAGAGCCCCTAAGTGCAGCCTCCCAGCCTGAGACCTGGGAGTCCCCGTGAGCTTGGCCAGCTGCCAGACTTTGAGAAGCAGGGAGGAGGGAAGCCAGCCCACCCCTGAGCCTCTGCGTACCCTTCCTCCCATGCCAGGTGCAGCAGCTCCAGCAGGTGCCGGTCCCACATGTGTACTCCAGCCAAGTGCAGTACGTGGAGGGTGGTGATGCCAGCTACACGGCGAGTGCCATGTGAGTGGGACGGGGGTAGGGGGAGGGACAGGAGGAGGAGCATGGGTCTGCTCAGGACCCCTCCCCAGAACTTGAAGCCCCAGTCTCCAGCAGACCAGCTAGCCTTCAAGGTGAAAACAGGCGGTGGGTGCTCCCCAAGGGGAGATAACCGTGAACCAGAGGGGACCCTGGAATGTTGGGAAAGGCATTCCAGCATAGTGTCAGGCTTTGGAGTCAGGTGGGTCTGGTTCTTTGCAAAACACATGGACTTCCCTGGCAGTCCAGTGGTTGAGACTGCACTTCCAGTGCCAGGGGCGCAGGTTCGATCCCTGATCAGGGAACTAAGATCCAGCATGTCACAAGACATGGCCTGAAAAGAAATTGCAAAAAAGGAAAAGAAGTTTAATTTTACAAGATAAAATTTTTAATGAGTAGGGAACGTTAAACAGTGAAAAAGGTATCTCCTTTACTCCTGACCCCCAACCCTGCTCCAGAGGAGATGCTGCGCCCCATTTCTTTGTTTCCTCCCTGAGGTACTCTGAGAATAGAAATTACCTGCTTTGTGTGTTGAGAAATAGAGGCAGCGTGTTCTGTCCCCTGTTCCTTCCCCTGCCACATAGCTCGAAGCTCTTCATGTGGGTCCTGGTTACCCTCTTTAATCACCATGTGTAACTCCGCTGCTCAATCACAGCATGAATTTCATATGGCCAGTCACCCCCAGCTAGCTCGTAGACGACTTCCACTCTCTGGTACTGTGCACAGCTCAGCCTCAGTACCTGCCATATCAGGCATATGTCAGCTCCAGGCCTACCCTAAGCTCGACTCTGGCTTCTTGCTGGGGATCCTGCACACACCACCACCTTCTGTCTCCCCTTCTCCACAGTAATAATTCCAGGACACAGTAATAATTCCAGTTATTCTAGTTGTCTGGTTCAGCTTCCCAGGGGGCGCTAGTGCTAAAGAACCTGCCTGCCAAGGCAGGAGACGTGGGTTTGATCTCCGGGTTGGGAAGATCTGCTGGAGAAGGGCATGGCAATCCACTCCAGTATTCTTGCCTGGAGAATCCCATGGACACATGAGTTGTTTGAGTTTTGAGAAGTTTCATTGACTTTCTTTCCTTTTTCCTGATGTCTTTCTCATGTTCTAACCACTTGTCCCTGTGGGCATGACACTGGGGGTGGATTAGCTCATGGAATGACTAGATCCCTGGGTCCTGATGCTGTGGGTGTGGGGCCCCGGCCCCTGAGTCGTGGTCTGCAGCATCCAGTGACCTCATGGTTCTGTTGATTTATTTCCCGCACTGCCTGGCTCTCATCTGTGCAGGTGACCAGTGCTGGCGGGGGCCACAGAGGACATTCCAGAGAGGAGCCTAGCTCCCAAGGGCCCCCAGGGGCTCTTCTGCCTCTCCCTGGTCTGTCTTTGGCTTCTGATTCAATTCTTCCCTCCGTAACTATAGTGTGTGAGTGATCACACAGAGTCCGCTCTTACCATCAGATTCTTCTGCTGTATGACTTTCTTGAGGGCACCGTATCTTCTGTCTCTCTCTCACAGTGGGTCATTTCCACATTTCCAGCCCTTTGCTGCTCTGGATTCCTGCTCTGACTAAAGCCACACCGCCTGGGCTTCTACCCATGGCCCTGTTTAGCTTGTGTCCAGTAGCTGTCATTCAGTCGCTAAGTCGTGTCTGACTCTTTGCGAACCCATGAACTGCAGCACATCAGGCTTCCCTGTCCTTCAGTGTCTTCCGGAGTTTGCTCACACTCATGTCCGCGGAGTCAGTGATGCTATCTAACCATCTTAATCTCTGTTATCCCCTTCTCCTCCTGCTCTCAATCTTTCCCAGCATCAGGTTTTTTCAGTGAGTTGGCTCTTCGTATCAGGTGGTCGAGGTGGATATGCACATTGATTCATGTAGTCATTTGGCAAACAGTTGCCATGGCAATATTTTCTGGGAGCACAGTGTTGCAGGCAGGGTGCTGGGCTGGTTTTGGTTCCTGCCAAAGAGGGGGTGGTGGGGGCACTGGAGTCACTCGTGCCGCAGATGTGGACTATGTAGACGTGTGAGCCAGCACGCATTGAACAAGAGCTGCATCCTGGGGTCTGATGGCTGATGCTGTACAGCAGGAGTGAACACGCCCCCCCCTCCCCAGTTGCTCTCCTTGCTGCCCTGGGAGGCCCGTAGGACTCCCCTCCCTAGCATCCTTCAGCACCTCCTGAGCCAAGGACATTCCTGATGGGCCTCCCTCCCTTTCTGGACTTTAACATTTTAGCTTATGGTTTTTATAATTACTTTTATTTTATCTATTTACTTTTGGCTGCACTGGGTCTTCATTGCTGCGTGGACTTACTCTAGCTGTGCCAAGTGGCAGCTACTCTAGTTGCGATGCACAGGCTTCTCATTGCAGTGGCTTCTCTCATTGTGGAGCACAGGCTCTAGAGCTCCCAACCTCCAGTAGTTGCAGCTCCTGAGCTCTAGAGCACAGGCTCAGTAGTTGTGGTACATGGGCTTAGTTGCTCCACAGCGTGTGGCATCTTCCCAGACCAGGGATCAAACCCATGTCTCCTGTATTGGCAGGCAGATTCTTTACACACTGAGCCACCAGGGAAGCCCAGCTTATGTTTTCAAATGACTAACAACGTTGTGCTTGAGAGCCAAGTTACTTCAGTTGTGTCTGTCTCATTGCGACCCCATAGACTGTAGCTCACCTGGCTCCTCTGTCTGTGGGATTCTCCAGGCAAGAATACTGGAGTGGGTTGCCATTTCCTTCTACAGGGGATTGAGAGGGCTCAAAAATCAAACCTGTGTCCAACCATGTTTAATGAGGTGGCTGCCCCCTGTTCACACTCCCTGCACCCCGACGAATGGCAGATACAGATAATGAATTGCCGTGCGATCTCTGCCTTATTCCCAAAATATCATCCACACCCCTCCCTGCCTCTTTTGTTCACCTGATGGAACGTTCTGGACCTTGTTCTTTGGTGTGACCTCAAGACCTTCCTCCACCCCCACGTAGGATTTCATCAGCTTTTAACTTGACATCCCAGTAAAGACAGACACCTGCCCCCGCATCCATCCATGTTGTTATTGCTACTATTTGCAGCCTTGAGTTCATGTGACCGAATAGTTGGAGACCTCTCCAGGGTGTGCTGGGTCAAAGCGAAAGACACGTGCACCTTAATAGTCGTCGCTGATCAGCCGCTCATGGTGGCAGCCAATGGATTTAGAAGTAGAGCTCTCACTTTTCCCCACCCACTTCCTGCCTCATGTCCCTTGGCATGTGCCACCTCCCAAAATGCCCTCAATTTACCTTTGCACTTGGCTTCCCCTCTGGCTCCCTTGCTAGAACATTAACCTCCCCCAGACCCCAGCGGGGGGGCCTTTTCTCTCATGTCAGCTGTTGGGTCCAGCGTACCTAGAACAGTGCCCAAGCAGGCCTTCAATAGTTGTTGGTCTTTTTTTTTTTTTTTGGCTGCACCACTAGGCTTGAGCAATTTTAGTTCCCCGACCAGGGTCCCCCAACAGTGGGAGCGAGGAGTCCTGACCCCTGGACTGCCAGGGAATTCTCTCAGTGCTTTGTTTTCTGAGTGACTGCAGTGTTTAGCCCGTTGAAAGTTACTCAGCTCTTCCAGTCTCAGTTCCTCGTGACTGCAGCGGAGATTCCCAAGTCACGGGACTGCTTTGAGGATTCAGTGAAGAATTTCCCACCAGGCACTTGGGGGGATGTGCAGTGCATGGGGCTGTTGCTGCCCTGCTCCCTCTTTCCCCCCAACTGCAGGGCCCCCTTCATTGTGTCCCTGGGCCACCCAGCTCTTACCTCCTTTCTCCTGCCCTCTACTTCTTTGGTAGCCGCTCCAGCACCTATTCCTACCCCGAGACGCCGCTGTACCCGCAGACGGCAGGCACCAGTTACTACGAGGCCGCGGGCACGGCTGCCCAGGTCAGCACCCCTGCCACCTCCCAGGCGGTGGCCAGCAGCGGCTCTGTGCCCATGTACGTGTCTGGCAGCCAGGTTGTCGCCAGCTCCACCAGCAGTGGGAGTGGAGCCAGCAGCAGCAGTGGCGGCGGCAGCGGCAGCAGCAGTGGCGGGGGTGGCGGGGGTGGGGGTGGCGGCGGCGGCAGCAGCGGCAGCAGTGGAGCAGGCACCTACGTGATCCAAGGCGGCTACATGCTGGGCGGTGCCAGCCAGTCCTACTCCCACACCACCCGTGCCTCACCAGCCACCGTAAGTGCCGACCCAGGCCCCAGAGGAGGCAGGGGTGGGAGGGGGGCCCTGGGCAGGGGCAGCGGATGATGGGTGCTGGCCACCGTCCCCAGCAGTTTGGGTAGCCTGGTGCCAGGGTGCTCAGGTGAAGAGGTCCTGGGGTTGATGCCTCACTGTGTGGCCTCAGGCAAGTTCCTCCATGTCTCTGGGCCTCAGCTAATATGCCCGAAGCTCTTGGAGCTCTTACCCAAGGAAGTGTCATCGAGTCTGATAGTAACTGGTGATGACGGATAGATAGCATGGGGCGGGAGATGCAGGCACCCCGATGCCAGGAGCCACCCAGAGCAAGGGTCTGTTTCTGTGCGGAAGGCAGTGAGATGACCTTCCTGTGCCCAGAGCGGCTCTGTGGCACAGCCCTAGGGCCTCATCCTGATGGGGCTTGTCATTAGCTCTGTGACTGTGGGTGGGGTGTCCCGGCATGGTCCTTGTCCTCCAGGAGCTTGAGGTCTGAGCGATGGCTTCCCCTCCTGTTTAACTCCCGCCCTCTCCCACGGCCACCATTGTGGACATCCTTACCAAGACTGAAGCTTTCTCAGAAGACAGGACCTCCCTCATGCACCCAGGCAGCCTGGCTTCTAGTCTGAATTTTTTAATGCTGGTCATGACCCCCATAACTGACTTCATGACCCCCCAAGGGGTTCTGAAAATGTGCTCCCCTAGACTGTGCTGTCTGATAGAACATCCTCCAGTGATGATTATGTTCTTTGCTGCCTAGTGTAGAGGCCTCAGGAGGCCTCACACATGAGGCTGTTGAGTGCTTGAAATGTGAGTTTCACAGTCTCAGAAACAGAATTGTTATTTTTTTATTATATAATTTAAAAATATTATTTATCCAGGTCTTCGTTACTGTGCTTGGACTTTTGCCTAGTTGTGAGCGGGGACTATTCTCCCGTTGCGGGGCACAGACTTCTGACCTCGGTGGCTTCTCTCGTTGCGGAGCACGAACTCTAGAGCGTGCGGGCTTCGGTCGTTGTGGTGCATGGGCTTAGTTGCCTCATGGCACGTGGGATCTTCCCGGAACAGGGATCGAACCCGTGTCCCCAGCATTGGCAGGTGGATCCTTAACCACTGGACCATCAGGGAAGTCGCCGAGTTGTTTTTTAAAAAAAACGATCTTGAAAGAATTACGGTCACAGAAGGTGCAGAGATCCCCGTGGACCCCTCACCTGAGTGCCCCCGCTGGTTACAGTTTACGTAACTGTTGTGCAGTATCTAACTCGGAAACTGACGATTGGTCTTATACGGGGGTATCTGCTTCTGGGTCTTTTTATCACATGGGTAGGTTTGGGAAACCACCATCCAACTCAGAATGCAGAACCGTCCTGTCCCCACAAAGATCTCCATGGTGCTAACCTTTTAAAGTCTCCCTTACCCTCCTCCGTTCCAGCATTCCTGACCCCCGACCATCACAAATCTGTTCCCCGATCCTCTAACACTGTCATTTGGAGAATGTTCTGTGAATGGACTCATACTTGACGTGACCTTTTGACACTGGCTTTTTCCATTCCGCCTACATTCATTTAACAGCTCTCCACAGCTAGTGGTGACGGCCTGGGACAGCACAGTTCTAGAGAGTTCCACTGGATTTAGTTCCCATGGGCAAGGGTGACAGGACGCCCTCTCCAGCATGGTTGTCAGGATCACAATTGGAAATAAATAGAGCACTTAGTGATGAGCGCTTGAGAAATGGAAGCCATTCTCAGCATTCTTCCGATTCTTCCACCCCCTCGGGCCCCAGGTCCAGTGGCTCCTGGACAACTATGAGACGGCCGAGGGCGTGAGCCTACCGCGGAGCACCCTCTACTGCCACTACCTGCTGCACTGCCAGGAGCAGAAGCTGGAGCCCGTCAACGCCGCCTCCTTTGGCAAGCTCATCCGCTCGGTCTTCATGGGCCTGCGCACCCGCCGTCTGGGCACCAGGTGGGGCCACCTGCCCCTGACAGCCCCCAGGGACCGCAAGGCCCGCCCTCACCTGAAGTTTTCAAGGTCCTCCGCTCCCCTTGTCCCTTCACTCCTCTCCAGCCCCACTGGCCTCTGCACAGTTCCTCTGACACATGCTCCTGCCCCAGGGCCTTTTCACTGTGCCTTTCCCCATCTCCTGACTCAAACATACCCTGGTCCTCTTAACTAAAACTTCAGCTTTCCTCTGCCTCCCTGGCATCCACCCCACTTAGTTTTTCTCCTGAGCACCCATCCAGTATGCCTTTCATGTTACTTCTCATTTCTGATCTGTCTTCCGATGCTGAAATGCACACCCCTTGAGGGTGTGGGGGCTGCACACAGACATTGCTTAATCATGGCCTGTGAGTCAGTGAAGTCACAGAGGAAGGAGCAAGGAGCCCTCCCGTGAACCCACCCTTCTCTGCCTCTCCTTTGAGATCTCCCACACCTTTCTGGGCTGAGCCCTGCTCTTCTCTTGGTTCCAGCTCCCAGTTCAGGCCTTAGTGTGACCTCATTCAGGCAGGCATGCGTGTAGAACCTTGAGCAGAGTACCTCGTCTCTCTGTGCCTCCGTTTCCTCAGCTGTCAATCTAGGATGCTAGGAGTACCCTCCTTAGGGTAGAGATGAGGGACATGTGCGTTCGCATGTGCTCAGTGCTCAGAACAGTGCCTGGCAAATTGTTATGACTAGCAGTCAGCAGAGACCTGCTAAGTGCCTGCCCCCGACTTTGGTCCTATCTTCAGAGAGCTCAGTCTACAGGTGGGGGCCTCTCCCGGCACCCATAGTCCCCATGTCTTCCCCAGCCCAGCACCCCCAGCTCTGTGGAACATGGGTCCCACCCCCTGGGCTCTGTTTGGCCCCCTAGCAGAGAGGAGGTGGGTGCGATGTAAAGTTCCCAGTGGATGATCAGGGGCCACCCCCAGCCCAGTCCTCACCCTCTGCCTCCCTCCCAGGGGCAACTCCAAGTACCACTACTATGGCCTGCGCATCAAGGCCAGCTCGCCCCTGCTGCGGCTGATGGAGGACCAGCAGCACATGGCCATGCGGGGCCAACCCTTCTCCCAAAAACAGAGGTAGGAGGGTGGGGCTGGCTGGGTGCTGGCAAGCAGGGAAGGACATGGCGGCCTAACTCCCCATCCCATTGCCTACCCATCCCTTCTCCAGGCTGAAACCCATCCAGAAGATGGAGGGCATGACCAATGGTGTGGCCGTGGGGCCACAGCAGGCCACTGGACTCTCGGACATCAGCGCCCAGGTCCAGCAGTACCAGCAGTTTCTGGGTGAGGGCTCGCTGGACTCTGGGGCGGGGCCCAGGGCAGGCTCTGCAGCCCGTGCAGCCCCCAGAGAGCCAGGAGATGGTTCAGTTGCCCTCCCTGAACCTCATCACCCCAGCTGGTCATGGGGGAGCTTGGTAGCTTAACAGGATCCCAGGATGAGGCTGAAAGGGGTGGGCGGGTGGCACTGGAAGGGGCTCACCGTGTCTCCTCTGCCCCCCAGATGCCTCGAGAAGCCTCCCTGACTTCTCAGAGCTTGATCTCCAGGGCAAAGTGCTGCCCGAGGGCATCGGACCTGGGGACATCAAGGCCTTCCAGGTCCTATACCGGGAACACTGTGAGGTAGGGCACCTGGGCAGCGGGCAGGGGTGAGGGGGCACCATGCTGCTGCCCGACTCTCTCGAGCCTCTGGTCTCCCCAACAGGCCATCGTCGATGTCATGGTGAACCTGCAGTTCACACTGGTGGAAACGCTCTGGAAAACCTTCTGGAGGTACAACCTGAGTCAGCCCAGTGAGGCGCCGCCGCTGGCTGTGTGAGTGCCCTGCGGGGAGGAAGGGAGGAAGTTGGGCACCTTGTGGGGCTCCTCTCTGACCCCCACAGTTTGTGGGGCCCCTGTGGCCTTCTGAACCCGCCTCCGAGTATGCCTGGGTACCAGTCTGATGCTCTGTGTGTGGGATGGCAGGCCCCACCGAGCCATTTCCTCCCTGCAGTGGCTAGGTGCCTGGGTCCCCATGTGCAGGATGTTGAGATCCCTCTCTGACCCTGGGGGCAGTGAGGCCTGTATCAGCCTGACCTCGGGGGTCTTCAGGAGGCAGAGGGTACCTGCCTGAGCCCAGGGTGGGGTGAGGGTGCTGTGCCCTTCTGACCCTGGGTGGAACAGCCTCTAAACACCCCGGGCCGGGTGGGTGCCCACAGGCACGATGAGGCTGAGAAGCGGCTGCCCAAGGCCAGCCTGGTGCTCCTCTCCAAGTTTGAGCCCGTGCTGCAGTGGACCAAGCACTGTGACAACGTGCTGTACCAGGGCCTGGTGGAGATCCTGATCCCCGACGTGCTGCGGCCCATCCCCAGTGAGTGCCCGGCCCCGCCCCGCTCCCCGTGCCCCCCCTCCCCCCGGTCCCCACCATCCCCCCTACCGCCCCCAGGTGCCTTGACTCAAGCGATCCGGAACTTTGCCAAGAGCCTGGAGAGCTGGCTCACCCACGCCATGGTGAACATCCCCGAGGAGATGCTGCGGGTGAAGGTGAGGGTGTGAGGTGGGAGGCGGAGGGGCCAGCTTGGGCCCACAGCTTCGGGTCCTTCCTCCTGGTTTGGGGGGCTGGGGGCCTCCGCCTCCTCTGCCTGACCAAGGCAATAAGATGCGTCCCCGTGTTTGTCCCCACAGAGTGAGCTCTGGGTGTTGTCTTTACAAGCCAGCTTCCTCAGGTGCCCACTTCTGACACAAAACCCACTTGTGGTATTTCTGTATGCAACACATCTTAAAAAAAATAAAAACCAAAGGCAAACTTGAGGTAGTTCTCTTCAGAGAGCTTCAGCAGAAAGTGCTTTAGATGTTCAGAAAGAGATAAAATGTTAAAAAAAAAAAGGACACCTATAAGGAAACAGAATAATGGCCCTCTTCTCCACATTCACTAACTACCAAGATGTTTGGAAATAGGTGGGATGGGCTTGCTCTTGAGCAAAAGGAAAAAAAGAAAAGCTTTTAAAGTCCTGAAAATGCTAACAAGACTGGATGTCAGAAGAATGACCCCCGGGGTCTGCTGGACAGAGGGCTGGGCTTGGTCTGTGGAGAAACTAGAAGCTGGATCCAGGGGGAGTCCTTCGGAACTGGCAAGACTTATGTGTTCATTCATTTATTACACACACATTTATTGAGCGCCTGCTGTGTGCTCGGCCTGGTTCTAAGTGCTGGGAGCACAGCAGTGACCAAGATGGACAAAACTCCAGCCCTCCTGGAGCTGACATTCAACGGAATAATAATCCAAACAGAATGAAGCAGGTTATGGAAGCGGTGCCCTTTCTGGGCAGTGCCCTCCTAGATCTTCTTGTGTGCTTTGATGAAAAATAATAGTGTTCAGATACATTGATTTTTTTTTTTTTGGGACACATTATTTGTGTGGCTGATGACCCAAAGTTTAAAAATCCTGACCCTTTTATCTCCCAACAAAAGCAACAAGGTTTTTTCTCCCTTTTTGGAGAAAGAAACAGGCTTAGAGAGGTCACAGTGGGTGGGGGAAGGGACCTGAGTGGGCGGGGGCAAGGGTGAATTCCAAAAAAGCCACAAGCCCGGGGCCCCACAGGTGGCAGCGGCGGGCGCCTTTGCGCAGACCCTGCGTCGCTACACGTCGCTCAACCACTTGGCACAGGCGGCGCGCGCTGTGCTGCAGAACACTGCGCAGATCAACCAGATGCTGAGCGATCTCAACCGCGTGGACTTCGCCAACGTGCAGGTGAGCGCCGGCGGGGCAGGCGACGAGAGTGGGGTGGCCCGGAGGGGCGGGCCCCAGGGGCGGCCGCTGAGTCGCGGGCACCCGCCTTCCTGCTCTGTCCCAGGAGCAGGCCTCGTGGGTGTGCCGCTGCGAGGACCGCGTGGTGCAGCGGCTGGAGCAGGACTTCAAAGTGACGCTGCAGCAGCAGAACTCACTGGAACAGTGGGCGGCCTGGCTGGACGGCGTCGTGAGCCAGGTGCTCAAGCCCTATCAGGGCAGCACCGGCTTCCCCAAGGCCGCCAAGCTCTTCCTCCTCAAGTGGTCGTTCTACAGGTGCGCCCCGGCTGGGCCGAAAGTGCTCGCTTTGCAGGCAGGGCAAAAGCGGGCCGGAGAAGGTCCCGCCTCTTCGAGGAGGGTGGGGCTAGACGAGGACCGTCTCCTTGAGGGTGGGGCCAGAGAAAGCCCCGCCTCCCAGAGGGACTCGGATACCTTTTAAGGAGGCCAGGACTCTGCTGGAGGTGGGTGAGTCTAGGGCCTTACCCCTCTCTGATGGATACCCCTGGGAAACTTGTTTGGGGCTGGGTGATGGTAGCTGCGTTTGCTCAAGCCTGGTTTTTATGGCAGGAAAGTGGGGCTAGACGTGGGTCTGGGCCTGAGGGTCTCCTGTCTGTCGCCGCCTCCAGCTCCATGGTGATCCGGGACCTGACCCTGCGCAGCGCCGCCAGCTTCGGCTCCTTCCATCTCATCAGGCTGCTCTACGATGAATACATGTACTACCTGATCGAACATCGGGTGGCCCAGGCTAAGGGCGAGACCCCCATCGCCGTCATGGGCGAGGTGCGCGCAGCGGGACGCTGAGGGCACGGGGGCGGGATGCCCCTGGGCGGGACCCTCACCCCTTTTCCTCTCCCCACCTTCCAGTTCGCCAATCTGGCCACCTCTCTGAACCCCCTGGACCCAGACAAAGGTAGGTAAAGCCAGGACCTGAGTCCGGAGGTCAGTACAGGGGGGCTGGGATGGAGGAGGCGCCAGTTAGGGCGCAGCGTAGGGGCCTGGTGGCGTGGCCGCCCCGCGCTGAGCCAGGCCCGGTCCGTGTGCCCCAGACGAGGAGGAGGAAGAAGAAGAGGAGAGCGAGGATGAGCTGCCGCAGGACATCTCGCTCGCAGCTGGCGGCGAATCGCCCGCCCTGGGCCCCGAAGCTCTGGAGCCACCGGCCAAGCTGGCGCGGACAGATGCGCGCGGCCTCTTCGTGCAGGCACTGCCCTCCAGCTAAGCCCGCGGCCTTCCCCTGTCCCGCCCGCCCACACTTCCCCGCCGCCCCTCCTCGCCAGGGTCCCTCACAGCTTCTGTGGCTTCGCTGTCACCGCTCCAGCTTTGGCCAGGGCCAGGAGGGGGCCTCCAAGACAGGGAAGGCTAGGGGGTCCCTGCCCCCACCATGGGGCCCGCACAATCACAGGGCCGGGCGGAGCCGCAGCTGCAAACTCTGACACAAAAGACGTGCCTTAAGGAACCCGCCGCAGTGCCCAGGTGCCCCCTGGGGCAGCCAGCTTGGCCCCTTGGCCCCAAAGGCTGCATCATCTCCCTCCCTCCCCAAGCCCCACCACCCCAGGGGGCAGGCAGGCAGGCCCCCTACCTTGCAGAACTGTTAACTTATTCAGCTCGCTGGCTTTGCACAGCCTGTCCTGGGCCCAGCCCTGAGCCCCGGGTGGGCGCAGGTGGGCATCACCTGGGGACCCACCACTGTCGGCAGCAGCAGCCCCAGGACCCCTCCTTCAGTAACCCCACTGCTTCCCCCTCCTTGGTATAAGTGCAATTAAAGCCGTGGGTGTATTCGCATCTTCTCCAGCGCTGGACCCTCCCATGCCCCACAGCCCCAGAGCGGGGCACTGCCCAGCTTGGACAGAGGGGGAGGGCAGAAGGGGCACCATCTCTGGCTTCCAAAGAGCAGCAGGCTGGGCCGGGCTATGAGCCCGAAGGGGCCTGCTGCAGGCAGCGGGCCTGGAAGTGCCCACGCCTGCCCCGGCCGGGGCTGGGTGCTCCGCTTGCTCTATCCAAGCCCCCAAGCCCCCTTGCCGCTGGTTTGTAATGGAATCTCCACGCTCCTACTCAACCCCCACCTCCGCTCCTGGAGACCGTGCTTCTCCGTGTGTGGGACCTCTGCCCCCTCCCCCCCCCACATGACTATTGTGCGATTTGTGAGCGGAGTCGGTAACTTGTTGGGTTTTTTTCCAACCATCATGGCCTTATCTGTTCCGGTTTTCTCAGTGTTTTCAACCTGTGAGATAGATGTTTATGGCAAAAAGCAAAAAAAGGAAAAAAAAAAAGAACCTGACCTATTGTATAAAAATCACTATTTTGTGTGCTCCGCGTGCTACAGCTTTGGGGAGTGGTCTGCCCACTCCCTCTCCTTTGGGCTTCCCTTCTCCTGGCGGTGAAAGTGTCCACGCGTGTGGTAGTCTAGTGTGCCGAGCTGTTTTCTATCTTTTTGTAGTCTTTCTTAAAACACAATAAATTCCACTGTCATATTTGGCTACTGCTGACTTGCCGGGCTTTGGTGGCAGCCTGGGGGCTGGAGGGGGGCCAGCTGGGCCCCGAGCTCATGAGTAGCAGGCAGTGAAGGGAAATGGTGAGGTTCAGAAATAAAACATTTATTATGTGAAGAGGAGCAACAGGGCAGGGAGTGGGAGGTGTGACGGCCACTAGGTTCTCCACCTCAGGTTGGGGAGACGAAGGGTGGTCGGGGCAGGGGTCTGGGATCCATCTGGCCTCCCTGGGCTGTGTGGGGGGCCATGTCCACACCTGTAGCTGAGGAAAGGGGTGAACTCCCGAGGAACGAGGGCCCGCGCCCAGCTTAGGGAGAAGGCGGGCACTCAAGGCAGGTGGGGCAGGGGGCTCTCTTCCCTCTGCCCCTTCCCCACTTAAATAGGCATAAATAAGAAGCGTCCAGACTCTCAGGCCACCAGGGGCTGCCCCGCTCAGCCCCCTTCCCGCAGCCTAACACTAGTGCCGGTCATCGGTTGGTCGGTTGGTTGGTCAGCCAGCCGGCCGGCGGCTACCAGGAAGGCGGCCAGCTCCCAGGCCGCGGAGGTAGTTGGAGTCAAGTGTCCAGGGCGGCCGGGCCCTCACAGCACAATCCACGTGTATCGCTCGCTGTCCGCCAGAACTTTCAGTGAGCACCCTGCAGGGGAAGGTGGGGACCAGGCCTTGGAACCTCTAGCCAGCCTGGTCTGCAGGAGAGGCTTCTCTCTTTCCCTGACCTGATGGCGGCCCAGAAGGCTCTAGCAAGGCAGGTGCAAGTTATCTCTGCCTCGGGCCTGCAGCCACTCAATTAATATCTGCTAAATGAATGAATGAATGATTGGGGGGCCACCAGGTACCAGATCTGAGCTGGCCCCCTGGCCCTGGCCTGGGCTGCCCTCGCCATCACCCTCATGCCACTGCTCAGCCAACAAGCTCCTTCATTCAGCAACACTGAGCAATTAGCACCTGCACCAGGCCCCGCCCAGCCCCAGGATCAGGACCTCAGTCCCGAACTGTCGTCAGGTCAGCGCCCCACCTTTGTGCAGGGCCTCATTGGTCATCCTGTTGACGTATCGGCCGCTGCTCTCAGGCACCAGCCACTTCATGACCATGTCCACGCAGCTCTTGCGATATGAGCTCCAGACGCTGCCGCTGAGGAAGAGCGTATGAGCGACTCACCCAGCCCTGGGCCTGACCCAGCCCTGCCCCACCTCGACCCTGCCTCACCTGGTCTGCCCTTTGACCTCAGTGAGGTCACCCACGCTGACTGTCACAAAGATGCCCGTGTTGAGGTCCCATGCCACCTTGAGACTGGTGTGGTAGGTCTTTGGTCTACAGGAGGGAAAGCTGGTGAGCACGAGAAAGTGGGAGACTGCAGGGTCCCTGAGCTTGAACCCAGGCTACCTGAAGGGGCTTTATCTTTGGAGCAATAATGGAATAGCCGATCCAAGCTTTGGGGAGTCAAGGGGAGTTTTATATGCCACCTCCCTGCACTGAGATATCGTGAGGGCTGGTCCTTGTCCACTCACCGGAGCTGGCCTTCCTCGGTGGGGGATGGGAATGCCAGGAGCAGCAGGCCAATGTTAATGAGGACCTGGTTGGTTTCTGGGCAGACCTAGGGGGTGGGGGGTGGACAGTGACAGCTACTGAGAGTGCCACCAAGACCAGGGGAGGCCCTGGACTGCCCTGCCCGACACCTGGACCCACCTCCAGGATGACAATATCGTAGTCGCTAAAGGAACAGAACTGGTGACCCCAAGTGGCGTCATGGCGGATCACCTCGTTGATGACATACTCGAAGTCCAGTGTGAGCTGCTCGACAGTCAGGTACTGACCCTGTGGACAAGGGCAGGGGAGAACTGCACCCACCGCCATCCCAGGAAGTGCCCCAGGAGCTGCCTCTCGGCCTCCCCACCACCCACACCCACCTGGACGGCGGCCTGCTCCCGCATGGGCCGCAGGTTGCGACCGCGGAGATCAGTCACCACGAAGGGCAGGGAGATCTTGTCATCCTCGAACTCTGAGGGGGTAGGACATGGGGGTAGGGATGGTGGTGGGAGGCCTAGAGGCTCTCAAGGCCAGCCTCCCATGCTTGGGGCCCTGCCCACCAGAGGGGCTCCCCACTCACCATCCTCTGGTTCCGTCCCCTCACCAGACCCCAGCACGTAATAGAGCTTGGTGTAGTTGACGTATCCAGGCTCCGGGGCAGGCACCTCTGCTGCAGGGGGGCTGTCCCGGGGCACCACCTCCCCACCTGGGCCAAGGGGCTCAGAGGGCAGGCGGCAGCGGCTGCCTGAGGGCCCTGGGCAGGGGGGTGGCCGGACTTCCTCTGAGGTCCCACCCTTGGCCTCTTTGGCCCGACGGAAGATGTCAGCCACAAACTCCTTGGCTTTGGCAACGGCGGGTGAGGGATCGGGGGTCCCAGAGGGCCAGGCTGGGGCCGCTTCAGGGCAGAGGTTGGGGAGAACAGGGGCTACCTCTGGGCTCTGGGGTCCAGCGGGGCTGGGAGGGGCCGGGGGGTAGGTGGTGTGGTCGTATAGGATCTGGCAGAAGCTGCTATCTCCTGGAACATAAAAATAAAAAGTGAAGGAGGTAGAAGAAGTCAATACAGAGTTTAGGTCAGAATGCTCTCCTGACATCCCTCATTACCTCGGGGAGGGGGGGGTCGCGCGCGGCGTGGATCTTAGAAATCCAAGAGAAGACCCTTCTAGAAGACTTACATATGCTGAGATCAGTCTGAAACAACCAAAACTGAAAAAGAACTCACACACACACATGTTCATTCAAACCTTCCTCTTAAGCATCTGCCGAATGCCCCATACTGAGGCCACAGGAGTGAACAAGACAAAATTCCCTGCCCTTGGGAGCTGACATGTATGGATAACAGCAGTCATGTATGGATGTGAGAGTTGGAACATAAAGAAAGCTGAACGCCGAAAAATTTGAAGATTTTGACCTGTGGTGTTGGAAAAGACTCTTGAGAGTCCCTTGGACTGCAAGGAGATTAAACCAGTCAATCCTAAAGGAGATCAGTCCCGAATATTCATTGGAAGGACTGACGGTGAAGCTGAAACTCCAATACTGTGGCCACCTGATTCGAAGAACTGACTCATTAGAAAAGCCCCTGATGCTGGGAAAGATTGAGGGCAGAAAAAGAAGGGGATGACAGAGGATGAGATGGTTGGATGGCATCACCGACTCGATAGACATGAGTTTGAGCAAACTCTGGGAGTTGGTGATGGACAGGGAAGCCTGGCATGCTGCAGTCCATGGGGTCACAAAGAGCTGGACATGATTGAGCGACTGAACTGAACTGGAGAACTGAGAGTCTATGATGATGACAGAAGATAAAAGCTACATAAGGGTTTCCCTGATAGCTCAGTGGTAAAGAATCCACCTGCCAATGCAGGAGACACGGGTTCGATCCCTGATCTGGGACGATCCCACATGCCCAGGAGCAACTAAGCCTGCGTGCCACAACTGAACCTGTGCTCTCGAGCCACAATTACTGAAGCCCGTACAACTAGAGGCTCTGCTCTACAAGCTCTGCTCTCTGCACCCCAATCAGAAGCCCACGCACCACAACTAGAGAGCAGTCCCCGCTCTCCACAACTAGAGAAAAGCCCACACAGCAATGAAGATCCAGCACAGTCAAATAAGCCTCAGAAGTCTGACAGTTTACCACACTGTCTTCTGTCCTTTTCAATCGAGACAGACCAGCACAGGCACAGCCTGGCCAGATCCCAGGCCTCTCTGTGACTCCACCTGACTGGAGGCCAGATCTCGCTATGGAGAATCTCAGTGTGGAGAATTCCAACGCATCTGCCAAGCAGCCACTGCCGGGCCCTGGGCCCCCCATAAGCAGCCATTGTAGAGGAGAGCTGTCCTCTCAGTTCAGAGACTCAGGGCCAAGGCTCAGAGAAACTTGTCCAAGGTCACACTGAGAAATAATACAAGTATGCCAACACACTCCTATCTGCCAGGGTGGTGGCACTTCTTCCGAAGAGGCGGTGGATGAGTGGAAAATGTTCACATCAAAACACCCCCTGTGTAAATACCCTCCTAGGGTGAGAGGAGCATCAGACACCACTGACAATGCCCCTCACCTGGGCCGTGTGCACACAGCTGCATCCTGTCCCATGCGGTCCTTCCTAACAGGGTGGGGGGCAGCCGCCCTGTCCAGGCCTAGCTTGTTGGGGGATCACAGTTTAGCGAGAAGCAGAGCCTTGCCCACGCTGGTACAGGTGGCCAGGACAGGGGTGGGAGGCCCCTGGAAGAGCTTGAGGAGAAGGCACTGCCCCTTGCTGGTTTGTGGGCTCAGTTATATATACATATATAACACATACAAGGCTTTCTTTTGCACATGATCATGTCTTTAAGACACACTCTCCACAGACACGCATGCTGGGGCACTCCCTGCTGATCTGGGGGAGGTAACCACCCAGTCCTACCTTCCCAAATGCCAGGCAGGCCCCAGCTTCTGCCACTAAAGCCTCGTACACGCTTGGGCGCAAGGCTGCTGCTGGGCCACAGGCACCCTCTGTTGCCCTAAGGGCCTGGAGAGCAGGGCCCCCCCCGCCCCCTGCCCCATGTCAGCAACAGCCAAAACCACGAGACAGCCCTCTGGCCACTAACTACTCCCTTAAGTTTTTAATCAACCTTTCTCTTTGTGAATAGAAGGATGCACTGCACTGTCCAGCATGGTGGACAGTGGCTGATCACGTGTGACTATTTGAAATTGACATCACTAAAATTAAATTTAACAACTCAGTTCCTTGGTCACGCTACTGGTGGCAGCTGTAGCAGATACCCCAGATATGAACCCTCTTAACTGCATGGAAAGTTCCAGTAGGCAGTGCGGGGGTGGGGGAGGCAGGGTGGTTGGGTTTGGCGCCCACATTGCCACTGCTTGAACGAGGGACTTCACCTCTCCGGGGTCTCAGTCACCTCATCTGTGACGCGGGGAGTGATGGCACCGACGTCAAGGGGCTGCTTGGCCTAGTCAGTGGGTCACGGGGCCCCGAGGCTGGGAGTGCGTGTGCAGGGCCTGCCGGCAAGCCCAGGCACCTACCTGCCGAGTGCACCGAGACGGCGCAGGCCACTAGGGAGTAGCTGGTGTTGAGCAGCACCACCTGGTCCTTCTTGAGCTGGAAGGCGGGCTGGAACGTGGGGAAGGGGTAGACCACCTGGTACTTGGTGTGCAGCATGAAGCCATGCCGCAGGCACTGCGCACTCGGGTCCCCTGCAGCGACACAGGCCGCGCAGGCTCAGCTGTGGCCACGGGGCGGGGAAGCAGGCCACCCGGCGCCCCATGCCCCCAGCCCCTCACCTGGGTGGGCGCGGCTGGCAGCCCGGCAGGCGGCACAGCGGCCTGGCGGCGGCACAGCCACAGTGCTGATGTAGATGTCCCGGTGGTTCTCGTCGCTCATCACCATCATGTTCATGAGCATGCCGTTGGCTGAGCGGGTGCTGGGGGCCAGCAGGGCCTCAGAGCATGGCCTGGGCGCCCGCCCCCACCCACTCCCCACCACCCTATCCCCAAGTCTCACTTGAAGCCGAAGACAATGACCTTGGAGGCATCACTGGGCCACTCGCAAACGGTCAGGTATAGGTCACTGTAGATCTCCTCATCTTGGAAGAGCCGCACCTGGCGGACCTGAGCAGCAGGTTCTCGTGGGGGTAGGGTCCGAGTGGGCCGGGGCCAACCTGAGGCTACACCTGCCGGCAGTCTTGGGCCAGGGAGCCCCAAGCGGCCTTCACCCCACACCCTGCTCTGCCATCCTGAGAACACGTTGAGGAGGCCCATAAGAATTTCCCCTCACAGGAGGGGAACACAGGGAGGCCAGGTCTAGGATAGGATGCAGCCAGACCCATCGGTTCCGACCCATCGGTTCTGACCCACCCTGAGACCGGTTCACCTCTCTGAACTCACGTGGAAACTGCGGTAATGGCACTCACCTTCCGGGGTGGGACATTCGAGGAGTCAAGGTGAGGGCTAAACCAGGCATGGCAGCCTGCTTGTTCCTAACAGACCTAATGGGTCCCTCCTGCCCTGAGCCATCAGACCATAGGAAATCCTGCCATTTACCCACTTTCAGCTCTGAAGATGGCAATTTCCTACAGTTCGACCTAACACTTGGAGTCCTGACAACAGCCCTGCAAGTACACTATCTCCAACTTGTGGCCAGGGAACCTGAGGCTCAGAGTAGGGCCATGCGGTCAGAAGGGAGGTGCCCAGCGCCCGGCCCGGCCCTACCAGCTTGAGCTTGCTGTGCACGTTGAACTCCCACCAGTACAGGTGGTAGATGTAGAAAGAGAAGTCATCGTCCCCACTGCTGCTCGTGTAGGAGAGAACGTAGCGGCCACACTTGGAAAAGCCCAGGAAGATATGTCTGTGGGGATGGCAAGCAGAGGCCAATGGACAGGTCAGGGCTGGCTGGCCGCCCCACCCCACCAACCCCTGCCTGGCCCCCGCCTCACCCTGCGTAGAGGAAGTCTTCATCCACAATGTTCTTGAGAGAGACACAGACCCTGGGTGGCAGCTTCCGGAAGAGGCGAGGAGAGAGCTGCCCACTGATCTGGGGAAGGGGCAGCCAGGGCTCTTGAGACACCACGTGGTAAAAGTGGCCTGCAGCCCCCCCAGTCCCCACACCCAAGGCAGAGCAACACCTCTAGGGGCCAGTTCAGCCACATAGGCCTACTTCCTACCAACCATAACGGTCCAGGGTGGTCCAAGCTCTGGAAGGTATGAATGGCTTGAGCCTGTCTCTCCACCAGGGCCCCATGCCACCCTCCCAACTCCACAGGCTGAGAGTTCCTCTTGCCTGTAGTTTTCCTGGTGGCTCAGATGGTAAAGAATCTGCCTGCAAATGCAGGAGATGTAAGAGACATGGTTCGATCCCTGGGTCAGGAAGATCCCCTGGAGAAGGGAATGGCCACTCACTCCAGTATTCTTGCCTGGAGAATTCCATGGATAGAGGAGCCTGGCAGGCTATAGTCCATGGGGTCACAAAGAGTTGGACGTGACTGACATTTTCACACCTTCCTCTTGCCTAAGCCCCCAGGCTATGAGGACTATCACTGGCATTGCCTCTCCCAGTCACCCCTGGCCCACACTGGGCCATCTAGCTGTCTTCCTGAAGGCTGCTTGAAGGCACAGTGACCTGTGGACATCAAGGACGACTAAGGAGACTGAGATGGGGGCTTGAGCAACTCCACTCACCTGTTCCCAACCCACCAGCCTATACACGGGGTGCTTAGGTCCCTGGGGGCCTGTCTGTTGAGGCAGACAGAAGGGTAAACCTGACCAGTGATCGTCCAGCTCCTGCCCGACTCCCCCTTCTCAATTAACAGCCACCCTCCAGCTGACTCTCTCATCCCAAAACTTCAAGGAAGGTTTTGGGTGGGGAGCAGGCCCAAGTTGAGCATTGAGGAATCAGAGCACCTCGGATCCTGCTACCCAGTCTAATGGGGGAGATGCAACCCAGCCCTTGAGGAGATCCCAGAGTGAAATAACCCTGTCAGCGAGGCCCAGGCTGACCGGGAGACACAGTCCCCGTTCACGGAGCTTCCAAGCTAAAGGCGGAGCCACAGCCCAACCCAGGGAGCAATCAGGCTGAGGGTGGGGACTGTCCCTGCTCCAGGAGTTCTAGTCAAAAGGAGAAGACACAACTCTGCCCTCAAAGAGTTCCCAGCCTGATAAGAGAAGACTGTCTCCTGACCCACGGAGACACAGACCTGCCCCACTTGCTGCTGACCTGACAGCAGATTTACACGCTTGCCCTCCCAGAGCTGGCAACCCGATGGGGAAAAAGATCCTATAGCACGCTGAGAATTTAGTCTCATGGGGAGGCAGAGCCTTGCTCAGGTAGCTGAAGATCAGGCCCTCTCCAGGGAGCTCCCTACCATTCAGTGGGGGAGGCAGTTACCAGGAACTCCCAGCTCTCCTGTGGTCAGAGCTGGACAGACAGAGGAACCCCAGGCGGAGGAATCCCAAAGCCGGTAGCAGAGACTGTGCCAAGGGGGCGGTAAGGCTCCATAACGGAGGGGCCGGGGGAGCAGGGTTTTGAAAAACGAGTCTGACCCTGCGTCGCCCCCTTCCTCCTCACTCCTCCAGCGGCCTCTAAGGCCCCCTTCATCCAAGCCGGTCCTCGGGACCCCGCCCCCAGTCCCTCCATCCAAGCCCCTTCCCAGGGACCCCGCCCCTAACTCTCTCCATCCAAACTCCCGCCGTAGCCCCCCCAATCTAAGCTCTCTCCCCGGGGCCCCGCCCAACCCCCTTCCTCCAAGCCCCCTCCCCCGGGGCTCCGCCCCCAACCCCTCACCCCGCGAACGCCCTCCCTCGCTGCCGCCTCCCTCGTCCCTCCTCCCTTCCCTCAGACGCGCTCCTCCGAGTCTCCAGGCCTCACCTTGACCCGCTCCAGCTGCTTGAGGACGTGCTCCCGCCGTCGCCCCGCTGCCCGCTTTCCCCCGGCGCTCCCGGCCCCGCCGCCGCCGCTCCCGGCCCCGCTGTTCCGCTCCGATTTCGAGCTGGGCGCCATTTTCACCCCCTCCCTCCACTTCCGGAGCAACCGGCCTCTTCGCCCCACCCCCGCCGCCTCTTCATTGGCCGTTGCTCGACACTGCGGCCCGCCGGTTGGGTGAAAGCCCGCACCCTAGGCTTTTTCCCGCTACGCCTGTCCATCACTGCCACCTCGACCCTTGATTGGTAGAGACGGTACAGTCCTGGCGGCCCGTCGCCGTATTCCCGCCTTCCCGCAAGGACGCACCCGTCAGAGGCCCCATTTGCGCCCCTCGCTGAGATGACTTTGACCCAATAGGCAGAGGACCCTATCCGTCTCCAGGGCGTCACGCCCCGTTGTGGCTGGTGGGTTTCCATGGAGATCTAGGCGGTCCTGGCCTGTGGGCGGGGCGATGGGCGCCTGTGGTCCAGAAGGGTCATAATCCCCAGCCCAAGGATATCCGCGCCCAGTCTGGTTACAGCGAAGTTCTGGCAAACATCCTGGGGCCACCGGCCGGGCTAAGGAAAGCGATTTACAAAATAAAAAGATGAAATTGATTCAAACATCTTTCAGGACTTCCCTGGCCGTCCAGTGGTTTCAGGACTTCTCATGGCTTCAACTGCAGGAGGTATGGGTTCCATCCCTGGTCCAGGGACTAAAACCCCACCGTGCAGAGGGGCGTGAGAAAAAAACAAATTCAGATGGACTGGCGGGCGGCCTGACCAGATCATGATGATGGTAATAACAACATTAATCATTTATATAGTACTTTACACTTACCAGAAACAGTTCTGCACTTAGAATCCTATGTAGTAGATCACTGTTATGCCCATTTTATAGATAATAGTAATAACAGTTGTTTAATGTCAGATATGAGTATCATCTTCCTGTGCTTTAGCTTATTTAACTTTCAAAGCCGTTTTGGAGATGGATCCTTTTATTATCTTCGTTTTAAACGTGATGAAACTGAGGCTTACAGTGTACTGCTCCTGAACATCTGGCACATATACAACTCAGATGCGTGAGTGTTGTGACCATAATTAGAGAAGAATAGAATGGATCTGGCTTTCATGTTCTTCCAACCTCTGTCTTCATTTATTCAATAAATACTTACTGAGAACCTACTATGTTCAGTTGAATAAGACAGGGCTTATATATGTGGCTGTGTCAGGTCTTAGTTGCATCGTGGGAGATCTTTTGTTGATCGCAGCACACAGACTCTCTAGTTGTGGTGCGTAGACTCCAGAGTGCACAGGCTCAGTAGTTGTAGCTGGTGGGCTCAGATGCCTCATGGCATGTGGGATTGTAGTTCCCCCACCAGAGATCAAACCAGTGTCCCCTGCATTGCAAGGCAGATTCTTAACCTCTGGACCACCATGGAAGTCCCTAGTGACTCACTTTTAGAAAAAAGAATGGAAAGGGAAAATGTAGTCTGGCAGTGAAGAAACTTGGCAGATAACACCTCAATCAAGTGATCAAGTTTATCATTATAGTGATAAGTTGTGTGCATGTCATGGGCACTTGATGTGATGTGAGGACACTTGCACTTGTCTGGTATTCTCTTCAAAACCCATAACCTCCATCTAATGAGAAAACATCAGGTGATTGTCCCAAATGGAGGGACAGGACTTTCTACAAAAGTCCTAACCAGTATACTTCAGAAGTGTCGAGGTCATGAGAAAACATGACCAAGAAACTGGCACAGTTTAAAGGAGTCTAAGAAGATGATGTGATAACCAAATGAAATGTTAGATGTGATCCTGAACCACAAAAGGACATCAGAGTAAAACGGGGGAAACTGACTTTATGTCTGTAGTTTAGTAAATAGTGTTATATCAACATTAGTTAATCTCTTAGTTGTGACAAATATGCCTGGTTAGGCAATATATTAACATTCGGGGCAGTTGGGTGGAGGGTAGACAAGAATTCTTTGTACCAACCACCTCCTTTGCACATTGTAGTCTGATCAAGCTGCTATAGCAAAAATATTACAGACTGGGTGGGTTTGCAACAAACATTTATTTCTCACAGTCCTGGAGGCTGGGAAATCCAAGATCTAGGTTCTGGCAGATCGGGTATTTGGTGAGGACCCACTTCCTTTATTGTGGGCAGCATTTCCTTGCTGCACCCTCATATGGCAGAGAGAGAGACGTAGAGATAGAAACAGAGACAGGGAATAGGGAGGAAGAGAGAGAGGCAGAGGGCTCAAAAGTTCCCTTATAAGGGCATTATGTGCTCTGCAGTACTAAGCTTCTTCACTTGTGTGCGACTTTTTGCTACCCTATGGACTCTAGTCCGCCAGGCCCCTCTGTCCGTGGGATTCTCCAGGCAAGAATACTGGAGGTGGTTGCCACGCCCTCCTCCAGAGAATTTTCCTGACCAGGGATCTAACTCACATCTCTTATATCTCCTGTATTGTCAAGCAGGTTCTTTACCTGTAAGGGCACTAATTCCATTCATAAAGGCTCCACCTGCCTGACCTAATTACTTCCCAAAGACCCCCATCTCCTAATACCATCACACTGGGGTTTAGGGCTTCAACCTTTGAATTTCAGGGGGACCCAAGCACAGCCTGTAGGACAAGTCATCTGTAAATCAAAAAGTATTCCAAAATAAAAAGTTTTTAAAGAGATGGGGGGCAAGTCATTATGGTTGCTGTGTAGAGGATAGTTTAGGGGACAAAGTGCAAGAATGGCCTCAGAGAGGCTAGAGAGGGAGGTGATGGTGCCTTGAATTCAGATAATAGCAGTAGAAAGAGAAAAGTAATCACATGCAAAGGTGATGGGTGATGCTCATGGCTTGGGTATTGGGATGGAGGCAAGAAAGGAAGACAGTGCCCTCCTTCAGCAGGATGGAGGAAACCAGACATGAGTGCCCCTCATCCCCTTTCCAGAGCCCCACCTACCCCGGTGGAAGAGATCTTGTATCAGTTATCCATTGTTGTATAATAAACAACACCAAACCCAGCGGTGTAAAATTACAACAATCGTTTAGTCATTTTCTATATATTTATGTATTTATTTGATTGGGTTGGGTCTTAGTTGTGGCACGCAGCCTCTTCATCGCTACATCGTGCAGGATCCTTCTTTGCAGCACACGGACTCTCTGGTTGTGGCATGGGAGCTCCAGAGCATGTGGGCTTCATTAGTTGTGGCACGCAGCCTTAGTTGCTGCACAGCATGTGGGATCTTAGTTCCCTAAGCAGGCATTGAACTCGCGTCCCTTGCATTGCGAGGTGGACTCATGTATGTGTATCTCTGTTCACAGGCAGGCTTGTCTCTAGTTGTGGCAAGTGGGAGCTGCTCTCTAGTTGCAGTGCGCGGGCTTCCCATCACGGTGGCTTCTCTTGTTGAGCACAGGTTCTAAGGTGAGAGGGCTTCAGTAGTTGCGGCATGAGAGCTTGGTAGTTGCAGTTCTTGGGATCTAGAGCACTGACTCAGGAGTTGTGGTACACAGGCTGGGTTGCTCCAAGGCCCATGGGATCCTCCCAGGCCAGGGATGGATCCTGTGTCTCCTGCAGTACATGGCGGATTCTTAACTACTAGACCACCAGGGAAGTTAGTATTACTATCTCTTACAATCCTGAGTCGGCTGGATTCAGCTGGGCAGTTCTCACTTGAATTCTTTCGTGCATTCCATTCGGATGATGTGCTGAGGTTGGAGTCAACTTGGCACATACATGTGGACTTCGCACACACATATGCCTTGTATAAGAATAAAAACATTGTCAATATCATTGATGATCCCAGTATCTTTATTCCCTGTCAAGGTAACAGCATCCTAGAATTTTGTCCTACCATTCTCATTATGTTTATATTCCTAAAGAACATAGTGTTTATTTTGCCTGCTTTGTACCTTTATACAAATGGATTCATAATGGTGGGACTCTCTTATGATTTGCGTTTTCACTCAGTGATCTGCTCCTGTGATTCATCCGTATTGTGTGTAGTTGGGGGTGTGTTTGTTTTCACTGTGCTAAGTTGCTTCAGTCATGTCCGACTCTTTGTGACCCCTTACACTATAACCTACCAGGCTTCTCTGTCTATGGGAGTCTCCAGGCAAGAATACTGGAGTGGGGTGCCATTTCCTTCTCCAGAGGATCTTCCCAATCCAGGGATCGAACCTGTGTCTCTTATGTCTCCTGCGTTGGCAGGCGGGTTCTTCACCATTAGCACCAGCCACTTGGGAAGCCCTACACTACCATGTAGTGAATGCACCATCATTCTCTACTGTCCTGTCAGTTGAAAGTGCAGCTGTTTCCAGTTTGAGGAAGCATCAATGATCAATGCTTGATCATCAAAGCATGATCAGTGCTTCACAGAGCCCTCTTGTACATATCTCCCAGAGAACCTGTGCAAGAGTTTATCTAAGGTCATACGTTGGAGTGGAATTGCTGGTATGGGTCACATTGTTTTTCCAAAGTGGTTGTATCCATCTACACCCGTAACAATGATGTGTGAGCATTCTAGTTGCTCCACATCCTTAGCAACACTTGACGTTGTCAGACTGCTTCACATGTGTCCTTTACCAGGTAAGAAACACAGCAATCTGGTGTCACTCATCCCTGCTGGGAGCACCCCAGTCAAGAAAGGTATCCATATTCTTGTTTAAAAATAGATGTAACCTCCCTGGGAAGCCTCCTGCCCAAAGCTTGGTGCCCTCTCTGTGTTTCCTTCTCCCAACACGGCAGTGTTACAGCTTCCATGGACCTGTGGTTGACTCACGCTTAAGATATGTAGATTCTACTGTATATGTAGACCCACAGAAAGGTGTGGTCGGTTCTGAGTAGGGGTCCATCTGTTGGGGCAGAGACAAACATGGGATTGAAAGGATACAAGATGACCTTAGGGAGCTACTGTTGGGAATTCTCTGGTGGTCCAGTGGTTAAGAACCACATTCTAATACAGGGGACTCGGGTTCAACTCCTGATCAGGGAACTAAGAGTCCACATGCCACTGAGCAGCTACGCCACAAGCTACAACTACTGAGTGTGCTCAGTGCAGAGCCCGTGCTGCACAGCTAGAGAGGCCCCCTCACAGTGCAACTAGAGAAAGCCTGTGTGCCACAGTGAAGACCCAGCGCAGCCACCCACCTTCAAAGAAGCCACTGTAATTTACTGTGACCAAACCTGTATATGAACTAATACAGTTTATTTTTAATAAATATGAACAATTCGTGTATATATTGTATACAGTTCAGTTCAGTCGCTCAGTTGTGTCCGACTCTTTACGACACCGTGGACCACAGCATGCCAGGTCTCCCTGTCCATCACCAACTCGTGGAGTTCACTCAAACTCATCTCCATTGAGTCTGTGATGCCATCCAACCATCTCATCCTCTGTCGTCCCCTTCTCCTCCTGCCTTCAGTCTTTCCCAGCATCAGGGTCTTTTCAAATGAGTCAGCTCTTCGTATCAGGTGGCCAAAGTATTGGTTTCAGCTTCAGCATCAGTCCTTCCAATGAACACCCAGGACTGATCTCCTTTAGAATGGACTGGTTGGATCTCCTTGCAGTCCAAGGGACTCTCAAGAGTCTTCTCCAGCACTACAGTTCAAAAGCATCAATTCTTTGGCGATCAGCTTTCTTCAGGGTCCAACTCTCACATCCATACGTGACCACTGGAAAAACCATAGCCTTGACTAGATGGACCTTTGTTGGCAAAGTAATGTCTCTGCTTTTTAATATGCTATCTATGTTGGTCATAACTTTCCAAGGAGTAAGCGTCCTTTAATTTCATGGTTGCAGTCACCATCTGCAGTGATCCTGGAGCCAAAAAAAATAAAGTCTGACACTGTTTCCACTGTTTCCCCATCTATTTGCCATGAAGTGATGGGACCAGATGCCATGATCTTAGTTTTCTGAATCTTGAGCTTTAAGCCAACTTTTTCACTCCCCTCTTTCACTTTTCTCAAGAGGCTTTTTAGTTCCTCTTCACTTTCTGCCATAAGGGTGGTGTCATCTGCATATCTGAGGTTATTGATATTTCTCCCGGCAATCTTGATTCCGGCTTGTGCTTCTTCCAGCCCAGCGTTCCTCATGATGTACTCTGCATAGAAGTTAAATAAGCAGGGTGACAATATACAGTCTTGACGTACTCCTTTTCCTATTTGGAACCAGTCTGTTGTTCCATGTCCGGTTCTAACTGCTGTTTCCTGACCTGCATACAGATTTCTCAAGAGTCAGGTCAGGTGGTCTGGTATTCCCATCTCTTTCAGAATTTTCCACAGTTCATTGTGATCCACACAGTCAAAGGCTTTGGCATAGTCAATGAAGCAGAAATAGATGTTGTTCTGGAACTCTCTTGCTTTTTCCATGATCCAGCGGATGTTGGCAATTTGATCTCTGGTTCCTCTGCCTTTTCTAAAACCTGCTTGAACATCTGGAAGTTCATGGTTCACGTATTGTCGAAGCCTGGCTTGGAGAATTTTGAGCGTGACTTTACTAGCGTGTGAGATGAGTGCAATTGTGCAGTAGTTTGAGCATTCTTTGGCATTGCCTTTCTTAGGGATTGGAATGAAAACTGACCTTTTCCAGTCCTGTGGCCACTGCTGAGTTTTCCAAATTTGCTGGCATATTGAGTGCAGCACTTTCACAGCATCATCTTTAAGGATTTGAAATAGCTCAACTGGAGTTCCATCACCTCCCCTAGCTTTGTTCATAGTGATGCTTCCTAAGGCACACTTGACTTCACATTCCAGGATGTCTGGCTCTAGGCGAGTGATCACACCATCATGATTATCTGGGTCATGAAGATCTTTTTTGTACAGTTCTTCTGTGTATTCTTGCCACCTCTTCTTAATATCTTCTGCTTCTGTTAGGTCCATACTGACTTTATTATTTACTTTTGGCTGCGCAGCATGGGCTTTTCTCTAGTTGTGGCAAACAGAGCTACTCTCTAGGTGCCATGCATGGGCTTCTCATTGCTGTGGCTTCTCTTGTTGTGGAGCACAGGCTCTAGGCTCATGGGCTTCAGCAGTTGCAGTTCCCAGGCTCTAGAGCACAGGCTTAGTAGTTGTGGTACAGGGCTTAGTTGCTCAGCAGCATGTGGGACCTTCCTGGTCCTGGGATTGAACCCATGTCTCCTGCATTGGAAGGCAGATTCTTTATCACTGAGCCACCAGGGGAGCCTTTGGTCAAATTTTTTATTCAACAGATACACGAGTACGTAACGTGGCAAGGCCCGCCTCTCCTCTCAGCCCCAGCCACCCAGTTCTCCCCTCTGAGACAACCAACTCATGAAAATATTTAGTTTATGAAAATGTGATTGTTAGCCTCACTCTGCAACTTTTTTGTCTTCTTGTTAGCTGTCCTCACTCTAATCCATGTAGTGGTTTGAATGGTGATCCACAAACAGATGTGCTGACATCCTAACCCCAGAACATGTGAGCATGACTTTATTGTGAAAAAAAGAGAGAGAGAGAGAGAGATGTAATTAAATTAAGGATCTTGAGATTATCCTGGATTAGCCCTAAATCCAGTGACCAGTATCCTTAAAAGAGACAGAAGAGGAGAAGCATAGATAGACACACACAAATAGAGAGGAAAAGACCATGTGGAAACCAAGGCAGGGACTTGGGAGACAGAGCTAGAAACACTGGGAATGGCAAAGATTGCCAGAAACCACTAGAAACTGGAAGAGAGACAAACAAGTAGTTTCCAAAATGAACCAAGCCTGCCAACACCTTGACTTTGGGCTTTTAGCCTCCACAAGTCCAAATAAACAATTTGGACTTTTGAAATGAATCCATTGCTGCTGTTTAAAGCCATCCAGTTTGTGATCCTTGGTTACAACAGCCCCAGGGGGAAATGAATAAAGTATGTGTAGATAAAGTCCACGGTGGGTCCTAGATCTGTTTGCTTACTATTTCAATAGGACACCTTTTTTCTTTTTTTTGTCTGTTTATCTATTCCCATCTTCTTTTCTATTTATTCATTTACGGCTGTGCTGGGTCTTTGATGCTGTGAGTGGGCTTTCTCTGGTTGTGGCAAGCAGGGGGACTACTCTCTAGTTGCAGTTCTTGGGCTTCACATGGTGCCGTGGTAAAGAATCTGCCTACCAATACAGGAGACACTGGAGACTCAGGTGTGATTCCTGGGTCAGGAAGACCCCTTGGAGAAGGAAATGGCAACCCACTCCAGATTTCTTGCCTGGGAAATCTCACGGACGAAAGAGCCTGACAGGCTACAGTCCATGGGGTCGCAAAGAGCCAGGCACGACTGAGTGACTGAGCACACACACACTCTCGTTGTGGACGCAGGCTCCAGAGCTGAGTCTCAGTATTTGTGGCTCACCGACTTAGCTGCCCCGAGGCATGTGAAGTCCTCCAGGACTTATGTACCCTGCGTTGGCAGGCAGACTCTCAACTACTGGACTGCAAGAAAGTCCTACTATTCCCCTCTTAGCCAGATTTTTTTCACTGATCACCTGGTATGTGAGAGGCCCTGTTCTCGGTCTGGGGACACAGCAGTGACTATGGCCAAGTGCCCACCTCCGTAGAGCTGATACTCAGGTGGGGGAGATGGACAGTGGGCAAATACATAAATCAGGATGTGAGAAATGCCAGGAAGAAAAATGAGGCAAGGAAGAAGAAACAGTGGAGGGGAAAAAAAAACAACCTGCTTCTGATCAGGGGATTTGGTGAGGGGGTTCTCTGAGGACGTGATGTGAAGTTGCTAGCTTTGTGGAGTGGAGGGCGACAGACTTTTTACTCTGTTTAATGACTGCAGGGAGCAGTCTGTGTGTGGACATGCTGGGGGCTATGTCAGAAGAGATGGCTGGTCCCTGTGTGTCACAGAGAGGATAATACTGTGAATAGTCTACTTGCTCCTCTCCCTCCACCCGATCACCCATCCACCCCCGCCTCCACACCCCATCACCCCTTCCTTGCATTCAGGCAGGACCAGGAGATGAATCCTCACCAGTGAGGCAGGAGCGGGAGGGTAGATGGTCCTTCCGAGTGGGGGCACTGAAAAAGTGATAGGGAGTCTCTCTCTTCAACTGCCCCAGCCAGGCACAGACTGCTGTTCGGGTCCGTGCAGCCTCTGTTGGACTGGATCCCAGAATGACTACGACTCTGACACCCTGCTGAGATCTGTTGAGACTGTGGTGTTTAGTCATTGATCTTTGCGGTCATTTGTTATGTAGAATGGTCTTGCCTGCCCCACCTCTCTCTCTCTCTCTATATATATATATATATATAAAAAACCTTTGAATACTGTGGGGGCTGGAGGCCATACCTCTGCAGAGTCAAAAATCCATGTGTAAGTTTCAGTTGACCCTTCAAATTTGAGGTTCTGGATCTGCAGATTCGGCCCATCACGGTGTGACACTGTCGAAGAAATTCAGTGAAAATAATCCACATATAAGTGGACCCATGTAGTTCAAGGAAATACATATGTATGTATGTATGCTAAGTCACTTCAGTCGTGTCCGACTCTATGTGACCCCATAGACGGAAGCCCACCAGGCTCCCCCATCCCTGGGATTCTCCAGGCAAGAACACTGGACTGGGTTGCCATTTCCTTCTCCAATGTGTGAAAGTGAAAAGTGAAAGTGAAGTCGCTCAGTCGTGTCCGACCCTTAGCGACCCCACGGACTGCAGCCTACCAGGGTCCTCCATCCATGGGATTTTCTAGGCAAGAGTACTGGAGTGGCTTGCCATTGCCTTCTCCGATGTATGTATGTATACACACACACAATATTTTACATAAATACACATAATATATATATAGTGTGTGTGTGTGTAAAGAAACCTGTATGCAGGTCAAGAAGCAACAGTTAGCGTCGGTTCCAAATTGGGAAAGGAATACATCAAGGCTGTATACCGTCACCCAGTTTATTTAATTTATATGCAGAGTACGTCATGCAAAATGCTGGACTGGAGGAAGCACAAGCTGGAATCAAGATTGCCTGGAGAAATATCCATAACCTCAAGATATTCAGATCACACCACCCTTATGGCAGAAATCGAAGAGGAACTAGAGAGCCTCTTGATGAAAGTGAAAGAGGAGAGTGAAAAAAACTGGCTTAAAACTCAACATTAAAAAAAACAAAGACCATGGCATCCAGTCCCATCACTTCATGGCAAATAAATGGGTAAACAATGGAAACAATGACAGACTGTTTTCTTGGGCTCCCAAGTCACTACTGATGGTGGCTGCAGCCATGAAATTAAAAGATGCTTGCTCCTTGGAAGAAAAGCTATGACCAACCTAGAGAGTGTATTAAAAAGCAAAGACATTACTTTGCCGACAAAGGTCTGTAAAAGCTATGGTTTTTCCAGTAGTCATGTGTGGATGTGTGAGTCGGACCATAAAGAAGGCTGAGCACCAAAGAACTGACGCTTTCAAACTGTGGTGTTGGAGAAGACTGAGAGTCTCTTGGACTGCAAGGAGATCAAGCCAGTCAATACTAAAGGAAATCAGTCCTGAATATTCATTGGATGGAAGGGTTTCCCTGGTAGCTCAGTTGATAAAGAACCCACTTGCAATGCAGGAGATCCCAGTTCAATTCCTGAGTTGGGAAGATCCGCTGGAGAAGGGATAGGCTACCCACTCCAGTATTCTGGCCTGGAGAATTCCATGGCCTGTATAGTCCATGGGGTTGCAAAGAGTTGGACTTGATTCATTGGAAGGACTGATGCTGAAGCTGAATCTCCAATACTTTGGCCACCTGATGTGAACTGTGGACTCATTTGAAAAGTCCCTGATGCTGGGAAAGATTGAAGGCAGGGGGAGAAGAAGATGACAGAGGATGAGATGGTTGGATGGCATCACCGACTCAATGGACATGAGTTTGAGCAAGCTCCAGGAAATGGTGAAAGACAGGGAAGCCTGGCATGAGGGACTAAGCACAGCACAGCACACACACACACACACACATGTACTGTGCCTTGTGCTCAGTCGCTCAGGCATGTCCGACCCTTTGCGACCCCATGGATGGCAGCCCACTAGGCTCCTTGGTCCATGGGGATTGTCCAGGCAAGAGTACTGGAGTGGGTTGCCATGCCTTTCTCCAGGGTATCTTCCCAACCCAGGGATTGAACCCAGGTCTCCCACATTGTTCTTTACCAACTGAGTCATTAGGGAAGCCCAAGAATACTGGAGTGGATAGCCTATCCCTTCTCCAGGGGATCTTCCCAACTCAGGAATTGAACTGGGGTCTCCTGCATTGCAGGTAGAGTCTACCAGCTGAGCTTCCAGGGAAGCCCATATATATATATGCTGCTGCTAAGTCACTTCAGTTGTGTCCGACTCTGTGCGACCCCATAGACGGCAGCCCACCAGGCTCCCCCGTCCCTGGGATTCTCCAGGCAAGAACACTGGAGTGGGTTGCCATTTCCTTCTCCAATGTGTGAAAGTGAAAAGTGAAAGTGAAGTCGCTCAGTCATGTCTGACTCGTAGCGACCCCATGGACTGCAGCCTACCAGGCTCCTCCGTCCATGGGATTTTCTAGGCAAGAGTACTGGAGTGGCTAGACATATATGTGTGTATATACATATATATAATGTGTATATATATTATTTTGTGTATATAAAATATTGTGTATATTCATATGTGTATATATAGTATTTGTGTATATATAATAGTTACTATATATTTTTTCATATTACATATATGCATATCATTTTATGTATGTAAAATCTATATAAATAAGAGGAGATTTAGCATGAGGAGTTGACTTATGTGATTATGGAGGATGAGAAGCCCCCAAACTGCTCTCCGGAAGCTGAGGACCCAGGAAAGCTGGTGGCGTTATTCCAGCTTGAGTCCTGAGGACTAGGGAAGCTGATGGCACATCTCCCAGTCCTGCAGCAAAAGAAGACCGATGTCCTAGCTCAAGTAGGCAGCATGAGAGAAAAGGCGTGATTGGCTGCTTCCTCCATCTTTTGTTCTGCTCAGGGATGCTGTAGTTGAATGATGCCCAGGCACAGTGGGGAGGGTCACCAGGTTTACTAAGTCCACTGATTCCAACACTAATCTCCTCTGGAAACACCCTCGCAGATGTGCGCAGGAAGAATATTTAATCTGGGCGTCCTGTGACCCAATAAAATGTTATCATGTGATTCTATATTTGACACATACAATGAACCATCACCAACCAGTACATGGTAGGCACATCTTCAGGTTTTTTTAAATTAATTAATTGCATTATTTATCTTTGTGCTGGGTCTTCATTGCTGCACGCAGGCTTTCTCTAGTTACATTTCATGGGCTTCTCACTGTGGGGGCTTCCCTTGTTGGAGAGCTTGGGCTTTAGGGTGCATAGGCTTCAGTAGTTGTGGCACGTGGGTGCAATAATTGTGGCTCTCGGGCTCTAGAGCACAGGCTCAGTAGTCGTGGCGGCACAGGCTTAATTACCCACAGCAAGTGGGATCTTCCGGGACCAGGGATTGAATCCATGTCCCCTGCATTGGCAGGCAGATTCTTTATCACTGGACCATCAGGGAAGTCCCACATCTTTCATTTTACCAGATACTTTCAGGTTCCTTTCTGACCCTCCTTCTCCATGGCCGTCGAGGGCTTCTCTTCCACCCACACCTCAAACCTAAGCATCCTTCAAGGTCCTCCCTTTAACTCCCTTCTCTTCTCCTTCTACATGTTCTTCTTGGTGAACAGCATCCATGCTGTGTCTCCAATTCTCACCTCTGTGGATATCTCATGTGTCCACTAGGATTCAGTTCAGTTCAGTTCAGTTCGGTCGCTCAGTCGTGTCCGACTCTCCGCGACCCCATGAATCACAGCACGCCAGGCCTCCCTATCCATCACCAACTCCCGGAGTACACTCAAACTCATGTCCACAGAGTCGGTGATGCCATCCAGCCATCTCATTCTCTGTCGTCCCCTTCTCCTCCCGCCCCCAACCTTTCCCAGCATCAGAGTCTTTTCCAGTGAGTCAACTCATCGCATGAGGTGGCCAAAGTATTGCAGTTTCAGCTTTAGCATCAGTCCCTCCAGTGAACATCCAGGATTGATCTCCTCTAGAATGGACTGGTTGGATCTCCTTGCAGTATAAGGGACTCTCAAGAGTCTTCTCCAGCACCACAGTTCAAAAGCATCGATTCTTCGGCGATCAGCCTTCTTCACAGCCTTCGCCACTAGGATTAGATTCATTAAAATTAGGTTCATTAAGATTATTAAAAGTGTGGGTGGGGGCACTTCCCTGGCAGTCCAGTGGTTAAGATGCTGTACTTCCAATGCAGGGGTGCAAGTTCAAGCCCTGGTCGGGAATTAAGGTTCCACATGCTGTGCAGCCAAATAAATAAATAATTTTTTAAAAAAAGATGGGTGGATGGGTAGAGAACACAATTCTAAGTCACCTGTGAAACCAAAAAAAATATATATATGGAATTTCAAGGACACAAAACTAAATAATAATAAAAACCTTACATATAAAAATTTGTGAAATGCAACCAACGTAGAACCTCAGAGGACATGTTAGACCCTGGTGGTCCAGTGGTTAGGACTCTGCACTTCCACTGCAGGTAGTACAGACCCCATCCCTGGTTGGAGACCTAAGATGCTGCAAATTGCAGGTTGCATCCCTTCCTCCCTGCCAAGAGGGGTGGGGGGTTGGGAGGGAGAAAAAATAAAAATAAGAAATATAAAGGAATGTTAAAATCCAAAATAAAAATGGCTAACCAAGAGAGATATCTATTTTTCTCTCCTGGTCAAGATAACTGGTGTTGCTTATGTGGAAAGGCCGAAATTCCATGGGCTGTTTTGACCTCCTTGACCCTCACAGGGCCCCCAAGATCTCAGTGTAAATTTCTCCACTTTTGTCAGATATGCACCCCCACCCCAACCGCCTGACTCGTTTCTCTATCAGCCAGAGCAGCCATCCCCCATCTGGTCCTTGACCTAATGTGATTTACCTCTCTGGCAGTCAGAAATTATTCAAACAAGCCAATCACATCCTCGGAAGGGAACCAGAGGTTAGCCCACACGTTTGTCACTACCACGGTTATCTCCTCGCAGCCCCTGCTGCTTGACTCTGCTCCTGAGTGCACCCCTCACCTGGTGGCTCAGTGTCTGCCTTCACTTCCGGCCTGTGAGTGTGTGTAACCAATTAACTGATGATGATCTCATCTATCCTGTTGGGTATCATGTGTTAGGCTCTCATGTGTTTCCACTGTTTAGGGCAGGTGATCCCTCTTTCTCCAACACGGCCAATAGGAGGGGATTAAAACTTTGGTCAATTCACGGACAGCAGTCTTCCTTGGTATGTGAGATCCAGTTTCCTTCTACAATATCTTGTTGCTCCACCATTCGAGGCTTCTAGTCCGAAGGCAGTGTCATGGCCCAAGATAGCCGATGGCGTTCCAGCCATCACGTCTATGTTCCATCAGAAAATAAGAAGGCACCTTCCTTTCCTCAAAGTTGTACATATCACTTCTGCTTACATAGTCATATGGCCATGTCTAGGGCTTCTCAGGTGGTGGCAGTGGTAAATAATCCACCTGCCAGTGCAGGAGAGGCAAGAGACACGGGTTCGATCCCTGGTTGGGGAGATCCCGTGGAGTAGGAAATGGCAACCCACCCCAGTATTCTTGCCTGGAAAATCCCATGGGCAGAGGAGCCTGGCTGACTGCAGTCCATGAGGTCACAAAGTCAGACAGGACTGAATACAGTACAATAGCAAGGCCTCATCTACCTGCAAGGGAACCTGGGAAATGTAGTATTTTATTCCAGGCAGCCATAAGGCCTGGCTAAGTACCAGTTCGTTTTATGGATTGGGTCCAGATCTTGAGGGGCTTATCAATCAGATAAAGGTTGATTGGGGAGTTTGGCCTTAGCCTGTGAGTCAAGACTGGATGCCATTAGAGGATGAGGAGGGGCAGGCCCAAGGTATGCCTTGGGATCATTAACTGGTACTGAGTTAAGACCCCTCCTTTCCTCTTCTCATTGGGAAGCTATGTTTTCTATCATTTTCTTGCTCCCTCCCACATCAACCCTGCCCCTTCTTCCCCGCAACCCAAAATGACACCAGATCAAGACTTTTCCTGGTGATCCTGTGCCTAAGATTCTATGCTCCCAGTGCAGGGGGCCAGGGTTCTTGACCCCACATGCCACGACTAAAGGATCCTGTATGCTGCAACTAGAGATCTCAAGTACTGCCCCTAAGACCTGGCACTGCTGCTGCTGCTGCTGCTAAGTCACTTCAGTCGTGTCCGACTCTGTGTGACCCCATAGACGGAAGCCCACCAGGCTCCCCCGTCCCTGGGATTCTCCAGGCAAGAACACTGGAGTGGGTTGCCATTTCCTTCTCCAATGTGTGAAAGTGAAAAGTGAAAGTGAAGTCGCTCAGTCGTGTCCGACCCTTAGCGACCCCACGGACTGCAGCCTACCAGGCTCCTCCATCCATGGGATTTTCTAGGCAATAGTACTGGAGTGGCTTGCCATTGCCTTCTCCAAGACCTGGCACAGCCAAATAATAAATAAATAAATAATTTTTTAATAAAAAAAAAAGTTGAAGAACACAATGAGATCAGATTGCTGCCCTAGCTCCCACGGTGTTCCTGCAACTATCTTTTGTCCCCTGATTCCACAGTCCTTCTTACTCTGAGATCACTGCCCCAGGAAAACCAAGAGACACCAGCACCCCCTCCTCATGCAAACATCCCCACACATACAGACACAATCCTACATGCATTCTGATTCTGCCAGACTCCACATTGGTAGACCATACTCTTTTACCACCCCTGTAGAACTCCCTCTTGGGCAGGGCAGAGCTGGGATGGACTGAAACGGGCTGGGCACGGCACAGTGCAGAGAAGGGGGTTTGTTGCAGGAAGATAAGGCCTGTGGGTCATTTACAAGAGTGGTGGTTATGTTCCCCACCAATCATCACATTCCATCTGTCTAGCCACAGGGACTGATTCCAGATGGACATGTGACCAATGCTAGGCCAATGACGTGTAACCTTGGGGTTTTCAGCTGGACTAAAGCTGGGGATATCTTGGCACCACACACAAGAGCCTGCTGGTAGAGCTGAGAGGTAGAGAGAGTTTCCATACTGAAGATGTCATTTGAGCCCCTGGACCTAGCTATGCTTGAAGGACACCCCTTCAACATTTCTATTCAAGAGTTAATAAATACCCTGGTTTGTATTCGTTAGTTTGCTTTGATTCTCTATTCCTTTGCATCTTTAAGAGTTTCCTGCCAGAAACTCACGTATTAATGGTTTGGTTCTCATTGTCACGTCCCTGTGGCTGGGATCAGTTCAGTAGTTCTTTAACTCCCTGGAGTTTTATTTACTCTATTACTCTCTAATTACTCTGTTTTGGAGACTAAGAAGCTGCTACACAACGTCCAAGCTCCTGCTTGTCAGTCCCACATGGAGAACTTGGAGGCCTGTTGTTCTCTTCTGGTCGAAGCTAAGTCCTGTCTTCTATCCTATCCCTGAGCGTCCCATTTCCGAAGGCCATGCAGTTCTAGGAAACACGGTTAAATGACTCCCTCTTTGGGGCCAAGTTTCTTCTTCTGTAAAAGAGGGATTAATAATACAGACACGCTGTCTCTGTCCATCATTCTTCCCCATCATGGTTCTTTCTTCCCACCGACCTGATACACTTCACCTCCATCACCCCATGGCTCAATGACCCCTCCCCCCAAATCCTCTGTAGTCGGTTCTGTCTGGGGCTTACCATGCCCTCCTCGGGCCACACCAGCAAACATCTCCTAGCTCTTTATTAAAAAAAAATAATTATTTATGTATTTATATTTGGCTGCTCTGCGTCTTGTTGCCTCACGAGCGAGTGTCACTGTATCATGTGGGATCTCTCCTCATGACTCTGGAGTGCTTGTGCTCAGTAGTTCTGGCTCATTGGCTTTGCTGCCCTGCGGCATGTGGGGTCTTAGTACCCTGACCAGGGATTGAACCCGTGTCCCCTGCATTGCAAGGCGGATTCTTAACCACCAGATCACCAGGGAAATCCCTAATATCTCTTTAGGGGTGAAACCTGCTCTACCCAAACCGCCAGGGAATTCAGGTCCCTTGGGTGTAGCCCCCAACCAGCGACCAATGGAGGGAGTTGGAGGATCAATACCTCAGCTCTCTCACCCCTGGTGTGGGATGACTCTGACCTCCCAGGGCTCCCTTGCAGGAGCCCAGCTCCTGAGCTCCAGCTGCCTGCCATGAAAATTTGCTTGATGATGAGAATGACCAACCATCCCAGTGTGCCCAGGACTGAGTGTTCCTCAGATGCAGAATTTTGAAAGCTAAAGTTGATTAAGTTCCAGGGCAAGTTGCTTACTCCAGTGATACCTCATCAATTACTGACTGCTCCCTTCCTCCCGTCTGCCACATCCCTGCTCCCCTACAGCTGCTGTCTCTGAGGCAATGGCACTAAATCTTCATCTCCGTCTGTTTTGGAGAGACCCCAACCTCCATCATGCCCTTTAAGCAGCCCATCAGCCACTCCCACCCAGTTGCTTAGTTTTTTCCTTCTGGGAAAAACTGGGGGCAGTTGCTTAGTTTTTTCCTTCTCACTATGTGGTTTCGTCTTGTGACAGCCTCTTTTCTTAAAAATAAATAAATAAATTTTATTTGGCTGCTCCAGGTCTTAGCTGTGGCACGTGAATGCTCAGTTGTGGCATGTGGGACCCAGTTTCCCGATCAGGAATCAAATGTGGGCCCCACGCATTGGGAGCTCAGAGTCTCAGACACTGGACCGCTAGGGAAGTCCCTGTCTCGTGACAGTCTTTTGAAAAAGGATCTTCTGTCATCTTCATGTTATGTGTGGGAAAGCTGAGGTTTGGGCAGGGAAATGACTGGTCTAAAGTCTTGCCGTTAAGTGGCACATCTCGGGGGACGGGACCTGGGGCCGAGATGGGCTTCCTCACCCCTCGGCACACACTGACACTCTGCTCTTGAGACCCTGGTATGAGCTAGGTGCTATCTTACCTTTGTTTTTTTTTCTTAATTCACGCATTTGGATTTCCCTGGAGGCTCAGTGGCAAAGAACCCGCCTGCCAATGCAGGAGATGCAGGTTCGATCCCTGGGTTGGGAAGATTCCCTGGAGAAGGAAATGGCAACCCACTCCACTATTCTTGCCCGGAGAATCCCATGGACAGAGGAGCCTGGTGGACTACAGTTCGTAGAGTCACAAAGAGTCAGACGTGACCGAGCGACCAAGCGCGTGAACAGTCATGCATTTATTTGGCTGCGCTGGGTCTTAGTTGTGGCATATGGGATCCAGTCCCCTGACCGGTAATCGAACCTGCCCCCTGAATTGAGAGCGCACAGTCTTAGCCACTGGACCACCAGGGAAGTCGCCTCTCTCACCGCCTTCTTATGCGTTATCTCCTTCAATCCTTACACCACTCTCAGGAGGGCAAGACAACCATTCCCCCACTCTATAGAATGGGAAACCAAGGCCAGGAGAGGTGGCAGAGGCCAGGTTCAAGCCCAGGCAGGCTGCCACTGAGAGCACATCCTTAACCACACGGCTGGTGCCTCAATACTTGTAATTTCCTCTTGGGCGGCGGCTGTGGCCATTTGGGTACAGGGGGAGTCTAGCTGCCAGTGAGTCCAGCTGGCAGAGGGGAGGAGGGGCCCAGATGGCAGGCCTGACTGGGAGCACCCCAGGCTGGCGTCTGGACCGGCAGGCTGAGCCCAGGCCTGCCCTGGCCCTTGTTCCCAGCCCCGGCTCCTTGGGGACCCTCCTGTGCCCTGAAGTGTCCACTCCTCTGCCTCCACCCCTACTCCTGCGGTCGGCCCAAATACCAGACAGGGCGAATCTCAGCTTTCCCCCAAGCATTCCTCGCTCCTGTGGCCCGGCCCAGGCTGGCCGAGGTTACGCAAGCGGAGCTGGGGTGGTTGGGGGAGGCGGGTGGGACCAAGGGGATGGGCTGGCCGGTCCTCACCACCCCGTCCGGCGCCTGCCCGCCCTCCGCAGGGCGGGAAAAGGGTGGGCCAGCTCCCCTGAGCCCCTGGGGGAACAGGCTGGGGGGGAGGAGGGGGGTTTGTGTGAGATGGGGGGCGGTGGCGGCCACAGCACAACCTCCAGAGGTGACCGCCTGGTTTCCATTAAGGAACCCTGGTCAGCAGTTCGGGCAAGACAGCAGAGCGGGGCTGGCTATGGTAAGGTGGGGCGGGGGCGGGTCTGAGGGTGGGGCCTGCCTGCCTGCTGCACACCCCCAACCCTGCGGGGATGCTTACGTTGCCATGGTGACCCGGTGCCCAGCCTGGGGACACCCTGACCTGTCCCTCAACTCCCAGCGACTGAGCCTATTGCTGCTGCTCCTGCTGCTGCCTGGCCCCCCACCCACTCTTGGCATGGAGGATGACGCCTCCTTCCCCCACCTGGGGGAGAGCTCCCAGCCCCCACCCCGGGCCTGCCCCCCACGCTGCTCCTGCCCCCGGCTCGACACAGTGGACTGCGACGGCCTGGACCTCCGGGTGTTCCCGGACAACATCACCAGGGCTGCTGAGCACCTCTCCCTGCAGGTGGGGCCGGCGTGTGGGTGCAGGGCGGCTCCCAGGGTGGACGGGGGAGCCTGCGGAGTGCCGGGGTTGGGGCTGCGGGGTCCCCATGCAGGGGTGAGGCGCTGAGCGTGTGGGTCGTGACACAGACGGGAGTTGGTCTTGATGAGCACGCAGGGGTCTGTGCAGCAGTCAGGTGAGAGGAGGTGGGAGCCACAGATGCTGAAAGTGGGGAGGGGCTGAGGGCTTAGGGGTGTCGGAGGGTCAATGTCTGCTGATTACGGGGTTGCTTGAGGTCAAGTGTAATGAGGCATCCAGGGTCAACTGTAGGGGTGGATGGGGCATTGGGGGCCAGGGTCTTTTTGTTACTGGGTTGTTACGAAGTAATGCCTTTGGGATCAAGTACAGGGTGAAGGTTCAGTGGTAAAGAACCCTCCTGCCAAGCAGGAGACGGGAGTTCAATCCCTGGGTCAGGAAGATCCCCTGGAGGAGGGCATGGCAACCCACTCTAGTATTCTTGCCTGGAGAATCCCATGGACAGAGGGACATGGTAGGCTACAGTCCATGGGGTCAGAAAAAAGATATGACAGAGGGACTCAACAACATCAAACAACAGGGTGAAAGGGTGTCGGGGCTTCCTGCTTAGGCTGAAGGGATGCCGAGAAGCAGGGCTTGGGGCCATTGGTTGAGGGCCCAGGGCCACGGGGGTCAGGGTGTGAATGTCGCCCCCAACCCCGGCCTGCCCTGCAGAACAACCAGCTCCAGGAGCTTCCCTACAACGAGCTGTCACGTCTCAGCGGGCTGCGGACCCTCAACCTCCACAACAACCTCATCTCCTCTGAGGGTGAGTGCAGGGACAACAGGAGGCCCCTCCACAGCCCGGTCCCTGCTGGCCTCTCCGTCCCCGTCTGGCTCTGTGGGCAGCTCTGCGGCAGTTCCCAGAACGGCCCTTTGCTGAGCAGGATGGAAACTTAGGGGGTGGGGGCAGGGGCTGTGGCTTTGGAGGACACGGCGGGGGCGGGGCCCAGAGGAGCCTCCGCCAGCCTCCATGCTGGGTGGGAACACAGGCTGCCCTCGTCCTTGCCCTCGCCCCCGGCCCGGAGGGCCCCTCACTGCCCGCCTTATGCACAGGCCTGCCCGACGAGGCCTTCGAGTCGCTCACACAGCTGCAGCACATCTACGTGGCCCACAACAAGGTGAGCGCCCCGCCGCGCCCCAGCCTGCCCCAGGCTGGCCGGCAAGGGTCAGCCAGCGGGGGTCCCACAGCACTGAGTTGACTGGGCGGCAGGCGGGCTGGGGCAGGACGGCCGTGCCACCGGGACCACTGTGCCTGTGCTCCCGCAGCTCTCTGTGGCCCCCCAGTTTCTGCCCCGCTCCCTCCGGGTCGCTGATCTGGCTGCCAACGAAGTGACTGAGATCTTCCCGCTCACGTTTGGGGAGAAGCCGGCGCTCAGGTATAGCTCCTGGATCAGCCCAGGCCCCGCTGGGTCTTGCATAGGCCTGGGGTCACTCTGCACCCTGGGGTCTTGACCGGGGTCATGAGCCAACCCTGGGGAGGCTCTGGGTGGTGGGGGAGACAGGGCCCCGGATGTCCTGTCTGGAGAATTTCAGACTGGAGAAGAGTGCACACACTCACGCATACACTCCACACACACATACTCACATATATACACCCACACATTCACACAGGCATTCACACACACACTCAGACACATTCACTCAACCCACCCACCCACTCACACACACACACCATACACTCAACACACTCACACACACACTCACATATACTCAAACTCACACATACACTCACAGCCACACCCACCCACCCACACATGCACACACACACTGACATACACACATACACCCACACATTCACACATACTCACAAACTCACACTCACATACACTCACAGCCACACCCACCCACACACACAAATCACACGCACACCACTCCCACACATGTACACACACCCCCACACACTGACATACACCCCCACACACCCCCACACATTCACACATACACTCAAACTCACACATACACTCAACACACTCTCATACACTCACAGCCACACCCACCCACCCAAATCATACCCACACCACTCCCACACATGCACACACACACACAGACACACACACACAGACACCTACACATTCACACAAACTCACACACACTCAACACACTCACAGCCACACCCACCCACACACACAAATCACACCCACACCACTCCCACACACGCACACACACACACTGACATACACACACACCCCACACACACACTTAACACCCTCTCATACGCTCACAGCCACACCCACCCACCCAAATCATACCCACTACTCCCACATATGCACACACACACTGACATACACACACATACACCCACACATTCACACATACAAACTCACACATACACTCAACACACAGCCACACCCACCCACCCAAATCATACCCACACCACTCCCACACATGCACCCACACACATTCACACATACTCACACTCAAATTCACACATACACTCAACACACACATTCACACATACAATCATACATTCACATACTCACACTCAAACTCATACATACACAACACACTCACATACTCTCACAGCCACACCCATCCACCCACACAAATCACACACACACACACACACACACACTGACATATACACATACACCCACACATTCACACATACTCACACTCTAACTCACACGTACACTCAATACACATTCACTCCCACACACAGTCACACCACTCCCACACACACACTCACACACACACTGACATGCACACACACACACACACTGACCCTGCCCTGAGCTGGGGCACGGGGTGGTGGGGAGGCTGGGGCCGGGCTGGTGGCAGGAGCCTGGCTCCCCTCAGGTCCGTGTACCTCCACAACAACCAGCTGAGCAACGCCGGCCTGCCCCCTGATGCCTTCCACGGCTCCGAGGCGGTGGCCACCCTCAGTCTCTCCAGCAACCAACTCAGCTACGTGCCACCCAGCCTGCCACCCTCGCTGGAGCGGCTCCACCTGCAGGTGCCCCCCTCCGCCCAGCCACCCCCACATCCCCACTCCCCTCGGGGCCCCACACCTCCGTCCTGGGGGACCCCTTGTATTCCCAGCAGTCAAAAGTGTCTTTGGGTCCTTTCCTCTGGCATGGGTAGCTAGCAGGCTCTCTCTGAGCAGCCTTGTTCAAAAGAACACCTTGTCCCTTACTCAGAAGCCCTTTGTGGCTCCCTATTGCCCTCTGCCCGGGACCCTCAGTCTCATCCTCTCCTCCCTTCCCAGAACAACCTCATCTCCAAGGTGCCCCGAGGAGCCCTGAGCCGCCAGACCCACCTCCGTGAGCTTTACCTTCAGCACAACCAGCTGACAGACAGTGGCCTGGATGCTACCACGTTCAGGTGGGGCCTGGAACAGGGGTTTGGGGGGGTGTAGGCTCGTGCTGGCAGTAGGGCCTGAGGAATTAGAATCTGGGAGCCCCAGCCCTCCATTTCACTACCCCGCTTTATGGCCAATTCAAAGCCTCATTTGGTGTGTGCCTACCGTGTACCAGGCGTGGCCAAGCACCCTGCCTCCAACCACCTGGTGCCTCGGTCTTATTACCCAACATCACAGCTGCCACATGAAGATCTCAGACCCAGAACTCTGACCTAGTCACCCCAGACTTACTTCCTGCCCAGATCTCTCAGCTCATCACCCCCAAGTTGAAATCTCCACCTTATATCTCTCAGGTGTGTGCTTACATGCTCTGTCACGTCTGACTCTTTGCAACCCCATGGACTGTAGTTCACCAGGCTCCTCTGTCCATGAGGTCTCCCAGACAAGAATGCTGGAGTAGGTTGCCATTTCCTTCTCCAGAGGATCTTACTGACCCAGAGACTGAACCTGCATCTCCTCCTGCCCTGGCAGGCAGGTTCTTGACCACTGAGCTACCTGGAAAGCCCAGACATCTCTCAGGACAGCTCCTCAACTCCCCCCACTGCAACTTGCCCTGCAGCATCCATCTGGGGCCTCCACTCTGGATGCCCAGCCTGACGCCACCTTTCTCTCTCCTGTCAGCAAGCTGCACCGCCTGGAGTACCTGGACCTGTCCCACAACCAGCTGGCTGCGGTGCCCGCCGGCCTGCCTCGCACCCTGGCTGTGCTGCATCTGGGCCGCAATCAAATCCGCTGGGTGGAGGCGGCCCGGCTAGGCGGCCTGCGGGGCCTGCGCTACCTGCTACTTCAGCACAACCAACTTGGGGCCACGGGGCTGCCAGCTGGAGCGCTGCGGCCACTGCGGGGCCTACACACGCTGCACCTCTACGGCAACAGGCTGGACCGAGTGCCCCAGGCACTGCCCCGTCGCCTGCGGGCCCTGGTGCTGCCCCACAACCGTGTGGCCGCACTGGGTGCCCGTGACCTGGCCTCCACACCCCGATTGGCTGAGCTCAACCTGGCCTACAACTGCCTGGCCAGCGCCCGCATGCACTTCCAGGCCTTCCGCCGGCTGCGGGCCTTGCGCAGCCTTGACCTGGCTGGCAACCAGCTGACCCAGCTGCCCTCCGGCCTGCCCACTGGCCTGCACACCCTTCGACTGCAGCGCAACCAGCTGCGGGCCCTCGAGCCGGAGCCGCTGGCTGGCCTGCACCAGCTTCAGGAGCTCAGTCTGGCACATAACCGACTGCGTGTGGGTGACATTGGGCCTGGCACCTGGCACGAGCTGCAAGCCCTGCAGGTCAGGGGCAGGCTGGTGGGCCATACTATCCACAAGGCAGCTCCTTCAGCCCTCTGCCAGCTTGCCCAGCTCCTCCCCTGGAAAGCCTTGAGATGCTGGAAAGAGAGTCCCCACTATATGTAGGCCAGCCCTAGGATGCCACGCCCTCCTCCAGGAGATCTTCCCGACCCAGGGATGGAACCCAGGTCTCCTGCATTGCAGGCAGATTCTTACCGTCTGAGCCACCAGGGAAGAATGGGGTTGGCCCAAAAGTTCATTAGGCTCTTCCGTAAGATGTTACGGCAAACCCCAGAAGAATTTTTGGGTCAACCCAATACTGTCTTTGTGAGTGATCAGCTGCATCAGTGGCTCCCATGGCAGGGACCCTGTCTGGGCCCCCATCACCTAGAATGAGGCCTGCCCCACTCTGTGGCAGGCAGGACTTGGCAGCCATGAAGTAGGTGGGGGGAGGGGGCAGAAGAACCAGACTGGGTGTTCATGAGGGCCCGGGAGGGGAGCAGGTGGCACAGGGTCTGAGGCCACCATGGCGCCATCTCTGCTTGCCTGCCCAGGTGCTGGACCTCAGCCACAACGAGCTGTCCTTCGTGCCCCCTGACCTACCCGAGGCCCTGGAGGAGCTGCACCTGCAGGGCAACCGCATCGGCCACGTGGGCCCTGAAGCCTTTCTCAGCACACCACGCCTGCGTGCCCTCTTCCTCAGGTACCCTGCGGGTGGCCGGGTTAGGAAACTCCAGGTAGGCAGGGCAGGGCTGTGGGCTATGAGCGGGCCCAGGTGGGCCTCTCCCCTGGAACATGCCCTCACACCCATCTCTCGGTCCAGGGCCAACAGGCTTCACATGACCAGCATTGCACCCGAGGCCTTCCTGGGTCTCCTGCACCTACGCGCTGTGGACACGACGGGGAACCCCGAGCCCGTCTTGGTCCACCTGCCGCCCACAGCCCCACATCGGCCACGGGCAGTGGGCCCCTGAGCCTGGAGGAGCCCGCAGAGCAACCCAGAGCCCTGGGGCTCTGCTGGGCTATGGACTATGGAGACAGCGCCCACCTGGGGCCTCGACCTGGCTCTCCTGGGCCTGCCCATCCTGTGCTGGCAGGGATCCTGGGACGGGCCCCCACACAGACACCCAGGGAGCCCAGGAGAGACTGGAGCAGGCCACTCACACACTGGGCGTACAGGCAATTCGGGCCCTGCTGGGCACTCCCCAACTGCCTGTGCAGATGGAGATGGCAATAAAGCCTAGCCCTGGCCTTCCCTGGTGGTCTGATGGTCAAGATTCCACGCCTCCACTGCAGGAGGTGTGGGTTCAGTCCTTGGTTGGGGAACTAAGATCCTGCATGCCTTGCAGCGTGACCAAAAAACAAACAGAAAAACACCCCTAGCCCTTTGAAGTGCTCACCGCAGACCAGGTGCCCTTCTGCTTGTGGGAGGGACGCTCATTGTGCCGTATCCAGCAGTGGAAGCTGAAGCTCTGGGATGCTAAGTGCATCTGGCAGTCTAGTCCACGTCCTGGGGCCCACAAGCGGCAGGGCTGCCTTGCAAGGCCGAGACGCATGTGGGTCACCTTGCACCACCACGTTCGACCTGACCTTGTGTGTAAACCCAGAGACGCCCAAGGCCACCAGCTGGGGAGACACACGCAGATGTCCTCAGGTGCACTATAGACCCCACGGACACACGCACGGGCCTTCACACACATCCCTGCAAAGAGTGTGCGCACAGACCATGTTCTTCATGGGCACGCTCAGCCTGCTCCTCTTGCAGGCACCTCTTCAGACCAGCCCCCTGGGGTGGGGCAGTCGGGGAGACCCAGCCCAGGCACTGGGGGCAGGAACAAGAAACGGGCAGGACAGAGTGAGCCAGGTGTGGCCCTGGCTGTTTATTCCATGTGTCTGCCCTGGGGGCCCAGCTGGGCCAGGGCAACCCTCTTGGGAGCCTGGCTGACCCTGGCTCGCCTCAGTGGCTTCTTTGGGGTGTGGGTAGGCATCAGGGTTAAGGCTGGGGAGGGACAGGAAGTAAAGTGCTTGCAAGGGCCCTGGGGGCTTGGTCCCAGCCACCCTCCCGCTATAGAGGCCGGCAAGGGGCTGTGCACCCCTGGGCTGTGCAAACGGACTTTCTGGGGCCCACCCATCTGGGCTTGGGTGAGGGGCACACACAGGCTGGCAGACCCTGCCAACGACCCCTGTTGGGGAAGGCTCCAGCCAGGCCAGGTGGGCCCAGTGGGGGATGTGTCCATCCAGAGTTGACTGTCCACTGATTGTCTGCTTGTCTGGTCCGAGGTGGTGGCAGTATCGGGGCCGCAGGCCTGCCCCCAGCTCTCCGGGGGCCGCCTGTCCCTTTGCCCCTCACCGGCGGAGCCGCTGCAGCTGCAGGGAGAAACGGCCCGGGTCAGGATGGGGGACACAACACTTGCCCACCCGGCTCTCAATGCCCAAGCTGTTCACCTCACTCTCGACCAGGTTCCGTCTATACAGTGCCTCCTTGGCGGCCTCCTAGGGGTGAAGAAGGAATCAGTGGGCAGCCCCTGGTGGCCCTGGCCATGCCCCCACGCCCGCCCGGCTCACCCTGCTGCCATCATTGCCCAGACGCCGGGCAGCCTCCGTGTAGAACTGTAGCTGGCGCTCTAGCTGGGCCATGTACTCTGAGGGATGGAGGTGGGGGGGCATCAGGATGGGGCCCACGCCCCCCACCCCCTCCCCCCACCCCCATCCCTGAGCTCCTACCCCGCCGCATGCCCAGGCCTCCCTGCTCCAGCTGCGCCCGCTGCCACTGGCTGCGCTGCATGATGTCCTGGTACTGCTGTGCCACCTCGGGGGGCACTGGCCGCCGTGCCTGCCTGAGGGCCAGGATCTAGGGTTGGGGGAGAGGATGCAGACGGAGCTGTGAGGGACCTGTGGACCCCCAAGTCCTGCCCCACTGAGCCTCGCAGGGTGGTACCCACCTTCCGCTCCAGACGCTCTTGGTCGAAGGCCAGCACGCTGAGACTATGCAGGGGCCGTGCTGATCTATGGGGTTGGGGAGGGGTGAGGGGCTACAGGTAACTCCCATCCCCAACCCTGTTAATTCAACAAACACACTGGGCCCCGGGGGACAGAGGGAGACCAGCCAGGCCCACCCCTGTGTTGTTGAATCCACAGCCTGACAGGGACAATGGGTGTACACCTAGGCAACTGTGATGCCAGGTATCAGGGAGGGTTTCCTGGAGGAGGTGACGGCCAAGCTGGGAATCAAAGGAGTCAGAGTTGGGCAGAGGAGCAAGGAGCAAGTGTGGCGATAGGGGTGCTCAGGGTATTGTAACAGAGAGTAGCCAAAAGGTTCCTGAGAACTAAATGTAGCCATGAACCAACAGGAAGAAGTCGGGGGAAAAAAGGCTGGATTATTGACAAGTGGTCTGATCACAAAAGGTCTTAAAAGATCAAGCTGAGGAGTTTAAACTAGATGCTCCAGGAGAGGAGGAGCCAGGAAAGGTTTTGAAGCAGGGGAGAGACATGCTTTAATCTGTGCCTGATGATAAGTTGTCCAGGAGAGGCTGCGATGAGAGGGGCATTCTCTCCAGCACAGCTGGGCCCAGTCACCTACCTGTTCCCTGGCTCCCTCGTAGGAGCAGGCATGGGAGGAGCCTTCCCTTTGGGCCCAGCAACCTGCTTCAGAGGACAGAACTAGGCTTGTGAGTCTCGGCCACCTTGAACCAAGCCCCCATCCCCCAGGGCTGCTGGCGGGTGGGGCCTCACTGTGGGCATGGACGCTGGCACGGGGTCGATGACCAGCCACCTCTCAGTCGTGCTCTCCAACTGCTGGGCCGTTAGGGGTTCGCGAATCCGAACCATCACCTCCAGCCGCCCCCCAGTGGGCCTGCGACCATCCAGGACCTGCGGGGAGTGAGGGGAGGCTGTTAAGAAGCAGGCAGCGGGGCTTCCCTGGTGGCTCAGTGGTAAAGAATCCGCCTGCCAATGCTGGGGACGTGGGTTGGATCCCTGGTGTGGGAAGATCCCACATGCTGCTGAGCAACTGTGCCCATGAGCCACAACTACAGAGTCTGCGCTCCAGAGCTCAGGAGCTGCGACGACTGAGCCCCCGTGCCGAAGCCACCAAAGCCTGTGTGCCCGAGAGCCCGTACTCACAACAAAAGAAGCTACCGCAATGGAAACCGGCATACCACAGCTAGAGTGGCCCCCGTCTGCCACAGCTAGAGTAAAGCCTGGGCAGTAACGAAGACCCAGCACAGCCAAAATAAATAAATAAATAATAAAATTACCAAAATAAATAAATAAATAAAAGCAGCAGCAGGCAGTGGCTGGAGGCTCAGGGCTGGGCTCCAGGACAACCAGAGAAATTTCCAAAATATGAGCCCCTGGGTATGGCTGAGACACCAGCTGCTCTTAATGAAGCAGGGTGCAGAGAGTACTTCGGGCTGGGTACTGGGGAAGCCTGGCATTTCCAGAGAGGAGCTGTGTCAGCAGAGAGGACCTTTGGGAGGTTCAGGGCAGAGATAATCTGGTTGATGTTCATGAGTGGCATGGCTATACCCGTGTTCAGACCAATGTCCACCTCTCACCTCAAGGACCTCTCGGACCTCGCATGCTGTCTCCAGGGTGTCCAGTTTCAGCTGGGCTGTGCCCAGGACCCGGTCGGTCTTAAAGAGTCCCCTGTGTGTGAGAGAGGGGACAGGATGGTTGGCCCTGGGCAGCTCCCCCTCCCCTGGAGGCCCAGACAGCACCTGTGGCCCCAGCTCACCCCTTGTGGACCACTTCGAACTTGATGCCTTTGGTCTGGATGGCCCTTCGGAAGCCACGGTGGCTGCGGTTGATGCAAAGCTTGAACTGCTCCTTGAACTCTGCCAGGAGAAGGAGGGAGAGAGGCAGGGCAGGGTCAGGTTATGGTCTCATGGGCTTTCTGCGGGAAGGGGAAGCGGGGGACTGATTCCTGCCAGGGCTCACCAGGGGAGTCTGTGTTTTTGATCACGCTGGTCTTGTCTTTCTGAGCTTCTTCCTGTGACCAGACAGGAGGTGAAAAAGCTCAGGGGCACGGGCCTGCCATTGAACCCCTCTCCCGGACCCACACCCTCCAGGCCTGAGGGGGCTGGAGCCCATCCCCCCTCAGCTCCCCATATACCACGTTGGGGTAGGGGAAGTCAAACCGAACAAAGACATCCAGGTCACCAGGAGACAGTCCTGCGGGAAGACAACGGTCAGAGTTGGGCAGTCATGTGGACCCCACAGCCGTGCCCCTTGCCTGGTGCCCACTCACCTGGCGGTGTGGGCAAGCTGATGCCCTTCACGATGAATAGGAGCATGTCGTTGCTGCTGAGGTCAGGGAAGATCCTTCCGGGAAGGAGGGTGGGAGATAGGCACCTCAGTGCCACCGCCCTGCCCGCCTTCTCGGCCATCCCCCCAGTCTCTTGAGGGTGTCTCAGGTCCCAGGCTTGAGTTTTAGAACCAGACAGACTACAATTCTCTATCGAGGTCTGCCACTGGCTACTTGTTTAGTCCTCATAAATCTGCACATATTTATTTGGAACCAGCTCTGCACCAGTCAGTGGCCTCACCTCTGTGGGACCTCTTTCCTTGCATAAGATTTCTGGAACCTTCTAGAGTTTTCTGGAATCTTCTAGAATTCACCAAGTACCCTAGCTGCTGTGGGACCTTCTCTTTCTCTGACAAGGTTTTTTGAGGCTCTACTATATGCCAGCCAGTGTCCTCACTGCTGAAAATACAGAGGTAAATGAGGCAGACCACGCCTGTATTCAGGGAGCCCTGGCTAGCTGAGTGAACAGATTACCCCTGAATATATAAACAAACAAAACAAAAACAACTCTGCAGAGGACTAAAACACCGGAGAGAGTGGAGTGCGCTTGGGAGGTGCTGTTCTAGACAGAGCCATCAAGGACGGCTTCTCAGGAGAAGTAACATCATAGGTGACTCTGAATGTCAAGAAGAGGCTCCTACAGGGACTTCCCTAACAGTCCAGTGGTTAAAACTTAGAATTTCCACTGCAGGGGGCATGGTTTTGATCCCTGGTCACGAAATTAGGATCCTACAGGCCATGCAGTGAAGCAAAAAAAAACTTTTAAAAAAGATAAAGAAGAGGCTGCTACATGGTAATCTGCGTAAGAGGGTCTAAGCAGAGGAGACAGCTGGCGCAAAGGTCCTGAGTGGGAACACGGCTGCTGTGTCTGACTGACCAAAAAGAAGTCTGCGTGGCAGGAGGTGAGAGCAGTGGGGTCAGTGAGAGGAGATGCGGGGGTGACGGGGGCCAGATGTGGGGGAGCCAGAGTGAGCGGTGCAGCTTATCCTAAGTGGTGACGTTAGGTTACCCGTGGCCACCCCTCACCTCGTGTACAAGTGGGAAAAAGGATCCCAGCTCCCTGGAGTGTGAGATGAGGTAACAGGAGCAGGACCCACCTCACCACTGTATGAGCTTGCCCAGGCCTTTGGGATGAGGCCCAGCTCTGCATTCACTAGACTGTCTCCATTTCCAAACATGTCACTGTCAACACTCTACTGCCATCCTTAACTTACACGGCACGTCTGCCTCAGGACACTTGCACATGCTCTGCTCCCACCAGACCACCCAAACTCTCCTCAAGAAGCAAGTCCTCTGCTGGCTTCTGGGGAGTGTGAACCCCTCTCTCCAAAAGGGCCAGTGGCAGGGTATAGGGGGCCTTACTTGATGACGCTGAAGGTTCTCTGCTCAAAGCGAGCAGTGGGTGTGGGGAGACCCCGGGCAAAGGCCTGCTTCAGAATCTCCATGCTCCGCTTACAGTCCTCCGCCAGCTTCTCAAATCTGCCAGCAAGAGAGCCCTGCTCAGGTCCCTGGTCCCAGGAACAAGCTGCAGGGTGCAGAAGTTGGTGGGGCATGGGGGCTGGGCTTCTTACTTGCTGGTTTCAGCGATGTTGCCTAGCTGAGTGAACTGGTTAGAGTGGTTCAGGCACATCTGGGGGAGCAGAAGACAGTGAGGGGAGTGTTGGAGGGGTGCTGTGGGACTGGTGATGACCTGGGCAGGGAAGCCCCCTTCACCTCGTGCTGCTGCCTTATGAGCTTGGTGAGTTCGCTGTAGCGTCGGGCAGACTCCTGAGACAGACCTGGGCCAGGACGCTGGACCAGGGCAAAGTCATCCTTGTTGATGGGGGCAGGCGGCACCTGGGGAGGACGAGGCTTGTGAGGGAGGGGCCTGCTGGACAACCATGAGCAGACCCACCCAGGGCTCTGCGGAAACATCACACCTCCTTCAAGAGGCCTTCCCTGACTACAGCTTCATCCGCAGGCCCTGTTCTTCTTTCTCAAGGAGAAAAGTAATCCTCAAAGAGAAGTGGATGGTCTGTCCCACATGGTACAATTTGTTACCCTGATCTCCAACCCCTCTTCCCTAGTAATGGGAGTTCTGGCTGGACACACAGCGGCCCAGCAAGAGACTACATGTCCCAGCCTCCCCTGCAGCTAAGTGGGGCCACATGACTCAATTCTGGCCAATGGGAAGCAAGTAGAGTGATGGCAACTCCACATCACTGCCCATAGCCCGGATGCAGATAAGGCATCCACTTATCTGGTCAAAGGTCAATCCACTTTGACCTCAAGGACAAGAATGACCTCCTAGGGTGTCACAGAGTAGCAAGATGGAAAGAACCTGGGCCCTGAAGGGCTCTTTTAGAGGTCTCTTGTAGAGACCAGAATGCCCTGAGTGTTACATACAGGAAACATAAATGTCTGCCTTATTTCAGCCACTGTCTTGGGCCGGGGAAGAGGGTTTGTTACAGCAGTTTAACCTGGACCCTGATGAATACATTCCAAGTCATGTGACTGCTAAGTGGCAGAAGTCCGAACGGTGAGTGCCTGGGAAAGTCCAGAAGACCTAGAGGGTTCACCTTGGTGATGTCCACAGGCAGCCCATTGCGTGAGGCCTCCAGCATGGGCTCTAGCCCCTTGGCCTGGCGCAGGTGCATCTTGGCGCCCTCCACGTCGTTCTTCTGCTTGGCTCGCAGCGCAGCCTGCAGGAGCTGCTTCTTGCGGCCCTCCAGGAAGGCCAGCTGCTGCTGGGCTGTGGGTACAGGGGTGTCTGTGGGTGCTGCCCCACCCACAGCCAGGCAATTGGCTGCCCAGGTGGGGAGGGGCGTACCTACCTCTGGTGGATGTGCCTTTGGGGGCTGCTTTGGCTATGGGGGCGGATCCTGACGGGGGTGCCTTTGAAGGTGGAGCTTTGGGCTGGGCTGTGGGGGCTGCAGGGCTGCTGAGCTGCAGAGGGATGGAGAGCAAGTCAGAGCTTTCCCAGAGCCTGGGATGAGTCTGCTGCCCACAGGGTCAAAGCCTGACAGCGACAACACTGACCATCTCAGTTTCTATTTCCTCAGCACTGAACACAACATATGATCTTGTTCACACTAAACCTTGGCAACAGCCCCAGGAGGTAGGGACTAGGACTGTGCTCACTGTACAGAGGAGCCCGAAGTTCAGAGGGCAAGATGACTTGCCCGTGGCCTCATGGCCAGGAAGTAGCAGCCTGGATGTGTAGCCAGTTCTTCCTGGCTCAAGGCCAGGACTACTGGGGCCTTGCTTTGCTGCCGTGCCACTCCCCTGCCTCACCCCAAGGCCCTGGCCCCTCATACCTTCTTAGGCTCCTCGTCCTCTTCGTCATCAGGGCCTTCATCCTGGTTGGCCAGCTTCATGGCGGTCTCCAGGACCCCCACCAGGCTCTGCTGGGTGGGCTCGGTGGCCTCCAGGCCCTGGATCGGGGGAAAGCCTAGGTGGCCAGTTGGGACCCAGTCAGGAGGGTGAGGCCCACACTATAATGGTTGAGACACAGGTTCTTCCCCTGCTAAGGAGCTTCAGGCCTTTGAATCTATGTGGGTTGGCCAAAAAGTCTGTTCTGGTTTTTAAACCCCGAACGAACATTTTGGCCAAAACAATACTTTTGAGTTTTCTTGGTTCTATTTTTTTTTGTGGAAGGGCGGGGTGGGCTGCACCTTGAGGCATGTGGGATCTTACTTCCCCAATCAGGGATCGAACCCACGCCCCCTGCAGTGGAAGTGCGGAGCTTTAACCCCTGGACTGCCAGGGAAGTCCCTGAATCTATTTTGAATGCAAGGAAGGAGCTGCTGCTGGTTTGGTGGAGATGTCAGACCATTCTGACCTCCCTCTTTGCTCTTGGCTCCTCTTGCCTGACCCTGGCCAGGTCTTGACCAGACTCCAACAGCAAGCACCATGTGAGGTGGTGTGCTGGGCGTAAGAGGTGGCCCTGGGTCTGGAGGGACTCCTGGAGGACCAACGTGCACAGCTGTAATTGCTCTCATGGTGGACACACAGGCAGCTCCGAGATCCCAGAAGACACCTCCAACCCACAAGCAGGGGTGATGGGAGGCTGGGGAGATATCTGTAAAACTGAGAGCTGATGACTAGGAAGGAGTGAGTCAAAGAAGGAATGACCAGGGGCTTCCCTGGTGACTCAGTGGTAAAGAATCCGTCTGCCAAAGCAAGAGACATGGGTTTGATCCCTGATCCGGGAAGATCCCACATGCTGCAAAGAAACTAAGCCCCAATGCCACAGTGTCTGAGCCTGTGTTCTAGAGCTCAAGCCGCAACGACTGAAGCCCACATGCCTTAGAGCCTGTGCTCTGCAACAGGAGAAGTGACCGCAATGAGGCCTGTGTACCACAACTAGACAGTAGCCCCTGCTCGCTGCAACTAGAGAAAGGCCTATGCAGCAATAAAGACCCAGCACAGTCAAAAATAAATATAATAATGTTTTAAAATAAATAAATGACCAGACAGTGGTGGGCTCGTGAACAGACTCTTCAGATAAAAACCTCCTAATTTTTAGTGTTTGTCAATTTCTGTGGTGTAAACATTCCCATGGTAAATGATTTTAAGGTACCCATTGTCTAACAAGCTTCTAAAATTTCTGAAGGTGCAGCCATCAGCTCCCTGGGACAGGAGAGCTGGAGGGAACAGCACCTGCAAAGGCTCAGAGGGTGGTTGGGTGGGGGTGGGGGCAGGGCCTACCTGGAGGCACAGGCAGCTCCGCCACGTCCACTGCTCGGCCAGCCTTGTGGGCTCGAATGGCGTCTTGGTATTGCTGCAGGGAACACAGGGGTCAGGGCTTCCTGGGCAAGGTCTCGAGGGGTGGCCGACCCGGCTACTTGGGTCTCCACACACCTTGACAATGCGCTCATGCATGCGAGCCTTCCGCTGGTCCCCCTTGGTCTTGGCTTGAACCGCAGCCACGTGGTACCGCTCCATCCGCTGCTCTAGAGCCTCCAGGAGAGTCTTCGGGGGTGGAGGAGCCTCTGGGCCAGACCAGAGGGTAGAGTTAAGGGTCTCGGTAAGGGGAGACTGTCTTGTTCCGGCTGGCCCACCCCACGGGGTCCCAGGAGCCTACCTGGCATGGAGGGCACCACAGCAGGAATTGGAGGCTGCACAGGTGGTGACGGCAGGCCCTGGGGCAGCTGATCTAGGGGTAGAGAGGTCCAGTCCAGTGGGGGGCTTACTCGTGGCCACCCTTCCCCAGACCAGGCTAGTCTGGCTTGAGGCTGGGGTCCCTAGGGTCCCCCTGACCAAAGGGGTGGCAGCATCAGCAAGAACATCCTGGAGACCTCCAGCAGTCTTGGAGGATGGGCAGGGTGGGGTCCTCACCAGGTGGAGGGGGCAGGCGCGACAGGTCCACAGGCTCCCCCCGGCTCAGGGCCTCCAAGACAGCATCAAAGCTCTGGGAGAAGGAAGATCAGGGGAGGAGGCTGCAGCTGGGGGCCAGGACCCCATGGGGAGCATCCACAACCTGCCACATGGCAGATGACTCCCCACTCTGTCCCTTCCTTTGCAGCAAGCATCTTTTTAACATTTTTATTTTTGGCTGTTCTGTGACCAGGGATTGAACCTGCTCTCCTTGCAGTGGAAGTGCAGACTGACTGGGTGGTCAGTCTCTGGACCACCAGGGAAGTCCCTTTATGGTATCTTGCTCAAGCCTCCTCCAGACATTTATGCCCATTTCACAGAAAGGGTAAACTGAGGCTTCAGGAGGTACAGCAAACTATAGTCACGGAGTGACCAGGATTCAAATCTGGGTCTGTCTGACTCCAGAGCCCCTGTCCTTTGCTATCACACAACGTCAGAAGTATCCTGTCCTCTACCTCCAACCCTGACCCCTCTGGACGCACCTTGGCCACACGGAAGTGCTTGGTGGCAGTGGTGGTGTCTCCCTGCTGCTTGGCGTGGAGGGCAGCCAGTTTGTACTCACGCTGGAGGCTCTGCAACTGGGCCAGGGGGCCAGGGCTGCAAGGACCTGGGAGAGGGAATGGCACACAAACTATTTCTACTTAATTCTCAAAACAAAGGCCTGCCTTAGAGATTTGAGAATTGAGGCTCCGAGAGGGGATGCTATTTCCCAGGTTCAGAAAGGGGATGCTGTTTCCCCAAATCACACAGCCTGCAGAAGGCAGAGTGAGGACTCAACCCTATGACTGTCAGTCTCTACAGCCAATGCTATTATGCCCCCAAGAGAATTCTAGAAAACTTTCTGTACTCTTACACATTTTTAAGTTGACATCTAAAACTTTTCATTTTGAGTTCAGAAAGTGGCAATGGCTGCTGTTCCCAGTGTCTTCAAATACTGACATTTGATAAAGAAAATCATCACACTACTCTTTTAAATCAAATGTATCCTACCATGGTGATCTGAAACTCACCAATATTTCCCTTTTAATTTTTTCAGATTGTGGTAAAATACACACAATATAAAATTTATCATCTTAACCCTTTATAAGTATACAGTTCAGTGGCATTAAGGACATTCACAATGTTGTACAATCATCATCACCATCCAACTCCAGCACTCTTTCCATCTTTCCCAACTGGAACTCTGTCCTCATTAAACACTAACTCCCCATCCCCCTCCCCCAGCCCCTGGCACCCACTGGTCTACTTTTTGTCTCTGCACATCTGACTCCCCTAGGGACCCCCTATAAGTGAAATCACACAGTATCTGTCCCTTTATGACTGGCTTATCTCACGCAGCATAATGTCTTCAAGGTTCATCCATGCTATAGCATGTGTCAGAATTTTCTTCCCTTTTCAGGGTGAATAATATTCCATTATATGGATGGACCACATTTGTTTATCCATTTACAGGCATACCTCTTAGATAGTGTAGGTCTGGTTCCAGATCACCTCAATAAAGCAAATATTGTAACAAAGTGAGTCACTCAGGTTTTTTGGTGTCCCAGTACATATAAAAGTTACTATACTATACTGTAGTCTATGAAGCATGCAATAGCATTATGACTAAAAAAACAAAGTACATACTTTAATATAAGAAAACTTTATTGTTCCACAGGGAAACTAAGCCAATGCACTGCAACTACGGAGCCTGAATACCCTAGAGCCCGTGCTCTGCAACAAGAGTCGCCACTGCAACGAGAAACCCGCTCACCGCAACTAGAGAAAGCCCATGTGCCGTAACGAAGGCAGCCAGAGACAAATAACTCATTAGATTAAAAAAATGTACTGTTAAAAAATGCTAACTACCACCTGTGCCTTCAGCAAACTGCAGCAGTAACACTGAAAATTACTGATCACAGACCCCCATAACAAGTATAATAATGCAAAACCTTGAAATCCTTAGAGAATTGCCAAAATGTGACAGACAGACTCAAAGTGAGCAAATGCTGTTGGAAAAATGGCGCCAACAGATTTGCTCAGAGTACAGTTATCACAAACTGATTTTTAAAAAAAAAAAAATCACAATAATCTGTGAATAGCAATAAAGCAAAGCTGAAGAAAACAAGCTGTGCTTTATCTGTCAATAGAAACTGGACAAGTGGAATCTTCTGGGATCGACCAGGGATTCAACACATGTCCTCTGCATCAGCAGACGGATTTCCAACCACAGGACCATGAAGTCCTACTTTTTAAATATACGCCAGGGTTCACATTGAGCAATTGAGAACTTCAGATCTTCCCTTATATACTTACATACACGTTTCTAGTAGAATTGTATCCTAACATGATGCATTTGGGTACTCAAGTCTTTTTTAAACACATTATACATTTAACTGTACCTTTCTGCAGTGTATCAGCAAAGCTGGGAAACAGGATTAAATGGCTTTTAAAACACTATATTAGATACAGCTTCAAACAATATGACTAATATGTTCTTAGAAGAAGTATTCTTAAATTGAAATCAATAAGTACAACTGTTGATATTAAAAATAAAATATGACAGACCACCCACCACCCAGATATACATTCTAGAAACACCTGGAAAACAGTACAAAGTACCTGTTGTACTTTTTCAGACTGATAACTGGACTCACTGCTTTGTTTTGGTGGACTTGCCTGAGAAGGTGTCCAACTTGAAGTAAAACAACTTGACATTTTTTTTTATTGAGGTATAGTTAATTTACAATGTTGTGTTAATTTCAGGTATATAGAAACCTGCTTCATTTATTTATATATATAAATAAATGTTCTTTCTCAGATTCTTTTCCAATAACCTATAATTTATATGTCTACTGTACAGCATAAGTTCCCTGGGCTATACAGGAGATCCTTTTGGATCTAATATATTAAAAAGCAGAGACATTACTTTGCCAACAAAGGTCTGTCTAGTCAAGGCTATGGTTTTTCCCGTGGTCATGTATGGATGTGAGAGTTGGACTGTGAAGAAAGCTGATCGCCGAAGAACTGATGCTTTTGAACTGTGGTGCTGGAGAATACTCTTGAGAGTCCCTTGGACTGCAAGGAGATCCAACCAGTCCATTCTAAAGGAGATCAATCCTGGGTGTTCATTGGAAGGACTGATGCTAAAGCTGAAACTCCAATACTTTGGCCACCTCATGGGACAAGTTGACTCACTGGAAAAGACTCTGATGCTGGGAGGGATTGGGGGCGGGAGGAGACGGGGACGACAGAGAATGAGATGGCTGGATGGCATCACCAGTTCGATGGACATGAGTTTGAGTGAACTCCGGGAGGTGGTGATGGACAGGGAGGCCTGGCGTGCTGTGATTCATGGGGTCGCAAAGAGTCGGACACGACTGAGCAACTGAACTGAATATATAGTAAGGTGTATCTGTTAATCCCAAACTCCTAATTTATCTCCCCTGCCCAATATCTTGACATTTCTTAATGTGGACCATTTTTAAAGTCTTTATTGAGTTTGTTACAATATTGCTTCTGTTTTATGTTTTAGTTTTTGGTCCCGAGGCATGTGGAAGCTTAGATCCCTGAGCTGAGATTGAACCTGCACCTGATGCATTGGAAGGCAAAGTCTTTTTTTTTTTTTTACAAGTAAATAATATAGATATTTATTAGAGAATTATGTGTTTTACTTTCAACATACTAATCTTAAAAGAAGACAGAAATAGAAAGAGCAGATAATACATCACCAAATTGGGTTTTTGACCAACATGCAGACTTAATCAGCGCTGGGAAGTCCATTTGTGTCACAGCACATCTGGAGTCCCAATTCGGAAAGGGGTCCCACGCAGCGAGTCCACTCCAGGGGTGAGACTTCCGGAAGGCAAAGTCTTAACCACTGGACCGCCAGGGAAGTCCTGTAACACCCTGACATTTCATTGGCTTTATCTCTGCCATTGCAAGTCCCTCTCAGTGTTAAAATTTTTTTTATTTTGGGGCAGAATTACTGTTGGAATTATTTTTTGTGCAAAATTGAGCAAAGTTTAACTCTATCAAGATTTTTTGATAAATAATTTTGATATACTAAAAGTAAAATTGTATTGGCAAGGCAGCTCTTGTTGACAAGGTGGGGGCCGGGTCCACCCCCTAGCACTTAGCTCCTGTTTCCTTGTTGATTCTTTTCCTACTTTCCTTTTTTTGTTTTTAATGTACAAAGAAACCTGCTTCACATCAATCAAATAGATGGGAAGAGACAGAGTCTTACAGATGTCACGTGATTCTCAGGGTCCCTGCGCAGTTATATACAAAAAATCCCATTATGAAAAATTGTTGGTGATTTCAGCTAAGAATCTCAGTTCACGATTTCCAACAGTTATCCTTGAGCTTTACTAAAAACAAAAGCTTAGAAACCAGCTTGGCTGAAGCATTCAAGAAACTAGGGGTTCACTTTCTGAACCTCAGGCCAGAATTTGGAGTATCTCCTTTGGTTTGCTCCGTTTTCTTTTCTTAAGGTGGGGGAAGGGGAGGTTAGAGGAAAGAAAATTTCTTGGGAGGTGTGTTCTCCGGCAAGTGAGTTTTAGGAACGATGGACAATCTGAGGGCTTGGGAACTATTCACTTACTACTCTATGGGTGGGGGCCTTCCCTGGTCATCCAGTGGTTAAGAATCTGCCAGCCAGTGCAGGAGACATGGGGTGAATCCCTGGTCTTGGGGAGATCCCACACGCCATGGAGCAACTACGCCTGTGAGCCACAACTACGGAGCCTGTGTTTTAGAGTCCTCGAGGGGCAGCTACTGAGCCTGTGCGCTCAGAGCCCATGCTCTGCAACAAAAGAAGCCACCACAATAAGAAGTCTGTGCACTGCAATGAAGAGTAGCCTTCTTCACAATTAGAGAAAGTCTGTGAGCAGCAATGAAGACCCAACGCAGCCATAAATAAATAAAATAAAAATAAACAAATCTTAAAAAAGGAAAAAATTCTATGGGGAATTCCCTGGTGGTCCAGTGGTTAGGACTTTGCACTTTCACTGCCAGGACCTGGGTTCACTCTCTGGTTGGGAAACTAAGATTCTGCAAGCCACATGGCACACCCAAAACAAAACAAAACCAAAAAACCATAATGTTGTTCAGTTCTAAAAAGGAATGGCATTCTGACACATGCTGCATCATTTTGCTAAGTGAAGGAAGCCAGACACGGGAGGACAAATAGTGGATGATTCTATTTATGTGAAATATCTATAAGAGGCAAATCCAGACAGAAAGTAGAACAGAGGTTCCTAGGGACTGGGCAAGGGAGAGTGGGGAGTTAGTGCTGAACAGGGGAGATGAAAACGTTTTGGAAACTGATAGAGGTGGTAGTTGCACAATATTGTGCATGTTTAAAAACAGTTAAATGGCAAATGTTTTGTTAAATATATTTTACAGCTACCACAGACAGAAAACCTCTCCTGTGAGCCTGTGTTCCCCTTGGAAAGTAGGATCTAGGTGGGGAAAGGTGTTAAAAATATCTAAAAATCAGTGCAGGCCCTGTACCACCCCCCACCAAAGGGCCAGCCACTAAATGAATACCCCTCATCAGCCCACATTAGCCAGCCCTGCCTGTGGCCTACCTGGGGGCGGCTGGGGCTTAGCGGAGGCCAGGGACGAGGATGGAGCAGCAGCAGGAGGACTCTCCATGACGACCAGGGGATCTGGGGCCAGTGGGTTCAGAGGGGCCGGCGGGGTGGGTGCAGGCGTGTGGCTGGGCATGGCCACTGGACCCTTCCCCACAGCCACAGGCGGCGGGATGTCCCCTTCGTCGATGGCTTTGCCCTTCCGGACCGAGGCCAGCAGGTTTTCAAGTGTCTGGGAGAAGGTGTAAATGTGGGTTTGGGAGGAGCCTGGAGCTGGGGCAGGGGTAGCGGTCACCCTCTTGTCTGCCTACTCACCTTAAGCCCCCGGTCGTAGCGCCGCATCTTGGCACTGTCTCCAGCTTGCCTAGTGCTTTCAATCGCGGTCTGGTAGAGGGCCAGCCTCTCCTGCAAGGTGGCCTCCAGCCCTGGGCTGGGGGTTGTGGCCTTTGGCTGCGGGAGGGGCCAGGGGCACGGTCTGGGTGATGACCCCTCCCTCAGGTCCACCCTGACAGCTTCCAGGGTTGAGTACCTACTGTATACCAGGTGTGTTGCCCCCTCTAACCCCGAAGGGGCAGAAATCATCACCCATCTCCCAGGGTGGAGAACTGGGGATCAGAGGCACCCCACCACCTGTGCGAGGTTCTGCGGTTGAGAGGGGAGGAGGGAGCCCTTGAACCCTGGGCTGCACAGACCAGTGTTGTCAGGGGTATACCTGGGCTACAGGAGGGTGGGACTCTGAAGCCTTCTGCTCCTCCCCAAGGACCTCATTCAGCTCCGCCTGCAAGGACACACAGCCGGGGGCCAGTCGTGAGGGCCTGCTGGATGGACAACAACGGGAGGGAGGCCTCCTGCTCCGTCCTGGGTGCTCACCAGCAGGTCATCATCAGCCTCCACGTCCTCCTCGTCTGTTCCCTCCTCTTCATCCTCATCCGGGTCTCTCATGCATAAGCTGGCCATCTTCTCAATGGCTTCCATGGGCAGGGGACCTGGAGGTAAGTGGAGGCCCCAGTTGAACCAGGATCCTTCAAGAGTCCCCGGCTTCCTGTCCCATTCACCCATGGCCATGAAAATTAGGGTAGCAGGCAGTGGGCAGTATGTCTCCCTCTCCTGGCTCTTCCATGGCACCCCATCGTCCTTGGGCCAGCAGGCATGATCCTACTCCCTGTCGATCTCCCTGGCCTCATCTCTTCCTTGACAAGGGAACCCCAGATCTGCAACTTTCTCACTGTAGGACCCTGGGCAAGTCGCTTCACCTCCCTGGGCCTTAGTCTTCCCATCTGTTAGATGGGGACAATAACAGTTTCTTCCGCACCATAGACTGCAGGGACTAAAGGTAAAGGCAGCTCTTAGAACAGCACACTGTCAGCATTTTGTTGTTCATGTAACTCTTGTTATTCACGGCACCCATGTTTTATAAAGTTGGAATTAGTGAATAATGAACCAACTGGCCGTGAAGGAAATACAGCATTAGGTTCCCACGAGCCTCTGGGCACAACACTGTTGTCAAACAGGCAATATATATCCTTGTTTTATTTGTGTTTCTACTTAAAAACACCTTCTTTAACATATATTGTTGATTCATTAACATGGAACTCGAAGCCAACAGCGTTATAACTGATGCCTGAATGAAGCTTATCTACAAGGTACATCCTAGTCTTCTCACGCTAAGGAACAGGAGACAGCACTCTGGCACTACACTTGGGGACCATGTGGATCCGCAAAATCAACAAAAGGCACAAACATGAGAAAAGCCTGACATTCAACAGACCAAGAAAAGGACACTATTTATGTGCTGAGACAAGAAGGCAGAGTGTCGCCTCGGCAGGGAACAGGCACACTGGGTGACTCAAACTTTTGGCAGCTCCGTGCATGTCTGTGAATGACTGCAAAAGTGTGACAAGCAACTGATTTGGAGGTTATAAATAAATTTAAACCAATAGATGAATTTACAAATTAGGAATCCGTAGCTAACAAGGATCAACTGCATTAGCTATAAAGTGTAAAGGTTCCATGTGCCCGAGCTCCAGCCCCACTTGACCAGTGCGGAGTCCCCTGCCCCTGGCCACCTCTTCCAGGGCCTGTGCACAAACTGTGACTCACCGCCTCCCCAACTCTTCACCTGGCCCTCCCCACTGCAGGTGCCTCCTCCTGGAATCCCAGTCCAGCTCACAGGTCTCCCCCGATCACAGAACCATGGGTTGGAGGATATGCCACATCCATTATTGGTGATTATTCCCATTTTACAAACAGGGAAACTGAGCCCCATAGAGTTGCTGAAACTCAGCAAGTCACACAGCCAGTTAGTTGCAGAAGTGGGACTTGAATCCTCATTCTGGGGCCAGAGCCGATCTCTTAACTCTTCCCCGGATTGAGGTTGCCAAGCAGACAGGGACTTTCTCTGTCTCCATATTCTCATCGCCTCAGCACCCAGCTCCAAACAGGAGCTCAGAAAATGTTCAAAGGTGTACTGAGAGTCTCACCTTTGCCTTTAAGCTTCTCCAAGGCTTGGGGCTGGCCTCCCACCAAGGCCAAGAACTCAGCCTCCAGTTCCTCATCATTAACTCCATCTTCAGGGATCATCAGGCCGTCTGGGGAGAGGTCAACTAGCAGGCCCAGCTGTGGGAACAATGGGAGTTCAGTCATACCATGGGATGCACCCCGGCTAGCTAAAGGCAGATATGATGAACCTGGAGTCCCCTGGGGAGGAACCCAGGGCTCCTGGGGAAAGCCAGTCAGCTGGAACAGGCCCTGGACACAAGTGTCCCAAGATGGGCCAAGTCACTCCCTGGCACAGATCAACATGGGGCAAAGGGCAGGTAGAGAGAGACCCAACTGCCTGCTCTGAGCCCACACCCGTGATGTGTTGCTAGCCAGGTTCAGTGGTGAAATAAGGCCCGACACCCTGCTCCAAAGCAAAGTCACCCTGCACAACTGGGTTTTTCCATTCCAGTATCTTCAGCAGAGGGAGCTGTGCAGGAAGGCTGGAGGTGTCAAGAGTAAAAGGAAGCACAGACAGCGCTGAAGTTGGAAGTGAGGTCTTGGCTGTGTGAAACACCTGTCTTCCTATCCTATCCTTGTTAATGACCAACCATGATATGGTAATATTAGGCTGAAGTACACAAATTACCCCCCTTTCTTTGGGTCAAAAATGGCCAAATATCAGCAATCATACACGGCTCCATCTAATAGTAACGATGATACCATTTATTGAGCGCTATGTTCCAGCACTTCCTGTAAACTATTACGGTGAATTTTCACAACTATCCTGGGACAGACACTCTTAAGGCCTCCACCGTACAGATGAGAAGACTGAGGCTTAGAGGCGTGAAGCCAGGCATCCGATATGCAGAAGCCTGGAGGGAACGTCAGGTCAGCCAGACTAATACCTGGGCACTAAGTTGTGGCCTGGGCTCCTTCCATCAAAGCTGAGAAAAATCAAACTCTCCCAGTGCCTAGGAAAAATGCAATAAGGGAGGGAGAAGGGGCCCAACCACAATTCTGTGGGCTCAAGGCAGGCAGTCTGGATTTGCTCTTAGCTCTGGCCAAGCAGTTGATCCCTATGACCTTGGACAGGTGTGTTCGCCTCTCTGGGCCTCAGTGTCCTCATCTATACAATGGGGATAAAAAAGTATGACCTGGCCAAGCTGATGCCAGGGTTCCACAAGCGCTCAGTCCAGGAAAGCCAGGTTCGAGGCCTTCTCCTCCCTGACTGGAGCTGCTACTGCAACAGGTGGCCCTGAGCCCTGGGCGGGGCGCCAGGGGCTGGGGAGCCCGGGCCAACAGGCCTTACTGTGGGGGGGTCAAACCTAACCTAGGGGGCGGGGACGTGGGCTCACCTGGGAGTGGAGAGCCGGCTGCCCTGGGGGGTGGGGCCCTCCCTTGAACGTGTGACAAGGGTGGGATGGGATACCTCGGCGGGACCATGAGATATAGACTCACCTGGCGGGCGGTGGCGGCGCCTCGGCCCGGGGGTCCTGGGGGTCCCTTCCTCTTGTGCATCTTCCAGGCTGGCTACTCGGACCACTGGACCCCTGGCCTGGCCTTGCCCTGCCTCTTCCCAAGGGGCCTATGGCCGCGCACGCGCCCTTCCTGAGTCCCACGCCCCTTGTCGGCGCCCCGAGACCGTCGACCCTACGCCCTCGGCCCCCAGGTGGCTGCCCCACTTCCGCCTCGGCCCTCGGGCGCCGCGGCACCTGAGCGCAGCCACTGGACTTGCCGGGCCCACAACACAGAAACTACAATTCCCGGCAGGCAGTGCGCGAGTGCGCGGGCGCGTTGCCGGCGATGGGCGGTGCCGCAGGTTGCGCGGGAAAGAGGCGGAGCGTGCGCAAGTGGAGAAGGGAGGTTCCGGCATAGCGCGTGCGCGGCAGGGCCTCGTAGTGCGCGGGAAAGAGGCGGAGCGATTGCAGGTGTGAGGGGTGGTGGCGGCCCGTGGATTCACGGTGTGGCCGGTTCACCTGCGAGCTCTGGTCTCTCCCGGTTTAGGCAGTTCTCACTTTCGGCGCCCAGAGTAGGGTTAGGGTGGGCCTGGTCACCAGAAGGCAGGGCCACAGCACTCGGGCCTCAGACCTCGAGCTGCCCGGCCTCCGTGAGGGACAACTTTGCCTTTAATTGTTTAAAAAAAAAAAAAAACCTTACGGAAATAACTTAACCGAATTAACTCCCAGCAGATCCAGGTAGACCTTCCCAGTTCCTGGTAACAACAGAGGGACCTCGACAGCTTCTCTGGCCCAGGTCAGTTTGGACTTGTCTGGCTCCTAGGCTGGAAGGAATGGACCTGTGGTGGCGACTCCAGCCTCCCCCAAGGCCCCAGACATCCTCCAAAGGGCTTCCCCATCCCTTGAAAGGCCCCCAGGTGTCCCCTCTAAAGCCCTCAGATGACCCTGCAGGGCCCCATGTGTCATGTCCGAAATCCTGGCATGTCCCCGGAAGGGTCCCAAGTACCCCAGCCTGGAGGAAGGGAGCTTTACATAGGCTGCCCCATCTTAGAGACTAGAGGGGCCATGCCCTGCCCCAGGTGCTCTCAGATCCTGGGCGGAAACTAGGCAGTTCCCTCTCAGCAGCGTGGAGGAGTTTAAATTCTCATGCCAGGATACCCCAAAGTAGCTATGATTCCCACCCTCTGCCCTCTTGAGGCTCTGTTGACCCCTGGGGCAGCCAGATGGGTCTAGGTGGGGAGGGGTAGCCTCAGCCAAGGCCACTGGGTCCTGTAACCCAGAGATAGGAACTGCTTGTAATGATGAGATTTGCTGCTTGCTTTCAGATTTCTCTAGGGAGAGAGAAAATGAGTAAGAGGAAGAAGCTTCGGACCTCAGGTATTTGGGCGATCAAGTTGACTCATCTTTATTGCTGCTTCTGCTTTTAGGAGGAATGTGGGCTTATTGCAGAAATGCTAAGGTGACCACACCAAGCTCCTTAAAATAACAACAACAATGATTTAATACACACGATGACTTAGTGCAGGTGTAAGTTATGGAGAAGTGCTTATAGTAAAAAGTGAAAGCTCTGTGGAACTTCCTCCAGCCTGCAGTGGGATCCCACAGCCTAGGGGAGGCCTGCAGGCTTCAGGGAGGGGTGCAACTTTTATGCAGGTCCACTCTCAGAGATGACCCGTGAATAGAGCTTGATGTGCTAGTATGTGGCTTGAGCAAAAAACCTAGGTTCATCTCCCTCTGTGATGGCAGGTAACTTAGTCTGGGTCTCACTTTCCTCCTGTAAGTAGGGGATAATAGAGAGCACGTACCATTTCCTTTATTTTCTTTTAAAAATACTTTTAAATTTATCTTTAATTGGAGCATAATTGCTTTACAGTATTGTGTTGGTTTCTGCCACATATCAACATGAGTCAGCCATCAGTATATGTATGTCCCTTCCCTGTTGAACCTCCCTCCCACCTCCTTACCCTGTCCTTTAGAACAGTGATTCTCAACCTGTTGCGGGGAGCAGTTTGATTTCAGAGGACATTTGGCAATATCTAGAGACATTTTCTTTTTAAGTATTTATTCATTTATTTGGCTGTGCCACGTCCTAATTGCGGCATGTGAAATCTTTTAGTTCTGGCCCGTGGGATCTAGTTCTTTGACCAGAGATTGAACCCCCTGCATTGGGGGCAGGAGTCTTAACCACTGGACCACCAGGGAAGTCCCTAGAGACTCTCTGGGGTTTTACAACTGGTGTGTTTGTTTGGGTGGGTGGGAGGTACTGGCATTTCATGGGTCAAGGGCAGAGATGCTGCTCAAAATCATAGCATGCAGAGGACAGCCCCCACAGCCCAGAATGACCTGGCCCCAAATATCAGTAGTACCCCAAATGTCAATAGTGCCAAAGCTGAGTACTTTGCCCTAGAGCTCACATGTGAATTAGTATTTGTAAAGCACTGAAAGTAGACCCACGGCCGGACACAAATATATGCTGCTGTTATGATTGTCCTTTCAGATTTTTTTTTTCCATTTTGAAACAATTTTGAGCTTAAAGAAAAGTTGTAAAAATATTTCAGAGTTCTGTCTACCCTTTCCTCACCTTCCGCTAGTGTTAAAGCCGCCCACAACCATAGGATGATGGTCAACCATATTGTTGTTTAGTCACTCAGTTGTGTCTGACTCTTTAGCGACCCCATGGACTGTAGCCCCCAGGCTCCTCTGTCCATAGGATTTTTCAGGGGAGAATGCTGGAGTGGGTTGCCATTTCCTTCTCCAGGGGATCTTCCTGACCCAGGGGTCAAACCCATGTCTTGTGCATTGGCACTCAGATTCTTTACCGCTGAGCCAGTAGGGAAGCCTGGATCAACTGCATCATGTAGCATAAAAAACAGGAAATAAATCTCAGTACCCTACTTCTTCCAGACATTTTCTTTATATACACAATACAGTGTTTTTATTGGATAAAGATAATCATCAAGATACTAATCTGCAACCTCTGATTTTCAACTTCATGGATTTTCAAGATCATCTTTACCTCTCAATATACTTAGAGAATTGCCTCGTCCAGAAGGAAAACATCCAGTATTATGTAGTAAAGCTCCATTCCCCTGTCATTGGCTAAGGAATTTAAATTTCTTAAAAATTTAGGAATTACCCCTTCACCTAGTGGCTAATGAATTTCAAGAGTAGGATGTAGGGCAGGAAAGAAATCAGCAGATCAAATATGTTTAGTGTAAGGGCATCCCTGGTGGCTCAGTGGTAAAGAATCTGCCTATCAGTGCAAGAGACAGGGATTCAAGCCCTGGTCTGGGAAGATCCCACATGCCATGGAGTAAGGAAGCCCCTGCGCCAGAACTACTGAGCCTGCACTCTAGAGCCTCGGAGCCAAAACTGCTGAAGCCTGTGTGCCCTAGAGCTTGTGCTTCACAAAAAGGGAAGCCACTGCAGTGAGAAGCTTTCATACCACAGCTAGAGAAAAGCCTGAACTGGGACAAAGACCCAGCACAGCCAAAAATAAATAAATAGAATTACTAAAAAAAAAAAAAAAAGATGTTTGTGCAGAGATGAGTAACAAGCTGCTTGGAGGCAAAGGAATTTCTGTGACCTTGGAGGGGGAAGCTGGGGCCAGCCAGGCCCACCCACAGCAGGTCATTTGGGGCCTCTCTTGGCAGTGGACTCTTCAGCTTAGTGGACCCTGGACTGGCCCAGGAGAGTTCTTTCTGTGTGTCCTGGATGGGTGGGGAAAAAGATGATTCTGGCAGGTGGTGAAAGAACCCTTTCCCTCCTGATGTCTTTGGCCTTTAGTGTTGAACACAAGGTTCTGCTTTCGTTTTTCGTAAATTATTCCTGTGAGGAGGGATCACAGGAAGAAAATGGGAGCCTCTTCACTCCTGTTGGTATTTTTGCTTTTTATTTGGTTCTAATAAATGTCCATTGGATGAGCAAAGCAAGCTGGTGTTTGGGCTTCTTAAGAAACTAAACAAATGAAGCTGTTATATTTTTGCATTTCCTGGCAGACCACAAAGTGGAAATGTGTTTGTATAAGAAACATTCATTGGAGCTTTGCTCTGAGTATAATGCCAGGGTGGGTCTATAAGGTGGGCGGGGGTGGGAAGCATGGTGAGATGAGATCAAGATGAGATTTAGATCCTGCAGTTGATACCTTTAAAGTCTAGTCAGGGGGAAAGGAAAAATGCTTCTCACCAAGGGAGCTAATCAAATACACAGCAGTGGGGTAAAGTTCTAAATGGGCCCATGTGAGCTGTAACTGACAGAATTAGGAGAAACTACAGGAAAGTCAGTATGGTCTAGTGGAACCCAAAAAGCCAAATGGACGCTGAGGAGGACCCTAGCATTCAGTGTTTAAGGAAGGGAGCTCATTCAATGGATTTGTTGTTGTTTTAGTTGTGTCTGACTCTTTGCAACCTCATGGACTGTAGTCCTCCAGGCTCTTCTGTCCACGAGATTTCCCAAGCAAGAAATACTTGAGTGGGTTGCCATTTCCTTCTCTAGGGGATCTTCCTGACCCAGGGATCAAACCAGTGTCTCCTGCATTGGCAGGCAGATTCTTTATCACTGAGCTACCTGGGAAATTCTCAGTGGGTTTACTTCAAGATATATAAGGAGGATAAGGGGACGACAGAGGATGAGATGGTTGGATGGCATGACTGACTCAATGGACTTGGGTTTGAGCAAGCTCCAGGAGATGGAAACCTGGCATGCTTCAGTCCATGGGGTCACAAAGAGTTAGACATAACTGAACAACAATATAAGGAGCTGAGTTTGGAAAGGTCTTTGTAACAACCTCCAGAAAAATCAGACCTGGGTTTGGTTTATCTTTTTGTTCTCACTGCCTGGTCAGAGATACAGTATATAGTAGGTGTTCAGTAAGTGTTCGGGTACACTTAAGTGTGAAGGCTCTGGAGCTGGACTGCCTGAATCCCATTTCAGAGTCTTTGGTCTCTCCATGCCTCAGCTTGCTCATCTGTAACATGGGCATAACATGAAGACTCTACCTCGAAGTTTTATCATAACATACCTGGAGTCCTCAGGACAGTGTCTGGCGTGGAACTGAACTAGAGTCAACCCTTATTTGTTCATTGAATAAATGGTTCATTTGGGGCCAGATTTTGGAGCATTCTGACAAGTCAGCCACTATTGACAATTGCTATGTAAGGGAATTCCCTTCATCAAACAAATAGATGTTAATAAGCACCTTTACACTCTGAATTGCTTTCAGTGATGGGAAAGGTATTTGTAGGGTTGTAGCAGGGACCAAGAGGCAACCAAGCCGAGAAGTCACCTCCTTACCGCTCGATGACTCTGGGTCCCAGTTTTCCCAGGTTGGATATTCTGCAAGTGTCATGGAAAACCAGAGTAGTACATAAAATTTAACGTCGTCTGCATTTTCTGGGAGGTGATCTGGGTGTTTATTCAGTCATCTTCCAAGTATTTATTGAGCGGTTCTCGACCCAGGAATGAAACCAGGGTCTCCTATATTGCAGGTGGATTCTTTACCAACTGATCTGTCAGGGAAGCTCCATTTATTGAACACCAACAGTTTATTAGATGCTCATCTAGCCACTTGAGACACAGCAGAGAGTGAGATAAATGAGGCCCCTCCTTGCATGGAAAGGTTGTAGTGAAGGAGACAGTACATGACCCAGTACATGGGACGCTTGCAGAAAAGATGTAAAGTGAATACAACAGAGCATGGGTCCTAGAGGAGTTGCTCTATAGAAAGGGCAAGAATGGCTCCTCTGGGGACTTCTCTGGTGGTCCAGTAGTTAAGACTCTGTGTTTCCACAGGGGACACAGGTTTGATCCCTGGTTGGGGAACTAAGATCCTGCATGCCCTCTCACCAAAAAAAAAAGGCCCCTCTGTAGGGACAATTTGAGCTGAGATCCAAGGGAACCAGCACACACCTCTCACCACTTCCCCAGAGAAACAGTCAGCTGGACAGGTTGTCTTGTGATTCTGAGCCAGGCCAGGTCACCTCAAGATTCAGCGTCCATCATGACCAGACCACAGGTTAAAAGCCTTTGAATCCCATGGCCCCAGAAGTTTGTGGGTCCCACCTGGATGACAGTCCCTCCCATCTCTCACTCTCCAAGCAAGCGTCAGAGCGGGAATTTCCTGCCCTTTGCACAAGCCGGCTCACGTTGCATCAGCGACCCAGATGGGTTTGGTTGTTGGTCGTGGCAGTGTGTGCTCCCACTGTCCCCCACCCCTTCATTTCTTTCTTTTCTTTATTTTTGGCTGTGCTAGGTCTTCACTGCTGCGTGAGGGCTTTGTCTAGTTGCAGCAGGCGGTGTCTGCTCTTCATTGCAGTGCACAGGCTTGTCATTGTGGTGGCTTCTCTTGCTGGGTTCCACTAGACCACACTGACTTTCCTGTAATTTATCCTCATTCTGTCAATAGTGGCCACGTGACACGTAGGATCTTTCCAAAGCAGGGACTGAACCTGTGTCGCCCTCATTAGCAGGTGGATTCTTCACCACTGGACCACCATGAAGGGAAGCCTCCTAAATCTTCTTTTTGTCTCCAAACCAGGAAGGGAAGGACTCCGTCTTCCAAAACTTCCAAAGAACCCAAGGATAGAAGACTCTGACAGGACCAGCAGCCTGAGTTCCATGTTAGACTATTTGCATCACCCTGAAGAATCAGAAAGCGGGTCAGGACTCACTCCCTCTGCAGAGCGGAGTGGGGAGGAGCCTGGACAGGCAGCCGCCAGGTAGGTGGCTCAGGACATCCAGCAAGCCTCTCTGCTGTGGGCACAGCACAGTGACCTAGTGGATAGGATGCAGAGGACGGGGGCCCAGCCAACATGACCCAGACAGTGCTGTGCCTCCCCCCAGGGGTCAGGGCCCTTGGATTGAGCTTCTTGATGTTCTGCTCTAGAGACTCCTCTCTAGTGGGAAAAGTCAATATATATTTTTTTAAATTAAATTTTATTTATTTCTTGTTTACTTATTTTTGGCTGAATCGAGTCTTTGTTGCTGTGTATGGGATTTCTCCAGTTGCAGACAGCGGAAGCTACACTTCGTTGCAGTACATAGGCTTTTCATTGCAGCGCCTCTTCTTGTTGTGGAGCACAGGCTCTAGGCATGTGGGCATAAGTAGTTGTAGCACACAGGCTCAGTCGTTGTGGTGCACAAGCTTAGTTGCCCCATGGCACGTGAAATCTTCCTGGACCAGAAATTGAACCTGTGTCCCCTGCATTGGCAGGCAAATTCTTATCCAGTGTGCCACCAGGGAAGTCCTGCCATATTCCTTCTTAATGAAGAGGGGACCGAAGGAGTTGTAGGTCTGTGAAATAACCCATAAGAGAGGATTAAGCATCTTTATGTTTCAGGCAGTGTGCTAATAATAAGTATACACATTCGCTTATTTAATCCTCATGGCACTGTGACACAGGTTTTTAACCCCATTTGACTGATGAGGACTCTGACGGTTTGAGCAATCAAATGACTTACCCAGGGCCACTAAGCTCATGCAGGGTGGGCTGTGGTTCTGGCTTCGTCTGGTTCCTGTGCTCTTAATTACTATGGCTTCCCAGTTCCCATATATTTTCAAGAAATATGTAATTAAATACGGAGGGAGGAAAGGAAATTTCTGGAGAACCATTTAGTCTCCATGGGGTTAAGCCATATGTAACTGCAGCAAAGTAGAAAGGGTTGTTAGGAGTTGGGAGAAGGAAAGTTCCTGCTGTCCGAAGTCTTCAGAGAAAGTGCTGTGGATTGGTGTAGCACATTTTCTGCATGAAAAAGTAAGACGTGCGGTCCGGCTGACAGGACTGTTTCCTGGGGTGCGTGTCTGATCTCAGGCCTTGGCAGTCTCAGGGCTAAAGCTGCAGGTGTGATAGGAAGGGAGGGCCACCTGTCACAGCCAATCCACCCTCCCAGACACACACGGCAGTATCACCATGTCCCTCACCCGAGAGAGGCCGTCAGGCTGACGGGGCTGTGGCCGCCGCCCACCCTGCTGTCTGAGTCCATAAGAATAATCGGAACCCGCAGAAGTGGGTTCCAACCCCTTTGTTTCTGTTTTTTTAATGTCTTATTAAGAAATACTGCCTGTGCGGAAATGTAGCAGAAAAAAAGCAACATGAATCAATCAGCCTGGCACATTTACGCTGAGAAATCTTGCCAGCACCCCAGAAGCCGCCCAAACAACCCATCCCAATTAAAAAATTTCGAGCAGACGGTTGCTATCAGTATCTAGACTTATTCTGTCTCCATAACCTCCCTTGGCACGATCCAAGCCCATTAGCGTAGCTTCATGCTTTATCCTGCTCCACTTCTAAAGGTGAAGTCATGAAGTTTCAGTTCCAGATTCTGATTTTTTTTTTTTACAATATATATATCCACATTTGTTTGGATATAACCATAAGTCTCACTAGTTTTTAAAAAAAGACTATTTTTTTAGAGCAGTTTTAGGTTTACAATAAAACTGAGAGGAAGGTACAGTGATTTCTGATATACTCTCTGCTCTCCCACATCCCTCGTGACTGCCATCACTCACCAGAATGGTACATTTTTTTTTTTTTACTAAGGATGAAGCTACATTAACATGTGGACAGGGAAGCCTGGCGTGTTGCAGTCCATGGGGTCGCAAAGTCAGACACGACTGAATGACTGAACTGAACTGAACCTACACTGACACATGTTAATCACCCACAGTCGATAGTTTACTTCAGTTTTTTTTTAATTGTTTAATTTTGGTTGTGCTGGGTCTTTGTTGCTGCACAGACTTTTCTCTAGTTGTGGCAAGTAGAGGCTCCTCTGTAGTTGTGGTGCATGGGCTTCTCATTGCAGTGGCTTCTCTTGTTGCAGAGCATGTTCTCTAAGGCATGCGGGCTTCTGCAGTTGCAGCTCCCCGGCTCTAGAGCACAGGCTCAGAAGCTGGGCACACAGACTTAGTTGCCACGTAGCATGTGGGATCTTCCTGGACCAGGGATTAATCCCGGGTCTCCTGCATTGGCAGGTGGGTTCTTATCCACTGAACCACCAGAGAAGCCCCAAAGTTTACATTCTGTGTGTTGTACACTGTGTGGGTTTGACTACAGGAATAATAACATATATCAGTACAACATCATGCAGAGTTCTTTCACAGCCATAAAAATCCTAGTCTATTCATTTTCCCTTCACCACACCTTGGGTAACCACTGATCTTTTTCACTGTCTTCATAGTTTGCCCTTTCCAGAATATCATATAAAATTGGAATCATACAGTACATAGCCTTTTCAGATTGGCTTCTTTCATATGGTAACATGCATTTAAGGTATCTCCACATGTCTTCATGGCTTGAGAGCTCGTTTATTTTTTTAATTTTATTTCAGAAAACAGATAGCATAATTTTATTTATTTTTAAAAACTTTGGACTTGTCTGATGGTCCAGTGGTTAAGACTCCACCCTTCCAATGCAGGGGATACCTGTTCGATCCTTAGTTTAGGAAGTTCTACATTCCTTGGGGTGTGGTCAAAAATTAATTGAAATTTTTTTATTGGAGTCTAATTGATTTACAGTGTTGTGTTAGTTTCAGGTGTACAGCAAAGTGAATCAGTTGTACACACATCCACTCTTTTTTAGGTTCTTTTCCCATATAGGCCATAGAGCATTGAGTGGAGGAGAGCTTGTTTCTTCTTAGCATTGCATGCTGTCCCACTTCATGTACCATAGTTTATTTATTTTGAAGATTATTTTATTTATTGATTTATCTTTGGCTGTGTTGGGTTGGGTCTTTGTTACTGTGTGTGGGCTTTCTCTGATTGTGGAGAGCAGGGCCTATTCTCTTGTGGTGTGGGCTTCTCATTGCAGTGTTTTCTCTCGTTGCAGAGCCCAGGCTCTTGGACCCATGGGCTTCAGTGCTTGCAACACATGGGCTCAGTAATCGCAGCTCTAAATCAGGGGCTCAGTAGCTATGGCATGTGGGATTCTTGTCCCCTGTGGTGTATGGGATCTCGATCCGGTGTCCCCTGCACTGGCAGGCAGATTCTTTGCCACTGCACCATCAGGAAAGGCCTACTACAGTTGAGTTATCCACTCACCCGCTGATGGCCTCTCAGTTGCTTCCACATTTTGGCAATTATGAATACACCCGTGTTTTTAGACACTGTGTTTTTTTTGTATCTGCAACTTTTTAGCATTTGTAGAATTGGGGGCTGGGGTGTCAGTCCAAATGAGAATTCCTGTTCTTATTCCAGGAGCCAGTTACTGGGATTATAAGAGTGAAGTGCTGCCAGCGAAGGCAGCTTGGCTTCTAGGCATGGGACTCCGAACACTTCTTGGCAGTCACACATCCCCTTCTCCACCCCGCCCTTTCTCAGCAGGTGCTCCAGGGCCGTCCTCTTCGGAGACTCTGAGCACTACTCTGCCTTTGGACTCCATTGTTGGTCTCACTACACAAGTTAACGGTGTAGGAGGACTTGAGAACCTCCCCTGTTTTGTCTTTCTCCTTCCAGCACTCCCGATAATGAAGCAGACACTCCCTCCAGGCTCCTTGGGCAGCCAGAAAGGGAGCCAGTTCCCCTTCCTCCTTCCCAGGTGAGCCTGCTCTGTAGCCTCACATAGGCACAGAAGATGCTAGAGAGCTTGTCTGTGTTCAACAGCAGCAGCTGCTGGTGGGAATGTGTGCTGGGGCTGGAAGGCACGGACTGCAAGACAGAAATCGGTTTGGGGGTTTTCGCGCTTGATTTCCAAGACCTCATTCCTCCTTTATGTTTACTGCTGTTTTGTTCTTGTTGTATCTGGTTCACAGGACTCAGTGGGGAAGTTCGTCCCCCAGTTTGCAAAACCTAGGAAGACAGTGAGGAGACAAGCAGAGAGGAGGGAGGAGGGCCTCGGGATGGGAGTGTTCAGCTCGGTAAGGTCCTACCATCAGCCAGGCTGAGCTCTGGCCCCACCTCAGCAGCCGAGTTCAGCCTTGGTTTCCTTTGACAGGGACTAGGCTTCCCAGGTGGCTCAGTGGTAAAGAACCTGCCTGCCAGTGCAGGAGATGCGGGAGACGTGTGTTTGATTCCTGGGTCAGGAAGATCTCCTGGAGAAGGAAATGGCAACCCACTCCTGTATTCTTGCCTGAGAAATCCCACGGACAGAGGAGCCTTGCGGGCTACAGTCCGTGGGGTCGCAAAGAGTCAGACACGAATGCGCATGCACGCAGCCCTGCACCTCTCCACACCCCCCACCACCGCCATATTTAGCACTAAAGGCATCTGTGGACAGCAGGGGCTGTGTCAGCAGCCTGCAGACCTGTGAGAGACACTCAGGGCAGCGTGCCTGCACTGAAACCATAGAGGCCAGAGCTCTATGCCCCAAATTGGATGAAAGTAGCGAAACTCAGAAAGGCAGCCCGAGCATAGCACAGGGAGCTCACCTCGGTGTTCTGTGATGACCTGGAGGGCTGGGATGGGAAACAACGTAGGAGGGAGGGGATGCATATATACACTTATAGCTGATTCACGTTGTTTACGGCAGAAGCCAACACGATATTATAAAGTAATTATTCTCCAACTAAAAATAAATTAAGAAAGGCAGCCCACATTTCTGTCCCTAAACCCCTTTGCTTCTCAGAAGCTTTTGCATGAGCCGAGGGGGCTCTTACAGCATGCTCTCTTGTCCTTACCCTTGTGAGCTCCAGAGGGTCATGATCGCTGTCTCTGGAACACACTCCCCTAAAAAGTGATTGGTGGGCGTTCTCAGCAGCTGTGTTTGTAATTTCCCCAGACCAGAAACACCCCACATATCTTTCAGAGGGTGAATGGTTGAACAAATTGTGGTCAATTCACACCACAGAACACAACTCATCAATTTCCAAAAAAAGGAGCAAACTAGTGTGATACACATAACCACTTGGATGGATCTCCAGGGCATTAAGTAGACTCAGAGGAAGTTGTAAAAACCATGTGGCCACAAGTGTCTGTCGATGGATGAATGAATTAAACAAAATGTGGGTAACATCCATAAGCAGAACAGATATTTGTGTATCCATGTTCATTGCAGCATTATTCACCTTGAACTCATGTCTCCTGCATTGGCAGGCAGATTCTTTACTGCTGAGCCACCAGGGAAACCCACCCAGGATCAGCACAGATCTCTGGGTGCACTGTCATCCTCGTGGCATCTGAGGCTTCATATAGGGGCAGTGATGACTAGAAGAGTCTTCAGAGCAGTTGATTATTGAAGGCCCAAGGCTGAGTCTTTCTCTCTCCACAGGGAACACTGCCAGAACCCAGTGCACAGCTGACCAGGAGCCAGCCTCAGGAAGAGTCCCTAGGACTTGCCCTCCAGGAGGCCAGGGACCCAGGACACCAGACCCAGGCAGATGGCACCTGCACCGAGCCCAGTGGCCTAAGCCCCATGACCTCTGGGCCCAGTGATGCAGATCCTCAGCCCTCCGTCTCCACCAACGCCTCCCCAGAGTTGGGGGCGGTGCCCTCAGTCTTAGAGAGGGCTGGCCAGGACCACCTGTCAGAGCCTAGGACCATTGTGCCCAAGGGTGGGAGCATAGAAGAGGGTTGGGCTCCAGGCAATCACGGCCAGAAAGGGCCCCTGCCAGGCAATAACCCTGGAGAGACGGAGCCAGAGCAAGGATCCCCCCAGCAGGGAGGTACCCGAGGGCTAGCAGGTGCTGACCTACTTGATGGGCACCAGGAGGAAGGAGGTAACCTCCTGGACCCAGAGCCCCCATCTGCAGCCCTGGGCCCTCCTTACCCACTGCAAACCCTTGGCAGGGAAGCAGAGTGGAGCTGGAGCGGCCCTCGGTGCCCGCCTCTTGGGGCCATTGTTATTGCAGATGTGAACACAGACCCTGCTGAGCCAGAACACAGGACTCTGAGGGTGGCCAGGCCAGATGGGGAGGTTAGCGCCAGGGTGCCCGCCTCTCCCAGTGGGAAGGCTCCCGATGCAGGCCTCAGCAGGGCCCTGCTCAGTGGCACGCCTCTCACTGGGGCGACCAGTGGAGGCAGAAGGGAGGCACAGCGGGAAGACGAGCCCCCTGGTGACATCCTGGGGTGCTTTGCAGCCTCACTGCCTCTGCCTCATGAGACCCAGGAACCCACACTAGGAGCTAGGGATCCCAGCCCTTCAGCCTTAGAAACGGGCCCAGGAGTTGGTCAGACCCAGGTACCAGGCCCGGATCAGGGGTTGGGAGGTGTGTGCTCGCAGCCTTGGCTGTCACAACCTACAGATGAAAAGGCAACTGAGCTAGGGAGCCGGAGCCACAAGCAAGACCTCAAGGGCCTCAGTTTGTCCCTCAGAGCCTCTGCTGCACCAATGTACCAAGAAGGAGTGGGCAGCCCTGCCCAGGATGCTGGGGCAGGCCAGGGCAGCCCGGACACCCCCACAGGCCCCGTAGGCCAGCCCCAGTGCCCCGCTGACTCTTCCAAGCAGGCCATCTGGGAGGGGTCACCAGCCATGGAACTCGACTTCCTGCCAGACAGCCAAATAGAGGATGCTCTGAAAGCCCCTGGCTTTGAAGCCCCACCTGAGCAGGTAAGAACTTCCCCGAGTTACAGCCACATGCCCCAGGGCAGGCACCAGATGGCCATGAGCCCTCCCAAACCATCCAGTAGGCGGGGGCACGTGGTGACCTGTTTATACAGCCGATGAGTCCTGGGGTCTTGAGTCACAGCATCAGTGGGTATAACACCAATGATGTCCTGGGAAGGTTAGACCTGCCTTTCTCTGAGGGGCCTGTCCGTCTGGGAGCTGAGGAGCCCCCGGGTGTGATACACACGTTTTGTTGGCCCAGGCAGAGCCCCTGGTGTACCTGCGTCCTGCACTCCTCAGTGCCCGGCTCTGCCTGGAGATGCCTTAGGGGTGTCTAGAGGGCGCCAGACCAAAAGGGGCTACCTGAAGAAGCAAGGGTCTCAGAACTGGGCCCATGGGAGGGGACCTCACTCCCCCGCTGGGAAGAACCTCTGTCCATCTTTAGGGTCAGCTGATGCCATTCTTTTTCAAACATACGCATGGACTGTCTTGTCTGCTGGAGTTTTTGTTTGTTTTTCACTTACTGTGCTTTGCGGTTGCTTTTTTGTTTTCTTTTTTACAAATTGAAGATTTGGGGCAACTCTGCTGTCAGATGATGGTTAGCATCTTTTTATTTATTTATTTATTTATATATTTTGCTGCACTGGGTCTTCTCTACTTTTGCACAGCCTTTCTCTAGTTCTCAGCGAGTGGGGGTTACTCTTTGCTGTTGCAGTGTGAGGGCTTCTCACTGCAGTAATTTCTCTTGTTGCGGAGCATGGGCTGTAGGGCTTGAGGGCTTCAGTAGTTGTGGAGTAGGGGCTCAGCTGCCCCATGGCATGTGGAATCTTCCTGGACCAGGGATCGAACCCATGTCACCTGCATTGGCAGGCAGATTCTTATCCACCAGGGAAGTCCTGTCTGTTGGCATTTGCAAGGGCTTTCCTTCAGGCATCTGCCCACTGAGCCTGTGCTGGCCATGGGTGGTCACCTGTCTGGGCAGGTGACAACCCCACTTTGGCCCCACCCCCCAGTAGGCACCACATCCCTGGCAGCAGCCGGCCCACCTGAGCCTAAGTGCTTTGTGGCCTCACGCTCAGAGGTGGGTGGTTCTCTTTCCACACACTGGGTGTGGCTGAGAGGCTGAGGAAGGTTGGGCCCCTACCCCTGATGAGGCATCCGGGAGGGAACCACGCCCAGGTGGCCTGATTCTATGGCTGTGCCTCAACCGTTCTGACCTGGAATCAACACACAGCCCATGTCACTTCACAAACGTGACCTCCATCTCTTTGGCCATCCCTGTTTTAAAACTTTATTTTCGGGTGTTTGAAAAATTTTTTTTCAACTTTTATTAATTTATTCTTTATTTTGGCTGCTCTGGGTCTCTGTTGTGGCATGTGGGCTCTCTAGTTGGGGTGCTCGGGCTTAGTTGCAGCATGTGAGATCATAGTTCCCCAACCAGGGATCGAACCTGGGCCCCCTGCACTGGGAGTGTGGAGTCTTATCCACCAGACCACCAGGGAAGTCCCCTGTTTGAAAATGTTTTTGAGGTTTGAGAGCCTGCTCTGTGCCAGGAGTGAACAGATCTGGACAGTCTCTGCCCCCATGAGGTTTTCAGTAGCGCCATTCCATCTGCCTCTCCCAGAGTGAGCACTTGGTACCCTGTCATTTCTGCCCTTAAAGAGTCTTTTCCTAAGATGCAGCCCCCAAACAAGCAAAGGACGTCATCTGGTGCCCAGTTGGAGGAAGCCAGTTCCAGCCATGGAGGGAAACCATGTCTGGGTCTAGGAAATGTGTGTCTCAGGCACTGCCTTCCCAAGGGATGGCCAGGGGTCATTTGTGACACGGGCCTCCCTGTCCTGGCTCCGATTCCTTGTACCGTGCATTGCACATTGCTGTGATCACTAGACAAGCAAGATTACAGAAAGCGAGTCACAGTGTGGCTAGATCGTAGCCTTTAAACACAGATGCCCAGGAGAGGTAGGCACTCAGGTTCTGGACAGAGCTGAAACATTGTAATTAAAGCCCCAGCCCTTGAAAAATTCACACCCCTCTCTTGGAAAGAAGAGCTTGGTTGACCCCAGTCTCTGGCCTCTTGGGCCATGGCTGAGGGAAAGGGCCGGGACCTTGGGCGTCGTCAGCAGACACAGGAGATCCCTGCTGTACCTGCCGCCAGCAAGCACACTCAAATCACCACAGAGCCGGGAGCACCAGGAACCCGGCAGCGCCCAGGGTGGATGGGGCCGCTGTGGGAGGAGGCACTGCCCTGACAAGGCTGCGGACACCCAGGCGCGCTCTGTTTTGACGCCGGGCCTTCCTGAACAAGTCGAGGCGACCTGAGCACAGGTTCCTGTGGGAAGGTTCCAGAAGGCAGGAACCCTCCCTGGCAGGAACGCCCTGTGGGAACAGAGTGCTAGTGGAGGGAGTCTCAGCCCGCAACCTCAGCGGGCTCATCTGTGAACTCCGCTGCTGAGGAGGGGCCCTGGGGACTCGCAGTGGCAGACTGGCTGGCTGGCTGCAAGCCCAGCTGCCTGCTTATTGTGGCTCCCTGGGGACATGATGCGCACCCCAGGGCCAATGGAGCCCCCTCCACTCATAAAGAGGGCCTCATTTGAAACAGTGACTCCCAGGTTCCTCTCACAGCCCCTGTGGGCGGCCTCCAAAGGGGAAGGTGTACTACTGTACCTTGAGGACAAGACTGCCTTTGTCATGAAAAACTGTCACACAGCCCTGGTGGGAGCCGTGGTCCCTGTTGGGAAGGAGAGTATTCCTTATCACCACACTTAAGTGAAGCTGTAGCAGCTGGATTTATTTTTTTTAATTTGACTGTGCCTGGTCTTAGTTGCGACATGTAGAATCTAGTTCCCTGACCAGGGATCAAACCTGAGCCCCCTACGTTGGGAGCCAAGTCTTAACCTCTGGACCACCAGGGATGTCCCTGAATTGTATTTTAAGTCAGAGTTGCCTCCGTGAGAGTCGGCCGGGCGCATAGGAGAAACCAGTCTAGAACAGTTGTGCCAACCTTGGCACTGCTGGCGTTGGGGACCCAACTGCCGTCCTGTGCATGGAAGGGGGTTGAACAGCATCCCTGGCCTCCAGCCTCTACCCTCTGAACACGAGGAACACCCTCTTCAAAAGGTGTGACAACCCAAAATGTTTGCAGACATTATGATGTGTCTTGAGGGTAGAGTCATCCCCGAGTGAGAGCCGTTGGGCTGCAGACAGTTCTTCATGTCCATTGCTTTGTATCCCGGGACCCTTGGCAGGTTGAGCTCAAACCCTTCACCGCATCCCCCACCCAAGACTTGGGTCTCCTCAGAAGAACAGACAGCCCTGGGCCAGCCGCTCCAAAGAGGCAAAGAGCCATCACCTGCACCACTGAGCCTGACATTTTCCATGAAAATTAAACCACCATTGACCTTTAGAAATTTAAGCTTCTCAGGGTTATCTGGTTCTCTCTCCCCTGTTAATTATGAATGTTTCTTTCAAAATATATTTGCAAAATCTTTTCCTTGACATGAAACTTGGTGCTTATCTGGCCGACTTCTGCCCGTCCATGCCAGCCGCCCACCTCTCCACAGTCACCACCCCCGGTCTCTGACCCCTCCCAGATACCGCAGGACAGGCCTGAGACCACACCAGGCCTCAGCTGTCAGGGACAGAGGATATGTGGATGGAACCACCCACCGGTGGATCAGATCAGCTTATCCGAAGGCTGGGGCCTGACAGAGGACCCCGGGGTCAGGCCCAGTATTGAGGAGGGAGGGTGAGAGCAGCCCAGACTGGTGGCCTGTAGGTCTGGCTATTAGGGCATCTGTCCCCCACACCACTTTTCCTCTGCAGGAGGAAAACACGCCTCAGCCTTCCCAGCATGGCAGAGGAGAAGCCAGACCTGCATAACTCCTTTCCCTTCTCCCAGCTGGGTCATTCATATGTGTGTGCACTCTGCTTTTCCAGTTGTTTCCTGCAGGAGACGAGTTGGACCCCTGCTGGCCTGGCACCGTCCCACGTGCAGACAGAGGCCCCCTTGCTGAGGCCCAGCCGAGGTAGGCAGAGTGGGAGGCACCGTAGGACCTTGCCTTGGCAGGAGTCCTCCTCTTGTCTCTGGAACAGGGGAGCATGGCTGCTTTCCTGGGACTGGAGCCCCCAACTCGCCCCCACCCCAGCCTTTTGAGCTCCCACTTTGTGAATGAGGGTGATGGAGGTGACCCTGGGTCTCCCTCGAGGGGCCTCACTTTCTACGTCCAATAAGGTTGCTAAGCCCTGAATTTCTTATTTATTTGGCTGCGCTGGGTTGTAGTTGCAGCAGGCTGGATCTAGTTCCCTGAGCAGGGATCAAATCCAGGCCCCCTGCACTGAGAGCACAGAGTCTTAACCACTGGGCCACTAGGGAAGTCCCCAAATTTTTCATTTTCATTTTTTGGCCATGCCACTTGGCATGGGATCCTAGTCTGCACCAGGGAGCCAACCCAGGCCCCCTGCATTGCAATGCAGCCTTAATCACTGGACCGCCAGGAAGGTTCCTACTCCCACTTGCAAACTTCCCATGCTCCTTGCTCCCTGGAAGTGGAGAACTCCCACTCAGCAACTTGTACGCAAGCTGGCATCTCTTCCTAGGTCCCTTGGGATGGTGCCCCCAGCTCTGTGGTGGTTTGAATGCACGTTGTGTGTTTTCTTGGAGAGACAGTCCAGAGCTTTCCTTGAATCTCCATGGAGGGAGTGGGGACCCAGTCAGAGCTCGGAACCACTGGCCTGCACGACTTTGGGGCCACCCCTGCTCTGGCACCCTCGGGCCTTCCAGAGTCTCCAATCTGTCCCATCTTCTTTCCTGCTCGGTTCTGTTCCCCAAGGCAGCCCACCTTCTCTCCCTCCTACAGGCACCGGTGTGTTGTTCCTCCAGCCCATGGAGGTATGTGTTGGGAGGGTCCTCTCCCCCGACCCCAGAGCTTCCCTCTCACAGTCCATCACCTCCTTTCATGTCTTTTCTCCCAGCCTTGCTGACCGCCAGCACTGGGCGACAGTCCTCTCCTGTTACCTTGTACTTAAACTGCAGAGCGGTGGCCGATTGATTATTTATGGCCAAGTTTCTGTTTCTGTCTGGCAGGTATGGAAGAGAGATGAGGGATGCAACCCTTGGCAGAATCCGTCTCCTTTCTCTTCCTCCTGCTCCTCCTCCTCAGGGAAGAGGGAGGCTGTGCTCCCACCCCTGCCCTTGCACATATCTGTGTATAGTACCTGTGGTACCACCCGTTGCTTCCCCTGACAGGCACACACACCCACTCCCTGCATGGGGACCAGAGGCAGTTTAATCAACGTGGCCCCACTATTGTTTTTTTTTTAATATTTTTTTGTTGTGCTGGGTCCCTGCTGCTGCTCACAGATTTTCTCTAGTTGCAGAGAGCAGGGGCTCCTCTTTGCTGCAGTACACAAGCTTCTCACTGGGGAGGCTTCTCTGACTGAAGAGCACAGGCTCTAAAGCACGGGCTTAGTGGCTCCGTAGCACGTGAAATCTTCCTAGACCAGGGATCAAACCCACGTCCCCTGAACTGGCAGGTGGCTTCTTAGCCTCTGTATCACCAGAGAAGGCCCCTACTATTGAGCAAAGAGGAGGGAGATTCGTGTGTGAATCTCTGACAGCCTAGATGCAACCCCAGGTGGATCCTGGAGTCTGCTATGGCCCTTGGCCAAGAGAGGAAAGGCAAGAGACTGAGGCCCAGGCTGACCAGTCATCTCAGAGTGACTAAAGCAGGTGGAGCAGAACCACAGTTCCTACAGTGATAGCCCAGGAGAACTGCTAAGCTGTATGACCCTCTGCCCCCACCCCCGGCTATACCTATTAGATACGGTGGTGCCCCGGCATGCCTACCCCTTATAGATACGGTGGTGCCCCGGCATGCCTACCCCTTCTATAGGCACTGGTGCTCTCCAGTGCCAGGTCTTCCAGGACCTGCTCTGGGCACTGGGGAGAAACACAGAGCTTCTTCCAAGTTGGGCGGTAGCTTGGGGGGGTGGTGAGCGACAAACAAATTCTTAGCTGGTCAGATGGCAGAGTGTTGGGGAGAAAAAGAGAGCAGGGAAGGGGTTAAAATTTTAACCCGTGGTGGATGGGGAGGCCCTCCCATCTTCTCCCTCCCCCACCCCCACAGGAGACACTCTGGAAAGAACATTCCAGAGCCCTAAGAAGTGCTAAGGGAATGGCTAGGAATTCTGTGTGGCTGGAATAGGGGGAGGAGGGACAAGAGGGAGCGGGTAGGTCTGGAGGCATGGAGGATGGTGTAGGGCTGCGGGGAGAGACTTGGGCTGGGTTTCCATTTCCACAGCCCCCCCAAGTCACTTGCAGGGACAGGATATAAGGGCAGGAGGTGGGGGCCAAGGAGGGTGTGGCAACTGCCCGCCAGGAGCCACCTAGTTGGGGAGGTGCTGGATTCTGGGTGTGCTTTCAGCGGTAGAGCCACAGGGTTGGCCATCAGGGCCCTGCCTGGTGGGAGGGGCTTTCATTCCTGTCAAAGGTGTTCGTCTCTGGAGAAGACAGCTCAAGGCTCAGCAGAGTCCCCCTCAGTGGAGGCTGGTGGGGCTCTTCAGTGAGCTCAGGCCTCTCGTCCTGCCTCCCTTCCTGCCAGGACACAAGTGGGGATCAAGACGTGCGAAGCCACCAGCATGGAGGACGCGACAGACACCTTGCGCGGCCTGGTCATGGAGCTCTCCAACCTGAAGTAAGGGCTGGCTGGGCCCCACGGACCCACAGTCCCTGGGACAGGAAGAGGGGATGGGGCCCGCGGCGGGAGATGGAGGGCCCGGTGCACCGGGGTGCCAGGCTGGGCCCGGGCCCCCAGTGAGGGGCCTCTGGGAAGCTTCTCCTTCAGAGCTGTCAGGCTCTGAGGAGGGGCTAGAAGGGTCAGAGCCTGTCTGCAGCAGGCTGATGCGCACTGTGCACACGCGTGTGCTTATTTGGGTGTGACCCGAGTACCCGTGAGTGAGCCGATGTGAGCAGGCCAGTGTGCCCGAGTGTGAGGTGGGGCACAACCCAGGCCTGTTTCCACGCAGCCGGCTTATTATGAGCGCCCACCGGGACCTGGAGACCTTCAAGCGCCTCAACTACTACTGGAAAGCAAAGCCGGCAGGGAAGGCCCCCACACCCTACACCGCAAAGGGGGCAGGGACCCTCCCCCGAGGGGAGCAGTCCTGGAGGGATCTGTAGCCCGTTCCAAACTGCCTGGGGTTGTGGTGTGTGTTCCTGCAAGCTCACTGGCCCTCAGCAGTGTCCTACCAGTGGGGAACAATCCCTCTGCACACCCAGTTCTGCTCCCCCCACCCCGTTATCTTGACCTTCTGACATGCAGGTCCTGTGGGCCCCAGAAACTTTCCCTCAGCTGACCCGGAAGTCAGCTTCCCACGGGAAACACTAGAGGACCTGCCTCTGTCATCCACCTCCCCTGGGAGCTGCGTGGGGCGGGAACCTGCTCCTCCCTGTGGCAGGCCTTCTGGGGCCCCAGGAAGCCAGCTGCTTCTGAGCCAGGGGCCCAGGGCTGCCCAGATGTTTATCTGAGTTTGCAAATTTCAGCTCCTTAGCTGAGGTTACTGAAGGTTCAGAGGGAAAAGGGCTCGCTTTGTTGGTCATACCCTTGTTTTTCACCGGATTTCCATTTTATTTCTTCTGGGAAGCCCATTAATAAATGATGCCTTAGCTAGACCTCAGACCGTGTGACCTGTCGTTTGCGGTCGGAGGCGTTTTCAGTTCCTTGATGGCCTGCCCACAAACCTCCCTAACCACCTCCTTCTTCTGCTTCTCATGCTCCTTGCAAAGACAAGTTGGTGTACTGCTGGGGGCTCCCACTCCCAGATGGAGTCCAGGGGTCCCCATGCATTACCAAGTGTCAGACTCTCCTGGAGCAGGTGGATGTGTGCAGAGATGTGCATGTGTACAAATCCCAGCACACAATATCTGTGGCCCAATGAGCCCACTGAGACGTCTTGACTGTCCAAGCTGGAGTTCAGGGCTGAGATGGCCTCGCCTCTCCTCTGTGGGACAAGCTGCTGAGAAGCCCGGGTCTAGGAGGCAGCCCTGGGTGGGAATTACTACTGATGCTAATGCCTGGAGGGTGCCGAGGGCAAGCATGCACACATCCTGCCCCACCAAGCCTCACCACAGCCCCAGTTAGGTCACAGTGTCACTAGCAGTCCCAAATGCTGCTGTCAAACCTGTTTTGCAGAAGACATTGCTTCTGTTAAATAGGTCACCACTAGGTGGACCAGACCCAAGACTAATTTGCTGCTCTGCCTGTGGCTCCTGCACCCTAACTCCTAGGGCCAAGGCAAGAGTGCCCTCCTCCCACCACCTGCTTGTACCTTGGACATCCCATTCAGTTGGCTGAGTCCCCCAGCCTTTTCACCCTGCAGAATGTACAGCCCCTTCTTTGATCCCACCAGAATGTGCCCAGTCACCCCATTCCCTGGATCTCAAGGCCCAGTGGCTCTGGCTTCTACAATTAGCATTTGTAGGTAGCTGAGAGTGGCTGGGGGACTGTGTCCGGTGACTCCATGTGAAACCCTTGGCACTGCTAAGGCAGCCTCCCTCATGTCTTTCTCCTCCTTCCCTTCTCTCTCCAAGCCTGGGCAATAGGCTGTCTTCAAGGGCTGTCTCTGATCCCTGGCTCACCACAGCCCTCCTCAGGTGGCCTCAGGTCCCATATCAAGTGGCAAAGCCAAGGGCAAATTCTGGGAAGTCCAAATCCTGCCCTGACTCAACCCCAGGAGACCTCATGGGCTGGGGGTGGAGACCAGGCTCAGGCCAGCCCTCAGATTGGGGAAGGAATGTGGACTGGCACTTCTCCCCTGCTGCCCATGGAGCCTGGTGGAACAAGATCTGGGGGTGGAGGAGGCAGACGGGGTGGGGATCCCCGTAAGCAAAGTCCCCCAGGAGAACCAGATCACACTCCATGGGTGGGGATGGACCTCTGTCCCCTCCCACTCCTGACCACGTACAGCCTCCACAGTGCCCCTTGCCCAAGGCCTTGTCTGGCGCAACCGACCAGGACATATTCCCATTCCTTATGGCCTTCCAACCCAGAAGTCCTTCCCTTGCTCTGAAGGGCCTGGCATGTGACTCTGGCCCCCAGTTTCCATCGATGGTAACCTAAACATTCACTGAGGGCCTCCAAGGAGAGGACAATGATGGGGGAACTTCTAATTGTTTCTCCATTGCCCCCTCAAATCAGGCCCCCACCTCCACTGTAGTGGAATCTATCCATCTGACATGTCAATATGCAAGAGGTGTCCAGAAAAGCTTGCAAACACAAGTCATGGAAACAAGATTCATGGCACTAACTCAGCTGCAAGTGTCTGCTCTGCTCAGAAGTGCCGGGCTGGGGTGACCCCCCCAGAATCCCACAGCTGCCATTTCTCCGCCCAAAGCACCTTACCCCAGCGCCCCAGGGTGAACAGAAATCCAAATAGCAGCTGGGGAAAGGGGAGATCAGAGTAACAATGTGGAGGCTGAGGGGCGCGACAGCCCCAGCGGCGGAGTTCACGATACCTTGTCCCAAGACCGGGCTTCGTATGACGCTGATCCATTCATAAACATTTATTGAGCGCTGGCTGGGTGCCCAGCGCTGGGGAAGAAGGGCAGGGGTGCCTGAGGACCACCCCCTTCCGTAACGGGGGTGGGCGCGCTTTGGGCGGTGGTCCCAGACCAGGCTCCTTTGCCAAGCCCCCAGGCTGGAGGCACCGCCTAAGGGCGGATCCTCGGAGGGTGGGTCTTCTCTGAAACCCAGCCTCCACTGAGCCTGGGTCCCCAGCCCCAGGTGAAGGCGTCATCCTGCCCGCGCCAGTCTCTTTAGGCAGAAGTAGAGGGGCAGCAGGAAGACGGAGGAGTTCCAGAAGACTTCCCGGCACCTTTGGAACCTAGATTTTAAAAGCAGAGTTGGAGGAGGAGAAAAACATTTAGTAATAGGGATGATTCGATGATACGGAAGTTCCGACTCAACCTGCAGAGCTGCCGGGGCTCTGGCGCCACCTGCAGGCTCCTTCTGGACTAGCACCCCTGTGCTATTCCCAGCCCGGGGCAGTCCCAGGTGGGACCCAGAGCCAGACACAAACCAACGGAAACTCCCAATTCTGTCCTGCCGTGCTGCCCCCTCGCGGCCGCAGGGCTCCGAGAACCCTGGATTTGTTACACTCAAAGTTTCCTGGGAGGACGGACAGCCTCCGACAGCCTTACCATGCCAGTATCGTGGTGAGGGCTCCCCGACCCCACCCCACCCCCATGGAGTCAAGTTTTCCTGTTCCCTCGGGCTTTAGGGGAAAAAGGAAGATTCTGAGACCATCGTCTCTGTGTCCCGGAACTTCCGCTTCCTCCCTCTCCCAGTTGGACCTTGTCAGACCTTGCAGGGATACCATCCTCGCCCGCAGGCAGTGTCACAACCCTTCTAACATGTATTCCCTGCACAGCCGCCGGGATGGGACGGGGTCCTCCCTTCTAGTGACTTCCCGAGGGGCCCCCAGTCTGATGAGACAGGCAGTACTGGGGTACTGCCCCATCAAACCGGTCCCTCTGTTGGCTGACTTCCCCAAAGGCTATTAAAGTTGCTGAAACGGATTTCTCTTTTAAAAACCTGCAGAAGCGGAGGTCTTTCGAGTCTGTAATAGTAACTTCTGATATTTAAGCCTACCTATTCAAAGCCTGCCGGCTATGGAGGTCAAGGGGAGCTAGTTAGGAGAACAGATGCTCCGGCCTCATGCAGACCTGCAAAACTGGAATCCAAATTTGATAAACAAGATGGAGGGGACCCTATGTGGCTGTGCAGACATTAGGGAGCCTCCAGCCACCCTCCCGGGGGTGACCCACACACAGCAAACTCATGGTTCTTTCCCTCCAAACTGACGCTGACTCGAACACCTGTGCATGGAGGACCAACTTCTTCCAACCCCCTCAAGTCCACCCCCACAGCCCGACCCATTAGCCACGGTCTAACACACGCTTAATACACAGACCTGCTCTTGTCCCTTTCTCAGCTCCCTAGTACCCAAGTCCAAATTCTTCGAGGTGATCAGCAAGGAGCCCTTACCCGAAATTTCTGACACCTTCCCCTCCATCCTACATGCACGCATACTCCCATCTCAGATGCACAGAATTTGACCAAGTTCCCTAACGAGCCCCAATCCCCAGGCCCCCTTCAGCACTTCACCAAACTGAATGAGGCTTCCAGGAGTCACTTCCTCCAGGAAGCCCTCCTGGACTGCTTTGTCTAGCTTGGGTGCCCCCTTTAGACTCCCCTGTTCCTGTTTTAAGTGTCACTCTCCCATCTACCACTGAGGGCCAAGCCCAGCCCAGTGCTTGGCACAGGACAAGCCTCACAAACCACCTGGCGAATGAGTGGACAAATGAGGCTGTTTCCCTCTGGTCACATGGTGCCTACGTTCCGTACAGGATTGCAGCCCCTGCTGTACCTGCTGCCAGACCCCTTCAATAGTCCCCACGGCCTCCCTGCTAGATCACCCTGCACCTGAAAAGACTGTTCCATCTATGGGCCCAGAGAAGGAGAGTGTCTTGCCCAAGGCCACACAGGGAACTCCAGCCCCAGCTTACCCACTGGGGCAACAATTCTAGAACATGGTTCTATGCTTTCTATTACGTATGGATTCTCTCCCCCACCCAACCCTCTGAAATGGGTCAGCCCAGGGGTTAACCCAATTCTCAGAGGCTCTAAGTCAGCCCAGGGCAGACCCCCCTCTGCAGCGAGTCCCCCCAGCCACCTGCACAGGCACCTCCTCCGCTGCCGCCGCCTCCTCGGCGCTGTCCGTGTCCAGGGTCCTGCGTCCTCGCCTTGTCCGAGCGGACCAGCTTCTTGCCGGCTGAGTTCCGGGTGGTGTAGCTGTAGACGGAGGTGTAGCCCTGGCCGGTGAGCGGGCAGAAGCGGCGGGTGTGGGCGCGCTCGCGGGTGGCACCGCACTGGGGGCACACGTAGTCGCGGAGGATGGGGCACAGCACCCGGCCCGCTTCATCCTTGAGCGCGTGGGACTGGTAGATGGCCCGGGACTCGCCGTTGTGTTTGCAGAAAGAGCACAGGCGTTCGGGAGCTGGTGAGGATTCAGGGCTGGGTCGCTGAACCCCCGGTTCTGGCACTGGTTCTGGCTGGTGGTCCAGCCTGGTCTTTGGCTCCTCCTCCCCACGCTGAGCCCCCACCAGGCGTGCCAAACCCAAGTAGTCTGTCCACAGGTTGAAGGTCCCCATGGCTGGGCCCCGTGTGCCAGGTGGAGGGGCAGAAAAGAGGAGAAACCCAGCCGCCCCCAAGCTGGTCTCTCTACCCCTGCCTCCTCTCCCTTCCTTTCCCCTCTCTGGAGCTGAGGCGTCTGGGCTGTCAGTTCCCTCCTTATACCTCCAAGGGGGTGTGAAGAGGGAGGAGCGGGCTGTAGGAGGTTTCCTACTGTCACAGGGGGCTTGCTGCAGCTCCCCCAGAAATGCACCTGCCACGGAGCTGCATGGCCTCTGGGTAGGCTAGGGGTGAGGGGGGTGGTAAGACAGGCTGCAGGGGGCACCAGCATAAGCAGCCACACACCCCACCCAGAGGGCACTGAGAGGGCTACCCTTGTCCACCCCTCCTGGAGAGCCAGAGTGATGCAGGTGGGGGCATTGGAAGCCCCACCCCAAAGACCAGCATTGCTGGAGCCAGTAACTTAGTAACTTCTTTCTTCCTTCTCCTGGACTGGGGGAGGAGCCGGGTACCCCTGGGCTCTTTGGGGAGGGGGGAGGGGAGCCGCTGATGTTCCAGCTGTCTTTGGAAGGAGGATGGGCCTGACTTATGGGGTGGGGGGGCAAGGACCAAGGCCCCCAGCTCTGATCACCCTCAGGGAGCTTTCACACCCCTTGTCAGTGGAGCCTCCTTTTAACTGATGAACAAACTGGAGTTTGAAGCCACCTGCCCCGGGTTATTCACAAAGACAAACACAAAGCCTGCCTCCCCCACCAGTTACAGGAGCCTTAGGTGTTGTGGAGTCAGTCTCTCCTGGTCCTGGGGTGGAAGAGGGTTTGAGACTGAGAATTATGGGGAAGAAGAGAGCACAGGCGCAGGTGGGGCTAACGGGGCAGAGGGGAGACCCCCAGCATTCGCCAACACCTTGATCTCCCCCTCAAATGAGACCTGCGCTCCATCTCAGGAAGATGCAGTGTGCCCCCGAGTCACCCAGGTGGGACACAGACTGGCAGGTGATCAGCGGGCATCAAGGTGCCAGGTGGGCAACTGAAGGTAAATGAGGGGTCTGCAGGTACCAGGTAAGGAGGGTGAGAAAGCAGGGCCCGAGACTGGAACTCAGAGAAGAGGTGACATGCCGTCTACACACCTCATTCATTCAAGAAAGCTTCACTGAGCCTTCTGGAAGCAGGGCCCCCTAATCCCTTTCAGAAAGGTTTTTCAGCTACCCAGTCCTAAGCTTGTAATTCCTGTCCACAGCCCTCCAGGACTGATTCCCCCAAATCCAGCCTGTGTCTGTAAGGATCCCAGACACCAGCCCTCCTTGAGGGGTGAGAGGCCAGGGTCAGGGTCAGGGTCAGGAGCAGTTTTTGGGGGCGGGCGGGGGAGTCCGGGGTGGGTTGTGTCCCCATCCCATTCCCCCGAGACTGTGTCTGGCCCAGCCACAGTGGCATTCATCCCTCGGTGGGTCTGGTCTCCATCACAACCCACCGACAACAATGAATGTTGATTGTGACCTTTGCTGTGGCCTAAGGGAGGGGATGTGTTCGTGATCCCCTGCCCCTGCCTCAGATCTGAAAGTTGGGGGTCGTGATGGACGGGTGGACGGCAGTTCCAGGCCTCGGGGTCCACTCAACGGTCGATGGTTTGCCTGAGCTGCCCAAACTCACCGACAGGTTGAATGTTCCCCCAAACCCTTGGCAACTCCTTGGGGGGTGGGGAGTGGAGGCTGCGGGGGTCAGGGAACCGGGTAGGGTGAGGGAGGAGAGGGGAAGGGAACGGGAGACTTAGAGAATCTATTAAGTCAAGGAACAATTAGCAGGAGCCAACTCTCTGCTCCAGGACATGGAAAAAGGAGATAAATCTAAGTAACAGTAACAGCAGATACTTCTGTCACCTTTGCTATGCAAATATAGCAGCGGCGGGCGCTGGGCTACTAACCCATTTATTCAAAGCGTTCTCAAAAGGGCCCTCAAAGGTGCATATTTCTTCCAATTGTCAGTTTGGGAGACAGGCCAGAGGGCACCCTTAGCGAGAGGCAGAGGAGGGATTCCGAGTGGCCCCAAGAGGTCTGGCGGCCAAATGGTTCTGGCCCCGGGGGCATGGATGCAACGGAGAGATAAACAAGTCATTTTAATACAATGTAATACCTTCAGTGAGCTTCACCCTGTTCCGGACACAATGGTTTATGAATCACAACAACCCACCGGGCGGCGGGGTGGGGGCGGTTGTCAGAGTCTGCCCTTTGTAATTCTAGCCCCGAGGTGGGTCCACCTGCCAGTTGGACAAGGGCGAAGCTAGAGGATCGCGAGGATCCTGGGCTTCCGAACTCAGGCCCTTGTCGGGATCAGACCGGCGCCCAAGCGCATAACCACACGAGGATTGCCCCGTTAATGCCCTTCCCCACTGCTTCACCCTCAAACCCGGTCCCCAGTCCCTCCAGGGGCCGCTGTAGAGTTGGCCGCCCGCCCCCTCGGATGCCCCCACGCGCAGTCTCAAGGGAGGCTGCTCCCCACCTCCCTGCGTCTTAGAGGTCTGGGAGCCCCCCCCACCACTACCACCAGAGAACGGCCTGGGAGGGGACTTCAAATTTCCAGTCCCCTTCCATTTCACTGAGGGCAATATCGAGCCTCAAAGGATGAACCGCTTGTCGTAACACTAAGGCAAACCAGAGCCCCCAGGTGTGCTGAGCTTGAGTGAACCCAAAAATGACCTTCCGCGGAGGCGGCCAGAGGCAGCCCCACCCTCGAGATCCCCCCTAAAGCCAGCCTCTAGAGACCTGACCCCTCGCAGGCCACCGACTCCGGCCCCACCCCCCAAGGCCCGCCCCCTCGGAGCCCGCCCACAAATCGCACATCCCTAGGACCCTCCCTCTAGAGCCCGCCCAGATAGACTCCCATGTAGCCCGCCCCCAAACTCAATCTCCATAAAACACGCCTCCGAAGCCTGTCCTCCAAGAGTCCACCCCGCTCCTCTAAGGTCCACCCCGGGGCTTCGCCCTCAGAGCCCACCTCCGCTGGCCTCCCATCTACAGCTGTCTCCGGGAGCCCCCGCCCTCTAGGGCCTCTCAGATCCTCCTGCCCAGACCCCCAGAGACCGCGTCCCCACGTGTCCCCAGGTCGTTCCCAGGGATCTCAACTCCGCGAAGGTCCGCCGGGGACCCCCTCGAGCCCGACTCCCGTAAGACCCGCCCCCCACCTGGATCGCGTTTCCCAGAGCCCGCCCTCTCGCCCACCCGGGACCAGGCCGGTTCCCACCCTTGTCTGGCGCTCCGAGCGGAGCCTCCTCTCCCAAGGACCATCCACCCGCCATGCAGAGCCCTCCCCCATTCAGGCACAGGGTATACAGGCCTTTCTTAGGGCGCGTGTTGGAAGAGGCGATCACCTGCCGTGAGGACAGTGGTCCTAGCAAGTACAATGCTGGGAGAGGAAGGTAGGTTAGGAGGACAGGGGTAATAACAACAACAACGATAGTAATTCTAATCGTGATGCTTTACTTGCATCACCGTGTTATTAGGATACCCATTTTATCAATGAGGAAGGTGAGGTTCTGAGAGTTTGGACCAGAACTCTCTCAGCGGTTCTTAACGACCAAGAGGTTAGAATGCCAGGTCATGGAGGAGCTGCACTGTGGCCAGAGTGCGGTGGGGGTGGGAGAGGGGCTTCCCGGGACACCACTGCTCCTTTCCCTGAAGGCTTTGACTTTGACCTACCTGAGGTAGGTCCTAGTAAGGGGTCTCCCCAACTCAGGAAGGCAGGGCTGGGGCCAGAGGATGGGCCTTGGGATCAAAGAGAGGCTGCCCCAGGTCCGCAGCCCCCATCCCCACCCTATGGGGGAGGGGCTGTCCGGACATAACCTGGGGTCTGACTGTCTCCCTCTGTCGGTCGTGGTGGGTATAGGCTTCCTGCCCTTGCTGTCTGTCTGGGTCTGACTGTGCCCCTCACAGGCTGGTATTAGTCTGGGTCCCCAGCCCTGCTGTGTGCGCCCATTCCTGGCTGTCTGGGGTCACCTGTGTCTGGCCCTTACCACCTGATCTCCCCTATGTCCGTCCGCCTGTCCCCTCCATGTCTGGGGCTACCCTTTGGTGAAAGGCGGCCTTGGGTCTGTCTCCTTTGCCCTGTCTGCACCTGGGACCCTTCAGCAGGCGGCTGAGTGTTCCTCCCACCAAGTGTCCTGAGGCCTCCTCGGGGGCTGAAGGGGCCTCCAGTCTGACTTTGAAGCCCAGCAGGATGGGAGGCAGGGAGCCATCTCCTCCCACCCCCAACCCGGGGCCCTGCCTCTTTCTCATCGTTATCCCTGGGACCCCACACCGCAGCTGGGAGGGCCTGTCTGGGCTGGGAATGACTGGGTTGGGGGCAGCCTTTCAGCAGCCAGGCTGACCCAGAGCCTATCCCCACCCCCACCCTCATCTTAAGCTCAGGAAGGCAGAGCAGCTGGCATGGGGTCTGGGGGTCAGGGGTCGGAGGTGAGGGGTCCCAGTGGAGCCAGATGGGCAGGCAACGGGTGGGAGCAGCTCTGCTGTCAAGTTAAAGAACAAGGTGTGGAGGTGGGAGCAGGGAGGAGCACGAGGTCACAAATGCAGGGCTTCCAGGGGGTATCCAGTGGCTTGTGTGCCCCCCCGTGTCCCAGTGTGCATATGTCGCTGTGTCTGTGCCCTTGTGTGTGTGTGCACAGGACCTGGGGGCGGGGAACACACGGAGGAGGAGGTACTCAGAGCCTGGCAGACAAAGAGCCCATTATGGAATGTGCAGTGGCAGTGTACACAGGAGTCCCCATGTGGGGTCTCGTTGATGGCGCAGGCTGTCTAGACTGGCAGGCAGGGGGCCCCTCATTTCCATGATACCTACATGCCTCTCAGGTTGCCACCCCGCCCTCCCCAGGCTTCCTCTCCACTTACTGGCTGCTCAGGCTTTTGACTCCACGTCCTCAGACAAGGGGCTTGTCTGTCCTGCTCAGGACCCTGAGGGCAGCCAGTTCAGCCAGGAACCTGAGTTTCTTTCTCAAGCCCACCAGATGTGGGGCCAGGGCTGGGGGAGGCGAGAAGGCTCCCTGGAGTTGGGGTTGGGGGCCGTGGAGGGACCTGGGACAGGCTGATGAGAAATTCAGACCAAGGCTTGTAGTGCAGAGTGACCCTGCGTCTGGGTCAGGATGGGCCCCCAAAATGTAGGCAGCAACTGCCTATGGGCCTGTTACTTGGGGGCTGTGATGGGCTTGAGCGCTCAAAAGCTACTTTGGTGGGCAGTTTTAGAGGGTCTGTGGGTGTCTGTTAGTTCAGGTAGGTATGTGCCATAATGGGTGGTGGCTGGCTGTCTCTACGCCAGTTGTGTGTGTGGGCTTCTGTTTGTGTGTGGGTGTCAGTGTGACCGTGGGTATGTGTTAGGCTAATTGTGGGTAATTGCAGGTCGATGTGTGAGCCGGTATACATGGGTGTCTGGCATCTGTCAATGTCACTGTGGGTGACTGTGGTCTGTGTCATCTGATGATGGTGCCCCCCTGACCCCTCCTCACTAAAAATTCAGCTCCAGGAGAATAGGGATCTTCATCTCTTATAACCCCAGTAGAGAACAGTCCCTGGTACATAACAGATGCTCAGTAAACAAGTGCTGGATTTGTGGGCATTCAAGTGACTGTGGATTTCTGCATGTCTCTATGTCGTTATCCTGTATGTCATTTTCACTGCAAATGTGTTACTGTGTCTGTGGGTTTTTTTTTTTTTTGGCTGCACTGGATCTTAGTTGTGACATGTGGGATTTTCAGTCTTTGTTGTGGCATGCGGGATCTTTAATCTCAGGGTGTGGGATCTATTTCCCTGACCAGGGATTGAACCCAGGTCCCCCTGCATTGGGAGCATGGATTCTTAGCCATGGGAGCACCAGGGAAGTCCCAGGGGTGTCTAAGGGTATAATCAAGGGTCAGGGTGGGTGGCTATGGGTGTAGGTACTATTGGACTGTTCATATCTGTCTGTGGGTGACAGTGTTACAATGGGTGTCTAGGAGGGTCAGTTTAACTGTGTGTGTGTGTAGGTTAAGATTACTACAACCTGATGTCAAAATGTCCATCATCTGTGTAGGCCTTGCACCATCTGTGTGTATGTGTGTCAGTTTGCCTGGGTGACTGGGTGTGTCCTTGCCTGGGCAGGCACACAGAGATCTATGTGTGCATGTCCAAGTTCTTGAGAAGAATGGTGTCCACGTGCCCCTGTGCTGGGGCAGTTACCTAGCTTCGGTTGTCAGATGACTCTGATGACAGCCTGTGGGTGCCCGTGGGACGCATAGGAGTGTCTGTGTGTGCAATAGAAAACTGTGTGTGTGTGTCAGTGTTATGTGCAAGGATATGTCTTCCACGATCGGTGGCAGTTTTGTTTCTCTGTGGCAATGTTTTGCCAGGTGTCAGCCCTGGGTGTTCCTGGCTTTGTGGGTGATGTGTGCCCACGTGGCAGTGTTATGATGGGTGACTGTGTGTGTACATCAGCGTTCTGGCAGGTGATGTGAGTACTAATGGGGATGATGTATGCGGGAGTATAGGGTGTAGATTTGGGGTCTTCGCCTAATTGTGACTCTGTAAGTGTATCTGTGAGCAGTCCAGCGAGGTGGAGAATCGGTGGGAAAGGAGATGGGGGAACTGCAATGTAGTGGGTTGGGGGGTACCTCTCAGATCTCATCAGCCAATGAGGGGTCTTCTCCGTCCCCTCCCCCCGCCCCCAATGCATGTCCTCCAGGGCGAGGTCCCTGTGAAAGGCGCCTTGTCGCTTTAAAAGGGTTCCCCAGCAGTGGGATTCCGGGCCAATTTTTCCTTTTTACGGCCACTTTTTGAGGGCGTGTTCCTGTGAGCAAACCTTGGTCCGGGTAAATACTCTGCAGACGCCGGCGGTAATGACAAGCGGGGGCGGGGGCCGCAGAGGGCCCCGGGGCTCCGGCAGGCGGCGCCGCTGTCGCCCCTGGCCCGCCGCCGCAGCCAGGCCCGAGCGGGAAGCCCCCGCCGGGATCCGTCTCCGCAGGGCCCGCACAGGCCTGCACGCCCGTGAACTTGGCCGGGAGCGCCTTCTCGAACGCGCGCGCCGGCTCGGAGCCTCTCCCGGTCCGGGATATCCGAGGCCCCCATCCGCCCTGCTCCCCCAAGAACAAAGCTGGCCGCCGCCCGGCCCCAGGGCCTCCTACGGTCAGGTGTCAGGAGGCCCGGCACCCATGCCCCTGCGACCCTCAGCCTGCGTCCCCGCCCCGCAGGGGCATCTCGGCCCGCCCTGCCCCGGCGGCCCCCGGCCGGCCTGGGACTTCTGGGTCTGTCCCCGATGGAGGGGGGGTCTGGTCCTCCAGGGGCCCCTCTCGGGGAAGGCGAGACACAGAGAAGCCGCCAGGGCCTCCCCGCCCCCCTTCCCCAGCCGCCGCAACAATGGAGGGCCGGGCTGCAGAGGCCGGGGCGCCCGCCCCCCGGCCGCGAGCAGGTGCGCGAGGGGGCTGCGGCGGGTCCCGCTGCCGCCCCGCCCCGCCGCGCCCCCTCCCCGCGGGCGGCCCCCGCCCCGCTCGCGCCCCTGGCCCGCCCGGCGCCCGCGCTCACCTCGTTTTGGGGCCGCCGCCTTGTTTCCCCCTCTTCTGTCCAAAACCCGCCCGGAAAAGCCCCCGAGCCGCGAGGCGCCGGCACGGGAAATTGCATTTTGGCGGCTCCGGGGCTGGGCGGGGGCTCCCCAGGCCGAGGGCAGGGGGAGGGGACCGCGGGGCTCCGGCGCCGGCTCGAACCCGCGGCCGCCGCCTCCCGCCCGCCCGCCTGTCTGTCTCGGTGACGTGCCCGCGCTCCCCGCCGCCGCCGCCCCCTCCCACCTCCCCGCTCCTGCCGGGCGGTGGGTCCAGCGGCGGCCGTGTGCGCCCCGAGGCCTCCCGCCAGGCGCACCAGGATGCAAGCGGGGATGCCCACGGGACTCCAGGACGCAGCTCCCGGGCTCCGCGCAGGGGACACGGGGACACGGGGGCGCGAGCGGGCACACGCCGGAGCCCAGATGCACGCAGACCTCAAAGGCGCACGGGGAGCAGACGCGCACAAAGGCACGCGGACCACAAACACAGGGAAGGGTGTGCAAGGGACTTCCAGACACAAACCCACCGGAGAGAATGGTAGGACACAGGGACACCCGTCACACAACCTTGTTCATAAAACCCACTACACACATAGGGACACCTGGGGCCACACAGACACATGCAAGATACAGACGCGCACCACATCCAAGGGACAAGAAGAATGTCTTCAGAACTGAAATAGAGTACATTGAGGATCCCAGGGGCACACAGAAAATATTGGCACAGAAATAGATAGATGCGCAGGAATGGCCCCAAAACACACGCACACAAGCCCGAGGGCTCACACAAGGTACACAGAAATACCGGTGTAAACAGAACCAACACACCTCCCCACTCATCAAGTGCACAGCCATGGGAACACCCTGACACACAACAGTTCAGCACAAGTGGATGAATACACAGACACCACGTGGTTATATACACAGAACAGAAATACACCCATAAGACATGTCAGGTACACAATCTCAGGGGTATACACAGACACACAAAGTTCACAGAGATATAAATATATGCACAGTCCCTCTTGTATAAACTGGGCATAAATATATGTACAGTTCCTGCCACACAGGAATTCACAGAACCAACACAGATACCCACAAAGTCCCCCCTTCCCTGGGCAGGTCCTAGGGTTACACGGTCCACGCGTGCATGCTAAGTTGCTTCAGTCATGTCTGACTGAAGCGTGACCCTATGGACCATAGCCTGCCAGTCTCCACTGTCCTTGGGATTCTCCAGGCAAGAATACTGGAGTGGGTTGCCGTGCCCTCCTCCAGAAGATCTTCCCAACCATGGGATCACACCTGCATCTCTTATATCTCTGCATCAGCAGGCGAGTTCTTTACCACTAGTGCCACCCGGGAAGGCCACAGGGTCCATAAAGACACACAAAATACAGGGATGCTTGGGGCCATGTGTACCTGGGACCATCCAGTGTAAGTGCACAGACAGGCCAGGTACAGAGGTCACATACAGGAGATGGACTCAGAAGTTGTACATGGGGTGGAGCTCCTCTGATCCCCCCGAGATGCTTACACGGAGCCCCTGTGGTCACACACACACACCAGGTACATGGGCACACAGCAGCAACAGTACACTGGTGGAGGATTCCTCCAGGAATTTGCCAGGTCCCCTCTTAGACTTCCCATCAATACACACAATGCTGGCCTGCCGTGGCCGCCTCGACTGGCAGAAAGAGGTCACCTCAGGGCAGTCTGTGGTGCCAGCCGACCTTCCACGGCCCAGGACTGAGCTGACCAATTTCTCATTCTGTGTATTTCTTCCCTGCTCCAGTCTGAGACAGGGTAAAGGAAACCTTCAGGCCCCTCACCTCCCCAAAGCCCAGGCCTTAACCCTCGTGGGGCCGGGGCCCTGCTCCACCAGGCAGCGGCCTCCTCTTCAGCCGCCTCACCAATGTCCTGCCTCAGTTTCTCCTTGATAAATCTCCTTTTCCCACACCTGCCCTCTTTCCTCAGGTCTCAACCCAGAAAGCCAAGCTCCAGCAGGCCCAGGAGGGTGGATATTCCCTTGGGAGCCCCCCAGAGGCTTTTGGGGTTCAGCCCTACTCTGTACCTGACTTCCCTGCAAATAGGGTCTAATTCCCTGGAGGAGAAGGAAGAGAATGCGAGTAAACAGTAATTGGGCCTCAGTGGGTGGAGACAGCGTTGTGGATGTCCCTTATGTATCTTCCCCATTCTAACTGAAAAAGGTTGCATTGAAATAATGTCTTCATTCAATCCCAGTTATCGCAGACTCTCCCCAGCAAGGCAATGAAGTGAATATTGTGATTTCTACATACGGGCAACTGAGGACCAGAGAGGGACTGCTGTTTGCCCAGGGAGGCACAGCCTGTAGGCTGCAGAGCTGGGATTCTGTGCAAGGTCTTTCCCCATCTCCCAGGATCCTTTTGAAGAAGCACTCAGGCCCGCTGAACTTCCCACAGCCAGCAGCAGGGGGCAGCAGACTCCAGAGCCCTACGGCTGCGGGAGCGCGCTGGCTCAATTCCCTCTTCCTCCTGACTGCATAGACGCCCCCCACCCCGCCCCCAGGCTGGAATCGCTACTGCCAAAATGCAGGGGCCCCCCGCAGACACAAACTTTTCTTAAATAAAGCCTTCTAGAACTGATGTCCCAAGCAGTGTCTTACTCGCAGGGGTCCCTCTTAAGGTCTAGCTCTGCTCCTTCTTGGTGCAACACAAGCTCGGTGGGCAGCCTCGGCATTCCTGAGCTGGGTCAGATCAGGAGAGGGCTCCTGGATCCTGGCCCAGTGGTTAGTCCCACCCCCTACCCCAAAGTCCTCTGAATATCCCTCATAGCCCATTGCAGGATGGGAGGGGCAGAGGGGGAAGCCCCAGTGCCCAAGCTGCCTGGTTCCTTCTGGCGTGGGAACTGCCCGCCCCACCCCAGACCCTAGTTCCTGGGGCCCCTGCCAGTGCTGACTCATAGGGGACCCACGGCTGTGACTCAGCCAGCGGTCCTTCCTGGACCTCTCCCTGAGAGATTTTCCACCCCATGTCACCTCCTGTCCCCCTGAGGGGGGGGCCTCAGGGACCCAGATGTAGCCCTGGTGGGTGTGTAAACCGGAAGGGTCTTCTCAACTCCATCAGTCCCTGAGCCCCAGTCCCCAAGGACCCCCCTGCAAGGTTGTGGCCATGACTGGGTGTGCCGGGCTGTGGGGGTCTTGGGCGGTGTCTGTATGTGCCCAGATGTGTGCCTAGGCAAGGCTCAGGCTGTGAACACACCTTCCTCCGCATCCCACGGGAGTTGGAGCAGCGACTCTCCAGGTCCATGCGAGGCCTGGGCTGGGAGCTAGTTCACTCAACCACAAACCAGCTTCTCCAGCCATGTTCCCTGTCTCCGGAAATGGCAGCTCCATTATTCCAGCTGCTCCGGCCAAAACCCTTCTTAGCGAATGCAATCCATTAACAAGTTCAGCTACTGTCTCTTCTAAAGGCATCCTACCCTCTCCAGAGCTCCCACCCAGGGCCACTCCACCATAATCTCTCCCCTGGACCGACGCAGTTGACATCTCCTTCTCCCTGTGCTCCAACCTCACACAGTCTGTTCTACCATGGTCCAGGGGCACCAGTGAAGGCCTCAGTCCCTTTGCTGCTCAAAACTTTCCATGGCTCCCATTTCATTTGTACCAAAAGCCCAAGTCCTCCCCACAGCTCTGCACACTGTATCTTTCTTGTCCCCTCCCTGCCTCACCGCCTCTACTTCTTCCCTCACTCCCTCTGCTCCAGCCACATGGGCCTACTCACTGTTCCACAAACACACAGGGCATTGTCCGGCCTCAGGACCTTTGCACTGGCCATTCCCTCTGCTAAGGACTCTCTTCCCCCAGGTACCCACAAGGCTGCCTCCCTCACTTCCTTCAGGTCTCTACTTATATATCATGTCCTCCGTGAGACCTTCCCAGACACCCCTACTGAAAATAATCCCACCCCCTTGCTTTACCTTGTTCTTTTTTTATCACTCTTTTTTTTTTTTTTAGTTGTGCTGTGTCTTCATTGCTATGCGCAGGCTTTCACTAGCTGCGGCAAGCAGGGGCTACTCCTTGTGGTGGGTGGCGTGCAGGCTTCTCATTGCAGCGGCTTCTCTTGTTGCGGAGCACAGGCTTCAGTAGCTGCAGCACGTGCTCTCAGGAGTTGTGGCTCAAGGGCTACTGGAGCTCAAGCTCATTAGTTGTGGCACATGGGCTTAGTTGCCCCATAGCATGTGGAATCTTCCAGGGATCGAACCCATGTCTCTTGCATTGCAAGGTGGATTCTTAGCCACTGTTCTACCAGGGAAGTCCACCCTATCACCTTTGAACATTATACGCTGGAACACTGACAGCAGAGTCTCAGACTGTTGTCTAGACATATTGATAATCACTACATTTCTGACATGTTGGAGAACAAAATGATGTGGCGCCTGCCTGCCTGCCTGCCACTGTCAGGTGGGGCAGACAGTCACGTAGGTAGCCAACTGCAATGAAGAGTTTTCAGTGCTGAAAGCCAGAAGCATAAGGGAGTATTGGGGAGGTGTGGGGCCGGGTTGGAGGATGAGGTGCAATCACGGAAGGCTTCTGGAGGGGGTGAGGTCATGCAGGGCCTTGGTGGTCAATGAGGGGTTTGGATATAAGTATAGGGTGGGAAGATTTGGAAGGTTTTATTTTTTTTAATTATTTTTTAAAATTTTACTTTATTTTTTATGGCTGTGCTGGGTCTTCATTGCTGTGCATGGGCTTTCTCCAGCTGTGGTGAGTGGGGGCCACTCTCCAGTTGCAGTGCTTGAGCTTCTCATTGCAGTGGCTTCTCTTGTTACAGAGCCCAGGCTCTAGGACACGTGGTCTTCAGTAGTTTCGGCACACGGGCTTAGTTGCCCTGCGGCATGTGGAATACTCCCTGGTCAGGGACTGAACTCATGTCCCCTGCATTTGCAGGCAGATTCTTTATCTTTGGATCACCAGGGAAGTCTGGGTTTCTATTTTTAGTTAAATATATTGAGGTATTATTTACATAGAGTAAAATTCTGCCTTTACATGGTTCTCTGAGTTTTGACATATGCATACAAGTTGTATAACCATTGTCTGAAATCGTGATACAGCAGATTTAGTGGGAGGTGATCCGCAAGAGTATGAGATCAGGTCCAGGCCAAGGACACAGCAACAAGGACAAGAGTGGAAGCAGAGGGCCAATGGGGAGACCCGTGTGGCTGGCTGTCCACTGGCTTGAATCAGGACGGAGGCCCCGGGGGGACAGGTGGAAACAGGCAGCTTCTGGAGGCAGACAGGTCTCAGGGGTACACCAAGTGTGGGGGCCGAAGAACCAAGGAGGAAGGATGAGCAGACAGAGACACCTGAGGGCCCCCTGGAGTAGATGATTGGAGAGGAAGGTCATCAACACGTGGTGACCAAAGCTCTGCCTGGGGAGGAGGGCGTTTGAGAGGCATTTCAAAAGACTGAGGAGGAGGAGGACGAGAAAGGCCACCAGGAGAATGCAGTGTTCTGCGGCCAAGGAGGAAGTAGGCAAAGGTGACAGATTTTTTTTGTTTTTTGTTTTGCCACACCATGCGTCATGTGGGATATTAGTGCCCTGACCAGGGATCCAACCCGTGCCCCCTGCAGTGGAAGCATGGAGTTTTAACCACTGGACTGCAAGGGAACTCCCCAGAGGTGACAGATTCTGTCTAGAGATGGAGGACAGAGGGGACTGGGAGCACTGGCCTGACTCGCCACTTGCTGTGATCAGGCACCCCCTTGAGAAGTAAGGAAGAGAAGGAAGCAGGCAGCAAGCCCAGCACTCTCCAATAAAAGTGCTGCATACTTTTAAAGCCACGAACCGGCTTCCCTGGTGGTTCAGCGGTAAAGAATCCACCTGCCAATGCAGGAGATTCGGGTTTGATCTCTGGGTCAAACCTTGGGAAGATCCCCTGGAGGAGGAAATGGCAACCCACTCCAGTACTCTTGCGCCTGGGAAATCCCAATGACAGAAGAGCCTGGTGGGCTATCATCTATGGGGTTGCAAAGGAGTCAGACACAACTTAGCGACTAAACAATAACAACAGAGCCACAAATGTGAGCTGCCAGGTGTATAATAAAACAATTTTTAGTAGCCCCATTACAGGTTTGCTTGCTTTTGTTTTTTTTTTTAGGGGGGTCTTAGGGCCACAGTGAGTGACAAGTGGCATCTTAGTTCCCCAACCTGGTATTGAACCAGTATCCCTTGCAGTGGAAGCTCATAATAGCTGCTAGACCACCAGAAAAGTCCCCTAGCAGCCTCATTACAAAAAGTAAAAAGAAACAGGTGAAATGAATGTTGATAATATATGCGATTTAACCTGACATATCCAAAACAGCATGGTTTCAACATATAATCAAGATTTTTAAAAAATTCTTGAGATATTTCACATTCTTGAAAACAAGCTTTATATTTACAACACATCTCAGTCTGGAATAGCCAGGTTTCAGCTGCCCAGTAGCCAGGTGACAAGTGGCAACCTCACTGGTAAAGCACAAATCTAGACAGGACTCAATTTTGCCCTCTGATGACTCACCTCACTCACATTTCCCTAATCCCCACCCTATCAAACCCTGTCTATTATTTGATTTCCCACACAAAAGTGTGTACACGAATGTTCATAGCAACATTACTCATGTTCGCTAAAAAGTGAAAAACACCCAAATGTCCATTAACTGATGAATGGATTTTAAAAAATGTGGTGTATCTATACCACATATGATTTGGCAATCAATAGGAATGAAGTTGCGATACATGCCACAACCTGAACACATCTTGAAAAGTGAATGAAGCTAGTCATTAAGTCACATTGTATGAGTCCATTCATATATAGAGACAGAAAGGAGTGTAGGGGTACCAGGGGGTGGGGGAGATGGGGCATCTGGGGAGTGATCGCGATGGGTACTGAGTTTCTTTGGGGGGTTGATGAAAATGTGAAGGTCACACAATTCTATGAATATACTAAAAACATTGAATTATTTACTTTAAATAGGTTCATTGAGGACTGCTCTGGCAGATCAGTGGTTTGAGATTCCATGCTTCCACTGCAGGGGCTGTGGGTTCAATCTCTGATTGGGGAGCAAAGATCCTGCAAACCAAGCATTGTGGCCAAAAAATAATAAAAATTACACATAAAAAAAGGTCAGTTGTACGGTACGTGAATTTTATCTCAATAAAGTTGTTATAAAAAATATTTAATCTTGATGTCTTAGTAAGTAGGTGGCACTACTGGTAAAGAACCTGCTTGCCAGTGCAGGAGACATGAGACATGTGTGTTTCAGTCCCTGGGTTGGAAAGATCCTCTGGAGGAGGGCACAGCAATCCACTCCAGTATTCTTGCCTCGAGAATCCCCCTGGACAGAGGAGCCTGCCAGACTACGGTCCCTGGGGTCGCAAAGAGTCGGACACGACTGAGCGACTGAGCACACACACACTAAGTGTTTTGGTGTCCCCATAAATTTTGCCTCAGTGCATCTCTGCTCTCAGCCTAGTCCAGGCCCTGCTGTCCTTCCCACACCAGGCTTAAGAAGGACAACTGGGACTTCCCTGGCCATTCAGTGGTTAAGACTTTGCACTTCTTCTGCAGGAGGAGCAGGTTCGATCCCTGGTCCGGGAACTAAGACCGTGGATGCCACACTGTGTGCCCAAAACCCCTCCCACCCCACCTCCCCCCCAAAAAAAAACAGAGGGACGGCAAGGAGAGGATGCCTAGGCGGAGGGCTAGCAAAGTCAGGGAGATACGCTGAGACGTTTCGCCAGTACCCTTGTTTCCTACCAGAAGTCATGGGCTTCCCTGAGTTGCAGGCTCTCCCGGGGTGGGAAGAATGATGCCTTCAAAGCCTGATTCCAAGGGCCCCGGCCTACACGCCCAGCCAGACTGCCTGACTCAACTTTACCCACTGTATGCGTGTGACCCTCCACTGTCCCCCTAGTGACTCAGGCAACCTAAAAGCCCCCTCTCTGGGGACGCTCTGCTGCCCACGGTGACTCTTCACAGACATTGCAGAAGCAGGCTGGCGCCTCCCCAGCCCAGGCGGGGTCCTGGGGGCAGCCCATTAGGGCCTTGGCCCTACAGCACAGTCTCCCCCAGAGGGCCCAGGGTCTGGGGGAGGGGGGTGGGGAACTTTCTCAAAGGGCCTTTGTGGGAGCGGCTGGGACGCTGGGGTGGGGGGGCTGCCGGGGGACCACGCCCTGCGTGACTCACTCCTCATTGCTGGGCAGTGACTCACGCTCAGGCCTCCCTCCTGCCCTCTTGCAGCAGGTGCTGCCAGCGCCAACTTCAGGATTGGGGCCCCAGCAGCCCTGTTCATGCCACCCTACCCTAGGCCTGAGATTCACACTCACTTATTTCCAGGGGCGCCTGCCCTGCCCACCCTACATGGCTCGGACCACGAAGAAAACTTCCCACAGTCCCTCTGGTCCTTGGTGGGGCAGAGGGCAGACCCCAAATCACTACTGATTCGTGGAATCTCCAAACCACCGGAGAGGTGAGACGTCCTTGCTACTTTAAGATGGGGAAACTGAGTCTCGGTGAGATTATGAAATTTGCTCAAAGAGACAAGATCAAACCGAGTCAGAGCACAAAGTGATGCCGGACAGTGCAAACATGTAATGACCCCAGCTGCTTTGTAGCCCAATAATGGGTTACTGCAGCCTGTAATGTCGCGTCCATTTTACTGATGCCCAAACTGAGGCAAGGAGCGCCTAAGTCACACCCGAGAGTGAGAGGCTGGGCAGAAATTCGAACCGATGTCGGCAGCCGGGGCTTGTTCTGCCACTTCCCAACCAGCCTTGGGCGCCCACTCGGAGGCTGGGGCGCCCCCGCCGCCCGGCCCCTCCAGCCGCCGGGGCCAGCCTGGGCCGGGCCGCCCGCCAGGCTGCCGGGCGCCGCGCCCGCCAGCATCACGCCGCTGTGAGTCACCGCGCGCGCCGGCCCCGCCCCCCGCGCCAACAAACAGCGCGTTGCCCGGCAACCGCCGCCGGTTCCCCGCCGGGTCTGCGCTCGAGGACACGGGTTCGAGCCTCCAGCCGGGTGGGAGCTGTGAGCGGCTCCGGGACCCGGTGGCTTTATTCAGATTGCAATGGCAAGCCACTCCAGTACTCTTGCCTAGAAAATCCCATGGATGGAGGAGCCTGGTGGGCTGCAGTCCGTGGGGTCGCTAAGGGTCGGACACGACTGAGCGACTTCACTTTCACTTTTCACTTTCACACATTGGAGAAGGAAATGGCAGCCCACTCCAGTGTTCTTGCCTGGAGAATCCCAGGGAGGGGGACCCTGGTGGGCTTCTGTCTATGGGGTCACACAGAGTCGGACACGACTGAAGTGACGCAGCAGCAGCAGCAGCAGCAACAGCAGGGATTCAGATCAGGTCTACAGTCCTGATGAGGGCGAAGGAGATGGTGGTTCACTGGCAGCGGGATTGGGGATGGGGGAGAACAGAGGGTCCTCAAGGCAGACTGGTCTCTGGTTCTCAGGAGACCAATGCCAGAGCCAGGGGATGGCACTAGGGACTCTCTGTGGGGTGAGATGAACCGTGAGAAGTTAGGTTAGAGCTACTACTGTCAAGAGGTCGAAGCCATTTTCCTATAGGGATTTGGGGAGCCAACCTGGGGGTGGGGGTCAGGAGGGCTGTGATCAGGGCTTCTGACTTTTCACCATCCCCCCACCCTCGGAGTGACTAACAGTGAGCACTTTCTATGTTCCAAGCTGTGTTCCACATGCGTGCTCAATCGTTCAGCGGTGTCTGACTTTTTGTGATTCCATGGACTTATAGCCCTCCAGGCTCCTCTGTCCATGGAATTTTCCAAGCAAGAATACTGGAGTAGATTGCCATTTCTTCCTCCAGGGTATCTTCCTGACCCAGGGATGGAACTGATGTCTCTTGCATCTCCTGCATTGGCAAGTAGATTCTTTACCACTATGGACACTACCTAATGTTCACAATAGCCTTCTGACAGTCCAATGGTATTCCCATTTGACACATGGGAAAAGTGAGTCACAGGGGCACAATCCTTCGCCAGAGGAGGCAGGGCACCAAGCTTGAAACCAGGCAGGGTGACTTGGGCTCCTACACTCCTCTCGGGGGCGCATACCTCCTCTTGGGGGCGGTCATATCTGTGGGAGTTTCCAGCAGGGATATGAGTCCACACTGGAGCTTAGATGGGCCAGGTGGGCTCCTTGGGGGGCTGTTGATGCAAGGCTGTGCCAGGTGCCCTCCCAGGCTTCCAGGCTACTTGAGGACAGGAGAGAGTCCCCCAAGAGCCAGCATCACTCAACTCTAGGCTCCCAGGACCCATACTAGCTGCCATCCAGCTGCCCACAGGACCCCTAAGGGGGCTGCTTGAGGGGTTTCCTAGGGCCCTAGATCCCATGGGGTGGGGAAAAGAGTAGGTAACAACACTGAGGCCAGGTGGACAGGTACATTCCCCATCCCCAACCCCGGTTACCTTGGCATCATTTAAGAAATGTTTGTTTTCTTGATTATATCATTCAAATGGTTGAGTGGGGAGACAGAAGTGTTTAGAGTCAGAGTATATAGTCAGAGGGTCATGGCAGGAGGTGAGGAAGGGTTCCTGGAGGGGGTGGTGGCCTAGGATCTCAAGTTGGCAGCTGACAGGTGGGTGTGAAAGGCAGGTTGGAAAGAAGGTGGGAACCTGACAAGCAAGGTCTTGTAGGTGACAAGGGGGACCACAGAGGAACTTTTCGCAGTGGACGGTAGGGAAATGTGATTGGATTTAACTGGCTCTCTCTGGAGAATGGATGGAGTAAGGCTGGAAGCAAGGAGAGAAGGGAGACCAGAGTTGGAGTGTTTTCATGCCAGAGATGATGATGGCTCAGAAATACAGTTGCCAGAGTTAGCAAATAAAAATACAGGAGATCCAGTTACATTTGGTTTTCAGTTATAGAGCAAGTAAAAAAAACACTTTTTTTTTTTTTGATAGAAAGATGGCCCAACTATTGCATGGGACATACTGATATGAAATGATTCAAAGAAAATCAGATTTAATTGGGTGTCCTGTATTTTTATCTGGCAAGAGTTCTTGAGGGTCTTAGGGGACTCTGGGCATGGGGAAATGATCATATAACAAAGATGGAGCAAATACCCTTCGAAGTAGGTACTATCATCCCTGCTCTACAGACAGGGAAACTGAGGCCCAGAGGTGTTTTTTTCTCTCCTTTTATGGTTGGGTAGCATCACTGACATGAGTTTGAGTAAACTCCTGGAGCTGGTGATGGACAGGGAGGCCTGGTGTGCTGCAGTTCATGGGGTCGCAGAGTCGGACACGACTGAGCAACTGGACTGAACTGAACTGAACATATCTATACAGTTAATAAGTGGGTGACCCCCAGTTGGAACCTAAGCATGTTGCTTACAGCTCTGCGGCGGAACAGAGGTGACCTGTAACGGGGTAGGGGATGGGACTTAGAGGCCAGGGTTTCCTCGGTTTCTCGGTGGCCCAGGTGAGGGCCTTCTTAAGGCAATAGATTCCTCAGCCCTCTTTTGCAGCCTGGGATCTGTGCCACCTCCTTTGCGCCCCGCCTCCCAGGACACCGAGGCAGTGGGAGGGACGGGAGTCGGCCTCAGGGGGCTCCTCTCCCCCGCTGCGGCTCGGCCTCGGCCTCCTCCAAGACAGGAGGATCCGCCGTCTGCGCCCGCCGGCAGGGGGAGGGGGAGGGTTATTTTTACCTCCCTCCAGGCAGCCAGGGCGACAGGAAGTGAGCGCGCAGCCCGCCAGATGTGGGGAGCCAGGCAGCTGGGAGCAGCCACAGCTGGACTGGCGGCCGGCTGGAGGAGGGGGGGAGGCAGGGTGTGCAGAGGGCGGAGCCCAGGCCTCAGGTCCCTCCTTTGTTCCCCGCCGCCCCAGCCTCCCTTCTGAGGTCCCCCCTGCTCATCTCGGCGGTGGCCTCGCTGTCCCCCGTCTGTGCGCCAGTGCCCCGGGTGCTCGTGGGCTCTCGGGACCCGGTCGGGGAGGGGACCCTCCTCCTCGTCCTGGGGACCCCTCCCCCCCACCCCCGTCCCAGCAGAATGCGGAGTGGAGGGGGAGACAGCCCCTCGCCGGCCCCGCCTGCCACCGCCATTGTTTACCCGTCTGCTGCCTCCTAGGAAACTTAACCCGCCCGCGGTAATTTTATTTGGGAACTTCGGGCAGTTGCCATAGCAACCCCCAGTGACGTCAGAGGGGCTGGGGCCCGAAATCCCCGGGAAAAGGGGGGGGTGGGATGGGGGAAGACCCCCAGGAGGGCCCCTCCTTAACCCTGCGCCTGCCGGGCCCCAGTCAGAGGGGAGAAGGCGGCCTTCTGTGACACCTCTGGGTCACCCCCATTCTGGCCCGGTGCCAAGTGAGGGTGGCCCGCCAGACCCTGATGTCATCTGGTGCTGGGTAGGTGGTGAATCAGTTCCCGGGTGGGGGCTGGGCTAGGCCTGGGGGTCTATTCCTATCTGACTCACCCCTCCCCTGCCCCAGGAGCTGGCAGGTAGGCTGATGGACCCTGCCCTGGGGATTTCAGACCCCTGGCTGGGGGACCCCATAGGTCCCAGGGGCCTCTCTGGCCCTCTGAACTGTAGGTGGATAGACCAGAGCTTTCCTGCTGCTCCCAATGCCAATTTGGGGCGGTTGAATGAAAGGGTTAGTGGCAGTGAACTGGGGCCACTGCATAATGTCCTCCGGATGTGGGGAGTGACTAGTGCCCTAGTGAGGGGGCAGGTGGTGGGATCCCAGCTCAGTCCATAACACAGCCTGTCACCAGGGTGACAGGAGGCAGGGGCCCTGACTGGCAAGGAGGAGCACAGCGCCAGCCGGGGGCTGGGCTGGGAGGAGCCACCCTAACCACAGTGACGTGGGACTTCCTCGGCAGGGCCTGTTTGATGTCTCTGTGTGCCGCGTTGCCATGGGGCCCGGCAGGCGGCCCTGCATATGAGCCAGGGTGACCTACAGGGCGACTGAGTCCATCAGGGTCCCTTGACCCATCCTCCCCATCCCAGGTCTGAATGGCTACGTAAAGTGGTGTACCTGTGTCCTTAACGCTTGTCCAGCTTCTACCCTGCCTCAAGCCCTGGGCTGGGACAAAGCGCAGCTCATCTCAGAATCTCCTAACAACCCTAAAAATTACATTTTCAGGTCCATTCCATGAATTAAGAAACAAGCTCAGAGAGGTGTGATCACTTGGCCAAAGCTATTCATCTAGGAATTGGGGAGCAAGAATTGGAAACTCAGCTCTGCCACTCTGCTCCCCTTCCCACTCTGCCACACTGGTTCCTTGCTATTTCTCAAATACGCCAGGAACTTCCTGCCTCAGGGCCTTTGTACTGGCTGTTCCCTCTCTACCGAAACTCTCTTCCTCTAACTGTCTGCGTGGCTTCTTCCCACCTTTTATAATCTTTGTTCAAATGTCACCTCCTCCTCCTCAGGGTAGCCTTTCTTGATCTGGCCCCCAACACCTCAATCCTCATCTCCCTGCATGCTAAGTCGTTTCAATCGAGTCAGACTCTTGGTGACCCTATGGACTGTAGCCCACAAGCCTTCTCTGTTCATGGGATTCTCCAGGCAAGAATACTGGAATGGGTTGCCATTTTCTCCTCCAGCGGATCTTTGCAACCCACGGATCCAACCTGCGTCTCTTATACCTCTTTCATCGGCACGCAGCGGGAAGCCCCCTCCGCTCATCTTCTTAGCCCCCTTCTAGTCTCCCCTAATACATAGCACCCAACACATTCTATATCTTGATACCTGTCTGTTTACTGCCTGTATTTCCCCCATTGATGTGGACTCCATGAGGGCATAGTTTTTTTTCTGGCTTGTTCTCTGCTGTGTCCCCAGTGCGCAGAACAGCACCTGGCACCCAGCAGGCACTCAATGAATGTTTGAAGAATGAACAAATGGGTGTGTGTGTATGCCCTGTGCCACTTGACCGCTTGGCCTGGTCTCACCCTGGCCCTGCCCTCTCACCCGTCCCCGTCATTACAAAGAATCAGTTGGCCGGTTTGGAGAGCTCTGATCCCTCTTGGCTGCTGTCCCTGGGTAAATTGGCCAGCTTAGGACCAGGGTGGAGGGGGTAGGTGGGGGCAAATGTTCAGAATCCAGATGGAGGGCTGAGGACACTGGGAGGACCCTCCCAAGTTTGGGCTGAGGGATGCTGAGCTGCTGTGGTCCAAGCCATGTGCAGGGTAATGGCAGAAGGTGCAGTTGGCATAGTTATCCCTGGAGGCCAGCCTGGAGGAGGCATTTCCCCCGCATGTATGCCTGATTGGACTAATAAGAACAGGAAGATCGTTCTCGATGGAGACCTTGTCCCTGTTCTGGAGAGGTGGCATGGAGGAGGTGCCCTGTTGTAACTCGGTCACTTTATACTTCTAGAATGGGTTGTGTGTGTGTGTGCACAAGCACGCACGTGCACGAATGTGTCCACAGTAAGACCCTGGACCCTGGGAACTCCATTCCCCTGTTTGCAGCTGCTCAGGAGGTCCTGTGGTGAGTGCCCCACCCCCTCAGGGCCCCGCCCTGAGTCGGGGAATTCTGTGCCACCCCAAATCTTCCCCTGGGGCCCCACAGGCGGCTCTGCCCCCTCCTGCCCCAACCTGCCAGATCCTGCAGCCTGGGCCAGCCTGCCCCTTGGGCCCCACAGAGAAGAAAGACCCGGGAGCCCCCAGGGCTGGGCCCCATGGGATAGTAGCTAGGTGTGGCTTCTGCCCCTCTCTCCCCAATCCCACCGAGATCCAAAGTGGGGAACCTGTTGAGCTGAACTGGGGAAATGAGGGAGCCTGGAAGAATTCTGGGGGAGCGAGGTGACCCACAGGCATCCAACTAGCCCTGCCAGTCTTCTGCCTGGGCCCTCCCGCTGGGTACCCCCCCCACCCCAGCTTTAGTCTTATTGCCCAGGAGGTGGGTTATGAAGACTCTGACCCCCTCCCAGCCCCAATTATATGACTTGAAATATGGGAGGTGGGTGGGAGGAAACCTGTCTCCCAAAGCAATGCCCACACAGGTCTGGGAAGGGTCCTCAGGCCATAGAACCTTGCTGCGGTATCATGGTGGTCTGCGGGCCACTGGCTCCCGTCCCATCTTGGAGAGGGCAAAGTGGCATCCGGGCCTGCCCAAGGAGGCTGGCTTGGCGGCACAGGGCACCCCGCCCCTCCTTCGTTGAGTTTTGTTCCCGGCCCCCCACCTGGGCACGGGGCCAGGCCCCAAGGCAGGGCCCCGTCCTGGTGAACAATGCCTCGGTGTTCCTCCTCCCGGTTGAGGGGAGGTCCGCGGAGGATGAGGTGGGACAGACAGGCTCGCAGGGAAGGCGGGAGGGATGCAGGGAGGGGCTCTCTCCCAGGGATACTCCAGGAGCTGGGAGTTTCCCAGAGGCGCTGGGTAGATGGGGGCTGGGGATGCCGGGAAGCCTGGCGGGGAGGCGGGGGTGGGGATCTAGACCAGGGACCACCTGGACTGGGGTCAGCAAGTCTTCAGTGGCAGCAGGAGCGGGTTGGGTGGGATAAAAGGCGGGACTTCCTGAGGCTAAAGAACGCACTGTGTAAATGCATAGAGGGGGGATTCATCATTGGCCGGACCCCAGAATCCCCCGGGCCCATGCCCCCCAGGGAAGGGAGGGGTCTACAGCGGCAGTGTGGCACTGCGCCCCCACCACCTACCCTCTCCTGTCCACGGCCTCCTGGGTTTCTCTCCCCGCGCAAGGGAGCAGAACTTAGGCCAAGAGGGGTTTCGGGTGCGATATGGATTAGGAAACCCCCCATCCCAGCAGGAAGGGCGTTCGCTGAAGAACTGCGGCTGGATCCCCGAGCCCAGGACCCAGAGGGGGAAGTTGAGCTAAGTCTCAGGCTCAGGAAGAGTTGGGACAAGGGAAGGAAAAGTTGGGGCTGAGTTGGGGACAGGACCGAGTTGGGGGACCGCAGAGAGAAAGTGGGGGCGGACCGGCTCCGGGGGCACATGACGGCGGCTCCCGCCCCGCCCCGCGCCCGCGCCCGCCCCCTGCCCGGCCCGGGAGGGGAGGAGACCAGGAGGTTTTAAAAGCGATTCGGCCCCGCGGCGGGCCGGCCAGTGAGTGGGATGGAGCGCGGCCGGCGACCGCCCCCGGCCCCTCTCGGGCCCGCCGGGTGTCGGCCGGCCGGGCCGGGGCGGAGGCCGGAGCCCCGAGTGCCGGCTCCCCTCCCCCGCGGGTGAGTCGGGGAAGCAACCGGGAGGGAGACGGCGGCGCCGCGGTGGCGGCGACAACTTTTCCGCGCTGGACTCGCGGGCGGAGTGGGGGGTGCGCCTGGCGGGTCTCCCAGCCCTGGGCGAGGGGGAGGGCGCCGCCCCGCGCCCCGCCGCCGGTGGTCGGGGGGCCGGTCTGATGGTGGCGGCCGCGGAGTCCCGCGGCGCCCCCTGCGGAGCGGGGGAAGGGCGGCCCACCTCTACCCCTTCCCCACGGGCCCACCGCGGCCCCCCAGCCACTCCCCCGGCCCAGGAGATTCGTGAGAGCGTGTTGGGGAGGGCGGGTCCCAACGCGAATCCGGGCAGGTCAAGGTGGGTCGGAGCTGGGCGCCGGGTGGGAGGGTACGCGCCCCCCTCGGGGTGGAGGGAATGGCCATGGTGTCTCGGCCCCGGGAGTGGGAAGGTAGGTGCCTGTCTGGGCTGTGTGAGTTGGGGGGGTCTCAGAGTTCTGTGGATGCGGGTGGAGGGCAGTGCTTCAAGTTCTTGACATGTCAGCCAGTGTGGGGGTGGGGAGGCCCTCCAGAGGAGAGAAGTGGGGACCCAACAGTCCAGCCTGGGTTTAAAAGAGGACTAGGGGGACCCCTCTCTTCCCTTCTCACTCCTGGCCCAACTAAGAAGGCTCATTCATAGAAAGGGGGCCCACATCTGGGAGGTTCCTGGAAGGCTGACTCCCCGGCCCTGTGTAGCTTGGGGTTCTGGTGCCCTTGGGGTGCAAGAAGAGGGTGAAAGGGCTCAGACAACCTGGACCCCTTCATCCTAGTGCCAGACTGACCTCTGCCCCCAGTGCTGGGCTCCACGGCTACCAAAGTCCCTCAGCCCTACACTGCCTGTCCGGTGCAAGCCAGCCAGGCCCAGACCCAGTGGCTTCCTGAATGTCTTGGAGGTGCGGTTGGCTCTGTGTCACCTATCCTTTCTGCCCCAGCCTCAACCAACTGCCTGCTCCTGATGAGTGGTCTTTGAGGGGGACGCTGGGACCCTTGGCATAAGGGTGTCCTCTGGCAGCCCTGCCGATGCCAGCCCGAGCTGGAGGGCAGTCCCCAACAGGTGCCCGAGCTTAGAGGCGAGGTGATGGAGGGCACACCCTGTCCGCTCACCCACGCACCGTGCCTGGGCCAGCCCGTGCGCATGTGTTCACATGCCGCCGTCCTGGGAAGGCACGGGCCCTAGGGCTTGGTGCCAGCTCTCTTCTAGCGCCCCAGGGGCACCCACTGCCCTCTGTCCTTGCAGGATGTCCTCTGGGAGCTCCCTCAAGACCCCAGTGGGCGAGCCTTGTCTGTGGGTCTGGAGAGGGCCCCTGAAATAGCTGCTGGCCTGGCTCTGGGCTGGCACGCGGAGCACATGCGTGACAGGGCGTGTCCAGGGGGGTCGGGCCTGTCTGTGCCGGCCCGGCCTCTGACTCTCCACAGACCCTTGCTCAGTGGAAAGAAACAACAAGGACGGATGCTCCAAGGGTCCTCCGCGGGACTCCCCCTCCACCAACCCCTACCTGTTGCAAGTGAAGGCCAGATGTTGTGTGTGGGCCGCAGCTGCGGGGCAGACCCCTGTCCCCAGGAAGTCCGAGGGACACTGGCCCAAAGGGTACAGTGGGAGGACCTGCTCACCAAGGGCCTAGGTGATTCTTTGATATACCGTAAGATTTTTCAGCATTTGCCCTTTACCTTGGGAGGCTGGGTGGGGGAGTCAGTTCGAAGTGAAGGACGCCGCCAGGAACCCTGGGCGGTCCGGAGAAAATTCCTTCCGGCCCCTTTCTAGGCTGGCTGGCCAGCCCTTTCCCATTCTGCGTGCACTTGAAGCCAGGATCAGGCCTTGGCTTTTCCTTAGACTTCTCGCATGACCTTGGGCCTGGCTCTGAATCCTCTGGGCCTCAGCTTCTCCATCTGTATATGGGAAGCATTGGGAAAGTGAGTGGAGAGATGTGTCCACTTCCCCTCCCTGTCCAAGATCCCTTTGGGGGGTGGCCCTCTGACCACCTTCCCTCCTGCCATCGGGTGTCCTGGGCAATCGTGGAGGTGTGTCTGGGGAAGACTGGTCCCCTGGGAAGGACGTACTCGGAAGCCAGTGGGTGTGGGCGTGTGAGAATCCTTGGGCAGAGAAGGACGCCGCCATACTGGGCACGGCTGAGTCATGCTCTAGCGGCGCCTTGCCCCAGGGTGCTGGAGCTGGCGCCACCCTGGGTGTGGTCACCAAGCTGTGGCCCTGGGCAGAGCAGGCCTGGGTGGTCTGGGTTGGGGTCCTGGGTTGGGCCAGGGAACCGACTTGGGCGATGCTAAGCCCCTCAGCCTCCTCCTTGGTCTGGTGTCAGCCTCCAGGACCGTGGTCACCCACACCTTGGGAATGGCTTGGGGAGCCCAGGAACCTAGAGCTTTGGGCCTGGGAATTGTCGGGGTGCCATAGGAGGGGGACAGGGCCTGGAAGCCAGTGACTACCATCGAGGCCAGCGGCCCCCAAAATGCAGGCCAGATGGCCGGGACAGGGACCTGTTTGGGGATAAGGCAAAGGTGAACGTGGTGCTAGCATGTACCCCTCAGTGAAGGGCTCACCATGTGGACGTTGGGGTCCCCTGGGAATTCTGTGATCCGTCTGAGGGTCATCAGAGTTGAAGGCAGGGGCTGGAGCATGGCGTGGCTGGGCACCATGGGGGCTGAGATGTGACTTGCACGGTTCCCCTATTTATAACAAGTGATTCACTCCTCACTTACTCACCCCTTCCTGAGCCTGCCCCCCTCCCCTCAGCCCTGGGTGGGCAGTGGGGGCCCACCCACTTGCCAGTGGCCTGCCTTCCTTCAGCTGGGTGCTGACCTCCGAGGGCTGCCCCGTCAGTTGGGCTGGTGGTGATGGTGGCCGCGTTGGGATGGGGGTGACGAGTGAGGGGGGCTGGCCCTGGTGGTCAGGCGGCACTTGGCTGGAAGGCCCAGGTTAGCGGCTGGCTCAGGGCCTGGCCCAGGGAGCCTCTGCGGAGAGTCTGGGCCCATTAGGCAAAGCGTTAGTGACAGGCTGGGAGGGCGGGGCCAGCGGCCCTTGGTATTTTCCGATCCCAGCTGCTCTGAGAGGGTGGAAAGTATTTGGGGACCAGGCTTGGGGGCGGTGGCGGCGGCGGCGGCGGTGGTGGCGCCCCCGGCGGAAGCTGCCCCTGATTCATTCTTGGAGCATGGGGTCTGGGGCGGGGGGGTGGGTAGGCTTACGGAGTATGTCTCTCAAGTCTACGCCCTGTCTGCAGAGCGGACTTAGACACCCATCCATCCATCCATCCATCCATGGTGTGACCTGGGGTCTGCCCTACTCCCCTGGCCCAAGGGCCCTCTGCCCTCCCCTCCCATCCCAAATGCCTCCAGCTGCCAGGAGCTTGGCCCTCCCTGGACACTGTCTCCCCTGAGCCTGAGGGGCACGCCTATGGTAATGGGGGTCATCCTGCTCCTGGGCACCTGCCTGGTAGTGCCCCCTCCACTGAAGACCCAGGCCTTTTGTGCCTGCGGGGATTGGGGAGTGGCCTTGGCCCCGGCCCGGGGCTCTGTGCAGGGGAAACCCCACAGGAAACGGGCCCGGCCAAATGGCCGCCCTTCCCGTTTCGTCCCTGGGACACGAATGTGCTGTCTCACTTCCGGAGGCGGCCCAGGGAGGCCGGCCGCCCTGTGGGGCCTCCTCTGCTCCCGGTTGGTGCCCCTAGACCTTGAGGAGTCGGGGCTGGGCTGGGGCCCCGCCGTAAAGTGGGTGGCCGGCGTATGTAATGCGTGTATGGCGGGGTCGGCGCAGAGCAGGACACCTCCCTCCACCTGTCTCCTGGGGGTGGCCACCCCCTATCATATCTGGGTGCCGAGGTCCTACCCGTGTGCAGCGTCCTGAATGCCATCCTCCTTCCTGTTTCTGCCTGGGGAATGATGACAGCGTGGCCCCGTCCCAATTATACACAGCACTCACGAGTTCCTCACCACAGCATTGCCCCTGCTTTGCCGATGGAGAGACGGAGGCCCAGAGAGGTTGAGTTCCCTGCCCAGTGTCGCCCAGCTGGTACGCTTCAGAGCCAGGGTTCAAATGCAACTGGACTGGCTCCAGAGTTCAGGGCTCCTAGCCACAGGGCTCTCATCCTCCGAGAGGTCTCTGTTTACTGAACACAGGGCTGGCTTCACCGGCAGGCGACCTGTGCGGTTCACGGGGTGTTTCCCCACTGAGAAGGACCCTGAGTATTCATTTTTTTTTTCCCCCACCTGAGTATTCATTTTGCACTGAGTCCCATAAATTCTGTAGGGGGTCCTGGTGCTGGGTAGTTGCTCCGTACTGTTGGTGAAACCTCACCGTGTTACCCAGTAGAGGCTCTTGGCTCCACTGTACAGATGGAGAGACTGAGGCTTGGATGGTATTTAGGAAACCGTGGAGCTGGGATTTGCAGCTGGAGCCACCTCGTGCTCTGGGTGGGTGCGTGCCTGGGGGGAGAGTGGGGTGCCCGCTGTCGGCATCCGCTCTGGTGGGGCGCGGGCTGAGGCCTGGCCGCTGAGGAGACGGGGCCATGGGGGGAGGCCCTAGTGGTTTCCTCCTGCCCTTCAGGCTTCTAGGAAGTGGCGCCAGCTGGGGTGAGATCACTTCCTCAGCCGCCTGCCCGCCACCCCCTCAGCTTCCTCTCCCCATGGCCCCATTTAGCCTGCCCAGGGCTCCGTGTTGCGGGCGGGGCGGGGGGGGCACTCGGCCAAGGAAAGGAGGGGGTCTGGCTCTGGGAGTTGCTACAGCCTCCTTGGCCGGAAGTGACCCTCTGGGTATCTCTGCCTCTCTGGGTCTGGGAAGCGGGGCTGGGGGTGTCCAGCCTGGTGGTATCTTTAGCTGCCGCTGCACATGCAGAAGGGCTTCCCAGGTGGCGCTAGTGGTAAAGAACCCGCCGGCCAATGCAGGAGACAAGAGAACGAGGGTTCGATCCCTGGGTCGCGAAGATCCCCTGGAGGAGGTCATGGCAACCCACTCCAGTATTCTTGCCTGGAGAATCCCATGGACAGGGGAGCCTGAGGGGCTACAGTCCATGGGGTCGCAAGAGTCAGACACGACTGAAGCAACGGCACGCATGCACATGGGGAAAACGGCTTCTCTGCGAGACCTCAAAGGAGGGCAACAAGTGGGGACATGGAGGGCAGGTGTCCTCAAATCTCACGACCTCCTTTCGTCTCTCCTAGGTGCCAGCTGCTGGCCCTGCCTGGTGCCCTGCCCCTCGACCCTGGTGCCATGGCCGGCTGGGGTTCCTGGGGATGGGATTTGCTACCTGTCACAAATCACATTGCCAGGGATTTCCAACCGACCCTGAGCCCTGTCTCCGGGGCCACCACTGTCACCGCCACCGCTGAGGACGCTGACCCCGGGGATGGGGATGGGGTGGCAGAGAGGCCCCCGCTGCTCGCATCTGGCCTGGGGAGCAGGACTTAGCTGCTTGTGAGCAGGTCCACATCAAGTCGTGTTCACAGTGGCTAAGTTCCGCCCCCCCAGGACCCTGCCATCTCCTCTGGCCCTGCCACCTCTCCCCATCTGCTGCCTGGCCAACCTCGGGGCCTCCCTGGGCTCTGCCTCCCGTGCCTACTGAGCTGAAACACAGTTGATTTGTGCACACTGGCTCAGTTCAGCAGGAACAGGAGTCAAGCCCCCTTGGAGTCTGCTGTGGCCCCTGGCCTCCTTGGGTGGGCCATTTGCTGCCTGGGGGAAGAAATGAGGACCCTGCCGGCCTCAGACCTGGGTCCGGAGAAGGAACCTGGGGGTGGGTGGAGCCTGGGATGGGGTGGGTGAACCCAGCTGTCTGCTGCAGGCCCCCTCCTCCAATTTCTGCACTTGGGGACTGCCCCCCCCCCCCAGTCCCAACTCAAGACTGGGCTGTGCTCCCAGGGAGGATGAGCAGACAGGCGGGTGGCTGGCTGGCCGGCCCTTCCATGAAGAAAGGAAGCCAGATGTGTCCTTGCCTGGCCGACCCTCGGCCCCTCCTCGGCCAAGCCTGGTGGGGGCCTGGCCGGCCTGCATCTTCCCAGCAGCCAGTTACCCAAGAGGAAGCTGCCTTGGGCCCCCCAGACCGTTAAATGCCAACTCCGGGCTTCCGGAACCCGGCTGGCCTGACCTGAACCTGCCTGGCCCCTTCTCCCTGGGCCCTGTGGCTTCCTAACTTGGGGGGAGGAGCCATGGCACCCTCCTGGCACTTGGGGTAGGGAAGGAGGTCCCTGTGGGCCCAGAGGACGCAAGCAGGCCTGCTCACTCCTTGGGTGGGTCCAGGGTATGGAAGAGTTAAGACTGTATCTATCATCAGATGGAATAGGACTCTTCTAGGGGTGAAACTAGGGATGTAGAGTGAAGCCCCCCAAGCTCTCAAGAGTTGGCTCAGTGTACGCCTCCTCCATTGGAGCAGGGGCAGACATCAGCTTGGGGAAGTCTCTGCTGTGTCTTGAGCCTGCTGTCCAGTTAAATAAAAGCTGCCCGCTGCCTTATTCCTGGCCTGGTGGTTTGTGATGTATTCTGGTCTGCAACCCTGGAGTCCTGGCTTTTTGTCTGGGGAGGGTTGATGGGCCTGAATTTATTGTCCTGGCCCCCTGGGCTCTTGACCTCACAAGATCCCCAGCCCTGCCCTGCGCACTCTGGAGAAGATGACAATTTAGTCATTTGGGGTGGAAAGGGTGCCCTTATCATGGAAAGGTGAACTTGAGGAGTGTCCTGGGGTTCAGGGGTAGGCTGGAGGGACAGACATTCAGGGTCGGTGTGGTGACAAGAGCTGGAACCTAGACGGGATGGTGATGAGGAATGCCCCATGTCCAGGGGTGAGGTGGAAGGGAATGGGACGCAATCTAAGCTGGTGGTCGAGGGTGACCAGGAAGAAAACACTGGACATTTGAAGATAACTGGTACCGGATGATGTTGATCTAATGACATTTAGGGGTGACTTAGACATAAGGGACAACTTGGATTGGGGTTAAGATTTGAGGTGTCTGGTATCTGAGGACGGTGGTGGGGAAATTGTGTATGTGGGCCCAAGGGGGACATTTGGCTGTGACTGGGACCTGAGTGGCATCCTAGGCCTGTGGGGATATCTGCAGATGACTTGGAGAGCCGAGGGGCACAGTAAGGGGTGCCCCAAGTCTGAGAACATCTGAAGGCAGCCGGGAACCCCTAGAGCCAAAGCTGACATAGAGCCCTCAGGACTGCTGCCTCTACCCTGCCAGGCCTCCAGGCGACGCTAAGGAGCTCGTGGGTCCGCTGGGGTCTCCCCTCACATACCTGCGGGAATGTGTGAGGCGGGGCAGAAGGTGGGGTCGCCTCCAACTGGTTCCCTCCAGCTCAGGGGCGGTGCCAAGAGCCAATCGCCTTGCCCAGCGCCAGGGAAGGCCCGCCCACGCCTGCGCGCAGGCCCTTGGTGGCCTCCAGCTGCGGGCCCCGCCCAGCCTCGCTCTGAACCCCGCCCCTCCGGGAAGCCTCTGTCCTCGCCTGCCCCGGCCCTGACGTTGACCCAGTCAGTCAGTCCCTCTGTCCGTCAGTCTCTAAAGGCAGGAAACCAGTAAAGGCAACTAAAGGCCTTCCTGCCATCCCCCGGGTCCCTCATCCGCGGGGTAGGAGCCCAGACACGCCCTAGGCGCGCCCGGCATTGACCCTGCCCACGTCATCTCGGCAAGAACCTCGCCCACCAAGGCCTAGTCTAAACTGCGTTCGCACTTTTGGGGGCTGTGTCTTCCCCACCCATCTGCACCCAGCACTTGACAGGCACCCTCCCACCCCTGCCACGTGCTTCAGTTCAGTTCAGTCGCTCAGTCGTGTCCGACTCTCCGCGACCCCATGAATCACAGCACGCCAGGCCTCCCTGTCCATCACCAACTCCCGGAGTTCACTCAAACTCATGTCCACAGAGTCGGTGATGCCATCCAGCCATCTCATTCTCTGTTGTCCCCTTCTCCTCCCGCCCCCAACCTTTCCCAGCATCAGAGTCTTCTCCAGTGAGTCAGCTCGTCGCATGAGGTGGCCAAAGTATTGGAGTTTCAGCTTTAGCATCGGTCCTTCCAATGAACACCCAGGATTGATCTCCTTAGAATGGACTGGTTGGATCTCTTTGCAGTATAAGGGACTCTCCAGCTTGCAAATCACCCCGATAGCGAGGCTTCCCAGGTGGTAAAGAATCCACCTGCCAATGCAGGAGACACAGGAGACTTGGGTTCGATCCTGGTTGAGGAAAATTCTCTAGAGTAAGAATTGGCAACCCACTCCAGTATTCTTGCCAGGAAATTCCACAGACAGAGGAGCCCTGACAGCTACAGTCCATGGGGTCGCAGAGTCAGACAGGACTGAGCAACCGAAACGCACACAGGGAACCTCAATAGCGAGTGTCTGGAGCCAGGGCACCCCCTAGTGGCCATTCCCAGCACTGCATGGACCAAGCCGCTTGGGGTGAACAGTGTCCCCAGCCCAGCAAGGTACTAAATCTAGAGCTGTCACTTTCTAAAATTCCATGCCCTTTCCTTAAACTTTGGAGCCTCAGCTTTCTCCTCAGACAGGTGTTGTAGCAGATGACAGGTGTAAAGCACAGATATAAACACTAGGCTTGCTCACAGTGAGCTCTCCATCCCTGTCTACTATCATCCATACTCCTACCACTGGATGCAACCAACAGTGGCTCCCATTGCACCCGTTGCTTGAAGCTATACCCAGAGAGGAGGCTGGAGATTTTCTACGGGGGGAAAAGGGAGCCCTGGCAGGGGCCACATTGGGGGAGGAACACACTTTAGTCTCAAACTAAAATTTAAAAGAACAAGCTGTGTTGAATCTTAAAAAAAAAAAAAAAAAGTAAATACAATATGTGGTTCAATAAATAGAAAAAAAAAAGTTACAAAATTCGGTGATCTTTGTCCTTAATTACAAGAGGAGAAAAGACAAGAGGAGGGTGATTGGGAGTGGGAGTCTTTCTTCTTCTCCCTAGGCCAAGGTGGGGGGAGGGAAGCCAAAGAGACAGCAACTGGGAATGCAAATACACAAGACAGGCTAGATGGAAATATGGTTAGAGAGAATAAGATGAAGGACAGAGCAGGGAGGCACAGGAGGAGAAAATGAGAGACACACAGCCAGCCAAAAAATGCTAAGATGTTGGCCCCTTTCCTTTCTAGATTGGGGGTGGGTGGGGTCTCTGGCTTGCCTGTGCTTGTCTCCCCCCACACCAGGTTTGGAGGACAGTGTGAGTCTGGCTCGGTTCCTGAGTTGTATGTCCAGTGACTAGTAGGTGGGGGGAGGGGCAATAATGATCCCCCAGCCTGCCCTGGGACCCTGGCACCCAACAGAGTCCTGGCAGGATGAGGGGGTGAGGTATGTGGCCGAGGCCTGAAGCCTCTTCAAATCCTTCAGTGGGGGTGAACCATTGGTTCCCGTTGGGCAGCCTGCAGAGGGTGTAGGGCTGCCAGTGGGGCCCCTGAGGCGGGGGTGGGGTGAGGGGTTATTACAAAAGGAGTTTAGATGCCCTAACACAAGCCCTCCATCCACCCAGAGTTGGGCACAGGGAGGGTTTGTCTGCTACTTTGACTTCGAAAACCAGTGTCTGGAGAGTCCTGCTTCCCAGCACTCCCCGCTGCCCCCTCAGCTCCAGACAGAGCTGTAGCTTTGGGAAGGGAGAGCTTGCCTATTGCTTCTGGGGTGTTCACAATGGCGTCATACCAGCTGCACAAGCACACACCCCCTTCCAGGCCTTTGGGTGCTGGTATGGCTTCTGATCCTCGCGTCTCGCACTCACTTGCACGCTCCTAGGCACGCATGTGGCAGGATGCCACCTCCTGCCTCCCACCTCCTTTTGGGCTTGGGGGGTGGGGGATGGCAGGCAAGACCACCCAGCTTCAGCCGGGCTCCTTCCCTGACTTAATACTGAAACGCCACACGGGCCTTCAGCGTCGAGGCCCCTGATGGAGAGCGGGTGCCACAGGGGCAGGGGCGAAGGGAGGATGCCCCCAGTGTCTGCCTCTTGCCCCTCAGCCGAAACGCTCCCGCACCAGGAGCATGAGCTTCTTCTTGCCCTTGTAGGTCTGTTTGAGGTTCTCCAGGAACTGGGCAAACTGCAGGTGTCCATCGGGCGCCAGCAGGAAAGTCTCGCGAGCTTTGCCCAGGAACTCGATGAAGTCGCTGTAGTGACGCGGGCTGATGTGCGTCAGGCGCGAGTGGCTGGTGGTGATGTAGGCCGCCACGGCCGCATCCAGCAGCTGGCACAGCGGTGCTCGGTCGGCACCCAGAGGCTTGGCAGCCCGGCGAGCCCCAAGGGGCCCCAGGCCAGGCGCCGAGAGGGTCCAGCGGCGCAGGATGTCGGAGAGCATGGGGGCGCAGTGGATGCTGCGGATGATGAGCGGGACGATGGCCGAGAGCTCGTGCCGACCCAGCGAGTGGCTGAGCGAGCAGGCCCAGAGCACGTCATTGACCGCTGGGTGGCTGTCCTGGTTGAAGGCGATGCTGAGCTGCGCCAGGGCCAGCGTTGCCAGCTTGTAGGCCCGAAGTGGCAGGCCGCGGTGCTCCATGTAGCGCGCCACGGTGAAGAGGTGGGCGTGGCCCAGGCCACCGGCGGCCGCATCCAGCACGATCTGGTAGGCCGCCTCGAAGGCCGCCTGGTTCTTCTCGCACAGGGTGAGGGCGGGCAGGGCACAGTTCTGCGGGTCTTTCATGGCGCACTGCAAGGCCAGGGTGCGTGCGCAGGCCCAGAGTTCTTCCCGCCGGGCTGCATCCAGCTGCAGCCGCAACAGTGTGGCATGGGTGGTGCCCGTTACTGCCACGATGGTGGCCGCCTCCACCGGGGTGAATAAGGAGTACCAGTTCTGCATGATGTTCATCAGGGCTTGCGGGCCTGCGGGAAACGAGAGGGTGACACTGGTCGGGCCCGGGGCAGGGATTCACCTGTGCATGGGTTTACCCTGTGTGCATCGGTTTACCCTGCATGAATGGATTTACCCTGTGTGCATGGGTTTTCTAGGGATTTATCTGTGCATGGGTGTACCTATGTGTATAAGTTTACCCTGACCTACAGTTCCCACCAGGCAAGAATAAAGCTATATCCCCTCTACCTCCACTCCAGGCTTGATAGAAACTTCACTTTACTTTTCTAAGGCAGGTGGGCTGGGTAGGAACTGGGAAGGTGGGTGCTAAGCACTGGAGGGATTGTCCATTCTAGCCTCTTTAGCCTGGCCAGCCTCCAGGCTCAGCTGGACACACCCTGTGCTCCCCCATGCCCATCATTCCCTCGTGGCCCAGCCCAGAGCACAGGCTGGGGTCCAGGAAATGGCTCTGCTTCTCCCTCATGCCTGCCTGGTTCTGTATGGAGGTGAGTTGTGAGACCCCTTGGGGGCTCTCACCGATTTCTGTGGCACAGCTGACCAGCCAGCGCACCATCTCCCTCCGACGCCAGGTCACGGTGTTCAGGGTCATCCGCATCACCTGCAGCACGGGCCATAGGGAGAGAAGGGGGTCACCCAAGGGAGGCCTACGGGACGGGGCTGAGGATTCTGAGGGGCCCCAGGAAACTCAGACGTTAAGGACTGAATCAAAGCCATACAGTGTGGGCAACGGGCTTCACCTGTCTGGACCTCAGCTTCCTCATCTGTAAAATGGAGATAAAAATAGTATCTGCCTCACCCAGTTGTGAGAATCAAGTGGAAGTGTTAAGTAAGTAAAGCTTTCTGTACAGTGCCTACTGCTTCAACGTCCCCAGCTGACACCACCCATTACTGTGTTATTCTAAGGTCCCGTGGATCCTACCTGGGACAACTAACCAACCTGTCACTTTTCTCTGGAAAGTTCTGTGCTTCCTGTCAGATTTCCTCCTGAGGCCCCACACAAAGCACCTGCCATTACAGGTCCCACCTTCTTCAGGTCCCACCCCCAATAAGCACCATTCTTGCTGGCCTTTCTCGTGAGGCCCCAACCCCACGTCCTGCCTGGAAGCTCCTAAATTGTGGGGTCACCATCGTAAAGCATCATCCTTGGGGACTTCCCTGATGGTTCAGTGGCTAAGACTCCATGCTCCCAATGCACGGGGCCCAGGTTCAATCCCTGGTCAGGGAACTAGATCCCACAGGCTGCAACTAAAAAAAAAAAAAAAAAATCCTGCATGCTGCAACTAAAGATCCTGCATGGAGCAACAAAGATCACAGTCCTGTGCGCTACGACTAAGACCTGACACAGCCAAAAAACCCCCCAAAACACCACCCTTATCTCAACCCCCACATTCCCCCAGAATAGCTCTACCTCCTTTACGGCGTTGTTCAGAGGCCAATTCTACCACTTGTCTGCCCTTTGCTGGCCAGTTCTACACTGGGAAGATGTCATCTGAATCTGTACCTTATTCTCTTATTTTACTTTTGCCACTGAGACCCTGCCCCCATGAGCCCCATACTTATCTATGCCCTCAAGCTGCGCCCATGCCTCTCCCTTGCCCTTACGGCACTGTCCGTCGTCCGGGTCTCTGAGGAGGACCTGGACACTCACATGCAGGTCCTACCTCCATGACTTTCAACCACAGACCCCACCCCCAGAGGTGGCTCTTCACTCACAGGACCCTCCTTAAGCCCCGCCCCTCAGTAGTGACGCCCCCTTCTCACCGCAGTCCCCTGCAGGCCCTTTCCCCAAGAAAGCTCCTAGTAGGCAGGCTCTTCAGTTTCAGCCCCGCCCACTCATGGTCGTTATGGCACATCAACCCCAGGCCAACACACGTAGGTTCTACTCCCTCTTGTGGCCGCCTGCATGCTCCATGATCCCTTTCCATGTCCTCAGCCACACCTCCAGAAGTAAGAGTCTCACCTTCAGGTTCTGCAACTGAGTCATCAGTCATAGGCTCCACCCTCACTGGTAACTTCAGGCCCTCACTCTCAGGACTCCTCTCCCGGGCCCTGTTCCTCTGTAGCCCCGCCCAGAGATGCCATTCACATCCAAGCCCCGCCCCTAAAGGATGCGAGGCTTACCCTTAGGTCCCACCTCCAGAAAGACCTTGCACTCAGGCCCCGCCCCCAAGTGGGCTCTTGCCCCGCCCTCATGCCCACCGGCCTCGCCCCCATGCTCGCTCCCGTGGCTCTCACCTGAAGGCCCAGCTCCAGCGCAATGCCCAGCAGCGTAGTGTCCGGTGGGGCGCTGGCCGGGGTGGCAGTCTTGCAGGCATCCTGCGCCAGCTTGAAAAGCAAGGCTGGAGAGTGGATGTTCAGCTGGATGGAGCCCAGCACTGCGTGCAGCCACTTGGGGTCTCCTAGAGTTGGGGGAGGGACAGAGGATATCATGGCATACCCTGCACCAGCCGGATGCTGCCGGACCTGCTCACACAGTTTCTTCCACACACGTGCAAATGTGTGAATGTGGATGGTGACGCACCTGGCAACGGTTCTGTGAAGACCCAGACCACTCTTGGCACTCCCCGTTATCTCTCCTCTGCCCCTTCCCTTTCGATGGGAGGAAGCCGCTGGACCCCTAACCGTCAAGGGCACCAATTCTGGACCCAGCAGATGCCAGATGCCAGGGTTCATATCACACAAGCTGTGTGATCTTGAGCAAGTTGCTTCACCTCTCCATGCCTTGGATGCCCCATTTGCACAATGGATAATACTAATGCCACGGTACATGTCACACAGGGCTGTGGTGAGCCCATACTTATAAAAGCCTTAATATGGCAAGACCTGTATATGTGAGTGGCTTCCAGGTGGCTCAGTGGCAAAGAATCCACACGCCAATGCTGGAGCTGCAGGGGACACAGGTTCAATCCATGGGTCAGGAAAATGCCTTAGAGATTGTTGCTGGGATAACCCCATGGACAGAGGAGCCTGGCAGGCTAGTCCACGGGGTCACAAAGAGTCTGACACGACTGATCGACTGAGCATGCAAACACATGCACACACGTGAACTTTTACTACTGTTATTATTGTTCACCTGGGCTACAATTCTGTTATAGCTGCAGCCACACCAGCTTCCTCTGCTTCTTAAATGTGACCAGGCACTCTGTACTGGCTGTTCCTTCCGCCTGGAGTACTCTTCCCAGATGCTGTGGGCTGAACTGTGCCTCCCGAACTTCATACACTGATGCCCTAACTCTCTAGAGCAATTGTATTTAGAGGCAGACCTTTGGGAGGTAATTTGGTTTAGCTGAAGTCATGAGGCTAGTGCCCCCAGGATACCAGAGTCCTTATATGGACAGGAGGAAACCAGAGATCTCTCCTTCTCTGTCATGTGAGGACACAGTTAGAAGGCAGTCGTCTGTAAGCCAGGAAGAGAGCCCTCACCAGGAGCTGACTGTCCTGGCTCCCTGATCTTGAACTTCCAGCCTCCAGAACTCTAAGAAAATAACTTTCTGTTGTTTAAACCACCACATCTATGGTAGTTTGTTACGGCAGCGGAGCTAAGACACCAGATACTGGCATTACTCCACCTTCACCTTCACGTTGTGGCTTAAATGTCAACTTACTATATGCCTCTTCACAGCACTTATTACCTCTCACTGCACAACTGTCTTCTTTACCTTATTTATTGTCTGCCTGCCCTCCCTAGGAATAACACCACAGACCATGGGATGTGGGACAGTTTTGTTTGCTACTGGGGCTCAGCATCTGGGACAGTGCCTGGTATTTACAGAAAGTGCTCAAGAATGGACTTCCCTGGTGGTCCAGTGATTAAGAATCCACACTTCCTCTGCAGGGGGTGTGGGTTTGATCCCTGGTCGGAGAACTAATATCCCGCAGGTCAAAAGAAAAACAGAATGTGCTCAAGGAAAACTGCATAAGTGCACGCTAAGTCGCATTTGACTCTTTGTGACCCCATGGACTGTAGCTCCCCAGGCTGCTCTGTCTGTGGGATTCTCCAGGCAAGAATACTAGAGTGGGTTGCCATGCTCTCCTCCAGGGGATATTCCCGACCCAGGGGTTGAACCCACATCTCTTATGTCTCCTGCATTGGCAGACAGGTTCTCTATCACTATCACCATCTGGGAAGCTCCAAGGAAAACTGTGGGATAAGTAAAAGTAAGTTGGGGGCATGGAATGAGGGTAAGGAGGGAGGGGAGTAATGTAAAGGGCAGGGGGATGGGGTGGGGGCAGCCACGGTCCTCACCCTTGGCAGCGGTCAGCATGGCAGAGGCCAGCTCACACTGGCGGGTCTCCAGGTGGCCAAGGATGAACCAGCGGGGGAAGCGGTTGCTCATGATGGAGTCCAGCGGGTTGCTGGGAGGTTCTCCAGCTGGAAACGCTGTCTCCAGTACGGGCAGCCTGGGGTGAGAAGAGAAGCAAGCCTGCTGTGAGACAAGGCTGGACTCTCCATCCTCTCTAGGAGACGCCTTCCGCCTCAGCCAGAACCTACCCTCCAGAGTCAGCAAAGCCCTAGGCACCCAGGAAGACGGAAGATGTGTGTTGAAGATGTTTACTGCATGTATAAAATACATGGGGCTTCCCAGGTGGGGCTAGTGATAAAGAACCTGCCTGCCAATGCAGGAGACATGAGACCCGGGATCAGTCCCTGGGTCGCGAAGATCCCTTGGAGGAAGGCATGGCAACCCTCCAGTATTCTTGCCTGGAGAATCCCATGGACAGAGGAGCCTGGCGGGCTATAGTCCATAGGGCTGCAAAGAGATGGACATGACTGAAGCAACTCAGCATGCATGCACGCATAAAATACATAACTAACAGAGACTTACTGTATAGCACAGGGAACTCTACTCAGAACTCTGCAATGACCTATATGGGGAAAGAATCTCAAAAAGAGTGGGTACATGTATATGTGGGCTTCCCAGGTGGCACTAGTGGTAAAGAACCCACTTGTTAATGTGGGAGACAGAAGAGATGTGGGTTCAATCACTGGGTCGGGAAGATCCCCTGGAGGAGGGCATGGCCACCCACTCCAGTATTCTTGCCTGGAGAATCCCATGGACAGAGGAGCCTGGCAGGCTACAGTCCATGGGGTCTCACAGTCAGACACGACTGAAGTGACTTAACACACAGGCACATAAGTCGCTTCAGTCTTCTCCAACTCTTTGCAACCACGATGACTGTGGCCCTCCAGGCTCCTCTGGTCTGTAGGATTCTCCAGGCAAGAATACTGGAGTGCCTTGCCATGCTCTCCTCCAGGGGATCTTCCCAACCCAGGGATCGAAACATGTCTCTCATGTCTCCTGCACTGGCAGGTGGGTTTTCACCACTAGTGGCACCTGGGAAGCCCCACACAGAGGTAATTGTGTAATGAATTCACTTCGCTGCACACCTGAAAGGAACACAGCATTGTAAATCAACTATACTCCAGTAAAAACGAAAGACAGAGATGTTCACTGCAGCTGAAACTGAGCAGGGCCCTGTGGAACTCCCAGGCACAGAGGCCTTTCAGTCTGGCATTTCTTGAAGTAAAGACTCCAGTCTCCAGGAACTTCCCTGCATTCCAAAGGATGGATTCCAACAGTTGCTAATCAAGGGAGGAACAGCCAAGACAGCACCTGAGGCAAGATGAAAGGAGCTGGAGAAACTCACCAAGATCAGGAGACCTGACCACCTGAGATGAAGGGTCTGCAACCCCTGCTCATATCCCGATCGTGTCAGAGACCACATTTTTGACCCAGTGTTAAAAACACTCTCATCAGGGCTTCCCTGGTGGCGCAGTGGATAAGAATCCACCTGCCAACGAAGGGGACACGGGTTCGATTTCTGGTCAAGGAAGATTCCACGTGCTGCAGAGCAACTAAGCTCGTGTGCTGTAACTACTGCGCCTGTGCTCTAGAGTCTGTAAGCTGCAACCACGGAGCTTTCGTGCCACCACTATTAAAGCCAGCTTGCCTAGAGCCTGTGCTCTACAAGAGAAGCCACTGCAATCAGAGGCCCACACATAGCAACTAGAGAGCAGCCCCACTCTCCGCAACTAGAGAAAAGCCTGTGGAGCAATGAAGACCCAGCATAACCAAAAATACATCAATAAATAAAATTATTTAAAAAATACTTTCAGTGAGCTCTTTCCTGACATGCCCAATACATGGGAGAGTGCAACTTCCCCTCCCAACTCCTTCTACCCCTTTCTTGCATGTCACCATCTGCCACACAACACAGGTTACCTATAAACGTGCTGACTGTCTTTCCCTCACTACAATGTCAGCTCCACAAGGGCAGGAATTTTTCACTATTTGGGTCACCATTGCATCTCTAGCACCAGAGCAATGCCTGCCATACAACAGGTGAACAACACATGTTTGTTGAATGACTCAGTGGGGTTCCCCCATAAGATATTTTGATCCTCAGCTCACTGTTTACATGCATTTTGTGTTAAGAAAGTTCTACAAAGCTGTTAAATGTAATCAAAGCACGGAAAAGGAGTCAAGACTATTCTGGCTCCAAATATCTAAATGACTTTGCTGGACTTCCCTGGTGGTCTAGTGGTTAATAATCCACCTGCCAATGCAGGAGACACGGGTTCAGTCCCTGGCCTTTGAAGATCCCACATGCCCCACCAAGTAGATAAGCCCACAACTACCGAAGCCTGAGCACTAGAGAGCCCCTGCTCCGTGAAAAAGAAGTCACCGCAGTGAGAAGTCTGAGCAGTGGCACAAAGAGCAGGCCCCACTCTCTGCAACTAGAGGAAGCCCGCGGGCAGCAATGAAGACGGAGCGCAGCCAAAAATAAGATAAATACATAAAAATTAAAAAAAATAAATAAACGACTTCGCTACGTGACTCGGGACACACCTTCAGCCTATGTGTAAAATGGGTGTAAATATACTTATTTAGCTGGGGAGTTTAGAAGATTATATGGGATAATGTGAGTCAGATTTAGATCAGAAGTTGGCACCTTTTCTCCTGCACTGGGTTGGACAGCCAGTATTTTCAGCTTTGTAGGCCATTCGGTCTCTGTCACAACCATCGCTGTTGTGCAAAGCGGACACAGACGGAACACAAACGAGTGAGTGGTGCTCTGCGCCAATAAAACTTCATTTCCAGAAACTGAAATTTGAGTTTCACGTGTTTTCCATGTGTCATAGAATATTTTTTTGATTTCTTCCCAACCATCTAAAAATATACAAACCATTCTTATCTCAGGGGCTCCAAAGTTGCCCCGTGGGTTGTGATTTGCTAGCACTGGTTTAGAAAAAAGTCTAGCACCTAAAAGAGTATTCTCTAAATCATGGCTCTTAACAGATTATTCTTTACAGATATTCTAGAAAATGCACCTCAAACTTTTTTTTGTCAGGCCATGTGGCATGTAGGATCCTAGTTCCCCAACCAGGGATTGAACCCGATCCCCCTGTATTGGAAGCAGAGTCTTAACCATTGGACAGCCAGGGAAGCTCTCAAATCGTTAATAGGTGTCTCTGGAGGATAGGATCAGAGGGTGGGAGACGGATCTCACTTAATTTGTTGGGCATGGTTTACCATGGACAGCGCCTTTTAATATCCTGCTTCTATGATCTGCCGGTGTACATGGGAAATGATAATCTGGTCATTCATTGCAACATCTAAATGTCTCTCAGTTTCACACTGGGTTTTTCATGGTACTACCCAAAAGTGGTTCACCTGTTACGTGATAGGATAAAGGCTTTAAGATGCAAAAGTTCAGTGAAAACAAGGTGCAAAGAATAGGTACAGGAGACTTCTTTGGTGGTCCAGTGGCTAAGACTTCGTGCTCCCAATTCGGGAGGCCTGGGTTCCATTCCTGGTCAGGGAACTAGATCCCACATGCTGCAACTAAGAATTCACATGCCACAGCTAAAAGATCCTGCGTGTCGCAACTAAGGATCCCTTGTGCCTCAACTAAAGATCCTGAGTACGGCAACTAAGATTGAGTGCAGCTAAAAAATAAATATTAAAAAAAGATTAACCATCATAAGAAACCATTAGGTTATTAAAATTTAAAAAAAAAATAGAATAGGTACCGCAGGTATGGGACTTCCCTGGTGGCTCAGTGGTAAAGAATCTGCCTGCCAATGCATGAGACTGAGGTTTGATCCCTGGGTCAGGAGGATCCCTTGTAGAAGGAAATGGCAACTCATTCCAGTATTCTTGCCTGGGAAATCCCATGGACAGAGGAGCCTGGTGGGCTACAGTCCATGGGGTCGCAAAAAGAGTTGGACATGACTTAGCGACTAAACAGCAGGATGTATCATGTGTGTAAAGGAGAACCAAGTTTTCATTTTCAGATTACAAGTTTGTAGAAATCTGGACTCCTGTAGTATAGATATCAAAGTGGTAACACTGCTTGCCTCCAGAGAGCTTTGGGTAGGTTGGGATAAACTTACCTAGAAAAGGACTCTGAATTCTGTGTTGTGTGGAGATTTCTCAAATTCAAAATAATATGACATATTTATATTTAGTCATCAAGAGCACAGAGCGGCTTGGAATGCCAGCATGAGGGAGGCTGCATGAACTAAGTTGTGAGTGCGGGCGGAAGGACGGGGCTCCCAGTAGCCTCCTATCCCCTCATCCTTCCCGCCCCAGGGGGAGTCCCCAGCTGCATTTTCTCACCTCATGGCTCGCAGTGCCAGGCGGTAGGCCAGGTCTGGGTCGTGAGGCAGCAGTGCAGTAAACAGGTAGCGGGCACAGGTGTGCATGGGTACGCTCTCCCGGAACAGCACTTCTCCAAAGCCACTGAAAGGACCCCCTGCGGGGGCAACCCAAGCTCAACTCCCAGGTGTGGGCGTGTATCGCCTCTCCCCAGGGGTCCCCACATTCCAGTGGGGTATGGGCTGACCCAAGATAGAGTGGTGGGGGCTAGAGAGGTCCCGGGGTGGGGAAGCAGGGATGAAACTAAGACAAGTACTGGAAAATCCAAAGGATAGAGACCGTTGGGACCTCTGGGTAGGGGTAGGACTCAAACGCAGGGTGTGGCCAGAGTGAAGGTGGGGCTGCACTTGCTCTGGGGGCGTGGCCAAGCCAGCTTCCCTAAGTGGTAGGGCGGGGCCTCACAAGGATAAGCTGCGGGGTAGGGGGGAGCTCATCAATAGCAGCCATTATTGGCTGGCAGGCTTTGTGGGGGCGGGGCCAAAATTTGGACCTCCACTTTAGGGAACTGCCAAGGTATGTAATGATGGAACGGTTATCACTGACTCAATGGACATGAGTTTGAGCAAACTCAGGGAGACAGTGAAGAACCAGGAAGCCTGGCGTGCTGCAGTCATGGGGTCGCAAAGAGTAGGACACGACTTAGCGACTGACCAATAAGGTATGTAAAGACAGTAAGTACCGGAGGTGGAGGCAGAGGCTGGGTCTCCCAACCCAGCAGCAACCAGACCACTGCAGTGGACGGGATCCTCCGTTTCAGGAACAACCCGGCTTAGGAGTGTGGCCTTACCTTCCAGCAGCTGTCCCGCCTGTTTGCGCAGCACCTGCACCAACCACTCGTCCAGCTCCACTTCCTCCAGCAGGGCCAGCAGCTGCTCCTCATTGCGTACCACCTTGTCCTGGGCGTACAGTCCCTCAGGCAGGGCCCGCTGCTGTCCCAGGCCCAACAGGGCCACCTCTAGCGCCATCGCCAAATAGGACTCCCCAGGGCTCCCCGGCACGGGGACGTGCTGGTAGGCCACCTTCCGCTTCTCAGGGCCCGAGTCTGTGGGAGAAGGGCACCATGGCTACTGGGGAGGAATCCCTTTTCCTGGGACTCTAGTGGTCCCTGACCTTAAACTATAGGGGTGGGGGAGATTTATGGAGAGCCAGCTGTTTCTGCACACACCAGGAGGTAGTGCCCACCTTCCAACAGCAGGTAGGCCTCTGGTGGCCTCACTTTCAGAAGCTAAGCCTCTTGACACCTGGTACTGGCCAAAGGGCAGGCCAAGTGTAGGGGCGTGGCCAAGTAATAGGACTACTAGGCAAAGGAGTATGGCCAAGGGGTGATGATTCTCCCACCTCCTCCAGAGGTCCCCAGTGTGGGTACCTGGGTAAATGGCAAGGGTCTCCTCCTCTAGACGACAGGCCTCCAAGAGTGCCCTGCAGAGGCAGCCAATCGGGTCCAGGGGATGACCCACCCATCCTTCCACGTTGGTGATGCAGGTGGAACCTTTCTGCAATAGCTCTGAAGGTAGAAAAAAGGCTCAAGGCTCACCCCTCTACCAACCCTCCAGGAGGGCTTCCTCTTCCCAAACCCCGAGTCCAGCCTCCAGATGCCCATCCAGCACCTTCGTCTCTGCCCCCTTGAGCTCTGCAGTAGCCTTCACCTCCCTGGCCTCCTGTCCCACACCCAGGCCGAGGCGTGGCTAAACTGGGTGCTTTTTCAAACATCCCACCGGTGTCATTCCTCTCCATATAACCCTAATCCTTCTCACTTCTCTCAGGCTCAACCAGCTTTCAGCACTCTCAAGGACGGATATGAATGCTTCCCCGTCACTGTCACGCACCCACCCCATCTGGAAGCACATCCTCTCATCTTCTCACACAAGCTGGGCTCTCCCTTGCCTCTGGGCTCCAGCCCATGCTGTTTCTTCTACCTGGAATATAGATGTTCCCTCTCTTTTTCCTGGGAACCTCATGTACATCCTTAGGATCTAAGCTCAGCTCTCACCTCCTCTGGTCCTGGGAAAGGGTGGGGGCTTTCCCTATGCTTCCAGGCTAGTTTAGAGTTCTGCTAATACCAAAGCCCCCATTTTCCCTCATTAAACCCCGTGTTCAATTTCCTGGTAACTAACCCAACCCAACCCCATCACCCAGAGTATGCAACTGGTGGCTCCCTCCTGCCCCCCATGTTCTTTTTTGGGTCATACAGCATGGAATACAATTTTGAATTTGTTGCCCATACTGGAAAAAAAAAAACCCAGTAAATTCCACATCAAAGAATCCAGAGTTCTGGCCTCTCTTGGAAAAATCTGATGTGGCCTTGCTGGGTCCATGTTCTTGAAAGGCATGTGGCTGGATGCATAGAAACTACATTTCCCAGACCCCTTTGTGTGAGGTGTGAAAGGTGGGAGAAAATGAGCCCATTACTGTTCTGCAGCAGCTGTGAGTAGGTGTGTGTGTGGCTGTCCAGGGCACAGATGTGAGGTTTGCCAGCAGGTTCTGCGTTGTCCTCTTGGGAACTGCCCCCCCGATGAGGGCTACAGGCAGCTGAACTCTCTGTGAAGTTCAAGTTTGTGAACCCAGGCAGTGGCTTCCCTGACTTTCAATCTGACAGCCCTTTCACTGGTTCTGTGAACCCTCAATCCCTTGCATTAAATTCCTTTCTGCTCAACACACCTTGAGTGGTCTGTTTTCCCGTTGTACCCTCAGACCCTCCAGGTTGCCACAGCCCCCAGCAGTTGGCATTTGTGTCTTCAGCCCCAGGACACGATGATAAGATTGGTGCCCACCTTTTTTCTGCTGCCTGTAAATCTGTAGCTGATGTCGCTGCTGCAGCCGGAGGGTGTTGACTATGGCACTTGCCAGCCGCAGGGCCTGGCGGGGGTATCCATGGGCCCTCAGGGTGTCCACACGAGCACAGGTAGTGGGGAAGGGCTCGCCCAGCCAGAGCGGGCGGCCCTGGGGGTCGAAGGTTGGTTTGTCACTGCCCCCGTTGCCTGTGAGGTTGGGGCTGTAGGAGTCACTGGCCAGGATCCTCTGCAGATGGTCATCACTCCAATGCAGCGACCCAGCCTGCAGGGCGCGGCCAAACACGGTGTGGCGGGAACCTGCAGCCATCACCTCCTCCTCCTCCTCCTCCTCCTCCGGGCCTGTGGGAGAGGTGCCCAAATGTGGCCCCATGAGTGGGGCCCTAGCAGTTAGGTGGTGGACAGTTCTATCCCACCAAGTGCCAGCTTGGGCCTAGACTCTGGGTACAGTGATGAGTGTGCCATCATTTTCCCCAATTTTTTCAGAAGACTTAAAGTTGTGTGTGAGTCAGGGGAGCTATCATGGAAGTGAAAGTGTCCGACATGAAAAAGTCGTGTCTGATTCTTTGCGATCCCATGGACTATAGCCCACCAGGCTCCTCTGTCCATGGAATTCTCCAGGCCGGAATACTGGAGCGGGTAGCCTTTCCCTTCTCCAGGGGCTCTTTCTGACCCAGGGATTGAACCTAGGTCTCTGCTTTGCAGTGGATTCTCTACCGTCTGAGCCACCACAAATAGACAACTGAGTTTGAACAACTGGGTCTGTCCGTCCCTCTCCCTCCACACTCAATTTCTTTCTCTCTCCTCCTGTTTCTTTCCTTCCCTCTCTGCCTGTCTTTACTTGTCTTTCTCTTCTCAATACCTGTTTCCTTTTCTTTCTGTTTCCCCTTCCCCCCACCCGATTTCTGCTGCCGTGGCCAGGAGGAGACTGAGTCAGCCCAGAACTACAGGCATCTTGAGTATTTCACATCACTGTCCCTCAGGCTGCCTGCTGCCCCTGCCCTGGACACTCACTGTCTCCTGGCTAGGAGGCAGGTAAGGGCTAGTCCCCTCCGCCCTGCCTCTATTTTCCCCCTGAGCGCCATGATGGGGAGGCTAGGCCACAGGCAATAGGGATGGTTTGTTGGGGGGAATGGCAGGGACCCCTCTCCTACCTGGGATGAGGGTTGCAGTGGGCTGCAGGCTGGGCCCATCAAAAGAGTAATTGCCCTCCTCCAGTGGACACACGTCCAGCTTGTCCCACTTGCTAAGCAGCTGGAGCCAGCTCGTCCGCTCCTCTGGTTTGCAGTGGGGACTCAAGATGACGCACACCCACAGGGCCCCTGGGGAGGGAGGGGAGCCAATGTGGGCATGGAGGAGGCTCAACACTCATGCCAGCAGGAGCAGCACACACGTATGGAGTGCCTGCTGTGTGCTGGGCACTGGTCTCTGCTTAACTCTCACCTTGGGCCTCTAAGGTTGCAATTCATCCTCTCTTCACTTTATGGCTCAGAGAGGTAAAGTCACTTGCTCAAAGTCACACAGCTGGGAAGACAGAAGTCAGGACTCAAACCCTGGCTGTCAGACTCCTCTTGCAATTTTTGTTTCTCTATAGCACTTATCACCATCAATCACAGGGGTCAGGAAACTACCACCCGTGGAGAAAATAAAATCTGCCACTTTTTTCTCTTTTTTTGGAGCTGTACTGCATGTGGGATCTTAGTTCCCCAACCAGGGATCAAACCTGCACCCCTGCCTTGGAAGCACAAAGTCTTAACCACTGGACCACCAGGAAAGTCCCCCACCACCTGTTTTTGAATGGCCTCTGAGCTAAGATTTATTTTTACATTTTTAAATGGTGGAGGGGGTGGGGAATAAATAAAAATATTTTGTGACTTGTGAAAATGATATGAAATTCAAATAAATAAATAGTGTCCATTTGGAATGCTACCATGCCTACTTTGTTATGTGTATGTGGTTGCTTTTTTGCTACAACAGATAAAATCGAATAGTTGGGACAAAACCCAAATAGCCTGAAAAGCCAAAACTATTAACTATCTGGCCCTATGGAAAACGTGTGTTGACCCCTGGCCTAATGGGCTTGTGGGATTTTCTCCTCTCTGTCTGCTCTACTAGATGTCAGCTCTCTGAGAAGAAGAAATGAAATTTGCTCAGTCGTTCAGAGTCCGACTCTTTGTGACCCCATGGACTATACAGTCCATGGAATTCTCCAGGCCAGAATACTGGAGTGGGTAGCCTATCCCTTCTCCAGCGGATCTTGCAGACCCAGGAATCAAGCCAGGGTCTCCGGCATTGCAGGCGGATTCTGTACCAACTGAGCTATCAGGGAAGCCCTGAGGGCAGGTATTTAATCTCTTTTGTTGCCTGTGGTAGCCCCAGCGCTCAGTACAGCCCTTGTATATTGGCGGTGCTACTGAATGAGGACGATTCAGGGTGGTCGAGCCCAGGTGCTTGCCGCGCTTCCGCTTCTGGGGTCTGGGACTCACCCAGCTCGTCCCACAGCTGGCGGCACTTGTCCGTCATGCCGGCGCCCTGCTGCCGCCACAGGGCCAGGCGCGGGTCCTGCAGGAACTGCTCAGTCATGAGGATCAGCATGCGTGCCCCATTGGAGTCACGCATCCGCAGCATCTCTCGCACCTGTGCCAAGACCTGGTGGTGAGAAGGGGTGGGGCTCTGACTCCGGAGCCTAGCCCCGCCCCCCGTGCTTGCCCACGCAGCACCTTGCAGAACATCGAGCGCAGCTGCTGGCTGGCGCCATAGTAGCCGCCATTGGACAGCAGCTGTTTCACCTGCTCCTGGATCTGCTCCTCGTCTAGGTGCCAGCAGTTGGCATCCTCGATGCCTGCGCCTGCTGTAGGGTCTGGGGCACCTGTGGGGAGGGAGGGAAAATTGAGGCGTGGGCTGGGGAAAGGAGTATGTCAACCAGTCCTCCAAATCACCCAACTCATCCCCAAATTCCATCCATCCCACCTGAAAACCCACTCACCCAACCATCCATCCATCCATCATCACCTACCCATCCATTCAAACCAGTCACTGGTCTATCCACACCCGCATGTCATGCCATGCATCTTCCCATCCATACATCATAACCCTTAGCACACCTACCTACCCCACTAGTCCATCATCCACCCTACCCATAACTCCCATCTGTTCACTGATCTACACACCCATCCCATCAGTCCATCCATCCAACCATCCAACTCCCCAACCCTATCTGTCTTTCCAACTCATCTGTACCAACCACTCAAAACACTACTGACCCACACACTGACCCACACAACCATGCTATCCATCCACCCAGTTAACCCAAACTTTCCATCTCTTTTTTCCCCACCAACCATCCATTCATTTGTATCTCCCCAAACACCCACAAACCCATTAGTCCATCCATCTGTCCTATATATTTGATCCATCCACCATGTCAGTCTATATATAACAACATTCAAGCACCCACCAACTAACCCCCAATCCATGTACCCCTTGGTCCTTCCAATCTTCCACCAACCCCATCTGTCCACTATCTCAAACTCCCCAATCAAAGCGCATCCCATCTAACTCCACTGCCAAGCACGACCAATTCCCCATTCACCTACCGTCCCAGTAAATCACCCAACCACTCATTCCATTCATTTTCCCACACCATCAGTTCACCCCAACAATTCATCATGAACACGTTCCACAGCCACTCATCACTACCCTCAAATATCCATTCATGCCTCCCCCTGCTACTCACCCATCTATTCTCTCCATCTTACTCCATCCTCCCACCATTATAGTTAAGCAACACTTGTAGCTCCAAACCACCCCAGAATTCATAACACCTCAGGGTCTATCTCCTAACCATATCCCACCTCTGACACCCACTAAGGTCTACACATACTCCTCATGACCTCCACACATCCATGATCCCAGGCCTGCTCCTGCGATCTTGGGACACCCCTACCCTGGGGCTGGATCTTCCCATTGGCTGATTTTTGACCATTCATCTACCCAGGGCCAGATCAAATCCAGGTTCTTCCACTTCCTAGGTGTGTGACCTTGACCTCAGGTGGCAGTGCCCCACCCTCATTCCTAGATCAAGGCTATCTTTGGATGCTGTGACACATGCCTGCCACACAGCAAGCAAGGTGGCTTTGAGCTGGGGCCTCACCTCTCCCATCAGATCTTGGGGCACCCTTACCATGCACCAGGTTGATCTCAGAGCCCAGGAGGAGGATCTCGTCTGCCAAGCGCTGGGCGGTGGGCAGCACCTCAGTGTGGTGGGCGCTGATGAGGTACTGCACAAACTTCTGCAGCTGGTCCCGGTTCATCTGGGAGAGTGTCTCAGAGATGGGCAGTCTCAACTCCACCTGGTGGGCATGCCGAATGCGGTACAGCGACAGGGCCACCACGTGGGCACAGTAGAAGAGATCACGGTTGTCGCAGCCGCAGCTCACGGATGTGATCTTGCAGCGGTCAAAGCTGATGGAGACGTGGTAAAGGCGCTCGGGCTCTCCAGGTCCCCCTGGCTCCCGGATGTTTCCACTCAGGTGGAACCCTAAGACCAAAACCAAACTGTCACTGCTGTGTCACCCCAGAGATGGGTTGTGCTTGACAATGAGGCACAGCAAGACCAGGTGCAAATCCCAGCTGAGTAACCTAGCACAAGTAACCTAACCTTGCTGCGCCTCAGTGTCTGCATCTGTGAAATGGGAATATTAATGAATAAGTGTGGAGGTAGCATCATCCTCATGCATTTGTGATGAGGATGAAATGGATTAATGTAGAACACTGTTTGCAGACAGTAAGTGCTAAATAAATGCTTGTTCTTATTCTAATTCTGAATAATACTACAAGCCCTTGGATCATTATGGATACTGCCCAGGCTCCAGGCACCCTGTCACTTCCTAGGAAGATACCAAAGAATCTTGGGGGCAAAAGGTTGATGTGTCCGACTAGGGGCCAGGTCACCCCATCACCCCCTGCCCCTCCCTGGCCCCTGGGGAGCCCAGATGCCAGGCTCATCCGACTGGTTGGGCAGCTCAGGCTCCAGCCGGTCCTGTCTGTGTCATGCAGGGACACAGCAGCTTCCTCATACCAGTTGGAGGTGGCCGAGCCTGTGGCTGGCTGGGTCATGTCCAGGCAAGGGGGCCCCCAGGCTGACATGGTTCAGAGAGGGTCATCTTGGCTGAGTCCCTGCCTCCAGCTGGGAGATGACGTGGCCCGCCCCCATGTGAGTGTGGCATTCCAAGGCTCATCTGCCTTCTGGCTCAGTCTCCACTGGTTCCCATCTGAGCCCTGCTCCCTGAGGTCTAGATTCATCCTTCATCTCTAGCTACACTTCCACCCCCTCCCTTCACCTGGACCCTGCTGTCTGGGGTTTAAGAGCTCTCCTTACTGACAATCCTCAACTTTCAGCCTTTGTTCAGCTGCTCAGTCATGTCCGACTCCTTGCGACCCCATGGACAGCAGCAGGCCAGGCTTCCCTATCCTTCACCATCTCCCTGAGCTGGTGAACTTTCACCCCAGACCCCACCAAATCCTCGTTGCCTTAGGTCCAAGACCATCCCTAAACCTATGAACCCAACCTCCACCTGAATCTCTCTGCCTGAGGTCTAAATCTGGCTCTCACCACTGGCTCTAAAACGTCACCACTTCCCTGGTGGTCCAGTGGTTACGAATCCTCCTTCCAGGCAGTGTATGGTACATGAGTTTGATCTCTGGTGTCGGGGGACTAAGATCCCACCTGCCTCGGGGCAACTAAGCTCAAGTGCCACAACCAGAGAGAAGTCCGCACGCCCCAACAAAAGATAAATAAATATTAAAAAAAATAAACTTTGCCACCAACTCTTACCGAGGACCCTGCTGCCTGAAGTCTAGGATCATTCTTACCTCTGGCTCTAAACCCCAGCCCCAGAGGACTCCTGGGTCTGGAACCTCCTCTCACTTCCAGTTTATAATCTCTCCTCAAAACCACTGCCTGCTCCCCGTCTCATACTTCTACCTTCACCCCGCCAACTGACTCAGGTCGAGGCAGATCGCTGATCCTGAGCTCAGAATATGTTGTACAACCCTCTCTGGGCATCAAAGCCTGCCTTTGGGAATCTTCCAGCTCCCGGCTCCTCCACACATGCTCTGGACCCCCAACCTCCCTGGCAGGGCTGGAGGGACAGGCACTCACCTACTTGAAGCACGCGATCCACGGCCCCACTCTGCAGCAGGTGCAGCCCGCGGGTGAAGGGCACCCGGGCGTCGTGCTCGCCCTCTGGGGGCTGGTACCCCAGTGATGAGTACATACATATCTCCCGCTCGCTGCGTGGAAATGACCAGAACACAATGCGCTTCTGGACTGGCTCCGGCACACGGGAGAACCGCTCCTCAACCTGTGGAAGGGCTGCTGTGTTAGAGACCCGGGTGCTGAAACCCTGATTTTGCTGCTTACAGGTACCATGACCGTGGGGACTTCCCTGGCAGCCCAGTGGTTGGGAATCTGCCTTCCAATGCAGGGGATGTGGGTTCAAGTCCTGGTCCAGGAACTAGGACCCTACACGCTGTGGGGCAACTAAGCCCACCCACCACGACAAAAGATGCCACAGTGAAGATCCCACTTGCCACAGCTAAGACTTGACATAAGTCCAAAATAACTAAATAAAGCAAGTAGCATGACCTTGGACAAGTCACTTGGCCTTTCTGAGCTTCAGTTTTTCTCAAGTGTAAGAAGATGTTAAGAGCACCCGCCTCATGGGTGTCATGAATATTACATATGTGTTAATATGTATAGCACTCATAATAACACCTGGCCCATTGTAAGTGTTCTAGAACTTTCTGTCACTTCCCTCTTGAATGTCAGGTCCCAGGATCCTAATGGAAGGTAGTCTCACCCCTCAGGCTTGCGGGGTGGGGGTGGGGCAGGAGGAAAGAAGACAAAAGTGATCAGAAGATGAGTGATCAGGCCTACACAGTCTTAGCCTACATTGTGCTAAATGTTTTATGTATATTAAATACCCTTAATTCTACCAGCAACAACCCAATACTTTGGCAGCCTGGGGATTCTAAGCTCAGAAGTAGGGTGAATTCATTTGTTCAGGATCCCACAGCTGATGAGCTCCAGGTTCCAAGACAGGCTCTCTGTTTCAGCTTATAAGGGTCCCCAGGAAGGGATGGGTGTCCTGCCCACCCCTGGGGGCTTTGGGCAATGAACTGAGCTGGTTGAGCCTACATTCCAATCCAGGGTTGCTACTCACTGGCTGGGTGTCCTTGGGCAAGTTTCTCAACCTCTCTGTGCCCTTTTTTCCTCAAAGTAAGAAGGAGACCAACTGCCAAAGAGCTGCAGACAATTCCGGGAGCTTCTGCGGGGTAAGACCTTCACTAGGTCCAGGCCTGCCTGAGGCATGCACATCGGAGCCCTGGAGAAGGTTTTAAGATTGTCCTGGTGTTCTCACACACAATGAAGGAGCAGGGACCCTTCAGAGTCCCCAGTCCTGGATTTCAAAGGGAAGTGGGAAGACCAGTGATTTGCCCGGGGCCTCGGGGACAGTTGGCAGATGACTAAGGAGGGATTTTCCAGGCCATGAATCAGAGCCCGCCCCATCCACACTTGGCCCAGACCCATTGGTTGAGGCAGACTCCCTAATTCTTATGAGACCAGGGAGCAAAGAAAGCCACTCAAAGCCAAAGAGAGGACAGAGCCTGTCGGGGCTGCGGAAGGCTTGGTTAGGTCCTAGCCACAACTCCACTGAGGCTGGGAAAGTTGACTCTAATAGCTTCCGCCCTGGGGCCATCCTGGCAGGGCCCCCAGAAACCATAGGGGCAGGGTTCCCGGTGCATCTGTCCAGGTAGCAAGACCCTGGCCCCGCACTTGCCGCCAAACTCTGGAAGGACTGGGATGGTTAAGGGTGGGGGGTGGGGAAAAGGGGAGGGAGGACTCTGACAATGGAGTAATCTCTGCAGCCAGTCAGGAGGGGCAGCCCCAGGTGGGAGGTGGTCCCAGAATGACAGGGGGCTGTGTATTAGGACCTGAGTGAAGGACTGACAAGAGAAGAAGGTGTCCCCATGGGATAAGTGGGTTCTGGAGGCCAGAGGCAGGGATCGGAGACAGACGGGGGTGTCTTGGGTCTGGGATCTATATATATGGGAGAGTCCTCTAAGCGGGTGTAGGTCAGAAATGTTGGGTCTCCAGGTCCTGAGATCTGGTCTGTTCCCAAGTGGGGGCAGTTGTAAGAGTTGGAGAGAGGATTGAGGATTGAATGGGGTGCCCTAACTGGGGATGAGGATAAGGTGGGGCAAGAGAGGTATGCGGTATTGTAAGAGGACCACGGGGCAGGAGGAGAAACAGGGTCCCGAGTTGGATCTGGGGCACTCAGGTATTCCTGGGTCTTGTGGGCTGAAGAACAGAGTTGTCCCAGAAAGGGATGGGGGTGGAAGGAGTGAAATGGGAGGATGAGGGGATGTCTTGGGCAGAATTAAGGATTGTGGAGATCTCTGGAGGTGTCTTCGATTGGGACCGGTCCGGAGGCTGGGGTCTGGGCAGGGGAAGGAAAAGATATGTCTAGGAAGAGGCTGGGAGTGGGTTCCTCTCCACCCCGCCTCTCGCTCACCTGCTCAAAGGCCCAGCTCTCGGCTACTCGCTTGGCGCTGAGGTCCAGCAGCGCTTCAGGCCGGCCCCGGCCGCGCACGGCCCCGGCCCCGGCGTCGCGCTCCTCCGGTCCTGCGGGGCAGCCCCGGCTCCGCTTGGCCGCGGGGGGGTCCATCCGGCCCGGCCGGGGCCGGGGCCGGGGCGGGGCCTGTTGAGGGGGTTCTGCCCGAAACCTGCTCCGCCTCGCCGGCTCCCACGACTCCTGCCCACCTTCCTGACCTTGGTCTGTGCTCGGTCGCCCCGGGACTCGCGCCGCACCCACCCCCGGGCCAGCAGGGTGATGCGGCCCCTTTAAGACGCTTCACAACAATGAAGCTGCCTCGGCCGCCGCTTTATCCTACACCGTTGTCCCGCCCCCGCCGCCCGTCCCCATTGGCCCCCCCTTCGGCCTCCGAGGCCCTCCTCCGCCGTTGGCTGCACCACCAGATCCGTATCCAAGTCGCCGCTGTTCATTCGTTACATGCACTGCCCGTCTTTTCGGGACTACTCAATCAGGACGCTCAGCGAGCTGGGCTGTCAATCACTAAGAGCCAAAGACCAATCACAGTGGGAGGAGGCCTCGCAGCGCCGGCCTTAAGCGGAGTTTCGGGGCGGGTCTTGGGTTCATTCACAACATTCCTCCCCCGCCCCCCTCGGGCTGGACAGCGCTCCCAGGGCTGCTGGGGCTGCGCCCACACACGGCTTTGTTTACTGAGGGTCGCTTCCGGGCGCCGCGAGGGGACAATCAACACTGCTCGGCCCGGGAGCGAGACAGAGCGGCGGGATCCCCGGGCAACCTCTCAGCCCATCCTCCCTCTGGGCTGTGTGGCGTGAGAAACAGCCTCTCTGGGCGCCAGGTCAAGTTTTGATGCTTTGCGGAATGGAGGGATCACAGGTCGCTTGGTAGAGCTTATGGGGGCTGCGGACACCCTCTCTAGAAATAGAGCCAAATTCAAATCCATCCTTGAGCCCCAAGATAAGAACCTCCAATCCATTCTATGCCTCATATATTGTTTAAGTCGTGTCCGACTCTTTGTGACCCCATGGACCCCATGGACCGCCAGGCTCCTCTGTCCATGGGATTTCTCAGACAGGAATACTGGAGTGGGTTGTCATTTCCTTCTCCATATATTATGTTGAGTCATATGAAATTACTGATTTTCAACCATTTTTGATACACTAAATGACAATCCCATAAAATTCAAAGTAATAGAAGTTAAATCTGACCATTTCTGATTATTTTTTCTCATTCAACTTGTCTTGGCGACACCTCTGACCTTGAAGCCGTCGGTGGTGCTCATTGCAGTTACCCGCGCCCCTGGCTTCCGCCCACCGCAGCCCCTGCCACCTCCATGTCCTTGGAGAACCCTGCACTTCCCCTTTGCCACACTTCTCTCCATCATCATTACGTTTCTTTATCATTTCAGCAGTTATTTAACTTCTGTCTCTCCCTGCTCCATGGTGAGCTCGAAGAGGCAGTAGTTTGTCCAGCTGATGCACTGCTTCAAGGCCAGCACCTGAACACCTCCGGACATACTGCAGTGGATCAATCTATATATAACTTGTTGAGTAAACCAACTCATGCCTGATCCCATTCCACTGAAATGATGTATAGAGCAGGAAAAACTCAAGCTGACTCCTAATTGGTCTAATTGCTGCCCCCTGCCCCTCCCCATATGGAAACTCTGGCTTTTTCCTTCCAGGAATTTCCAGTTTCACAGCTGCCCGTTCTGGCCAGTCCCCAACCCACCATTCAGTAAACTCTTTCTGAACTGCACTGTCCAGTATGGTCACCACTGGCCACAAGTGGGCTTTTGAGTCCTTGAAATGGGGTCAGCCTGAATTAGGCTGTGTTGTGGACTTCCCTGGTGGCTCAGACAGTAAAGAATCTGCCTACAATGCAGGAGACATGGGTTTGATCCCTGGGTCAAGAAGATCCCCTGGAGGAGAATGGCTACCCACTCCAGTATTCTTGCCTGGAGAATCCCATGAACAGAGGAGCCTGGTGGGCTACAGTCCCTGGGGCTGCAAAGAGTTGGACACGACTGAGCGACTAAGCACATCAATGTAAACACATTGGATTTCAGAGACTTAGTAGGAAAACAGAAGCAAAATAACTTAGGAACTTTCTTTATATTGATTACATGTTGAAATGATGCTATCTTAGATAAGTTTGTTGTAAGTAAAATACATTATTAAAATTAACTCCATGGTTTCATTGTGTATTCATTTTATTCCATGGGGTCTCAGGGCACGTCAAGTTACGTATGCAACTTGCATGGTCATTTCCATGGGACGGCACTGCATTGTAATTTCTGTGGGTCTTGAGAAACCACAGCTGACCACAAGGACAACAAAAGAAACAAGAATAATAATGCTGTACTGATTGTTTATCGTGTGCTGTAGCTGTTCAGACACATGGTCACAGTTAAGCTTTCTGACAGTACTGCAAAATGGGGATGTCTTCTCCATTTCTCAGATGCGGAAACTGAGGCTTAGAGGTGTGGAGTCTTTGCCTGCCTGGGAAGCCCTAGACTTATTAAAGCGTGTCTTTCTTGCAAGGATTTGAGGCAGAGATAGACCTATGGGGAAGGGGTACGGGTGAGGAGAGAAGCAGGCAGAACTTCAGCAAAACAAGTCTTTCAGCTGCTCCCCTGGCAAACAGGACCCACGGTCTGGCTGTTCCAAGCGGCTCCCTTCAGCATCTAGTATGTGGCTGATCCTTGTCCCTGACGATGCTTCAGTGGGTGCCCCAAGATGTTGAACCAGAGAAAGCACTCCAGGCCAGTGGAACAGGATGTGCAGAGGAACAGAGAATGGGGCATCATCAGGTGAAGATGTTTATTTTATTCTCTAACAAGAGATACTAATAATGCCACCATCCCCATCTCATGGATGAGAAAACTGAGGCACAGACAGGTCAGGTGACTTAATCAAGGTCCACAGCAGGAAAGGGTAGGGCCAGAATTGAAGCCCTACCTTGATGAGTGGGCTGGTCTTATCACATTGGATGGAGATCAAATGCACAGTTTGGGACACACCAGCATTCCATTCTGATCCCTGATGAGGGGATTGAAGCCCAGAAAGGGTAAGAAAGTTGTCCAAGGCCACACAGCAATTCCAGAAGAATGTGAGAAATCAGAAAGACACCTAGGAAATGTGTCACACCTCCGGGATGCAGTCTCCAAGCCTATTTCAAATCCAGCAACACTTTTAGAAAAGGAGAAGTTTGGGGGGTTGGTATCCAGCCACAGGCAAGTCCTCTCAGTGTAGACAGTGAGTTTGGGCTTCAGGGAATGGAAGCACATTTATCCTGCCAGCCCTGCTCTGAGCTCACTGTCTAGGCATCCACAACTCCAGACCCCAAACCCACGTGTCCTTGAGACCCATGAGAAATGGGGCAACCCTGCAGTCTCAGATGAGGGGGGCTGCACCCCACAACTCTGTGGCTACCCCATTCTAACTTTCTGAGGGTCCCTCCCTCTACCAGCACCTCCCCCAATGGTCCCCACCCACCCACCTACCCAGGCACTCCTAGGCTCCTGAAGACTCAGGCAGGAAACCAGCCAGGGCAGTTTCGCTTCCTGGTCCGGACGCAGCCCCTCTGGCCTGCCCAGCTGGCAAGATCTGCTTCTTACATTTCTTTTCTTCCCTTTTGGAACACAAATTCATGGGCAGAGAGTCAGGGCCCTGCCAGGAAAAATGGGCATTCCAGGCAGAGGGGGAAGGTGGAGGCAAGAGAGGAAAAGGCTCGTGCAGGAATAATTGTCTGAAAGAGCCACATTGAATGACTCCGTGGGGGAGGTGGTGGGCAGAGGGTGAGGGTCGGGGAAGCAGGGAAAGAAGACAGGCCGAGTGGCTGGAACTGGGCTTCCCACCCCACCCAGGACACAAAGGCAGCTGTCACAGCCTTAAGGTTCAGTGAATTCTCCACACTCAGGAAGAGGTGTTAGGGTCTCCATTTAACAGATGCGGAAACTGAAACTCAGAGAGGGACTGAAGAGAACAAGAGGTATGGGGATTTGCCAAAGTTTTGGGCTCTCCGCTGCGACACTAAAAGGTGACTTGTGGGCAGGACCCATGTACTAGGAAGGAGAGGAGTCATCGGGCAGTGACAGGGCAGCTGGGGGCAGCTGGGGGGAAATGAGGCTGTTTCAGGAGGCCGAGGGAATGCGGCGAAGAGGAAACAGATGGGTTGACAGTCCAGATCCCATACCTGTCACACCTGAACGCCTTTCCTCACCCCTGGGGTCCCCCTCAAAGGGGCTGGCGTCAGCAGGACAAAGGGACCTAAGTTTACAAGTCCTCCGCCTGCCGGGCGTCATGGGCTTGGCCCAGGGTTGGAGGCGCCCCCTGGTGGCCGAGGGATGCACCAGATGGCACCCAGAGCCCAGACGGTCCCAGACCTCACCTTTTAGAGATTCCACATCAGTTCAGTTCAGTTCAGTCGCTCAGTCGTGTCCGACTCTCCGCGACCCCATGAATCACAGCACGCCAGACCTCCCTGTCCATCACCAACTCCCGGAGCTCACTCAAACTCATGTCCACAGAGTCGGTGATGCCATCCAGCCATCTCATTCTCTGTCGTTCCCTTCTCCTCCCGCCCCCAACCTTTCCCGGCCTCAGAGTCTTTTCCAGTGAGTCAACTCGTCGCATGAGGTGGCCAAAGTATTGCAGTTTCAGCTTTAGCATCAGTCTTTCCAATGAACACCCAGGATTGATCTCCTTTAGAATGGACTGGTTGGATCTCCTTGCAGTATAAGGGACTCTCAAGAGTCTTCTCCAACACCACAGTTCAAAAGCATCGATTCTTCGGCGATCAGCTTTCTTCACAGTCCAACTCTCACATCCATACATGACCACGGGAAAAACCATTACCTTGAATAGATGGACCTTGGTTGGCAAAGTAATGTCTCTGCTTTTTAATATACTATCAAGGTTGGTCATAACTTTCCTTCCAAGGAGCTAGCGTCTTTTAATTTCATGGCTGCAATCAGCATCTGCAGTGATTTTGGAGCCCCAAAAAATAAAGTCTGACACTGTTTCCACTGTTTTTCCATCTATTTCCCATGAAGTGATGGGACCAGATGCCATGATCTTAGTTTTCTCAATGTTGAGCTTCAAGCCAACCTTTTCTCCTCTCCTCAAGAGGCTTTTGAGTTCCTCTTCACTTTCTGCCATAAGGGTGGTGTCATCTGCATAGAAAGGTTAAAAGATAATTTTCAAAAGTGGGTGTAATCATGGCTCTCACTGACAAATAAAGGACACATGTTAAGATTTTTTTTTTTTTAATTGAACTCCTATGGGAACCAGGCAGATGTTCCACGAGGTTCAAGAGTCCAGAAAAACAGGCACTCTTAAGGACAGATCAGATTATTCAGACTATTCGAGTAAATAAATGTGCGAATGAAGGCAAATTGGTTTTTCCACAGGGGAGGAGGCCTGTCAATGGGACCGCGGCTGGATGAGCCGGAAGAAGCAGGTAAGAGTGGTTTTGAATTGCTATCAGTTACTGACAATTCACGGAGCTGTGAGGTTCCCAGAGGATGTTATGAAGTAGCTAACCTGAAAGGGAAGCAAGTGCCGTACGGAGATGGCGCTTTGAACTGTCAGAACTGACTCACTGAGACGCAAAATGTCCCTTGCAGGAAGATGGAACAATTCCTTCCTTCCTTCATTCAACACACACCTGTTCGTGTAGCAACTACTGTCCACTGTTCCAGGTACAAAACAGAAAACGGAGGAGAGTGGCGCTGAGGGACCACCCCCTGGAGTGGGGGACAGAGAACGGTTCTCTGAGTGGACACCGGCGAGAGGAGAAGCAACAGGGGGTGCAAAAGGCCAGGAGGCGGGTCAGGGAGGAGGCTGGGGTCCACAGGGGGTGGCCTGGGGCTTCCTGTCTCCTGTTCTCCCCACTAGAATGTCAGTTCCCAATTCTACCTAGCCCAGAGGTTGGTATGCAGTAGGCACACAATAAATGCCCATCATGGACTTCCCTGGTGGTCCAGTGGCTAAGAATCCACTTGCCAATGCAGGAGACACAGATTTGATTCCAGATGCGGGAAGATCCCACAAGCTGCAGAGCAACTGAGCCAGTGCGCCGCAACTACTGAGCCCGTTTGCCCTAGAGCCTGTGAAGCCACCGCAAGAGGCCTGCACACTGCAATAAACAGTAGGGCCCCGCTTGCTCCAACTAGAGAAAGCCTGAGTAACGAAGACTCAACACAGCCATAAATAAATAATTTGAAAAAAAATCCCCATTGTGTAAAGCAACTCCATTTCAAGGGCGGAAGTCACTTGCCACCTGCTTAGTGTAGAAAACTGCTGAGGTGGGCAGCTGGCAAGAGGTCCAGGCCCCTAGGTGGGGTCCAAAGAAGGGTGTGCCCTGGGGATGTCAGAGCCCAGCTGTGGCCCTGCCCTTTAGTTATGGGTCTGTGAGGCATTAACCAGCTCCATCCTCCCCAACAGAAATTCTGAGCCCTGGACTCCAGGTAACTCCTAACTGTGAAGTCTCTATCAAATTAGGGCTCTGCTGCCACAATTCTTGTTTTTTTGAGATGTAAATTAGGATTTTTTTTGGGGGTGTGTGTGAAATTTCCCTTTCTGCCTTTTTTCCCCCAGTGGTTAAAACCCACAAAGAACGTCTATCATTTAGAAGGGTATAATTCAGCGGCATTTAGCACCTCCACAATGTTTGCAACCTCTTTCAAGCTGCAAAATCTTATCACTGCCTTCCCCAGAGATGAAGCCATACCCATTAGCTGTCTCTCCCCATTTCCCGGCACCCCACAGTGAGCCACAGTCTCTGTGGATTTGCCTCTTCTGGACATTTCACATCTACGGAATCACATATCATGTGGCCTTTTGTGTCTGTCTTCTTCCAGAATGTTTTTGAGGTTCACCCATGGTACAGCCTGTATCGTTCTGCTTATGGTGACGGCTTAGTCACTTAGTCCTGTCCGACTCTGCAACCCCATGGACTATAGCCTGCCAGGCTCCTCTGTCCACTGGGATTCTCCAGGCAAGAACACTGGACAGGGTTGCCATTTCCTCCTCCAGGGGATCTTCCTGACCCCAGGGATCAAACCCCAGTCTCCTGCATTACAGGCGGATTCTTTACCAATGAGCCACCAGAGGCCATTCTGTTTTATACGGCCAAATAATAAATATTCCATTGTGTGGATAATCTACATTTTGTTTATCTAGTTATCTGCTGGGCATTTGGGTTGCTGCTTCCTTTGGGTGACTGTGACCGGTGCTGCTGTGAATTTGGTGTGTGAGATGCTGAGTTCAATCCCTTACGGTGTGTGCCTGGGAGGGAAGGGCTGGGTCATGTGGTGGCAACTCCGGGCTGAACCTAGTGAGGGGCCACCAGACTGTGTTCCACAGTGGTTATCCCCTGCTTTTTGTTACTCGGCTGAGCCACGTGACATCTTCCAGACCAGGGACTGCCCGTGCCCCCTGCCACACTGGGAGTGTGGGGTCTTAAACACTGGCCTGCCAGGCAAGTCCCTGTTCCCTGCTTTTTAGAAAAATGTTGGGTGTTCAAAAAATGTTGACCACTGCTATGTGGGACAAAGGAAACCCATGTGGGGTGGGTGAGACTGGCTGGGAAAGGCTGGGCCACCAGGGAATTAGTCGCTCACCTGGGAGGATCAGCCACCATATGCCCACCTCCCTCCAAAGACAGCAGCTTAGCATCCCCAGACTATATAGCCTGCCCTGGTCCCTGCTCCCCAGGTCCTTGATCACACCTGCATCTCCAGTCTCGTGCACTGCAGGCAGATTCTTCACCCACTAAGCCACTGGGCAAGCCACTAGGATATGACAACAACACTCTTTATGTAGGATTTTCTACCAGTTTCATCAGAATTGGCCACATTCATCTCAAAACCATAACTGGTTGGTCTTTAAGACAGCAGATTTAGGGGAGGGGGAGCCCGAGATGGAGCAGGTCAGAGGTGTGGGGCTGTGAAGGGAGGTAGCGGTCTGGCAGCTGAGAGAGCGCACTGCGGTTCTGCCGGCAGCAGGTCCACGGCCGTGCTCTGGACCATGAACCACGTGACCTGACCTGGGCATCATGAGGATCAAGATGAGACGTGTGGGAAACACCTGAACAGCATAAGGGCCACAGGCACTGCTACATACTCACTGCTATGACTTTTTATAAAGATAAAAGTGGCACAGAGAAGTTCAAAAGCGCTTCTGGTTTAATCAGCATTTTGACTCTACAAGGTGGTGTCCGTGTCTGTCCTGAGGATGGGAAAGTGGCTCCCTAGGCTGTCTGGCCTGTCCCTGGCAGACAGGAAGACACAGGAAAATATCTGTGGAGGGCAAGCAGGCGAGTCACCCCAGGTAGGAAGAAAGAAAAGACTCTCCCCCAGGCCCCAGGCTGGAGGTGCAGAAGCTTGTCCACCCTTCCCTGGGCATGTGGCTCATGTGTAAACTGGGGCTGGCTGGGCGGTCCGGGCACCTGGCCTGAGGGCCCACCACGGTCTGCTCACAGGAGCATGTGACCGTGGGAGGAATGACAAAGTCAGGTGTCTTGCTCCAAGTTATCCAGACAGGATGTGGAAGGGGGTAGTGGGGACACAGGAAGTCGGTGAAGACATCCCCTGGCCTTGGCCTGGGCTGAGACCTCGGCACCTGGGAAGCCAGCCAGTCAGTGTGCCTTTGACCTGCTACTCATTGGCCAGGCCCCCAGTCAAGTTCGAGGCGCAATTCAAGTTTTTGGAGAGCACAGTTCCTCTTTCCCGTGGGGTTACTGCACAGGCCTGAGCACAGAGGAGGGGGCTGCAGTGACAGTCCCTGCTGGGGCACATCCTTAGGCGGACATCTTGGTGGAGGAGGAGGTCTCCTTCTTCTTGGTGGTGGCCTTCAAAAGCGCCAGCTTTTTGGGCAGGCTGGTGCTGGCTTTCATCACCACGTCATGCTCAATCTTCTTCCGGATCCCAACCTCCAGGTTCTGGGGGGAGCAAGCATGGAGCAATCAGCCTGGGACCTGAGGTGGGAGGGAGGGCCTGGCCTGCTGCCTTTCGTTCTGTGCGCTCACCAGGGGCTAGATCAGTAACCCTCTCCCTGAAAAAGCACCGGAGAGTCTGGTGGCTGGCGCCTAAGTCCTACTTCTGCCCCACCCTCTGAGAACACTGTATATACACAATACACCCCTTCTCATCTCTGGACCTCAGCTTCTAAACTTCTGCTCATTCCCATTTTATAGATGGAGAAACAGAGGACCCTGCAGGAAGGAGGCATTTGGCCAGGGGTCCCAGACTCTCTGATTTAAAACTCCAGCTCCTTCTGGTCCTGTCATCTCTGCTTGGCAAATGGTGAACTGGGGCTCTAAGAGATATGGGGTGGAACAAATAAAGGTACAGCGATCAGGGCCCAAGGGTTTGGGTCCAAAACTGACAGTTGAATCCTATTACCTAAACTGCTCCCTTGCTCTGTGAGTTCCAATGACCATGGTGACCATGGGTGTCACCACACACCTGGGCGCAGGGGACACAATAGCAAAGACACAGAAAAACTTCTGCCTTCACGGAGCTGACATTCAGAGAGAGAGTGAGCATGTGCGTGTGTTGCGTGTAACCTTCAATGACACTCTGGTAGACTGTTGAATGATGGCAGATAATAAGTGCTATTGTGGAGAAAAGAGAAAGGAGAATGAGCAGGAGATGAGGTTACCATCGGGGACGGCGCTCAGAAGCAACGCTAGCTGCCAGCCTTGACCTGGAGGAAGGAAGCATTGTGGATTTCTGGGAGAGAATCCAGGTAGAGGAAACAACTAGTGCAAAAGTTCCCAGGTCGGTCAAGGGGCAGTTAAGGGGCCAGTTAGGCTACAGGGAGTGAGCCAGGAGGCAAGAAGAGAGCGAGGGGGTGAGGGCAGGGAAAAGACAGGGGTAGAAAGTGCCAGGTCCTATGGGGAGAACTTAGGCTCTTCCTGAGCAAGGTGGGAGTCATGGAAGGTTCTGAGCAGAGGTGCCCTGATTCAAGAGCTCTCAGATGCTCAATGGTACCCCATGGCTATTACTGGAGGGGTGTGGGAAGGAGATCTGGGAGGATGTGACTGCTCTAGTCCAGGTGTTTTTAGATGATGGGATGGGGCCAGGTGGGAGGGGGGTCAAGGAGGTGGAAAGTGAGTACATTCTAGATTAATCCTGAAGGCAGGGACTTCCCTGGTGGTCCAGTGGCTAAGACTCTGAGCTCCCAATGCAGGGGGCTCAGGTTTGATCCCTGGTTAGGGAACTAGATCCCACATGCCACAACTAACAGTTCATCTGCCGCAACTGAGACCACAGCCCAATAAATAAATATGAAAAAAAAAAAAATCCTGAAGGCAAAAAGGATGAGATCCAACCTGGATGAGAGAGAAAGGGGGAATCCTGAATATCTGGAAGGAGACTGGTAGGATCATGGTGGGGTGATGGAGCAGAGTGGGAGGGCCTGGTTTTGGACATACTGAGCTTAAGCTGCCCAAGAGACACTTCCCTCCTCCAGCTGCCAGGTGGAGGTAAGCAGGGTACCCTGGTCTAAGAAAACTGAGGCTCTCACATCCTGGCCTTAAGACTCTGTGCTTCCACTGCAGAAGGCAAGGGTTCAATCCCTGGTTGGGGCACTTAGATCCTGCAAGCTGCATGCTGCAGCCAAAACGAAAAGACAAAAAAAACTGAGGCTCTGATCAATATGCTCAAGATTGTAGGGCGAATGACTGAAGAGTTGATGCTTTTGAACTGCGGTGTTGTAAAAGACTCCAGAGTCCCTTGGACTGCAAGGAGATCAAACCTGTCAATCCTAAAGGAAATCAACCCTGAATATTCATTGGAAGGGCTGACACTGAAGTTGAAGCTCCAATACTTTGGCCTCCTGATGCGAAGAACTGACTCACTGGAAAAGACCCTGATGCTGGGCAAGACTGAAGGCAGGAGAAGGAGCGACAGATGAAGAGATGGTTGGATGGCATCACTGACTCAATGGACATGAGTTTGAGCAACTCTGGAGATAGTGAAGGACAGGGGAGCCTGCCGGTGCTGCAGTCCACAGAGTCACAAAGAGTCTGACACGACTTAGTGACTCAGCAACAACAAAGGGCGAATTACTGTGCAAAGTACAATTCGAATTCAGATCTGACTCCATCAAATCTCTTTGAAATTTCTCTGTAATCTTAACAAGTCTTTCCACAACTTCTTTATAAATTTAACCCTGTTCGCCTACAAGCACTCCTATGGCCCTGAATCCTTACAATTCTAGGAGAAAAGTGTTATCACTAGGACCATTTCAGTTAAGATCTTCGGGGTGTAGATACACTAGCTGTCAACGGAACTGCGTTTTGCATCCAGCACATCCTTCTTGCAAGGCTGGAAGAAGCCTTTTTAACGCCTTTCCCAGGCTGCCTGTCTTTTCGAGGTCTATTAACGAAGACAATTTCGCGAAAGCAGCTAATGTGAACACTTTTCTGCGCGCCAATCCCTGCTTTAGGAGGCTCGTTGGTTGCTAGATAATGTTTCCGTACCCACTGCGCGAAGGAGGAAACTGAGGCTCACAGCACTGGGACCTCTCCATCCCCGACCCGCTGCACGCCCGCACTCACACTCACCTTCTTGAGCTGCTGCTGCTGCACGATGCGTGCCTTCTTGGGTGCGATAACGCGACCTGGGGAGAAACGCGCTCTCGTGAGGCTGGAGAACATCGGGCCCACCTCACCCCCGAGGCCCCGGCCCGCTTCTCACCGCCCTTCCTCGGGCCACGGTTCCGCGCCGACGCCGCTGCGGCCGCTTTGCTCTTCGCTGGCTTCTGCGCCTGGAACTTGCGCTGCCCCTGCGCCATGATCAGGCACGCAGGGGAAGAGGGGGAAGTGGCGGAAGGAAGGCGCAGGGCACGACGGGATACAGTGGGGCTGAAGGGCGCAATGACTCACGGGATGCAACGTGGCAAAGAGTTAAAGGGTCGAGCTACTCACAATGGTAGTTGATCATAGCCAGCGTTTGGCAAAAATTTCGAAGTAAGGGTTATAATGATAACCTAACATTTATTTCGGAGAAGGCAATGGCAAGCCACTCCAGTACTCTTGCCTAGAAAATCCCATGGACAGAGGAGCCTGGTAGGCTGCAGTCCATGGGGTCGCTACGAGTCAGACAAGACTGAGCGACTTCACTTTCACTTTTCACTTTCACACATTGGAGAAGGAAATGGCGACCCACTCCAGTGTTCTTGCCTGGAGAATCCCAGGGACGGGGGAGCCTGGTGGGCTTCCGTCTATGGGGTCACACAGAGTCGGACACGACTGAAGTGACTTAGCAGCAGCAACAGTTATTTAACATTTATTGGTCACTTGTTTTGTAAAACTTAAACACCGTCTTATGCTTTTTGTTAGTAAAATTCAGTTTACCGAAAAAAAAAAAAAATTTAAGGGGTGCCCCACACTTCAGTGGCTCAGAGGGTAAAGAATCCACCTACAAGGTGGAAGATCTGGGTTCGATCCCTGGGTTGGGAAGATCCCCTGGAGAAGGGAATGGCAACCCACTCCAGTATTCTTGTCTGCAGAATCCCATGGACAGAGGAGCCTGGTGGCCTACAGTCCATGGGATGGCAAAGAATCTGACACGACTGAGCGATTAAGCACACCAAACTTAAGTAATCAAGATAAAAATATTTTCAACATTCAAAAATATTTTGATATTAAAAAAATCAAATTGTCCACTACAGCCTGTGAACTGGTTGTCTGATGTCGTAAATAAATGTTACTGGTACGAGCGCTGGTTATCAAAACTTAGGGAAAGTCAGGATAGGCAAGGTCAGGGTTTCATTCTATTGAATATCTTGATATTCTGTTCATCATGGAGGTCTTTTTTTTTTTTTTTCATTAATTTTTCTTTCTTCTGTTCTTTTTCTTTTTGTGGGGTGGGGTTGCACACTCTGAGACACATGGGATCTTAGTTCCCTGACCAGGGATAGAACCTGTGCCCCCTGTATTGGAAGGGCAGAATCCTAACCACTGGGCCACGAGTGGGAAGCCCCAATTTTTTTTTTTGGTTGTGCCACTGGCACGCTGGATCTTAGTTCCCCAGCTGTGCCCACTGCAGCCGAAGTGCAGGGTTTTAACCACTGGACCACCAGGAAATTCCCTGCATTAATTTTGAATTTTCAAAAAAAAATGCATGAAGCTGTTATTTATCTCAATTGAAAGCTGCTCAGTTGTGTCTGACTCTTTGTGACCCCATGGACAATACAGTCCATGGAATTCTCTAGGCCAGAATACTGGAATGGGTAGTATTCCATTCTCTTGGGTATTTTCCCAACCCAGGAATCGAACCCAGGTCTCCTGCATTTTGGGCGAATTCTTTACCAGCTGAGCCACAAGGGAAACCCAAGAAAACTTGAGTGGGTAACCTATCCCTTCTCCAGCGGATCTCCCAACCCAGGAATCGAACTGGGGTCTCCTGCATTGCAGGTGGATTCTTTACCAACTGAGCTATCAGGAAAGCCCATTTATCTTGATTACTGAGCTTCTTATGGTATCCTTTAAAATTCTGCACCTGAGGTGTCGCCTTCATTTCAGCCCTGAGAGCAATTTAAGAGGGAGGTACCAGTATTATCTGCATTTTTTAAATGAGGAAAAGAAAGTATGGGAGAAATGAAGTGATGTGGCCAAGATCACACTGCAGAAAAAGAGGTGAAGCTGGGATATGAACTCAGGCAGCTGGGCTCCAGATGCTGCCTTCTCAAGAGCCACACACAGGCTCTTCCCGTATCCTGCCTGCTTTCCCTGCTCTGGGAAGAACTGTGGTTGCGGGAAGAAGGTCAGCAGTTGGGCAGAACATTCAATAAGTTTATTAGAAAAATAATGGGGATATGGAGGGCATATGGAAGCTATGGAGAGCTAGTTAGGTTACTTCTGGGGTCCATCTAGGGTCTTCCACTCAGGAGATGGTGGCACTAAGGGCCGCTTGGAGCTCCTCAGGGGCAAAGACGCCCAGCTCTGTGATGATGCCACCAGTGATGAGGTCGTGGGGGGTGACATCAAAGGCAGGATTCCAAACCCCAATTCCTGCAGGGAAGAGGAGAAGCAAGAAGGCAGGTATTTGGTCAGTGAATGTTCTTAAGCTATTGTCACATGTCTCCCTCATGGTGATTCTTGGGGTTGGGGAATCCTTGAGAATCTGGGGATCCTTACCCCAAAAATACACAAATGCATGGGTTTTGACACCCAGTAATAAGTTTAGACACCCTGACATTCCCCGATTGTTGCTAAGAAGGCTTCAAAGTCTTATACACATCTACCCCACTTGTGCCTGCTCCAAGAATCTCTTTAGGAACCTCCAAGAGTCCACCCCAGGGCTTTTGCATGGACTGTGCCCTCTGCCTGGATGCTTTCCCTCAGATATGCATATGATTTAATGTTTCATTTCCTTTCAGGTCTTTACTCAAATGTCACCTTCTCAGTGAGAACTTCGTTAATCATCCTGTTTAACCCACTCCCTGAAGAGACACTTGCCGTATCCTTCTGTGCCTCGTTTATTTATCCCCTTCTGAAAACATACATTGGAATTTTACTATTTGTCTCGTCTGTCATCTGTCTTCCCACTGGACTGTCAGCCCCATGAGGGTAGGGACTTCTATGTCTTTTTTTTTTCCCGGTTGTGCCAAGAGGGATGAGGGATCTCAGTTCCCAGACCAGGGATCAAACTCAAGCCCTCTGCTATGGAAGCATCGTGTCTTAGCCACTGGACTGCCAAGTAAGTCCCACTTATAAGTCTTTCTTCACTCCTGTATCCCTGGACCCTATCATGGCAGCTGGCATTGATCAGGTACTCAAAAATATCTGGTGAATGAATAAGAACCTCTTACACAAGAGGCTGCAAGCTGTTTTCTCTGGCTCAGTTATTTTTTTAAGACTACTGAATTAGCAGTCAGCTTTCAAAAAATCCCCTGGAGAAGGGAATGGCTACACTCCTGTATTCTTGCCTAGAAAATCATGGCCAGAGGAGCCTGGTGGGCTATAGTTCATGACGTCGCAGAGTTGGATACGACTGAGCAACTGACACTTTCAAAATGTGGGAGATTTTATCCATATAACAAATGTTAAGGCTTCTCTTGGAAAAATCAGAAGACCGATTACCCTGGGGCCTACATTCCTGTGACCCTTGGCCACAGCAGAGTACTGGGGTCGCCGGATTGCACCTGGTCCATGTTACCCAGCTTTCTTGGAGGGAAAAGCAGGCTGGGTTGTCAACTCTGCTTTCCATGGCCTTGTGGATTTTGACCAGTGCTAAATAATTAAGCCCCTAGGAAGGCAGGGCCATCAAAAAACACTGAGAAAAAAATTTTCAGAATTAATGCATCTATTTTTATTTATTTACTTTTCATAGTCTTTTCCATTATGGTTTATCACAGGATGTTGAATATAGTTCCCTGTGCTATACAGCAGGACCGCATTGTTTACCCATTGCATATATAATAGTTTGCTAATGTGTCCTATTTTTAGAAAGCTATAAGGAATCACAGCAGAAAACAATAGAATATTTGGACTTCCCTCCGCTTAGCTGTATAGTATTGTTTTACACTCATCCCATATTTGGAGTAAGGGATGCTGGCCTCATTGTATTTTTAGTGTTCAGGAGTTTTAACTGGTCTTTTTTTTTTTTTTAATTCTTTTTCCGTTTAGGTTGTTACATAATATCGAGCAGAGTTCCCTGTGCTATAAGGAAGGTCCTTGTTGGTTATCCATTTTAAATATAGCAGTGTACACAAATCTTTGAACTGAAATGTGAGTTAAATTGAATAACTGGATATCCATCCATCATGTGTTCAATAACGTCTGACTCTTTGTGACCCCACGGACTGTAGTCCACCCAGTTCCTCTGTCCGTGGAATTTTCTAGGCAAGAAGACAGGGGTGGGGTTGCCATCTCCTCCAGGGGATCTTCCCAACCTAGGGAATTGAACTCATGTCTCCTGCATTGCAGGTGGGTTCTTTACCTCCAAGCCATTGGGAATGGATATATATATATAAATAAATATACCAGTGTGTACATGTCAATCCCAAACTCCCTAACTCTCCCTAAGTGGTCCTTTTTATAAAAGTTTTCGATCGTAACTGTTACTATTTAATGAGCACTAAAGGCCAGGCACTGTTCTCGATGTCACCTGGGTTAACTTGTTGAACGTCCTGGGTATATGAGGTAGGTCATAATAACAGCTCATAGGGCCCTTATCGGAGAAGGCAATGGCAAGCCACTCCAGTACTCTTGCCTGGAAAATCCCATGGATGGAGGAGCCTGGTAGGCTGCAGTCCATGGGGTCGCTAAGGGTCGGACACGACTGAGCGACTTCACTTTCACTTTTCACTTTCACACATTGGAGAAGGAAATGGCAACCCACTCCAGTGTTCTTGCCTGGAGAATCCCAGGGATGGGGGAGCCTGGTGGGCTTCTGTCTATGGGGTCACACAGAGTCGGACACAACTGAAGTGACTTAGCAGCAGCAGCAGCAGCAGCAGCAGGGCCCTTATGGATGAATTTTAGGCACGTGGCTAGTCAGGAAGTGTGGGGAAGCTGAGAAATATCTGTCTCTTCAGAAGCACTTGACCAGGTGGTATTCTTACTTCTTATCCAAGTGAGAAAACAGAAGTGGATAAGGACAAGACAATTCGCTCAAAGTCTCCTGACTCATTACTGTACCTTCTGACCATGGAAGGGGGCTTCCCAGGTGGCACAATGGTAAAGACTCCGACTGCCAGTGTAGGAGACGTGGGTTTGATCCCTGGGTTGAGAATATCTCCTGGAGAAGGGAATGGCTACCCACTCCGGTATCCTTGCCTGGAGAATCCCACGGACAGCAGAGCCTGGCAGGCTACAATCCATGGGGTCACAAAGAGTCGGATACTACTGAGCGCACATGCACACTGGTGAATCTGACCTCCAAGACGTGTCTGCTCTAATAACGTGGCTTGAAGGAACTGCCTATGTCTTAGAAGGCTGATGATAACCCAGATGCCACCTGCCACATGACAGAGTCAGAGTGCCTACACAGAGATGCCCAGGCACTGTGGTGTCCCCCTCTCTGAGTGGATGGCTTACCTGGTGCCGCAATCCTGACCCCATTGACGTCGGTCAGCTCCTGGCCGGGACGCTCCTCAATGACGATCTCCTGGCCTGTCTCCAGGCGGAGGTCACACGAGGAGCTGGGGGCAGCCACGTAGAAAGGGATGCCGTGGTGCTTGGCTGCTATGGCTAGCTGGTAGGTGCCCACCTTGTTGGCTGTGTCGCCATTGACAACCACGCGGTCGGCTCCCACGACAACGGCTGGGGAATGAGATGCTGGGAGTCAGGACCCGGCCCTGGATGCTGGAGCCCTGCCCACTGGCACCGCTGCCTGCTGACCTGACACGCCTCGGTGGGCCATGGCGGCTGCCGCCATGCTGTCGGCGATGAGGGTGGCAGGGATCTGCTCGTAGACCAGCTCGAAGGCCGTCAGCCGGGCTCCCTGGTTGTAGGGCCGGGTCTCCGTGCAGAAGGCATGCTCGAGACGGCCCAGGTTATGCAGTGAGCGGATCACACCTGTGGGGCCCAGTCCACCAGAAGAGGCCAGGATAAGACAGAAAGGGATAGATGGGCATGGAGATCCTTTGGCTAGCAGCATGGTACTCCAAACCATGCAGTCCACCCCCAGGCTGTTGCAGTGGCTATTCCCTTCTGCCTGGTACATTTGTGCTTAGAGAAAGCCTTCTCTGTGAGGCCTTCCAGGATTACTCCAGCATACATAGCAACCCCGACACTGCCATCCCCGGCTCTTTCTCTTTAGTATGTACCACCTTGAAATGAATCACAGGTATCTGTTGACTTGCCTTTGTCTATTCCTTCCACTTTCTCCACTGCTGGGTCCCTAACTTCTAGAATGGTGCTTGGCAAACAGTAGGTGCTTAATAAATGTTTGTTGAATGAATGAAGGAATGCACACATGAGTGAATGATGGCACACACAGTAGGTGCTTAATAAACATTGAGTGATTGATTGAAGGAATGGATGCATGGATGAATAATGGGGAAGCATCGAGTCTTAGCCACTGAACCACTAGGGAAATCCCTAAGCACTTGCTGAGTAAACGAATGAAAGCATTGCCTCAGTATCCAGGCACAAAGGCGGGACTGAGGCAGACAGGGAAACAGCCAGGAGAATTAAGAATCAGGTGGACTCTGTTGCCCTGAGTGCCAGGACCCAGTCCCCCAAGTCCTGGTCACAGCTACTCTAATCTTTCTTTAGGGGGCTATGCCCCTCCTCTCAGTCCTCTTAGAGCCCAGATCCCACCCACTTTCTAGGCACATGGCTCAGGTGAGGCCTACTGAGTGATTGATCCTAGATGGGTAGGTGACTCCATCATGGCCCCCAGGATACAAGGAGACATTTTTGACAAGGATCTCGAAATAGAGATCTTTGGCTCTTTTCCTCAAGATCTGAATGCTGGCCAAGAGTCGAGTGTGAGGATGATGTCACTCTGGAGGAAGGCAGACCTTAGGGATGGGCATAGAAAGATCCTGATGCTACTGAGTTCCCAGATCCAGCCATAGCTGAAGCTGACCCCTTGAGTGTGTTTCTGTGCAACAACTAATAAATTCACCTTTCTGGGGGATGCATAAAGTGGCTTGGGTTTCTTTCTCTTTCATCCAAAAAGGGCCTTCCCCCATCCCTGTGGATGCCCACTCACCTAGGGCTGTGCCATAGCCAGCGGTGGCCAGCGCACCGGTGTTGCAGTGGGTCAGCACGGTCACCTTGCCACCCTGGGGCGCTGCCCGCTTTAGGAGGTGGTGGGCTCCCAAGTCCCCGATGCTCCGATTGTCCCGGAGGTCTTTTTCCAGCATGTCCTCGGCCCAGCAGATCACTCTGAGGCCGACAGGGGGCTCTGAGCACCAGCCACCAGGCTTCAGGGCCCAACCCAGCCTCTCCTCACAGCCCAACACTGCCCTACTAGTGTTCTGTTGCTGAAAGCCTCTCTCAGCGTGGGGCTGGTCTCTTCTTCTACAACCACCTAACTGTAACTCCATTCGCTCTTGCAAAACATTGTACCAGGCATCTCCTGTGTGTCAGGCATAAGACAAAAATCTCCTGTTCTAGGGAGCTGACACTGGGGTTGGGTAGGCAAATGATTATCTGACAATAAAGGGAGGGAAAAGGCAGCAGTCAGGAGACAGAGGGTAGGGGAAGAACAGTATTATATGTGGGATGGGGAAGGCAGAAACCTGAGACCTGAGGGAGAGAGTAGCTAGGTGGATATCTGGCTTGCAAACACTGAGCGTGCAAAGGCCCCGAGGCAGGATCAAGTCTGGTGGGGTTAATGGAGAATATCTGTGTAGCAGATGTGGAGGGAACGAGTGGGAAAAGAGCAGTGAGAGGACCAGGGCTGGAAACAAAATTTCTCAAAAGCAAAAACCAGGTAAACCAGGTGGCACTTAAAAGGGCCTCCAAGGGCAGATAGGGCAGGGGACGTTTAGGGAAGACACAGTCAGAGGATTAAGTTCAAGGACCTTGGGGCCAGGCGGCCCGGTCTTGAGTTCCAGGCCTGCTTGTGTGGCCCTGGATTAAAAGCACCCTGCCTCAGTTTCCCCAACTGTAAAACTGGCAGCTGTGCACCACCACCTCCAGTGAGCGAATGGATAGCCTCGGGTTAGAACAGTGTCGGGCACATGGCTCCTCTACCTCTCTCGGACCGCCTCCTCCGTTGCGCCCTCCCGCCCTGCCTCCTGGGCCGCGAGGCCGGCCAGGTCCCGGGCAGCGCGGGCCATGTTGACGGCGGTGGGCCGGGCGGTGACAAGGAAGCTCAGCGCGTCCCGGACGAAGGCCACGAGTGCGGCAAGGCCAGGTCCCCCGGCGCCCGCCTGCAGCTCCACGGCGAGGCTGAGGCAGCCCACGAGGGCAATGGCTGGGGCGCCACGCACCTGGATGGGGGCTTGGGGGCGTCAGAGACAGCAGTCAGGGGAACCACCCCCACCCCAACCTGAGCTCCGCCACGCGACTCCACCTTCATAGCACGGATGGCCTCCCAGGCCTGGTGCACCGAGCCCACCGCTTCATAGCGGCTCTGCTGGGGCAGCAGCAGCTGGTCGAGGATCTGTAGTGAGCCCCGCGAGTAGCGGATCGCCTCCAAAGTCATGCTGTCACAGTCGCGCTCACCACTTTTCTCCGGGTTCCGGGGACCGCGCGCACCGAGGGCGGAGCCGGAATACGCGAAGGGGGCGAGGCCTAGACCTTGGGGGCGGGGCCTCCCCGGCAGGAGGCGCATGCGCACAGCAACACCGCAGGTTCCCGGAAGTCGCCATCCGTATGTCGGATCCTGCCCCACCTTCCCAGCCGAGCCGTTATCAGTCCCCTCCACTGTTAGTGACCCCTGCCACTATTTTGGGAGCAACGACCTCAAGCCATATAGCACGACCCCCAAGTTCCTGGTGGGCACCCTCAGGAGCGCCTACTGCCTGTAGTCTTATGTAGAGCAAGGCCCCATTAGGGGTCCCAAGACTGAACAGACTCTTACTGCTGCCCTGACCCCGCGGAGACGAAAGTCCAGTGGGCTGGGGGCCACCACCCCTCCGGACCGACACATTACAAGTTCCAAGAAATTAAGTCGGAATCTCAGCCTTAAGAGGGCCGCGTGTCTAAGTTGTTCACGCTGTTATGTCCAGCGGCTCAGACGGTGCCTGGTGCACTGCAAGTGCTCCGTCAACGTTTGAGCAATGATCCTTCTCCAGAGTTTAGGGGAAGGCGGTGGGCCACGAGCCTCCTGGTGGATGCTCTGCTGTTTGGAGGCTCTTTTCTACTCATTTTACTAGTTTCCTTCAAAAGAAGTACACCCTTCCAAGGTGTCCCCGTGGGCAGGGGAATAATGAACAGCCCTCACCTGTGCGCTCCATCCTTTGCTGCTTTGGGCCAGAATGCTGAGCACCCCACGTGCCTGCCCTGTTTTCCAGTCCCCTTTTCATCCCTTACAAACTCAGCCCGTTGTTTCACCACCTCCCAGAAGTCGGCCCTGATTTCAGGCCAGCCTGGGCTACTACATTTAAACCCTTATCAAGCTGGGTGGGGACCAAGGCTGTGGTCAGGGCGTCTGCACTGGGTGAGAAGATGCTGGGCAAGCTTCATTGGGTGGGTGGGTGGGGGGCAGAGCTCCTGGGCCCATTTAATAATCTGAGGCAGGGGCAAAGAAGCAGGGCTTTAATGTTGGGAGGTCTTGGGTCCCACAAGGCACAGACACCCTCTCCAGGACCAAATAAATAACAACTCCATCACCGTGAGAAAGTGAGGTGTGCACAGGGGTGGGGATTGAGCTCTCCAAGGGCTGCTGGGCCAGCAGGGCTGCAGCCTGGGAGGGGCCTCCTGGGTGAGTCTTGGCCTCTGGAGTGAATCTGGACCATGGACTCACTCACTCTCAGAACCGGAGTAGTCAGCCACGAGGGAGGAGCTGAGGCTGCAGGGGTGTGGTGTGTCCTGGGGGTTGGCTGCCTCAGGGGAGGTGTCAGGCGGGGGCTGGGGCCTGTCCTGACAGCTCTCCTCTTGCCCCAGTGGCCCACAGTTCTTGGGGGTCTCGGCTGTCTCCAGAGAGCAGTCTTGGGGGGATGCGGGCCTGGTCTGGTTGGCCCCCTCTGGCATCTGTGGCTCCCCAGACTTGAAGGTTTCAGCCGGGTGCTGGGGGCTCTCTGGGACCTCCCGGGACCGCCGCCGCACGATGCCCAGGTGCCCCATGGTGATGGGGGAGCTGGTGGGAGTGGCTCTGCGGTTCTGGGCCAGTTTCTTCAGGACACTGCTGGCTTTGCTGCTGCCACTGCCACTGCTGCTGGCACTCGCTCCCGGGGTGGAAGGGAACCAGGAGCGGCTGATGATCTCTGTCCGCTTGAGCTTCTGCTTGTCTTCGTACGCTGCGGGGGAGAAGGAGGTCCAGAGCCGCCCTCTGCCTGAGCGCCTACCCCCCGTCTCCCCCCACCCGACTCCCCGCACCCACTGGCCCCCACGCACAGTCTAGGGTGTGGAACTTCAGCAGGGCAGCCAGTCTGCGGTCATCCTCTGTCTCTGGCACCAGCGGGATGGCCAGGCTGGCCTTGGCCTGCAGTGCCTGGTCCCTCTCCTCCTCCTCCTGTATGGCTTTTTTCTTTTCCTGTGTTGGGGAAGAAGTGGGTGGAGAGGGACAGCACTCACTCACTCAGTTGTGTCCACCTCTTTGCGACCCTATTGACTGGAGACCAGCAGGCAGGCAAGGATACTGGCATGGGTTGACATTTCCTCCTCCAGGGGAGCTTCCCAACCCAAGGATCTAACTCTGGTCTCCCGTGTCTCCTGCGCTGGCAGGCAGATTTTTTACCACTGAGCTCTATAGAGCAGCCGTGGGGAGGGATGGTGGATGTCAGAGTCAGGCCTCTTCCATGCCCTCTGAGCTGGGAGCTGGCCTCTAGCTCTCCTCCTGTTTCCTCCCCTTTAAGTTTATGTGAGGAAAGGGCCTCACACAGTGCTTGGGACACAGAACTTGTTCAACAAACAGAAGACACGATTGTTATTACCATGTGTGCCATTGGGTCCTTCACTCATTCATTTTTTTTTGGCTGTAACTCAAGGTAGGCAGGATTTCAGCTCTCTGACCAGGGGTCAAACCCTCGCCTCCTGCAGTGGAAGTATGGAGTCCTAACAACCAGACTGCCAAGGAAGTTCCCAGTCAGTCATTCTTTCCACAAATATTTACAGAATGTCCTTCTGGGGTCAGGCCTTGTTCTAGACACTAGGGATGCAGCAGTGAGCAGACAAAAACCCTTGCCCTGGTGAAGCTGACATACGTGTGGGTGAGTGAGACAAGATGATGAGGAGAAAAAGAATGCTGGGAAGGGGGTGAGGGCTGGCAGGGGGTTCAACTTTAAATATGGTACGTGGTGGAGCGGAGGGGCAGAAGCAGTCTCCCTGAGAAGATCATGTTCAAGAAGAGATGTCTAAGTGAGGGAGTCATGTGGGTATTAGGTGGAAAAGTGTTCCAAGGGGGAGGGAACAGCCTGTGCAAAGGCCCTGAGGCAGAATGGCACTTGCCAGTGAGGTGGCCCATGTGGCTGGAGCAGAATGAGCGAGGGGAAGGTGGAGATGGGGGTAGGAAGGGCAAAGGGCAGATTATTTGGGCCTGGTGGGCCATGGGGAGGACTTTGGGTTCTGCTTAAAGTAAGTGGGAACCATGGAGGGCTCTGAGCATAAGGAGGGATGTGATCCGGCTCGGGTGCTCACGGGTGCCCTCTGATGGCTGTGAGGGGAACAGGCTGTGGGACACAAAGCTCGGAGCTACTGGGGACCAGCGTGGAGAAACTGCTAGTCCAGGCGGGAGATGATGGAGGCTGTGGATATTGTCAGAGCCTACCAGAATTTGCCGACGGATGCAGAGGTGGGGAAATGATGGTGGTTATAACAAGAGGAACATGTCTGAGTGCCTGGAAGAACAAAGATGCTTCTATTACTGAGAAGGGGAAGATGCAGGCAGGGCAGGTGCGGGTCTGATGGGGTTTCCATGGGATGTTATGTTGGGGGCCCACAGAAGCCACTCAGGGATGCCCAGAAGGCAGGGGATACACAACTTGGGCTACAGGCCTGGCCAGAGGGACACACTTTTAGTAACAAATAATTAGTAAGAAAACCCTTGGGCTTCTGTGATGGTCCAGTGGTTAAGAATCTGCCTGCCAATGCAGGGGACCCAGGTTCGATCCCTGGTCTGGGAAGATCCCACAGGCCACAGAGCAACTAAGCCAGTGTGCCACAACTACTGAGCCTGTGTGCTGCAAATACTGAAGCCCGAGTGCCTGGAGCCTGTGCTCTGCAGCAAGAGAAGCCACAGCAGTGAGAAGCTTGCACACTGCAACTAGAGAAAAGCCGGCAGAGCAACGAAGACCCAGCACAGACAAAAACAAAGAAAGATTATTAAAAAAAAAAGCTGCTGGGCTAGATGCCTCCCCGGGGTGCTGTGATGTAGGGAGGTGGTCCCCATGTGGTGGATGGGGAAACTGAGGGTGGAAGGACTGCCCAGAGTAATGGGGCACAGGCTGCACCTGGGTCTCAGCCCACTTTGCGTTCTCCCTGCTCCACTGTTAGGACTCCCTTGGTGGTTTAGACTGTAAAGAACCTGCCTGCAATGAAGGAGACCTAGGTTTAATCCCTGGGTCAGGAAGATCCCCTGGAGAAGGCAATTGGCTCCCCACTCCAGTATTCTCGCCTGGAGAATCCCATGGACAGAGGAACCTGGTGGGCTACGGTCTGTGGAGTCGCAGAGTCAGGCATGACTGGGTGACTTTCACTTTCTTTGCTCTGGTGATGCCTCACCGCCTGTGGTCCCGACCCTGGGCCGGGGCCCCGCTCACCCGGAACCTCTTCCGAAGCATGCTGTTGAGGGCAAAGTCGTCCTTCCAAGCACTCTGGGCCTCCTGGATGTGGCTCAGGGTGGGGAGGGCCTTCGTGAGCGTGCTCCGGTCAGCCTCGCCGTGCTCCAGGCGGAACATGGCGTCCACCTCCAGCTTCTGCTTCTTCTCGTGCTCTGCAAGGGTGAGAACGGGGCTGGACTCTCGGGGTCCCGGCTTGTGACCAGGGTTGGGGTCCGAACCCACCCACAGCTCTCACCTGTGGTCAGCACCTGTTCGTTGTCCTCCATGTCCCAGCGCTCCTCCTTGCGCTGGGCGCCGCTCACAATCACGTAGTCACAGTTGGCAGGATCCGTCTGCATCTCGATGTAGTTGACACAGAGGTGGCATTTCATCCTGAACCTGGGAGGGGGGTGGGTGGCAGGTGGGAGTCTGACCATGGTGGCTGCCCTGGGACACCCTGTGGCCCTGCCTGCTCCCCTCCACCTGTGTGTGTTATGTCATCAACCAGCATTCTCAGAGAACCTGCTACAGGCTGGTCTCTGTGTCTGGGGGCACAGCCGTGGGCGACGCAGATGGGCCCATCATCCCGGTACTGACCTTCTGTCTGGAGTTGATTTATTCATCCATGCACTCATTCATCTGTTCATTCATTCAACAAACCCTCCCAAGCCAGGCTGTTCTGTGGCAGGCTTGGTGCCAGCTGCTGGGGACACAGCAGTGAAGGAAGCCAACCTGCTCTCGGCGGGGCTGACATTCCAGTGGCAGCTGAGTGGGCAGGGAATGCTCAAACCACCACAGCGTTGGGTGGAGAGCACTGCTTAGAAAAGGCCTCTCTGAGAGGCAATTTTGGAGCAGAAATCCAAGGAGGGAAAGGGGGCCTTGCAGATGTCTGGGGAAGACATTCCATGTAGAGGGCACCAAAGAGGGATTGTGTGAGGAGCAGTGAGGAGGCTGTGTGGTTGGAGGAGAGTGAGTGATGGGGAGGGTGGGAAGTGGTGAAGGTGGGAGAGGGCTTTGTGGGCCATGGGGAGACCTGAGATTTTTCAGTCTGAGGAAGGAGGGAGCCATGGAGGGGTCCAGGCAGGATGCGCCCAGACTGCAAACCATGCTGGTTTCCAGGAGAGACCCGCAGGGGTGACCCTCAGGCAGACGGCACCAGCCTCCCTCCCATTCAGACTTCTGTGCAGCCCCTCACCCCTCAGCCCACCAGCTTGCCTCTACCTGTAGATCGGGGTCGTGTAGTAATTGCCAACCTTCTTCTTCTCTGCATTGTAACGGACACCTGGGAGGAAAGGGAGCGAATGAGGCTAGAGCACACCCTCAGCATCTTTTCCTGGGGTGGTGGTGGGGCAGACAGGAGTGGTGGCATTCCACGGGCCTGCAGGGGAGACACCTCTGGAGAGTCAAGCGGAAAAGAGCCGCGTCAAGGTTGCGGGATGGGTGCTCAAGCCACAGAGGGTGGTGGGTTGGAGATAAGAGGGCATGGGTTCAAATCCTGGCTCTGCCCTACCAGCTGCCTGGCCATCTGGCCTCAGGTTCCCCATCTATTGGACAGAGATGACTATGAAGGCCACCACACAGGGCTGATGTGCAAGCTGCAGAAGCTAGTTAACACACATGGAGCACTTAACACAGGGCTGGGTGCCAGTGATCATCCCAAAAGGGCTGGTTTTGGGGACTTCCCTGGCAGTCCAGTGGTTGGGACTCCTCGATTCCACTGCAGGGGGCGCGGATTCAAATCCCTGGTGGGGTAACTAAGACCCCTCAAGCCACACAGTGCAGCCAAAAATAAATAAATGAAGTGCTTAGTGTACAGCACGTGGCATGTGCGAGGGCTTGTAGACTTGACCTGTTGCCGCCACTGCCCTACTGTCACCTTTAGCATTCGAACCCGACTGTGCCCACAGGCGCATAGATGGATGGAGAGACAGGGGTCTGAGGCCTGGGGTAGGAGACTCGGCCCTCCTGGCTTGCGTTTCCTTCTCTGCAGTGCAGACATCCCCAGCCCATCCCACAGCACCCAGTCCAGGGGAGAGCTTGCTCTGTAAACAGGAGCTGGTGGCTTTCAGAGGGAGGGACCAGTGCAAGAAGGAAGCGCCAGGTCACCCCACTGCTAAGGCTGAGAGACCCCTCTAATGCATCCCCCCGATCAGATCCAGCCAAGGACACCTGCTCCAAAGGCTCTCAGGTCACAAAGAGCAGGGCTCAGCTTGACCCTCAGGGCCATGAACCGGAGCAGCCCCCAGCCTCCCAGGGAAAGAAAACCCAGTGGGGCCACACTATCCAACACCCCAAGTTCTGATTTTGTAGTTTAAGCCTTTTTCACTTGGTAAGCAAGATCAGAGCCCGGAATATATCATCTAATTAGTGAAAAAGAAACCCCCCAAACCTGGATATTCTCTAGAAAAATAACAAAAACCCACCCTTCTTTTTCTTCCTTTCTCTGCACTAAGCACTTTATATGCCATGCAGGCGGGCACTCATGTGAATTTCACAGATGGGTAAACTGAGGCGCATGGAGGCTCTGTTGCCTGCTAAGGGTTACCCAGCTTAGGGAGTGGCAGGGACAGGATCTGAACCCAGAGCCTCCTAACTGCTCTGCCATGAAATGGCCATAGCTCACCAGTTGCTGGGGGTGGGAAAGGGGGCCTATTTTCTCCTCGACTCTTGACTGGGGCATCAGCGAGATGGTCTCTCACAGCGTCTAGCAAGTTAAGGGGCTTGCTGGCCGTGGGGCTGAATAGTTGGGGGTGGGGTGAGGAGCAGGCAGAAGCTCACCCATGCCAATGTGGTTCTTACAGCCGTCACACCAGATGTTATAGGGCATCTCAAACCTACACAAACAGAGAACAGCTCATTTGTCCTTGTCCGAGTGGGTTCTTCCTGGGTCTCCATGCATGAGACCTTGGCTGCAGTTATGCTGCAAAGGGCGTGGATGTGGGAGGATAAAGAATGGTGGCCTTGGAGTTTCCTGGTGGCCCGGTAGTTAGGATTTGGTGCTTTCACTGCAGAGGTCCGGGTTCGATCCCCAGGCAGGGAAGGGAACCATCATTCTGCTTGCCTCGTGACATGGCCAAATACAAAACCAAAATGAAAACAAACAAACAAAAAAACGGTGGCCCTTCCTGCAGCCAGGCCAGGTCCATCACATGGTTCTCTGGCCAGCTGACCGAGTCCAGGTGAGTGCCTCCAGTGGGTGCTGCCCTGTCTTCCCACATCCCTCCCTGTCAGCTAGTCAAGCTTCCAAGCAGAGAAGGAAACAGGCTGCAGGGAGCCCTGGTGACCTATTCCATCTTCACCAAGTTACTGTACTGTTCCTGGATTTCTTTTTTCCAGTTTTATTTGCAGCATGCAATTCTGCTAAATTTCCATTAATGGTAGTGACAGAGCTTTTCTTTTAAAATAAAGCCATTAAGTAATGAATAAAGATGTGAATTTAAGACACAATACATATGAGATGGCGTTATTCCCTGGTGGCTCAATGGCAAAGAACCTGCCTGCCAGTGCAGGAGACACGAGATGTGGGTTTGATTCCAGGGCTGGGAAGACTCCTTGGAGGAGGAAATGGCAACCCACTCCAGTATTCTTGCCTGGGAAATCCCATAGACAGAGGGGCCTGGTAGGCTACAGTCCATGGGGTCTCAAAGAGTCAGACATTACTTATCAACTAAACAACAGCATATGAGATGAAGGCTTCACAGACAGAGTAGATAAGAACGGGGTGCAGGCCCAAGGCAGGCACACTCGTTTGGCTTTGGAGTATGGGGGCATGGTAGGAGTTTGGAGGGGACCTTCAGCTGCATGCCTCCCATGGCCTCTTCTGGGATATGTATCTTGATTCCTTTTCCATAGATGTTCCTGCCTCTGATGGATTTGCTGCTGGATGTTCTGCTCAGGCCCAGGGTGAACCCCAGAGACTGAGGGTAGAGTCCACGACGCAGAAAAGGAGACAGTGAGGGGCTCGCCCTAGAGGGTGACATGAGCTGGCTTCTGCTTCCCCCCATAGCCAACCCACAGGGTGCTGGCCAGAAGTAAGAGAGCCTGCAGGAAGGGCCATCATCCCGGCTCGACCGCGGTAAAGGCTGAGATTCTTTATGCTCCCCACGCCTGTGCCTTTCGCGAGATGCCTCTGCAGTGATTCCTGTGACGAGGTGGAGTGTCCTGCCCCCTCCCCCCACCCCGCATCACGACTTGCTTTGGGGAACTGAGGAGACAGAAGTGACAGGGTACCCAGCCCAGGGTCCCTGCCTCAAGAAGCCCTGTGTGCCTGTGCTGGTTCTTTTTGGGAACCTGGATGCTGCTGTATGAACAGGCCGAGGCTAGCTGGCTGGAGAATGAGAGCCACCTGGAGTGGAGCCCAGTCTTACCAAGCAAGGTCACGCTGGACCAACCAGTCCCGAGCCAGGCAACCTCCAAACATGTGAGAGAGCCCAGCCCGCATCAGCCAAGCCCAGCCAAGGCCAGCACAGGCATTCAGCTGAGTTGGAGACTCAGGAGCAACAGATAATATGTGCTTATTGTTTTGTTATGTGGCAACAACTGACTGATACAGCAACTTTCTGCTTTATGGAATGAAGACCCTGAAGCTCTGGGCAAAACCAGGGGATCCTGAATGTTCCTTGAGGCTGACACCAAGTGACACAATGACCCCAGGTCCTCAGGTGACAATCAGGGCCTTACCTGATGATGAGGATGCCCTGGGACAGCTTCCGAGCCCGCTCCCGAAGCGGGTGGCTGTTGTGGTATCTGTTGAGTGAGCCATGCTGTGTGGTTAAGGAAGAGGGAGCAGATTAGCACTGCTGAGTGGGGGGAACTCAGGCCCTCTCCCACAGGCTGAGAGAGGCCTCATTCTTATGCGCCGCTGGGAGCGTTAATAGCAAACACATAAACGGGAGGCACAGAGGCTTTGGTGAAGCGGGTGGAGCTAGATAAGCTGTGCAACCCTGGGCAGTGACCTCATCTCTTTGCCTTTCTGAGCCTGGTTTTCCTAGTCAACTGGGGACAAGGATCATAACTGCCTTCGGGTGTCGTGGGGAGGACTGGGTGAGGCAAGACCAGCAAATGGCTACCAGGTGCTTTATTGGCCTCGTCTCATTTTAATCCCTCCATGTTTCTGGGAGGCCAGGTCGTTTTGCTTCCCCTTTGGACCTATGTACGGGGAGATGGTGGCACAGAAAGGCCGAGTCACCAGGGACCACCAGCCAGGATGCTCTGATTCATTCAAAGGCCCATAATGAGCACCCAGCATGGGGACACAGCCTGAACGAGACAGATGCGTGGCCCTGGCCTTGAGCAGTAGACATTCCAGGTTGAGAGACAGACAATATGCAAAGAAATAAACTATGTGTCAGGGAGTTGTGAGAGCTATGAGAGAAATAAAGCACTCAGACATGGGACAGAACACAAGGCTGTGGTCAGGAAGGCCCTCTGTGAAGAGACCTAAAGGAAGGAAAGCAGCCTCGTGGGTCAAAATGAGGCAGAGGTTCCTGGCAGAGTGAACAATGAGGAGGCCAGAGGAGCTGGAGCCGGAAGGGCGAGGGGATCTCATCCTGGCTCCGCTGGAAACACGCCACACCCAATGCTGGGTCCGCTGAGGACCATAGTGACCACCCAGGAGGGAAGGCTGCCCCAAGACCCAGGTGATGAGCATAACACAGGGAGACTTCTCAGGCTGCCTGAGCTTCTGCAGCTGTGGTTTTGACTCCAGGAGGGGACGATCCATTTGGGGACAATGTGTGTGGGGCCCTGCCCAGTGGGGTTGCTTTGCTATCGCGGACACGGAGAAGGAAGCCTGCCCCTTACCTTCTCAGGGTTGAAATCCGGAGGGTAGTACTTGTTTACGCCTTTCCTTTCACCCTGGAGAGCAGAAGAGAGATGTGACTTAGGGTAGGTCCTGCAGGAGATCTACCTATGCAGCCTCAAGGGGCAAGATCTGGACGAGGGAGACAGGGACTTCCTGGAGGATGTGTGGCTGAGGACTGCAGACTGAGGGAGGAAAAACCCACTGTCAGGACTTCCCTGGCAGTCCAGTGTTTAGGACTTGGTGTTTTCACTGCCATGGCCCAGGTTTAATCCCTGGTCAGAGAACTAAGATCCTGTAAGCTCCCTGGCTCCACCAAAAGAACAAAACAAAACATGATCCACCACCATTGCTGTGGAAAGTTCCACGAGGGTCAGACCCTCCTAGAACAATGGCTTTCACGGTTATTTTGGGACTGTGACATAAAATAAGACATGTTTAACACCACATACACACGTAATACAGTCAAAGCATGGGTTTCAGGAAACAATGTTCATCCAGCTGTGAGAGTCTTTTTTAACTGCTAGCAGCCACCCGTTGAATTGACTGACTGATCTACCAAAGCAGTGGGTCTCAAACCTGGCTTCACGTTATAACCATACATCTATATATTTTTAAATATTTATTTGGTTGTGCTGGGTCTTATTTGTGGCAGGTGGGATCTAGTTCCCTGACCAGGAATTGAACCTGGGCCTCCTGCATTGGAAGCACAAAATCTTAGCCACTGGACCACCAGGGAAGTCCCCAAGGAGTTTCCAAAATACGGATGCCTGACACAGCACCTGCACTGGCACCTGGACATGGGGCTCTTCCTTTTTATTTTTTGGTGCGGTTGTTGTTATTGTTGTTTAAACACTAAGTCATGTCTGACTCTTTGCGACCCCATGGGCTGTCCAGGCTCCTCTGTTCATGGGAGTCTCCAGGGGAGAATACTGGAGTGGGTTGTCATTTTCTTCTCCAGGGGATCTTCCCGACCCAGGGATTGAACCTGCGTCTCCTCCACTGGCAAGAGAATTCTTTACCACTGAGTCAGCAGGGAAGCCCATTTGAAAAAAAATTATTTGTTTATTTGCTGTACTGGGTCTTAGATGCAGCACTTGGGCTCTGGTTCCCTGACCAGGGAAGTCACAGGACACAAGGCTTTTCAAAAGCAACCTGGAAAACATGTTTCTACACATCCTTGTGCATACATGTTTGTTTGCAAAAACCAAATGGTGGAAGCAACCCAGGTGTCCATTAATGGATAAATGGATCAACAAACTGTAGTTCAACCATGTGATGGGATATTACTGAGCCATAAAAAGGAAGGAAGCTCTAATACCTGCTATAATGTTTTAACAGATAAACCTTGAAAACATCCTGCTAAGTAAAAGAAACTGGATACAAAAGGACACATAGTACGATTCCATTGACATGAAAGGTCCTGAACAGACAAATCCACAGAGACAGGAAGCCGACTGGGGGTTGCCAGGGACTGTGTGGGCGGACGGGATGAAGGTGACTGCTATTGGGTATAAGGTTTCCTTCCGCGGGTGATGGAAATGTTTTGGAACTAGAGAGAGGTGGTTGTTGGAAAATATTGTGAATATGCTAAATGCTGCTGCTGAATCACACGCTTTAAAATGTTCATGTTATATTATGTAAATTTCATCTCATTTTTAAAAAAAGGAAAGAAAAGCAAAAAGCTCCTGAGGTGATTTTAGTACACACAAAAGTTTGGGCTTCCCGGGTGGGCTCCAGCGGTAAAGAAACGCCTGCCAATGCAGGAGACATAAGAGATGTGGGATCGATCCCTGGGGCGGGAAGATCCCCTGGAGGAGGGCATGGCAACCCACTCCAGTATTCTTGCCTGGAGAAACCCCATGGACAGACCTGGCAGGCTATAGTCCATAGGGTCGCACAGAGTCAGACATGATTGAAGTGACTTAGCTCGCACACATGCACAAAGTTTGAAAACCACTCCACTGAGAAGACCATGATGCAGAGTTTAAAAATACCTCAGAGCTTGGGGTCAGGGGTAGGGATGGGGAAGACTTTTAGGGGTAAAGGAGGCTACTTAGGGGGCCCCTTCCCTGTACCAAAGACCAGAAGAGAAACCCGGTGAGCACAGCCCGTCTACTTACCATCTTGGTAGCTGCCTATAGGTCCTCGCCCTCCACGTGGCCAATCTGAAAAGACAATGAGACACTGCTTTGTGGACTCACTGCTCAGTGCTGCCCTTCTTGACAGCCCTGCAGTCCACAGGTTCCCTGTGCAGATGCGGGGGGCTGTGCGTGGTGGTCCACCCCCTAGGTGTAGGAGGCATCCGAGGAGTGGTGTTTGGCTGTTTGGAAAGGGAGTGCCCTGTCCACTCTCCATCCAACATATGTTTCCCAGCTGACACTTCTCACCCCTCCGCGGCCCCCACCGTCGCTCACATCCTCGCTAGGCTCCTGGCTCTGTCCTTGACTCTCACGGTCTGTTCTCCTCATAAGGGCCAGAAGGATCTCTTTAAATATAAACTGAACTACACCTCTCCTGCTTAAAAGCCTCCAAGGGGCTTAAAAAGCTTCCCTGGTGGCTCAGGGGTAAAGAATTCACCTGCCAATACAGGAGACTCAGGTTCGATCCCTGGTCTGGGAAGAGACCCTGTGTCACAGAACAATTAAGCCCCTGTGCCACGACCATTGTGTCTGCTCTCTGGAGCCCAGGAGCGGCAACTATTGAGCCCACAGGCCGCAACTACTGAAGCCTGAGTTCCCTAGAACTCGTATTCCGCAACAAGAGAAGTCACCGCAATAAGAAGCTGGAGCACTGCAACTACAGAGTAGCCCCCACTCACTGTAACCAGAGAAAACCTTGTGCAGCAACAAAGCCCCAGCACAACCGAAAACAAACAAAAGAAACCCAACCCAACCCAACCCTCCAGGGATTCCCATGGCTTTGAGAATCAAGTTGAGTCCCTTTCCATGGCCTGTGGAGCCCCGGCTTGCCTCCCCACGCCCAACCCTTACCCCTCTCTCTCTCCCTGTGTTCCAGTCACACTGGCTTCCGCCTTAGGAGGCTCGGTGCCTCCAGTGCTATTCTACCAGCAGTCCCTTCTGTGTCACGGATCTCAGCTCAGACATCACTGCGGTGAGAGGCCTCACCTGACGGCGTGATCTCAGGTCACTTCCTCCCTGGACTTTCTATCATGTCACCCTGGGTCTGTTTCCTTGTTTGCAGTCTGTCTTCTGCCAGGTCACACCGTGCTACACCTCTGGCACCCAGGACAGCTCCTGATAAATGCTGACTGTGTGAACCTCTGATAACTGAGGTTCCCTAAGAACCAGTGTCAATCTCACAGGTGTTAAATGCCGGGCTCCTTTAATGTGGGGTGGGGAGACTCCCTCCCCTGCACGTTCAGAGGAGAGACTTTCCAGTCAAACAGAAGGAAGTTCAACTTGATGCTAAAGAGAAACGCTGTGGGAATGTGGGGTTAGCAGATGCAAACTATTATAGATTGGATGGAAAACAAGGTCCCACTGTATAGCACAGGGAACTCTATTCAGTATTGTATGATAAACTGCAAACGGAAAAGAACATTTAAAGAAGAATGTGTATGTGTATATATATATATATATATAATGTATAACTGAATCACATTATTGTACAGCAGAAATTAACACAACATTGTAAATCAACTAGTTCAATTAAATGAAAAGAAATAATAAAAAAAAAGAATAGACATTATGAGGGACTAAAGTGTAATCCAGAATGGGGACTGGCAAATTTTCTCCATTGAGGGCCAGCATTTCTGTCCCAAAGACTCAACGGAGCTGCCTCAGCCAGAAAGTAGCCGATAATATGTTAACGTACGGGTGTAGCTGCATCCTAGCAAAACTTTACTTATGGACAGGACTGTCACCTGTCACAAAATATTATTCTTCTTTCGATTTTTTTCCCAACCATTTAAGAAGTTAAAACCATTTTGTGCTGGCGGGCTGTACAAAATCAGGCGGTAGTCTGATTTTGGAGTTTGGAGTGGAGTTTGCTGGCTCCCTGTGCTAGAGTCAGGAAGTCTCTAATAATTTCTGCCAACTTAGCTGTGTGCTCTCTAATAGTTACTATGTGTCACACGCTCCACTGATGTTATTACTATCTCCAGCTGACAAATGAGCACTTGGGAGTTTAGATAACTTGCCCGAGCTCAGAAGCCGACGAGAAAGTAGAGCCAGGGTGAAAAGCCCGAGATATAAAGTCTTCCACCATCCCATCCTGAGCCCCTCTGCACCTCTGACCCTCCACCTGTATTGTGTGCCCCTGGACCAGATTCTCCTAAAGTCACTTCCAGACCAAAAATACTAACAAAACAGCAAGTGCCCACCCAAGCCTTCAGTTCAGTTCAGTCGCTCAGTAGTGTCCGACACTTTGCGACCCCATGGACTGCAGCATGCCAGGCTTTCCTGTCCATCACCAACTCCTGGAGCTTACTCAAATTCATGCCCATCAAGCCGGTGATGCCATCCAACCATCTCATCCTCTGTCGTTCCCTTCTCCTCCTGCCTTCAACCTTTCCCAGCATCAGGGTCTTTTCCAATGAGTCAGTTCTTCACATCAGGTGGCCAAAATACTGGTTTCAGCTTCAGCAGCAGTCCTCCAATGAATATTCAGGACCGATTTCCTTTAGGATGGACTGGTTGGATCTCCTTGCAGTCCAAGGGACTCTCAAGACCCAAGCTTTAGGGACACACAGTTCCCTGGGGGGGAACTCCAGCTCCATTCCTCACTAGCTGGGGAACCTTGGCCAATGTCTGAGACTCCCTGGGCATACAGTTCCTCATCTGTAAAGAGTGGATGACAGCAAGAGGGCTTTCTGTGGTTGCTGTAAATGAAATAACATACTGGGTAATGCCTGCACAGAGTAAGCACTCCACTTACAGGAGCTGGGGTCTTTCAGTGGTTTTATCACCCCAGTGAGTGGCACAGGTTGGACTACAGAGGGGATGTATAGAAATCTCTGGTTTTTGGTGTCAAGAATAATGATAAATCCCATTGGCTCAGGGCATAACACTGGGGCTTGGATCCTGACTCTGCTGCTTTCTAGCAGTATAGGCAAATTCTTTCTCTCTGAGCCTCGGTTTTCTTACTTGTAAAATGAGGTTTATAAAAGTATCAACCTGATAAGGCTGCTGTCAAGACTCAGTGAGTTAAATCCTGATAATGCTGCTGTCAAGACTCGTTGAATTAAGTAAGGATCTATAACAGCGCCTGATGCCAAGTTAAACGATGGTCGTTTTGATTATTTCTCATGACAAACCATTTTACAAGCGTCATTTCACAAAATCTTCACTACGACGCAGCGAGGTAGGTGCTTACTGTCCCCGAGGAAAACCTGAAGAGGTATAGGATACGGACCGGGGTCCGGGGTCTGGGGTTGGGGGTTAAGATGGGTCGCGGGCGGCTTCGAGCACCGGGCCCACGTCCGCAGAGCTCCGCGGACCCAGCACTTTGGCCCCCTTCGGGCGGCTCACAGGCCGGGTGTGGAAGTGGACAGACCCCTGGCCAAACCGGGCCTGCCCGCCCCTCTGCCCTCCCGCACTTACCTGCCCTCCTCCTGACGTCACGGCGAGAGCGTCCCGGAAGTCCCTTCTCGGCGCGCAAGGGGGCGTGGCGCACTCTCCGCGTGACTGAGACGCCTGCGCGAGGCGGGGCGAGGCGGCAGCGCCGCGCTCATGGGCTGGATGTCGAACACGCCTCTACCTCTCCGCCGCTGGAGGAGACCAATCGGGCCTGCCCTTCCCAACCGCACGCACGACGCGATGCCCTGCCCCCGCCCCGCCCACTTGCCTGACCCACTCCAAGGCCCGCCTTTCTGACCGCGCGCGCCCCAGAGCCAGGTCTACCCCGCCTGGTCGGTGGGGCAAAGGTGGGCCTCTCCAAAAAGTGAAGAAAGTGGAGAAAGTGAAGTCGCTCAGTTGTGTCCGACTCTTTGCGACCCCATGGACTGTAGCCTACCAGGCTCCTCCGTCCATGGGATTTTCCAGGCACGAGTACTGGAGTGGGGTGCCATATCCTGGGACAAATCGAACTAGTCTGTTTTATATACATATATATATATATATGTATAAATATTATATGTATTATATGTGTATATATATATATATTTAAGTTTTACCAGTTTATTGCTACCAACCCATGTCCCTCCACCCTCATGCACGAGTGCTCAGTCATGTAACCCCATGGACTGCAGCCCGCTAGGCTCCTCTGTCCATGGACTTTTCCAGACAAGAATACTGGAGTGGGTTGCCATTTTCCTTCTCCATAGCCCCTTATTTTTGAATGCCTAGCGAGATAAGAATTGTTTTTCCATTTTTTTAATTAGTTGGTGGGAGGGGAGAGAAATCAAAAGGATAACACTTTATGACCTCATGAAGTTCAAATTTTAGTGTCCATATATATAACTTTATTGGAGTACAGCTATGCTTATTCATTTACTTCTTGTCTGTAGCTGCTTTCCCATGACAACGGCAGAGTTGAATGGTTGCCACAGAATGACTGTGGCCCATGGAACCTGAAAATATACTATCTGGCCCTTGTCTTAGAGCCTTCGGACCTTGCCTTCTGCATGGGACAATGGCTTTTGAATGTACTTTTGTGCGTTGTAGAGCCTAGCAGAATCTGTTCATTGTCCGTTCAATAGCTGTTTACTAGGTGCCTGCTCTTTGTCAGGCCATGGGAATTTGAAAGCAAAGGACACACCTATTTCTCACTGATGCAGACATGCCAAACGACAGTTTGTCAAGGACAGTGTGGAAAATGATGCTACTAGTATGACTGCTACTGTGACTGTTATTTGGTGCCAGGCTCTGTTCTAAAGCCCTCAAGTCAGATCTCCTATAATCATAGTGCTGTAAAGGGAGTGCTCACTACAGACATCATTCACCAGTGCTAACTTGTCACATATGTCACCTGGGAATGCTGGTTCCAGGAGATGGATACTCTACCATTTTCATTTTATCAATGAGGAGACAGGCCCAGAGAGGTTAAGTAACTACCCCAAGGTCGCAAAGCTAGTGAGGAGTGGAAGATGTGACCACCATCTGTTGAGCTAAACTTTGTTCCCTTAACTTCTGAGCTATACTGCCTTGGTTTGTATGCATTAAACATAAGGGCTGTGGGAACCAGGAGGAACCTTTAACAAGGGTAAGGTGTTTGGGATTGGGCACGAGTGAGGATCAGCGAGACCCCTATGAGGGGTGACAACTGAGGCAGATAAAGAGGAGCAAGGCAAGGACTTCCTGGCGGTCCCGTGGTTAAAACTCTGCACTTCCATTGCCGGGGGTCCAGGTTTGATCCTTGGTCAAGGAACTAAGATCCTGCATATTGCATGGTGTGGCCAAACCATGCCACCCCAAACCAACAACAAAACAAAATCGAGTTGGGAGGTGGGCAGGGCAGAGGAAGGCTCCCAGATCCTGAGACACAAGATGGAGCTGCACTCAACCCCAGTTATCTTGCTTACTACCTCTGGATTTTGGTTAAATCCTTGTCTTGCACCTGAAAGAAGAGCTAGTGACTAAAAAGTCTCAAAATACCCCCTGTGAGTACTGTTTTGGGAAAGAGGAGTGTGAGAACCATTGGCTTTCAAGGGACATGTAGATCCTCACTCATTACTTCCAAACAGGGCAGGTGAGAGAAACAAACATCAGCCTGAGATATCAAGAGACTGTCTATAAAGAGGCCAAGGGCATGCCAGTTCCTGTGGGGCTAGGGAACCCATTCAGGGAGAGGAAGACAGTTGTCCAGGCTGGGCAGAGTTACAGGAAGGGACCTGAATTCTAGCTCTGGAGGGCGACCCTGACCAAGTCACCTCATCTCTGTTTACTCATCTGTAAAGTGAGACAGCTCAGCCTGCCCATGGGAACAAATGCAGTAGATGTCTACAAATGTAACTGTGAAACAGTTTGAATAGGAAGAAAGAAATCAGTGGGCTGAGGAGGGCATTCCTCATGGTGTGGCTTTGAGGGACTGGAGCAGAATGAGAAGAAGGAGACCTCTAAACACCAGGAAGTCCTTTACATCAAACTGAAACCCACTTCCCTGCAATTGGCCCCGACTGTGTGGCTCTATTCCTGCCTTCGGGGGTCACAGTGGACTGATCTGGCTTCCACATGCCAGTCCTCCAGCTCCCTCCCACTTCTAAGAGTCTGTGGTTGGAGCCTACCTCTGTCTTCACCCGCAGTCACAGCTCAGCTCAACCCAGCCCAGCCCGGCTCAGAAAGCAGGCCCAATAGGTTAGACATTTTACATTTTTATTTTAAAAATTTTCTTTCTTTTTGGCCGCATTGGGTCTTCGTTGCTACGTATGGGCTTTCTCTAGTTGCAGTGAGCAGGGGCCAATCTTTGTTGCACAGGCTTCTCACTGCAGTGGCTTATCCTGTTGTGGAGCACAGGCTTTAGGTGCGTGGGCTCAGCAGTTATAGCACAGGGGCTTAGTTGGGGTGCCTGCGCGGCCCCCACCTCTTCCTGTGTGTGAGAACATCCAACCTCCAGAGGGCGCTGCAGCATTTCTAACATTTATGGCCCATCCTTTGCCACAGCTGATTGGATCAGGGGTATTGATTTAACTCAAGCTGGGCCAATGGGGTTTGCTCACGGTAATTTAGACGGGATCCAGCGAGGTTCAGAAATCCGCTGGTGGCTAGATCTGAGGGCATAGAACTTTAGGACTTAGTGGGAAGCCGTCTTAAGCCACGAGCAGAGAAGAGCAGAGATAAGCAGCCATGTGGTGAGAGAGAGAGAAAGCGGGGGGACTTCCCTGGTAGTCCAGTGGTTCGGAATCCACTGCCAGTGCAGGGGACACGGGTTCAGTCCCTGGTCCAGGGAGATTCCACGTGCCTCGGGGCAACTAAGTCCATGCGCTGCAACTGCTGAAGCCCACGTGCGCTAGAACCCATGCTTTACAACAAGAGAAGCCACCTCAGTGATACTCTGGGCACCGCCACTGGAGAAAGCCTATGCACATCAGTGAAGACCTGCCACAGTCAAAAATAAAAAGATAAATAAAAAAATATAAAATTTGAAAAAGAGCAGGAGATGGAGACAGAGAAACTTCCCTTATCTTTGGAGACCTTTCAGTTCTTAAGTGCCTTGATATATCCCTTTATTTTATCTCTGTAATAAACTCTCCATCATGGCATCTTGTCCTATCATTTCTTGGGAAATAGATGGGAAAACAGTGGAAACAGTGTCAGACTTTATTTTTTTGGGCTCCAAAATCACTGCAGATGCTGATTGCAGCCAGGAAATTAAAAGACGCTTACTCCTTGGAAGGAAAGTTATGAGCAGCCTAGATAGTATATTAAAAAGCAGAGACATTACTTTGCCAACCAAGGTCCATCTAGTCAAGGCTATGGTTTTTCCCGTGGTCATGTATGGATGTGAGAGTTGGACTGTGAAGAAAGCTGATCGCCGAAGAATTGATGCTTTTGAACTGTGGTGCTGGAGAAGACTCTTGAGAGTCCTTTGGACTGCAAGGAGATCCAACCAGTCCATTCTGGAGGAGATCAATCCTGGGTGTTCATTGCAGGGACTTATGCTAAAGCTGAAACTCCAATACTTTGGCCACCTCATGTGACGAGTTGACTCACTGGAAAAGACTCTGATGCTGGGAGCAATTGGGGGTAGGAGGAGACGGGGATGACAGAGAATGAGGTGGCTGGATGGCATCACCGACTCGATGGACATGAGTTTGAGTGAACTCCAGGAGTTGGTGATGGACAGGGAGGCCTTTCGTGCTGTGGTTCACGGGGTTGCTAAGAGTCGGACACGACTGAGTGACTGAACTGAACTGAACTGAATAAACTCTCCTCTTTGTCTAAGCTAATTTGAACAAGTTTCTCTTTCTTGCAAGCAAAAGAACTGTAACTGTGTGAGTGCTTAAGACATGGAATTTACAAACTTCAGATTCACTTCATATTCTGTGAGGACCAACCCCAAGACCGGGGAGCGTTAAACAATTCACTTTATAGGTAGAACTGCAATATATGAAATAACTACAGAACAGTAAAAATAAAGTGCAAACCAGAAAAACCAAGTTAATCATCTTTTGCAGGTGAGCACTGAACCTGGCCAGTGGTGCAAGCTCTTTGATTATGGAAAACAAGGTAAAGGGATTTGAAATTCATGGGGCTACAAAGCCAGGACAATGAATGGATCCGGGCTCTCTCAATGTGAAGTTGTCCTTGCTGGTTACTTAACCCATTTTCCAGCAGTATCAGAGTTCATGATTTGGTGGTTGAGAGGTTTGAGTCCAGAAAGAAAATATAAGGTTGAATCAAGAACTCCAGAAAATGCAGCTGGACATGTTTTCAAATCAACTTCAGACAAAACAGAAACCTCAATGCTTATATACATTTGCCTCTGCAAGATCCTGGTGTGATCAGGACAACATTCAAGTGTCTCATCGGATTCTAGAAAATCCTCTTCCTGGTGGAAGGCAGAAAGGACAGAACCAGCTCTGGCATGAGTCACTCCTCCAGTGGCCAGGCTCTGAGCATGCGGGGCACCCAGGGAGCCTTCGTGCTCTTGCCATGAACTCCAGAAGAGGGGGCAAGAGAGGCCCTCTAGAGCTAGCAAGTTCAGTACCACACCTCCACTGGTTAGCTGCTGCACCTGCTTTATTCTGCAGCTAAAGCCTTTTTTTTTTTTTTTAAAGAAAGAACAACTGTCCTTATTCAGAGATGACATGTTTTTAAAATTATTTCTTTATTTGGCTCTATCGGGTCTCTAGTTGTGGCACCTGGGATCTCTGTTGCACCCTTTGGGATCTTTCTTTGAGGTGCACAGGCTCAGTAGCTGCAGCACATGGGCTCTCTAGTTGCAGCACATGGGCTCTGGACCATGTAGGCTCAATGTGGTATGTAGGCTTAGCTGCTCCGCAGCATGTGGGATCTTAGTTCCCTGACCAGGGTTCGAACCCAAGTCCCCTGCATTGGCAGGCAATTCTTAACCACTGAGCTTTCAGGTAAGTCCCTGAGGCTAAAGTCTTTGGGGGAAACAAAAATCTTTGAAAAGAACATCTGATGGATAAACAGCAAGGTCCTACTGTCTAGCACAGGGAACTGTATTCAACATTGTGGAATAAACCATAATGGAAATGAATATAAAAAAGGATGTATATATGTGTGTAATTGAATCACTTTGCTGTACAGCAGCAAATTAGCACAACATTGCAAATCAACTATGTGTGTGCATGCTCAGTTGTGTTCAATTCTTTGCGAGCCCATGGACTGTAGCCTGCCATGCTCCTCTGTCCATGAGATTTCTCGGGCAAGAATACTAGAGTGGGTTGTCATTTTCTTCCCCAGGGGATCTTCCTGACCCAGGGATCGAACCTGCATCTCCTGCATTGACAGTTGGATTCTTTACCACTGAGCCATAGAAATGTTTTGTGTGTGGCAAGAGGAGTGTAGCGATGCAAGGGGCTTTTCAGGGTAAAGAGAGCTCTTTAACTGAACTGTGTCTCTAGAAAGGAAGAAGGTAGGACTGGATTAAATGAGACAGGGAGCCTCCCTTCCCAGTAGTGGAAGGGCACCTTGAAGTCACGAGGCCGCATCATGCATTGTGGCTCTTTAATCTGCAAGAGAGAACAAGAAGGTCTGGACCTTGATGAGTTCAATGCCATCTGTGAATTACCTCCACAAGAAGAATAACATGCTTAATTCAGGTGCTGCTTTTATTGCACCAAGTTCAAAGGACTTTTAAAGGAGGCCTGGGCCTTTTATGGGTTTAGGAAAACTGGATTCTTGGGTTCTATTCTTGGCTCTGCTGCTTGCTATTTTAGTCAGCCTGGTGTGCCATAGGAAGGGTTTGACAATCTCTTGGAACCGATTGTTCTTGAAATTTAAGAAGAGAGCAAAGAACCGGAGAAATAGAGACACTCCCAGCATTTCTGGCTTTTTAAAAACCTTTGAAGGAATAACTCGGTGCATTTTGGTGTATGGCTGCAAGGAAGAGGCCAGGAATGAGTAATGGTACCGACAAGAAGACATTTCCTGTTCTCTCTCTTAAAAATATTGTTAAATTTTTTTTTGTTTTTTTAATTTGGCTGTGCTGGGTCTTAGTTGAGGCATGCAAGATCTTTAGCTGCGGCATGCAAACTCTTAGTTACAGCATGTGGGATGTTAGTTCCCTGACCAGGGATTGAACCCGTGTCCCCTGCTTTGGAAGGTGGATTCTTAACCACTGACCCACCAGGGAGGTCCCCAAATGATGTTTCTTCATGGCATTCACCATCTGATTCACCTGCCTAAAGATGACATTTTCAAACAGCGAACTAGAAACATATGGAACCAGCTTTGGGGATAAGACCAGGGGTATAGGGATCATGCTTGGGGAACACAGGAGTGCCCGCCTCTTTCCCCCAGCATGCATCCTAGGTAATAAATTCTTTCTCCTCCTGTGACAAAGAATGCACATGAACGCTGCCTTCCAAAAGGGTGCTGATTACACAGAACTGACACAGATGATGCAGGATATGCTTTGTCAGTGAGAGAATTGGTGAGGGTAACAGAAAAAAGGGAGGAGGGAAAAGAGAGAAATGTTGTCTAGTACACCAATACTTCCTGGGGGGTTGCAACATAACCTTAAACCTCAAGCAAAATATTTAGATTGACTTTATTTATGACTTACCGAACTATATCTTGTTCAGTCATTCATTTGACTCATTTATTGAGTACTTCTAGGTGTCTGGCCGGAGAAGGCAATGGCAAGCCACTCCAGTACTCTTGCCTGGAAAATCCCATGGATGGAGGAGCCTGGTAGGTTGCAGTCCGTGGGGTCGCTAAGGGTCGGACACGACTGAGCGACTTCACTTTCACACATTGGAGAAGGAAATGGCAACCCACTCCAGTGTTCTTGCCTGGAGAATCCCAGGGACGGGGGAGCCTGGTGGGCTGCCATAACTATGGGGTCGCACAGAGTCGGACACGACTCAAGCAACTTAGCAGCAGCAGCAGCAGGTGTCTGAGGCTTCCCATGAGGCTCAGTGGTAAAGAATCCACCTACCAGTGCAAGAGACACAGGAGATGCGGGTTCAATCCCTGGGTCAGAAAATCCCCTGAAGGGGAAATGGCAACCCACTCCAGTATTCTTGCCTGGAAAATCCCATGGGCAGAGGAGCCTGGTGGGCTGCAGTCCATTGGTTGCAAAGAGTTGGACACGACTAAGCATGCATGCACAACTAGGTGTCTAGAATTCTTCTAAGCATGGGACATGCAGCGATAAATAAAATGGATAACCTTTGCCCTCCTGAGCTTACATTCTGGTGGGTTCAGGTTGGATCATCTTGGGCAGACTATTCTCTGTGAGCGGGATACCTCATTCCTTACTTCGAGTTCCTGCTCTTTGAAGACAGGACGTAGAATCTTCTGACCCATTACCCCAATCTGGCAACTGCAGAGTATGTGGAAAGGCAGGTGGGTGCTGAAGAGAATTAATTAAATGGATGATCTATGGTTTTTTTGTGGGTTTCCCAGGTGGTTTAGGGGCAAAGAACCTACCTACCAAAGCAGGAAACACAGGTTCAATCCCTGGGTCGGAAAGATCCCCTGAAGAAGGAGATGACAACCCACTCCGGTATTCTTGTCTGGAAAATCCCATGGACAGAGGAGCCTGACATGCTACAGTAGTTCATGGGGTTGCAAAGAGTCTGAGAAACTGGCTGAGTGACTGAACAACAGCATGGCTTTTTGTGTGAAGACCAAACAGGTCAGCGTAATTTATGTGGATGCCTGAGACATTCCTGTAATTTAAGCAGCACATCATCGGGGCATTTTTAAAGTCCACTTTTAGTTTTATTTTTCCTCATGCAAATATAGGGTATGTTTGTGCTTAAACACCGTAATTTCCTACAAACAAGACCCTGCCACTGCTGTGTTAAATGCCACCATAATTTACTTGTTAGAATCAGGAAAAATAATGAGTTTGTCTGAGTGGTAACAGCAGCCTGGAAGAACTGACTCTGTAAGATATGTTTAAGGGGACAGGCCAGGAGGCTGAAAGGTGTTAATGAAAGACATTTGGGGGTGAACAGGGCGCTGGGATGGGGGCTGGGTGGCTTAAATAACTTCAAGGTGGGGAGAGTTATCTTGTTAGACTCTGAGTGTTTCCAAGTCCTTAAAATCATCTCATTATCCTCATCTGACAGATGGGAAGATCAGTCCAGAGAGTTTAAGTGACAAGGCCACAGAGTTTGTAATGGCAGAGCTTGGCACAGAACCCAGCTGCCCTGATTCTTAGCCAGTGCTTATTCCACAGTTGACCTATCCATTACAATCATCCATTGTGTTCCATATAATCCAATTGTGATAACCAGTTTCCAGAAAGTTGGGCTATTTTAAGGATCTCCAGAGAGAGAGAGAATTAATATGATACATACTTTAGGGCAGGAAATCAACCCTGAATATTCATTAGAAGTACTGTTGCTGAAACTGAAGCTCCAATACTTTGGCCACTTGATGATGTGAAGAGCTGACTCACTGGAATGAATGATGCTGGGAAAGACTGAAGGCCAAAGGCGAAGGGGACAGCAGAGGATGAGATGGTAAGATAGCATCACCGACTCAACGGACAAGAATTTGAGCAAACTACAGGGGATAGTGGAGGACAGAGGAGCCTGGTGTGCTACAGTCCACCCTATTGCAGAGTCAGACACGGCTTAGCGACTGAACAGCAACATCACCACCACTTTGGGGCATAGAGCATGATCCAAGAATTAAAAATTTATTTAGTGAAAATGAGTAGATTTATCTGTCTTTTAAAATGTATTTATTTTTGACTGCACTGGATCGTCATTGTCTTGTGTGGGCTTTCTCGTTACGCTGAGTGGGGGCTATTCTTTGTAGTAGTGCATGGGTTTCTAATTGCCGTGGCTTCTTTTGCTGTGGAGCACAGGCTCTAGGCCCACTGGGTTCAGTAGCTGCAGTGTACTGGGCTTCGTTGCCGTGCAGCATGTGGAATCTTCTTGGACTAGGGATGGAACCTGTGTCCCCTGCACTGGCAGGTGGATTCTTATCCACTGTGCCATCAGGGAAGTCCAGAGACAGAATGTCTTAAGTTTCGTCTCTGGTCATCGGTTCTCAATGGGGGACAGTTGTCCCCCAGAGGACATTTCGTTGTGACATTTGGAGGTGGTCATATTCATGGCATCATCTAGGGGGTAGAGGCTGGGTATGCTGCTAGATGAAACATCTTACAGTGAACAGGACAGCCCACCTCCCAAAGAAGGACCTGGTCCCAAATGTCAGAAGTGCTGATGTTGAGAAACCCAGAGGCACAAGAACCAAAATGGGAGCTCAGATTAGAATTTGGACGCTGGTAGAGATGCCAAGTGGGCTGAAGAATTTGCCAACAAAGGTACGGTTTCAAAAGGTAAGCATGTATGATCTCCTAAATCCACACTTGTCCCATCCTATTTACAGTCCAGATGGTGTTTGGGGCACTCTGGGTTGTTATTTCTTGCCCTCACTCCGTCTCCCCACCCCCAACATTTAAACACAACCCTCTCATTCCTCCCTGGTGGCTCACAACTTTTCTAGGCTCAGTTTCTGTCTCTGTAAAATGTGAATAGTATGCCCACCTTGTCTGGCCGTTTAAATCAGAAGAGCTGGGTTCTGCAGTGCGGGAGACCTGGGTTCCATCCCTGGGTTGGGAAGATCCCCTGGAGAAGGGAACCGCTACCCACTCTAGTATTCTCGCCTGGAGAATTCCATGGACTGTATAGTCCATGGGGTCGCAAAGAGTCGGATGTGACTGAGCGAATTTCACTTTCACTGTCACTCCTGCCAAGGCACAAGGTTCATTGCCTCCCCCGATCCTCCAGTGGGGATTACCCCAGGGTGGGCACCTTCTGCTCTTTCTCCTGCCAGGCACTAGCTGAACCTCATGGGTGGGTCTCACTTTACTTTTCTGGGCTCAGTTTCTTTCTCTGTAAAGTGAGAATAATATGCCCACCTCCTTGGGCCGTTGAAGGGCTGCCTTCACCCCATCACTCCCACCACGGAGCCCGCCCTGTTTGCAGTTTTACGAGTATGTTTTGGCCTCTGGGGTAGGAGCTGTGAACCCGCACACTACAGATGAGGAGACTGGGGCTAGCCACACGGACCCGAAGCGCAGTATCTCATAGCTTTGAAGGAAGGTGCCAGGCTTGGAAGGCATGGATCTTCTCCAGAGTCCTCCAGAGGGCTCTCAGCACTAAGGGGGCATCCAAACTAGCTGCTTTTTCTTCCTGGGTCCCTGCGATCCTGCTGCCCCGCGCGGCAAGGCTCTGGGGAGGAGCAGAAGTCGGGCATGGGGCTCAAACGGTGGAACCCCCGCGGCGCGACGCTGTTTCTGGGGCATCTGCGCGAGCGTCAATCAGCGCGGGGTCCTGCGGGAGGCCTGCAGAGTGCTCCAGGCTCTACCTTGACGCCCGCTCGGTTGTCATGGCAACCGGGCCCGGGAGCCGCAAGAATTTGACTGCGGTGGCTGCTTTTGTTCGTCCACAGCTTTTTGCCTCAACTTGGTGACTCTTTTCCCAATTGCTCTTTCTTTTCCCTTCGTTCGTTCACTTTCCAGTTGGACAGAAGCTGATTTTTCTGTCCCCAGGACCATTTGTTAATTAAAAAATTATGGGTAGCATAGGATCTTGGCAAGGATTAGGTGCTGGGTGGCGCTAGTAGTAAAGAACCAGCAATGCAAGAAATGCGGGTTTGATCCCTGGGTTGGGATGATCCCCTGGAGGAGGGCAAGGCAACCCACTCCAGTATTTGCCTGGGAAATCCCATGGACAGAAGAGCCTGGTGGGCTACAGTCCAAAGTGTAGCAAAGAATGGGACAAGACTGAGCGACTAAGCACGCAAACACTGGGACCACTTTAAAGATCTTCCTCCCTGGTGTCCGTAGGTTCACATTCAGATGCTATTTTCTCTTTCCTCCTTTGCTTTTGAATACTCGATAATTCATTAACGCCATCTATAATTTATCTGACTTCTCTGGCCAAATCCCGCTAAGACCAAATCACGAATCTGAATTTTGTAGAGATGACTCACTGGTGACTAACTCCATTAGGAAAGCGTTCTCTGTCAAAGAATTCGCAAGAGGATTTCTTAAAATAGAAAACTTCCTCAGTGCACTGAAAACGTTTCACTTTATAGAAAATTCATTTAGATACAAGATCCCACCTCGTTTTTCTGCATATAGATTTAAACTGCTGTGTATGGCTGTTCATGCTGTGACTGGCTGAGAGGCTGGAAAGGAGGCTGAAATCCTGCCTAGACTGTGTTCCCCAAGTTGGAGGATCGTGGAACCTTTTCTAGTTCTATTAGATTCCTTTTTTCTATTTGCCTGAAGTTTCCATATGTGCCAGTTACCTTCCTGCAGTTGGCTCGGTGGTAAAGAATCCATGTGCCAATGCAGGAGATGAGGATTTGATCCCTGGATCAGAAACATCCCCTGGAGAAGGAAATGGCAACCCACTCCATTATTCTTGTCTGGGAAATCCTGTGGACAGAGGAGCCTGGCAGGCTATAGTCCATGGGGTAGCAGAGTTGGATGCCACTTAGTGACTAAACGACAACAACCTTCCTGCACATAATACTTTTACTGTAATTAGTTGCATGGCTCTGAGCCTTATGGAATGTTTACAACAAGCTTTTATAGTAAGTCATTCCGTTTCACTCTTGCTACATACTTTGTCTTTGATTAAAATTAAGCAGGGGCAAATAAGGTCACACCGGGTTGGGTATTAATACTTTTCTGTGCTCCATTCGGTCATCCAGGAACCCAGATTCCTTCTGTCTGGTTTCTTCTCCATCTCATAGGGTCTGTCCTCAGATACACAGTAGGAGCTGGCTTGCCTCTATAGCCTAGTTCCCAGCAGAAGGAGGAGGAGGTCTAGGCGAGTAGTTTTGTTTTTAAGGAGATGACTCCCAAATTGCTCTGAGGATTGCTTGAATCCCACTGGGATTCAACATAGTCACATGGCCACACCTGGCAGCAAGGCCTCCTGGGAAATGTAGTTTCTAGATGGGGGTCATGTGCTCCCCCCCCCCCCACAATTCAGGAGATTTTATTACTTAAAGGAAAAACATCTACTTCTGCTTTATTGACTATGCCAAAGCCTTTGACTGTGTGGATCACAGTAAACTGGAAAATTCTGAAAGAGATGGGAATACCAGACCACCTGACCTGCCTTCTGAGAAATCAGTATGCAGGTCAAGAAGCAACAGTTAGAACTGGACATGGAACAACAGACTGGTTCCAAATAGGCAAAGGAGTACGTCAAGACTGTATATTGTCACCCTGCTTATTTAACTTATATGCAGAGTACATCATGCGAAATGTTGGGCTGGATGAAGCACAAGCTGGAATCAAGATTGCTGGGTGAAATATCAATAACCTCAGATATGCAGATGACACCACCCTTATGGCAGATAGCAAAGAAGAACTAAAGAGCCTCTTGATGAAAGTGAAAGAGGAGAGTGAAAAAGTTGGTTTAAAACTCAACATTCAGAAAACTAAGATCATGGCATCTGGTCCCATCACTTCATGGCAAAGAGATGGGGAAACAATGGAAACAGTGTCAGACTTTATTTTTCTGGGCTCCAAAATCACTGCGGATAGTGACTGCAGCCATGAAATTAAAAGATGCTTGCTCCTTGGAAGGAAAGTTATGACCAACCTAGACAGCATGTTAAAAAGCAGAGAGATTATTTTGCTGACAGTGGTCCATCTAGTCAAAGCTATGGTTTTTCCAGTACTTGTGTATGGATGCGAGAGTTGGACTATAAAGAAAGCTGAGTGCCAAAGAATTGATGCTTTTGAAATGTGGTGTTGGAGAAGACTCTTGAGAGTCTTTTGGGCTGCAAGAAGATCCAACCAGTCAATCCTAAAGGAAATCAGTCCAGATTATTCATTGGAAGGACTGATGTTGAAGTTGAAACGCCAATACTTTGGCCCTCTGATGCGAAGAACTGACTCATTGGAAAAGACCCTGATGCTGGGAAAGGTTGAAAGCGGGAGGAGAAGGGGACGACACAGGATGAGATGGTTGGATGGCATCACCGACTCAATGGCCATGAGTTTGAGTAAACTCCAGGAGTTGGTGATGGACAGGGAGGCCTGGTGTGCTGCAGTCCATGGGGTTTCAAAGAGTCGGACACGACTGAGCGACTGAATTGAACTGAAAGTAATAGAGAGTGGAGTGGATTCTGGGTATTTTTTTAAGTAAACCTCTTGAGGGTAAGAACTAGCTCATCAAGTGTTTTGAATAAACAAGCAGACATATGGTGTTTTATTTTTGGTTGATGAGAAAGGGTACTGTTATATTTGATCAACAGCATTGCATAGGGGAGAAACAGGGGTTCCAATCTTCCCAGTTCCATTTGCTGACTGTATGATCTTGACCAAATTATATCATCATCTAACCTCAGTTATTCTAAGTATATAAAGTATCCTTTATAATATCCTCTGTAATAAACCAGTAATAGTAACTAAGGGCTTCTCTGGTGGCTCAGTGGTAAAGAATCCACCTGCTAATGCAGGAGACGTGGGTTTGATCCCTGGGTCAGGAAGATCCCCTGAAGGAGGAAATGGCAACCCACTCCAGTATTCTTGCCTAGGAAATCCCATGGACAGAGGAGCCTGGTGGACTACAGTCCATGGGGAAGCAAAAGAGTCAAACAGGACTTAGTGACTAAACAACAACCAGTAACTAACTATTTTCCTTGAGTTGCAGACCCAGGTTCAGTCCCTGAGTTGGGAAGATCTCCTAGAGAAGGAAATGGCAACCTACTCCAGTATTCTTGCCTGGAAAATCCCATGGATGGAGGAGCCTGGTAGTCTACAGCCCATGGTGTTGCATAGGGTTGGACATGACTGAGCGACTTCACTTTCACTTTTCTTTGTTATGTGAACTGATCTAGCAAATTACTGAACCCAGGGAGGTGATCATGGTAGCCCTTTATAGATAGCTGGACATAGGTACTGGCGGCCCAGGATTTGTAATTGGCTTATGAAGTGGCAGAGAGTCTTGTAGAATTGAGCCCTTAACCTTTGAGGTCTGGCATGAACTTTGGGTAGTTAGCGTCATTATTGAATTGAATTTTTGGACACCCAATTGAGGTCCAGAGAGTTGGAAAATACGTTATTGATGTGGAAAAAAATGCAGGCATTTGGTGTCAAAATTGTGAGTAAAACCATCTCAGTAGTGACCTTATTTGGAAATATGGTCTTTGCATTAAGAAGTGATCATTAAGAGGGGGCTCTATTCTAATGACTGGTGTTCTTATGAGAAGAGGATACTACAGAGAAAAACAGATGGAAGAAGAGCCTATGAAGACAGGGGAAGAGACTGAAGTGATGCTATTGAAACAGAACAAGACCCTATGATTCTTGTCTCTATGCCCTCTGCCAACCTTTTGTCTGTGGAAAAATCTTAAGAATAAGCCTAATCAGAGAAGTGAGAAAATGCAGAAACAAAGAAAAACAGTCAGAGAAGACGAAATAATAGTCATTTAGTCATTAAGCGGAGTCAAGGACCTTTAGCTCCTTCTCAAGGGCCATAGATAACATTCTGAGCCATATGCTGTGAACTATCTTACAGGTTTTGAAACCCCCACCAGGTGGAAGAAGTTAACTGTATAATGACCAGACTATAGCCGTGACGTGCATGTGTGCTCAGTCATGGCCAACTCTTTGGGACCCCATGGACTGTAGCCTACCAGACTCCTCTGTCCTTGGGATTCTCCAGGCAACAATACTGGAGTGGGTTGCCATTTCCTTTTCCAGGTTAGCCATGACAAAAGTTGCCACAGTTCTGAGGACTGGCCTCAAGGAAATGAGAACAAACAGACCATGGAATGGTTTTCTGTACCTAAAACAAGATGACCCTGGTCAGATCACCAATGACCAATTTCAAGATAACTGCCAGAGTTGACTGCATTGTATGCAGAGTTGAATGCAGAGTTTCTGCATTGTAGCCCCTTCTTTTCATCTATGAAAGCTCTTTCTCCCTGATTTTCAGGGTGAGGGAGTCAGCCTTTGGGCTCCACCCTCTGCCCCAGTTGCTGGCATCCAAAATAAGGCAAACTTTCCTTTCCACCAACTTGACCTCTTTAATGGCTTTTGAGCAGTGAGCAATCGGACCTCTCTTTTGGCTACACTATCACAGGTCCTGGTGGCTCAGACAGTAAAGAACCTGCCTGCAATATGGGAGACTTGGGTTTGATCACTGGATCAGGAAAATCCCCTGGAGAAGGAAATGGCAACCCACTTCAGTATTCTTGCCTGGGAAATCCCATGGACAGAGGAGCCTGGCAGGCCACAGTCCATGGGGTCGCAAAGAGTCAGACATGAATAATACTTCACTTCACTTCACCACAGGCCAAGGAAGCACAGCCCTGCCAACACCTTGATTTTGGACTCTTGGCCACCAGAGAGTAAATGATGTTTTAAGCCACCCTATTTGTGGCACTTTGTTAAAGCAGACCTAGAAAACTAATGGTGCTTGCCAGGTAGCTCAGTGGTAAAGAATCTGCCTGCCAAGGCAAGAGACACAGGCGACAAGGGGTTTGATCCCTGGGTCGGGAAGATCCCCTGGAGGAAATGGCAACCCACTCCAGTGTTCTTGCCTAGAAAATCCCATTGGCAGAGGAGCCTGATGGGCTATAGTCCATGGGATTGCAAAGACTCTGACATGACTGAGCAACTGAGCACACAAGCGGGTAACTAATGCATTGACAGAGAAAGGAAATGGAAAGTACCTGCGTCCCTAGTGATCAAATAGCATCTGCATGCACAACTGGACCACTTACCTGAGGACAGTTACTTAAGTAAGGTCCACACTTCTACATTCTTTTAACTGGTACATTTTTGAGTATCTGTTATAGCAATTAAAAATTTTTTTTTACCCTATTAATGATCTTTACAGGGCTTCCCTTGTGGCTCAGACAGTAAAGAATCTATCCGCAATGCAGGAGACCTGGGTTCAATCCCTGGGTTGGGCAGATCTACGGGAGGAGGGAATGGCTATCCATTCCAGTATTCTTACCTGGAGAATCCCATGGACAGAGAAGACTGGTGGGCTGCAGTCCATGGGGTCACGAAGAGTCATGATTGAGCGACTAACACAATTTCTCTTGAGTCTGCCTCCCACCACCCACCCTATCCCACCGGTATTAATGATCTTTACATCATGAAACACCGAGGTTTCTTTTTTCCAGAAGCTGCTCTTTCATTTTCCTCCTTGCCTTTCTTTCTGTTTTCTCATTTCATCTCTTTTGGAAAACTAACTTTCTCCCATCTTGGAATATCTCTTGTTTACTACTCTAGTTTTGTGACTGACTGCTTTTGAGTGTTGCCTTTGAAGGAGAATTATAAAAGTTGTAAGAGATGTATGTGACAAATTTAGCACTCTGTAACACCAATCAGATTACCAGTTTTTGGGGGGTAGATTTTGGAGAAAACAGCATGAATCAACCCAATTATGTGTAAGTAAAATTAGAGTGATTTCAAGCTGTCACTTTTCTCTGCCTTACACACATTATTTGAATAAGTTGGCAGAAGAACGGTGTTTGGGTTTGTGTTGGGGAATCATCAGTTCAGTTCAGTTCAGTTCAGTCGCTCAGTCGTGTCCGACTCTCCGCGACCCCATGAATCACAGCACACCAGGCCTCCCTGTCCATCACCAACTCCCAGAGTTCACTCAAATTCATGTCCACAGAGTCGGTGATGCCATCCAGCCATCTCATTCTCTGTCGTCCCCTTCTCCTCCCACCCCCAACCTTTCCCAGCATCAGAGTCTTTTCCAGTGAGTCAACTTGTCGCATGAGGTGGCCAAAGTATTGGAGTTTCAGCTTCAGCATCAGTCCTTCCAATGAACACCCAGGATTGATCTCCTTTAGAATGGACTGGTTGGATCTCCTTGCAGTATAAGGGACTCTTCAAGAGTCTTTTCCAACACCACAGTTCAAAAGCATCGATTCTTTGGCGATCAGCTTTCTTCACAGTCCAACTCTCACATCCATACATGACCATGGGAAAAACCATAGCCTTGACTAGACGGACCTTAGTTGGCAAAGTAATGTCTCTGCTTTTTAATATACTATCTAGGCTGGTTGTTACTTTCCTTCCAAGGAGTAAGCGTCTTTTAATTTCATGGCTGCAATCAGCATCTGCAGTGATTTTGGAGCCCCCAAAAATAAAGTCTGACACTGTTTCCACTGTTTTTCCATCTATTTCCCATGAAGTGATGGGACCAGATGCCATGATCTTTGTTTTCTGAATGTTGAGCTTCAAGCCAACCTTTTCACTCTCCTCTTTCACTTTCATCAAGAGGCTTTTGGAGACATGATTTAAACCTGAGTTTAAATTAGTGAAATTTTAAACAGAAAGTCTTTAATTCTTTTTTAAAATTAATTTACTTATTTGGCTGCTCTGGGTCTTAGTTTCAGCATGCAGGATCTTTAGTTGCAGCATTCGAACTCTTTGTTGCAGCATGTGGGATCTAGTTTCCTGACCAGCAGGGATTGAACCCAGGCCCCCTGCATTGAGGGCATGGAGTCTTAGCCACCGGACCATCAGGAATGTCCCAGAAAATCCTTTAATTCTTAGAGGCAGTATAGTGTGGTCATCAAGAGGGCAGACTCTGATGTTGGGCTGTCTGTTACATATTATCTCTACCATTTCCTGGCTGTTAAACCTTGAGATTACACCTTAACTTCAATGTGCCTCATTTTCCTCATCTGTTAGTGGGGATTATCTTTAGTTCAGGACCTCTTGAGACAAGGACTTGGGTTCAAGTTGTTTATCTGGGAGATGTCAAAGAAAAATTGCACCAGACAATGTTAAACAGGCAAGGAAGATTTTATTCAAGACTATGGCAATAGAGGAGAGAGATTGACCTCAACTCCTAATACAGTGAGGAGAGCTGGTAGTTTATAGCCGGTGGGTGTGGTGAGGGAATCAATTACTAAGAGGAACTTGGTTGTGTGTCAAGCGTGGGGAGATTCTTGTTCGACTGGACTCAGTAGGACAAGGACAAGGGCTGGCCAGAGAGAAAGTTCAGAGAAGCCTGAGTAAAGTTTGGTCAAAGAGAGGGGTCTTTGTCAGAGGTGACCCCAGGGATGAGGAGTGAGAGAGCTGGGAGAATACAACAGAGAAGGGGGAAAAGCCAAGATGAGGTGTGCTTTTGTGGTCACTGCTATGGGCCACAAAATACAGATTTCTCCCAACAATGTCTGTTTGAAAGCTGGAGGTAGGAACATTTATCCACTGGATCATTTTTTCCATCAGTTGAAGGTCAAAACCTGAAATAATTTCTTTTTAAGCTTTTTGATTGTATTTTGAAATGATTTTAGATTTATAGGAAAGTTACAAAAATAGTACAGAGAATTCTTACACACTTAACCCAGCTTCCCTGAATGTAAGGGCACTAATTCTATTCATGAAGCCTCCACCCTCATGACCTAATCATTTCCCAAAGGCCCCACCTCCCAATGTCATCATGTCATGGGTTAACCTTTTTTTTTAAATTGGAGCTTAGTTGCTTTACTGTGGTGTCAGTTTCTGCCGCACTGCAACGTAAATCGGCTTTAGGTATACATGTTTCCCCTCTTTGTCATCACAGAGCATTGAGCAGAGTTCCCTGTGCTATACAGTAGGTTTGCATTAGTTATCTATTTATACATGAGAGTGTATATATGTCAATCCCAGTCTCCCAATTCATCCCACCCTCCTCCCCCTTCCTACCTTTGGTGTCCATACATTTGTTCTTTATGGGGCTTAGATTTTTGTTTTTTTTTGTTTGTTTGTTTTAAAAATGTCTGATTTATTGCTTTTTTTAACACCGATAAAATATTTCATCATATATTCTTTTCAAAAAGAAATTTTTAAACTTTTTTATTTTATTGGGGTATAGCTGATTAACAGGGGCTTTAGAAAATCCCATGGATGGAGGAGCCTGGTTGGCTGTAGTCCGTGGGGTCGCTAAGGGTCGGACACGACTGAGCGACTTCACTTTCACTTTTCACTTTCACACATTGGAGAAGGAAATGGCAACCCACTCCAGTGTTCTTGCCTGGAGAATCCCAGGGACGGGGGAGCCTGGTGGGCTTCTGTCTATGGGGTCGCACAAAGTCGGACACGACTGAAGTGACTGAGCAGCAGCAGACTCTTAACACATGAAATTTAGAAGGACACAAACTTTCCGTTTATAGCAACCCTTTTAAGTATATCCTGCTAGGGAACATGTGATACGATGTGTCGATGTTAATCATGACCAACTGCACCCCAGTGATCTTTAACTCCACACTCAGGGTTGGAGAAGGCTGGAGAAAGTGAAATGATGTGTGGTATAGGCTTGAGATGGGACACAGTCAGCAGAAGGTGACTTGAAACTTGCAGCCTCCGGAGGCTAAAAGCATAAAGGCTGAAGGACAGGCATGTGCAGCACTCACAGATTTATTGCAGAAAGGGTGATGAAACAGCGCAACAGCTCAAAAGCATATACTCAAAAGTAAATAGATTAATATGGCGCTTTGTACATAGCAAGATCTCCAAGGGTGTTAGCTACTGCTCCAAGACGCTAACACTGGGTCAGTATCTGTCTGAGATCATCAAACCGTGGACTCCACAGGTTTGCTCAGTGGCAACATCTTTCTTTCTTTCTATTTTAAAAATTTATTTGGCTGTCCTGGGTCTTCATTGTGGCATGTGGGATCTCATTCCCTGACTAGGGATTGAACCTGAGCCCCATTGTATTGGGAGCACAGAGTCTTAACCACTGGACCACCAGGGAAGTCCCAGCATCTTTATTTCTTGGCATTTCCTAAGACTGAGAAGAATTTAAGTAGTTCCAATAGCATTGAGACCAAACATTTTGTGTCCCTCAAGAAATATTTCAGAAATAATAGAACCAACAAAAGTAAAATGAGTAAAGCTGGAGAACTTAGGTACCTTCAACTTCTGCTCCAGCCTGGTAGTAAGTCTATTCTCTACTCAGCAGCCAGAGGGAGCCTTTGTTTTTCCTTTTTAGCAAAGTTTCACATTTGTATATCTTTTTTTTTTTTTTGCTTTTAAAGATTGAAATTCACAAAACATAAAATCAACCATGCAAAAATTCAGTGGCATTTAGTACATTCACAGGGTTGTGTAATTGTAAGCAGATAGGGTAGGGAGTCCCTGGGGTAAAAGGACCAGACATATCCTTCTTTCTTTCAAATTTATTTGATCTTGTTGGATCTTAGTTGCGGCATGAGGGCTTCAGAGCCCACCGGCTCCATAGTTGTCCTGTGGCATGAGGGATCTTAGTTCCCCTTCCAGGGATTGAAAGGAGGATTCTTAACCCCTGGATCACTAGGGGAGTCTCTGGGAACGGCTTTCCAGACATAAGTGGAGCCTTTTCTAGCCTGAGCCATTTGGGGGTCTAAGCCTGGTCGCAGTGCTTACTTTGAACAGGTCTCAGTTATGAGTGAGAGAATGCAGGAACACAGGAGAAGCAGTCGAGACACAATAGGCTAGCAACGAAACAGAGTCCTAGTTCCACCTGCAGGGATATATTATTCGTAACAGTCTGATAAATCTTTGAGTTCTGTAGGAACCAAGCGCCCCCTCCAGGTAGAGGATGGCATGATGACATTGACCCTCGTGACTTCAGTCACAAGGCTTGAACTTTGTTGACCTTTGCTCCAATTCCACGTTGAGTTCTTGAACACGTTGTGTTCAAGTCACTTCATGAATATGCATGTACCCTTAGCTTAAAACTTCCTCAGTTTTGCTGTTTGGGAAAGATCCCCAGTGTTCTCTTTACTTGCTGCAGGTAATAAATCCTTCCTTCTTCCAGTCTTTGACTTGACTGTGTCCTTTGACTCAACATCCACCAAGAGGCACCCAGTTTTGGGGTTGCACAACCATCACTTCTATCTAATTCCAGAACGTTTTCATCACCCAAAAGGAAACTCTGCACACAAAATTGAATGCAATAGCCAGAACCTCCATAGTGTGGGGGCTACTTGGAAGGTTTTTTTATGCCTTGTGGGTGGGCTGCGTCCTTTGTCATACCCTTATATTACTCAACTTTGCTTTTCTTCCTCTTCTCATTTAGGTGTGAGCTGAGTAAACAGTTAACTAAATCATTCATTGATTTGTTTGAGGACAATCATTTATTTTGCGTCAGGTGCTGGACCAGATGGTGAAACTACAGGGATGGGAAAACTTGCCCTTGCCGCAAGGTAATTGTACTTGATAGAGGAGATGAAGCAATTCAAACGTGGTAAATATCAGAGACTGGCAGACTATGGCCCCAAGGCCAAATCTGGCCCACCACCTGCGTTTGTAAATAAAGTTTTATTGGAACACAGACACACCCATTTGTTTACCAATTTTCTGTGGTTACTTTCATGCTGCAAGGGCAGAGTTGAGTCATTTTGAAAGAGACCATCTGACTTGAAAAGCTAAAAATATTTACTTTCTCCTCCTTTGAGTTTGCCAACCCTTGGTATATACAATTAGGGCAGATTTAAAATGTGGATAGAGAGCCTTGGAAACTGGGGAAGGGCAGTTAGTTGGGAATGAGAAGGGTTGCAGTGAGACTTCTCTGGTAGTCCAGTTGCAAAGATTCCATGCTTGCAATAGAGGGGACGCAGGTTCAATTCCTGGTCAGAGAGTGAGATCCACGTGCCACAATGAACAATTTGCATGCTGCCACTAAAGCTCTTGAATGCTGCAATGAAGACAGAGGATTCCCATGTGCCTCAATTAAGACCTGGTTCAGCCAAATAAATAAATAACTTAAAAAAAGAAAATAATTCCGTTAAAAATAAAAGGCTTGCTGGTGATAAGACTTAGGTCCATAAATGAATAAATCTTAAGCATACAGCTTGATGAATTTTTACATTTATATGCACCCAAGTAACTATTTGGAGAAGGACATGGCAACCCACTCCAGTATTCTTGCCTGGAGAATTCCATGGACAGGGGAGTCTGGTGGGCTACAGTCCATGGGGGTTGCAAAAAGTCAGACACGACTAAACAACAGCAAATTAACCACTGCCAGGATCCAGAGACAGGACATTTCCAGCCTCTAAGAGGCTCACATCTTTGGTGTAAAGGGCCCTGTGTTCTGAGTCGCTTCATCCAGCTTTTCATTTGCTCTCTCCTGCTGTGTCTTTCCAGCTTGCTTGCCTCACCGCTGCCTGGAATTCCAACAGCAGACGCTTGGATGTTCCCCTGTGTCTGAAAGGCACAGAGCCCCTGTCGTTCTCACCTTTGAACTGCATTACCTATTGCGAACAGCTATGGAAGTGCAGAAGGAGGCGCAACGGATCATGACCCTGTCGGTGTGGAAGATGTACCATTTGCGCATGCAGCACGGTGGCCTGCGGTGCACCGGAGCCTGCAGCTGTCGCTGGTCATGCGCAGCGCCTGGGAGCTCTACTTCTCGGCCAAAGTGGAAGCCCAGGAACCCGAGGTGCCCTTGCCGAGGGGCCTGGTGGGCTGCAGTCCATGGGGGCACAGAGTCAGACATGACTGAGCGACTAACACTTTCTAACTAAGACTCCCCACTCCCAACGCAGGGGGCCTGGGTTCGATCCCTGGTCAGGGAACTAGATCCTACAGGCTGCAACTAAGATTTCACTTGCTGCAGCTAAAGATCCTGCATGCTGCAACAAAGATTGAAGATGGGAGACTGTGCATGCCACAACTAAGACCTGGTTTGTCATACAAAGAAGGAGAGAGAGAACAAAGAAATGAGACCAGTACAACCCACCACACTTGTTACTACTTCTCTTGCTCTCATTGGACTACAAGACTTCAGGGGCAGGAACTGGCAGAATCCTCTGTTTTCCAAAGCTTAGCATAGCACCTGGAACATAAATGTAAATCAAACAAATCAATCAGTAATAGGAAGCCTGACTATTCTGGTACCCTGTTAGTCTTGGACAAGGTAGTATTGCTTCTTAGACAGCTGAGAAAGTGTCCTGGTTTCACTGCTGGGCTTTTTGAGCCAGATTTGAAAAGAGAGAAAAAGGCTATGTTTTCATGCATCATTTTCACCCTCTCTCATTTTCTCAAAATCTCTGCTTGACATTCAGTCATTCTGGGCTGTTGAGGTCCCCACGTGACATTTGCCTGAGATGCCGTGAAAGGGCGTTTTGAACATCTTTATTTCAGGATTTTGACAGCATTGCCTTCCCGCTCATCAGCTCCCTCCACTCAATCTGTTCCCACCAGGGCAGAGACGTTTCTACTTGTGCTGTCTGTTGACCGGGAGTTGCAGATACCTATTTTGTCTTGCAGATATTTTGTGTGTGTGTGTTTTTCTCACCAGCTTCAAAATAGTCTAAGATTTTAGACACACACTCCAAGATTCGCATCTATCCTGATGTTCCCTGGCCATGAAACGGATTATGCAAATCTTGAAGGCATTCTGACTTTCAGAGGAGGAAAATGGCTCTCTAAAAGGGACCACACAATATTGTTGAATAAATGCTTGTAGGTAGAGATGAAAAATGTAGACTATCCATGGCAAATGTGTTCAGTTCAGTTCAGTCACTCAGTCGTGTCCGACTCTTTGCGACCCCATGAATCACAGCACGCCAGGCCTCCCTGTCCATCACCAACTCCCGGAGTTCACTCAAACTCATGTCCATCAAGTCGGTGATGCCATCCAGCCACCTCATTCTCGGTCGTCCCCTTCTCCTCCTGCCCCCAACCCCTCCCAGCATCAGAGTCTTTTCCAATGAGTCAACTCTTCGCATGAGGTGTAGCAATAACCAAATATTTTCTGAAACTCTCCAATGTTCTTCCTCTGTTTCTTTTATAAAGCTCTAATTAAGGGAACATTTTGAAACATAAATCCCTTACTTGAATTAATTAAAATTCTGGCAATAGGGCTTCCCTGGTGGTCCAGTGGTTGAAAATCCACCTGCCAATGAAGAGGACATGAGTTCAATCCCAGGTTTGGGAAGATTCCACATGCTACTGGGCAACTAAGCCTGTGTGCCACCATACTGAACTCACAGCCTCAAACCCGTGAGCCACAGCTACCGAGTCCATGCGCCCTCGAGCCTGTGCTCCACAACAGGAGAAGCCATCACAATGAGAAGCCTGCACATCACAACTGGAGAGTAGCCCCCACTTGCTGCAACTAGAAAAAGCGAACACGCAGCAATGATGACCCAGCACGGCCAAAAATGAATAAGTAAACAAATAAAATTGTAAAACTCTGGCAATAGATTAGGTCACTTGTTTTCCTAACATTTTATTTTGAAAACATTCAAATCTTTTGTTTGAAATGTTCAAAAATTTTCAAATACAGAAAAATTATAAGAATGGTATGATGAACATCCACAAACTCTTCACCCACACCCCCTAGTTATTAACATTTCTGTACTGCTTTCATCTTTACCTCTGTGTCTTTCTATGTATGTGTATGTATGTACATGTACACACTTATTTTTTCTATGAGTTTATTTTAAATTAATTAATTTATTTTGATTAGAGGCTAATTACTTTACAAAATTGTGGTAGTTTATGCCATCCATTGGCATGAATCAGCCATGGGTGTACATGTGTTCCCCATCCTGAAACCCCTCCCGTCTCCCTCCCCATCCCGTCTCTCTGCGTCATCCTAGTGCGCCGGCCTTGAGCACCCTGTCTCATGCATTGAATCTGGGCTGGAGATCTATTTCACATATGGTCATATACATGTTTCAGTGCTATTCTCTCAAATCGTCGCACCCTCACCCTCTCCCACAGAGTCCAAAAGTCTCTTCTTTACATCTGTGACTCTTTTGCTGTCTTGCATACAGGGTTGTCGTTACCATCTTTCTAAATTCCATGTATATTCGTTAAGATACTGTATTGGTGTTTTCCTTTCTGACTTACTTCACTCTGTATATTAGGCTCCAGTTTCATCCACGTCATTAGAACTGACTCAAATGTGTTCTTTTTTATAGTTGAGTAATATTCCATTGTGCATATGTACCACAACTTTCTTATCCATTAATTTGCCAATGTACATTTAGGTTGTTTCCATGTCCTGGCTATTGTAAACAGTGTTGCAATGAACACTGGGGTACATGTGTCTCTTTCAATTCTGGTTTCCTCAGGACACACTTATTTTTTACAGTTTCATTGACATATAACACTGTATAAGTTTCAGGTGTACAAAACAATTGTTTTTATATATTTAAGGACTTCCCTGATGGCTCAGTGGTAAAGAATCTCCCTGCCAATGCAAGAGATACAAGTTCAATCCCTGGAGAAGGGAACCGACTCCAATATCCTTGTGTGGAGAATCCCATGGACAGAGGAGCCTGGCGGGCTATATAGTCCATGGGGTTGCAAAGAGTTGGACATGACTGACCGACTAAGCACAGCACATAATATAGTTATATATATATATAATTGTATATATGGGGCTTCCTAGGCGGTGCTAGTGGTAAAGAACCCTCCTGCCAATGCAGGCAATGTGGAAGCGGGTTCTATCCTGGGTTGGGAAGATCCCTTGGAGGAGGGCATGGCAACCCACTCCAGTATTCTTGCCTGGAGAATCCCATGGGCAGGGGAGTCTGGCAGGCCACAGTCTACAGGGTCTCAAAAGAGTCGGACACAACTGAAGTGACTTAGCACACAGGCAATCATATATACATATATAAATTATTTTCAGATTCTTTTCCTTCATAAGTTACTGTTGGTTGATACATGTATATGCTGTGAACTTATTATCACAGTAAGTTTAGCTAACATCCATCATCTCATATCTAGCGAAATCTTTTTCTTTTGAAGAGAACTTTTAAGATTTACTCCATTAGCATTTACTTTCAAACATATAGTACAGCGCTTTGGTCACCATACAGTACATGACACCCCCAGAGCTTGTTAGAAATGGAAGTTCGTAACTTTCGATCACCCCCTTCCTTTCACCCATCCCTCTTCCTGCCTGCAGTAGTCATCAGTCCCTTCTCTGTATCTGTGGTCTCTCTCTCCTTTTAGATTCCACATATAAATGAAATCATATGGTCTTTGTCTTTCTCTGGCTGACTTGCTCCACTTAGCAAAATGCCCTCTGGCCTATCCACGTTCAGCGTACTAGTGCCACTAATATACTAGTGTATAACGGCCCAACGATGTCCTTTAGGGCAGGGCCCCCCAACCCCCTGTTAGAGACCAGGTCGCGTAGCAGGAGGTGAGCGGCAGGTGAGCACGCGTACAAGCCACAAGCGGAGCTTCCTCTGCACTCACAGCCACTCCCCATTGCTCACATCACTGCTTGAGCTCCACCTCCTGTCAGATCATCAGTGGCATTAGATTCTCACGGGAGCGTGAACCCTACTCTGAACCGAACATGCGAGGGATCTAGGTTTCGTGCTCCTTGTGAGAATCATCCTGAAACCATCCCCTCACCCTTGTCCATGGAAAAATTGTCTTCCACGAAACCCATCCCTATTGCCAAAAATGTTGGGGATGCTGCTTTAGGTCAAAAGGGTCCCATTCAGAGTCATCAGTTGTTGCATTTAGTCACTGGATCCCGACAGTCTCTTTCAGGCTGGGACAGCCTCCTAGTGATTGCTTTTCTTCCATGGCCTTGATTCTTTTGAACAGTGCAGGTTGAGTATTTTGTAGAATGCCCCTCAGTTTGGGTTTGTCTGGTGTTTCTTCCTTATTAATGCCATGAGGCATAGCCTTGAAAGTAAAAAATAGCACAAATTGTTAACACCCTGGTCTGAGCCTCCATCATCTCCCACCTGGACTAGTACTGTTGTTTTTAATTAAAAGATTCATTTTTGTGGGAATGTTGTGGGGTTGTATATCTGTGTTGAAAGTGTTATAGTTGCTTGGTTGTGTTGGACTCTGCAACCCTGTGGACTGTAGCCCACCAGGTTTCTCTGTCCATGGAATTCTCCGCAAGCATACTGGAGTGGGTAGCCATTCCCTTCTCCAGGGGATCTTCCTGACCCAGGGATCAAACCTGGGTCTCCTGCACTTCAGGCAGATTCTTTACCATTGGAGCCACACTGCGATGTCTGTGGGTGGAGAGAATTCTAGAGGACCAAGGATGGGATTTGAACTCAAACAGGATACTATAGGGAGGAAATGAAAACCTAATAAAAAGTCAACACCGAGATATTCTGGTTAGATATTCTAAAAATTCCATAAGCCAGATATTGTATAGCAAGTCATTCATGTCTTCATCCATCCATTCCTTCAACAATGTGTGTTGTGTATGTACTATGGGTGAAGGACTTTCTAGATGTCTGAGCTACAGGAGTGACTAAACAAAGCTATCCTCATGGGACTTCAGTTCAAGTGTGGGGGGTGGTAGATAATAAATATGAGACATAAAGTATGTTGCATGCGTGCTAAGTCACTTCAGTCGTGTCTGACTCTGTGCGACCCTATGGACTGCATGCAGCCTGCCAGGCTCCTCAATCCATGGGATTATCCAGGCAAGAATATTGGAGTGGGTTGCTGGCTCTCCTCCAGGGGAACTTCCTGACCTAGGGATCAAACTCACATCCCTTGTATCTCCTACATTGGCAGGTGGGTTCTTTACCACTAGCACCACCTGGGAAGCCCATAAAGTATGTTGCTGCTGCTGCTAAGTCACTTCAGTCGTGTCCGACTCTGTGTGACCCCATAGACAGCAGCCCACCAGGCTCCCCCTCCCTGGGATTCTCCAGTCAAGAACACTGGATTGGGTTGCCATTTCCTTCAATGCATGAAAGTGAAAAGTGAAAGTGAAGTTGCTCAGTTGTGTCCGACTCTTCGCGACCTGATGGACTGCAGCCCGCCAGGCTCTTCCATCCATGGGATTTTCCAGGCAAGAGTACTGGAGTGGGGTGCCATCACCTTCTCCGATAAAGTATATTAAAATGTAGTAAATACTATGGGAAAAAATATAGAATAAGGTAAGTGGATTGGCCACAGGACTGGAAAAGGTCAGTCTTCATTCCAATCCCAAAGAAAGGCAATGCCAAAGAATGCTCAAACTACCGCACAATTGCACTCATCTCACACGCTAGTAAAGTCATGCTCAAAATTCTCCAAGCCAGGCTTCAGCAATATGTGAACCGTGAACTCCCAGATGTTCAAGCAGGTTTTAGAAAAGGCAGAGGAACCAGAGATCAAATTACCAACATCCGCTGGATCATGGAGAAAGCAAGAGAGTTCCAGAAGAGCATCTGTTTCTGCTTCATTGATTATGCCAAAGCCTTTGACTGTGTGGATCACAATCAACTGTGGAAAATTCTGAAAGAGATGGGAATACCAGACCACCTGACCTGCCTCTTGAGAAACCTGTATGCAGGTCAGGAAGCAACAGAACTGGACATGGAACAACAGACTGGTTCCAAATAGGAAAAGGAGTGCATCAAGGCTGTATATTGTCACCTTGCTTATTTAACTTCTATGCAGAGTACATCATGAGGAACATGATGGGCAGGAAGAAGTACAAGCTGGAATCAAGATTGCCAGGAGAAATATTAATAATCTCAGATATGCTGATGACACTACCCTTATGGCAGAAAGTGAAGAGGAATTCAAAAGCCTCTTGATGAAAGTGAAAGAGGAGAGTGAAAAGGTTGGCTTGAAGCTCAACATTCAGAAAACAAAGATCATGGCATCTGGTCCCATCACTTCATGGGAAATAGATGGAAAAACAGTGGAAACAGTGTCAGACTTTATTTTTGGGGGCTCCAAAATCACTGCAGATGCTGACTGCAGCCAGGAAATTAAAAGACGCTTACTCCTTGGAAGGAAAGTTATGACCAACCTTGATAGTATATTAAAAAGCAGAGACATTACTTTGCCAACCAAGGTCCGTCTAGTCAAGGCTATGGTTTTTCCCGTGGTCATGTATGGATGTGAGAGTTGGACTGTCAAGAAAGCTGATCGCCGAAGAATTGATGCTTTTGAACTGTGGTGCTGGAGAAGACTCTTGAGAGTCCCTTGTACCGCAAGGAGATCCAACCAGTCCATTCTAAGGGAGATCAATCCTGGGTGTTCATTGGAAGGACTGATGCTAAAGCTGAAACTCCAATACTTTGGCCACCTCATGCGAAGAGTTGACTCACTGGAAAAGACTCTGACGCTGGGAAAGGTTGGGGGCGGGAGGAGAAGGGGACGACGGAGAATGAGATGGCTGGATGGCATCACCGACTCTGTGGACATGAATTTGAGTGAACTCCGGGAGTTGGTGATGGACAGGGAGGCCTGGCGTGCTGTGATTCATGGGGTCGCATAGAGTCGGACACAACTGAGCGACTGAACTGAACTGAACTGAAGTGGATTAGGGGTGCTAGGAAGTGAGTTGCAGTTTCTAGTGGTCAGAAGCCAGCTTCATCAAGAATGTGAGAACTGAGTAAGCTTGATGCAGGCGAAGGAGGAAGCTGGGAGGAGGGGCTTTCTAGGTCACAGGAATAGCAAGTGCAAAGGCCCGGAGGTGGGATTATGCCTAGTGCTGTCTGAGCAGCAGCAAGGAGGCCACTGAGATTGGAGAGAATGACTGAGGGGGAGAGTGGGAGGAGGTGAGGCAGGGAGGTGTTGGGGACAGATTGTGCGAGGCCTTGGGGGAAGTGGGAAGGACTTTGGCTTTTACCCCAGTGAAGTGGGAGGTGTGCAAAGTTCTGAGCAGGGGAGGCATGACCCAACTCAGGTGCTCACTGGTGCCCTCTGGCTGTTGCAAAGGGAATGGACCATCATGTGTGAGGGCCGGAGCAGGGAGACATGGGCAGAAGCAACAGCACTGGTCCAGGTGGAAAATGATGGAGGCTTAGACTAGGGTGTTAACAATTTGTGTTGTTTAATTTTTTTAATTTTTAAGGCTGTGCCCATGGCATGTGGGATCCTAGTTCCCCAGCCAGGTCTCAAACCCACACCCCCAGAAGTGGAAGTGTGGAGTCCTAACCACTGGACCACCAGGCACATCCCAATTTATGTTATTTTCAGTTCAGTTCAGTTCAGTCGCTCAGTCGTGTCCGACTCTCCGCGACCCCATGAATCACAGCACGCCAGGCCTCCCTGTCCATCACCAACTCCCGGAGTACATTCAAACTCATGTCCACAGAGTCGGTGATGCCATCCAGCCATCTCATTCTCCGTCGTCCCCTTCTCCTCCCGCCCCCAATCTTTCCCAGCATCAGAGTCTTTTCCAGTGAGTCAACTCGTCGCATGAGGTGGCCAAAGTATTGGAGCTTCAGCTTTAGCATCAGTCCCTCCAATGAACATCCAGGATTGATCTCCTTTAGAATGGACTGGTTGGATCTCCTTGCAGTATAAGGGACTCTCAAGAGTCTTCTCCAGCACCACAGTTCAAAAGCATCGATTCTTCGGCGATCAGCTTTCTTCACAGTCCAACTCTCACATCCATACATGACCACGGGAAAAACCATAGCCTTGACTAGACGGACCTTGGTTGGCAAAGTAATGTCTCTGCTTTTTAATATACTATCAAGGTTGGTCATAACTTTCCTTCCAAGGAGCAAGCGTCTTTTAATTTCATGGCTGCAATCAGCATCCGCAGTGATTTTGGAGCCCAAAAAAATAAAGTCTGACACTGTTTCCACTGTTTTTCCATCTATTTCCCATGAAGTGATGGGACCAGATGCCATGATCTTTGTTTTCTGAATGTTGAGCTTCAAGCCAACCTTTTCACTCTCCTCTTTCACTTTCATCAAGAGGCTTTTGAGTTCCTCTTCACTTTCTGCCATAAGGGTAGTGTCATCTGCATATGTGAGGTTATTGATATTTCTCCCAGCAATCTTGATTCCAGCTTGTGCTTCTTCCAGCCCAGCGTTCCTCATGATGTACTCTGCATATAAGTTAAATAAGCAAGGTGACAATATACAGCCTTGACGTACACCTTTTCCTATTTGGAACCAGTCTGTATGTTATTTTAGGTCAGTATTTTTCACCTTTTGCATTTTTATATGATAGCTGCCTTATTATGTGTTACAAATTTATTGGAATGGTCTGGGCAAAAGAAAGTATGTACTGCAAAGGAGCTCAGGTGGTTAAAAAAGTCCAATATTGCTAAATTTAATATATGTAAAACTCGAGGACTGTGCCCAAGCTGTTATTATAATTATTTTTCTTCTGCAAAAGTTTTTTTCCTCCTTATTCTGCCTCAGGCATTCAGGCATTTACATGACATGTCTGCGTGCCAACCTGTCATATTCTAATTTGATGAACGTGACCTTTAAAGCTGAGGACACAGCACAACAGCAGAAAGGAGAGGACAAACTGGAGGTAAATTTGGGGACAATCAGTTACATGCGTGGAAAACTGTTAAGGCACCGAGGACAGACCAAACACAAGCAAACAAGCCGTTTGTTAATTTCAGTGAGTTTCTTGGCAGAAAGCGGCTTGAGGGTGTTGCCAAAGTCTCTGCCAAGTTTAAATTTAGGACAGCAGGTTCCTCAGGAGTACAGAAGTTTAGAATTCTTGCTCCTATTTTCACTATAACCATTTTTTGTGTGATCTTCAGGGAGTTGCTACATGGAGGGGAATTATTTCCAAATGTCCTCTTTTCCTTTCTTCTCCCCTTCCCTGGGTTACTCAGACAGAAATTTTAAAACTTCTATTTATTTTATTTTTGGCTGCCCTGGGTCTCCACTGCTGCAAGCGGGCTTTCTCTAGTTGTGCTGAGCAGGTGTTAGGCTTGGTTGCGGTGCTCAGGAGTCTCATTGCGGTGGCTTCTCTTGCTGTGGAACGTGGGCTCGAGGCGTGTAGGCTTCAGTAGTTGCAGCACACGGGCTCAATAGTGTGGCTTCCTGGCTCTGGAGCTCACACTCAGTAGTTGTGGTATACCAGCTTAGCTGCTCCAAGGCATGCGGGATCTTCCTGGATCAGGGATTGAACTGGAGTTCCCTGAATTGGCAGGAGGAATTCTTAACCACTAGACCACCAGGGGAGCCCTAAAATCAAGGACATTTTTTTAATGAAAGAATGGATTACACAGACTTTCTTATCCATACTTCCAAATGGGGAAACTGAGGGCCACATTGGCAAAGTGACTTATAAGCACTCCTTCTAGGAGAGGCTCTTGGCTGTAGGCCCTTTAAAGAGACTCAGTGGCATTCATTATGTAATAAATGATTTCTCCTCTCTCATGAAAACAAAGGCCATCAGCAAACTGCTACATACTGATCTTAATTCTTCACTAAGTTTTGTGAAATAATAATTTAGAAAACAAATTATGCAGATTGTAGTTGCGGGAAAATGACATGTAATGTCTGCAAAGTTTTCCTGAGAATTCTCCCTTTGTCCAGAAAGTAGGCTTGCTAGTCAGTATAAGGCTCTGTTCAGTGGTGATAACAAAGAAACCGGAAACTTTAATGGCTGCACCCAGCACAAGTTTGTTTCTTGCTCCTGTGAAGCTGGCTAGCAGGGCTCTCGTTCAAGCAGTGACTCAGAGATCCAACCTTCCTCCATTGAGCACTCTCACACGGCTTCCAAAGCTACCCTGGGAGGAGAAGAGAACAATAGAGGGAGCATACCAGCTGTTTACTGCCTCCAGCCGGTAGCGATAATCCATTGGCTAGAATGAATCACATTGGTCTGCTCTAACTGTAAGGGAGGCTGGGAAATGTAGAACATGTCGGTGAACGTCTACACTGCTTATTATTTCCGTTAGAGAAAAGAGAGAGACTTGCCTTTCAGTGCCTTGAATATGGCAACAGAATTGTTTGGATACTACCAGAGTAACAAAAGGAGCCAAAACACTTTTCCCTTTTGAAGCAGACAGGTAGACATGCCGCTGATCTTTTATTTTCAGTTTTAAGACTCCAGTAGAGGGACCTGGTGGTGGTCCAGTGGCTAAGACTCTGCGCTCCCATTGCAGGAGGCTGGGTTTGATTTCTCATCAGGGAACCAGATTCCACACGCTGCCACTAAGAGTTCACATGCTGCAACTAAAGATCCTGGTTCAGTAACGAAGACCTGGCACAGCCAAATAAATAAATAGTGAAAAGATACACAACGGAAAACATTAATAATTGCAGTAGAGTTGATGGACAGTATTATATGTTTCAGTGTATAGTATAGTGATTCACAGCTTTTAAAAGTTATAGTTTATTTATAGTTATTATTAAGTATTGGCTATGTTCTTTGTGTTGCATTGTATATCCTTGTAGCTTATTTATTTAATACATAATAGTTTGTCCCTCTTCATTCCCTACTCCTGCCTTCCCTATCCCCACTTCCCTCTCCCCATTGGTAACACAACAGCTAGTTTGCTCTCCATAGCTGTGAGACTGTTTCTTTTTTGTGGTAGCCCTAGTTAGCTTTTGGACTGCAAGGAGATCCAACCAGTCCATCCAAAAGGAGACCAGTTCTGGGTGTTCATTGGAAGGACTGATGCTGAGGCTGAAACTCCTACTTTGGCCACCTCATGCAAAGAATTGACTCATTGGAAAAGACTCTGATGCTGGGAGGGATTGGGGACAGTAGGAGAAGGGGACGGCAGAGAATGAGATGGCTGGATGGCATCACCGACTTGATGGACATGAGTTTGAGTGAACTCTGGGAGTTGGTGATGGACAGGGAGGCCTGGCGTGCTGTGGTTCATGGGGTTGCAAAGAGTCGGACACAACTCAGCGACTGAACTGAACTGAACTAGTTAGCTTTATTTTTTAGATTCCACATATAAGCTGAAGTTGCAGAACTAAGAGTCAAATGTAGGTGGTCAGAGGCTGTGGAGGAACGGAATCTCTCATTCATCTCTGGTGGGAACATAAAATGATAAGACAGCTCTGGAGAAAGTTTGGTAGTTCCTTTTAAAACTAAAAGTAGCCTTAGCATATAGCCCAGCAATTATGCTTGTGGGCATATACCTAAGAGAAATGAAAAGTTAACTTTCATGTAGAAACTTGTACATGAATGTTCACAGCATCTTTATTTGTAATAATCAAAGACCAAAAACTACCCAGATGTCTTTTGGTGGGTGAATGGATAAACAAATTATGGTATACTCATGCTATGAAATACTACTCGACGATAAAAAAATATGAGCTATTGGTGCATGCGGCAACTCGAATGAGCTTCAAGGAAATTATGTGAATGAAAAGTCAGCTTCAGAGGATACATGTTGTGTGATTCCATTAATATAGCATTAATGAAATAACATAATTACAGATATGGAGAACAGATTAGTGGCTGTAAAAGGGCAGAAAGAGAGTCTTGTGGTGATGGTACAGTAAACTTTCTTTGTGGCTGGTCGTTACACAAAGCTGTGCATGATAACTCTGGGAGTTGGTGATGGACAGGGAGGCCTGGCGTGCTGTGATTCATGGGGTCGCAGAGTTGGACACTACTGAGCGACTGAACTGAACTGAACACACATACAAAGACACACACACATGCACACACACATTCATGAATGCACAGGTAACTGATGAAATCTGAATAAGCTCTGTGAATTGTACCATCATCAATTTCTTGTTTTGATATTGCGTTACAGGTATGCAAGATATTAGCCTTATGGGAGATGAGTTTAGAGTGTGTGGAAACTCCTTGTACATTTCTTTACAACTTCCTGGGCATCTATAATTATTTCAACATCAAAAGATGAAAAACAATTTGGCTTTAGAGCTTGTCCTATTCTGCGAGGATTTAATTACAAGATCCTCGTCTTTACCACCACCAGAGAAACAAGCAAACACGCAAACAAAGCACACGGAAGAACGCAGCAAGCTGAGTACAGTTACCTAATAGGAAGTTTGCCTAAACGCAGTTGTAATATTAGTGTGATGGGATTAAGGATATTGTTCTTTTCGCATTTCTTTATTTTCTCCTCTTTTCTTTCACTCCATCTTCTTTCTTCCTTTCCCCCTTCCTTCTTCCTTCCCTCCCCTTCCTGCCCTCTCCTTTCCTTCCTTCCTCTTTTTCTCTAGTTTGAGTTCCTCTCAAAGCAGATCCGGAGAAAAGGATTTGGGGTCAAATAGTTATTTGGGAGGTGACCCCCAGAAACATCAGTGGAGGAGAGAGGATGGGAAGGAAGACAATGAAGGGTGTGTTTCATGTATTTTCCTGCTGGAGCACCTGGAGCTTAATTCTACTGGGGACCTCTGGGAGATAGCATAAGGCATGAGCCTTTCAGAAGTGTCCCACTGAAGGGCAAGAGAGCAGGGGTACTTACCCACCAACTCCTGTCAGTTACTGGTTGAGGGCTGTTTCCCAGGGTATTAAGTCCGCGGTTTGTGCATGGCAAAACAAGATGCAGCAGCAAACAAAAGCCTCCATATTCTGGCACTTGGAAGACAGGCTACTATGCACTGAAGGGTAAAGGCAAGAGGGCATGGGCCAGAAATCCTGTGTAATAAATAGAAATCAGAAGGAAAATGGAGCCTGCTTATTGTGGCAGAGATTGCTTGCTTGTTACATCCTTGGTAAAAATCCTCTATTCTTTGTTCTAACAGAGCTCCTCATTCTCATTGAGAATGACAATGTGCTCAGCTAAAAACACATTTCTTAACCTTTAATTCAGATAGCAGTGGCCTCATGAAATACAGATGAAGGTTATTGATGGGAGAGCTTCTAGTAAACTCTTAAACGATGATGACTCATTTGGCACGTATTCTCCAGCCTTTTGCCTCTTAACATTGCATGGAGTATGGATATGATGGCTGGAGAGGTAGTACCAATCTTGTGGCCATGAGGCTGGAAGCCAAGGATGAGAGAGCAAAAAGTTAAAAGACCCTTAGGTCCCTGATAACTGTGCAACTGCCCTACAACTATGAATTCCTTACCTTTGTATACCCACATGAGAGGAAAAAAAATCGTTTTCTTGTTTAACCCACTATTATTTCAGTTTTCTGACCTGTGCAGCAGAATTGAATTCTAACTGATAGATGGACTTATTCACATCAGTTCAGTTCACTGAAAGGGAAAAAGATTACTACTGAAATGCTTCCTCCTTCTCCTTCTCTTTTACTAAAATGTGCTATAAAGGGTCTGGATGTCCAGTTGCCTCTTCTAGGAAACACTGGTAATCAGAACCTGACTTGTTGGGTACTGGCTGGGATCATGTGAAATAATGTACCCAAAACACACAGATCAGTGATGCAGAAAGGATCTAGAAATGGACAGTCCCTACTATTGCAAGTAGGAAAAGTCAATCAGAAGCGACACTTCCTGACAGCAGAATACTTTTTAGGGCACTGTGCTCTGTGTTTGATTAATCTGTGGCTCAGTGTGATTATCTTAGAGCAAATAATGTACCATATTGCTTTTCAAAAATCCTTGGTGCTTGGCTATTTATTCTTGTTGTGTGAAACCTCCAGACAGTCTGTTTATTTAATTGCTCTGGTCAGAGCTGTAAGAAATGGCACTGAATGTCTGCAAGCAAGGTTTTTATAACATGGGATTTTTGGTTGACAGAGTAGGATCTTATCCCAGTTTTGACCAGTGGGAGGTTCTTCAAGCTAGTTTGTGTACTTTTTGACAAAACTTTGTCTTTAAAAGCCGCTTTCTTGCCTTCTGACTCAAGTAGATAGTCTAAGCTCACCTTGTTTATATCCAGGGCACAGATTGTCTGTTTTGTTCCTTTCTGTATCCCCATTACCCAGAAAAGAACCTGGGACTGAATGAATGAATTCTTGCACTTTACTCATCCTTCGGCTATTTCCCCCATAACTCTCAATTTACAACCTCTGCTGAGTCAGGCATCATAACTTGCACATTAAAAAGATGCTTAAAATCATCTCTGAGGTGAGACATACCTATCGATATGTTTTGCTGCAGCTAAGTCTAGCCTGGTCACAGCCTAGATCCCAAGCTTAAAAATAGCTCAATGCAGCCTCAACAGCTTCCAGCATCTTGATTATTTTTAGGACAGAGGAGAGGGTGAAAGAAAAATGTGACCAAGAGTCACCTCCAGGGAGGAGCATTCCTTTCTGGTGGCTCAAAACTAGGGGCTTCACCCCTCCCTGGAGATGTTCATTCCTGTGAATGTTTGAAGTCCGAGAAGTAGAGGGTCACAAGATACGGTTTTCCCCAATACTGGGTGGTGAATGCTAGGCAGATTTCTTGCTCTGCTGGGGACGCAGAGAAATGCAGTGCTTCAGGGTCAAATCAGAGAAAACTTTAAGACTCTGTGTAGGCTCTAGGCTTTCACTATCAACTGCTGGAGAGTAAATATTCCATAGTTCATGGAACGTGCGCATCAGTTCATTCACTCAGTTCTGTGGCGGGTACTGGTGTTACAGCAGCCACTACTGACACAGGTGAAGGTTCCTGCCTTCTTGCGACTGGACCTAGTCTGGGAGTCAGTCAATAAAGTAAAAAAGGAAACTATATAGCTTTTAAAATAGTTTTTTTGGCCACACCATGTGGCATATGGGATCTTAGTTCCCTGACCAGGGATTGAAACTATATCTCTTGCATTTGAAGGGTGGAGTCTTAATGAGGAGAGCACCCCGGAAGTCCCTAAACTACAACAGTTTTGTTAATTGATATGGAGAACAACAACGCGGTAAAGGGGAACAGTCAGAGCTGAAATGTTTTTTTTTTTTTTATTTTGTTTATTGTCTGCACTGGGTCTTGTAGCCTGTGGGATCTTCCATCTTTGTTGCAGCATGCGACATCTTTAGTTACAGCATGAGAACTCCTAGTTGCGGCGTGTGGGATCTATTTCCCTGACCAGGAATTGAACCCAGGGCCTCTGCATTGGGGGCACAGACTCTTAGCCACTGGACCACCAGGGAAGTCCCTCAGTCAGGGTTTTTGTCTGCACGCATGCAAAAGAAATAGATTCTGTTCATATTATTAATAAATTTAAATGATGAGTTTTATGGGAATAATATCAGAGGCTCAGAGAGTGGACTGAAAGTTGTAGAAATATTCTTGGAGAAAGGGGAGAAACTGAGGGATCTCTTGGGGTTTAGTGGGCACCATGAAGGCTGTGAATTGCTGATGCTAATGTTGCACAACTGTGACCTTTGGTAGATACTCCCAGCTGCTGCTGTTTGCATCTTTTTGCTCAACAGACTTCTCTGAAGTTGCCAAAGGCTGCACAGTAGGTTAGAAGCGCCTGGGAATGAACATTGAACAGTTATATCACCACGCCTGCCACGACTAGCAGCAATCAGCCAACAGCTGATGGAAACTGGTGGATCAATACCCCAGCTCCCCTGCCCTCAGGTGGGATGACTCTTAGGGGCATGTCCTATGCAGTCTCCTAGAGTTTCCTAGCTGTTTGGGGCCACAGAGAAAACCTGGTTATCTGTAACACCAGTAGGGGGCACCCTCCCTTTTCTTTATCATATCCCTTCCCTGGTGGCTCAGAGGTTAAAGCGTCTGCCTCCAATGCGGGAGACTGGGGTCCGATCCCTGGGTCGGGAAGATCCCCTGGCGAAGGAAACGGTAACTCACTCCAGTATTCTTGCCTGGAGAATCCCATGGAGAAGCCTGGTAGGCTACAGTCCACGGGGTCGCAAAGAGTCGGACACGACTGAGCGACGGAACGGACGGACGGAAACCCCGACTGGTGTTTCCCACGGTCACCTCCCAAATAAATGATTCATGCAGGAGACTTGGGGTCAGTATCTGCGTCCAGGGGAACCTGAGCAGAGACAATTACATTCCATGGCAGAAGGAATTTAGAACCCACGTTGAGAGTGAAGGGCTGAGAAATGCTAATCTTGGCATCTTGAAGTTTCCTTCGAATCTCCCAGTCACCTGGAGACAGCGGCCCCAGAGCCAGGAGCTGGGTGCAGCAGCTTTGCCCAGCTCTGTGAGCACAGCTATGTCCAGATTTCTTCTTTCTAACTAGCTAATGGCTTTCCCAAGCAGCGCTTCCCAGTGGTAAAGAACCCGCCTGCCAATGCAGGAGACATAAGAGAAGTGAGTTTGATCTGGGTCGGGAAGTCCCCTGGAGGAGGGAATGGCAACTGACTCCACTATTTGCCTGGAGAATCCCCACGGACAGAGGAGGCTGGTGGGCTACAGTCCATAGGATGGCAAAGAGTCAGACATGACTGAAGTAACTTAGCGTGCACACGCCCACCTAATACTTTCATGTTGTGGGGAGAGGAGAAGTCCTGGCGAGGCTCAGTACATTCCTTCTCCTGATCACTCCTGTGTTATTACAGGACATCTGTGAACTTTCATGCTGAAGAGAAAGTTCACAGGAAGTTCACCCTCAGCATATCTGTCTTAGATGAGCCTTCCTCCTTAGGGGCCGGCAAGAGGATTCAGAGCCAAGGTCACAGAGCTGGTGGACAGCTCTGGCCACGTGCTATCCCTGCCCCTGTCTTCAGACACTTCCAAATGACCCTGGACCATTCACTCAGAAGTCAAAACAATGAGACTTAGGTTGGCCAAGCATGACTCCCATGCCTGCCCCGGGTGGGGAGGCTAGTGTTGGAACAGTCCTATGTTAAGACTGTTCTCAATGGGGAATTTCCCCCTAAAAGGGAGAGCAAGAGGATCATAGGAAGATGGCAGGTTAAATGAGAGGAAGCCAGAAGTATAGCCAACGTCAGCTCCCCAAGGGAAGGAGGTGCTGTTGCCTTCATAATTATTTTCTTTTTTTTAAAAAGTATTTATTTACTTAATTTTTGGCTGCACTGGGTCTTCCTTGCTGTGCATGGGCTTTCTCTGTTTGTGGCGAGTAGGGGCTACTCTTAGTTGCAAAGCTTAGGCTTCTCGCTGTGTTGGCTTCTCTTGTGGAGCTCGGGCTCTAGAGCGCATAGGCACTGACAGCTGTGGTGCACAGGTTTTGTTGCTCTGAGGCATGTGGATTCTTCCCAGACTAGGGATCGAACCCGCATCCTCTTCATTGGCAGGTGGATTCTTAACCACTGAGCCACCAGGCGAGTCCCAACCCTCATAATTTCTTGGTTGCATTTGGAAGACATTTCCAGAGATAAAAAGATTCTACCATGGCAGATGCTGATGGTGCTCCTACTGTCTTGGAGGTCTCTTGAAAGCAGTTCCCTTTTATACCAACCACTGCCTTCTAAGGTGGCCATAACAATCAACTGTGTATACTCATTTGCTCAGTCGTGTCTGACTCTTTTGTGACCCCATGGACTGTAGCCCACCAGACTTCTCTGCCCATGGTATTCTCTAGGCAAGAATATTGGAGGGGGTTGCCATTTGCTTCTCCAGGGGATCTTTCTGATGTAGGGATCAAAGCTGGGTCTCCTGCATTGCAGGCAGATTCTTTACAATCTGAGCCACCAGGGCAGCCCCAACAAGTGACCATAGGGGCTTCAAAAACAGAAAACTGTAGGTTCTGGAGGCCAGGGGTCCAAAATCAAGGTATCCGCGGTGCTGGTTTCTTCTGGAGGCTCTGAGGGAGAATCCACATCCTGCCTCTCTCCCAGCTTCTGGCAGTTCCAGCAGTCCTTGGCATTTCTTGGCCTTTAGCTGCATCATTCCAGTCTTTACTCCCATTATCACGTGGTCTTCATCTCTATATGTGTCTCTCTGGGTTATCTTCTCTTTTGTTTATTTTTTAAAATTATTTTAGGCTGTGCCATGCAGTATAACAAACCTGGACAGTGTGTTGAAAAACAGAGGCATTACTCTGCTGACAATGGTCAGTGTTCAAGGCTATGGTCTTCCCAGTGGTCACATATGGTTGTGAGAGCTGGACTGTAAACAAGGTTGACTGCCAAAGAATTGATGCCTTCAAACTGTGGTGCTGGAGAAGACTCTTGAAAGTCCCTTGGATTGCAAGGAGATCAAACTAGTCAATCTTAAGGGAGATCCACCCTGAATATTCACTGGAAGGACTGATGCTGAAGCTGAAACTCCAGTATTTTGGTCATCTGATGTGAAGAGCTGACTCATTGGAAAAGAGCCTGATGCTGGGAAAGATTGAAAGCAGAAAAAGAGGGCATCAGAGGATGAGGTGGCTGGTTGGCATCACCAATGCAATGCACATGAACTTAGGCAAACTTCAGGAGATGGTGAGGGACAGGGAGGCCTGGTGTACTGCAGTCCTCGGGATCGCAAAGAGTCGAGCGACTGACCACCATGCAGCATATGGGATCTTAGGTTCCTCACCAGGAATCGAACTCACACCCCTTGCAGAGCAAGAGCAAAGTCTTAACTACTGGACCACCAGGGAAGTCCCAAGATGGAATCGGATTAGACTGCAGGGTAGCTCTGAGGGATTTGACCTGGTCACTGAGCTCATTTGCTTGTGCCAAAGGAGTTCTGGTCTCCCAGGACATGGCCTGCCTCAGTGTCCTTGCCCTGCTTGGTCACTGGTGGGGGCAGCCTGTGGGAATCATGGCCTCAGCATTGATGTAGTGCTGGATTTCAGAATCCTTCTGATGCTCTTCCTCCACAAAATGTGTGCTAGATATTCATAGCAGGATTCTTCACAACTGCCATGAGGTGGAAGCAACCCGAGTGTCCCTCATCGGAGAAATGAGTAAACAAAATGTAGGATATCCATGTGCTCAGATGCTCAGTCATGTCCGACTCTTTGCAGCCCCGTGGACTGTAGCCTGCTAGGCTCCTCTGTCCATGGAATTTCTCAGGCAAAAATACTGGAGTGGGTTGCCATTTCCTTCTCCAGGGCATCATTCCAACCCAGGAATCAAATCCAGTCTCTTACATCTCCTGCATTGGCAGGCAGATTCTTTACCACTAGTGCCACCTGAGAAGTCCAGTATTGTCCACACAATGGGATCTCATTCAGCCTTAAGAAGAAATGAAGTCTTTTTTTTTTTTATGGTTAGATGGAAGGATTTTATTTTTTTATTTTTATTTTTTTTCCCCCTCCCACCTCCCTCCTCCCTTTATCCTCCCTCTGGGTCATCCCCGCATGCCAGCCCCGAGCATCCTGTAACGTGCATTGACCCTGAACTAGTGATTCATTTCACATATGACAACATACGTGTTTCAATGACATTCTCCCAAATCATCCCACCCTCACCCTCTCCCACAGAGTCCCAAAGACTGATCTATACATCTGTGTCTCTTTTGCTGTCTCGTATACAGGGTTATCATTTGCATCTTTCTAAATTCCATATATATGCGTTAGTATGCTGTATTGGTGTTTTTCTTTCTGGCTTACTTCACTCTGTATAATAGGCTCCAGTTTCATTCACCTCATTAGAACTGATTCAAATGTATTCTTTTTAATGGCTGAATAATACTCCATTGTGTATATGTACCAAAGCTTTCTTATCCATTCGTCTGCAGATGGACATCTAGGTTGCTTCCATGTTCTGGCTATTATAAACAGTGCTGCAATGAACATTGGAGTACATGTGTCTCTTTCAATTCTGGTTTCCTCGGTGTGTATGCCCAGGAGTGCGATTGCTGGATCATATGGCAGTTCTGTTTCCAGTTTTTTGAGAAATCTCCACACTGTTCTCCATAGTGGCTGTACTAGTTTGAATTCCCACCAACAGTGTAAGAGGGTTCCTTTCTCTCCACATCCTCTCCAGCATTTATTACATGTAGACTTTTGGATAGCAGCCATTCTGACAGGTATGAAATGGTATCTCATTGTGGTTTTGATTTGCATCTCTCTGATTATGAGGGATGTTGAGCATTTTTTCATGTGTTTGTTAGCCATCTGTATGTCTTCTTTGGAGAAATGTCTGTTTAGTTCTTTGGCCCATTTTTTGATTGGGTCATTTATTTTTCTGGAATTGAGCTGCAGGAGCTGCTTGTATATTTTGGAAATTAATCCTTTATCAGTTGCTTCATTTGCTATTATTTTCTCCCATTCTGAAGACTGTCTTTTCACCTTGCTTATAGTTTCCTTTGCTGTGCAGAAGCTTTTGATTTTAATTAGGTCCCATTTGTTTATTTTTGCTTTTATTTCCGACCAGTTTTCCCAGCACCACTTGTTAAAGAGACTGTCTTTTCTCCATTGTATATTCTTGCCTCCTTTGTAAAAGATGAGGTGTCCATAGGTGCGTGGATTTATCTCTGGACTTTCTATTTTGTTCCATTGATCTATATTTCTGTCTTTATGCCAGTACCATACTGTCTTGATGACTGTGGCTTTGTAGTAGAGCCTGAAGTCCGGCAGGTTAATTCCCCCAGTTCCATTCTTCTTCCTCAAGATTGCTTTGGCTATTCGAAGTTTTTTGTATTTCCATACAAATTGTGAGATTATTTGTTCTAGTTCTGTGAAAAAGATCGTTGGTAGCTTGATAGGCATTGCATTGAATGTATAAATTACTTTGGGTAGTATATTCATTTTTACAATATTTATTCTTCCAATCCATGAGCATGGTATATTTCTCCATCTATTAGTGTCCTCTTTGATTGCTTTCAGTAGTGTTTTATAGTTTTCTATGTACAAGTCTTTTGTTTCCTTAGGTAGATATATTCCTAAGTATTTAATTCTTTTCGTTGCAACAGTGAATGGAATAGTTTCCTTAATTTCTCTTTCTATTTTCTCATTATTAGTGTATAGGAATGCAAGGGATTTCTGTGTGTTGATTTTATATCCTGCAACGTTACTGTAATCATTGATTAGCTCTAGTAGTTTTCTGGTAGAGTCTCTAGGGTTTTCTGTGTAGAGGATCAGGTCATCAGCGAACAGTGAAAGTTTTACTTCTTCTTTTCCAATTTGGATTCCTTTTATGTCTTTTTCTGCTCTGATTGCTGTGGCCAAAACTTCCAGAACTATGTTGAATAGTAGTGGTGAGAGTGGGCACCCTTGTCTTGTTCCTGACTTTAGGGGAAATGCTTTCAGTTTTTCACCATTGAGGATAATGTTTGCTGTGGGTTTGTCATATATAGCTTTTATTATGTTGAGGTATGTCCCTTCTATTCCCACTTTCTGGAGAGTTTTTATCATAAATGGATGTTGAATTTTGTCAAAGGCTTTCTCTGCATCTATTGAGATAATCATATGATTTTTATTTTTCAGTTTGTTAATGTGGTGTATTACGTTGATTGATTTGCGGATATTGAAGAATCCTTGCATTCCTGGGATAAAGCCCACTTGGTCATGATGTATGATCTTCTTAATATGTTGTTGGATTCTGATTGCTAGAATTTTGTTAAGGATTTTTGCATCTATGTTCATCAGTGATATTGGCCTGTAGTTTTCTGTTTTTGTGGGGTCTTTACCAGGTTTTGCAATTAGGGTGATGGTGGCCTCATAGAATGAGTTTGGAAGTTTCCCTTCCTCAGCAATTTTCTGGAAGAGTTTGAGTAGAATAGGTGTTAGCTCTTCTCTAAATTTTTGGTAGAATTCGGCTGTGAAGCCGTCTGGACCTGGGCTTTTGTTTGCTGGAAGATTCTTGATTACAGCCTCTAGTTCTGTGCTTGTGATGGGTCTGTTCAGATTTTCTATTTCTTCCTGGTTCAGTTTTGGAAAGTTGTACTTTTCTAGGAATTTGTCCATTTCTTCCAGGTTATTCATTTTATTGCCATATAATTGCTGATAGTATTCTCTAATAATCCTTTGTATTTCTGTGTTGTCAGTTGTGATCTCTCCATTTTCATTTCTAATTTTATTGATTTGGTTCTTCTCCCTTTCTTTCTTGATAAGTCTGGCTAGTGGTTTGTCAATTTTATTTACCTTCTCAAAGAACCAGCTTTTGGCTTTGTTGATTTTTGCTATGGTCTCTTTTGTTTCTTTTGCATTTATCTCTGCCCTAATTTTTACAATTTCTTTCCTTCTACTGACCCTGGGGTTCTTCATTTCTTCCTTTTCTAGTTGCTTTAGATGTAGAGTTAGGTTATTTAGTTGACTTTTTTCTTGTTTCTTGATGTGTGCCTGTATTGCTATGAACTTCCCCCTTAGCACTGCTTTTACAGTGTCCCAGAGGTTTTGGGTTGTTGTGTTTTCATTTTCATTCATTTCTATGCATATTTTGATTTTTCTTTTGATTTCTTCTATGATTTGTTCATTATTCAGCAGCGCGTTGTTCAGCCTCCATATGTTGGCATTTTTAATAGTTATTCTCCTGTAATTGAGATCTAATCTTACTGCATTGTGGTCAGAAAAGATGCATGGAATGATTTCAACTTTTTTGAATTTTCCAAGGCTAGATTTATGGCCCAGGATGTGATCTATCCTGGAAAAGTTTCCGTGTGCGCTTGAGAAAAAGGTGAAATTCATTGTTTTGGGGTGAAATGTACTGTAGATATCTATTAGGTCTAACTGGTCTATTGTATCATTTAAAGTTTGTGTTTCCTTGTTAATTTTCTGTTTAGTTGATCTATCCATAGATGTAAGTGGGGTATTAAAATCTCCCACTATTATTGCATTATTGTTAATTTCCCCTTTCATACTTGTTAGTAATTGTCTTACATATTGCAGTGCTCCTATGTTGGGTGCATAAATATTTAGAATTGTTATATCTTCTTCTTGGATTGATCCTTTGATCATTATGTAGTTTCCTTCTTTGTCTCTTTTCACAGCCTTTGTTTTAAAGTCTATTTTATCTGATATGAGTATTGCTACCCCTGCTTTCTTTTGGTCTCTATTTGCATGGAATATCTTTTTCCAGCCCTTCACTTTCAGTCTGTGTGTGTCCCTCGTTTTGAGGTGGGTCTCTTGCAGACAACATATACGGGGGTCTTGTTTTTGTATCCATTCAGCCAGCCTTTGTCTTTTGGTTGGGGCATTCAACCCATTTACGTTTAAGGTAATTATTGATAAGTACGATCCCGTAGCCATTTTCTTTATTGCTTTGGGTTCGAGTTTATACACCCTTTCTGTGTTTCCTGTCTAGAAAAGATCCTTTAGCATTTGTTGGAGAGCTGGTTTGGTAATGCTGAATTCTCTCAGCTTTTGCTTGTCTGTAAAGCTTTTGATTTCTCCTTCATATTTGAATGAGATCCTTGCTGGGTACAGCAGTCTGGGCTGTAGGTTATTTTCTTTCATCACTTTAAGTATGTCTTGCCATTCCCTCCTGGCCTGAAGAGTTTCTGTTGAAAGATCGGCTGTTATCCTTATGGGAATCCCCTTGTGTGTTATTTGCTGTTTTTCCCTTGCTGCTTTTAATATTTGTTCTTTGTGTTTGATCTTTGTTAATTTGATTAATATGTGTCTTGGAGTATTTCGCCTTGGGTTAATCCTGTTGGGGACTCTCTGGGTTTCTTGGACTTGGGTGATTATTTCTTTCCCTATTTTAGGGAAGTTTTCAACTATTATCTCCTCAAGTATTCTTTCATGGTCTTTCTTTTTGTCTTCTTCTTCTGGGATTCCTATGATTCGAATGTTGGAGCGTTTAACATTGTCCCAGAGGTCTCTAATATTGTTCTCATTTCTTTTAATTTGTTTTTCTTTTTTCCTCTCTGTTTCATTTATTTCTACAATTCTATCTGCTAACTCGCTTATCCTGTCTTCTGCCTCTGTTATTCTACTGTTTGTTCCTTCCAGAGTGTTTCTGATCTCATCTATTGCATTATTCATTGTATATTGACTCTTTTTTATTTCCTCTAAGTCCTTATTAAACCTTTCTTCCATCTTCTCAATCTTTTTCTCCAGGTTATTTATCTGTAACTCCATTTTGCTTTCAAGATTTTGAATCATTTTTACCATCAAAATTCGAAATTCTTTATCAGGTAGATTCCCTATATCTTCCTCTTTTGTTTGTGTTGATGGGCATTTATCTTGTTCCTTTACTTGCTGGGTATTTCTCTGCCTCTTCATCTTGCTTATAATGCTTTGCTTGGGGTGGCCTTTCCCTCTTCTGGCCGTTTGTGGAGTTCTCTTTATTATGTAGTTTCCTCGTTGTGTGTGGGGTTGGACAGGTGACTTGTCAAGGTTCCCTGGTTACGGAAGCTTGTGTCGGTGTTCTGGTGGGTGAAGCTGGATTTGTTCTTTCTGGAGTGCAATGAAGTGTCCAGTAATGAGTTATGAGATGTCAGTGGGTTTGGAGTGACTTTGGGCAGCCTGTATATTGAAGCTCAGGGCTAGTTTCCTGTGTTACTGGAGAATTTGTGTGGTATGTCTTGCTCTGGAACTTGTTGACCCTTGGGTGGTGCTTAGTTTTAGTGTAGGTATGGAGACGTATGATGAGCTCCTATCGATTAATGTTCCCTGGAGTCAGGAGTTCTCTGGCGTTCTCAGGATTCGGGCTTAAGCCTCTTGCTTCTGGTTTTTGGTCTTATTCTTGGAGTAGCCTCTAGACGTCTCTATCTGTCATTTCCAAGGTGGTTCCCTCTGTTTTAGCTTCTGTTTGCTGGTCTCTTCAGTGTCTAATTTCCTCCCTGATACTAGGGGGTGGGTGGACACTTTTTAAGGCTCAGTTGTTCAGTCCTGTTCTGGGAAGGGAGGAACGCTGCAGACGAATATCTCTGGCGTCTGTGGGGAGTGATCACAGTGTCTCGGCCACACTGGGTTTGCCCCCACTCACAGCACGTATGCTGTCCCAGTCTATACTGCACAGGCTCTAGGTTGCTCTGCCGGGAACTGTCCGAGGCCGGCGCCGGGTTGTATGCACTTCCCAGGTCTGAGCGGCTCAAGTTCAGGTTCTCAGGTACTCCACAAAGGCGCAGACTTGGTTGGGCCTGTGTTTTGTGCCTTCCCTGGTCTGAGCAGTTCAGGGGACCAGGTGTTTGGTGAGCGCTGTCTCTACGACTTATCGCCTCCCCAGTCCCCGCCACTCAGTTTTCTGGGTGTACAACCGGCGCACCTTCTCAGGTGGATATCGACCGGCCCGAGCCCAAGAAGTCCTGATTAGCAACAAGCCTGTCTGCAGTTTGTATCAAATGCCTTTCTGGGGCCGCGGTTGCCCGCTCCGGCTCTGGCTGCGCTCCCTGCCTGTCTTGGCGGGGGATGGGGGATGGGCCAACCGCAGCCGGCTCGCTCTGCTCAGTCCTTTATTCTGTGAGCGCGGCTGGCCGAGTCTTAGGTTAGAGCTTTCTGCCTTTTCGTGGGGAAGCTATCCCACAGTCTGCTTTGCTATCCCCAGTTCTCTCAAATTGTTCTCGCGGCATTCAAGCCCAGTCCTCTCTCTAAGCAGTTCAGCCGGCTCCTCCCTGCCCAGCCCCCGCTTGCTAATGGCGTATGCAGGCGTCTGGGCTGCTTCTCCGCTGGGAGTTACCGTTTGGCGGGTAGTCTGTGGGTTTTAAAAAAATCTTAAAAAAAAAAAGAGGGTTATGTGGCCCTCTGATCTTCCAAGGCTCGCCACAGATTCGCCAGTGAGAGTGTTTCCTGGTGTTTGGAAACTTCTCTCTTTTTAAAGCCTCCCTTCCCAGGACGGAGCTCCGTCCTTACTTCTTTTGTCTCGCTTTTTATCTTTTATGTTTTTTCCTACCTCCTTTTGAAGACAATGGGCTGCTTTTCTGGGTGCCTGATGTCCTCTGCCAGCATTCAGTAGTTGTTTTGTGGACTTTACTCCGCGTTCAAATGTTCTTTTGATGAATTTGTGGAGGAGAGAGTGGTCTCGCCGTCCTATTCCTCCACCATCTTGTTCCTCCTCCGAAATGAAGTCTTGAAAGGTGCTACAGCATGGGTGAATCTTGAGGACATTATGATAACTCAAGTGAGCCAGTCACAAAAGGATAAGTACCATATCATTCCACTTACTTGAGGTCCCTAGAGAAGTCAAATTCATAGAGACATAAAATAGAATGCTGGATGCCGGAGGCTGAGCAGTCAGTGTTTAATGGGTCTAGAGTTTCAGTTTTACAAGATTAAAAGTGTTCTGGGGATGGATGGTGGTTACACAAAATCCGAATGGATTTAATGCCACTGAAAGTGTTAGTCTCTAAGTTGTGTTTGAGTCTTTGTGACCCCATGGACTATAGCCCACCAGACTCCTTTGTCCATGGACTTCTCCAGGCCGGAATACTGGAGTGGGCAGCCTTTCCCTTTTCCGGGGGATCTTCCTGACTCAGGGATGGAACCCATCTCCTGCATTGCAGGAGGATTCTTTACTCTCTGAGCCACCGGGGAAGCTCACTGAGATGTACACCTAAAAATGGTTAAGATGGTAAATCTTATGTTATGCATTTTGAACCGCAACTGAAAAAAGAAGGGCTTTTTTTTCTCCTCCTGTAAGTTAACAACACCGGGCCCATTTTGGCTTTCTATTCATCATTCAAGTGATGGGTCACAAAAGCTTAGTGTTGCTTATGTGGCTAGATTCTCACCCCCTGAAGCTTGAGGGTTTCCCCTCTCCCTCGACACTCTGATGAACACTGACCCCATTTCCAGCTACCAGGACTGGTATCTCTTTGATCAGAAGCTTTCTTATGCAAACAGAGTCTGTTTTGTCTTTACAGTGGCCAGAAGTGCCTGGAAATCAAAGTCCTCACTGAGAGCAGCCTTCTACAAATGACTGACAGGAGTTGGTGGGTCAATACCCCAGCTCTTTCACCCTTCAATTCAACCCTGGCTGCCAGACTTCCAGAGGGAGTAAGCTCTAGTAACTCATGGCAGGAACTCTCTCGTCAATACATCATTTACAGTCTATCTTGTCTTCCTTGTCTTCCATCTCTATAATCTACTGATACTTCCTGGAGCTACTTTCTAAATAGTGGATTTATTCTCAAATCTTTGTCTGAGCTTCTGGGGCAATTAAAATTAAGATGCTGTCAAAGTAGATTGAATATATTAAGTCTATCCAACTTGAACTTGTGTGTGTGTGTGTAGAAAGCACATTTTATTTTATTTTTTAGCATTTTAAAATTAATTAATTATTTAGGATGCCTCAGCATCAGTTGTGGCACGAGGGACATTCGTTGCCTCTTGCGGGATCTTTGGCTGTGGTGTGAGGACTCTCTTGTTGTGGCCTGTGGGCTTAGTAGTTCTGGTGTGTAGACTTAGTTGCTCTGTGACAAGTAGGATCTTCCCCAACCAGGGATCGAACCTTTGTTCCATGGCTTGCAAGGCAGATTCTTAACCCCTGAACCAACAAGGAAGTCCCAAAAGCACAATTTCAAAAAACAACTTTACAAGAAGTTGGCATTTCCCCAACAAAGACATTGTCTTGACATCTCCTATGGCACATGGAATAGGACTCCAGTAGAGCCATGCCTCCTAGAAAGAGCTGAAGTGCTTTGTGATTTGATGCAGGGGATGTTTGCCATCAGCCCAGGACTGCTGATCATTCTTTTAATGTTTTTGAAGCAGGCTATGGAGGAGCTCACAGCTTCCCATCTCTCTTCTGTGTGCAACTGGATGGAACCACAGGCGTTTCTGAGTGCAAAGAGCAAATGTACAGATATTATGTGCCCATGGACCCCATCCAAGGAGAATTTCCATTTTCCGACCCCACTTTGGAATTGACAAGGCTGTTGATACCTGTGAAAGGCTGAACAGTTTTCCTAACAAACATAAACTTCGACTGGAAAAAATCCCTCAGTCTTCTAGCTCAGGAGCATCTGTGATGCTTGACAGCACACCTGGCTTGGCTGCTTTGGAGATTATGGAGTGGCTCGTGCCCTCCTGATTCACAGCCTCTCTGTAGGCACTGCCAACACACTGATAAGCATATCATTGCTCCTGTGCCAACCACTGACCTCCACAGAGCCCAGGACTTGAGTCACTATCTCTACTAGGAGCTGGTCAAGAAATAGAAGCACAAAATGGATTATTTTTTTATTGCACTGAAGTTGGCTGGATTTCAAGGCAAATGCTTTTAAGACAGATGCTTGATTGGGCTCTGAGTGGAAGTTTCTGTTTTTTTTTTTTCTCACTGTCAGAGCAGTGATCTCACTGACAGGGAAATCAACCAGGGCTCAGCAATAGTTTGGAATCATCTGAACAAGGGGGGAGATCAAAGCCCTGTGTTTATCATTATGGATTTTGTGAAAAACCTAGGAAGTCTTTTGATCAAACTGCCAGGCTGTGAGAGGAGATCGGAGGCTAACTCTGTGGAAATTTCCAAGTCTAGCAGAAGACTTCTTCAGCCTGGTGTGCAGGGTCAGAAATCTGCATATATACAATTATAATTCAATTCCTCCATTAGAACAGATGCATGTCATCTCTTATTGATACAGCAGTGGAGTATCTTGAAGTGCTTTTACCAACCAGACCTAGACTCCAGCTCTGTATACACATCACCCAGCTTCTTCAAGCTTACCTGCTACTTGCTCACACCTGTGGCCTTCAGAGGGCTGCTCGTTAGTTCTGGAGCCACCCTGCTCGTACTGGAGGACCATAAGTGCCTGGGAGTTTATATCACTTCCCCATTCTGGTGTCCTGCTACTGATGGCTTAGGAGTCTGTTGTGGAACCAAAAGTTTGTACTCTCTCCACCCCCAAATTTATATATTGAAGCCCTAACCCCCAATATGAATACATTTGGAGAGGGGAAACTTATGAGGAAATTAAGGTTAAATGTAGAATGAATGGTGGGGCCCTGATCAGATAGGATTTGTGTCATTATACGAAGAGGAGGAGGGTCTTCCTTGGTGATCAGTGGCTAAGACTCCATGCTCCCAATGCAGGGGGCCCAGGTTTGATCCCTGGTCAGGGAACTAGATCTTCCATACTCCAACTGAAAATAGCAACTGCCCCAACTAAGACCCAGTGCAACCAAATAAATAAATACTTTTTAAAAAGAAGAGGAGGTGATATCGATAGCTTGCTCTTCACACATGCACTGAGGAAAGGCCACATGAGTACGCAGTGAAAAGTGGCTATCTGCAACCATTGTTTGACATCCACTGAGAAAGCAATGGCACCCCCTCTCCACTACTCTTTTGCCTGGAAAATCCCATGGACGGAGGAGCCTGGTGGGCTGCAGTCCGTGGGGTCGTGGGGAGTCAGACGCGGCTGGGCGGTGTCACTTTCACTTTTCACTTTCATGCATTGGAGAAGGAAATGGCAACCCACTCCAGTGTTCTTGCCTGGAGAATCCCAGGGACAGCGGAGCCTGGTGGGCTCCCGTCTATGAGGTCGCACAGAGTCGGACACGACTGAAGTGACTTAGCAGCGGCAGCAGCAGAAGGTGAAAGAGGAGAGTGAAAAAGCTGGCTTAAAACTCAACATTCAAAAAACGAAGATCATGGCATCTAGTTCTATCACTTCATGTCAAATAGATGGGGAAAAATGGAAACAGTGACACCTTTTATATTCTTGGGCTCCAAAATCACTGCAGACAGTGACTGCAGTCATGAAACTAAAAGATACTTGTTCCTTTGAAGAAAAGCTATGACAAACCTAGACAGCATCTTAAAAAGCAGAGGCATCACTTTGCTGACAATGGTCCATATTGTCAAAGCTATGGTTTTTTCAGTAGTCAAGTACGGAAGTTAGGGTTGACCATAAAGGAGGGCTGAAGGCTAAAGAATTGATGCTTTCAAATTGTGGCTTTGGAGAAGACTCTTGTGAGTCCCTTGGACAGCAAGGACATTAAACCAGTCAATCCTAAAGGAAATCAACCCTAAATATTCATTGGAAGGACTGATGCTGAAGCTAAAGCTCTAATACTTTGGTCACCTGATACAAAGAGCCGGCTCATTGGAAAAGACTCTGGTGCTGGAAAAGATCGAGGGCTGAAGAAGGGAGTGACAGAGAATGAGATGGTTGGATGGCATAACCGACTCAGTGGACATGAATTTGAGCAAACTCAGGGAGACAGTGAAGGACAGGGAAGCCTGGTGTGCTGCAGTTCATGGGGTCACAAAGAGTTGGACACAGATGAGCAACTGCACAACTCCTGGCACCTTGATCTTGGACTTCCTGCCTCCAGAATTGTGAGAAATAAATTTCTTTTGTTTAAATCACTCAGTCTGTGGTAATAAAGGGTTGAACAAACAGGCTCCTGGACTTCTCTGGTGGTCAAGTGGTTAAGAGTCCACCTGCCAATGCAGGGGACACAGGCTCAATCCCTGGTCCAGGAATATTCCATATGCTGAGGAATAACTAAGCCCACGTGCCACGACTGCTGAGCGCGAGCTTTAGCATCTGTGAACTGCAGCTACTGAAGCCTGAGCACCCTAGCGCCTCTGCTGTACAAGAGAAGCCATTGCAACGAGAGGCCCATGCACTGCACAGCTAGAGAGTAGCCCCCACTTGCTGCAGCTAGAGAAAACCCTTGCACAGCAATAAAGACCCAGCACAGCCAAAAAATAAATAAACGAAAATTAAAAACAAACAAAACCCAGGCTCCTTTGCCTGGGGTATAATTTCTGTCTTACAACTCCCTGCTTGAGAAGTCTGAATTTGGGACTTCACCTGACACCACACTCTGTGTGTGGCTTCTTCCTTTCACTGTCCTACTTCTCCTACTCCCTGAATGGTTATCCTGTGAGTGCTTTGTAACAAGTCACTTGAACCTGAATATTTATTTATTGGGTTATTTGGCTGCGTCAGGGCTTAGTTACAGACATGGGATCTAGTTCCCTGACCAGGGATTGAACCCAGGCCCCCTGTATTGGGAGTGCAGAGTCTTAACTGCTGGACCATCAGAGAAGTCCCAACCTGAATCTTTGTTTCAGGTTTTGCTTCTGGGAAAATCTGACCTAAGAAATCAGTGATGCAGAACTTTGCCAAAGGGAAGCCCAATTCTGAGTTGATGACACAGAAACTGCTGGGACAAATTTGCAAAGCTTTGGTAGTTTCGTTAATGGGAATTCTAATTCTCCTTAGGTATTAGTTAGATTAAGCAATGCAGCTGCTACAATAGGCAACCCCTAAAGTCTCAGTGGTTTAACACAGTAAATGCTTATTTCTCACTTTTGTGCTGTTGAAGTTCATTAAGCAACTCTCTTCCATCTTGTAGCTGCACCAAATGGCTTCCAATGGAACATATGGCTTCCAAGGCTGTCAGAGGAGAAACACCAGTTCTTAACTGCTTCAGTCTGAAAATGACATGCATCATTTCTGCTCATAGTCCATTGGCCAAAACTAGTCACATGATCCTAATCAAACTGCAAGGGATTTTCAGTTCAGTTCAGTTCAGTCGCTCAGTCGTGTCCGACTCTCTGCGACCCCATGAATCACAGCACGTCAGGCCTCCCTGTCCATCACCAACTCCCGGAGTTCACTCAAACTCATGTCCACAGAGTCGGTGATGCCATCCAGCCATCTCATTCTCCGTCGTCCCCTTCTCCTCCCGCCCCCAACCTTTCCCAGCATCAGAGTCTTTTCCAGTGAGTCAACTCGTCGCATGAGGTGGCCAAAGTATTGGAGTTTCAGCTTTAGCATCAGTCCCTCCAATGAACACCCAAAACCACATGGGATACGTGGGGAACCACAGTTTCTTCTTACAGTGGAGTTGCACCTTATACCAGGCTTAGGTTCTGAAGGGTTTCTCAGGTGGCACTAATAGTAAAAAAAAATCTGCCTGCCAATGCAAGAGACATGAGAAGCACAGTTTTGATCCCTTGGTCAGGAATATCCCCTGGAGTAGGGAATGGCCACGCCAGTATTCTTGCCTTAAGATCGAAAAGTGTTGAACTTGACTGAGTGACTGAGAACACACACAGCACAGGTTCTGAAGGCAGTGAAAAAATCAAGCATCGCATATGACCCAAATTGCCTTTGAATATCTTATAGGAAGGTAGCATCAACAAGAGTTTCAGATTCTTACTTTCATTACAGAGAAATAATAACAGAAAATGTCTCCCTCACATTTCAGGCAAAAGTCAATAAATGCTTCTAAAGCTTTGGAAATTTTGCTAGTAAAACAAAATTAAAATTTGAATGTATTTTTGTAAATTTCAATGAGAAATTGTATTATTTGGTTTGAAAAAGAAGCTGAATTAGACCCCAAAGACACAAAACATCAAAGAAAATACAGACAAATTAGACTTCATTAAAAAATATCAATAACCTCAGATATGCAGATGACACTACCCTTATGGCAGAAAGTGAAGAGGAACTCAAAAGCCTCTTGATGAAAGTGAAAGAGGAGAGTGAAAAGGTTGGCTTGAAGCTCAACATTCAGAAAACAAAGGTCATGGCATCTGGTCCCATCACTTCATGGGAAATAGATGGAAAAACAGTGGAAACAGTGTCAGACTTTATTTTTTTGGGCTCCAAAATCACTGCAGATACAGATTGCAGCCATGAAATTAAAAGACGCTTGCTCCTTGGAAGGAAAGTTATGACCAACCTTGATAGTATATTAAAAAGCAGAGACATTACTTTGCCAACCAAGGTCCGTCTAGTCAAGGCAATGGTTTTTCCCGTGGTCATGTATGGATGTGAGAGTTGGATTGTGAAGAAAGCTGATCGCCGAAGAATCGATGCTTTTGAACTGTGGTGCTGGAGAAGACTCTTGAGAGTCCCTTATACTGCAAGGAGATCCAACCAGTCCATTCTAGGGGAGATCAATTCTGGGTGTTCATTGGAGGGACTGATGCTAAAGCTGAAACTGCAATACTTTGGCCACCTCATGCGACGAGTTGACTCACTGGAAAAGACTCTGATGCTGGGAAAGGTTGGGGGCGGGAGGAGAAGGGGACGACGGAGAATGAGATGGCTGGATGGCATCACCGACTCTGTGGACATGAGTTTGAGTGAACTCCGGGAATTGGTGATGGACAGGGAGGCCTGGCGTGCTGTGATTCATGGGGTCGCGGAGAGTCGGACACGACTGAGCGACTGAACTGAACTGAACTGAACTGAAGATTAAGAAATTCTCTTCATCAAAAGATCCCATTAAGAGAGTGAAACATAGGGAATTCCCTGGTGGTCCATTGGTTGGCACTCTGGGCTGTCACTGCAGGGACCTGGGTTTGATTCCTGGTCTATGGGCTTCCCTGATGGCTCAGAGGGTAAAGAATCTTCTTGCAATGCAGGAGATACAGAAGATGTGGGTTTGATTCTTGGGTTGGAAAGATCCCCTGGAGGAGGAAATGGCAACCTACTCCAGTATTCTTGCCTGGGCAATCCCAGGGACAGAGAAACAGACTCCAGAGCCCATGGGCTTCAGTAGTTCTGGCACATGAGCTCCAGGATGTGCAGGCTTAGCTGTTCTGCAGCAGGTGGGACCTTAGTTCTCTGACCAGGGATCAAACTTGTCTCCCCTAAAATGCAAGGCAGATTCTTAATCACTGGACCATCAGGGAAGTTCCCACTCCAATTTTATTTTTATGTTTTTAAAAATATTTTTTTGGAGTATATTTGATTTACAATGTTGTGTTAGTTTCAGGTGAAAAGCAAACTGATTCATTTATGCATATATATATATATTCATTCTTTTTTGGATTCTTTTCTCATTAAGTTAATCACAGAATATTGAGTAGATTTCCCAGTGCTATACAGTAGGTCCTTGTTGGTTATCCGTTGTTCCATTCCAACTTTTAATTTGAGAGCAATGAGTACTGAAAATTCTGACTCAAAAGAGTTGCAATAAAGAACATATGTCCTGATTATCACTGTATGCCAGGTACTGTGATAAGCACTTTACTTGCTATTAATTCATTTATCACTCACGACAACTCTGCAAGGTAGATGCTATTAGCAATCTGCATTTTATGGATAAAGAGAGTGAGGTTCTGTGTGAAAAAGTAATTTTTTAGTGGTTATATAGTCACTGTACTGCTCAGTTTGGAATTAATTTCAAAACATTTTAGGAAGCATTGATTAATACTTGCCTGTAAACACAGACACAGAGAATAAATTTATGGTTACCAAAGGAGAAAGTGTGGAGGGAGGAAAAATCAGGAGTTTGGGATTAACAGATATGCATTACTTTATATAAAATAGATTACCAACAGGTCCTACTATATTAGCACAGGGAACTATATTTAATACCTTGTAATAACCTATAATGGGAAATAATCTTTAAAAGAATATATATGTGTATAACTGAATCACTTTGTTGTACATTGGAAACTAGCACAACATTGTAAATCAACTATCCTTTAATAAAATATATTTGCCTGTAAAAGTAGATGAGAAAGGCTTATGGCTTTATACTGTTGTTTTTTTATACCATGAAGGAAATTAGTTTCCAGTGCATTAAAATAAAGAATGTTTATGTGAAAAGATGTACCTTTTGAAAGGAAGGAACCATAGCTCTCAGATTTCCAAAGGAACTGTGACTACAAAAATTATAAACCACTGAATTACAGGCAGTAGGTTGCAACAATGAATTAGTTCCTAGATAAATTTGCAAAGTGAACTCTGGGCTACTGTTGATGAGTGAAGCCATATATTTTTTAGTTTCTCTTTTGGTGCATCTAAAAATGAGGTTTTGTTCCTTTTGCTGGTATCAGCTGTGGGTGCAGATGATGAATAATACTCTTGCAATTGAAAGGTAGGTGGTGTGTGGATAATGACTCAGTTGCCATGTGGCTCCTGGATGCTGAAGCCATACTTTTTGTATCAATCAGCTGTTAGTACCATGATGCAATATAACAAATTGCCCAAAACTTAGTGGCTTATTCCAAGTAAGTGTTCATTATTTTTTAAAAAAGTGTCTTTTATTGAAGTGTAGTTGATGGACAGCGTTGTGTTAATTTCTACTGTATAGCAGGCTTCCCTGGTGACTCAGATGGTAAAGAATCTGCCTGGCAATGCAGGAGACCCAGGTTCAATCCCTGAGTCAGGAAGAGCCCCTGGAGAAGGGAATGGCTACCCACTCCAGTATTCTTGCCTGGAGAATTCCATGAACAGAGGAGCCTGTTAGACTACATTCCATGGGGTCACATAGAGTTGGACACGACTGAGTGACTAACACATACACTGCTATATAGCACAGTGGTTCAGATATACATAAATACATATATATTTTTTTCATACTCTTTTCCATTGTAATCTATCATAGGATATTGAAGATAGTTCCCTGTGCTAAACAGTAGGACTTCATTGTTTATCCATTCTACAAATTTTGCATCTGCTAATCCCAAACTCCCAATCTATTCCTCCACCACTATATCAGTAAGTCTGTTTCAGTTTTATATATAGATTCATTTATGTCATATTTTATATTCCACATATAAGTGATATCATATGATATCTGTCTTTCTTCTGATTTCACTTAGTATGACAATCTCTAAGTTCATACACGTTCTGCAAATGGCATTATTTCATTCTTTGAAATAAACTTTTACTCTTATGCTTGTGGGTCTACATGTAAAGATTGGTTCAGATTGATCTGTTCAAGGTGTGGTTGGCTGACCTTTCTTCAAGTTGTGGATTGGTTGGGCTCAAATGGGGAGGGTTGGCTTTACTCTGACCCACATTTGTCAAATCTGTGGTCCAAATGCTTTCTCAAAATGTGTGTTGTGGGTGAGGGGCCTGGTGCAACTCTCAGTTTTGAGGCATTTCCTTTCTCTAATTATCAGCTTGTGGCTAGTCACTCAGTCATGTCCAACTCTTTGTGATGCCATGAACAGTAGCCCACCAGGCTCCTCTGTCCATGGGATTCTCCAGGCAAGAATACCGGAGTGGGTTGCCATTTCCTTCTTCAGTTAGCTGCTTGCTTATAGGTAAATAACTCCTTGCTAAAACCTAGCAAGGGTAGGAATATATCTACCTAAAGAAACAAAAGACTTGTACATAGAAAACTATAAAACACTGGTGAAAGTAATCAAAGAGGACACTGATAGATGAAGAAATATACCGTGTTCGTGGATTGGAAGAATAAATATTGTGAAAATGAGTATACTACCCAAAGTAATTTATACATTCAATGCAATCCCTATCAAGCTACCAATGATATTTTTCACAGAGCTAGAACAAATAATCTCACAATTTGTATGGAAATACAAAAAACCTCGAATAGCCAAAGCAATCTTGAGGAAGAAGAATGGAACTGGGGGAATTAACCTGCCGGACTTCAGGCTCTACTACAAAGCCACAGTCATCGAGACAGTATGGTACTGGCATAAAGACAGAAATATAGATCAATGGAACAAAATAGAAAGCCCAGAGATAAATCCACGCACCTATGGACACCTTATCTTTGACAAAGGAGGCAAGAATATACAATGGAGAAAAGACAGTCTCTTCAACAAGTGGTGCTGGGAAAACTGGTCAGCCACTTGTAAAAGAATGAAACTAGAACACTTCCTAACACCATACACCAAAATAAACTCAAAATGGATTAAAGATCTAAATGTAAGACCAGAAACTATAAAACTCCTAGAGGAGAAGGTAGGCAAAACACTCTCCGACATAAATCACAGCAGGATCCTCCATGACCCACCTCCCAGAATATTGGAAATAAAAGCAAAAATTAACAAATGGGACCTAATTAAAATCAAAAGCTTCTGCACAGCAAAGGAAACTATAAGCAAGGTGAAAAGACAGTCTTCAGAATGGGAGAAAATAATAGCAAATGAAACAACTGACAAAGAATTAATCTCCAAAATATACAAGTAGCTCCTGCAGCTCAATTCCAGAAAAATAAATGACCCAATCAAAAAATGGGCCAAAGAACTAAACAGACATTTCTCCAAAGAAGACATAAAGATGGCTAACAAACACATGAAAAAATGCTCAACATCCCTCATAATCAAAACCACAATGAAGTACCATTTCACACCAGTCAGAATGGCTGCTATTCAAAAGTCTACATGCAATAAATGCTGGAGAGGGTGTGGAGAGAAGGGAACCCTCTTACACTGTTGGTGGGAATTCAAACTAGTACAGTCACTATGGAGAATAGTGCCATATGATCCAGCAATCACACTCCTGGGCATACACACTGAGGAAACCAGAATTGAAAGAAACACATGTACTCCAATGTTCATTGCAGCACTGTTTATAATAGCGAGGACATGGAAGCAACCCAGATGTCCATCTGCAGATGAATGGATAAGAAAGCTTTGGTACATATACACAATGGAGTATTATTCAGCCATCACAAAGAATACATTTGAATCAGTTCTAATGAAGTGGATGAAATTGGAGCCTATTATACAGAGTGAAGTAAGCCAGAAAGAAAAACACCAATACAGTATACTAACGCATATATATGGAATTTAGAAAGATGGTAACCTTAACCCTGTATACGAGACAGCAAAAGAGACATAGGTGTATAGAACAGTCTTTGGGACTCTGTGGGAGAGGGTGTGGGTGGGATGATTTAGGAGAATGGCATTGAAGCATGTATATTATCATATGTGAAATGAATCACCAGTCCAGGTTCGAGGCATGATACAGGATGCTCGGGGCTGGTGCACGGGGATGACCCGGAGGGAGGATATGGGGAGGAGGGAGGTGGGAGAGGGGTTCAAGAAAGGGAACACATGTACACCCGGGGCAGATTCATGTCAATGTATGGCAAAACCAACCAATATAATATTGTAAAGTAATTAGCCTCCAATAAAAAGATAAATAAAAAAATAAAACCTAGCAAGGGGCACTCTTTCTGTCCCCTTCTCATGTCTATGTCAGAAGCTTTCACTATCTCTTTTAAACTTTAATAAAACTTTATATACTTTAAAGTTTTATACTCTAATAAAACTTTGCTACACACACACACACACACACACACATAGAGAAAATCTGTGGCCCAGGAGAAAAGGGAAGGAACTTCAGGTGCTTGCTATTCTCCTAACAAAATAACAAGAGCTACACTAAATCATGCAGACACATTTAAATCCTTTGTTCCCATCTGTTAACATTCCATGGGCCAAAGCAAGACGTATGGTCAAGCCCAATATCAATGTAATAGGGAAATACATTCTACCTTTGAGGCAGGACATTGCACTTTTACATACAAAGGATCTAGATGTGTTGCATTTCTAGAAATTCACCCCACCTACCTAGAGGTGGTGGTTAGATTATGGGAGGGAGGGCAGCAGATCTGAGAGACAAAGTGAGTTCTGATGACAGCTTTGACAATGCTGGACCTAGTCATGCTGGGAGTCTGATACATCTTTGGACTTCCCAGAGTCACCAATAAATAACCATCCGTGTCACTTCCCCTCTTCCCTAGTTTTTGGACCATGCCACGTGACTTGTGGGATCTTGGTTCCCTGACCAGGGACTGAACTCAGATTCTCAGCAGTGAGAGCCCGAGTCCTAACTACTAGACTGCCAGAAAATTCTGCACTCCACACCCCACCCCCTTTTTAAAGGGTGATCAAGAAGTACAGTTTATTTAAAAGGAAAGAAAACCCAATAATTCTATATCTTAAAATCCCAAAAGAATACCTCACAATTTATTTGGTAAAGAAGAAGCTAGAACTCACGTACATGAAGACTAGCTGTTATCATCCAGATTAGAAGGTGAGTCACACATTGAGGTAGGGAATTCTTTCAGGTTTTATGGAATCCTTTTATTCAGATGCTCTGGGGAAAACAAACGGGAATGTGGACTGCTATCTGACCAGAGGCCAAAAACAGAAGCAGAAAAGAAAAATATTTTTTTTCCTTCCAGACTGGAAGGCTCTTGGTTAGTGAGCAAATAGTGGATGAAGTGGTAACCACATGACAGTGGAGTGTTGTATTCCAGTACAGCTCCCTCTGGCACCCCTCTGGCCAGCAGCCCTCATGGCCTTGACTGACTCCTGATTCTGACCTTGTTTTGCAGACGCTCCAACTCACTTGTCCTTCCCCTTGGTCGCGGATGTGTGTTTGCACACAACCCTGCAGGCTGCTTCTATGCCCCAGGACCTAGATCCCCTAATACAAGGAGTTTGATTTGACCGCCGGCCCGTCCTTGGTCTGTACGGTACCAGGCTGTGGGAGTGGCTGTCCTCCTCAGCATGTCCTCATGGCTGCAGTGCATCGTGCTGTCTGTGTCTTGCTGTCCTTTGCTGGGGTTTTCTCATCGGTATCATGAGCGGCTAGAGAGGGAGCCTGGTGACAGGCCAGGCGTGAAGTCCACGCAGGCAGCTTCCTCCGGAGTCTGCAGTGTCCTGGTGCCGGTGCTTGGCAGTGGGTCCTGACCTCAACCCTCACCCTTGACCCTGGCTGAGGTGGCATAGGTCCACCATACTTGGGGTGAACCCCAGAGACAGCAAACACCTCTTTCCTGCACGAGGCACCTGTGGGGCTGCGAAAAATCCTGGACCCCCAATTCCCATTTTGATTAAATGATTTTTAAAAAAGATTTTTTTAATGTGGACCATTTAAAAAATCTTTATGGAACTGGTTACAATACTGACTCTTATGTTCTGTTTTTTTTCTGGCTGTGAGGCATGTGGGATTTTTAGTTCCCCAATCAGGGACTGAACCTGCACCCACTGTGTAGAAAGGTGAAGTCTTAACCATTGGACCACCAGGGAAGTCCCCAATTAAACAGTTTCGAATCAGGATCTTATCACCTGCAACCACATGATTCCCAGTAGGTACTCTCTTTACAGTAAATCAGAGTGCTCATTTCTTCTTACCAACTACGGCATGCGTGCTAAGTGGCTTCAGTAGTGTCTGATTCTTTGTGACCCTATGGACTCTAGCTCCCCAGGCTTCTTTGTCCATAGGATTCTCTAGCAAGAATACTGGAGTGGATTGCCATGCCCTCCACCAGGGGATCTTCCTGACCCAGGGACGGAGCCCGAATCTCTCACGTCTCCTTCACTGGCAGGTGGGTTCTTTATCACTAGCACCTCCTGGGAAGCCCACATAGACAACAGCAGCAGCCCTGGGTGTTGATATTTCTTTTCAGCTTTCTCCAGTTTTCCAGTGAAGAATGGTATACCTTGTTTAAGCTTCATTTATTTACCAGTAATATTGACTGTCTCCACACACTTAGTGGCCATTTACATTTCTCTTTTGTGAACTGAATTTAGCTTACTTTGGCAATGTGCTGATTTTTCAAGCTGGAGTTGGATTTGCATAGGGAGATGTTTCCCAAGTGTTTTGGGTGTTGAAATGGTTTTTGCTGTTGATTATAACATCCCTCCAGGCTGAGGGTGTTTCTGCCTTCATGTAGTCAGTGTTTCCTGAGGAAATGAGCACATAACGACTTGTGCCACCTTTTCCAACAGACTCAATGAATGTTATTTTGGGTTAGAGAGCTAGAGTAAGAAAAGACAGAAGGTAAGACAGCTGTCACAAGATCTCCAGAAAGTGGCATCATATTTCACAATTTCACAGTGCCCTGAAGGAAGGCATGGCAACCCACTCCAGTATTCTTGCCTGGAGAATACCACGGACAGAGGATCCTGGCAGGCTATAGTCCATGGGATCGCCAAGAGTCGGACTGAAGTGACTTAGCATGCACACGTGTTTTGTGAAGCACGACAACTTCCTATGAGAAATCTGATGCTCAAAAGAAAATTTGCCCATTAAAACAAACTGAACTGATAAATCCAACTAATTTCCAGGAGTGGAGAACAGCACAGAAAGGGAATTTTTTTTTTCAGGTGCTCTTCATTATCATTTTGAGATCTGAGACTAGAATTCTGGGATCTGGAAGTTTAGCTCCTAAATCCTAGGGGAGGCAGAGGGGTGGAGTGGTTGAAATCCTTGCTCCATAAATTGTGATTCATGGCTTAGCAGCATCAGTACCACCTGGGAACTTTCTAGAAACTTGAAAACTCCACCTCTGCCCTGGACTTCCAAATCAGAACCTTCTGCAAGGGCTTTCGGAGCATGATAATTCTGGCTTCCAATTCTGTTTGTACCACTTATTGGTTTCAGGATTTGGGGCAAATTATATATTCAGTTATTATTATTAAAAAAAATTAATTTTGGCTGGCCTGGGTCTTTGTTGCTGCTCAAGGGCTTTCTCTAGTTGCGGTGAGTGGGCTTCTCCTTGCGGTGGCTTCTCTTGTTTCGGAGCATGGTCTCTAGAGCGTGGGCTCAGTAGTTGTGGCACACAGGCTTAGTTGCCCTGTGGCATGCTGAATTTTAGTTCCCGGACCATGCTTTGAACACAGTCCTATGCGCTGGCCGGCAGATGACTCTTCTTTTTTTTTTTTTTAAATCCTTAATCCTCACATTACTATCATTATTCCCATTTTACATATGTGTAAACCAAAGCACACAGAGAATCAAATAGCTAGCCCAAAGTCACATAACCAGTAACCGACAAAACTGGGATGTGAATATGTGTTTGCTTGATGATGCCACAGCCCGTTCCTTTCACAGCAAACTGCGAGGTCCATGGGCAAGCAGATTCTTAACCAGGACCAGTGGAAGTCCTGAGTCTCATTTTCTTTATTTGCAAAATGGGACTGATAAAAGTATCCAGCTCACTGGATGGTTGTGAGGATTAAATGAACTAGCCTGTTGGATTAGGGTAAAGGTTAAGACGCTATAACAGAAAGGATCCTCCAGTTCAGTAGCTTAAGAGAACACAGGCCAGTGTTTCTCTCTCCCATGGCAGTCTTTCCTGAGCTGTCTTGTCAGGGCAGAGCTGTTCCACATACCATCATGTCCAGGATCCTGCTTCTTTCCCTTGTTGCTCTGCCATTCCTTAAGGCATTGTCTTCATCGGATAGATTCAGACTGGATTATAGGCGCATCTACATTCCAATTCTTGGACAAGCCACTCATAACCTCGGCTCACGTTTCATTGGCAAGATCTTACTCATATGGCCACACCCAGCTCCAGGGGAGGTAGAGAAATGTAGTTTTCAATCTGAGCACCCCTGAGCCCTCCCTAGACACCTCCACAGAACCTGCATCATAGTCTTCCCACAGAGTCTGGCTTGATGAATTTCAACCTCTGCTGTTGCATTATTATTTTTTACTGTGATGTTTCTCAGCTGAGAAGCACTTTCGACCTTTGATCCTGCCACGCCACTTGTGGTAACATCACAGGTTGTGATATATCACTGCCTCTGCTATTTGAAGGAGGCAGTTATCCAGTTCTTTCTAATTACCTGGTCAGGAGGGAGATGAATAGTCCTGCAGTCACCAGGGGATTTAGCAGCCATGGTGGATTTAGAATACTTCCCCATGTGTGGGTGGCTATATTTGCTAAGTACCTAACAGCTGCTATTAGCATTTAATGATCTTAATTCCCCAAGTGGCTTGGTGGCAGAAAAGCTGTTCTCCGGATTTTTCCCTGCCAGGTTTCCCAGGGGACAAATACTTGCTCTCAGCATCTGTATGCTAGGGACCAGGAAGGAGTGTTCTCTGGATCCTGAAAATTTCTAGCCAAGGGAATTTGTAATAGAGCCCACATTTGGTGGAAAGATTAAACCCTGAGATTGAAACTGCTCTGACTTCATCCCAGGGGCAAATGGATTATGTTCTCTCAAAGCATTTGCCTGTAGAGATGAACCAGGGAAATTTTTTCCCCCCACTATATTCAATAAGAATTTGGCTTCTTGGTACTAAACTGCAAATCCTTGCTTTGCTAACTTTCTTGTTCACAGTCTTAGGAATGTCCTTACTAGTCCTCCAAAGAATTACTTTGCAGATAAATACAAAGTAATGTTTGGAAATGGATTTTCTTAAGATTTTCAAGAGTTTTAAGATTTTACTAGAGTTTTAAAACTTCAGCTCTACTACTTACCGGCTGTGGGTCACTGGTCCCATCACTTAGTCTTTCTAGACCTTTATTTTTTTGTTTATAAAATGAGATTAACAATAGTAACTACTTCATAGAGTTGAAGGTTAAATGAATTAATTTTATTTATATAAAATATTGGGTTTGTCAGAAAGTTTGGATTTTCCCATAACATCTTATGGAAACTCAAAAGAACTTTTTGGTCAACCCAATACTCAGAATGGTGCCTGGCATAGCATATGTAAATATTAGCTATATTATTACTGTTAGTAAAAACAATTGTAAGTAAATCCCAGCATGCTCTTATCCCCTTCCTTCCATGGCAGGCACTGTCTTTGGTGTCTCCAGTTTCACCAAGATAAGCTTAGCCATATATTTCTTTTTATTCATTCTGTTTGGGATGTGTTATGCTTCTTGAATCAGAGGACTAATTTTTCATGAGTTTTAGAGAATTTGTAGTTCTTGATCTCATAAAGTGTCGCCTTTCCTCCATTTTCTCTTTTTGATCCTCCTGGGTCTTTGATTAGATGTCCCTTGGGTTTAATCATCTTATTCTTAGTTTCTCTTATTCTTATTCTGTGTCTTATCTTTCTTTGTGTTACAGTCCAGTTTATTCCTCAGCTATGTCTCCCAGTTCACTCATTTTCTCTCACTTTGTTGTGTTTAAGCTGCTTTTAATTAGTTGAGTTCTATATACTTTTATTTTTACAGATTTTATTTTTAAAACTCTACTTCCCCCTCAACTTTCTTGTTGTTTGATCATCGTTGTGACTGCATCTTTACTTTTATTTTTACTATTTCACCTGTTGCTGCTCTTTGTATCTGACAATTCCCGTATCTGAGGACCTTGGAAAGGGGTTCAAGTCTGTTGTTGATTATTTCTCCAATCTTTTGGTCAGGGCAGTTTCTCATGGCTTTGGATTTTAAAAAATTTTGAAATTAAAAGCATGAATTTAAAATTACTCATCTAGTGCTCTGCCTGTGCATAAGGTTCCCGGGACTGAATCATGTCTTCACCACCTGCTGGCAGTGTGCACCCTACTTTTCTGTGTCTTGGCTCCCTATCCAAAAATGGGGGGAAGAATGGCATCTCATGAGGGTGTTTCCAAGCTTCATGAGCTGGTAACTGCAAAGGGCTTAGAACAATGCCTGACACACACTTAGTCCTCATTAGGGTGACACTTTGTTTATACCAATAGTCATTTACTGAATGAATGATAAATGGGTGAATGCAGTCTTGGTTTTCTCACCTTAAAATAAAGGAGTTAAGTTAAAAAAATTGGCTGTACAGTCCTTTCAAGTTTAAAATTCATTCGTTTCCATATTTAATATGTATGGCTTGTAATATTTCTGAAGGCATATGAGCATATAAGTGTGACATTTTATTAACAAAATTTGTTAATAAAATTCACAAGGAATAAAGGATAATATAACTTAACTAAAGGCACAGGCTATGCCCCAAATGGAACTTGGCTGCATTGGACCTCTGGGCTTAAGTTTCCCCATCTGTAAATGTAGGGAATGTTCATATGTAATGATGTTCATATCACTGAGGATTAAATCGATTATGCTAAGAACTCAATGATAGTATTCAAAGGAGGTAAAATTGGGTTATATGCTTGAAAATGAAACAGAGGTAGCAGGACAAAGAAGCTGGGAAGTGCAAGAGGAATGGATGGGTAGGGAAAGGAGTAAGAGTTCTTCTAGTGCCCTGAAATAAAGCCCTGCTACATCAGATATCTCCCCTATCTCAGTTACTGATAAACTAACATGAAGTCTTTAAATTTATCAAAATTACTCTGGTTTTGAAGGTGAATGATATCAATGTGATATGAGTGATGTGTCATGCAGAAATCAGAGTCCCTCATCCAATGGAATGGTCCAGGTTCGCAAGGCAGTTCCCAGTGATCACTCAGGTTCCCAGGTTCCTCTTCTTGCTTCATCCTCCCTAAGGCATTGATCCCATCCTGACCACACACTGAAATCACCTGGAAAGGTGCTTTCTTTCTGGCTGCTTTAAAGATCTTCCGTCTGTCTTTGGTGTTTAGAGTTAGGGTTAAGATTAGGGTTAGGTATAAAAATATATAGATGCCTGACCCTGCCATTAGAGATTCTGAATTAATTGGTCTACAGTGGGATCTGGGCATAGGTTTTTTTTAAAGCTCTCCAAGAGATTTAACGTATAGCCATGTTTATGACCTACTGTCCTGTAGCATTGTTGTATTCCTCTGATAAACACCAGGTCACCATTGCATGTCAGTTCCAGCCAGTAGGAAGGAGAAAGAGAGAATGCAGGAAATGTGTGTGTTGTCCATGAGATTCAAGCCAGGAAGTGGAATATGTCACTTCCTCTCATGCCCCATTGGTGGGAACTCAGTCACATGGCCTCACCTAGCTGCAAGGGAGGCTGGGAAATGTCTAACTGGGCAGTTATGTTCCTGGCTACCATTCTTTCTTTATTTTTTAAAAAATAATTTTGCTTATTTATTTTTTGACTGTCCTGGGTCTTCGCTGCTTTGCACAGGCTTTCTCTAGCTGCAGTCAGTGGGGGGCCACTCTTCGTTGCCATGCTTGGGCTTCTGATTGTGGTGGCTTCTCTAGTTGTGGAGCACAGACTCGTGGCACATGGGCTTGGTAGTCATGGCTTCCAGGTTCTAGAGCCCAGTAGTTGTGGCCCACTGGGTTAGTTGCTCTGTGGCATGGAATCTTCTGGGACCCGGGACTGAACTCATGTCCCCTGCATTGGCAGGCAGATTCCCATCCACTGCACCACCTGGGAAGTCCCTGGCTACCATTCTATTACTTTGGAAGAAGAGGGAAATGGATTTGGGACAAAGGATGGGGTTCAGAAAGCAAATGGGCTGGTAGAACAGGCTCTGTCAGTGACTGGCACTGGCCAATGGATTAATTTCCAAGGCTTTCCACAAATTGGGTCACTTAAAACAATAAAATGTATTTTCTCCTAGTTCTAGTGGCTAGAAGTCTGAAATTAAGATGTTGGTGGGGCCACAACCCCTCTAAAACTTGTAGGGGAGAAACTTTGCCTTTTCGGAGGTGTGTCTGCAGTAAACCTTGGCATTCCTTGACTTGCAGCTATAGCACTTCAGTCTCTGCCTCCTTGCTGTGTGATGTTCTTCTTGTCTCAGTGTCTTCTCTCCCCTCTTTCTTTTTATTTATTTTTTGTAAACACTTGGCAATCCTATTCTTTTTCATACAGTTACACTTATTTATGTTTTGGCTGTGCTGAGTCTTCACTGTTACTTGGGCTTTTCTCTAGCTGGGGAGAGCAGGGGCTACCCTCTAATTGCAGTGTGTGGGCTTCTCATTGTGGTGGCTTCTCTTGTTGTGGAGCACGAGCTCTAGGGCATGCAGGTTTCAGCAGCTGTTGCATGAGGGCTCAGTAATTGTGCTTCCCAGGCTCTGGAGTACAGGCTCAATACTTGTAGTGCTTGGGCTTAATTGCTCAGTGGCATGTGGAATCTTCCCAGAGCAGGGATCGAATCTGAGTCTTCTGCACTGGCAGATGGATTCTTTACCAGGGAAGCCCCATCCTCTTCTCTTTTTAGAAGGACACCAGGGACTTCCCTGGTGGTCCTGTGGTTAAGACTTTGCCTTCCAATGCAGGGAGTATGGTTTCAATCCCTGGTTGGGGAAATGAGATCCCACATGCCTCGAGGACAAAAAAACAAAACATAAAACAGAAGCAATATTGTAAAAGATTCAATAAAGACTTTAAAAATGGTCCACGTCAAAAAAAAAATCTTAAAAAATGGGCAGCCATCAAACTGTAATTAAGTTCCACCCTTCTCCATCATGGCCTCATCTTAACTAGTTAGATCTACAATGACCCTAATAAGGTCATAATTTGAAGTCCTGAGGTTTAGGACTTAAACATTTTGTTGTTGTTGTTGAGGATCACAGTTCAACCCATAGCAGCCAGGAGCCAAGAACAAAAATGATGAGGCACTTTTCAATGTGGCCATCACAGAGAGACAGTGACTTGGCAACTTATCCTTCCTTTCTGTGTGCCTTATCCCCATCCTAGGCACCATGTGAGGCCCAGAAAACTAAGATGCAGCATTATGGCACCAAGAAAAAGCACCCCACCAAGCAGAAGAGTACCCTAAATTGTCTGAGATGAAGTTTCCCATCCCACAGAATAAGGGTTGGAACTAGTCATGAAAGTGAAAGTGCTAGTTGCTTAGTCGTGCTTTGTGACTCCATGGTCTGTAACCCAAAGGCTCCTCTGTCCATGAGATTTTTCAGGCAAGAATACTGGAATTGGTTGCCATTCCCTTCTCCAGGGGATCTTCCTGACCCAGGGATTGAACACATTCTTTACCATCTGAGCCACCAAATTGTTACTGAAAAGTAATTAACGTCTCTCAGGTATTTAAATTGGGCACTGAAATTCACATAAGCAATATCCTCAAGGGTTCAACAGAAGGAAGTAATAACAAACTCCTAAATCAGGTGTTCGGAGAAGGCAATGGCAAGCCACTCCAGTATTCTTGCCTGGAAAATTGCATGGACGGAGGGGCCTGGTGGGCTGCAGTCCATGGGGTCGCTACTGGTCGGATGCGACTGAGCGACTTCACTTTCACTTTTCACTTTCACACACTGGGGAAGGAAATGGCAGCCCACTCCAGTGTTCTTGCCTGGAGAATCCCAGGGACGGGGAAGCCTGGTGGGCTGCTGTCTGTGGGGTCGTGCAGAGTCGGACACGACTGAAGCGACTTGGCAGCAGCAGCAGCAGATCAGGTGTTGGCAAACGATGGCTCACCAGCCAAATTTGCTCACTACCGATTTTTGTAAACAAAGTTTTACTGACACACAGCCACACTCTATTCATATACCTACTGTTTATGGCTGTTTTTTAAAATAACAGTTAGCATTTATTTATTTATTTACTTTTGGCTGCGCTGCATCTTTGTTGCTGTGCGTGGGCTTCCTCTAGTTGCGGTGTGGTGGCTTCTCTTGCTGCACAGCATGGCATCTGGGGTGTGTGGACTTCAGTAGGTGCAGCATGTGGGCTCTAGAGCACAGGTTCAGCAGTGACACAGGGGATTAATTTCCCCAAGTCACGTGGGATCTTCCTGGACTATGGATCGAACCAATGTCCCCTGTATTGGCAGGTGGATTCTTAACCACTGGGCCACCAGGGAAGTTACCTATGGCTGTTTTTAATGCTAAAAAGTTAGATTTAAGTCACCTTGACAGAGACTGTACAACCTGCAAAGCCCAGAATATTTATTATCTGGTCCTTTACAGGAATCTGCCAACCCCAGTCTGGAACAAACTTTCAGATCGTCTACAATTTAAGACCAGTTTTTCAAACATATCCTCCAGTACTCTTCCACCTAAACCTTCCAATATATTAAAACTAGTATCTGCAATATAGGTACTGCCTATGCTCGTAGCAGCACTATTCACAAGTGGCAAGACATGGAAACAACCTAAATGTCCACTGACAGGTGAGTAGGTAAAGAAGATGTGGTGCATGTATATGATAGAATCCCACTCAGCTATAGAAAAGAATAAAACAGCGTCCTTGTCAGCAACACAGGTGGAACTAGAGATGATCATACTAAGTGAAGCAAGTCAGAGGGAGAAAGACAAATGCCACGTGACATCACTTACATACGGAATCCAAAATAGGACACAAATGGACTTATCTATGAAACAGACTCGCAGATACAGAGATCAGATTTGTGGTTGCCAGGGTGAAGAAGGTGGAGGAAGGAGCAATTGGGAGTTTGGGGTTAACAGATGCAAACTATTATACATAGAATGGATAAACAGCAAGGTCCTACTGTATAGCACAGGGAACCACATTCAATATGTTGCGATAAACTGTAAGAAGGTCTTGTGTTAGCCAGTGGTGTCTGATTCTGTGACCCCCATGGACTGTAGCCTACCAGGATCCTCTGTCCATGGAATTCACCAGGTTCCTGTGAAACCTGTATGCAGGTCCAGAAGCAACAGCTAGAACTGGACACACAACATACTGGTTCAAAATTGGGAAAGGAGTATGTCAAGGATGCATATTGTCACCTTGCTTATTTAACGTCTATGCAGAGCACATCATGAGAAATGCTGGCCTGGATGAAGCACAAGCTGGAATCAGGATTGCCAGGAGAATTATCAATAACCTCAGATATGCAGATGATACTACCCTTATGGCCGAAAACAAAGAGGAACTGAAGAGCCTCTTGATGAAAGTGAAAGAGAAGAGTGAAAAGCCTGGCTTAAAATTCAACATTCAAACAACAAAGATCATGGCATCCGGTCCCATCACTTCATGGCAAATAGATGGGGAAACAATGGAAACAGTGATAGACTTTACTTTCTTGGGCTCCAAAATCACAGCAGATGATGACTGCAGTCACAAAATTAACAGACACTTGCTCCTTGGAAGAAAAGCTGTGACCAACCTAGACAGTGTATTAAAAAGCAGAGACGTTACTTTGCCAACAAAGGTCCATCTAGTCAAAGTTATGGTTTTTCCAGTAGTCATGTATGGATGCGGAGAAGGCAATGGCAAGCCACTCCAATACTCTTGCCTAGAAAATCCCATGGACGGAGGAGCCTGGTAGGCTGTAGTCCATGGGGTCGCTACGAGTCAGACATGACTGAGTGACTTCACTTTCACTTTTCACTTTCACACATTGGAGAAGGAAATGGCAACCCACTCCAGTGTTCTTGCCTGGAGAATCCCAGGGACGGGGAAGCCTGGTGGGCTGCCGTCTATGGGGTCACACAGAGTCGGACACGACTGAAGTGACTTAGCAGCAGCAGCAGCAGCATGTATGGATGTGAGAGCTGAACCATAAAGAAGGCTGAGTGCTGAAGACTTGATGCTTTTGAACTGTGGTGTTAGAGAAGACTCTTGAGAGTCACTTGAACTGCAAGGAGATCAAACCAGTCAATCCTAAAAGAAATCAATCCTGAATATTTATTAAAAGGACTGATGCTGAAACTGAAGCTCCAATAGTTTGTCCACCTGATGCAAGGAGCCTGTCCAACATACATTTCTCTTTCTTCTGCTAATATAGTTCTTTTGATTTCCTTTTGGGGAATCATTGTCATTAGAAAAGAACCTGATGCTGGGAAAGATTGAAGGCAGGAGGAGAAGGGGATGACAGAGGACAAGATGGTTGGATGGCATCACTGACTCGATGGACGTGAGTTTGAGCAGGCTCCAGGAGATGGTGAAGGAGAGGGAAGCCTGGTGTGCTACAGTGCATCGGGTGGCAGAGTCTGACACGCCTGAGCGACTGAACAGCAACAGCACAAAGAATACAGGCGTGGGTAGCCATTCCCGTCCCCAGGGGATCTGCTCAACTCAGGGATCGAACCTGGGTCTCCCACATTGCAGGCAGATTTTTTAACATCTGAGTCACCGGGGAAGCTGGTGATAGACCACAGTGGATATTAAAAAGGAATATATGAGCGCGGGGAGCCAGGCAGCCGTGGGTGGGGTGTGAAGAAAAACAATGACACTCCAATGGGCGGCAGTTGCAACTTTTCTTTACGCTGAAATAGGACTCGTTTTAATCTTCTGTCTACCTTTTATTCCTCCTCAGAGATGGCAGAAGATGTTTTCCTTTAGCATTTGGGGTAAAATTGCAAGTTTCTGGAACAAGGCTTTTCAAAAAATAAATAAATAAAAAGGAATATATATGTACATATAACTCAATCACTTTGCTGTACATCAGAAATTAAGACATTTAAATCAACTATGCTTCAACTGAAAAATTTAAAAATAACTGACATCCATAAAGCCCTTTAAATCCATTATCTCTAAACATTTTTTTGTCCCCCAGTAGAGAATCAAGACCCTATCTCTTCCCACCACCCAGTGGATGACAATTGGATGGTTAAGAAGACATGTCATCCTAAACACATGCTAAAACTTGGGTAATAGTGTGTACATTGGCTTTAGCAGTAAGAGTAGAGCTCCTCTTTTCACTCAATACATATATGACTTAAAGTCTACTTATTGAAAAATTATAGGCCAAAAGTACTGCTGATGCAAATGAGTGTTATTAAATATTGTAGGATTTGCCAAACAACCCACGACAAATTAAACTGATAATAACAAGCTAAGCCCACAGTAATTTATCATTAGCTACAGTGGAAGTGAGAAATAGATTTAAGGGACTAGATCTGATAGATAGAGTGCCTGATGAACTCTGGACGGAGGTTCGTGACATTGTACAGGAGACGGGGACCAAGACCATCCCCATGGAAAAGAAATGCAAAAAAGCAAAATGGCTGTCGGAGGAGGCCTTACAAATAGCTGTGAAAAGAAGAGAAGCAAAAAGCAAAGGAGAAAAGGAAAGATATAAGCATCTGAATGCAGAGTTCCAAAGAATAGCAAGGAGAGATAAGAAAGACTTCCTCAGTGATCAATGCAAAGAAATAAAGGAAAACAACAGACTAGGAAAAACAAGAGACCTCTTCAAGAAAATTAGAGATTCCAAGGGAACATTTCATGCAAAGATGGTCTCGATAAAGGACAGAAATGGTATGGACGTAACAGAAGCAGAAGATATTAAGAAGAGGTGGCAAGAATACACAGAAGAACTGTACAAAAAAGATCTTCATGACCAAGATAATCACGATGGCGTGATCACTGACCTAGAGCCAGACATCTTGGAATGTGAAGTCAAGTGGGCCTTAGAAAGCATCACTATGAACGAAGCTAGTGGAGGTGGTGGAATTCCAGTTGAGCTATTTCAAATCCCGAAAGATGATGCTGTGAAAGTGCTGCACTCAATATGCCAGCAAATTTGGAAAACTCAGCAGTGGCCACAGGACTGGAAAAGGTCAGTCAGTCTTTATTTCAATCCCAAAGAAAGGCAATGCCAAAGAATGCTCAAACTACTGCACAATTGCACTCATCTCACATGCCAGTAAAGTCATGCTCAAAATTTTCCAAGCCAGGCTTCAGCAGTATGTAAACCGTGAACTCCCAGATGTTCAAGCAGGTTTTAGAAAAGGCAGAGGCACCAGAGATCAAATCACCAACATCCGCTGGATCATGGAGAAAGCAAGAGAGTTCCAGAAAAACATCTATTGCTGCTTCATTGACTATGCCAAAGCCTTTGACTGTGTGGATCACAATCAACTGTGGAAAATTCTGAAAGAGATGGGAATACCAGACCACCTGACCTGCCTCTTGAGAAACCTGTATGCAGGTCAGGAAGCAACAGTTAGAACTGGACATTAAACAACAGACTGGTTCCAAATAGGAAAAGGAGTACGTCAAGGTTGTATATTATCAGCCTGCTTATTTAACCTATATGCAGAGTACATCATGAGGAACGCTGGGCTGGAAGAAGCACAAGCTGGAATCAAGATTGCTGGGAGAAATATCAATAACCTCACATATGCAGATGACACCACCCTTATGGCAGAAAGTGAAGAGGAATTCAAAAGCCTCTTGATGAAAGTGAAAGAGGAGAGTGAAAAGGTTGGCTTGAAGCTCAACATTCAGAAAACAAAGATCATGGCATCTGGTCCCATCACTTCATGGGAAATAGATGGGGAAACAGTGGAAACAGTGTCAGACTTTATTTTTTTGGGCTCCAAAATCACTGCGGATGCTGATTGCAGCCATGAAAGTAAAGGACGTTTACTCCTTGGAAGGAAAGTTATGACCAACCTAGATAGCATATTAAAAAGCAGAGACATTACTTTGCCAACCAAGGTCCGTCTAGTCAAGGCTATGGTTTTTCCCGTGGTCATGTATGGATGTGAGAGTTGGACTGTGAAGAAGGCTGATCGCCGAAGAATTGATGCTTTTGAACTGTGGTGTTGGAGAAAACTCTTCAGAGTCCCTTGGACTGCAAGGAGATCCAATCAGTCCATTCTAAAGGAGATCAATCCTGGGTGTTCATTGGAAGGACTGATGCTAAAGCTGAAACTCCAATACTTTGGCCACCTCATGAGACGAGTTGACTCACTGGAAAAGACTCTGATGCTGGGAAGGATTGGGGGCGGGAGGAGAAGGGGACGACAGAGAATGAGATGGCTGGATGGCATCACCGACTCGATGGACATGAGTTTGAGTGAGCTCCGGGAGTTGGTGATGGACAGGGAGGCCTGGCGTACTGATTCATGGGGTCTCAAAGAGTCGGACACAACTGAGCGACTGAACTGAACTGAACTGTAGCAAAAAGAACAGCATTCAAAAACCATGGCTAACTCAAGAGAATACAAAGGCAAAATGTTCCTTTAGGGAATTATGGAAATTCCTACTATTGGTGTATACATGTGTGTGTGATACTGTGGGTTATTATTTGGCAGTCAGACTTCTAGGTGGAATACCAAATAAAAATGCTCAGTTAACTGTAGTGTGTAATGCTCAGTTAATTGTTATTTTAAATTTATGAACACTATGTTTTAGTAAGCTTTAATGACTCACTTAGCATTCATAGGCATAATGGATATGTTTTGGGTTTGTCTGTCCAACATACATTTCTCTTTCTTCTGTTTTATATTTCTTCTGATTTTCTTTTGGGGAATCATTGTCTCATTCTATTTTTTAAAAAATTTATTTAGCTGCACCGGGTCTTTGCTGTGGCACACGGAATCTTTGTTGCCACATGCAGGGTCTTTGCTTCGCCATGAGGATCTTCCACTGTGGCATGCTGGCTCTTAATTGCAGCATGTGGGATCTTAGTTCCCTGACTAGGGGTTGAACCCAGGCTCCTCTGCATTGTGAGTGTGGAGTCTTAACCACTGGACCACCAGGGAAGTCCCCATTGTCCCATTCTTATCCATGTAGCTTGAGAAGGGCCAACTTTAGAACTGGGCATAGAACCAAGACTGGCCATTCAGTGTACATCTCTTTGTTCAGAGTTCAGCCATGAGCACATATCTCAAGGTGATGAGACTTGTTTCCAGGATTTCTGCCGTAGTTGCTAAGCTTGGAGAATGGAACTGCCTGCAGCAGGTAGAACCAGACAGCTAATGAAGACAACACAAAGGGAAGCAGGGCCGAGAATGGAAAAACAGATTCCTGACACTGTTTGAGCACCTGGATCCAGTCAAGCCTGAAGCCTTAGGTGACGTCTCCCTTAAGAATCAAGGGATTTGTACTTTTGTAGGTGTCTCAAGCGGCTTCCCTGGTGGCTCAGCTGGTAAAGAATCCTCCTGCAATGTGGGAGACCTGGGTTCGATCCCTGGGTTGGGAAGATCCCCTGCAGGAGGGCATGGCAATCCACTCCAGTATTCTTGCCTGGAAAATCCCCACGGAAGAGTTAGACGTGACTGAGCAACTAAGCACAGCATAGCACAGGTGTCTCAAGGCCATACTCTGAAAGAAATTCTAACCTGTACATGCTGAAACCATGTACAACCCCTGTGTCTTTGTCTTTTGAAGTAAAATGCTGACTCAAGAGTTAATGACTGGGAAATGTGAAGATGTAGAAACAAAGCGTAACTGTTGGGCTAGGGAACTGGTAAGAGTTTAGACAATAATTCCGCTGCATAGCAGAATCACTGAATTCCCAGTTCCCTGAAAGATGCAGATCAAGGCCTGACACACATTCCTAAGTTGTTTACACAGGAAGCAGACCCTCTCCAGATGAAAACTGCTTACCACAAGAACACAGACCCCAGACTGGATGAAACCAGAAGGTTGATGAGGCTTGAAACTTCACCTTGATGCCAACCAATCCAAGAACTGTCCATGTGCTGATCACGCCCCTGCTCCTTGATCGCTATAAAACTCCTCCAGGGTGGGTCACATGATCTTCAGGGCATTAGCCCACTGTGGCCCCCTGTGCCTGGCAAAGGAATAAAAGCTGCCCTTTTCTACTTCATCCCAAACTCCGTCTGTGTGTTTCTGTTTGGCACTGGTGAACAGAGGCCAAGTTTCGGCAACAACGCCTATAAAGTCATATTTTATTTTTTAAAATTTGTGTGGCCGTGTGGAGTCATAGTTGCAGCATATGGAATCTTTGGTTGTGACACATGGGCTTAGTTGTGGTTCCCGGGGCCCTACTTTGGGAGCTCAAAGTCTTAACCACTGGACCACCTGGGAGGTCCCTAAGTCACATTTTATAACTGAGGTTTTATGTTGGAAAAATAAACCCCAGATGGGTTTTTTCTTTTAATGTTTTCTATTGGTTGCTGAATGAAATTCAAGAGCATTTCTTTTCCTGGAGATTATGAGGGAAAAATAAGCATACCTCTTCATGTAAGCCAGTTTTCTGATGTGATATGAGTTCAAAACTTTAGGCTTCAGGATATGATAATAAATGATAAAAGCAAATCACCCAGAGAAAAAGAGAAACAGAGAGAAGATGAGAGTGGAGTGACTGTGTTTTGAGAGGTCACTTGACAGCTATTTTTCCAGTTGTTCCAAAATGTTCATTACAGATGTTAGACAAGGCTTGGCAAACATGTGCTTCAAATTTCCTGCGTGGTTGTGTTTGTTTGCTAGGATTGCCGTAACAAAGTACCATAAGCTCAGGGGCTTAACAGCAGGAATTTATTGTCTATAGTTCTGGAGGCTGAAATCTGGGATCAAGGTGTCAGCGGGTTCTTTTTTCTTTCTGATAATTTTATTTCTTTATTTATTTAGTTTTGGCTGTGGTGGGTCTTCATTTCTGGGCACGTTTTTTTTCTCTAGTTGCAGCAAGTGGGGGTTACTCTCTCGTGGCAGGGGCTTCTCTTTGCGGTGGCTCTAGGGCTCGTGGGCTTCAGGAGTTGCTGTTCCCAGGCTCCAGAGCACAGGCTCAGCAGTTGTGGCACAGGATTAATTGCTCCCAGGCGTATGGGATCTTGCAGTCTCCCTAGTTGCGGCATGAAGGATCTAATTCCCTGACCAGGGACCAAACCCAGGTTCCCTGCATTGGGAGCACAGAGTGGACCAAACTGGAAGTCCCCTAATTTACCTTTTTTTTCTTGGCAGAGGGACACAGTTCAACCCAGAATTCTCATTTATAATTTCCATCTCATTTTATAAAGTCTTCAGTATAGCTGTGCTGTCTCAGGGACACATTGGAGGAGTTTTGTAGAGCTGGACTCTCTCATCCATTGATTTTTCCAGCCTCCCACATTTGCCTCCCTGGAAAGCCTTGTCCTGCTTTTATCAGTGGGGTTCAATGTAGCGCGTGCTGTGCTGTGCTTAGTTGCTCTGTCGTGTCTGACTCTTTGCAACCCCATGGACTGTAGCCCACCAGGCTCCTCTGTCCATGGGGATTCTTCAGGCTAGAATACTGGAGTGGGTTGCCATGCCAGGGATCGAACCCAGGTCTCCTGCATTGCAGGCTGATTCTTCACCAGCTGAGCCACCAGGGAAGCCCCCAATGTCAGTATGTCTCCCCAAATGAGTAGGAGGATCCTTTCCCCAAGGACCTTGGCTCATTCAGGAATGCCCCTCCAACATCCAGGAATATAACCTCAGGTAACAAGAAGTCTTCTCTTGTCTGTGCATCCAAACCACTCATGGATTTTATTTTTTTGCGGGGGCGGGGGCGGTTTTAAACTTTCATTTTATATGCAAAGAGCTAGTATTGGCATAAGGTAGATGTGCTGAATGATCTATTCAAGGAACTTCATTTAGTCTGATTTAACAAAGCCAACGTCCTTCATGTACTGGCGGAAATACTGGTGGCCCATATTGAGGCAATGTTTCTGGATCAGACCGTGCCTGTTTGAACAGACCTGGCAAGAGCGAGAACCTTCCCTGAATTTTCTCAAATGGCCCCAGTAGAGCTGCTGGTGACCCACGTTGTTTTCTTGACTGCAGTGAGGCAAAAGGCTCACAGATTTTTTAAATTAAACAAGTTAAGTCGTAGTCAGCTATATGTCACATACCATTTTAAAGTGTATACAACTCAGTGGCATTTCCTACTTTCACAATGTTGTGCAGCTGTCAGCTTCATCTAGTTCCAAAACATTTTCATCACCCCAAGAGGATGCTCCATACAATTTAGCACTCATTCCCCATTCCTTCCCTCCCTCCAGTCCCTGGCAACCACTCATCAGATTTCTGTCCCTGTGGATTTATCCTGACTATTTCAATAAATGGAATCACTCAATATGTGACCTTTTTTGAGTGGCTACTTTTACGCAGCAAAATGTTTTCGAGGTTCATCCACATTGTACCAGGTATCAGTGCCTCTTTTCTTGTGGAGACTTTTTGGTTTTGTTTTATTAATTTTAATCAGAGTACAGTTGCTTTACAGTGTTGTGTTAGTTTCTGCTGTGCAGCAAAGTGAATCAGTTATATGTATACATGTACCCATTCTTTTTTTTTAATATAAATTTATTTATTTTAATTGGAGGCTAACTACTTTACAATATTGTATTGGCTTTGCCATACACTGACATGAATTCGCCCCAGGTGTACATGTGTTCCCCATCCTGAACCCCCCTCCCACCTCCCTCCCCATCCCATCCCTCTGGGTCATCCCAGTGCACCAGACCCGAGCACCCTGTTTCATGCATCGAACCTGGACTGGTGATCTGATAATATACATGTTTCAATGCCATTCTCCCAAATCATCCTGCCCTCGCCCTCTCCCACAGAGTCCAAAAGACTGTTCTATACATCCGTGTCTCTTTTGCTGTCTCGTAACAGGGTTATCATTACCATCTTTCTAAATTCTATATATATGTGTCAGTATACTGTACTGGTGTTTTTCTTTCTGGCTTACTTACCCCAATGTTCATCACAGCACTGTTTATAATAGCCAGGACATGGAAGCAACCTGGATGTCCATGAGCAGACGAATGGATAAGAAAGCTGTGGTACGTATACACAATGAAGTATTACTCAGCCATTAATAAGAATACATTTGAATCAGTTCTAATGAGGTGGATGAAACTGGAGCCTATTATACAGAGTGAAGTAAGCCACTCTTGTTTTTAGATTTCCTCCCCTTTAGGTTGCCACAGACCGCTGAGTGGAGTTCCCTGTGCTGTACAGTAAGTTCTCATTTGTTCTCTATTTTATACATAGTGGTATCTATGTCAGTCCCAATCTCCCAATCCATCCCATCTCCTCTTCCCCCCCATGGTAACCCTAAGTTTGTCCTCTACATCTGTGACTCTATTTCAGCTTTGCAAGGAGGTCCATCTGTATCATTTTTCTAGATTCCCTTGTGTAGCTTTTTAAAGACATACTTACTTGGACGAATACATCTAGATAAGGGTTGAAAAACTACGCCCGATGCAGGGGTGGGGCTTCCCAAGTATGGCTCCCTGCCTCTTTATATAGACTGTGACCTAAGAATGATTTTTACCTTTTAAAATCATTTTTAAAAATTAAGTGAAGAATAGTCCACAGTGAGAATGATATAAATCTTAAATTTCAATGTATACAAAGTTTTTCTGAACCACAACTACTCCCATTTGCTTCCATTTTGTCTATGGCCCCTTTCAAGCTACCAAGACAGAGTATAAGACAGAGTTCAAGGCTGGCCTGGAGGTAGTGTCACAGTCAGCTACAGATCAAACTCCTCGTTCTACTCTTCCACCTTCTCACTACTGCACTTGACTAGAAAAAAAAAAAAGATACACACACACAAAAGACAGAGTTCAAAACAGAAATGGTCTGGCCCCCTAACTAGTGATATTGACCACTTGGCCCTTCAAGGAAAGTCAGCAGAACACTGCCCCTGGGGATGGACACCACCTAAATTTTCATCCATTCCTTATAGAGAACTCTTTTTCTTTCCACTCACCTTCCTCCCAAGCAAATGAAGACAAACTCCTCCCAGAAGCCACATGAAGATCCCTCAGTTAGAAAGATTTGTTCAAATCCATACATATCAGTTTGCTATATGCTTGAAACTAACACAACATTGTAAATTAATTATATTTCTGGGAATTCCCTGTCAGTCCAGTGGTTAGGACTCCAAGTTTCCACTGCAGGGGACATAAGTTCAATCCCTGACAGGGGAACTAAGGTCTTACATGCTGTGAGGTACAGCCAAAAAAAAAAAAAATTAGAACAATGATGGAATAAAATCAGAGGACCTGGTTTAGAATGAGGAGATAAAGTAAGCCTCTCTCCAAAGAAGAATTTTGATTCTAATGATTCTGATACTAATTCCAATGTGTGGCTTCCCCCCTCCCCCTTGCTGCTGCTGCTGCTAAGTCGCTTCAGTCGTGTCCGACTCTGTGCGACCCCACAGACAGCAGCCCATCAGGTTCCCCCGTCCCTGGGATTCTCCAGGCAAGAACACTGGAGTGGGTTGCCATTTCCTTCTCCAATGCATGAAAGTGAAAAGTGAAAGTGAAGTTGCTCAGTTGTGTCTGACTCTTAACGACCCCATGAACTGCAGCCTACCAGGTTCCTCCGTCCATGGGATTTTAAAGGCGAGAGTACTGGAGTGGGGTGCCATTGTCTTCTCCAATGCATAACCACCAAGCAATTTTCCAACGTACTGGTTGTCCTACATTTCCACTCAATTCTGACAACCCAGAGGTAGCAGCAGGGTCCACAGGTTAAGTACTTGGTCCCATACGACTGCCCCCACTGCAGATGCCAAACACAGTTCCAGGTTGTTACCTGTGTTTCTGACCAACTGGGTATAAATCAGAGATTCCCACTGAGTCAGGAGATAGATGAGTCCCCAGGGGAAACAGAGTTGGTTCTCTGTGGACCAATACTCTAAGAAGAAAATAGTAGGACAATCGAGGGAGGAGCCTAAGCCCTGTCCAGATCGAAGATAAGAGACCACATATTTCTCATTCTTGAAGTCAAGGAAACTCTCTTGATTAGAAAGCTCCTTGGAGGTAAAAAATGGAGGGGGTGTCACCCCCATAGTAAGTGATACCACTACCCATAGGCCTCTTCGGTGGACTATATCTTGACTGAGAGATGCTCATGCACACATAGGGGGATCCTGAGATATACCACGTATGGATTCAGAACCAGGTGGATCAAAATGACTGGCCAAAGGAAACCCTGGAACGAATGCCCCTTAAAAGGAACTGACTACCAGAAAGGGGTGGCTCTCTCTCTGAGTCTGCCCATGAGACTATCCACACATACTGTACACTTTTCTTTCTCCTAGGAAACACTTTAGTTGTTTCACTGTGTGCTGTGCTCATTTGCTTCAGTCACGTCTGGCTCTTTGTGACCCCATAGACTGTAGCCTGCCAGGCTCCTCTGTCCATGGAATCTTCCAGGCAAGAATACTGGAGTGGGTTGCCATGCTCTTCTTCAGGATATCTTCCTGACCCAGGGATGGAACTCGGGTCTCCTGCATTGTGGGTGGTTTCTTTACCTGCTGAGCCACCAGGGAAGCCCCACCTGTTTCACTACTTTCTGTCTTTGTGGGAATTCTTTTTCTGCAAATTTGAAGAGCCAGGGTTTTGTCACTGCCTCTGGTCTAGTGGCTAGGATTTGGTGCTCTCACTGTTGCAACCCAATCCCAATCTCTGGTGGGGAACTGAAACCCTGCTTCAAGGCACTGCAGGGCGAGGCCACCTGAGATGACCATGACCCTCTTCTCAGGTTTAATTAATTTCCTACAGTGGCTCCCTGAACTCAGAATACTAGTCTGCTCGCTAGATCATCTGTTTATTACAGTAAGACTCAACTGCCAGATGCAGAGAGATACACAGGGCAAGATCCTGAACAAAGGAACTTCTGAAAGTGTTCTGGTTCACCAACCTAGAAGTTCTCTGGACCCCAATCTTTGAGGTTTTATGGAAGCTTCATTACATAGACATGATTGATTAAATCCTTGATCATTGGTGATTGAACTCAATCACCCAGAGGCTGGGAAGTGGGAGTGAAATTTTCAACCCTCTAATGACAAAGTTGGTTCCACTGGCAACCTGCCCACATCTCTGTGTGCTTTCCCTAGCATAACAAGACATCTTCATCACTCTTATCACAGAAATTCCAAGGTTTTAAGAGCTGTATGCTAGAAACAAGGATGAAGACCAAATATATATATTTCTTTTTATTTCTTTATTTTAGTTTTGACTGTGCTGGGTCTTCGTTGCTGTGCTTGGGCTTTCTCTAGTTGCGGAGAGTAGGGGCTTCTCTAGTTGCAGTGCACTGGCTTCTCACTGCGGTGACTTCTCTTGTTGCGGAGCAGGGCCCCAGAGAGTGGGCTCAGTAGTTATGACACAAGGGCTTAGTTGCTCCAAAACATGTGGATCTTGGACCAGGGATTGAGCCCATGTCCCCTGCATTGGCAGGAAGATTCTTAACCACTGGACCACTGGGGAAGTCCCAAATATATGTATTTACTATAAATCACAATATCACAGATCTCAAGCTTCCCTTTCTTGACTTGTCAATCCCAGGAAATTCCCATGATTTCCTGCCTGTCCATAAAGTATCTGGAATTGTCGATGGCCAGCTGCCTTATCACCTTAGGAAATCCTTGTGTAAACTCTCTTTCCCCGCATGAGTGAGAAATCTGGTCTCCATGGCAGCGAGGTTAAAGTTCTCTCTGATTTCATGTCACTTCATTGGCAGTTTAATTGCCCAGGACAAGAAAAAAACAAAACACCAGACGCCTTATACTGATGTGTGTACAACACAGATTTTGAATAATGCCCCTGAGGGAAACGTTTCTACCTTTCTTTTCTGTTGCTCCATAACAAATTCTCAAAAATATTTTCCTGAAGCAATGTGTTGCAGTGCCTAAAATCTGCCTTAACATCTAGTGGAAATGAGACAGGAGGCAAGGGGACAGGACACAACCTTTAAAAGAATGACATAATTGCTGAGGATACAACGAAAACTGATTAAAACTAATTAGGCCCAAGATGACAGGCTGCCCTGGTGGCTCAGATGGTGAAGAATCCACCTGCAATGTGGGAGACCTGGGTTCGATTCCTGGGTTGGGAAGATGCCCTGGAGACAGGAACGGCTACCCACTCCAGTATTCTGGCCTGGAGAATTCCATAGACAGAGGAGGCTGGCAAGCCACAGTCCGTGGGGTCTCAAAGAGTTGGACACAACTGAGTGACTTTCACTTTCATTTTCAGAGGTACCATGTGTGCCTGGGCTAATCACTAGTTCCTAAGGCTGTTCAATTTCTTAGTACATGTGATGCTGAAATTCTGTGATGTTCTGCCGCTGTAAAGACACTCAGCTGTGGGATTCTGAGAGCTACTCTGTGGTTGTCATGGGAGCACTCCAGGCAGAAGAGACGATCAGTTCCTAGAGTTAGGAAAAAGCTGTCCTCATAGAGTAAAGAGAGAGTGAAGGGCCTCAGGAAGAAATTTAATGTTCAGAATGGCTAGCTGAAGTGAAGTCAGAAAGAGAAAAACAAATGCCATATGATATCACTTATATGGGGCTTCCCAAGTGGTGCAGCGGTAAAGAATCCACCTGCCAGTGAAGGAGATGCAGGGGATGTGGGTTCAATCCTTAGGTTGGGAGGATCCCCTGGAGTAAGAAATGACACCCCACTCCAGTATTTCTGCCTGGGAAAATCCCATGGACAGAGAAGTCTGGCAGCCTACAGTCCATGGAGTTGCAAAGAGTCAGACACGAATGAGCGGCTGAACACACACACACACACACACAAGTGTGTGTGTGTGTTCTTTTATTAGATTACTGATATATATATATGCATATATGTATGTATGTATGTATCTGCATGTGTGCTCAGTCATGCCCGACTCTTTGTGACCCCATGGACTATAGCCTGCCAGGTTCCTCTGTCCATGGAATTTTCCAGGCAAGACCTGGAGTGGGTTTCCATTTCTTACTCCAATATATATGTGACTGAATCACTGTGCTGGACACCTTAAACTAAAATGATACTGTAAGTCAACTATACTTCAACTAAAGAAAAGAACAAAACATTATTATTAGAGCACTAGTTCTTAAACTTTTTGGTCTCAGGCCCCCCTCTGCACTCTTGAAGTTACTGAGGACCCTACAGAGCTTTCTTAAATGTAAGTTGTAGCTATCAATACTTACTGTTAAAGATTAAAATTGAGAAAATTTACAATGTGCATTTAAAATTTACTTAACAATAAAACCCATTGAGTGGTAACATGAACAACATATTTTATTTTCCAAACCAAAAAATTTAGTTAGAAGAGCAGCATTGCTTTACATATTTGCAAATCTCCTAGGAGACAGTTGTATTCTCATTTGTGAGACTAACTTATTACTCTGTTGTGAAATGTCACTTTAGTCCAAGTCTATGAAGAACACCTACAAGCATCTAGCTGAAACAAGTATTTCAATAGACTTCTCAGGAACTCAAGAATTCTTCTTTAATGCTATACTAAAACTGAAAAATTGGTAATTTAGTCAAGGTTAGTTGTAGTGGGGAATCTCCATTTCAGTGAGTTCTATTTTATTAAAATCCATTTGTCTACCTTGCACTTTTCATGTATTTCTTTTTCTTTTTTTCCCATATCACAGACATGTGGGATCTTAATTCCCTGATCAGGGGTCAACTCCACGCCCCCTGCATTGGAAGCACAGTGTCTTAATTACTAGACTGATAAGACAAGTCCCACCTTGCACTTTTTATGACGTCGTTCATTGGTCTTTTGAATAATATTACTTCACTAAGTCATACAGGTCTCTCAAACATCGACATATTTCATTATATTTTAAAAGCTCCATTTGTTAATATTACCACCAGTCTCAGAAAAGTCTTTCAGTGTTGGAACGTTGTCAAACATAGCGACAAACACGTGTCTTCCAAAATTAAAATTTTCTCTTGAAAGCTCAAATTTTACCACTGGCAACAAACACTGTCAGTTGTTTTCCTTGAAGCGGCAAGTTCATTTCATTCATTTCTGAGAAAATTTCTGCCAGAACCCAAGTTGAATCCTCAGAGACTGTCAGTTTTTTCCAATAAATTATAGTTCATGGAAAACTGGCCGATTCAGCTCTCAAACACTCACACAACTGCGGTCCTCAAGGTATCTGCTGCTGCTGCTGCTAAGTCACTTCAGTCGTGTCCGACTCTGTGCGACCCCATAGACGGCAGCCCAACAGGCTCCCCCATCCCTGGGATTCTCCAGGCAAGAACACTGGAGTGGGTTGCCATTTCCTTCTCCAATGTGTGAAAGTGAAAAGTGAAAGTGAAGTCGCTCAGTCATCTCCAACTCTTCTGTTCAGTCGCTCAGTCGTGTCCGACTCTTTGCGACCCCATGAATCACAGCACTCCAGGCCTCCCTGTTCATCACCAATTCCTGGAGTTCACTCAAACTCATGTCCATCGAGTCGGTGATGCCATCCAGCCATCTCATTTTCTGTCGTTCCTGTCTCCTCCCGCCCCCAATCCGTCCCAGCATCAGTCTTTTCCTTAGCGGCCCCATGAAAGGCAGCCCACCAGGCTCCTCTGTCCATGCGATTTTCCAGGCAAGAGTACTGGAGTGGGTTGCCATTGCCTTCTCCTCGAGATATCTACTATCTGTCTATTGTGATTGGCTCAGAGGTGGTCATGTGATAAAGCCTGGGCCAATCAGAGTGCATCTCAGAACAAAGACTTTCTATCTCCCTCCCTGATGTTTGAAGCTTCAGGGCTACTGTCAGCCAGCTTTTGACCATAGGGTTGGCCAACCATTGTTTGAAGCCAACATCGTGAAGGGCAGAGCAGAGGGATGGGAAGAAACTACTGATCACATCATTGAGCCAGTATACCAAGTCATCCTTAAAAACACATCTTACTTGGGTGACTTAAATGACAGACAATTAATTCTTACAGTTCTGGAGGCTAACAAACCAACATCAATGTTCCAGTCAATCAGGTTTCTAGTGAGGGCTCTGTTTTTGATTTTCAGATGACCTCCTTCTTGCTATATCCACACATGGCCTTTCCTTGGTTCAAGAACATAGTCATTCGGTCACTCTGTCGTGTCCTACTCTTTGCAACCCTATGGACTGCAGCACCCCAGGCTTCCCTATCCTTCACCATCTCCCAGAGTTGGCTCAAATTCAGATCCACTGAGTCAATGATGACATCCAACCATCTCATTTTTTTATTGCCCCCTTCTCCTCCTGCTCTCAATCTTTTCCAGCATCAGGGTCTTTTCAAGAACATAGAGACAGTGTGATTTCTCTCTCTTCCTCTTTTACAAATATTTTATTTATTTATTATCTTTGTCCATGCTGGATCTTCATTGCTACACAGGCTTTCTCTGGTTGTGGTGAGTGGGGTCTACTCCCTAGCTGGGGTGTGTGGGCTTCTCATTGTGGTGGCTTCTCTTGTTGTGGAGTGTGGGCTCTAGGGAACACAGGCTCAGGAATTGTGGCATACAGGCTTAGTTGCCATGTGGCAAGTGGGATCTTCCTGGACCAGGGATTGAACTTTTGTCCCCTGCGCTGCGTTGGCAGACAGATTCTTAATCACTAGGCCACCAGAGAAGTCCCTTTCTCTTTCTCTTTGTATTAGGATTGCAGCTTTACTGAATTAGGCCCCATGACCTTATTTAGCCTTGGAAGTGAAAAATGTTAGTCACTCAGTCACATTCAACTCTTTGTGATCTATGTACTTGCAGCCCATAAGTCTCCTCTGTCCATGGAATTCTCCAGAATTCTGAAATAAAGAGTTCAATATTGGACTAGAAGTCATAGAATACTTAGAATGGAAGAATACTGGAATAGATAGTCATTCCCTTTCTCCAGGGGATGTTCCCAACCTAGAGATCAAAATCAGGTCTGTTTCCTTGCAGGCATATTCTTTACCATAATTGTCTCTTTAAAAGCCCTAATCCAAATAGTCACTTTGAGGGTTAGGGTTTTAGCATATGACTTTTAAAAGGATGCAGTTTGGTCCATGGCAGCTAGTGCTATGTCCAATTCAGTTTGAGATTTTACTTAGTCACAACCAGAAGTATCCTAAACAATGCAGTGGAAACTTAAGTGATTTTTACTAAGTCTGAGCCTCAGTTTTCTCATCTGCAGAATGTTTAAAAGCAGGAGGTCCTTGTCATTCTCATCCACCATGCAGATTAAGTGAAACAATGTATTTGTGAATATTTGGAATAATATAAAGTTCATGGAAGATATTAATGAAAATTAACAAGAAGGTTGGAGGGCTTCCCTGGTGGTCCAGTGATTAAGAATTCATGCTTCCAATGCAGGGGGTGTGCGTTCAATCCCTGGTCTGAAACTGGGATCCTGCATGCTTCGTGGTTGGGTCAAAAAAATAAGTAAATAAAATAAACAGGAAGGCTGCCAGACCGAGGGTCAGAGGTAGGCACAGCAAGGTGAGGAAAAAAAGAGAAATGACACCCTGTTTTTCCAAAAAGATAGATAGTGGTAGGAGCATGCATACTTGGGATATGCGTGCCTGCCTCAGAAATACAAAAATAAACCTTCAGACCCTAAATGGGGAGAGTAATTATAAACATAGCAATATTAGCTGTGAGTGACAAGCCCAATTAGAGAACGTAAAGATGATTTAGAAGGTCTTCATGAAAAGCATCTTGAGTTGCTATTAAAATAGTTGATATTTACAGCTCAAGAAAGAGATGAAAATTAAGAGAAGATAGTTCATGATCTGACTGTTGATCTGCTCTGTTGTAGGTGCTGTCAATGCCCAGTTTTCTCCTTCTCATTGTCAGTCATTACACCCTGGCCCAGCTTCCAAAGGCCAGCTGTGTTGAGCTGTGCTCAGTCACGTCTGACTCTTTGAGGCCCCACGGACTGTAGCCAGCCAGTTTCCTCTGCCCATGGGATTTTCCAGGCAAGAAAATGTAGGTGCCATTTCCTACACCAGGGGATCTTTCTGATCCAGGGATTGAACTCATGTCTCTTGAGTCTCCTGCAGATTCTTTACCACTAACACCACCTGGGAAGCCTTTCCAAAGACCAGCCTCTGCATTCATTTGCCTGAAGACTTTCTCTGGCTTTTGAGGTCACACTGTGATCTACACAGTCAGGCCTAGAAATGGCAGGGAAAGACCGCCCTCTGTGAGTGCACTCAACCAGTGACTGGTAGGAGGTGGTAGATAAATACCCCAGCTCTCTTGCCCATCAGTTGGGCAAAACAGAGATCTGTATTCTGTGCTGCTTCCCAGAGGCTCCCACTGTGGTAACTTGCTTGATTACATGCCCTGCACTGCCTGCCTACCTTCCTTGCTTCACTTTCCATTCCCTTCCCAGGTTGCCTGGTGTGTGTGTGTGTGTGTGTGTGTGTGCACTTAATCATTCAGTCATGTCCGACTCTGCGACCCCAGGACTCGCCAGTCTCCTCTGTCCATGGTATTTCCCAGGCAAGCATACTGGAGTGAATTGCCATTTCCTTCTCCAGGGGATCTTCCTGACCGAGAGATTGAACCTGTGTCTCTTGTGCCTCCTGCATTGGAATCAGATTCTTTACCTGCTGAGTAAGTAAGAATCGGGGAAGCCATCAGGGTCACCTGGAACCACTTCTAAAGTGGTTGGCATTGGAATGAAAACTGACCTTTTCCAGTCTGGTGGCCACTGCTGAGTTTTCCCAATTTGCTGACATTGAGTGAAGCATTTTAACAGCATCATCTTTTAGGATTTGAAATAGCTCAGCTGGAATTCCATCACCTCCACTAGCTTTGTTTGTAGTAATGCTTCCTAAGGCCCACTTGACTTCACACTCCAGGATGTCTGGCTCTAGGTGAGTGATCAGACTGTCATGACTATCCTGGTCATTAAGATCTTTTTTGTACAGTTCTTCTGTGTATTCTTGCCACCACCTTTTCCTTTTAATCTCTTCTGCTTCTGTTAGGTCCTTACCATTTTTGTCCTTTATTGTGCTTGCTTGAAATGTTCCCTTGGTATCTCTAATTTTCTTGAAGAGATCTCTAGTCTTTTCCATTCTGTTGTTTTCCTCTACTTCTTTGCACTGTTCGCTTAAGGAGGCTTTCTTCTCTCTCCTTGCTATTCTCTGGAACTCTGCATTCAGTTGGGTGTATCTTTCCCTTTCTCCCTTGCTTCTCTTCTTTCCTCAGCTATTAGTAAAGCCTTATCAGACAATCACTTTGTCCTCTTGCATTTCTTTTTTGTGGGGATGGTTTTGGTCACTGCCTCCTGTACAATGTCACGATCCTCCATCCATAGTTCTTCAGGCACTCTATCATATTTAATGCCTTGAATCTATTTGTCACTTCCACTGTATAATCATAAGGGATTTGATTTAGGTCACTACTGAATGACCTACTGGTTTTCCGTACCTTCTTCAATTTGAACCTGAAACCTGCAATAAGGAGCTGATGATCTGAGCCACAGTCATCTTCCAGTGGTTGTTTTTTTTTTTTTTTTTTGATGACAACAAAACAACTTAGAGCTTCTCCAGCTTCAGCTGCAAAGAACATGATCAATCTGATTTCGATAGTGACCCTCTGGTGATGTCCATGTGTAGAGCCATCTCTTGTGTTGCTGGAAAAGGGTGTTTGCTGTGACCAGTGTGTTCTGTTGGCAAAGCTCTATTAGTTTTTGCCCTGCTTCATTCTGTACACCAAGGCCAAATTTGTCTGTTACTGCAGGTATCTCTTGACTTCTTGCGTTTGCATTCCAGTCCCCTATGATGAAAAGGACATCTTTTGTGTGTGTGTGTTAGTTCTAGAAGATCTTGTAGGTCTTCATAGAACTGGCCAACTTCAGCTTCTTTGGCATCAGTGGTTGGGGCATAGATTTGGATTACCGTGATATTGAATGGTTTTCCTTGGAAACAAACCAAGATCATTCTATCGTTTTTGAGATTGCACCCAAGTACTTGCACTTTGGACTCTTTTGTTGACTTTGAGAGCTACTTCATTTCTTCTAAGGGATCCTTGCCCACAGTAGTGGACATAATGGTCATCTGAATTAAATTCACCCATTCCCATTCATTTTAGTCCACTGATTCCTAAGATGTCAGTGTTCACTCTTGCCATCTCCTGCTTGATCACATCCAATTTACCTTGATTTATGGACCTAACATTCCAGGTACCTATGCGATATTCTTCTTTACAGCATTGGACTTTACTTTCATCACCAGATACATTAACAACTGTCATTTCCACTTTGTCCTATCTGCTTCATTTTGTCTGGAGCTATTAGTAATTGCCCTCCACTCTTCCCTGGTAGCGTATTGGACATTTTCCAACATGGAGGGGCTCACTTTTCGGTGTCATATCTTTTTGCTTTTTCATACTGTTCATGGGGTTCTTGCGGCTAGAATACTAGAGTGGTTTGCCATTCCCTCCTCCAGTGGACTACATTTTGTCAGAACTCTCCACCGTGACCTGTCCATCTTGGGTGGCCCTGCACAGCACGACTCATAGCTTCATTGGGTTCCACAAGCCCCTTTGCCATGACAAGGCTGTGATCCATGAAGGGGACATGCACTATACTTCCATTTATATGATCTCCCGGTGAGGACAAAACTGTAGGGATAGATTGCTATGGGCTGAAGATGCCAGAAGGAGTTAATTACAAAGGGTCTCGAGGGAACTGCTTGGGGCTGATGGAACTCTTCTACGTCTTGATTTTGGAGATGGTTCCACAGCTGTGTGCATTTTTCAACACTCATAGGACTGTACACTAATCAAGGGTGAATTTGGCTGGATGTAAATTAAGCCTCAATAAAAAAGGTCACTTAAAGAAAGAACGTTCATCATCATTGTCTTAGCTGGTTGTCATGGCAACCCAGCAACAATCAGACATGATTATTCATTTTTTCAGCCAACTCTTTTGAGCCTATCTGCACTTTGCAATGCCACGTCCTTCTAAACCTGTTATTGATTGCTTTCCAGCCCACCAGTCCTCTCAAATTGTTCTTGTCGAGGTCATTAGTGACCTCATATTTGCTCAAGCCCATGGTTAATTTTCAGCTCTCACTTCCTTGATCTTTTTTTTTCTTCCTTCCTTTCGGTCCTCCCTTCTTTCCTTTCTTTTTTTATTTTTTTCAAGAAACAATCTCAATTATTTTTTATTTTCTTATGTTTTTTTAAAATTTTAATTGAAGGCTAATTACTTTACAATATTGTGGTGGTTTTTGCCATACATTCACATGGATCAGCCATGGGTGTACATGTGTTCCCCATCCTGACCCTCCCTCCCACCTCCCTCCCCATCCCATCCCTCAGGGTCAAGATCATTTATTTATTTGGCTGCACTGGGTCCTAGTTACAGTAGGTGATATATTTTAGTCGAAGCATGCAGAATCTTTTGGGGCACACAGACTCTCAGTTGCGCCATGTAGGATCTTGTTTCCTGCCCAGGGGTCAAACCCAGTCCTCCTGCATTGGGATCAGGGGGTTTTAGGCACTGGACGCCAGGGAAGTCCCTCCTCCTTTCTTTTTACCTCTTTCATCCCCCCGCCCCGTCCCCTTCTCTCTCCGTCTCTTTCTTTCTTTCTCTCCCTCCCCACCTCTGTCTTTCATTCTTTCTTTCCCACTTGGCATCCCAGATGCTCACACCACAGCTCTATCTCCTCCAGCCCGCAGCTTTCCCGATGCTGCTTTTTCCTCTTCTGCCTGACGGTCCTCAATTTCTTCTTTACCCCATCCCTCCCCACTTAGCTGCTTTTCCTCTCCTCCCCACCTCCCTAGGGGAGCACATCCAGCCTTTTGGCACCAGAAAGCATTTAGACACTCATGACTGCCAAGTCTGGTTTCCATCTTATCCCCTTCCTTCCTGCTTACCTGGATTTCCAGTGTAATTTTCGTCAGTTGATTTTGCAGTATCCAAAAATGACATTAAATCAGGGAAGCTTTGACTCACAGCTCAGTGCTGCTGTCACTAGGTTTCAAGCCACTTACTTCACTTCACATTTTCTTTATCTGTTTATTTATTGATGGACATTTAGGTTGTTTTCATGTCTTGGTCGTTGTGAATAATATTGCAATGAACATGTGAGCTCAGATACCTCATCAAGACCCAGGTTTCTTTTTCTTTGGATATACACCTGGAAGTGGGGTTGCTGTCTCACCGGGTAGTTCTATTTTTAATTTCTTGAGAAACCTCTATACTGTTTGCTGTGACGGCTGCACCAGTTTATATTTCCACCAACAGTGCACAAGTGTTGCTTTTCTCTATGTCATTGCCATCACTGTTATCTCCTGTCTTTCTGAAAATAGCAAAGGTTCATCATCTTGACCTCAACTGGCTAAACACAACACTGTCCTGAATAAAGAGCTCTATTTCATCTTCTTTTGAATTTTTATAGCTGTAAAAACTATACACTTCAAAAATGCAAAAACCGGAAACTGATGATCTCCATTAATCTCTCTTCGAGAGCTCACCCATATTTGTAGCTGTTGTTCAGTGGCTAAGTCATGTCCAACTCTTTGTAACCCCGTGTACTACAGCATGACAGGGTCTCCTGTCCGTCACTATCTCCCAGAGTTTGCTCAAACCCATGTCCATTGAGTTGGTGATACCATCCAACCATCTCATCCTCTGCCACCCCCTTCTCCTTTTGCCTTCAATCTTTCCCAGCGTCAGGGTCTTTTCCAATGAATCAGTTCTTCTCATCAGGTGGCCAAAGTGTTGGAGCTTCAGTGTCAGCACCAGTTCTTCCTGTGAATATTCAGGGTTGATTTCCTTTAGGATTGACTGGCTTGATCGCCTTGCTGTCCAAGGGACTGTCAAGAGTCTTCTCCAGCACTACAATTAGAAAGCATCAATTCTTCAGCCCTCAGCCTTCTTTATGGTCCAACTCTCACATTTGTTCATGACTACTGGAAAAACCATATTAGTGATTTGCAATTAATCCTCTCAAACATTTATTTATAAATGCTAATTTTCAAAGTCAGAACATGTACATTCTGTTCTATTTACTTGATAAGATATATTGGCTGTCTAGTGATTTGGTAATTAATTAATTAATTTTATATTTTTGGTTGCTCTGGATTCTCATTGCACGTGGGCTTTCTCTAGTAGTTGGGAGCGGGGGCTACTCTGTTGCGGTGCCCGGGCTTCTCATTGCAGTGGCTTCTCTTGTTGAGGAAACAGGCTCTAGGTGTGCAGGTTTCAGTGGTTGCAGCATGTGGGCTCAGTAGTTGCAGCTCATAGGCTCTAGAGAGCAACTCAGTAGCTGTGGTGCTCAAGGACTCAGCTGCTTCTTGGCATGCACAATCCTCCCAGACCAGGGATCAAAGCTGTGTCCTCTGCATTGACAGGTGGATTCTTATCCACTGCGCCACCAGGCAAGTCCAGAGACAGAATGTCTTTAAATTTTTGCCTCTGATCAGTGTTTCTCAATGGGGGAGAGTTGTCCCCCCAGGGGACATTTGGTTGTGACATTTGAGGGTGGTCATGTCCATGGAATCTTGGGGGTAGAGGCTGAATATACTATTAGATGGAAACATCTTACAGAGAACAAGAGAGTCCTGCCCTCCCACCACCACAAAGAGATATCCTGGATTATCTGAGTGGTTCCAAATGTAATCACGTGTGTGCATGTATGCTCTGTTGCTTTAGTCATGACCAACTCTTCGTAATCCCATGAACTGTAGCCCACCAGGCTCCTCTGTCCATGGGATTCTCCAGGCAAGAATACTGGAGTGGGTGTCATGCCCTCCTCCAAAGGATCTTCCCAACCCAGGGATTGAATCTGGGTCTCCTGCATTGCAGGCAGATTCTTTACTGCTGAGTCACTAGGGAAGTGCAATTAATCACAGTGGTCTTTATATTAATAAGGGGCAGGATATCAGAGGTAATGTGATGATGAAAGAAGGGGGAGAAAGGTACCTGAAGATACTACTGCTGCCTTTGAAGATGGAGGAAGGGGACATGAATCAAGGGATGCAAAAAATATATCTCTAGAACCTGGAAAAGTCAAGGAAGTATGTTCCCTTCTAGAACTTCCAGAGACAAGCACAGCCCTGCCAACACTTTGGTTTCAGGTCAGTGGAACCCAGCCATGAAGTTAAAAGATGCTTGCTCCTTGGAAGAAAATTTATGATGAACCTCAGTTCAGTTCAGTTCAGTTCAGTTCAGTCGCTCAGTCTTGTCCGACTCTTTGCGACCCCATGAGTCACAGCATGCCAGGCCTCCCTGTCCATCACCAACTCCCGGAGTTCACTCAAATTCATGTCCATCGAGTTGGTGATGCCATCCAGCCATCTCATTCTCTGTCGTCCCTGTCTCCTCCCGCCCCCAATCCTTCCCAGCATCAGAGTCTTTTCCAGTGAGTCAACTCGTCGCATGAGGTGGCCAAAGTATTGGAGTTTCAGCTTTAGCATCAGTCCTTCCAATGAACACCCAAGATTGACAGCATATTAAAAAGCAGAGACATCACTTTACCAACAAATGTCCATGTAGTCAAAGCTATGGATTTTCCAGTGGTCGTGTACGGATGTGAGAGTTGGACCATAAAGAAGGCTGAGCGCTGAAGAATTAATACTTTTAAACTGTGGTGTTGGAAAATACTCTTGAAAGTCCTTTGGACAGCAAGGAGATCAAGTCAGTCAATCCTAAAGGAAATCAACCCTGAACATTCATTGGAAGTACTGGTGCTGAAGCTGAAGCTCTGATACTTTGGCCACCTGATCCAATGAGTGACTCATTTTCCAATGAGTGACTCATTGGAAAAGACCCTGATGCTGGGAAAGACTGAGGGCAGGAGGAGAAGGGGGTGACAGAGGATGAGATGGTTGGATGGCATGATCAAGTCAATGGACATGAGTTTGAGCAAACTCCAGGAGATAGTGAAGGACAGGCAAGCTTGGGGTGATGCAGTGCATGGGGTCGCAAAGAGTCGGACACAACTGAGCGACTGAACAGCAACAACAGTGAAACCCATTGAAGACAATACATTTATGCTATTCTAAGCAACTAAGTTTATGCATGTTTGTTAGAGCAGTGATAAGAAATGAATACAGATGCTATTCCATGTTGTGGCATAGTTTATTTAACCAATTTTCTATTGATGGTCATTTAGGTTACTTGAAAAAGGTTTTTTTTTTTTTTAGTTTGTTTGTTTAATTAATTTATTTTGTATTGAAGAATAATTGCTTTACAGAATGTTGCTGTTCTCTGTCAAACCTCAGCACGAATCGGCCAGTGTTTGTTTCTGCCTCTTTGGCAGTTACAGATGATGCCTGTGGCAGATTGCCAAACTGGCACCGATTCTTCATGCTTTTCTTCTGCCGGTCACTTTGCAGCATCTTATTATTTTTTAATTTTAATTAAAAATTATTTATTAATTTATTTTTGGTTGCCCTGACTCTCTGTTGTTGCACAAGGGCTTTCTCTAGTGGTGGTGAGTGGGGAATACTCACTGCAGTGGCTTCTCTTGTTGCGTGCGTGGGCTTCTCACTGCAGTGGCTTCTCTTGTTGGGGAACGCCCTGGGAATGTACACTGCTCAGTGGCTGTGGTTTGCTGGCTTTAGAGCTCGGGCTCTGTAGCTGTGGCACACGGTCCCAGTTGCTCTGAGGCACGTGGAAACTTCCCAGACAGGGGATCAAACCTATTTCCCCTGCTTTGGCAGGTGGATTCTTAATCACTAGACTACCAGGCAAGTCCTAGCATCCTACTGCTTTTACTGTGGGTTTGGCTATATGACTTGCTTTGGGTCAGTGGAAAGTTGGTAAGAAAATGCTTGAAAGGTCCCTATTGATTAGGCTTACTCTTGCACCACTGACATCACCACGAGGACACACTGGGGATAGCCTTCAGGAGAATGAGAGACACGTGGCACAGAGCCAAGTTGCTCCTGTCACTCCAAGGTCAGCCAGCTAACCATCAGTCATGTGAGCAAAAGAACTAAGGTCAACAAAACCATTTGATCCTCAACTGACCCCAGACATATGTGCAACAAATTTACTGTTGTATGCCATTGATCACTTACGAAGGCTTTCTTATCTGTCCTTGCTATTCGTAGGAACTCTGCATTCAGATAGGTAAACCTTCTCTTTTCTCCTTTACCTTTCCTCTTTTCTCAGCTATTTGTAAGGCCTCCTCAGACAACCATTTTGCCTTTTTGGCATTTCTTTTTCTTGGGGATGGTCTTGATCACTGCCTCCTGTACAATGTCACAAACCTCCATCCATAGTTCTTCAGGCACTCCATCAGACCTAATCCCTTGAATCTTTTGTCACTTCCACTGTATAATCATAAGGGATTTGATTTAGGTCAAACCTGAATGGTCTAGTGATTTTCCCTGCTTTCTTCAACTTAAGTCTGTATTTGGCAATAAGGAGTGCATGATTGCAGCCACAATCTGCTCCAGGTCTTGTTTTTGCTGACTGTATAGAGCTTCTCCATCTTTGGCTGCAAAGATTATAATCAATCTGATTTCTGTATTGACCATCTTGTGATGTCCATGTGTAGAGTTGTCTCTTGTGTTGTTGGAAGAGGCAAAGGAGAAAAGAAAAGATATACCCATTTGAATCAGAGTTCCAGAGAATAGAAAGGAGAGATGAGAAAGCCTTCCTAAGTGATCAATGAAAAGAAATAGAGGAAAACAATAGAATTGGAAAGACTCTTCAAGAAAATTAGAGATACCAAGGGAACATTTCATGCAAAGATGGGCACAATAAAGGACAGAAATGGTATGGACCTAACAGAAGCAGAAGATATTAAGAAGAGGTGGCAAGAATATACATAAAAACTACACAAAAAAGATCTTCATGACCCAGATAACCACAATGATGTGATCACTCACCTACAGCCAGACATCCTGGAGTGTGAAGTCAAGTGGGCCTTAGGAAGCATCACTACGAACAAAACTAGTGGAGTGATGGAATTCCAGACAATCTATTTCAAATCCTAAAAGATGATGCTTTTAAAATGCTGCACTCAATATGCCAGCAAATTTGGAAAACTCAGCAGTGGTCACAAGACTGGAAAAGTTCAGTTTTCATTCCAATTCCAAAGAAGGGCAAAGCCAAAGAACGTTCAAAGTGAAAGAAAGTGAAAGTGAAGTCGCTCAGTTGTGTCCAACTCTGAGTGACCCCATGGACCACAGCCTACCAGGCTCCTCTGCACATGGGATTCTCCAGGCAAGAGTACTGGAGTAGGTTGCCATTTCCTTCTCCAGGGGATCTTCCCAACCCAGGGATCAAACCTGAGTCTCCTGCATTGCAGGCAGATGCTTTACCATCTGAGCCAAAGAATGTTCAAACTACTGCACAATTGCACTCATCTCACACACTAGCAAAGTAATGCTCAAAATTCGCCAAGTGAGTCTTCAACAGTATGTGAACTGTGAACTTCCAGATATTCAAGTTGTATTTAGAAAAGGCAGAGGAACCAGAGATCAAATCACCTACATCCATTGGATCATAGAAAAGCAAGAGAGTTCAGAAAAACATTTGCTTTTGCCTCACTGACTATGCCAAACCCTTGACTGTGTGGATCACAAAAAACTATGGAAAATTCTTCAAGAGATGGGAATACCAGACCACCTTACCTGCCTCCTGAGAACTCTGTATGCAGGTCAAGAAGCAACAGTTAGAACCCGACGTGGAACAACAGACTTGTTCCAAACTGGGAAAGGAGTACATCAAGGCTGTATACTTTCACCCTGCTTTTTTAACTTATACGCAAAGTACATCATGTGAAATGCCAGACTGGATGAAGCACAAGCTGGAATCAAGATTGTTGCGAGAAATATCAATAACCTCACATATGCAGATGATATCACCCTCATGGGAGAAAGCCAAGAGTGATAAAGGGCCTTTTGATGAAAGTGAAAGAGAAGAGTGAAAAAGCTGGCTTGAAACTCAACATTCAGGGACTTCCCTGATGGTCCAGTGGTGAAGACGCCAAGCTCCCAATGCAAGGGGCCTGGGTTTGATCCTTGGTCAGGGAACTAGATCCCACATGCTGCAACTAAGACCTGATGTAGTCAAATAAATATGTATATATAAACTCAACATTCAAAAAACAAAGATCATGGCATATGGCCCCATCACTTCATGGCAAACAGATGGGGAAACAATGGAAACAGTGACGGACTTTATTTCCTTGGACTCCAAAATCGCTGCAGATGGTGATTACCGCCATGAAATTAAAAGGAGCTTGCTCCTTGGAAGAAAAGCTATGACAAATCTAGACAGCATATTAAAAAGCAAAGATAATACTTTGCCAACAAAGGTCCATCAAGTCAAAGCTATGGTTTTTTCAGTAGTCATAAATGGATGTGAAAGTTGGCCCATAAAGAAAGCTGAGCACCAAAGAATTGATGCTTTTGAACTGTAATGTTGGAAAAGACTCTTGAGAGTCCCTTAGACAGCAAGGAGATCAAACCAGTCAATCCTAAAGGAAATCAGTCTTGAATATTCATTGGAAGGACTAATGTTGAAGGTGAAGCCCCAATACTTTGGCCAACTGATGTGAAGAACTGACTCATTTGAAAAGATGCTGATGCTGGGAAAGATTGAAGGCAGGAGGAGAAGGGGATGACAGAGGATGAGATGGTTGGATGGCATCCCTGATTCTATGTACATGAGTTTGAGCACCTTCAGGAGTTGGTGATGGACAGGGAAGCCTGGCGTGCTACAGTCCATGGGGTCACAAAAAGTCAGACATGACTGAGTGACTGAACTGATGCCACTGATGTTTTGTGCTTATTTGTTGCACAGTATTATCATAGAAACAGGTAACTGATACAAGGTTGTTCTGAATATTTTTGCAATTATCTCTCTGGGTTAGGGTTAGTGTCAGAAATGAAATGTTGAGAAATTGGATATCATAGTGGATATCTTTTGAAACATCTACTTGTCTACAATCCAATGACCTCCACCCCTCTCTGTGGGAATCATCCTCCCATCCAAAGGAACGGTTCAGGAAGCCATGTTGGTGCAATATGATTGCTTTTTCCTCTTAAATTCCAGACACAGTTGATTAGATTTGGAAGTGTATCTCACCCAAACTATTTTAAAGCCTAACTTTCCTTTGTAATTGGGACTAAAAGATTTTTTGGTTTAATGTATGCTTGTCCATTGATTGAAAAGCACCATGGAAAGGGGATTATTTTTATTTCATTCCCAACACACTGCATGTAAGAAAATAATCACCAACCACAGGGAGTGATTACTGTGTTCCAGTCATTCTGCGTTTATTATCTGATTTTCTCACACCAGCCCTATTATTCAAGTCCCATGGTTATTCCCACTTTACAGATGAGAAAACTGAGACTTAGAGAGATTAAATACTTTGTCCAAGAGCACACGTCAGAAAGAAGCAGAGACAGACCTGCGTCTCACATAGCCAACCACAGTGCCATGTATTCTGCCAGCACATGGCAGGTGGTCAATAAATATTTGAGGATGAATGAAGGGATGGAATCATTTTTGGTGTTAGTTCTAGCAGGTCCTGTAGGTCTGCATAGAATTGTTCAACTTCAGCTTGTTTGGCATTAGTGGTTGGGGCATAGACTTGGATTACTATGATGCTGAATCGTTTGCCTTGGAAACAAACCAAGATCATTCTGTCAATTTTGAGATTGCACCCAAGTACTGCATTTTGAATTCTCTTGTTGACTATGTGGGCTACTCCGTTTCTTCTGAGGGATTCTTGACCACAGTAGTAGGTATAATGGTCATCTGAATTAAATTTTCCCTTTCTGTCCATTTTAGTTCAACTGATTCCTGAAATGTTAGTATTCACTCTTGCCATCTCTTTCCTGATCACATCCAGTTTCCCTTGATTCATGGACCTAATATTCCAGGTTCCCATGCAGTACTGCTCTTTACAGCATTGGACTTTACTTTCACCACCAGACACATCCACAACTGGGCGTTGTTTCTGCTTTTGCCCAGCCTCTTCATTCTTTCTGGAGCTATTTCTCCACTCTTCCCCAGTAGCATATTGGACATCTACCCACCTGGGGGGCTCATCTTCCAATGTCATATCTTTTTGCCTTTTCATACTGTTCGTGGGGTTCTTGAGGCAAGAATACTGGAGTGGTTTGCCATTCCCTTCTCCAGTGGGAATGAGTTTCACCACCGACTCAGTGCACGTAAGTTTGAGCAAACTCTGGGAAATAGTGAAGGACAGGGGAACCTGGTGTGCTGTAGTACATGGAGTCACAAAGAGCTGGACGTGACTTAGCGACTGAGCAGCAACAACAGGGATCGATGCAGGGTGAGAAGACTGAAGCTGATGTGGAGGAACTGAAGACCTACTAGGTTGTGATGATGTTTTGAGGATGGATCCTAGTTCCTGTGAGAGGAAAATTTGTTCTGTATTATATGAGGTATGGCATGTCCTTCCCTTTTAACATCATTATCAGCACAATCATAATTTTGCTTAAGCTACCTTTATTTAGCTTATGCTAAGAACTTCTAAAAATAAATAAAAGTAAGATGCATATTTAGGTTTTAAATAATATTTCTGTAATATAAATGCTAATAATATTAATATAACCTTGCCCTCCCAACAGTTTATAACAATGCTTACTCCCACAACAGCATAAATTAATGTCTGTCTTTCCACATCCTAGCCCACACTGGATATCACCAATTTTTAAAGTTTTTAATTTACTTTTTATTTAAAAATGTTTATTTATTAATTTGACTGTGCTGGGTCTCAGTTGCAGCATGCAAGATCTTTAGTTGCAGTGTCCGGGATCTTAGTTCCCTGACCAGGGATCTAAGCCTGGGCCCCCTGCATTGGGAGGGTGGAGTCTTAGCCACTGGACCACCAGGGAAGTCCTTCAATTTTTTTTTTTAATGTACAGGGAAGAGACAAGCTTCCTTTTATTTTCCCCGGGCTGGTAGATAAAGTTCTCCTGGTACCCATTCCCTAGGGTACTACCTGGTCCCACCGGAGTTCCAGCTCTATGTGGAAAATGTCAGTTGCTATTTATGTGTTCACTCAGGACATGAGGCCTCATCTCTTGCCTTGCAGAGTCAGTAAAGCCCCTAATACTTCCTCTATAAGCTCTACATTATGCTCTACAAGCTTTCTTGGTGCCATGTTGCTTGCTTACCTCCAGAGTCTCAGCTGTCTCTTTTCTGACTTCTGGGCAACCTTTTGTTTCTTTAAAAAATTTTATTTATTGTTTGTTTTTGGCTGCACTGGGTCTTTGTTGCTGTAAAGGGGCTTCCTCTAGTTGCGGCTAGCTGGGCTACTTCTAGTCGAGGTGTGAGGGCTTCTCATCATGGAAGCTTCTCTTGTTGTGGAGCGTGGGCTCTAGAGCACGCAGGCTTCAGGAGCTGTAGCACTGGATTTAGTTGCCCCTTGGCATGTGGGATCTTCCCAGACCAGGGATCAAACCCGTGTCTCCTGCACTGGCAGGTGAACTCTCAACCACTGGACCACCAGGGATGTATCTTCTATTACTTTAAAGCTCACTTGTGCATGTATGGGGCTTCCTAGGTGGCTCAGTGGTAAAGAATCCACTTGCCAATGCAGGAGCCACAGGAGACTCTGGCTCAATCCCTGAGTCAGGAAGATCCCCTAGAGGAGGAAATGACAATCTACTCCAGTATTCTTGCTTGGATAATTCCATGGACAGAGGAGCCTGGTGGGCTACAGTCCATAGGATCACAGAGTCAGATATGACTGAACACAAATGCAGAGACACACGTGTGTCTATTTGTATGGCATGATTGACCACTAGGGGAATGCAAATGAGAACCCCAGCAAGATTTGACTATACACCCACCAGAATGACTATCATCCAAAGGATGGATGATGCCAATTGCTGGCAAGGCTGGGGAGTGTTGTGCCCACTGGTGGTGGAAAACAGTATGGTAAAAGCCTTTTTATGGAGTTAAATGTATGCTCACCAGATGGTATTTCCGAAACTGAGTACTTACCCAGGACAAATGAAAACACATGTCCACACCAGAGCCTGCATGTGGTTGTTCCCGGCAGCTCTGTTTGTAATGGGCAAACACTAGCAGCGAGCCAAATGTCTATCAACAGGTGAGCGGACAAACTGCGGTCCAGCCGTACGATGGAATAGAATACAAAGGGACAGAAACTGGTAAACAGACCAATGTGGATGAATCTCAAAAGCATTATGTTTCATGAAAGGAGCGGACACAAAAGAGGAGTTCATTTGTGTAAAATTATAGAATAGATGAGTTTACTCTATAGTGACAGAGAACAGATCGGTGGTGACTTAGAGGCAGGGATGGGGTGTTGATAATAAAGGGGCAAGAGTGAACTTTTGGGGTGATGGAAATGTTCTGAATGTTGATGGTGTTGGTGGTGGTTACATGTCGTGTATGCTAGTAAAGACTCATCAAACTGTCTACGTCAGATGGATGCATTGAATTATAGGCAATTTTTATCTCTGTAACATTGATTATAGTGTGTTCTGTGTTATCTGGTAGGGACTCAATATATTGTCAGGGTTTTCTCCATCAGACTCCACCTGGAGGTCTTCAGCATATTTTTTGCCAGACCAACCTTTTTTAAGGACCCACTTTGTGGGGGACAGTAGAGTGAGGTCTTTTTAAAAATAATTTTATTTATTCATTTATTTTTGGCTGTGCTGGGTCTTCATTGCTGCGCATGGACTTTCTCTCTAGTTGAGACAAGCTGGGGTTGCTCTCTAGTGGTGTGCAGGCTTCTCATTGCAGTGACAACTCTTGTTGCAGAATATGGGCTCTAGGTGTGTGGGCTTCAGCAGTTGCGACTTCTGGGTTCTAGAGCACAGGCTAGATAGTTGTGGCCAACAGGCTTAGTTGCTCTGTGGCATGTAGGATCTTCTGGGATCAGGGATGGAACCCATGTCTCCTGCATTGGCAGGCAAATTCTTTACTACTGAGCCACCAGGCAAGCCCCATAAAGTGCTTTCTTATTTCATAATCCCTTCATCATGATTATCCATTCAAGATTTTTAATTTTATAAGGCTTCATAGTAACTGTTATGGACTAAATAATTTTTCCCCACGGTCTTAGACCCTTCAGGCTGCTATAACAGAATATGATAGTCTGGATGGCTTAAAAACAGCAGAATTTATTTCTCCCAGTTGTGGAGGTTGGGAAGTTCAAGATCAAGGCACTTATAGATTCAGTACCTGTTGAAGGCCTGCTTCCTAGATGGCCATCTTCTCCTTGTGTTCTCAGGTGGCAGAAGGGGTGAGGGAGCCCTCTAGGGTCTCTTCTTAAAAAGACATGAATCAGGACTTCCCTGGTGGTCCAGTGGTTAAGAATCTACCTTGCAATGCAAGGGACACTGGTTCAACCTCTGTCCCAGGAACTAAGATCCCACATGTTGCAGAGCAACTAAGCCCGTGTGCCACAACTACTGAGCCAGCACTCTAGAGCTTGGAAGCCGCAACTACTGTGCCCGTGTGCTACAACTACTGAAGCCTGCGTACCCTAGAGCCCGTGCTCCACAGCAAGTGAAACCACTGCAGTGAGAAACCTGTGCATGGCAATGAATAGTGGCCCTTGCTTGCTGAACTAAAGAAAGCTAACATGTAGCAATGAACACCCAACACAGCCAATAAATAAATCTAAAACAAAAAAGGACATGAATCTGAATCCCATTCTAGAAGGCTCCACCCTGATAACCTAATTGCCACCCAAAGATCCCCTACCCCCAATACCATCACACTGGGGTTAGGATTTCAATATAAGACTTTTGGAGGGATACATACCTTGAAGCCCTATCTCTCAGAACATGGGAATCTGACCTTATTTGGAAACAGGGTTGTTGCAGTTGTAACTGGTTAAAATGAGGTCATTAGAGTGGACTGTAATCCAATATGACTGATGTCCTTGTAAAATATGGGAAACACAGTCGCAGCCATGCCTATAGGGAGAATGCCTTATGAGCATGAAGACAGCCATCTAGAAGCCAAGGAGAGAGGCTGGAGTGGACTTTTCCCTCACAGCTCTCAGAAAGAACCAGTCCTGTTGCCAGTTTGATTTTGGACTTTTAGTCTCCAGCACCAAACTTCCCAGTCTTCGCTCAGTATCTGGGGGGCATTCATTTCAGGCCCCCCACGGGTACCAAAACTCAGGGATGTTCAAATCCCTTACAGTTGGGTTTATTAATTCATGGGTCCCCAAATCTGAGGATTGGTTGAATCCCTGAAATCCCTAGAACCCACATGTGCCAAGGGCCAATTGTAGTTCATCCTAGCTAACCTAGAAAACTAAAACAGCAACTTAGGATTCACTATGTTATACAGCAGAAACTAACACCATTGTAAATCAACTATGTCTAATAAAATTAATTATACACACATACATACACACACATATGTATGTATATATATACACATATATATGTATATAAATCATTAAGATAGAATATGCCAAAGCTGGGGGCCTGACCACAGATTCGATTTCAGAGTTTGATCGCTTTCACTGTGTCCTTTCTTGGTTAAAGGATTGTCTCACACGAGTTAGGGATGGGGGCATTTCATCTGGCATTTTGGTCTCTTGCTTTCCTCTCTCCTGATTGCCTCCCCATCACTTTACCGAGAGATCGGACTTTGCCGAGGATTTATAAGCAGCAATTCTCCAGCCTGGGTGGCTGGCAAAGACATTCGCCGTGTGGGCGGTGGGTGGTGTCAGAGTGTCATATTTCCCAGTAGCTCCGTGTGTGCAGTTTCAGCTATGGGACTCAGAGAATGACCTCCACCATTCTGGAGGGCATGATATGTCTGGCCAGCTGCCTGCTCTTTTGGCCAAGGGAAACATGATTGGGAGAACATAAATAGAAGTAATGACCCTCTTCCTTTGGGAGAGCTGGCTTAACCAGAGAGATCACTATAGATGTAAATGTGTATGTGGAACAGTTCTCAAGATTTATTGGGGGTGGGTGGGATGGATTGGGAGATGGGGATTGATATATATACACTGCTATATAGAAAATAGATAGCTAATGAGAACCTACTGTATAGCACAGGGAACTCTATGCTATGTGGTGACCGAAACAGGAAGGAAATCCAGGGAAGAGGGAATATATAAATATATATATATACTGTGGCTGATTCACTTGGCTGTGTAACAGAAACTAACACAACATTGCAGAGCAACTACACTCCAATAAAAACAATTTACTGGGGATTCCTTGGAGAATGCATTTTCCCTTTTGTATCTGTTCCCTTTGGTAGCCAGTGAAGAAAAAAAAAATCAGGTCAAGCACATTGCTGAGAAAAATGACCTGAATCACAGAGATTCAGAAAGTAACTGATGGTGCTCTGGCAATAAAAAACTCGTTAAAAAAATGGTAAAACTCCATTTGCCATCCTGTTCCACTCTCTCCTGTTTTCCACCTTGTTCTGTGCTGTTGGAGGCTAACCAATAAGAATGACATCATTGGGTTTTATTGTCTCCTGGTGTACTAGTCAGTGTTCTCCTGAGTAACAACCAATGTGGTTGCTGTTCAGTTGCTAAGTCATGTCCAATTCTTTGCGAACCCCGTGGACTGCAGCATGCCAGTCCTTCCTGTCCTCCACTATCTCCTGGAGCTTGCTCAAACTCATGTCCATTGAGCCCGTGATGCCATCCAACCATCTCATCCTCTGTCACCTCCTTCTCCTCTTGCCCCCAATTTTTCCCAGCATCAGGATCTTTTCCAACGAGTTGGCTCTTCACATCAGGTGGTCAAAGTATTGGAGCTTCAGCTGCAGCATCAGTCCTTCCAATGAATATTCAGGACTGATTTCCTTTAGGATTGATGGGTTTGATCTCCTTGCAGTCCAAGGGACTCTGGAGTCTTCTCCAGCACCACAGTTTGAAAGCATCAATTCTTCAGCAATGAGCCATCTTTATAGTCTAACTCTCACATCCACCCATACATGACTACTGGAAAAACCATGGCTTGACTAAAGAGCCTCTTGATGAGGGTAAATCAGGAGAGTGAAAAACCTGGCTTAAAAGTCAATGTTTGAAAAACTAAGATCATGGCATCTGGTCCCATCACTTCATGGAAAATAGAAGGGGAAAAAGTGGAAACAGTGACAGATTTTATTTTCTTGGGCTCCAAAATCACTGTGGATGGTGACTGTAGCCATTAAATTAAAAGATGCTGTTTTTCAGGTCAGGTACAGAAATGACCTCTCTGAGTGAGTGATACTGTTAATGAAAACGGAGGTCCGGCTGCTCACTGCTCACAAGTGCATAAAGGGGCAAAGTTGGTGGAAGGGAAAGTTTACTTTATTTGGGATGCTGGCAACTGAAGTGGGTTGGGGAGGTGGACTCCAGTCCAAAGGCTGACCTCCCTCTTCCCCACTCCACCACTTTCCACCTGAGCCCCGCTTTCCCCCTCTCACACGCTCCCCCGCCCCTAGACATGGCCACTGACAATCAGCGGGCAAGAGCTTTTATAGATGGAGGGAGGGGAATACATGCAGAAAAAGCACAGTCAGCCCTGACAATCATCTTGAAATTGGTCATGCAGTCTGACCAATGTCATCTTGATTTTTTTTGTGGCCCTGCCTCATAGCTCGTGGGATCTTAGTTCCCTGACCAGTGATTGAAGTTGGGACCTCAGGTGTGAAAGCACAGCATCCTAACCACTGGACCGCTAAGGAATTCCCCCATCTTGATTGTTTTAAGTAGAGTTAATCTTCAGTTCCAGGGTCAGCTTGTCCCCATTTCCTTGAGGCCAGTTCTTGGAGCTGTGGAAGCATATTTCATGGCTGAAGTCTGGTCATCATGTAGTTAACCTCTCCCACCTGGTAGGGGTTTCAATATCTACCAGACAGCTCACAGAATGTGGCTCAGAGTACTATCTGTAGCCCTTGAGAAGGAACTAAAGGCTCTTATCTTTGGTTACTGACTAAACTATTGTTTAGTCCTGTTTGACCGCTTGTCATTGTTTCTGCATTTTCTTGCTTCTCTGATTAAACTTACTCTGTGGGTAAAGTTTTTTTTTCACAAAAGGCAGGTGGAGGACATGGTGGGAAGGACCATAGGGTCCCACTCCATTACAGTATTTTATCAGAGACCTGAACAAAGGGATGGAGTGAGCTTGGGTCCCCTGAGACAAGGGAATTGCAGGCAGAGGGAACAGCTGATGTGAAGCCCCTGAGGCCTAGTTTTTGGCTAAATGTTCGGTGGGGAGAACACATTTATTGAACACCTTTGCATCTCTCAGAAACTTTATTAAGTGATCTCACCACACATTAAATCATTCCAGCAATGACTGCTGAGCATTTACCAAAATCCATCCCCTCTTCTTCTCAGGGATGCAGCCAGAATACATTCTCCAGGCTTTCTTGCAGTGGGTGCAGCTGATTCAAGTGGGAATTAAGTGAAGTACCATCCTGGATAAGTTTTCTGAACTGACTATTATCCTCCCAGTCTTCTGATTGACTCAGCACATTACACTGCCTTCTAAAACATCTTCAGTCATCATTTTTGTGGGCAGAATTGGAAAACCAGTGGAAATTGTTGAGAAGGTGCCCAGACTTTATCTACTGGGCCAACTTCATCTTTCTTTGGGCTTCCCTGATAGCCCAGTTGGTAAAGAATCTGCCTCCAATGCAGGAGACCCAATTCAATTCCTGGGTTGGGAAGATCTTCTGGAGAAGGGAAAGGCTATCCACTCCAGTATTCTTGGGCTCCCCTTATGGCTCAGTTGGTAAAGAATCCTTCTGCAGTACTGGAGACCTGGGTTTGATTCCTGGGTTGGGAAGATTCCCTGGAGGAGGGAATGGCTACCTACTCCGGTATTCTGGCCTGGAGAATTCCCTGGCGTATAGTCGATGGGGTCGCAAAGAGTTGGATACAACTGAGCGACTTTCATCTTTCTTCCTTTGAAATTCTTTTTTAAACTTTTTCATTGGAGGCTCATTGTTTTACAATGTTGTGTTGGTTTCTGCCGTACAACAATGTGGATCAGCCATAAGAATATATATATATCCCCTCCCTCTTGAGCTTCCCTCCCCCCACCCTCGCCCTGCCCCTCTAGGTGGTCACAGAGTGCCATGGGGGCTCCCCGTGCCATATAGCAACTTCCCACTCCGTCTCTACTTTACGCACAGCATTGTGTATATGTCAACGCTACTGCCTCAAGTAGTCCCTCTTTCTCCTTTCCCTGCTGTGTCCTTAAGTCCATTCCCTGCATCTGCATCTCTATTCCTGCCCTGCGAATAGTTTCATCAGTACCGTCCTTCCCCGATTCCGTATGTGTGTGTGCATTAATATACGATATTTGTTTTCCTCTTCATAACGTACTTCACTCTGTGTAACAGGCTCTAGGTTAATCCACCTCACTTCAGCTGACTCGTCAATGCTTTAATAAGTCCACATGAAACTTCACTCTAGGTGCCTTGATTGCACGCTACTCCTATAGAACGTTTAGACATGGAAGCAATATCGACCATGCAAGAGAGATGAAACGGCTACTCCATCGCGATGTACACTGTTTCACCCCATGCGTATGACTGCTCAGATCATGGAGAAACTGCCACAACAAATCAATGAGAAGCATCTTTCTTTTTAGTTTTAAGAAGTAAAAAGAAAATTAAAAGTAATTTTTTTTTTCTGAAGAAGTAAATTTCTTTTTATATTAATTATGTTTTTGTTTGTAAAATTTTTACAGTTTTGTGTTGGTTTCTGCCATACAATAACATGAATCAGCCACAGGTATACATATATCCCCTCCCTTTTGAACCTCCCTCCCATCTCCCTCCCCATCCCACCCCTCTAGGTTGATACAGAGCCCTTGTTTGAGTTTCCTGAGTCATACAGCACATTCCTGTTGGCTGTCTATTTTACATATGGTAATGTAAGTCTCCAGGTGACTCTCTCCACACATCTCCCCTCCCCTCCCCTCTCCCCACGTCCACAAGTCTATTCTCTATGTCTGTTTCTCCATTCAGTTCAGTCGCTCAGTCGTGTCTGACCTTTTCCGACCCAATGAATCACAGCACGCCAGGCCTCCCTGTCCATCACCAACTCCCGGAGTTCACTCAAACTCACGTCCATCGAGTCGGTGATGCCATCCAGCCATCTCATTCTCTGTCGTCCCCTTCTCCTGCCCCCAATCCTTCCCAGCATAAGAGTCTTTTCCAGTGAGTCAACTTGTCGCATGAGGTGGCCAAAGTATTGAAGTTTCAGCTTTAGCATCAGTCCTTCCAATGAACACCCAGGATTGATCTCCTACCCTGTAAATAAATTCGTCAGCACCATTTTTCTAGATTCTATGCATTAGAATACAATATTTATCTTTCTCTTTCTGACTTACTTTACTCTGTATAATAAGTTCCAGGTTCATCCACCTCATCAGAACTGACTCAGATGCGTTCCTTTTTATGGCTGCGTAATATTCCATGGTGTATATGTACCACAACTTTATCCATTCATCTGTCGATGGGCATCTAAGTTGCTTCCATGTTCTAGCTATTGTAAATAGTGCTGCAATGAACAATGGGATACATGTGTCTTTTTCAATTTTGGTTTCCTCAGGGTATATGCCTAGGAGTGGGACTGCTGGGTCATACGGTGGTTTTATTCCTAGTTTTTTAAGGAATCTCCATACCGTCTTCCATAGTGGTTGTATCAAGTTACATTCCCACCAACAGTGCAAGAGCATTCCCTTTTCTTCACACCCTCTCCAACATTTATTGTTTCTAGGCTTTTTGATGATGGCCATTCTAACTGGTGTGAGGTGATATCTCATTGTGGTTTTGATTTGCATTTCTCTAATAATGAGCAATGTTGAGCATTTCTTCATGTGTTTGTTAGCCATCTGTCTTTGGTGAAATGTCTGTTTAGGTCTTTTTCCTACTTTTTGATTGGGTTGTTTTTCTGATATTGAGTTGTATGAGCTGCTTTTATATTTTGGAAATTAATCCTTTGTCAGTAGTTTCATTTGCTATTATTTTCTCCCATTCCGAGGGCCTTGTCACCTTGTTTATAGTTTCATTTCTGTGCAAAAGCTTTTTAGTTTAATCAGGTCCCACTTGTTTACTTTTGTTTTTATTTCCATTACTCTAGGAGGGGGGTCATGGAAGATCTTGCTTTGATTTATGTCATCGAGTGTTCTGCCTATGTTTTCCTCTAAGAGTTTTATAGTTTCGGGTCTTACATTTAGGTCATCAATTCATTTTGAGTTTATCTTTGTGTTTGATGTTAGGAAGTGTTCTAATTTCATTCTTTTACATATAGCTGTCCAGTTTCCCCAGCACCATTTATTGACAATTCTGTCTTTGCCCCATTGTGTATACTTGCCTCTTTTGTCAAAAATAAGGTGCCCATGAGGGCGCCTTGCACTGCAAATGCCTGTGCAGCAGCGCAACCCTGGGTGGTTGCTCCAGGTGACAGGTCTTACCAGTTAGTGCAGGTAGCTCAACCAGAGAACACGTACACTCTGAATGGATTTACTGTCAGATCCAAATGTGTTGCGTGGTCAAGTCTCAGAAACACATGGTCTAAATATGAGATTTTGGAAATAACTGAAGAGGGCACAAAGGTTTTGGAACTTTCAAATGGCATAGAGGAGGTAGTGAACCCTGAGAATGTCTGGAATGGTATCCCCGAATTGGATTGGAGTCCATCTTGAGAAAAGAGGCCTGGAGATGATAGAGATTTAACTGTGGATCTGTAAGTGTGATCAGTCAGTCCAAAGCTGCTCTGAAATAAGTGCCATCTTAACCAGAGCAACAAAGATATTTGAGAAAATTGAGAGGTGTAAACACAAGAAGTTGTAATTTTTGAAAACTTTGTGTTGAAAACAAAACAGATCTCAGACTGCCTGTGTGGTGTATTTATAGTACTATTTCTGTGTATATGGAGTTGAGATGTTTCCTCTCCCTTTCAATGTGTCATCTTTCTGATCAGTTGGGAGGATTTACTTTGCTAAACAGTTTGCTAACACATTACTCATATTGCAAAAAAGAGAGTATTTTGGTTTCTTCTGAATAATAGTGTTTAAAATAGAAAATTATAGGTTTCTGACAAGTATATTATATGATACTACTTGGGGGGATTGGCTTTGTTAGCAGTAATTCCTTCAAAATTTTTGTTTTGTTTCTGAATCTTTGCTGTTCTAGTTTTGACTAACACTTTCTTTGAATTTAGAAGTATACTAATATGACACAAGATGTGAATAAAGTTTGTCCTTAAAAGTAAAAAAAAAAAATGTACTCATAAGTGCATGTGTTTATTTCTCGACTTTCTATCTTGTTCCATTGGTCAATATTTGTTTTTGTGACAGTACCATACTGTCCTGTTGACTGTAGCTTTATAGTATAATCTGAAGTCAGTAAGGTTGATTCCTTCAGCACCATTCTTCTTTTTCAAGACTGCTTTGGCTATTCGGGGTCTTTTGTGTTTCCATATGAATTGTGAAATTTGTTGTTTTAGTTCTGTGAAAAATGTCATTGGTAATTTGATAGGTAGCTCATTGAATCTGTAGATTGCATTTGGTAGTATAGTCATTTTCACAATATTAATTCTTTCTACCCAGGAGCATGGAATATCTCTCCATCTGTTTATGTCATCTTTGATTTCTTTCATTAGTGTCTTATAATTTTCTGTGTACAGTTCTTTTGTCTCCTGAGGTAAGTTTATTCCTAGATGTTTAATCCTTTTTTTTGCAATGGTGAATGGGATTGATTCCTTAGTTTCTCTTTCTTATTTTTCATTGTTAGTATATAGAAGTGCAAGTGATTTCTGTGTATTGATTTTGTATCCTGTAACTTTGCTAAATTCACTGATTAGCTCTAGTAATTTTCTGACAGTATCTTTAGGGTTTTCTATGTACAGTATCATGTCATCTGCAAACAGGGAGAGCTTTATTTCTTCTTTTCTGATCTGGATTCTTTTATTTCTTTTTCTTCTCTGATTGCTGTAGGTAGGACCTCTAGAACTATGTTGAATAACAGTGGTGAAAGTGGACACCCTTGTCTTGTTCCTGATCTTAGGGTGAATGCTTTCAGTTTTTCACCATTGAGAATAATGTTTGCTGTTAGGCTTATCATATATGGCCCTTACTATGTTGAGGTAGGTTCCTTCTATGCCCATTTTTTGAAGAGTTTCAATCATAAATAGGTGCTGAATTTTGTCAAAGGCTTTTTCTGCATCTATTGAGATGATTATATGGTTTACATCTTTCAATTTGTTAATATGGTGTATCACATTGATTGATTTGCGTATATTGAAGAATCCTTGCATCCCTGGAACAAATCCAAGTTGATCATGGTGTTTTTGGATGTGTTGCTGAATTCTGTTTGCTAAAGTTTTGTTGAGGATTTTTGCATCTATGCTTATCAGTGATGTTGGCCTGAGGTTTTCTTTTTTGTGTTGTCTTTGTCTGGTTTTGGTGTCAGGGTGGTGGTGGCCTCGTAAAATGAGTTTGGAAGTGCTCCTCCCTCTGCAATTTTTGGAAAGAGTTTTAGAAGGATAGGCATTGTCTCTTCTCTAAATGTTTGATAGAATTCTCCTTGAAGCCATCTGGTCCTGGGCTTTTGTTTTTTGGGAGATTTTTGACCACAGCTTCAATTTCAGTGCTTGTAATTAGGTTGTCCATAACTTCTATTTCTTCCTGGAGCAGTCTTGGAAGATTGAATTTTTCTAAGAATCTGTCCACTTCTTCCAAGTTATCCATTTTATTGCCATCTAGTTGTTCATAACAGTCTCTTTAATCCTTTGTATTTCTTCATTATCTGTTTTAATCTCTCCTTTTTCATTTCCAATTTTGTTGATTTGATTCTTCTCTCTTTTTATCTTGATGAGTCTGGCTAAAGGTTTGTCAATTTTGTTTATCTTCTCAAAGAACCAGCTTTTAATTTTATTAATGTTTACTATTGTTTCTTTCCTTTCTTTTTCATTTATTTCTGCTCTGATCTGTATTATTCCTTTCCTTCTACTAATTTTGGTGTGTGTTTTGTTCTTTTTCCAGTTGTTTTAGGTATAAAGTTAGGTTGTCTATTCGATGTTTTTCTTGTTTCTTGAGGTAGTACTGTATTGCTATAAACTTCCCTCTTAGAACGTGCTTTTGGTGCATCCCATAGGTTTTGAGTTGTCATGTTTCCATTGTCACTTGTTTCTAGGAATTTTTTGACTTCCTTTTGATTTCTCCAGTAACCTGTTGGTTATTTAGAAATGTATTGTTTAATCTCCATGTGTTTGTGTTCCTTAACAACTTTTTCTTGTAATTGATACCTAGTCTCATAGCATTGTGGTTGGAGAAGATGCTTGATACAATTTCAATTTTCTTAAATTTACTGAGGTTTGATTTGTGACCTAAGATGTGGTCTATCCTGGAGAATGTTCCACATGTACTTGAGAAGAAGGTGTATTTTTCTGCATTTGGATGGATTGTCCTGAAGATATCAATGAGATCCATCTCATCTAATGTATCATTTAAGACTTGTGTTTCCTTATTAATTTTCTGTTTTGATGATCTGTCCGTTGGTGTGAGTAGGGTGTTAGAGTCTCCTACCATTATTGTGTTACTGTCAATTTCTCCTTTTATGTCTGTTAGTGTTTGTCTTATATATTGAGGTGCTCCTATGTTGGGTGCATAGATATTTACAATTGTTATGTCTTCCTCTTGGATTGATCCCTTGATCATTATGTAGTGTCCTTCCTTATCTCTTGTAATCTTCCTTATTTTAAGGTCTATTTTGTCTGATATGAGGGATTCTACTCCAGCTTTCTTTTGCTTCCCATTTGCATGGAATGTATTTTCCCATCCTCTCACATCCAGTCTCTATGTGTCTTTACGTCTGAAGCGGGTTTCTTGTAGACAGCGTGTATATGGGTCTTGTTTTCATATCCATTCAGCCAGTCTGTGTCTTTTGGTTGGAGCATTTAATCCCTTTATAATTAAAGTAATTATCTATATGTATGTTCCTATTGCCATTTTCTTAATTGTTTGAGATTGATTTTGTAGAACTTTTTTCTTCTCTTGTATTTCTTGACTATATAAGTCTCTTTAACATTTGCTGTAAAACAGGTTTGGTGGTACTGAATTCTCTTAACTTCTGCTTGTCTGAAAAGCTTTTTATTCCTCCATCAATTTTGAATGAGATCCTTGCTGGGTACAGTAATCTTAGTTGTAGGTTTTCCCCTTTCAGTACTTTAAATATATCCTGCCATTCCTTCTGGCCTGCAGAGTTTCTGCTGAAGAATCAGCTGTTAAATGTCTGGGGTTTCTCTTGTATGTTACTTGTTGCTTTTCCCTTGCTACTTTCAATACTCTTTCTTGGTGTTTAGTCTTTGTTAGTTTGATTAGTATATGTCTTGGTGTGTTTCAAATCCTTGGGTTTATCCTGTATGGGACTCTTTGTTCCTCTTGGACTAGAGTGACTATTTCCATTTCCATGTTGGGGAAATTTTCAACTATAATCTCTTAAAAAAATTTCCTATACCCTTTCTTTTTCTCTTCTTCTTCTGAAACCCCTATAATTCAAATGTTGGTGCACTTGATAATGTCCCAGAGGTCTTGGAGGCTATCCTCAGTTCTTTTCATTCTTTCTACTCTACTCTGCTCTTCAGAAGTTATTTCCACCATTTTATCTTCCAGCCCACTGACTCATTCTTCCGCTTCAGATATTCTGCTATTGATTCCTTCTAGAGTATTTTTAATGTCAGTAATAGTGTTGTTTGTCTCTGTATGTTTATTCTTTAATTCTTCTAGGCCTTTGTTAATTGATTCTTGCTTCTTCTCTATTCTGTTTTCAAGGTTTTTGATCATCTTTACTATCATTATTCTGAATTCTTTTTCAGGTAGTTTGCCTATTTACTCTTCATTTATTTGGACTTATGTGTTTCTAGTTTGTTCCTTTTCATTATTATTATTTTTTTAAACTTATTGTGTTTGAGGTCTCCTTTTCCCAGGCTTCAAGTTTGAATTCTTTATTCCTTTTGGTTTCTTCCCTCCTAAGGTTGGTCCTGTGGTTTGTGTAAGTTTCATATAGGGTGAGATTTGTGCTGAGTTTTTTGTTTGTTTTTCCTCTGATGTGCAACATTGAGTGAGGTGGTAATCCTGTCTGCTGATGATTTGGTTTATATTTTTGTTTTGTTTGTTGTTTAGATGAGGCCTGCTGCACAGGGTGCTACTGGTAGTTGGGTGATGCCAGGTCTTGTATTCAAGTAGTTTCCTTTGTATGAGTTCTCACTATTTGATCCTCCCTAGACGCCTACTCCTTGGGAGGAAAGTTATGACCAACCTAGATAGCATATTAAAAAGCAGAGACATTACTTTGCTAACCAAGGTCCATCTAGTCAAGGCTATGATTTTTCCCGTGGTCATGTATGGATGTGAGAGTTGGACTGTGAAGAAAGCTGATCGCCAAAGAATTGATGCTTTTGAACTGTGGTGCTGGAGAAGACTCTTGAGAGTCCCTTGGACTGCAAGGAGATCCAACCAGTCCATTCTAAAGGAGATCAGTCCTGGGTATTCATTGGAAGGACTGATGCTAAAGCTGAGGCTCCAATACTTTGGCCACCTCATGCGAAGAGTTGACTCACTGGAAAAGACTCTGATGCTAGGAGGGATTGGGGGCAGGAGGAGAAGGGGACAACAGAGAATGAGATGGCTGGATGGCATCACTGACTCGATGGAGGTGAGTTTGAGTGAACTCTGGGAGTTGGTGATGGACAGGGAGGCCTGGCGTGCTGTGATTCATGGGGTCACAAAGAGTCGGACATGACTGAGCGACTGAACTGAACTGAGGGCTAGTTCTCTGGTAGTCTAGGGTCTTGGAGTTAGTGCTCCCACTCCAAAGGCTCAAGGCTTGATCTCTGGTCTTAAGACTCAGAGGGAGAAACAAATCTGAAAGGTTAAAACTGAAATACAGTGAAAGTCTATCTGCATTAAATTCTTTCCCATAGATCTTATGTCTAGGAGCTATCTTCACATGATTCAGCAACTTTCTGTGGGTCTCACTTTGTTGCCAAAAATATAGTCATTGCTTTTACATTCTTCATAACAAGCAGCACAGTCCTCTTTACAAGGGATTTGGGACAAGAGCAAGTTCTACAGACCATTAGAAAGGACATTGCAGAAGTGGGGCACCAGAAGTATTTTTAATTCAGTCTCATTGTGCTTGAATTTCACAGGCTTTGGGCTTCTTCTCTGGGCCAGTGGATCAGATGTTGTTGTTCAGGTGCTCAGTCGTGCCTGACTCTTTGCGATCCTGTGGACTGCAGCATGCCAGGCTTCCCTGTCCTACACCATCCCCTGGAGTTTCTCAAACTCATGTCCATTGAGTTGGTGATGCCACCCAACTATCTCATCCTCTGTTGTCTCCTCCTGCCCTCCATCTTTCCCAGCATCAGGGTCTTTTCCAATGAGTCAACTCTTTGTATCAGGTGGCCAAAGTATTGGAGCTTCAGTTTCAGCAGCAGTCCTCCCAGTGAATATTCAGGGTTGATTTCCTTTAGGATTGACTGGTTTGATCTTGCGGTCCATGGGACTGTCAAGAGATTGTTGCAATTGTCTGCATTACAAACTACCCCAAAGCTCAGTGAAGAGAAGTGAAGTGTTTGTTGCTCAGCCGTGTCCGACTCTTTGTGACTGCATGGAATGTAGCCTGCCAGATGACTCTGTCCATGGGATTCTCCAGGCAAGAATACTAGAGTAGTAGTCATTCTCTTCTCCAGGGGATCTTCCTGACTCAGGGATTCAATCTGGGTCTCCCACATTGCTGGTGGATTCTTTACCATCTGAGCCACCAGGGAAGCCTAAAGCTCAGTGGATTAAAGCAATAGACATATATATCCATGCACCTCTGAATCTGCTGGGTTGGCCAATCTGGATAGGGCTCGACTGGTTGTCTCAGCTCCATTGGTCTTTTATCTTTATTCTGGGATAGTTGTGCTCATGCTGACAACTCTTTTGAGAAGCAAGAGGGCAGGTGGGGCATGGGAGGTCTCTTTAGACCCACGCGTGGAACTGGCTTATTGCCACTTCCGCCCACATGCTGTTGATCAAAGCAAGTCCACAGTCAAGGGCTGAGGAAATACATGACGCTCACAATAAGCTGTGACAAAGAGGGATACAGGAAGGAGTGAATAATTGAGGCCAACCTATTATTCATGGTCACCAACTCTTGCAAAAGGCACAAGAGTTTAAAAGTTGGTTGACTCAGGATGGCCTCATTTGCATAAAGGAAAAAGCAGAACTTTTTGACATTTTCAAAGGACTTTTAAAGAAACCAGGATGGCGATTTATGTTCATCATGAAGTGACTCATACAAGTCATGTGATTTAAAAATAGGAAAATTCAATGCTAATTGCATAGACTTATGGCTTCTGGCATAACAATAATAACATCTTACATTGCAGAGCATTTTAGAGCACACAATGCCTTTTCATATCAGATGTCTCATTTTATACCCAAAACAATCTTCCTCAAGTGTTATTATCCTAGTTTTGAATAGGAGGTGATGGAGGCTTAAGTGACTTGCTCAAGGTCACACAGCTTGCCATGGCTCAGCTCTGTCCTCCACACTCTGGCTTTTCTTTGAGTTACTTTGAAGCCTGGGGGTTCACCTAGTTGCTGAACTGAGGGTTCCAGTCTCCCACAGAGAAGACCCCTCTGCCCTACTTCTGTTGGTCCAAACCTACCTTCATGGACTGCATTTTTCCTATTTAATATTTACCTCCATCTCTTTTAAAAAAGAACATTTTAAGCACAAAGCAAAGAGAATACAATGAAAATAACAATGGACTCCCTTGTCCCCATAAGCAAGCTTCTTCAATGAGCAATGTTGTGCTGGTCATGTTTATTTCCCACCCCCCACCCCCTTTTGCACTGCATTAAAAAAATTTGGTGGGAAATTCCTTTCACATGAAATTAACCTTTTTATTTATTTAAAGTTTTTTTTTTTCTGGCTGTGCCAGGTCTTAGTTGTGGCATGTGGGATCCAATTCCCCGACCAGGGACTGAACTTCAGGCCCTCTGCATTGGGACTCTGGAGACTTAGCCGCTGGACCACCAGGGAAGTTCCTAAAGATTTTTTTGATGTGGATCATTTTTAAAATCTTTATTGAGTTTGTTATAATATCGCTTCTGTTTTATGGGGTTTTTTGTTTGTTTTTTGGCCATTGAGGCATGTGGGATTTTAGCTCCCTGACCAGCCAGGGATTGAAACTGGAAGGCAAAGTTTTAACCACTGGGCCACTAGGGAAGTCTCTAACCCTTTGAAAGAGAAGAATTCAGAGCTTTTAGTACATTCACAGTATCATGCCACTTTTCTATCTCATTCTAGAATATTTCCATCACCTCAAAATGCAACCCTGTACCCACTAGCAGGCACCCCTAGCTCCCCATCCCCTGCTCCTGGCAACTGCCGATCTACTTCCTGTCTCTGTGGATTTGCCTATTCTGGATGCTTCACACAAAGGGACTCATTCACTATGCGACATCTGGCTTCTTTCACTCAGCATAATGTTTTTGAGGTTCAGCCATGTTGTAGGATGTCTCAGTGCATCTTTATTTTTAATGTGTGTGTGTTAGTCGCTCAGTTGTGTCTGACTCTTTGAGTCCCATGGACTGTACCCCTCCAGGCTCCTCTGTCCATGGACTTCCCCAGGCAAGGATACTGGAGTGGGTTGCCATTCCCTTCTCCATCAGATCTTCCTGACCCAGGGATCAAACCTGATTCTCCCACATTTCAAGCAGATTCTTTACAGTCTGAGCCATCAGGGAACCATTATTTTTAATGACCGAATGCTATTCCACTGTGCAGAGGTGTTACTGAGTCCAGGCTCCTACTGCTTGCTGCACAACAGGCCAATAAACCAAGAAACAAGTTGTTGGGGCAAGCAGTATAGACTTTATTTGGAAAGCCAGCAAACTGAGAAAATGGTGGGCTAGTATCCCAAAGAACCATCTTCCCTGAGTTAGAATTCAGGCTTCTTTGATCCTGAAAGGGGAGGAGGCATGGTTGGTTGCTGCAAACTTCTTGATGTCAAGAATCCTTTGTTCTCGCAGCTGTCTGGGTAGGTCAGGTCACCGTGTTCAAGTAAACCTCCAGCAAGACAAATGTCATTCTCTGTCTGCAACTTTTTTGTTTTTTTTTTTTTTTTACAAACTATGTTTATTGTAGTCTAGAGTTTGAGTGAACTCCGGGAGTTGGTGATGGACAGGGAGGCCTGGTGTGCTGTGATTCCTGGGGTCGCAAAGAGTCGGACACAACTGAGCGACTGAACTGAACTGAACTGAAGGGCTTATAAAAAGAGATTGGAAAACACGTGGAATTAGAAAAAACCATTTAAACAGCAAACAGTGGTAAACACAGGACATCTGTGGCTACAAGGAGGGAAATCCATGGAAGTTTGGCCAGAGTACACTGTTGGGGGCAGGCACTCAACAGGAGGTCTTTCCAGTGGAGCATGAGAACCAATGTCTAGAAGCGCACCCAGTATTGACTTCGGTCAGGGCGAGCTGCTATGTGTATCCAAACCAAGCAAGTTCAGTCCTGAGGAACCCAAGCACGTATTCAGCAGAATGTGCCAGTTGCCCTCTGAAACAGCTGTTACATAATCATTTATAAAACAGGGCAAGAGCAAGAGGCCATGGGGCAAGAAACCCTGACCACACCATCTTGGCTAATTTGCTCTCTCCCCACAAAAAGTGGAAATTGTAGGAAGGTAGGAGGAATCAGCATTTTCAAGAAGCCAGATCTGCACATCCTGTGATTCCCATCAGCAATGTCAACGCACCTTATTGCGACTGTTGTTTAGTCGCTAAGTCGTATTCTACTCTTTGCAACCTTGTGGATTGTAGCCCACCAGGCTCCTCTATGCATGGAACTTCCCAGGCAAGAATACTGGAGAGGGTTGCCATTTCCTTCTCCACATTCTGCAACTTTTTATCTCTATGTGAATGAAAATGGGGTATCCAGTATATTTCAGGCTATAGGTAACATTATCATAGCAAAAGCAATAAACTACAAAGGTTGAAGTAGAAGATTCAATATGAAGTCACATTTCTTCTTCCCTATTACAGAGGATCTGAAATTTTGTTTATTCATTCATTATTCCTGAAAAAGACCTATCACCTTAAGCATAAATACTTCAATATGCATCCCTAATACATAAAGACTTTAAAAAAACAACATAATCAAAATACTGGGCTTCCCAGGTGGTAATGGTGGTAAAGAATCCACCTGCCAATGCAGGAGACACAAAGGATATGGGTTTGATCCCCGGATAGGGAAGATCCCCTGGAGTAGGAAGTGGCAACCCACTCCAGTATTCTTGCCTGGAAAATCCCATGGTCAGATGAGCCTGGCGGGCTACAGTCCATGGGGCAGCAAAGAGTCAGACAGGACTGAGCACAATCAAAATACTACTAAGAAACTTTATAAAAGGAACACTAATTCTTTGATATCCCTTAACATCTAACACAGGTTTAATTGCTCCTGTCTAAACAATGCTTCTTTCCCCAGTGAGGTAAATCCTCCCATTTTGACTCCACCTTACGAAAAACAGGAGGCTTCTCTCTGCCCTAGATGCCTCTTATAAACATACAGCTCATCTTTAAAAGGAGCCTCCTTTAAAAGGAGAAAGGGGGTCACCCCAGTTTTGGAAACCTAAGTCTACGCATGCAGCAAACAAACCTGTGAAGCTTGCCATCAGTTGTGTTTTTGCATCCAAAGACTCAAATTTTCTTCTTGCTGCCTTTGTATTCAAATCATACAACTCCCTTTGCCTTAAGGGAGTGGGAGGGAGCTCAAAGAGAAGCTATTTCGCCAGAGAACAGGAGAGACTGGGGGTGGGGTGGGGTTAGCAGCTGTCCTCTAATTAGTGTTTTTGTAAGGGCATCAATAATTTAGTTTGTAATCTGGCGGAGGGGAGATGGTTAAATTATAAGTGTGATTCCACATCCATGCTGCTTCCCGCCTGCTACACACGCCCCTTCCGCAAACCCACTAAGTAGGAGAGACAGAGCCTTTTCTGGCTCCTTAAGAGAAGCTGCTCTGGAAGAAGGTAGAGGGGTGATTCACAGCATCCTTCCAGAGAGTCCTGACCCGTGCTGGGAGGTTGTGGTCCAGTGTTAAGGGGGCAGAGAGACGAGAGTAAGAATTCCTTTTTATTTTCCCCCTGAGGAGCACTGTGGATGGGAGGCTGGATAGTCTCCCTGTGCTGTTCCCAAGCAGTAAGTACTTTGCTGGAGATGATCAGGGGCTGATGACACGTTAGTCCTCCCCTGTCTCCTCCCAACATTAGGGAAACCTCCTCCTCTTCCTTCTCCCTTTCCCCCCCTGTCAGCTGGCACAGAAGCCCCATTTGGCACCTGCCTTTGTGGGCAGCCCTCAGCTCGGAGCTTGGCTGCTCTTGGCTGCTCTTGGCATCCCCTTTCTCTCTCCTTTCTCCGGGGCCCCTTTTTCCATTCCATTGGGCAGGCAATGGATGCGTGGGTATCTGCTGGCTTGGACCCCTGGGCGCTGACAAGGTGGGACCCTCAGGACAGCCGGAGGACTCGCTGCGCTGCCCACTAACCACACAGCCTGAGCGCCAGAGCCCATGCCACACAGGTGAGTGAGAGAAAAAATCTGGGGGGCAGAGTTCTGCAGGGAGTCTAATCTTTCTTTCCTTGCTGCAACCTTACCTGTATAGGCAAAGGTAAGAACCCAGTGACCCCCCCTCCTTCCTCTGAATAGCTTTTCTTTGGGGGTGGGCAGTTTATTTCTCTCCGCAGCTTCTCTTGCTGGGGGCAGACCCCCTGATTTCCAGCTTTTACTTCTTGCTGAAATATTCATTTTCTCTCAACTGCCCTTAGCCCTTGTGTAGGACTTGATGTCTCTGTGCCACCTGCTCTGGACCTGTGACATTTCCCCAATGATCACAGTTTCTAAGCTAAGTCTAATTCTACTTTTTAAAAAATGTCTCCCCCCAATCCCGTCTCCTGTCTTCTGCCCCGCCCCCGGCCATCGCTCAAGTCTAGATTAGTCTTTTTGCTTTAAGATCCAGGCAGGCTGGACTAAGTGACGGAGCCTCCCCTCCCCCATCGCCAACGACTTTGTTGTGGGGTGGGGGGCGGTGTGGTGGTCCCAGAAACAAAAGTTCACGACTCCCGTGCCTTGTTTGCTGTGCTCTAAGCAGCGTGAATGCGTTTGGAAAAAGGGAGATGGCAGATGGCTGTTGAGGATAATTACGCCGTCTTAGGCAACCTCTTGTTCTGTTTAATATTTAATATTCTGCCCTCCCTTGCTCCAAATGAAAAGCAGAGACAGTGCTTGGCGCCCCTCTAGACCAACCCCTCCCTTTCGGAAATGTTTGGACAGAGCTGACTCTCTGGGTGGCTTTTATTTCTGAAGAAATAAGAGAAATCACTCTCCTCTCTGGCTCTCGCCGGCTGACAGCTTCAGAGAACACGTGGCTGGTGGGGGCGGGAGGGGAAGCGCCCCGCGGGCTGGGCTCCTCCGCCTTTTCCCGGGGCTCGGGCTCTGAGGGTTCCTGATGACTGAGCTGGAAGAAGGAATCAAAAGGGAATGTAGACAGGAGGACAAAATAGCTTCCAGGAGGCAGTGGCCTCCGCCGTGGCTGAACAGACAAGAGGGGGCGCTCTTCCCTGGGCCGCCTCCTCCTTAGCTCCTCGGTGCGGGGGTGGCAGTGGGGTGGTGATCTCCACTAGGTATTCCGGCTGCATCCTGAGTTTCCTGTTGAGTCGCCAACTTCAGGGCAGACCTGCCATTTCCCCTGCGGGCTCTTTCAGGGACAGTCTTAGGTCTCTGGGGGATGGGGGGTGGGATGGGTGGGGTGGGGAGGTGAGGAGAAAGGCCGGCTCCTGTGTCTATGGCTGACTCTGGCCCCTCACCCCCAACTTGGCTTCTACACCTTCCAAACCCAAGCCCTGGGTTGCAGGAAAGCTCCCAACTCCAGAGGTCTTAGTAGCTCACCATCCCATTGATGTTTTTCTCTAAAACACTGGGATATGCAGGGACGCATAAAGGTGTTCCAGCCAATGCATGGTGCCTAACTCTGTTTTTTGTGGAAGGAAATGGAAACCCACTCCAGTATTCTTGACTGGAGAATTCCATGAACAGAGAAGGCTGGCGGGCTGTACAGTCCATGGGGTTGCAAAGACTCGGAAACGACTGAGTCATTGAGCACATAAAGATATTACTTGAGGCAAATGCCGTCATCCCTCTAGATAAGACTGCTTTACTTCAGTGCTGCCCCTCTTGCTGCCCCAAAGTAAGTGGAAAGATCAGAACTAAGGTTCTGGAGGCAAAGAGCAGATTTTTTTTCTTAAGGTGTTTTTTTTTGGGGGGTGGGGTGGGCAGCACTGTCATGTGGGATCTTAGTTCTCCCAGCAGGGATCAAACCCATGCCCCCTGCAATGGAAGTGTAGAGTCTTAACCACTGGACCGCCAGGGAAGTCCCCCAAGGGCGGATTTGACATTGAACAAATTAGTGGGTAAATGACGGGCAAAGTCATGCCAAGTGTAGCTCTTGAACATCATAGCACCAGCAGAAGGTTTGACTTATTTTCTTACTGTTTTCAAAATGCTAGCTTACAGGACCAGAGGGCCCTTAGTGGCCGAGGGCAAGTGAGGGAAGATCCTATTCCAGGATCTTTCAAGCCAACTGTCTTCATAGTGACAGACAGGCGAGGGCTCTCGGCATGTTCTCCTACCTGCTCCCGGCAAGGCCAAGCCTGTCTGATGGCGGTCAGCGAGACTGACTTGACTGAGTAGGGTAGGGGAGGGGAGCTGGTCAGAATCCTCAGACCTTTATCTCAAAGTGCAGACCCTGGACTGGCATCATACTCTGGGAATGCAGAGTCTCAGGCCCCATCCAGGCCTGTTGAGTTAGAATCTCCCTTTCAGCTGGATTCCAGGGCAGAATCAGAGTCTGACTGGCTGGTCAGAGTCTTAGAAACTGGGGACATAAGTCTGTGCGTCAGTGTTTCTAGTTGACAAGCCAGTGGTGGCATCCCAGTAGTAGAGATCCTGGGAGACCAGGTCAGGTGATGCTCAGTGCTGGGCACATAGTAGGAGCTCACTAAATCTTGGCTACTTGTTTGTTGTTGATATTCTTGCAAGAGTTGATTAATGAATGTAATATGGTTTTGTAAAGTTTCATTTATTATGGGCTTCCTAGGTGGCCCAGTGAAAGAATCTGTCTGCCAACACAGGAGATGCAAGTTCGATCCCGGGGTCAGGAAGATCCCCAAAAGGAGGAAATGGCAACCCACTCCAGTATTCTTGCTTGGGAAATCCCATGGACTGAAGAGCCTGGTGGGCTATAGTCCATGGAGTCACAAAGAGTTGGACACAACTGACTTGTTGTTCAGTTGCCAAGTTGTGAACGCTTCTTCACGACCCCGTGGACTGCAGCACCCCAGGCTTCCCTGTCCCTCACTGTCTCTCAGAGTTCATGTCCATTGAATTGGTGATGCCATCCAACCATCTCATTGTCCGTCACCCTCTTCTCATTCTGCCTTCAATCTGCCTAGCATCAGGGTCTTTTCCAGTGAGTCAGCTGTTCCTCTCAGGTGGCTAAAGTGTTGCAGCTTCAGCATTAATTCTTCCAAAGAGTATTCAGGGTTGACTTCCTTTTGAATCGACTGGTTTGATCTCCTTGCTTTTCAAGGGGCTCTCAAGAGTCTTCTCTAGCACCACAGTTCAAAAGCATCAGTTCTTCAATGCTTTGCCTTCTTTACTGTCAAGCTCTCACATCCGTACAAGACCATAGCCTTGACTATAGGGACCTTTGTCAGCAAAGTGATGTACATCCGTACAAAGACCATAGCCTTGACTATAGGGACTTTTGTCAGGAAAGTGATGTCTCTGCTTTTGAACACACTGTCTAGGTTTGTCACAGCTTTCCTGCCAAGAAGCAGTCATCTTCTAACTTCATGGATGTATGCACCATCCACAGTGATTTTAGAGCCCAAGAACAGGACATCTATCATTGCTTACACCTTTCCCCCTTCTGTTTGCCATGAAGTGATGGGACTGGATGCCATGATCTTAGTTTAATGTGGAGTTTTAAGCCGGCTTTTTCACTTTCCTCCTTCACCCTTATCAAGAGGTTCTTTAGTTCCTCTTCACTTTCTGCCGTTAGAGTGGTATCATCCGCATATCTGAGGTTGTTGACATTTCTCTTGGCAATCTTGATTCCAGCTTGTAACTCATCCAGCTCGGCAATTCCCATGATGTGCTCTGCATACAAGTTAAATAAACAGGGTGACAATAAACAGCCTTGTCGTACTCCTTTCTCAATCCTGAACCAGTCAGTTGTTCTGTACAGGATTCTAACTGTTGCTTCTTGACCCGCATACAGGCTTCTAGGAAGGTAATATGGTCTGGTAATATGGTCTAGGTAATATGGTCTGGTATTCCCATCTCTTTAAGAATTTTCCACAGTTTGTTATGATCCACACAATCAAAGGCTTTAGTGTAGTCAATGACACAGAAGTAGATGTATTTCTAGAATTCCCCTGGTTTTTCTATGATCCAGTGAATGTTGGCAATCTAATCGTTGGTTCCTGTGTCTTTTCTAAACCCAGCTTGAACATATGGACATTCTTGGTGCATGTAATGCTGCAGTGTAGCATGCAGGATTTTGAGCATGACCTTTCTAGCATGGGAGATGAGTACCATTGTCCGGTGGTGTGAACATTCTTTGATACTACCCTTCTTGGGAACTGGGATGCGGGCTGATGTTTTCCAGTCCTGTGGCCACTGCTGGGTTTTCCAGATTTGCAGACATATTGAGTGCAGCGCTTTAATAGCATCATCTTTTAGGGTTTTAAATAGCTCTGCTGGGATTCCGGCACCTCCACTAGCTTTATTGGGAGCAGTGCTTCCTGAGGCCCACCTGACTTCACATTCCAGAATGTCTGGCTATGCGCAAGAAAGATCTTAATGACCCAGATAACAACACGATGGTGTAGTCTCTCACTCAGAGCCAGACTGAACGACTTAGCACAAACTTATTTATTACCTTTTTAATCATTAAAAAATTGAAGTATAGTTATTTTACAGTGTTGTTAATTGAGTCTTGTGTTAGTTTTATGTGTACAGCAAAGTAATTTATACACACACACAATGCAGGAGATCCTGGTTTGAGTTCTGGGGTTGGGAAGATTCCCTGGAGAAGTGATAGGCTCCCCACTCCAGTGTTCTTGGGCTTCTCTCACGTCTCAGCTGGTAATTATCCACTTCAATGCGGGAGGCCTGGGTTTAATCCCTGAGTTGGGAAGATCCCTGCAGAAGGTCATGGCAACCCACTCTAGTATTCTTGCCTGGAGAATCCCTATGGACAGAGGAGCCTGATAGGTTATAGTCCAGGGGGTCTCAAAGAGTCAGACACAACTGAGTGACTAACACAGCACAGCATATATATATATATTCTTTCTCAGATTCTTTTCCGCTATGGGTTATTACAAGATATTGATCCCAGTTCTCTGTGCTAATTTTGTTTACCTTTAAATTTCTCTCCAGAGCAAGGATGTGTATCCGGTTTCTTTTCTAATTTAAAATACACCCAACATAAAGTTCACTGTTTTCACCATTTTAATTTCACCAATTAAACAGCATTAGTATATTTGTAATGTTGTGCAACCATTACCTCTATTTATTAATAGTTCCAGAATTTTCTGTTTATTTCAGAGGGAAAGTCTCTACCGTGAAACAGTTGCTTTCATTCCTCAGTCCCCTGGCACCTGGCAGCCACCTACCAGCTTTCTCTCTTTATGGATTTCCCTCTTCTCCATACTTCATAGAAATGTGTCTGGCTTCTTTTCACTTCTGATTTCTTTTGTAGTTCAGACTTCAACTTCCCCTTTCTTTCACGTGTCCCACCCAGCCCTCCCTTAGAGCATGGAGGTCAGATGAGTATTGGAAACATATCCTGCTGCTGCTGTTGCTGCTAAGTCACTTCAGTTGTGTCCGACTCTGTGTGACCCTATAGACGGAAGCCCACCAGGCTCCCCCGTCCCTGGGATTCTCCAGGCAAGAACACTGGAGTGGGTTGCCATTTCCTTCTCCAATGTGTGAAAGTGAAAAGTGAAGTTGCTCAGTCGTGTCCGACCCTTAGTGACCCCACGGACTGCAGCCTACCAGGCTCCTCCATCCATGGGATTTTCTAGGCAATAGTACTGGAGTGGCTTGCCATTGCCTTCTCCTAGACCCTACTATTTCACACATTCATTCTTTCTTGTTTTGAACTTTTTTTTAAATTGGCGTATAGCCGATTAATGTTGTGATAGTTTCAGGTGAGCAATGAAGGGACTCAGCCATACATATACATGTATCCATTCTCCCCAAACCCCTCTCCCATCCAGGCTGCCACATCACATTGAGCAGAGTTCCTTGTGCTATACAATAAGTTCTTGTTGATTATCCATTTTAAATACAGCAGTGTGTACATTACCATCTCAAACTCTCTAACTATCCCTTCCTCCTGGCAACTATAAGTCTGTTTTCTAAATCTGTGAGTCTCTTTCTACTTTGTAAGTAAGTTCATTTGTATCAATTCTTTTTAGATTCCACAAATAATGGAGGTCATATACTATTTCTCATTCTCTGTCTGAATTACTTCACTCAATATGACACTCTTTGGGTACATCTGTGTTGCCATGAATGGCATTATTTCATTCTTTCTAATGGCTCAGTAATATTCCATTGTGTATATGTACCACACCTTTATCTGATCCTCTGTCAATGGATATTTAGGTTGCTTCCATGCCTTGGCTGTTGTAAATAGTTCTGCAAAGAACACTGGAGTGCATGTATCCCTTTGGATCGTTTTTCTCTGGATATATGCCCTGGAGTGAGATTGCAGAGTCATATAGTAGTTCTAGTTTTAGTTTTTAAAAGAACCTCCGTACTGTTCTCCATAGTGGATGCACAGTTTACATTCCCGCCAACAGTCACATGTTCATTCTTAGTGAGCAGGAACAATGTAGGGAGACTCAGTCTTCAAATATTTTTTCAGGACTGGACACCCAGACTACTCACTTTTTCTTTTTCTAAAAGTGATTCCGATTTTGGTATCCAGCTGTTTCCCTCCAGCCAAAACCATCACTACAATTTCTTTCAGCTCCAGTGAGGGGGCAGTTTCTCGATGATATCTTGAGAGTTTTAAGATCTCAAGGTGTGCAGTAATTGAGTCACAGTGCCACACAGTCGGTACTCAGTAAATATTTGCTGAGCAAACAGTGTATGTCCGTACTAATGATTACTGTCAAAATGAATTAATGTCTTCATGTAGTAATACGTTGATAACCATCCACAGCCGCTGGTTGGTCAAAGGGGCAGAATGAATGAGGGAGATCATGAAGTTCCTACTGATGCTAAATGCCAAGTCCAAAAAACACGTACTGGGGACTTCCCTGGTGCTTCAGTGGCTAAGACTCCGTGCTCTAAATGCAGGGGGCCTGGGTTCCATCCCGTCAGGGAACTAAATCCCCCATGCTGCACCTAAGAGTTTGAATGCCGCAACTACTCATTCTGTGTGCTGCAGCTAAGCCCAGGTGCAAGCAAATAAATGAATAAAACCCATGTATTGAAGGCAAAGGATTCCAAAGATGCAGTTTGTAGGAAAAACTGTGCCCCTAACCCTGAGAACACAGAGGACAGTAAATATCCCTTAAATGTTTAGTTTAAGGGAACAGCATTAGAGCCTCATTTTCTCCAGGAAGGAGTTTTATTTTTTCCTGGCAGTCTATTTTTTTTTTTTTTTGGTTAACCTTCCAGTTCCAGTGGATTCAAGTAAGTTTAAGAGAGAAAGAGACAATAAAGAGTAAGTGGTGTCAATCGTTTGGAGCATGAGTCCAGTTGTGATATTGCTCTGGACAAGAGGATCTACCTTGTTTTTTTGCCACACAACTTGTGGGATCTTGGGTTTCCCTGGTGGCTCAGACGGTAAAGAACCTGCCTACAATGCAGGAGACCCAGGTTCGAATCTTGGGTTGGGAATATCCCCTGGAGAAGGAAATGGCAACCCACTCCAGTATTCTTGCCTGGGAAATCCCATGGACAGAGGATCCTGGCGGACTACAGTCCAGACACAACTGAGCATGTATGCACTCCTCACATGTAGGAAATTACCATGTGCGGGTCACTGCTGCAAGCATATTATGTAGAACGAAATGATTTCATTGTCACAAGAGCTTGATGAAGTCTGTGCTCTTATCATCCTTATTTTACAGATGGGGAAACTAGTTCAGAGCAGTGAAGTGGCTTGCCCAAGGTCACATAGCAGGAAGGGACTGTCCAGGAACTAAGCAGGCTGGTTGCAAAGCTGGGGGCATTTCTCCACCAACTCTTATCAGTCATTGGTTCAGGAATATTCCAAGGGTATTAACTTCCCAGAACCTCTGGCCTGTCCTTTGATCCTGAAGCCACAACTAGGCCCATGGCAGGTGATGGAGGTAGAGAGCCATGTACACATGTGGGCAGGGGAGGGATTTGGGTGCTAGCAAATTCTCTTGGAAGCTTCATAGAAAAATAATTTTTTTTTTAAGATTCATTTATTTTTGGCTGTTCTGGGTCTTTCTCGAGTTGTGGTACTCAGGGGCTACACTTTGCTGTGATGCTCGGGCTTCTCACTGCAGTGGTTTCTCCCGTTGCCGAGCACAGGTTCTCAGTTCACAGGCTTCAGTAGTTGTCGCACACAGGCTTTGTCGCTCTGAGGCGTGTGGGATTCTCCCAGACCAGGGATCAAATGAGTGTCCCCTGCACTGGCTGGTGTTTTCTTAACCACAATTTGTCATTGTTGCTCAGTTGTGTCTGACTCTTTGCAACCCCATGGACTGCAGCATGCCAGGCTTCCCTGTCCTTCATTATCCCCTGGAGTTTGCTCAGACTCATGTCCATTGAGTTGATGATGCCATCCAACCATCTCATTCTTTGTTGCCCTCTTCTCCTCCTGTCCTCAATTGCCACGCATTAACCACTCGACCACCAGGGAAGCCCCAGAAACATCTTTTTTTTTTTTTTTTTAAAAAAAAACAAACTACAATTCCCCTCTTATTTATTTATTTTGGCTGTGCCCAGGGGCATGGAAGATCTTAGTTCCTTGACCAGGGATCAAACCTATGCCCCCTGGCACTGGAAACGTGCAATCTCACCCACTGGACTGCCAGGGAAGATCCACAGAAACATCTTTTGAGCTGGACATTGGAGGTGGGGAGATAGAAGGATATTCAGGATGGAGGCAAAGAGGTGTGGAAGTTAGGATGTGTTCAGGATTGGTAGTGGAAGTCTTTTGGGGATTGACCAACAGATAACCTGATAGGCGATGATGAATTGGAGGGAGAGTCAGGGCTCAGAACACAGAGGTAAAGATTACAGTCCCTCGGCATGGATCGAATGAGGGTCTGAACCTTGGCAAGTGAAAGAGAAGTATGAGGTAGAGTCAGTAGCCCTGGTGACGGGTAGAATGTGGGGTGAAGGAGGGAGAGAGGGGGCCCCACAATGGTTGGGTGATCACTTCTATGGCTTTTTGGGTTTCTTACAAATCTGACCTCTAGGGGCTGCCTGAGAACACCTGAGTCAGGTCGTGTCTCTCCTCTGCTTGGAATCTTCCATGGCTCCCACCTTCAGTCAGTTCAGTTCAGTAGCTCAATCGTGTCCGACTCTTTGAGACCCCATGGACTGCAGCACACCAGGCCTCCCTGTCCATCACCCACTCCTGGACTTTAGTCAAACTCATGTCCATAGAGTCAGTGATGCCATCTAACCATCTCATCCTCTGCCGTCCTCCTGCCTTCAATCTTTCCCAGCATCAGGATCTTTTCCAATGAGTCAGTTCTTCACATCAGATGGCCAAAGTATTGAAGTTTCAGCTTCAACATTAGTCCTTCCAATGAATACTCAAGACTGATTTCCTTTAGGATTGACTGGTTTGCTCTCCTTTTAGTCTAAGGGACTCTCAAGAGTCTTCTCCAACACCACGGTTCAAAAGCATCAATTCCTCGGCGCTCAGCTTTCTTCACAGTCCAACTCTCACATTCATACATGACCACTGGAAAAACCATAGCCTTGACTAGATGGACCTTTGTCGGCAAAGTAATGTCTCTGATTTTTAATATGCTGTCTAGGTTGGTCATAGCTTTCCTTCCTTTCTTTTAATGTCATGGCTTCAATCAGCATCTGCAGTGATTTTGGAGCCCAAGAAAATGAAGTCTGTTACTGTTTCCATTTTTTCCCTATTTGCCATGAAGTGATGGGACTGATTGCCATGATCTTAGTTCTTTGAATGTTGAGTTTTAAGCCAACTTTTTCACTCTCCTCTTTCACTTTCATAAACAGCAACAACAACAACAAAAGCCTATGTCCTCTCTGTAATCCCCAAGGCTCTCTACTATCCATCCCTGTCACCTTCCTCTGTCAGCTCACTCGCTCACTCTATTCCAGCCACACAGGCCTCCTTGTTGCTCCTTGAACTCACCAGGCACGCTCCAGCCATGGGACGTGTTCCCTCTGCCTGGACCACTCTTCCTCCCCCCACCCTCATGGCTCCTCTCTCACCTCCCTGAGATCTTTGCTCAAATGGATCTTTCCCACAGGGGTCCTTTCTGACTAACTTCTTCTTCTTTTTTAAATTATTATTATTTTTTTATTTTGGCTGTGCAAGGTCTTTTTTTGCTACATGTGGGCTTCTCTAATTGTGGAGCATGTTCTCTGACTCAATAATTGCAACATGCAGATTTAGTTGCCCCACAGCAATGTGGGATCTTAGTTCCCCAACCATAGATGGAACCTGCTTCCCCTGCAATGGAAAGCGGATTCTTAACCACTGGACCACCAGGGAAATCCTACCTTCTGTAAATGACCTTCCGCTTCCCCTTCCTTTTCCTCCTTTTCTGTTTTCTTTCCTCTGTCTGCATGATTTTGCTTGTTTATATTGTTTCTTGTCTGTCTCGCTTACTAGAATGTCCGTTCCATGAGGGCAGGGGATCCATATTCCCTTTTGTTTACTGCTGGGTCCCCTACAACAGACACACAGTCGGTGCTCAATAAATATCACTGGCTAGATGAATGAGTGAATGATGGGAAGGATAATGGAGCCATGAAACTATAATTGGGAGGAAGAATTCAGCTTGAGGGATTTCCCTGGTGGTCAAATGGATAAGAATCCATCTCCCATTGCAGGGGATGTGGGTTCGATCCCTGGTTGGGGAACTAAGATCCCACATGCTGCAGGGCAGCTAAGCCTGCGAGCCTCAGCTAGAGAGGCTGCTTTGGCAACTACGGAGGCTGTGTGCACTGGAGTCCGATCACCACAACTGGAGGGAAGCCCAGGCCCTGAACGTATGACCTGATGCAGCCATAAATAAATAAATAGCAGTGGTTCACCTGGATGTTGCCCAGCAGCCTGCACCCCAGGGGTCTCCCTTCCTTTCTCCTTCCTAAAGCCCGGTCAGTACCTGGAGGCTGCTGTGAAGAATCATCCAGCAATCCCAGGGGATCTGTTCATCCTGATGGGAGGGAGTGTGTGTCTCCCTGCACTGTGATGGGCAACTGAGCAAGCAGGTGAAAAACAAGCCCAGCTGCGACACAGTTCCTTCTCACCGGGGGAGGGACCTTTTGCAGCTGTACTCAGGGCTATGCTGGCGTGCTGGTCTCAGCCTAGCCTTCAGCCTTTGCCATATGGCTTGCATTTTCTTTAGCTCTGTTCTCGTGTATGTGGGGCAATTCTGGCATTTGGCTCCAGGGGCCAAGAGCTCTTATTGGCCCTGGCTTTTTCGTTTCACCTTTCTCTTAGCTTCTCTTGGCGTAGGTGGGCTGTGGGGTGAATTCACTCTGCCTGAGACCGAGTGGTTTTGGGTTGTCTGAATCAGCATGAAAGCTCTGATCTATGTCTAGATCTACTTATCAGTGCCCTCAATAAGTGCATGTCGGCACTGCTATATTTAACATGGATAACCAGCAAGTACCTACTGTACAACACAGGGAACTCGGCTCACTCTGCTCGTTATTATGTAACAACCTAAATGAGGAAAGAGTTTGAAAAAGAATAGATACATGCGTATGTATAACTGAAACACTTTGCTGTATACCTGAAACTAACACAGCATTGCTAATTAGCTATCAGTTCAGTTCAATTCAGTCGCTCAGTCGTGTCCGACTCTCTGCGACCCCATGAATCACAGCATGCCAGGCCTCCCTGTCCATCACCAACTCCCGGAGTTCACCCAAACTCATGTGCTATACTCCAATATAAAAGAAAATGTTTAAAAAAAGAGGGTATTTTAAAAAATTAATTTATTTTCAATTGTGCTGGGTCTTTGCTGCTGTGCTCAGACTTTGTCTAGTTGCAGTGATGGGGGGCTTCTTGTTGTGGTTGCTTCTCTTGTTCTGGAACACTGGCTCTAGGCATGCCAGCTTTAGTAATTGCAGCTTGCGGACTCAGCAGTTGCAACTCAAGGGCTCTAGAGTGCTGGCTCAATAGTTGTGGTACATGGGGTTAGTTGCTCCAAGGCTTGTGGGATCCTCCTGGACCAGGGTTTGAACCCGTGTTCCCTGCACTGGCAGCCAGATTCTTAACCACTGGACCACCAGGTAAGTCCCATAAGTGGGCATTTGATGCTGTAAGACAAGAAGGCTGAAATGCTGGGGCAACTAAGGATAGTTAAGTACCTTCAAGAAGATGAGTGGATGTTTTTTGATCGCCTGTTAAAGAGTTTTTTCCTATATATATTTTTTGGGGGGTATGGAGAAGGAAATGGCAACCCACTCCAGTATTCTTGCCTGGAGAATCCCAGGGATGGCAGTGCGTGGTGGGCTGCCATCTATGGGGTCGCACAGAGTCGGACATGACTGGAGCTACTTAGCAGCAGCAGCAGCAAGATAGACATAACATATCATTTACCAGTTTAACAATTTTTCGGTGGTCTTATGTGAAAGTGAAAGTCACTCAGTCCTGCCCAACTCTTTGCCACCCCATGGACTATACAGTCCATGGAACTCTCCAGGCTAGAATATTGGAGTGGGTAGCCTTTCCCTTCTCCAGGGGATCTTCTCAACCCAGGGATCGAACCCAGGTCTCCCTCATTGCAGGCAGATTCTTTACCAGTTGAGCCACAAGGGAAGCCCAAGAATACTGGAGTGGATAGCCTATCCCTTCTCCAGCAGATCTTCCCGACCCAGGAATTGAACTGGGGTCTATTCCATTGCAGGTGGATTCTTACCAACTGAGCTATCAGGGAATCATGTACATTCATAATATTTTGCATCGTCACTATTCATCTCCAGGACTCTTCCTCATCTTCTCAAGCGGAAACTCTGTCCCCATTAAACATTAAACCCCGTTTGTTCTCCTCCCAGCTCCTGGCAGCCCACCTTTCTGCTTTCTGTCTCTATAGGTTGGCCTCATGTGAGTGGAATCATACAGCGCTTCCCCTCTTGTGACTGGTCTCTCACTGAGCGTAATGCTCTCAAGGTGCATTCATGTTGTAGTGTGTGTCTGGATTTCCTTCCTTCTCAAAGCCAAGTAACATCCCGTTGGATGTTTCGTTTGTCTTCATCCATTGATGGGCATTTGGCTTATTTCCCTGTTACCTTTCAGCTCTTCCACCAACAGTGCAGGAGGGATTGCATTTCTCTGTGTCCCTGCCATCACTTGTCATCCCTTATCCTTTTAAAAAATAGCTTTAGGTATTTATTTATTGGTTGTGCTGCGTATTCGCTGCTGCTCGGGCTTTTCTCCAGTTGGGGCGAGCGGGGGCTACTCTCTAGTGGTGCAGACTTCTCCTTGTGGTGGCTTTTCCTTGTGGAGCATGGACTCAAGGGTGCGAGAGTTTCAGTAGCCGAGGCACATGGGTTTGGTAGGTGCGGTTCCTGGGCTCTGCAGCACAGGCTCAGCAGTTGTGGCACACGGGCTTAGTTGCTCTTCGGCAGGCGGTATCCTCCAGTATCAGGGGTCGCACCCGTGTCTCCTGTGACTGAGCTGCCAGGGAAGCCCTCTTGTCTTTTTGATGATAGTGATTCTAAACAGTGTGAAACAATATCTCATGTGGCTTTGATTTGCATCTCCCTGAGAATTAGTGATGTTGAGCACATTTTCATTTGACTGTTGGCCATTTGGATGTCTCTTTTAGAAAAATGTCTATTTAGTGCCTCTGTTTATTTATTTATTTATTTTTAAAAACTATGTTTTGACTGCACTGCAAAGCATGGGGCATCTTCATTCGCTAACCACGGATCAAACCCACGCCTCCTGCAGTGGAATGTTGAAGTCTTAATCACTGGACCACCAGGGAAGTTCCCTCTGCCAATTTCTTTAATTAAAATTTTTATTTTGTGTTGGAGTAGAGCTGATGAACAATCTTGTGATAGTTTCAGGTGGACAGCAAAGGGACTCAGTCATACAATCAATACTTTTTTTAAGCTACTGAGTTGTATGAGTTCTTTACAGATACCAACCCCGTATCTGATATATGGGGCTTCCCAAGTGGCGCTTGTGCTGAAAAATCCACCTGCCAAAGCAGGTAGATTTGAGAGACCCAGGTTCAATTCCTGGGTCTGGAAGATCCCCTGGAAAAGGAAATGGCAACCCACTCCATTATTCTTGCCTGGAGAATCCCGTGGACAGAGGCACCTGGCAGGCTGCAGTCCTTAGGGTCGCACAGAGTTGGACACAAGTGAAGTGACTTAGCACTCACATCTGATGCATAATTTGCAAATATCTGTCCCCGTTCTGTAGATTGTCTTTTTGTTTTGTTTATGGTTCCTTTTGCTGTACAAAACCTTTTTAGTTTGATGCAGTCCCACTTACTGATTTTTGTTTTTGTTACTCCCTGCTTTTTTTCATTTGAAGAATTATTTTTAAGTTTTTCTTTCTTCTTACTTTAAAAAAGTTTTAATTGAAGGATAATTGCTTTACAATATTGTGTTGGTTTCTGCCATACATCAACATGAATCAGCCCTAGGTATACATATGTCGCCTACCCCTTGAACCTCCTTCATCTTTTTTTTTTTTTGGCCTCACCACATGGCATGTGGGTTCTTCCCTGACCAGGATTCAAACCCATGCCCTCTGCATTGGAAGTGTGGAGTCCTAACCACTGGACTGCCAGGGAAGTCCTTTTTTTGTTGTTGTAAGTTTTTACTCCTAGGTAGAATCCTGCACTTGTCCCTTACCTGTTCCGGAGATTGTTTAGGGTCCAGAAATCACTTTTACTATCAGTCAAATAAAACATCTAGAAAGGGATGAATGCATTTGAAAGGCGGTTGAAAATGACATTTGAATTAGCTTCATCCTGGCTATTAGAATCCACGGTCTGTTGACTTTCATACTCTTCAGGCTAGAACTCAGGAAGAGATACTGTTTTTTCCATGGGTCTTAGCAACACTTGTTTAGTCTGGGGCTAGTTAAGATGCCTTGTTAACAGAGATCTTAGCACACAGAGCAATACAGGAAGGCATGAAACTACCTAAGAGAAGCCCAAACAGCAAGTGGAAGAAAGAAAATGCAGGCTGAGAGAGAAAGCACGAGGGAAGGGGTGAGAGCAAAGGATTTTGTGCAGAGATGCTCTCTTTGGCCTTCATTTTAACGAACGCTTTGGTGTTCTCAACAGGACTCCACACCTGTGTGGATTCTCCTTGAATGCAAAGCTTTCAAAGCATGAGAAAAACATTCGTTGAATGAAACCAGTGTTGCTTCTGTGAAGTAGTATGTTAGTTGTGTGTGTTAGTCACTCAGTTGTGTCCAACTCTTTGCGACCCCATGGACTGTAGCCAACCAGGCTCTTCTGTCCATGGAATTCTCCAGGCAAGAATGCTGGAGCGGGTTGCCATTTCCTTCTCCAGGGGATCTTCTTGACCCAGGGATCAAACCCAGATCTCCTGTATTGCAGGCAGATTCTTTACCATTAGGGACATACTATGTACTGGCTGATGTCCCCCTAAATTCATATCTTGAAGTCCCTAACTTCCAATGGGATGCTCTTTGGAGATGGGAGGTCATTAGGTTTAAGTGAGATCATGAGGTTGGGACCCTTGTGATGGGATTGTTGTTGTTCAGTTGCTAAGTTGTGTCCGACTTTGTGACCCCATGGACTGTAGCCAACCAGGCTCCTCTGTCCGTGGGATTTTCCCAGCAAGAGTACTTGAGTAGGTTGCCATTTCCTTCTCTAGGAATTACCGCCCTTATAAGAAGAGACACCAGAGAACGCAGTCTCTTTCTCTCTTTCTCCTCCATGTAAGGACACAGAGAGAAGGTGGTCATTTACAAACCAGGAAGCAAATCTTCCTCAGGAACTGACCTGGTCTTGGACTTCCAGCTTCCCAAACTGTGAGAAAATAAATGTTTGTCATTTAAGCCACTCAGTCTATGGTATTTTGTTATCGCAGCCAAGCTAAGACAGGAATCCTGCAGTAACAAATAGGCCCCCAATTGGGTGAAAGGTTAAACAAGAAGTCTGTTTCTAACTCACCTGATTACCCTGGAAGGCTGTTTCTGGTCAGTGGATGACTCTGCTCCTTCACATGGTGTCTCAAGGACCCAGGTCCCCACCTTTTCATGGCTCCAGCACACACAGGGCCCTTACTGTCTCCCATGTCTAGCCAGCAGAGGAGAAAAGGAACTTGTCGAGGGCACACCTGCTCCTTAAAGCTTTGACCCAAGGGGCCGCTTCACAGTTGCTCACATTCCTTAGGTGAAGATGAGTTGCATGGCCACACCAATTCAAGAGGAGCTGAGAAGGTAGTCCCTGGCCACTGTTTGTTCCCCAGGGTGTTGCCTTGATTTTGGTTGCAGTATCTGTCAGATTTTCTTTTCGTTTACACTTTGATGGATTGATTTTTGGCTGCACTGGGTCTTCATTGGTGCACGCTGGCTGTCTAGTTGCGCTGAGTGGCGGCTACTCTCTGGTTGAGGCACACGGGCTTCTCACTGCGGTGGCTTCTCTTGCTGCAGAGCCCGGGCTCGAGGACTCCTGGGCTTCAGTAGCTGTGGCTCGTGGACTCAATAGTTGTGGCTCCCAGGCTCTGGAGCACAGGCACAATAGTTGTTGTGCATGGGCTTCGTTGCTCTGTACCACGAGGGACCTTCCTGGATCAGGGATAGAACCTGCGTCTCCTGTATTGGCAGGCAAATTCTTTATCACTGAACCACCAGGGAAGCCCTCCTGTCAAAATTTAAAATGTACACAATCTTTGAAACAGCTTCTAGAATTCATGCTACAGAAATACTTGTAGCATGGATGTCCCTGATGGTCCAGTGGTTAAGACTCTGCACTTCCAATGCAGGGGGCACGGGTTCAATCCCTGGTCAGGGAACTAGGTCTTGCATACTGCATGACACGGCCAAGAAATAAAAATAAATAAGAAAAGGAAAAAGAGTTAAAAAAAGAAATACTTGCAGCAGCTTCATGGGGATTTATATATAAAGTGATGGCTACAATATTTTGAGGAAGAGAAAAAATGAAAAGACCCAGATGTCCACACTAGATAAATTCTGTGGGTTCATAGAAAACTATAGGAACTGGTGTAGAATGTTGTTTAAGATATATTATTTAAAAAATTCAGACTTTTATGTATTCAGTTCAGTTCAGTTCAGTTCAGTCGCTCAGTTGTGTCTGACTCTTTGCGACCCCATGAATCACAGCACGCCAAGCCTCCCTGTCCATCACCAACTCCCGGAGTTCACCCAAACTCATGTCCATCGAGTCGGTGATGCCATCCAGCCATCTCATTCTCTGTCGTCCCCTTCTCCTCCCACCCCCAATCCTTCCCAGCATCAGAGTCTTTTCCAGTGAGTCAACTCGTCGCATGAGGTGGCCAAAGTATTGCAGTTTCAGCTTTAGCATCAGTCCTTCCAGTGAACACCCAAGATTGATCTCCTTTAGAATGGACTGGTTGGATCTCCTTGCAGTCCAAGGGACTCTCAAGAGTCTTCTCCACATACATAAAACATATATGGGTGTGTCTATATAGACAACTCTGTGTATATGTGTATGTGAAAATGCGTTTATATATGATCAGTTGGGCCCGACTCTTTGTGACCCCATGGACTGTAGCTGACCCACCAGGCTCCTCTGTCCATGGCATTCTCCAGGCAAGAACACTGGAGTGGGTTGGCATGCCCTCCTCCAGGGGATCTTCCTGTCTCAGTGATTGAACCAGAGTCTCTATGTCTTCTGCATTGGCAGGTGGATTCTTTACCATTGTGCCACCTGGGGAGCACCCATATATATAAAATCTCACTTTTTTTGAGCTGAGCCACGTGGCATGGGGGATCTTAGTTCCCTGACCAGCGATTGAACCTTGGTCCCTGCAGTGGAAGTGTGGAGTCATAACCACTAGACTGGCAGGGAATTTCCTTTTTTTTTTTAAAATCTCACTTTTTTTTTTTTAAACAAATGCTTGTACAGTTCTTTTTGTACACATATGGGATTGTGTATTATTTTTCTACGCTGCCATATCCAATTCGCACAAATTGAGTGGCTTACCAACAGCATGCTGTTTCCATGGGTTGGAAGTCTGACTGAGTTGCAGTCAAGGTGTGGGTGTCTGTGTGCTTTTCTGGACACTAGGGAGAATCTGTTTCCTTGTTCATTCAGGCTGTTGGCAGAAGTTGGTTTCAAGCTATTGTGACTGACCTGGGGTCCTGTTTCCTTGCTGGCTGGCAGCTAGACATTGTCCTTAGCTGCTTGAGGCCACCAGCATTCCTTGGCCTGCAGCTCCTTCATCTCAGAAGTAATGATCCAGGGTCAAGTCCTCCTCTCTCTCTCATGCTTCAAATCTCTCCTGCCTCATCTTCTGTTGCATTGCTGGCCTATTCTTATGCCTCCCTCTTACTTTTTTCTTTCCTTTTTTTCCCTTTTCTCTCTCTCTCTCTTTTTTTTTTTTTTTTTGGTTTATTTTCAAACCCTGGTGTTGAGGGCTGACTTTCAATAGATGGCAGCGAGGGAGCTTCTCTGATACCTCTGAAATTCTGACCTCTATTACTTTTTAAAAAAATATTAATTTATTTTCAGCTGGATCTTTGTTGCAGCTTTTTTTCGAGTGGTGGTGAGTGGGGGGCTACTCTCTAGTTGCAGTGCTTGGACTTCTCACTGTGGTGACTTCCCTTGTTGGGGAGATTGGGCTCTAGAACACAGGCTCAGCGGTTGTGGCCACAGGCTCAGTTCCCCCTCAGCATGTTGAGTCTTCCTGGACCAGGGAACAAACCTGTGTCCCTTGCATTGGCAGGTGGATTCTTAACCACTAGACCACCAGGGATGCCCTACCTCTTCTTTTAAAGACCTCTGTGATGAGCTTGGGCCCACAGGAATAACCCAGGACATGCTCCCTATTTTAAAGTGTGTAGCCTCGGACCCATTTCTTTCACCATGTAGTACAACATACTCAGGTGCCAAGACCATGGGGGACACACTGTTGCCTAGCACAGATTATGTTTTGGGAGAAGTGTTCTTGGTAAGATAAAGGCTCAGTGTCAGACTCTGGGTTAGACCTCAGAGAGAGGTGCTAGGCACCCCTAGAAACCTAGATTTGTGTCCCTGGCCTGTTTGCTGCAGCCTGTGGGACCTTTGCTGAGCGGTTGCACCTTCTGAACCTCAGTCTTGTCTGTAACACAAGGGAGTAGATTTCCCACTTCCTCCGGGGCTTGTGTTTGGGTGGGGAGATTTGGCTAATATCCCTTTTTCTGCCCAAATCAAAGCTTAATTGTGGGGAGGAAGGGCATACGTTCTTGCTCTTAGTGAATTTAATGAGATTGTTTTGCCTTTAAAAATATATCTGTTGGTCTTGTTGCTCAGTCACTTCCTGTCCAACTCTTTGTGACCTATGGACTGCTGCTCACCAGGCCTCCCTGTCCTTCACTACCTCCCGGAGTTTGCTTAAACTCAGTGATGCCATCCAATCATCTCATTCTCTATCGTCCCCTTCTCCTCCTGCCCTCAATCTTTCCCAGCATCAGGGTCTTTTCCAATGAGTTGGCTCTTTGCATCAGGTGGCCAAAGTATTGGAGCTTCGGCTGCAGCATCACTCCTTCCAATGATATTCAGGGCTGATTTCCTTTACAATTGACTGGTTTGATGTTGTAGTGCAAGGGACTGTCAAAAATCTTCTCCAGCACCACAGTTTGAAAGCATCAATTGTTTGGCGTTCAGCCCTCTTTATGGTCCAACTCTCACATCCATACACGACTACTGGAAAAACCATAGCTCTAACTACACGGAGATCTGTGCTTTTTAATACACTGTCTAGGTTTGTCATAGCTTTTCTTCCAAGGAGCAAGCGTCTTTTAATTTCAACAAAATGTAGAAAAATGCACAAATGAATCTTTACACAGATCTATATACTATGTTCCTTACCATGACCCAGGTAAAGAGTTAAGGAATTTCCAACCCTCAGTGGGCTGTCAGTTTAAACAAATTAAAAAATATAGAGAACACGTAGTTAAATTTGAATTTCAGATAACCAGTGAATAGGTTTTGAACTTCGTATCAGTGGAATCACACAGTGGGTCCTCCTGTGTCGTTCTGTGAGGTTCATCCGCGTGGGCGCCTGTAATGCTTTCTTTTTCACTGATGTGTCGTGTTCCACTGTATGGATGCACCACACTCTGTTTTTCTTTTTCTTGTTAATGGGCCTTTGGGTTGCTTCTAGTTTTAACCTACTAAAAACAGAGCTTTGTGAACATGACTTTCAGTGGCTAGATGCACTTAGGAGTGAAATTACTGGCCATTTTTAGTTTAAAAATTTTCCTCCCAGATGGGAGAAAAAGACATCCTCCCACACCAGTGAATAAATTGAAGTCTTGTAGGTTACATTCCAGCCCCCAGCCTGGTCTTATTTTTATTTCCTGAATGAAGGACCTTGTGGGCATATTGAGTTTCCATCTTCTCTAATGGGTCTAAGGAGCCTGTGAAGCTTTAGAGAATGTTTTTTTCTCTACTTTTAATTTAATTTTATTTTCAATTTTGTAATCGAAGTATAATTGATTTACAATGTTACGTTAGTTTCAGGTATATGGAAAAGTGATGCAGTTTCAAAGTGATTCAGGAACATGTTGTCATTCAGTCACCAAGTTGTGTCTGACTCTCTGGACCCCCTGGGACTCTGGGCTTCTCTGTCCTTCACCGTCTCCCGGAGTTTGTTCACACTCATGCCTATTGAGTCGGTGATGCATCCAACCATCTGTCCTCTGTCGCCCCCTTCTCCTCCTGCCCTCAATCTTTCCCAGCTTCCAGGTCTTTTTTCAGTGAATCGGCTCTTTGCATGGTGGCCAAATACCTTTCAGATTCTTTTCCTGTATCGGTTATTACAAAATACTGAGTGTAGATCCCTGTTCTATACAGTAGGTTCTCGTTGCTTATCTGGTGGTGTATGTTACTCTCAAACTCCTAATTTATCCCTCACCTCCCCACTACGTTTCCCCTTTGGTAGCCATAATGCCTCTAATTTTAGGGGCCATATCTTTTGCTGATTTTTAGGAAAGAGAAGGCTGCTTTAGGAGTTATTGGTACTTGTTTAACCCACGGATAGTGAAGCCTGGTGCCCAGCGCAGCTATTAAATGTCCCTGTCCATGTGGGGGTGGTGCACAGAAGCCATCCAGACTGCCTTGCAGTCCCTGCCTCTCTGTTCCCCTCCCGTAGCTCCTGAACCAGCTATATTCATCAGGAGCACCTCCAAGTGCCATCTGGTTGCTATGGCAACTCAGGCTGGTCCAGGCTTGGCAGTGGGGGTCAACCCCCATCTCGGCTGCAGTTCCAATTTGGATTCAGGGAAATAGATACACGCGATATCGGGTGCTTTGAGGAAGTCCTATTCTGATTACATTAACAGTAAGATTTTTTTGTGGTCTCAGGCTTAATGCCGCTTCTTTTCTTCTATTTGCTTTACCCCCATTGTCATCTCTTTGCACCGCCTGTTCATGAAACCTGGCTGCTTCTAAGGGATGCAAACCCCATGTGCTTTGCCATTTCCTCTGTGCTGTGGCTGAGCAAACAGAGAGGAAACAGCACACCTGGTCACAAGGGCCCACAGGTGCCAGGAACGGACACCCGGCTGGAAGCACCCGTTGGCTGGGGACGTGTTTGTTTCTTGTGTGTACACACAGGACAGCTGGGGCTCTGTTGCTGGAAGCGCGTGTGATGGCTCTGCAGAGTGAGCTCCGTGGTGTTGCTTGAGCAGCTGTCCCCATCACCCCCTACCCTGCCCCGACCCGACCCTTCCAGCTTTCAGGCTCCACCCACCTGCCACAATGTCAACTGGAGAGCCAGTGTTGACCAGGCACTTTCCATGGCCTGGTGCTGTGCTCAGAGCTCTGCCTTCTGACAGGTGCCCACTGACCCCTCACTATGGCTCCCTGTACTACTGATCCTTATCCCCACCTTGTGCAGGAGAAAGAGACCCAGGGGATTAAATAACATTGGGGAACACACAGCTAGTTCATTGTGTGCTGGAGTCCAACGGGCCTGGCTCTGGGCTAAATCTTCTTTCCCACCACAATTTATCCTTTCCCTACCTAGGTGAAGTCCTAGACCCCAGGCAGCAGTGTTCTCTGAGCTTGGTGAGGTTTTCTTGGGTAGACTCATCCTTAAGATCATTCATTCATTCAGATTGCACGCATGCTCAGTCGCTCAGTTGTGTCTGACTCTTTGCAACCTTATGGACCGTAGCCCACCAGTCTCCTCTGTCCATGGGATTCTCCAGGCAAGAACACTAGAGTGGGTTGCCATTTCTTCCTCCATGGGATCTTCCTGACCTAGGAATGGAACCAGCATCACTCTCGTTGGCAATCCTTTACCACTGAGCCACCTGGGAAGCCCAAGTTGTCAGGGACCTAATGGCAAACAACATAGATTGAGATCCTTGTATGCATAACACTGGCATCCTACAAGGGACACCAAAAACCCCATGAGGAAGACCTCATTGGAGGATGTGATGAGGCGTGCCTAAATCTGACTACAGCCTGAACGATGAGAGGGAGCTGACCCATCACAGACAAGGGAAAGAGCATTCTAGGAAGTGGCCTGTCTGCATGTGTGCTCAGTCATGTCCGACTCTTTGTGACCCCATGGGCTCTAGCCTACCAGTTTCCTCTGAATGTGGGATTCTCCAGACAAGAATACTGGAGTAGGTTGCCATTTCCTACTCCAGGGGTCTTCCAGACCCAGGGTTCGAACCCGTGTCTCTTGCAGATCTTGTGTCGCCTGCACTGGCAGGCAAATTCTTTAGCACTGCTCCACTAGGAAGAGGGAACAGCAGTTGCAAAGATGGAATGAGCTTGGCAGAGAGCAGGAGTGACTCTGGAGCTTAGAGGCAAGAGGGGGAAAGGGAGGGATTGGGGCCAGGCTGATGGGGCAGCCTGTAGGGTGGGGCTTTTATTTCTGTAAGAGCAAAAGAGCGACTGACTCTTTGCAGAAGCGTCCCCATTGACTGCGGAGCAGAATACAGGCTGGACGTGGGGAGTGAGAAAGCCAGCTGACCCAGGAGAGGCAACTGCCCAAGTCCAGGCCAGCAATGAGGGAGGCTTTGCCATGGAGGGAAGTGGTTGGATATAGAATCTATTTTGGAAGTGAATGGATGGCACCTGCTGATGGCTTTCAGTCAGAGAGTGAAGGGAAAGGGAGAACCATGTGGTTTGGGCATCAAGTTAAATTGGGGGGCCTGTCATGGGATGGGGGATATTGGGAGCAAAGGGCTGTAGAGAAGGAGCAGGGAAGGGAGATTTCTGTCTGGGCCTGTGGGACCAGCAGGTGGATGTCTCAAAAGATGCCACTTGTGCCTGTGCCTTAGGTTTTGTCTTCCCCACTCTGTCTCCCATCTTCCAGGTACAATCCTCCCTTCTCTAGGTGCCTGAAGCTTTTTCCATCAAGCCTGGGCTCTGGGGTTTTAGTTGCACTGGGGATACTACACAGAACATCCAAGTTGTAAGCTAGGTTCTTTCATTTTTCAAAAATTTTAAAGTATTGGTTTTCAATGTTGTGTTAGTATTGAAACAGGAATCTGAATTCTTGTTCACAGAGCTGAAGAATGAAATTCACAAACATGCAATCACAGTAGCAAGCAAATAGGATTTATTTTAAAGAAATGAAAAGAACAAAGCTCTTAGCATAGACACTGAAGTGCCCCAAAATGTGGGACTTACAGCATTTATAAGCATTAAAATGCTTACAGCACTTAACAGTATTATATCCTTTCTAGTATCGATCTGTCTTTTTTTGATTGGCTCTTGTCCTTAACGTATGTCATTTCTAGCCAATCAGTTTAAAGGTTACAATGTTTAACTTGGCATCTTTATGGCTTCTTTTGATCCCCAGTTTTGAAGTCTCCTCACATTTTCAGTCACCATCGTGTGACCCTGTCTGATGACCTCTGGCCGTTTCACAGAGGATCAGCTATGGGCCAAAATTTGATGGTCTACCTGTTGCTTTTCTTTCAGATAAGAGGGCCAGGAGTTAATGGTTGTCCTGTCCTGCATCTGGGTGTTTTATGATCTACCAGACCAAGGACGCATTCCCCCGGAAGTCAGGAAACTGGAACAAAGGATATAGCTTTAGGTTAGTAGACTGAGATGTTTATTGAAAAAAAAAGACCAAGGTCTCAGTCTTACACTGACTACCAAACAATTTCTACCTCAGTTTCAGGTGTACAGCCCAGTGATTCAGTTTTAGAATCTGTGTCTATATCTATTCCTTTCCAGATTCTTTTCTCTTATAGTTAGTTCAGTCGCTCAGTCGTGTCCGACTCTTTGCGACCCCATGAATCACAGCATGCCAGGCCTCCCTGTCCATCACCAACTCCCGGAGTTCGCTCAAACTCATGTCCATCGAGTCGGTGATGCCATCCAGCCATCTCATTCTCTGTCATCCCCTTCTCCTCCTGCCCCCAATCCCTCCCAGCATCAGGGTCTTTTCCAATGAGTCAACTCGTCGCATGAGGTGGCCAAAGTATTGGAGCTTCAGCTTTAGCATCAGTCCTTCCAATGAACACCCAGGATTGATCTCCTTTAGAATGGACTGGTTGGATCTCCTTGCAGTCCAAGGGACTCTCAAGAGTCTTCTCCAACACCACACAGTTCAAAAGCATCAATTCTTCGGTGATCAGCTTTCTCTTATAGGTTATCACAAAAATATTGAATATAGTTCCTTGTGGTGAATCACATTTTGGGGAGTGGAAGGGGTGACTCCAGGAAGTAGAAATGGAACAGGTAGCAAGACACTTGAACCTTCCTTTCACCCTCAGTTTTTTAAATGTGTGTGTGTGTGTCTGTGTGTGTGTGTGTGTGTGTGTGTGTGTGTGTGTGTGTCTGTGTGTGTGTGTGTCTGTGTGTGTGTGTCTGTGTGTGTGTCTGTGTGTGTGTGTCTGTGTGTGTGTCTGTGTGTGTGTGTGTCTGTCTGTGTGTGTGTGTCTGTGTGTGTGTGAGTGTGTGTCTGTGTGTGTGTGTGTGTGTCTGGGTGTGTCTGTGTGTGTGTGTGTATATGTCTGCGCACACATACATATATTTATTTTGGCTGTGCCAGGTCTCAGTTGAAACATGCAGGATCTTTTTTAGTTGCAGCATGCAAACTCATCTTTTTCAGTTCTGGCATGTGGGATCTAGTTCCCTGACCAGGGATCAAACCCAGGCCTCTTGCATTGGGAGCGGGGAGTCTTAGCCACTGGACCACCTGGGAAGTCCCAGTCTTCAGTTTTATTTCTATAAAATGTGAAGGAAAATGCCTTCAAGGCATAAGTGCTTATAAAAGGAATAAAAGGCTTTTTTTTCAATGCAAAGGGAAAGTATTTAGAAAAACACAAAAGGCTTTATAAATTCATGATCATAGGCGATTAAGAGTAAGTTTTCATGGGAGTAAATTGAAATTTAAAGGCGTCATGAAGATAGGCCTATTAAACTCCATTAGTTACAAGATTTGAAAAAAGAAACCTCCCCAGAGGGAAACAGCGTTCATTAAACTGATATTGACTTGATCTACTTAGGAGAGGCCTGCTTAGGAGAGGGAACTTTCTTACTTCTTGGAAGCCTTCAAGCAGAGCAAGAGGAAATAGTCAGCAGGGAGATAAGCCTCCTCTCCCACTCCCGTTTCTTTGCACCATCTTCTTACACCTCTGGGTGTTGAGGTGACTCTTGCAATGTTTATGCATGGGATTTAGGCTCCTAATTCTGTGTCATTCAGGCTGGCCTTCCTGTGGATTTGCTCTTCTTGGACAGACACTGGGAGGCAAGTGATGGGGGGCTGTTAGGTGGAAAAACTCGGTTTGGGGTTGAAAATATGCTGTTGGGTAAGCTGTGGATCTGAACACCATGAGCCATCTCACTCCTAGAAGGAACAAGAAAAATGTTCTTCCCATGGCTCACAAGGTCCTGTGTGATCTGCCCCATCCCCTCCCCACGCTCATCCCTACTACGCTCTCCTCACTCACAGCCTCCTTGTTGTTCCTTTAGCAAATCACACGCAGCCCTGCCTCAGGACCTTTGCACATGCTGCTCTCTGCCTGGAACTCTCTTCTCAGATACCCAGCGTGGCTACTGCTTCAAGTCCTCCAGGTCTCTCTGTTGAGATGTCACTTTCTCAGAGAGGCCATCTCTGACCCCCTATTTAATACAATAACCAGCCCACCCACCACTTCCTGTCATCCTCTGGTGAGCAGAATTCTGTCTTCTGCCCCCAAATTCACATGGTGCAGTTCTAACCCACAGTAGCATGTGACTGTATTTTATTTTTTAAGATTTTTTTTCTTTTGACATGGGCCATTTTAAAATTCTTTATTGAATTTGTAACAATATTGCTTCTGTTTCATGTGTGGGTTTTGGTTTTTTTGGCCCCAAGGCATGTGGGATCTTAGCTCCCTGACCAGGGATGGAACCCTCACCCTCTGCATTGGAAGGCGAAGTCTTAACCAGTGGACTGCCAGGGAAATCCCAGCATGGGACCATATTTGGAGATACAGCCTTTAAAGACAAAATTAAGATTCCTCTCCCCTGGCCACACTCCTGCTAGGTCTCCACATGAATCCCTCGTGTCCTGCCTTGACCTGGTCAGCTTGGGATGCCCTGTAGACCCTGGAGGTGGGTGCTGTAGGGCTGTAGGAACCTGGTGGGCTGAGGCTGTCTGCCCCCTGGCCTGGCTGCTCCTGCTGGCTGGAGATCCAGGTCAAAAGCCCAAGGATGCTGGTGTTCAGTTTCCTGTGACTTTGAGGACCTGGGAAGGTCATATGCACCACGGGTATAACTAGTGTCAGATTGCCCAGCAGTATTTTAAGAAAGCCAGATGCCTGGACTGGAGACTGCAGACACCTTCACACAGACACTGTGCTTTCCTGTAATTGATATTTCATTTTTCTAGTATCAAGTTAAATGCATGATATTGTAAAACTTTTTTAAAATTTTTGTCACACTTCAAAGCTTACAGGATCTTGGTTCCCTGACCAGGAATGAAAACCGGGACCCCTGCAGTGAAAGTACAGGAAGTGTGGATTCCTAACCACCGGACCATCAGGGAATTCCCATAAAATATTCTTTTATAATATCATCTCACTGAGATCTCCAGGGCTTTTATATTCATTTTTTTTAAGTTTTTTAAAGAATTTTTTTGATGTGGACCGTGTTGTTAAAAAGTCTTTATTGAATTTGTTACAGTATTGCTTCTGTACTATTTTATTTTAATTTTTGGTTGCGAAGCATGTGGGATCTTAGCTCACTAACTAGGGATTGAACCCACACCTCCTACCTTGGAAGACAGTCTTAACCAGTAGACCACCAGGGAAGTTCCCCCAAGGCTTTTAATATCTTCAGAATCTATATTCCCATTTTCCAAAAGACTCAAAAGTCAAATAAACTCTAAGAAATCTACTAAAAAGATGATGAAAAAGTTAGAAGAAGAGGGGTCTCTGATGAAGAGCGTGACCATAAATGAGATGAGTGAGCAGGAAGAAAAGCCTGAGGACGAACCCAGGGTGGTCAAAGACAATCTTTATTAGGTGAAAGTAGGGTAGTCTTTTCCATAGGATGTTATCCTGAAGCCATACCCAGATAGTGGAAGACATAAAGTGAACCAACGCTACAAAGGTGGACTCAGGCTGAACAGGAGAAAAATTATGGAAGACGAGGAGAAGGGTGAAAGTGGGAGATACTCTGGCTCTTCTAATGGGAGAGGATAAAGAAGCAGAGATGGAGATGCAGATTCTCCCGAAAAAAAATAAAGTGTTTAAAGAGAAGACTGACAGAAATGCCGAGTGGTGCTATGACAGTGGAAAAAGTAAAGTTGCCTAAAAAGAACATACGCAAACAAATGAATTGTTTTTAGCAATAAACTTGCTTTCTAGCGGAGGGGGAAAGGGCCAGGTTAAAAAGAGGATTTAAAAAAAAATTAAAATTAAGTCCTCCTATCTTTGGAGGGGGAAAGAAAAACGGGGGAAAAAAAATGAGAGAGAAAAAAGAGACAGTTAGGGTAAAATAGGGACTTCCCTGGTGATGCTAGTGGTTAAGAACCTGGCTGCCAGTACAGGAAATGTAGGAGACTCTGGTTTGACCCCTGGGTTGGGAATATTCCCTGGAGGAGCACATGGCATCCCACTCCAGTATCCTTGCTTGGAGAATCCCATGGACAGAGGAGCTGGCGGGCTGTAGTCCATAGGGCTGCAAAGAGTCGGGCATGACTGAAGCAGTTTAGCAGGCACGCATGCAAAGTTTAGAAGGACATTAGGACACAGACATACCCAGAGGGGAAACCACGAGAAGACAGCAGTCTACAAGCCAAGGAGAGAGACCTCCAAAGAAACCAGCCTTGCTGACCCCTTGATCTCCAACCTGTAGCGTTCAGAACTGGGAGGAAACAAATTTCTGTTGTTTAAGGTACCCTGCACGTGGTATTTTGCTACGGCAACTCCAGCAAATGAATATAGCTCTCCTGCTGAATTGCCCTCCACAGCACTTTAAAAATTTTATTTATTCATTTGGCTGTGCTGGGTCTCCATTGCTGCTTGGGCTTTTCTCTAGTTGTGGTGCTTGGGCCTCACGCTGTTTGAGGCTTCTCTTGTTTTGGAGCATGAGCTCTCGGTGCGTGGGTTTCCATGGTTGCAGACAGTGGGCTCAGTATTTGCGGCTCCCGGGCTCTAGAGCACAAGCCCAGCAGTTGTGGTGCATGGGCCTCGTTGCTCCTCTGCATGTGGAGTCTTCCCCACCAGGGATCAAACAGGTGTCCCTCGCGTTCAAGGGCGGAGTCATAGCCACTGGGCCACCAGGGAAGTCCCTCCACAGCACTTTTCAACTCCCAGTCTCCACATGAGGTATTTATTTTGTTTACAGTCTGCCTCCCCTTCTAGAACCTCCATTCTAGCATAAGGGTGACATTTGTTTGTCTCATTCACACTGTGTCCCCGGCAGCCAGCGCAAGGCCTGCACACAGCAGCTGCTCACTCAGCGTTTGTTGAGTGAATAAGTGTATGAAATGGAGACAAAGCTTTTCCCCGGCTCTCAGTCCCTCTGGGGTTTAACCACCTGATGCATTCATAAAGGGCAAGAACTCTGTCCCTTTTCTCTTTTCTTAAATTTTTAAACATTTATTTTTTGGGCTATGCCTCACAGCCTGTGGGATCTGAGTTCCCAGACCAGGGATCCAATCCATATCCCCTGCAGTGGAAGTGTCCACCCCAGGGAAGTCCCCATTTTCTCTTTTCAAAAAACCAGCCAAGGTGGCAAAGGGCAGGGCTCACTCACAGATGGCCATATTCTGTGTGGGTTTTAAAGCCGACCCTTAAACTCCAGAGGAACCAGGGACCAGAGGAGAGTGAACAAGTAGGCTCCCGGCGGCCCATTTTGCAGAGGAGAACGTTGAGATGCTGAGAAATCCCAAGAATCACCCTCGGTGGCTGGCACCTGGGAAGTGGAGCGAGCAGGACGCAACACAGCCTCCGCGGTCTTTTGCGCCACGGTGCTGCCTTGGTTGCCGGGCAGCTCCTAAGAATTGGCTTCCCGGGCCTGAGTTGCCAGGGAAGTACTAATTCCCGTTGGGCCGGTCCTGGGGCGTTTTTTGACTCCCTGTGCAGGAGGCTGGTCGCCTGCGCGGTCCTGGTCCCCTGAGCGCCCTTCTCGCCGCTTCTCCCTCACCTTTCCTCTTTCTCGTTCTCTCCTGTCTCCTGCTTTAGTTTCCTCCCGGCTGGAGGCAGAAGACCCTGGGATTTCTGAGTGAGGCCCATGGATGTCGACGTCCTCCCGGGTCCCGGACCCCATGCTCTCGCCCCGCAGTTACTATGATGCCCTGTACGAGCGCGGCGGGGGCCCCTCAGGTCCCGCCGGCGCCCCGCCGGCCGCGCGGCCCTGCCTGATAAGCGGCGGCGGCTGCGAGGGGCCCGCTCTGAAGCGACGGGGCGGCGTGGTGGACCACCGCGATGTCATCTTGGCCCACCAGGCGCACAAAATCCACAGCACCCCGCAGGCCAGAAGGAAAGAATGGGAGTGAGTATGCACGGGGTGGGCGACCGACCCCCAGCGTCCCGGGGTAGGGAGCAGCAGTGAACCGGGGTCTCTTGGGGTCAGGAAATGCCTATTTCTGACAAGCTCCTGGGGCGGGGGCGGGGGGCCGTTCCTGTGGCTGGTTGCTGAGGTCGCCAATTCCTTTCCTGCCAGTTGATCGTAGAGCCGCTGGCTTGGGTCCCTTCGGTGAACCCCCGGGGCACACGCGGTGCAGCCACAAAGGGGTTAATTGTGGGCGTGGCGGGGAGTGCTCAGGACCCCGCTCTGCGAGCGTCCACTCCGAGGGGTCGGCAGATAGTTCCCGTGGGATGGACATCCCCAACCAGGCTGGGAAATGCTTCTTTCTCGGGGGTGGGGGTGGGGTGGGCAGGTGAGGGGTGGAAGGTGGAAATCACACTTTTACCTCAAGCCTTCAGTCTAAACCTGCAAAGTGGTGTGGGAGTCGGGGTGGGGGTTTGGGAGGATGTGGTGACTCTGATCCCGGGTTCCCTTTCTCTGGGCCAGCGACCCTGAAAGTGGGTCTTCTCCTGGGAGCCATCATTGGATGGACGAGTGGGGTTAGAAGCGGCTCCACTGGGCTCGCTCTCCACCGTGAAATCTTTGCAGGCTGTTTGAAGATTCAGAGCTGTTTGTGTGAAGAAGGTTCAGTCCCCCATATGGAGGGAGAACTGGTGCTTTTTTTCTTTCTCTTGTTCTCAAGAGCTTCTTTGGCCAAGGCTTAGAGTAGGGGGGATTCTTGGGCAGACAGCAGGCAAGTGGGCTGTGAATACGAATTCAAGGCTACTGCTAATCACTCTTGTGGCCCCAGAAATCCCTTCTGCCGCCCACCTCACGCCGGCCAGGTCTGACCTCTTGGGAACTAGCAACTTCATCACTAGGCTTAGGCTCTGCCTCCCCCACCTCGTGCCCCTCCTCCCCATTTTCTGTCTGCTTGAAGGGGGAACTGGGTTACAACGCCAGTTGGGTTCTGGGTGTAGTGATGAGGAAAGTATAATTACCGAATGCCATGAAAACTGTATTATCAAAATGTTCAGTCGCTCAGTCGTGTCCGACTCTTTGCAACCCCATGCACTGCAGCACGTCAGGCTTCCCTGTCCTTCACTGTCTCCCGGAGCTTGCTCAAACTCCCGTCCATTGAATCAGTGATGCCATCCAACCATCTCATCCTCTGTCGTCCCCTTCTCCTGCCTTCAATCTTTCCCAGCAGGGTCTTTTCCAGTGAATCGGCTCTTCTCGTCAGGTGGCCAAAGTTCTGGAGCTTCAGCTGCAGCGTCACTCCTTCCAATGAATATTCAGGGTTGATTTTCTTTAGGACTGACTGGTTTGGTTATTATCAAAATGAGCCAGTGTTTGTTTTCAGTCAGAGGGCTTCACGTAAGGTGAAAAAGGTGCTGCCAATGTGGACTCTGACATGGTTTCCTGAGGTTAGACTGACATCTGGTGGCATGTTTCGGCATCACATATAGTAGAAAGGCAATGGGGTAACCAAACTATTTTTTTTTGCCCATGCTGTCTTCCTTCTGACATTCGCTCCTCTCCATCCATACATCTAGCCACCCACCCACCCACCTTCCTACTGGACCGTCCATCATCCATTCATCCATCCACCCATCCACTCAGCAATCTTCCTATCCATCTATCCATTCATCCCTCTCCCCACCCCTCCCTCCCTTTGCCTGCCCATATTTCTATCCACCCATCCATCCGTTCTTCCATCTGCCCATCCATCCATCCATTTACTTACCCATCTTTCTATGCACCTCTCAACTCATCCATCTCCCTGTATACCCTCCCATCCATCCATTCATCCATTGGCCTGTCCATGTTTCTGTCCATCCACCCTCCCACACACCCGTGCATCTTCCATTTGTTAACCCATCCATCCGTATGTCATTCATATACCCACTGATCTATATCTCTGTCTAGTCCTCCATCTCTCTACCGGTCCTTCTGTTCTTCAGTTCATCCATCCATCCATCCACCCACCTATCATTTCATAGTTCATAAATAACCGGTAGTGGTGTTTTAGTCTCCAAGTCCTGTCTGACTCTGGTGACCCCATGGGCTGTAGCCCAGCAGGCTCCTCTGTCCATGGGATTTCCCAGGCAAACATACTGGAGTGGGTTGCCATTTCCTTCTCCAGGGAACCTGCCTGACTCAGGCACTGAACCCACATATGCATTGCAGGTAGATTCTTTACCGACTGAGCCACCAGAGAAGCCCTAAAGTGTTAGTTGCTCGGTTGTTTCTGACTCTTTGCGACCCCATGCACTGTAACCAACCAGGTTCCTCTGCCCAAGGAATTCTCCAGACGAGAATACTGGAGTGGGTAGCCATTCCTTTCTCCAGGGGATCTTCCTGACCCAGGGATTGAACCCACGTCTCCTGCATTGCAAGCAAATTCTTTACTGTCTGATCCAGCAGGGATGTGGTACATCTAATAAATGCAGCTGCAATGCTAAATACCTCTCCTCTATTATCCCCTTTCTGGGCTTCCCTGGTGGCTCAAATGATAAAGAATTTGATTGCAATGCTGGAGACCTGGGTTCGATACCTGGGTTGGGAAGATCCCCTGGAGAAGGGAACAGCTACCTACTCCAATATTCTGGCCCGGAGAATTCCATGGACTGTATAGTCCATGGGGTCGCAAAGAGTCAGACATGACTGAGCAACTTTCACTTTTTCATTATCCCCTCTGTAGGATTCACCTGCTTTCTCCTCTCCTTTCCCATTTATTTCCATTCTCCTCTTGTTTTCTTTTATTTTTTATTGAAAAAGAAATTTTATTAACTCTCAAAGAAACAGCGAAGCTTCTTTAAGGGGTTAGAGTGAGTTATTTCTGCCGACCTGCAGAAAAGAGATTTTTAAGATAAGGAAAAGTGTCAGTGAATTAAAGAATTAAAAAACCTGTTGCCCAAGGGAAATGATAACTATAATTTCCAACAATAATGACAGCTAGTGTTTATTGGCCACCTACGGTATGCCAGACACTTTAAAAAAATTTATTTATGGCTGTGCTGGGTCTTCGTTGCTGCGTGGGCTTTTCTCCAGTTGTGGTGAGTGAGGGCTACTTTTGTGTTGTGGTGCTTGGGCTTCTCATTCCTGTGGCTTCTCTTGTTGCAGAGCACAGACTCTAGGGTGCATGGGCTTGAGTCATTGTGGCTCCCAGGCTCCAGAGCACAGGCTTAATAGTTGTGGTGCATAGGCTTAGTTGCTCCACAGCACGTGGGATCTCCCCAGATCAGGGATTGAACCGTGTCTCCTGCATTGGCAGGCAGATTCTTTGCCACTGAGCTACCAGGGAAGCCCTGCCTCATACTTCTTGTCATACGTCTGTCCGCTGTAGATTCTGCATTATCTGCACTTTACAGATGAAAACAGAGGGTGGGAAAGACAAAGTAACTTGCTAGAAAGTGGCAGAACTGAGATTCGAACCCCGACCTGTCAGACTCTGAAACTCAAACTCTTTATCCTTTGGCCAAAGAGTTTTTACTTGCCAAATAGTAAGAGGCAAGGATTTGCTTTCAACTAACTCAGAAAACAAGAACGTCAATCACATCAGGGAGAAAGACAGAAGAACTGCAGGGTATTCAGACATGGCATTAGGTGCCTTTTCTACCACAGCCTCATTGGATGGTTAACTTCTGCCCTAGCTTGCCATCACTTTCCCCCAGTCTCTTTCTGGGACCATAAAAAGTCTTGGAGAGTCTTTCTAGCCATGATCTCCAAACTTCTGAACTCCTACCTCTGCCAGCAAAGCCAACACATTTCCAGCACGTGTACATATTTTTTTCAGCTTTACTTTTGTTGTTTATTGCCTATTTTTCTTTTCCACTGTGGTTTATTATAGGATATTGAACATAGTTCCCTGTGCTATACAGTAGAACCTTGTCGCTTATCTGTTCTGTGTATAGTAGCTTACATCTGCTAATCCCACACTCCCAGTTCTTCCCTCTTCACCTCCCCTCCACCTCGGCAACCATAGGTCTGTTCTTTATGTCTTTGAGTCTGTTTCTGTTTTGTAAGTTCATCTGTGTCATTGTTTAGATCCCATGTGTAAGTGATATCATATTGTATTTGTCTTTCTCTTTCTGACTCGATGCACTTAGTATGATCATCTCTAGGTCCACTCATGTAGCTGCAAGTGATGGCATTATTTTACTTTTTATGACTGAGTAATATTCCATTGAATACATACACATCTTTATTCATCCAGTGGTCAATGGACATTTAGGTTGTTTCCATGTCCTGGCTATCATGAATAGTGCTGATATGATCATAGGGGTGCATATATCTTTTCTTTTCTTTTTAAAGAATTTTATTGGAGTATAGTTGAGTTGCAGTGTTGCATTAGTTTCTGCTGTATAGCAAAGTGATTCAGTTATACACATACATATAGCCACTCTTTTTTAGATTCTTTTCCTGTATAGGCCATTGCAGCGTGTTGAGTAGAGTTCCCTGTGCTCTACAGTGGATACCTATTAGCTTTTTATTTAATTCATATATATGTGTGTGTATATATATATATACTATATATATATATATATAGTACTATATATATATATATATATAGTACTGCATATATGTCAATCCCAGTCTCCCAATTTATCATTTCCCCCCTTACCCCTGGTAACCATGAGTTTGTTCTCTTCGTCTGGAACTCTATTTGTTTTGTAGATAAGTTCATTTGTACCCTTTCTTAGATTCCACGTATAAGCGATATCTTAGATTTGTCTTTCTCTGTCTGACTTACTTCACTCAGTATGACAGTCTCTAGGTTTATCAGTGTTGCTGAAAATGGCAGTATTTTATTTTTCTTTTTATAGCTGTAAATGGGCACCACATCTTGATCTTTATCTATTCCTCTGTTGATGGACATTTAAGGTTGGTTCTGTGTTCCAGCTGTTGTGAACAGTGCTGCTATGAACCTTGGGGTGCCTGTATCTTTTCAAGTTAGTTTTGTCCAGATAAATGCCCAGGAGTGGGATTGCTGGATCACACGGTAACTCTGTTTTTAGTTTATCGAGGAACCTCTGTATAGTTCTCCATAGTGGCGCTTCCAATTTACATTTCCATCAACAGTGTTGGAGGGTTTCCCTTTCTCCACACCCTCTACGGCACTTATTTGTAGACTTTTTAATAATGGTCATTTCTGACCAGTGTGAGGTGATACTTCATTGTAGTTTTGATTTGTATTTCACTAATAATGAGTGATTTTGAACATGTTTTCATTAACATATTTTTATTTATGTGTTTATAGTTATTCCACTAAAATTATTATTTGCACTATAAAATCTACAAAAATCAAAATGTTAAAAGGGTGAAACACCAATGAGATAGATATTTTTAAATGGCTTTAATTTTTGAAAGTTATCCTGTGTTTTGTAAGAGCTTTTAAGGGCTTCCCAGGTGTCACAGTGGTAAAGAATCTGCCTAACAATGTGGGAGACACAGGACATGCGAGCTCAATCTCTGGGAGGAGGAAATGGCAAGTCACTCCAGTATTCTTGTCTAGAGAATCCCATGGAAAAAGGAGCCTGGAATGCTGCAGTCCATGTGGTGGAAAAGAGTCGGACACGACTGAGCACGCATGCACGAGCTTATTCTGAAAATATTCAAATACACTCAGAGTAGAGACAGCCCGACATACCCGTTACCCAAATGTAATTATTAGCATTTAGACTTACAAGTTCATTTTTCTCTTTATTTTTGAGCTATTTTAAAGCAAATTCCAGACCTCATATGATTTTACAAACTTCCGTCTACATCTCTTAAAAGCACACAAATATTTTCTTACTGCTATCACACTGACAAAATTAACAATGATTTTTAAATGTCATCTAATTTCCAGTCCACATTCAGATTTTCCTGCTTGTCTTTTTACAGTCAATTTCTTTGTTTTTTTTTTAATTTATTTATTTTAATTGAAGGCTAATTACTTTACATTATTGTATTGGTTTTGCCATACATTGACATGACTCTGCCCCAGGTGTACATATGTTCCCTATCTTGAACACCCCTCCCACCTCCCTCCCCATCCCATCCCTCTGGTTCATCGCGGTACACTAGCCCCGAGCATCTTGTATCATGCAGTCAATTTCTTTGAATCGAGAAAGTCTGTTTCTTACATTTGGTAGTCATATCTCTTTTTACAAACTGTAGTGAAATAGACATAACATAAAATCTGCCATTGTCACCACTTTTAAATGGTGACATTCAGTACATTCATATCTCTATGCAGCCACCACCACTGTTCATCTCTAGAACTCTCCATTTTGCAAAAGTGAAACTCTGTCCCCATTAAATACTAGCTCCCATCCCTCTCCCCCTTCTTTTGGCAACCACCATTCTACTTTCTGTCTCTATGAATGTGGCTGCTCTGGGAACCTCATATAAGTGGAATCATACAGTATTTGTCCTTTTAGCATAATGTCTCAAGGTTCATCCACGTCACACATGTCAGAATTTACTTCTTTTTTGAGGCTGAATACTATTCCATTGTGTGAATGAACTGCATTTTGTTTATCCATTCATCCACTGATGGACACTTGGATTCTTTCTGCGTTTTGGTGATTATGAATAATGCTGCTGTGAAAATATGTATATATCTATATCTGTCTTTGAGACCCTGCTTTCAGCTCCACCGGGTCTGTGCACAGAATGGAAACTGCTGGATCACATGGGCTTCCTAGGTGGCTCGGTGGTAAAGAGTGCCTGCAGGAGAGGCAGGTTCGATCCCTGAGGTGGGAAGATTCCCTGGAAGAGGAAGTGGCAGCTGACTCCAGTGTTCTTGCCTGGAGAATCCCCATGGACAGAGGAACCTGGTGGGTTACAGTCCATGGGGTCTCAGAAGAGTCAGACACAACTGAGTGATGGAGCACACAGTCATGGTAATGCTATAGACTTTTTTTTTCAGTTTTTTAAAAAACGTTTATTTATTTGACTGCATCTGGCTTAGTTGAGGCATGTGTTGTGGCATGTGGGCTTCCCTAATTGCAGCACACGGGCCCAGCTGCCCTGAGGCATGTAGAATGCCAGTTTATTGACCAGGAATCAAATCCGAGCCCCCTGCACTCTAAGGTGGATTCTTAACCACTGGACCACCAGGGAAGTCCCCTATGTATCTATCTTTGAGACTCTGCTTTCAGCTCCTCTGGGTCTGTACACAGAATGGGAACTGCTGGATGATATAATCCTATGGGCTTCCTAGGTGGCGCTAGTGGTAAAGAACCTGCTTGTCAATGCAGGAGACGTAAGAGACGTGGGTTTGGGTTCGATCGCTGTGTCAGGAAGACCCCCCGGAGGAAGGCACAGCAACGCACTCTAGTATTCTTGCCTGAAAAATCCCATGGACAGAGGAGCCTGGCAGGCTACAGTCCATGGGGGTCACAAAGAGTCAGACACAGCTCTTTGAGCACAAGGGCACAAAGGAGAATGAAGGGTACCTTCACAACACGGTTATTTATCTTGTTTCTTGTCTGTCTCACCCGATAGAATGTCCATGGAAGGGATGTTTGGCTAGGTCCTTAGTACCCGAGACAGGCTGGTACTCAGAGGCGCTCAGGAAATACCTGTTGAATGAAAGCACCAGATGGGAACAACTGAGGGCAGGTTGCTGCCAAGCAGATATGTGGATTTGGTCCACCATACATGCCGGGTTAAGAAAGTGCAACGCTCTGTTTCAGATGAAACAGTAGCAGACGTGGAAGCTTGAGTATTTGGCTCCACACATTCACGGATGTACTCTCTGGGGTGGCCCTGATCCACTCTGGAGGTTCTTAGACCCAGAGTTGAGTGAGAAGAGGCTCCCTCCCCTCCTCCTCCCCCTCTGAGTTTTCCCTTCTCTCCAGCCTTCCCTCCTCCCCTCTGTCCATTCCCTCCCTCCTCCTTTACCCTCTCCACCTCCTCTTCTCTCCACACCCTGCCTCTTCTGTTCTCCTCTCCACCCCTCCCTCCTCCCTGCTCTCCACCCCTCCCTCCTCCCTTCTCCAACCTCTCCCCCCTCCCTTCACCTCTCCCCTCCCTCCTCCCTTCTCCTCTCCATTCACCCCATCTCCTTTCCTCACTCTTTCACTCCTCCCTTCCTTCCTCCCCTTTCTCCTCCCACCAGTATTTAGGACACCACCATGCTCAGCTCAGTGAGGGGCCTTGGGGACGCATCAGTCAACAGTCAGCTCTTTCCAGAATGACACTCTCCAGTCAGCAGGAAAATCCCGCATGAAGCAAATGGTGACAAGCAGGAAGAGTGCCCAGACAGGGGCTGTATAAGAGTCTGGGGGGAGCCAGGGGAGTGTCCCCAGGAAGAAATTTCTAGGCTAGTTCCTCTCACACTTGACTACACTTTTGAACCCCTATGGAGAGTCTTGTTAAATGCAGATTCTTACTCAGCAGATCTGGGCCAGGGCCTGGGACCCTGTGTTTCTTTCTAAGAGTCTCCCAGCTGGAATCAGTGCTGTTGACTGTGGACCGTGGCCTGAGTAGCCAATTCTGAGCCATCATTATCATTATCATCAAACAGAGGATGTGGCTGGGAGAATGGAAGGCAGGGAGAGAAGAGCTAAGCAAACTGCAAGGAGTGAAATGAATAATACTTGTGCTGTGATGATAATGATGATAACAAATATTTGTGGAGGACTTAATATCTGCAGGGCACAGTTCCAAGCCCTTTATATATATATTAACTCATTTAATCCTCATCCCCATTGTTATAAATAAGATTGGGCAGCATGCTATTGTTTTCCTAAGCATTTCTAAGTTTCACATCTTACTGCAAGGACACAACAGCCTCATGAAGCATCCAGGGCAGGCATTTTTGCTGTTATTAATTTTTTATTGTGAATTTATTATTATTATTTTGGCTGTTCTTTGATCTTCGTTGTGGGGCTTTCCTGGTGGCTCAGATGCTAAAGAATCCTCCTGCAATGGAGGAGGCCCAGTTTCAATCCCAGGGTCAGAAAGATCCCCTGGAGAAGGGAATGACAACCCACTCTAGTATTCTTGCCTGGATAATCCCATGGACAGAGGAGCCTGGCAGGTTACAGTTCGTGGGGTCGTAAAGAATTGAACACGACTGGGCTGGAACAGCGCCTGGCACAGAATAAGTGTTCTGTAAACAACCAGCTTTGGTCATTGCTTGGGGAGAAGGAGGCCAGGGGGACCCTACTTTCCCCTGGGTTCACCGCTTTGCACTTGCGGCTGCCACCAGGTGGCGCTGTGGCCTCCGCGTCTGGAGAGCACAGACCAGAAGAGGTGCGGGAGCGGTCCGCATACCTTCCGCGGTACCTACTTCCTGGCTCCATCCTGCCTGCTCTCGGTGGACACAGAAATGGGGGACAGCGCCAAATCAACAATCCAGTTTTCATCAGCTAGTACTCAGTCGTTCCATATATGGCGATTTCGTTTTCATACAAAGTGCTTGGTAAAGACGAATTGAGAGGACTCGGGGCTTGATTAGCTCCCAGAAGTGCTAACAGGTTTCAGATGGGTTCTGGAGTCAAGTGTGAGGCTCAGCTGTCTTTGTTCTGGGGTGTGGTTGAATTCCTGGACTAGGAGCCAGATGGCAGGAGTTCAAATCGCAGCTCTGGCCCTCCTGGACTCTGGGGGAAGAGTATTCTCTGCTCTGCCTCAGTTTCCTCATCTGTAAAATGGGGATAACGATAACACCCGCCTTTGGGCTCCTGACAAAGATGAAATTCAATGCATTATTAGATAGCAAGCATTTAGAACAGTGCAGGTGTATAGTAAGCCTTGATAACTGTTTGCTATGGTCTGGAGAAGGGTAAACCTTTAAGCTTCTGGAAGCCTAAGTTAACACACAGTTAAGAAAAAAGAATAGCAGGTTGTGAAGACATCAAAACTGAAACCTGGCCTTTAAAGAAGACCTGCTTGAGAATCAGAGCACCGTTTTTTTTTTTTTTCCTTCTCTTTCCAGGGAGGCAGTTGGACAATTCTAGCCTAGTTGATATTAAAAAAAAAAAAAAATAGGTCTGGTCCCAGGGAGCTTCTTTTTCAGTGCTGCTGTCTGGTTTTAGTGCAGAAAGACCCTCCTTTTGTCCTTTGAATTAGCAGCTTTGGCTGCAGCTAGCTGTGGAAGGCCTGGGGAAGCCACCCTACCCCCCAGAGATGGCATCCTTTTTGATCTATCAGGTTTTCCACGTGAGTCTTTGGAACCCAAGCAGCTGGTGAGATCCTCCCAGAGTCACCATCCTGCTTACTGCGCCGCCATCTTTTATTCTGCCACCATCCCTCCGAAAGTCTGTCCTTTCAACCCTGCAAGCTTCTTTTGATAGTGTCTGTGCACTTTTTCTCCAGGCTTCCGCAACTGCTTCCACCCAGGTGGGTCTATCGGCTTCAATTCTGCCTATGCTTTTACTATTATTATTCTCGCTTTTGGTCAAGGCTCACTAGCCACGTTTCTGTTCCCTGTATTTGCAAGTGCTTGCTCACCTCAGGACCTTTGCACTGGCTCTTCCCTGACCTGCAGTGCTTGGCTCCAACTTGCCTTCCAATCTCAGCACAGATGTCACCTCACGTAAAGCTGCCCCCTCCCCCTCCCAGGGATCATATCACTCTGCTCATTACAATTAGGTATTTTCTCTTACATTATTAGACTGCCAGCAACTTGAGGGCAGTTTTTCTTTCAATCTTTCTTGTCCACTCCCGGGTCCCCAGTGCTCGGGAAAGGGCCCAGTGCATAGAAGGCTCCGGTGTTTGCTGTTCAGTCGCTAAGTCGTGTCTGACTGTCTGCCACCCCATGGACTGCAGCACACCAGGCTTCCCTGTTCTTCACCATCTCCTGGAGCTTGTCCATTGATTCGGTGATGCCATCCAACCATCTCCTCCTCTGTCACCCACTTCTCCTGTCCTCAATCTTTCCCAGCATCAGGGTTTTTTCCAACGAGTCAGCTCTTTGCATTAGGTGTTTGTTGAGTGAATAGCCAATCAATCCTTGGGAACTTGAACATTTGCATTGATGATCTTTCTGTGTCTCTGGCTTAGAGACCTGAAAGCCCCTTAAAACAAGTGAACCCAATTTTCTTTTTTAAGTTCTCTGCCCAGGGCATACTCTGGTTTCAAGTTCTGCATGGTCTATTCAAGGGGGTCTGCCTGGAAGAGGAGACAGACATGCAGACTAGTGATTGCACACAGTACCCAGTACACAGAGACCAGTCCCTGTTTATCCCACAACTGCCAAAAGCCCAGCCTTGGGCTGACGGGCTTAAGGTATGGGCTCAAGAGGTCCTTATGCCAGCACCCATTTCACAGAGGAGGCAACTGAGGCACAGAAAGAAAAATAATCCAATAGGGCAGAACCAACCTTGGAACCAGATCTGTTCAAGTCCAGATTTCTCTCCTTACATGATCATGAATTTGGAAACACCTGGCACATGGTGGAATGAATGAATGGAGTGTAATCATTAAGTTTTCCCCTGCATTTTAGGTACTCAAATCCATGGAGGCAAGGCCTTTCTCTGTTGATCCTTGAATCTTTGGAATTGTTCACACAAGCTTTGTGGGTAGAAGGCACCCAGTGTCTGTTGAACTTGATTGTGTCAAATGAGATGGTTTCATAATTAAATCTATAAAATCCTGAAGGCATGACTCATTCTCTAAATCCTGGCCACTAGAATGAGCCTGATGAAGGCCAAATTGGGATAAAATGATATAACTTCTTACCTTCTAACATTTCCAATGTTTCAAAGCCCCTTTGCATAGGGGCAGGCCTTATAACTCCCAGATGAGCCCAGAGCCACAGATCAGACCAACAACAGTGCAGTTAACAAATAATTCCACCATCTCCTTGAAATGCCACTTTACAAAGCCAGCGTGTTCTGTGGGCTTCCAAGAAGGCTGTTCTTGCCTGTTTAAAGGTTTTCTGGACTCCTCCAGGCAGACCCTCTGGAGTAAATCACACAGGACTGAACCAGAGAATGCCCTGGGCAGAGAACTAAAGAGAAAATGGAGTTCACTTATCTTAAGCGATTTTTCAGGTCAGGTCTCTAAGCCAGAGACATAGAAAGAGCATCAGTATAGACATTCAGGTTCGCAGGGATTGACTAGTTATTCACTCAAAAAACATTCCCTGGAGAAGGAAAGGGCAACCCACTCCAGTATTCTTGCCTGGAAAATCCCATGGACAGAGGAGCATGGCGGGCTACAGTTCATGGGGTCACAAAGAGTTGGACACAACTGGGTGACTGAGCACGACAAACGTTGGTGCCTTTTATGCACTGGACACTTTTCTAAGCACTGGGGATACAGTAGTGGGCAAGAAAGACCAAAAGAAATCTTGTCTTCAAGTTGCTGGCAGTCTTAACATAGGAGAAAATGCCTACCAGAGTGATACGACCCTTGGGGTGTTGGGAGTGTGTGTGTGTGCTCTGTATGAGGTGACATCTGTGCTGAGATTGGAAGGCAAGCTTAGGCCAGCCATGACAAAATCACTACAGGTCAGGGAAGAGCCAGTGCAAAGATCCTGAGGTGAACAAGCATTTGAAAATACAGAGAACAGCAAAGTGTCTAGTGAACCTTGGCCAAAAATGAAAGTAATAATAGTACTGGTTTTCTGGAGAGCCCCAAATGTGGGGCAAAGAAGAGATTGGAAAGAAAAAAGAGCTGCCTTCAAATCTGAGGCCATCCCATTAGAGCTGGGTGATCCTGAGCAAATGCCACAGCCTCTCTGAGTGCTAGGGGAGGTTACAAAATTTCCTGGTCTTGGGGAGTGCGTTGATGAGGCAGGGCTCAGATCACAGGGTTTTGGAGGAAAATTCACTCTCGTCTTTCCCCCTTTCTGGTCTGTGGACCACCATTGTAGCTCCTCCAATTTGCCTCTTGGCTCAAGGGATGCTGAATCAGAGACCCACAAAGCTTAGAGGTTCTGGAGTTAGCCTGGCTGGATTTATGCTCTGGTTCTCCTATTTGCTGTGTGACCTTGGACAAGTGACCCTACCTCTGTGAGCGTTGGGAGCACAGAGTCTCAGGCACTACACCACCAGGGAAGTCCCTGGTGTTGAGTTTTTCTGCAGCTGTGTGGTTGAAATTCCTTACAAATTGGCATGGAGCCTGCCTGTGCATTGGGCCTATTGATCAGCCTATTGGAACATTTTGGAACTCTTCAGTTCTTGCTTCCGAATAAGAAGTCCCCACTTAAAAGAGGCTTCATCAAATGAGGCCACACTGGAGAGCTGATTTGGTTTCTTAGCTGCGAATTAGTTCCTGTAAGTGCTGCCAACTCTTTAGATCTGTGTCTAAAATCTCCGATCCTGAGTTGGGTATTGTGCTGGACTCTGGCTGACCTCAGCAGGTTAGCAGCATGGCAGAGTCTTGGATTTCTTTGTGGTGGGAAAAAGTTTTTAGTGACAGTGCATCCGTGTGGCTTTGGCTGTCCTGCAGGATAATCAGTAGAAAATTTTTAATTCTGGCAGCCTTTACAGCTCTAAGCACCCTTTTGTTGTTCAGTCACTAAGTCGTGTCCAACTCTTTGTGACCCCATGGACTGCAGCGTGCCAGGCTTCGCTGTCCATCACCATCTCCCAGTGAAGTTTGCTCAAACTCATGTCCATTGAGTTGGTGATGCCATCCAACCATCTCGTCCTCTGTCTTCCCCTTCTCCTGCTTTCAGTCTTTCCCAGCATCAGGGTCTTTTCCAATGAGTTGGCTCTTCACATCAGATGGCCAAAGTATTGGAGCTTCAGCCTCAGCATCAGTTCCTCCAACGAATATTCAGGGTTTCTTTCCTTTAGGACTGACTGGTTTGATCTCCTTGCTATCCAAGGGACTCTCAAGAGTCTTCTCCAGCACCAGCATTCAAAAGCATCAGTTCTTCAGCACTTAGCCTTCTTTATGGTACAACTCTCACATCCATACCCCTTAGAGGGACTGTTAAAAAACTCAGGTATGGGGCTTCCCTGGTGGTCCAGTGGTTAAGAATCTGCCTGCAAATGCAGGGGACACAGGTTCCATCCCTGGTCCGAGAAGATGCCACATGCCATGGAGCAACTAAGCTCATGCGTTTCACAGCTACTGAGCCCTCAGGCATACAGCCCATGCTCTGCAACAAGAGAAGCCATTGCAATGAAAAGCCCGCACATCACAACTAGAGTAGTCCCTGCGTGCCACAACTAGAGAAAGTCTGTGCACAGCAACAAAGACCCAGCACAGCCAAATAAATAAAATAAAACAAACAAACAAACCACAGGTATTGCAGGGCCCACTTGGAGTTTTTGATTCAGCAGTTCGGGGGTCTGAGAATCTGCACTTCTCACAAGTTTTCAGGTGATTCTACTGCTGGTCCAGGGAGCATACTTTGAGAAGCATGTATTTCATTAAGTAGTTTCCAACTTAAATGCACATTAAGATCACCTGGGAAGGGACTTCCCTGATGTCCAGCAGCTAAGACTCCACACTCCCAATGCATGGGTTCGATCCCTGGTGAGGGAACTAGATCCCACATGCCACAACTAAGAGGTTGCATGCTGCAACTAAAAATATAAGAAAAGATCTTGCGTGCTGCAAGCAAGGTCTGGCACAGCCAAATAAATAAATGAATGTTGTTGTTGTCATTCAGTCACTAAGTCGTGTCTGACTCTTTACAACCCCATGGACTGTAGCCCACCGGGCTTCTCTGTCCATGGGATTTCCCAGGCAAGAATACTGGAGTGGGTTGCCATTCCCTTCTAAAAGGGAATCTTTCCAAACCAGGGATCGAACCCACATCTCCTGTGTTGGTAGGCAGATTCTTCACCGCTGAGCCAGCTGGGAAATCCCCCTGGGAAGCCCTAAATAAAAAAATATTAAAAAAAAAGTTACCTGAAATGTTTTTAAAAATTCCCAACACCCAGGTGGTAACTGCATTAAATCTCTCTCTGGGGTGGAGTCTAAGCATGGTCATTTTGAGAGTTTCCAGGTGATTCTCACTGGCTATTATGCTTGAGAAACAAAGGGTGGGTCATCACTCTTCACTTTGCTCATGATACACTCACAGGAGGCTCCCAAGTTTACACACAACTAGCAAAGTAAACGGAGAAGGCAATGGCAAGCCACTCCAGTATTATTGCCTAGAAAATCCCATGGATGGAGGAGCTTGGTAGGCTGCAGTCCGTGGGGTCGCTAAGGGTCGGACACGACTGAGCGACTTCACTTTCACTTTTCACTTTCACACATTGGAGAAGGAAATGGCAACCCACTCCAGTGTTCTTGCCTGGAGAATCCCAGGGATGGGGGAGCCTGGTGGGCTTCCGTCTATGGGGTCACACAGAGTCGGACACGACTGAAGTGATGCAGCAGCAGCAGCAGCAGCAAAGTAAAAATCTTTAGGGGGGATAAAAAAAAATCCTGGTGTCTAATCCATTCCTTAACGTGGAATTATTCTCCTCTGATTCGTGGCTTGGATTCTCACTCTTTTGGCTTCAGTGATCTCCTCTCTGTGTGTTCAGTAGAGATGTTCAGCTGGGAGACACTGGTACGGCTGATCGTTCAAATATTAGCGTAGTTCCATACTGGTTAGTAAATAGCCATTGCCTGGAGCCCCCGAGTCAGTTCCACCTCCAGCCACGTCCCTTCCTGGGTTTTCCTATGCCTCCTGGTAATCCACACTCCAAGGGTGGTGCCTCTTGCTGGTCATTAAGTATTTTGAATTTCTCCACAGTGCATTTGACCTGATTGCCTGTCTCTATACTTTTAGTTTTTTTTTTTGTCTGAGCAAAGGGGTGTCTGGAATATGTAGAAGGTGGGTTTGCAAACTCAGGAATGCGTGAACGTGCCTTTATGTTTGGAGAGGGGGTGGTGCTGACTCCAATCCTGGCTGTGACCTTGACCTGCTGGGGACGTCCTCTAACCTCTCTGTGCTTCAGTTTCCCCATATGGTTGGGGTGAAGCTCAAATGAATTAATGCATGGACAGGTCTTAGAATGGGACCTTCTCTGTAGTTATCATTATTTAAGTGCTAGTGTTTGTATTAGTTATCTAGTCCTGGGTAACAAATGGCCATAAACCAAGTAACAAATTCCCACAAACTTAGTGACCCTTTTTTTGTGTGTATGGCCATGCCATGTGGCATGCAGGATCTTAGTTCCCTGACCAGGGATCAAACCTGTGCCCTGTGCCGTGGAAGTGCAGAGTGTTAACCACTGGACCACCAGGAAAGTACCTTTAGTGGCTTTAAATAACACATGTTTATTATCTTACAGTTCTTATGGGTCAGGGATCTCCATGTTACCTCACTGGACCCTCTGCTTTTGGATCACTCACAAGGCTATAATCAAGGTGTTGGACAGAGTTAGGTCTCATTCAAAGGCTCGACTGGGGAAGGATCTACCTTTAAGCCACACCTGGTTGTTGGTAATGTTCAGTCCTTGCGAACTGTTGAACTAAGGGCCTCAGTTCCTAATTGTTGGACAGAGGCCACCCTCGGCTCCTCCCCAATATGGCAGCTTGTTTTGTCAAAGCCAATATAGAGAGTCTGCTAGCAAGACAAGCTGGAATGTTTTGCAGCCTAATTACAAAAGTGACATCTTTTTGATACATGGAACAATGGAGTACTGTTGTTGTCTTGTGTTAATCGCTCAGTTGTCTCCAACTCTTTGTGACCCCATGGACTGGAGCCTGCTAGGCTCCTCTGTCCCTGGGATTCTCCAGGCAGGGGATACTGGAGTGGGTTGCCATTTCTTTCTCCAGGGGATCTTCCTGACCCAGGGATCGAACCCAGGTCTCCATTGCAGGCAGATTCTTTTATTGTCTGAACCACTAGGGAAGCACACAATGGAATACTGCTCAGCCACAAAAAAGAACAAAATAATACCATTTGCAGGAACACAGATGCAATTAGATATTCTCACACTAAGTGAAGTAAGTCAGAGAAAGACAAATACCATATAATATCACTTATATGTGGAATCTAAAATATGGTACAAATGAACTTGTCTACAAAACAGAAACAGACCCACAGATGTAAAGATCAGACGTATGGTTGCCAAGGGGATGGGGTAGGGAGAAGGGTGGACTGGAAATTTGGGGTTGGTAGATGCAAGCTATTACATTGAGAATGGGTGAACAACAAAGTTCTACTGTATAGTTCAGGGAATTATATCCAGTCTCCTGGGATAAAGCATAATGGAAAAGAATATTAAAGAATGTATAAAGTGTGTGTTAGTTGCTCAGTCTACATGTGTGAAACTGAGTCACTTTGCTGTACAGCAGATGGCACAACAATGTAAATCAACTCCACTTCAATAAAGTGACATCGTCTCAATGCTGAGCTATTCCATTGGTCAGAAACAACTTCTTCAGGAAAGAGAGCTCTTCAGAGCTGTGAGTACAAGCAGGTGGGATCCATTGGTGCCGTCTTAGAAGCTGCCTTCTGCAGTATTTTTTTTTTTCATTTTTGGATATAGGTAATATAATCTTGGCCTTCCTTGGTGGCTCAGATGGTAAAGAATCTGCCTACAATGAAAGAGACTTGGATTCAGTTCCTGGGTCAGGAACATCTGCTGGAGAAGGGAATGGCAACCCACTCCAGTATTCTTGCCTGGAGAATTTCATGGACAGAGGAGCCTGGCAGCTTACAGTCCATGGGGTCACAAAGAGTCAGACACAACTGAGCAACTAACACACACACACACACACTCACACTCAGTCATCATTTTTCCCTCTTGGGGCATGGGTATCTTGGGGAAGTATCAAAGCATCCAGAAGCCCCTTGAATCATCAGACCTCATTGGTTACCTTTGAGACCTTCCCATATCCCAGAATGCAGGGTTCCTTCAAGTCGGCTTCTGAGACAAGTTGGGGACCTAGGAATCTTTGGGTTGCCTAGAACTTTTCATGAGGGTCTAGCCACCCTGGATACTCCATGCATCCTCCCGCTCTTGGGGAACTTTTTGTACATGGGGAATCCCCCAACCTCCAGGTCTTCCACTTGCTGACCCTTCAAGGCATCTGGGGACCTTTGGGCACAGCTAATGTAATTTCCTCAGTGAGTTCAGGATTTCCTAAGAGACAAGGAAGGTGTTGACTTCAAAGCTTTTTTGTCTCTTCTGAGGCAGGAGACCACAGCTTTCTGTAACAGAGAGAAAGATGTTCCATGAATTCTCAGCCTCCATCCTGGACTACAGGGAATGGTGAGGCCTGTGGCCAATTGGAAAGCTCCAGCCCCACCCCCTCTCCCCCTCCCCAAGGACATGGTCGTCATTTGATAGCAGCTGGTTGATGCCAGATGGGAATATGGCTCAGTGTGGATAAATCTTCTGATTTTGTGAGAAGAGGCAAAAATTCCATCTTTATGTGCAATCTCCTGATTTGTCCTTATATCTTAAGATGTAGGTAGACCAAGGAAGTTTCTGTGAGCTCTCGTTAGCATCTGCCATAAAACCTAGTACTCTAGATACCAGTTATTAATTTCCCAAGGGTTCTTAAAGCTGGAAGGCAAGGTGAGCCAGAGGGAGACCTAGAAGGAGGAGATGCCTTGTGGCAATGAAGATAAGGTGGATCTGAACTGGGACAGTAGTGTGGAGAGCAAAGATTGGAAAGACCCAGAAGCATTTCAGATGGAGAATCAACATCATTGACAAATGCAGAGATCCTTCACATTTGCTGAGTCATGGAGCCCTGTGGGGGCTTCCCTTGTGGCTCAGCTGGTAAAGAATCCACCTGCAGTGCAGGAGACCTGGGTTCTATCCCTGGGTCGGGAAGATCCCCCGGAGAAGGGAAAGGCTACCCACTCCAGTATTCTGGCCTGGAGAGTTCCATGGACTGTATAGTCCAAGGGGTCACAAAGAGTCGGACACAACTGAGCCTTTTGGAGTCCAGCGAAACCCAGGAACCCTTTCCCAGAATTATGGATTTTTTTTTTCGGCCATGCCGTGCAGCATCCAGGATCTTGGTTCCCCAACCAGGGATAGATCCCTTGACCCCATGCAGTGGAAGTGCAGAGTCTTAACCACTGGACCATCAGTGAAGTCCCCAGAATTGTGTTTAAATGCACAAAATCAAACACAAATAAGACCAGTTATATTGAAAATTCATTATCAATAATCTTTAAGTGGTGGATTTGCATACGTAACTAATGTGCTTCTTTAATAACCCGTGAGAAATGAGACCTGATGACAGGCCCAACAATTTCAAGTAGTGATGAGAAATGATGATATTTTAAGATACCTACAATGATTGTAATGCAACATAAAAAGACTCTTTCTATGACAAAGTCACAGGTGCTGCTAACACTGTTAATACAACTGTAATTTGTTACCCCCATTCATAGTTTCAGCTGGAGGTAGTGAAAATTAAGATGTGACTTTTTTTTTCCCAACCAAAGTCACAGACTCCTTGAATTAAAAACAAGTTCAGTACCACTTCGTCTTGGAAGTGAATGAAGAGGTATGTTCAGAGGGAACTCTGGGGAAGATCATGGTGGAATTACCCAGCAACCTTTTAGAAATTACAGGAGAGAACATAGTGGTTAAACCTGTGGGTTTGGGAGCCTGAATGCCTAGGTTCAAATCCTGACCCCAATTTTTTTATCAGCTTTATAATCATAGTGTGTTCAACAGCACTCGACTGCTGGTACCACATCTAGACTCCACTGGCTTGTATATGCATTACTGGCTCAACCTGTTGTGCCTCAGTTTCAGTTCAGTTCAGTTCAGTCGCTCAGTCGTGTCCAACTCTCCGCGACCCCATGAATCACAGCACGCCAGGCCTCCCCATCCATCACCAACTCCCGGAGTTCACTCAAACTCATATCCACAGAGTCAGTGATGCAATCCATCCATCTCTCATTCTCTGTCGTCCCCTTCTCCTCACGCCCCCAACCTTTCCTAGCATCAGACTCTTTTCCAGTGAGTCAACTTGTTGCATGAGGTGGCCAAAGTATTGCAGTTTCAACTTTAGCATCAGTCCTTCCAATGAACATCCAGGATTGATCTCCTTTAGAATGGACTGGTTGGATCTCCTTGCAGTACAAGGGACTCAAGAGTCTTCTCCAGCACCACAGTTCAAAAGCATCAATTCTTCGGCAATCAGCTTTCTTCACAGTCCAACTCTCACATCCATACATGACCACGGGAAAAACCATAGCCTTGACTAGACGGACCTTTGTTGGCAAAGTAACGTCTCTGCTTTTTAATATACTATCAAGGTTGGTCATACATAACTTTCCTTCCAAGGAGTAAGCGTCCTTTACTTTCATGGCTGCAATCAGCATCTGCAGTGATTTTGGAGCCCAAAAAATAAAGTCTGACACTGTTTCCACTGTTTTTCCATCAATTTCCCATGAAGTGATGGGACCAGATGCCATGACCTTTGTTTTCTGAATGTTGAGCTTCAAGCCAACCTTTTCACTCTCCTCTTTCACTTTCATCAAGAGGCTTTTTAGTTCCTCTTTACTTTCTGCCATAAGGGTGGTGTCATCTGCATATGTGAAGTTATTGGTATTTCTCCCAGCAATCTTGATTCCAGCTTGTGCTTCTCCCAGCCCAGCATTCCTCATGATGTACTCTGCATATAAGTTAAATAAGCAAGGTGACAATGTACAGCCTTGACGTACTCCTTTTCCTATTTGGAACCAGTCTGTTGTTCTATGTACAGTTCTGACTGTTGCTTCCTGACCTGCATACAGGTTTCTCAAGAGGCAGGTCAGGTGGTCTGGTATTCCCATCTCTTTCAGAATTTTCCACAGTTGATTGTGATCCACACAGTCAAAGGCTTTGGCATAGTCAATGAAGCAGAAATAGATGTTTTTCTGGAACTCTCTTGCTTTCTCCATGATCCAGCGGATGTTGGCAATTTGATCTCTGGTGCCTCTGCCTTTTCTAAAACCTGCTTGAACATCTGGGAGTTCACGGTTCACATATTGCTGAATTCTGGCTTGGAGAATTTTGAGCATGACTTTACTAGCGTGTGAGATGAGTGCAATTGTGCGGTAGTTTGAGCATTCTTTGGTATTGCCTTTCTTTGGAATTGGAATGAAGACTGACCTTTTCCAGTCCTGTGGCCACTGCTGAGTTTTCCAAATTTGCTGGCATATTGAGTGTAGCACTTTCACAGCATCATCTTTCAAGATTTGAAATAGCTCAACTGGAATTCCATCACCTCCACTAGCTTTGTTCGTAGTGATGCTTTCTAAGGCCCACTTGACTTCACATTCCAAGATGTCTGGCTCTAGGTCAGTGATCACATTATCGTGACTATCTTGGTCGTGAAGATCTTTTTTGTACAGTTCTTCTGTGTATTCTCGCCACCTCAGATCATGAACTCCTTATTGCCAAATTCAGACTTAAATTGAAGAAAGTAGGGAAAACCACTAGACCATTCAGATATGACCTAAATCAAATCCCTTATGATTATACAGTGGAAGTGAGAAATAGATTTAAGGGACTAGATCTGATAGATAGAGTGCCTGATGAACTCTGGACGGAGGTTCGTGACATTGTACAGGAGACAGGGACCAAGACCATCCCCATGGGAAAGAAATGCAAAAAAGCAAAATGGCTGTCTGAGGAGGCCTTACAAATAGCTGTGAAAAGAAGAGAAGTGAAAAGCAAAGGAGAAAAGGAAAGATATAAGCATCTGAATGCAGAGTTCCAAAGAATAGCAAGGAGAGATAAGAAAGCCTTTCTCAGTGATCAATGCAAAGAAATAGAGGAAAACAACAGAATAGGAAAAACAAGAGATCTCTTCAAGAAAATTAGAGATTCCAAGGGAACATTTCATGCAAAGATGGGCTCGATAAAGGACAGAAATGGTATGGACCTAACAGAAGCAGAAGATATTAAGAGGTGCCTCAGTTTACCCAACTATAAAATGGGGTGATAATTGTACCACCTACCTTCTAGAGGTAGTACAGCATCAAATGAGTGAATTCATACATGTAAAGCATTTGGCACACAAGTACTGTAAGTTCTTGGCACGTAATGAGTACTATATGTGCATGCTCAGTCACTCAGTCGTGTCTGACTTTTTGTGACCCCATGGACTATAGCCCAGCAGGCTCCTCTGTCAATGGGATTCTTCAGGCAAGAATATTGGAATGGGTTGCCATTTTCTCCTCCATGGGGTCTTCCAGAGCCAGGGATCAAACTTGCATCTCCCTGTGTCTCCTGCATTGGCGGGTGTATTCTCTACCACCGAGCCACCAGGAAAGTCCCCAGTAAGTACTCTATAGACATAGCCATTATTACTAAAAGGAACGGAAGTGGATGTTTATTCATTAATCACTCATTCAACACGTTTTCATTGGCTACTTTGAGATAGAGAACAAACCAGACAAGGACCCTACTTTGATGAGGTTTAAATTCCCCAAGGGGAGACAGATGATATGTAAGTAAATAGATAATGGAATAATTTTAGAAAGTGGTAAGTGACAATAAAACAGGGTGATGGGTGAAATGTGATCAGGACAGGATCTTTTTTTTTTTAAGCATTCTTTTTTTTCTTATTTTGGCTATGTCACACACTGTGTGTCTGTTCCAGTGAAGTAAATGCTTTAAGAGAAGTATAATCGAGAAATTAGTCACAGCTTTTAAAATTTATTTTTATTAAAACATTTTTTGTAAGAGAATAGTTGATTTACAATGATATGTTAGTTTTGGTGTGCAGCAAAATGAATCCATTATACATATACCTATATCTACTCTTTTTTAGATTTTTTTTCCCATATTGGTCATTACAGAGTATTGAGTAATCTGTGCTATACAGTAGGTCCTTATTATTTACCTATTTTTTAATATAGTAGTGTGCATATTTCAGTCCCAATCTCCAAGTTTATCCTTCCCCCTTCCCCCTAGTAACTATAAGACTGTTTTCAACATCTGTGATTCTGTTTGTTTTGTAAATAAGCTCATTTTACTCTTTTTTTTTTAAGATTCCATGCATAAGCAATATCATATGATATTTGTTTCTCTGACTTCACTCAGGATGATAATCTCTAGGTCCAGTATTGCTGCAAATGGCATCATTTCCTTTTTTATGGCTAAATAGTATTTCATTGTATATAGGTACCCCATCTTCTTTAGTCACAGCTTTCTAAAGGACTCCATAATCAAGACCCAAATCAGGAAATCAACTCAAGAACAGAACAGGAAAGATCTTAGAAGCTACCTAGAAGAACCAGCTAAAGAGATCATGATCAGATCACAAAAAGCAAGGGAAGGTAGTGTTTTGAGGAGAATGGGGTCCTCAGTGTCAGATTCAATAAAGAGACAAGTAGAGAGACTGGGAAGAAGTCAGGTATTGGCCAAGTAGGGGATTTCCAGGCGAGCAATGGCTGAAAACCAGATGATTGACTCATGTGAATGGAGAGGGAGTTGGGTGAGCTGTAATGCTGTGATGCTCCTAATCACTGAGCATCAGGATGTAGGAGTCATGTTTTGACTCATCTCTTCCTTTCAGTTTTGGTAATCAGCGCGTCATCAAGCACTTTCCATTCTTGCCTTGAAATGTCTTGCTCATCCACCATTGGTGGGTATCGAAGAACCCCACTTCCAGCACCAAGTTCTGTTCTTCATAACTTCTGTGCCGGTGAATGGACCTGCCTCTCCACTATTTTCTCAGACTTCTGCCTCCTCCATCCATTTATCATTTGCATTTTTCAGTATGTGCACTGTCATTTGCTGCCAAACCTTCCCACTTGATTTATCATCAGACATGTACTCTGCGCCTATGTTGTTCCAGGCATCGGAATGGGGGTTCAATAGCAATTGTTACCATTTATTGAGCACCTAACTTTGCAAAGTCAACTTGAATGAGGTTCTTACTCATGAGGAGTTTACAGTCTGATGGGAAGAGCAGTTAGGGACGTGTTGATCAACCTAGCTATTGGTGATACTTATCACTGGTAATATTCACTGACTGTTATCACTGGTGCTGTTTCTGGTCCTCTGATTCTTCCATGTGCAGGATAGGTATGACCACAGGACTTGCTCTGGTTAGTAAGATGTGAGTGAAAGTGACTTGAGTCATTTCTAGGTGGGAGTTTTAAAAGCCAGCATGTGACATGCCACATTCCCTTTTTCCTGCTGTGATGAGATGGAACTTCTGTCATCCTGGATCCAAATTATAACCTCCTGTCTCCTCTGTTGGAAATGAAGCAGAGGAAAAAGGAAACATTTGTTTTGTTAAGTCCCTGGGACTTGGAATTCTTTGTTATAGTGGTGAAATTGGGCAATCCTTTGATCATAGCATTTGTGAATTACCTAGATATTGCATGCTGGTTTCTCCTTTACTATTATGACCACATTCTTCCTTTTGCTTCTTTTTCTTCTTAAGATTTTTGTTTTATGTAGACCATTTTTCAAGTCTTTATTGAATCTGTTGTGATATTGCTTTTGTTGTTTATGTTCTGGTATTTTGGCCATGAGACCTGTGGGATCTTAGCTTCCAGACCAGGGATTGAACCCCCACTCCCTGCATTGGAAGGTGAGATCTTTACCACTGGACTTCCCTTCACTTCTGATTCCTTTCCAAATCTTATCAGTGTTTAAAAAACAGTTTCAGTGAAGCCTCCTTTTTTGAAAATTGAAGTATAGTTGGTTCGCAGTGTTGTCTTGGTTTCTGGTACAGCAAAGTGATTCAGTTACAAACATATACGTATATTCTTTTTCATATTCTTTTCTATTGTGGTTTATTACAGGATATTGAATATAGGGCTTCCCTGGTGGGAATTGGAGTTTCAGCTTTAGCATCAGTCCTTCCAATGAACACCCAGGACTGATCTCCTTTAGAATGGACTGGTTGGATCTCCTTTCAGTCCAAGGGACTCTCGAGAGTCTTCTCCAGCACCACAGTTCAAAAGCATCAATTCTTCGGCGCTCAGCTTTCTTCACAGTCCAACTCTCACATCCATACATGACCACGGGAAAAACCATTGCCTTGACTAGACGGACCTTGGTTGGCAAAGTAATGTTTCTGCTTTTTAATATACTATCCAGGGAAGGATTGGGGGCAGGAGGAGAAGGGGATGACAGAGAATGAGATGGCTGGATGGCATCACCGACTCGATGGACATGAGTTTGAGTGAACTCCGGGAGTTGGTGATGGACAGGGAGGCCTGGCGTGCTGTGATTCATGGGGTCGCAAAGAGTTGGACACGACTGAGCGACTGAACTGATGGGAATACCAGACCACCTGATCTGCCTCTTGAGAAATCTGTATGCAGGTCAGGAAGCAACAGTTAGAATTGGACATGGAACAACAGACTGGTTCCAAATAGGAAAAGGAGTACATCAAGGCTGTATATTGTCACCCTGCTTATTTAACTTTTATGCAGAGTACATCATGAGAAACGCTGGGCTGGAGGAAGCACAATCCTGGAATCAGGATTGCCAGGAGAAATATCAATAACCTCAGATATGCAGATGTCACCACCCTTATGGCAGAAAGTGAAGAGGAACTAAAAAGCCTCTTGATGAATGTGAAAGAGGAGAGTGGAAATTTGGCTTAAAGCTCAACATTCAGAAAACTAAGATCATGGCATCTGGTCCCATCACTTGATGGCAAATAGATGGGGAAACAGTGGAAACAGTGAGAGACTTTATTTTTTGGGGCTCCAAAATCACTGGAGATGCTGATTGCAGCCATGAAATTAAAAGACTTACTTCTTGGAAGAAAAGTTATGACCAACCTAGACAGCATATTAAAAAGCAGAGACATCATTTTGCCAACAAAGGTCTGTCTTGTCAAGGCTATGGTTTTTCCAGTGGTCATGTATGGATGTGAGAGTTGGACTATAAAGAAAGCTGAGCACCAAAGAATTGATGCTTTTGAACTGTGGTGTTGGAGAAGACTCTTGAGAGTCCCTTGGACTGCAAGAAGATCCAACCAGTCCATCCTAAAGGAAATCAGTCCTCAATCTTCATTGGAAGGACTGATGTTGAAGCTGAAACTGCAATACTTTGGCCACCTGATGCAAAGAACTGACTCGTTTGAAAAGACCCTGATGCTGGGAAAGATTGAAGGCAGGAGGAGAAGGGGACGACAGAGGATGAGACGGTTGGATGGCATCACCGACTCGATGGACATGAGTTTGAGTAAACTCCAGGAGTTGGTGATGGACAGAGGGGCCTGGTGGGCTGCAGTCCATGGAGTCGCAAAGAGTTGGAGACGACTGAGCGACTGAAGTGAAGTGAACTGAACTGAACTGGTAGCTCAGCTGGTAAGGAATTTGCCTGTAATGCAGGAGATCCCAGTTCACTTCCTGGGTCAGGAAGATCCACTGGAGAAAGGAACAGCTACCCATTCCAGTATTCTGGGCTGGAGAAGGCCATGGACTGTATACTCCGTGGGGTCACAAAGAGTCAGACACGACTGAGCGACTCACTTTTCTTTCCCTTTCACTGAATGTAGTTCTCTGCTCTACACAGTAGGACCTTGCTGTTTATCTGTTTTACGTTTAGGAGTGTGTATCTGCTGTTTATCCCTCCCCCTGCCCCACCAAAGCAACTTTGTTTTCTATGTCTGTTTCTGTTTCACAGATAAGCTCATTTGTATTGGATTTTGGATTCCACATATAAGTGATATCATATGGTATTTGTCTTTCCCTGTCTGACTTCCTTCGCTTGATATGATCATCTCTAGATCCATCCATATTTCTTCAGATGGCATCGTTTCATTCTTTTTATGGCTGAGTAATATTCCATTGTATATACTTTCCACATCTTCTTTATCCATGCGTCTGTGATGGACATTTCGGTTGGGTGAAGCCTCCCTTTCATGGTCATAACGTTTACACTCCCTCCATCACTGTTTAACACCTGGTTGTTTGCTGTGGAGTTTTTGCCACTGTTTCATAGGTTAGTCTTATTTCACTATGAGGGACTGAATCATGTCCCCCCCACCCAAATTTACATGCTGAACTTCTAACCCATAGAACTTCAGAGTGTGGCTGCATTTGGAGATGGGGCCTTGAAAGAGGCAATTAATGTAAAATGAAGTCATTAGGGTGGCTCCTACCCCAGCCTAACTGGACTCCTTATAAGAAGAGGGGCTTAGGACACACATGCACGAGGTGGGGTGATCATGAAGACACAGGGAGACGAGGCCAGCGGGAAACCAAGGAGAAGGGCCTCAGGCACACCGGCCCCAGCTCCCGCCTCCTGAACTGTGAGGAAATCCATTTCTGTTGCATGAGTTGCCCGGTCTGTGGTACTCTGTTATGGCGGCTCTTAGGAGACCAAGAACTTCTGGAATGCTGGGACTTTGAACTTTCTATTCCCTCTTCTTGAAATGCTTTCCCCCTAGATGTTCTCATGGCTCCTGCCTCAGCTACAAGGCTTTCCTCAGATGTCACCTTTCTAGTGAGGCCTTTCTGGCTGCTCCGTCTGTAATAGGAGCCCACACACTTTTCCTATTCCCCATTCCTTTGAAAATTTTTCTTTCCTCTCTCTTTTAAGGTAGAAGAGTTCTTTTTTTAATATTTATTTTTAATTAATGTCTAATATTTATTTTTATTAATTTGTTTATTCATTTGGCTGCCCCGGTGCTCAGTTGTGGCACACAGGATCTTCAGCCTTCTTTGTGGGGTCTTGTAACTGTGGCGTGAGGCATCTTTAGTTGTGGTGTGGGATCTAGTTCTCTGACCAGGCTTTGGGAACACAGAGTCTTAGCCACTGGACCACTAGGGAAGTCCCAAAAATCTTGAACAGTTTGCCCAATCTAACATATTATACACTTTACTTATTTATCCTGCTTATTGTTAGTTTCTCTCTGCTTACATTCCAGAGCATCAGCCCTCCCTAGAAAGAACTTTTATCTGTTTGCAGTCTCTCAGCATCTAGAACTGTGTCAGGAGTCAGTAGGTATCCGGCATTATCTCTGAACGAATGAGCAGATCGATGATAAAGAGTGAGAACTTTTGAATCCCTCATATCGCCTTGGCAGTGCAAAGTCTGTAGTAATTGCATAATAAAAGTAGGCTCATTGAATGAGTGAAATCACAGCTTCTTCCCAAGAATGTAGGTCTTAAATTTTTTCCTTTAATTTGGAGTATAATTTATCTCAGGTGGTAAAGAATCTGCGGGAGACCTGGGTTCGATCCCTGGGCTGGGAAGATCCACTCCAGTATTCTTGCCTGGAGAATTCCCATGGACAGAAGAGCCTGGCAGGCAGTAATCCATGGGGTTGCAAAGAGTCAGACATGCCTGAGCGACTAAGCACAGCACACAGCACATAATTGCTTTGCAATGTCGGTTAGTTTCTGTATACAGCATGAATCAACTGTTTGTGTACATACATCCCCCTTCCTCTTGCGTCTCCCTCCCACAGTCCACCCCTCTAGGTCATCAGAGAACATCCAGCTGAGCTCCCTCTGCTGCACAGCAGGTTCCCACAACTCTCTATTTTACACACGGTAGTGTAAATATGTCATGCTACTCTCTCAGTTCATCCTACCCTCTTAAATTTTTTTGAAGAAAGAATTCTATCTGGAGTTTTAGGTAGAGACTTGCTAATAAAAGACAAGATGTGTGTGGGCTAGCATAAGGAAGACAAAGTCCGCATGTTGGTGACGCAAAGGAGTCTGAGAAGTATGGACACAGGAAGTAGTGTCCATAGGATTCAGGGTGGGAGAGTCGAGAACTCAGAACTTTGGGGTCATGGTTACGAAGTTTTGGCTGTGAGTAACAAAAAACTCAGCTCACTTTTTTTTTAATTGAAGTATGATTCATATAAAATGAACCACTAATCATTTAAAAATATGCAATTCAGTGGCATTTAGTACCTTCACAATGCTGTGCAGCCATCACAAGACATTTCCATCACCCCAGAAGGAAACCCCGTATTTATTACTGTGTTCTGTTGGCTCTCATAGCCGCAGGTCTTGTGGGGTGTGGGCTTCAGGCAGAGTTTGATCAAGGACCCAGCTTTATGTGTCTGCTGTTCTTTCAGCACGTGCCTTCCCTGAGCATTGGTTTTCTTTCCAGGCTGGCTGCTCTCAGGTTTGCACAATGGTTGTTATCCCAGAGAACAAGGTCCTTGCTTACATCTAGGAAGAAGGAAAGACTGGCTTCCTGGGATTCTCTCTTTAGAACAAGAACCTTCCTTACCAGAACCTCCTCCTGCCCTGTAAATCTTCCCTTGGATCATTTTGATCCTTGCTGTCCGCTCCCACCCGTCCATAAACCAACTGCTAACAATGAGACTAGGGTTGACCATTGTTGTTGTCATTCAGTCACTAAGTCGTGTCTAACGCTTTGCAACCCCATGGACTATAGCATGCCAGGCTCCTATGCCCTCCACTATCTCCCAGAGTTCGCTCAAATTCATGTCCGTTGCGTCAGTGATGCTTTCTAACCATCTCATCCTATGCCGCCCCTTTCTCCTTTTGCCCTCAATCTTTCCCAGCATCAGGGTCTTTTCTAGCGAGTCAGCTCTTCGCATCTGGTGGCCAAAGTACTGTAGCTTCAGCTTCACCATCAGTCCCTTCCAATGAGTATTCAGACTTGATTTTCTTTAGGACTGACTGGTTTGATCTCTTTGCAGTCCAAGGGACTCTCAAGAGGCTTCTCAGCACAATCTGAAAGCATCATTTTTTGGTGATCAGCCTTCCTTATGGTCCGGCTCTCATGTGCTTTCCAGTAGTACATGACTACTGGAAAAATCACAGCTTTGACTGTATGGACCTTTGTTGGCAAAACAAGCATGTTTTCATTTCATGGCTGCAGTCACCGTCCGCAGAGATTTTGGAGCCCAAGAAAATAAAATCTGTCATTGCTTCCACTTTCCCCCCTTCTATTTGCCATGACATGATGGGATTGGATGCCATGATCTTAGTTTATAATCCGCCTGAGGGCTTCGCTCATAGCTCAGTCGGTAAAGAATCTGACTGCAGTGAAGGATACCCTGGTTCAATTCCTGTGTTGGGAAGATCTCCTCGAGAAGGAAATGGCAACCCACTCCAGTATTCTTGCCTGGAGAATCCCTTGGGCAGAGGAGCCTGTAGGCTGTGGGGTCGCAAGAGTCGGACATGACTTAGCAACTAAACCATTGCATAATCCACCTAAATTAAGCAGTTAGATGGCCTGGCTCTGACCCACTGCTTGAGATGAGCATGAGTGTGTATTCCTAATCCATCTACTCCTAGCTGTGTGATTATGCACCAATGACTCAACCTCTCTGAGCTTCAGTTTCCTAATCTGTGAGATGGAGATCATAATGACACCTGTTCCTAGAGTTCCTAGGAGGATAAAGTGAGTGACAGACGTAAAACACCCCGTGTAGTCGCTGACAATTTTTAACCAACATCCTAGCAGATAAATGCATTGGCAATAGCTGCTGCTTTGCACAAGTCCTGGATCACCCTTTACATAAGCTAAATACGCAATGGTGCCCCCTGGAATTATATAGTATGGCCGATTTCCAAAATGTTTTCAAAGGATTAACTTAACGATCTTAGGACTTCCCTGGTGGTGCAGCAGACAAGAATCTGCCTGCCAGTGCGGGGGACACAGGTTTGATCTCTGGGAAGATTTCACATGCCTCGGAGCAACTAAGCCCTGTGCCACAGCTACCGAGCCCAGACTCTAGAGCCTGTGAGCTGTAACTACTAAGCCTGTGTGCTGCAACTGCCGAATTGCATGCACCCTAGAATTTGCATGCCACAGCTACTGAGCAGAGCCTGGAGCCTATGGCGAAGCCGCTGTAGCGAGGAGCCTTTTGCACAACAAAGAGTAGCCCCCGCTTGCTGCAAGCAGAGGAAGCCTATGCACAGCTAGGAAGACCCAGCAAAGCCAAAAGTAAATAAATAATGTTTTCTTTAAAAAGAAATCTTACGACAACTCCGTGAGTTAGGTAGTATCATTGTCCCCGTTTTGCAAATGGGGACTCTGAGGCAATGAGAGGTGAGGTCACTTGCCCTGCATCACACAGGGCACACGTGACGCTTGAACCCAAGCAGCCTGACTCCAGCTCTTATTCCCTTGTAACCACCGAGCTTTTGGTCTCCAGTTGCCCAGCTGTGTCCGACTCTTTGCGACCCTATGGAGTGTAACTCACCAGGCTCCTCTGTCGCTACCCTATGGAGTGTAACTCACCAGGCTCCTCTGTCCATGGGATTTCCCAGGCAAGAATACTGGAGTGAGTTACCATTCCCTCCTTCAGGCGATCTTCTTGACCCAGGGGTTGAACCCAGGTCTCCTGCGTGTCCTGCATTGGCAGGCAGATTCTTTACCACTGGACCACTTGGGCAGCCTGTTGGTCGTCAGTACTTGGCAGCCATTGTGCTCAGCCCCCAACATTTCATCAATGAGGCACAAATCATGAATACCATTTACAGGCGCACTGAAACACAATGCCCTGGTGCTGGGCAGGTCAGTTGCAGGAGCTGGGATCGAACTCATGTCTGCTTGACGCAAGCATGCAGCCTCTTAACCCCTGTACGAGGTATCACAGAAGGTTTGCACCAACCTGGCTCCCAAGAGACAACCAGGATGGAAATCCAAGTCATTATTGTGATGGTTGCAAATATTTTAGTGAGTGGGTTTCAAACACTGTAAACAGGTTTAGTCGTCTTCCACTTTTTTTGCAGTGAGGCAATTTACTCAGCGCAGAGTAACCCGAGCTAAATTTAACCAACCAGAAAGTTGGTGAGCCAGGGCAGGAGCCTGGAGGAGGGACTACCTAGGCAGCACCTCATAATGTAGCTCGGTGATCTGTGATGACCTAGAGGGGTGGGTGAAGGGGTGGGAGGGAGGTTCAAGAGGGAGAGGATATATGCTGGGAAAGATTGAAGGCAGAAGGAGAAGGAGGTGACAGAGGATGACCTGGTTGGATGGCATCGTCGATTCAATGGACCTGAACTTGGGCAGTCTTCAGGAGGTGGTGAGGGACAGGGAAGCCTAGCATACTGCAGTCAGTGGGGTCGCAGAGTCAGACATGACTTGGCGACTGAACAACAAGTAGCTGATTCACTTTGTTGTAGCAGAAACTAACACAACATTGTAAAGCAATTTTACTCCAATAATAATGATAGTAGTAAAAAGGCAGTCAGTGCCTCCCAGTGCCCTGGAGCCCAGTCGGTGTTGGGGCAGGAGGGGGTAGTGCTCCCAGGACCTTAACATGGATTGTAGTCATGCCTTCGGACATTGGGGCCAAACCTTTTGCATCACTCCATCACCAGTCTTTCCCACAACTGTGCCTTGTCAGTCCAGTTTTACAGATAGGAAAACTGAGGCATGGTGATTGTAATCACCCTGTCTCCTGCAGATCCCAGTTTAAAAAAAAAGTGTGTTTTTTTAAATTTTGCCACACCCCTTGCCTATGTGGGATCTTAGTTCCCAGACCTGGGATCAAACCCGAAATGCCCTGAATTGGAAGCATGGAGTCCTCACCACTGAACTACCAGGGAAGTCCCATAAATGTATACATTTATCTGAAGTTATCTTTATACACTTGTGGCCTGATCAATAGCCCTTATCTCTTTATTAGAACATCAGCTTATTGAGGGCAGGGATATTTATTTTGTTCACAGCTGTATTCTCAGACTAGAACAACATTTGGCATACAGCAAGTGCTCATTTGTTGCCTCTCTGACTGGTGCTTTGATTGAGTGACCCAGATAGTTCATTAACGTGCACTGGATTCCATCCTGAAGGGGTCCAGAAATTCTGAATTTTCAAGCGGGAGAAAGCCTAAAAATATGGCCAAAGGAGTCAGAGTGGCTCATTCAGTGTCTTACCAAGGCTAAGATTCTAATGAGAGCTGCTCCATCCATTGGAGGGGAAATGTCAGCTGTCCTGAGAGGGAGGCTGCTGTGTGCATTGGAAGAGCAGAGAATTAAAAATAGTGTATGATCTTTCTTGTTTCGTGGGCAATTGCGAGGTGGTCCAAGGGTTTTGTGGCTCCAAACCCGGCTGCAGGATGGGCGGTTGGCTGTGTGCCTTGAGCAAGGTCCCTGGCCTCTGTGAACCCATTGCCACATCTGAAAAATGGGGACAAGAGTCTCTCTCCCAGTTTTGTTAGAAGAACCCTAGGGAAGACTCTGGCTTGGGTGTCTTATGTGTAGTAAATAAACTCTCTCCAAATGAGGCAGTGTTACATTGCTGTTAGAATCAACTAATAATTATTAGTAATGAATATTTCTGATGATTAATGTTATTATCATTAGAGTAATCATTACGACTGTTATAGCCACAATAGTCAGGGGGCAGCTGTAGCATAGTAGTTCAGAGACTGGACAGTTGGTCCAAATGGTCTGGGTTCAAGTCCTGCTTCTGCCACTTACAAGCTGTGTGACTTTGGGCAAGTCACTTCACCTCTCTGGGCCTTGGTTTGCTCATCTGTAGGGTGGGATGGTGATCATATCTGCCTTGTAAGGTGAGTTAATATGTATAAAGTGCCTGGTATGTAGATAACGCTAGGAAAGTATTTCCTATTTAATCATTTATTTATTTTTGGCGGTGCGGGGTCTTCATTGTTGTGCAGGCTTTTCTCTAGTTGCCGCAAGCAGGGGCTAATCTCTGGTTGCAGTACGTGGACTTCTCATTGCGGTGCCTTCTCTTTTTGTGGAGCGCAGGCTCTAGGGCACTCCAGCTTCAGTAGTTGCGACTCCCGAACTCTGGAGCACAGGCTCAATAGTTGTGGTGCATGGGCTTAGTTGCTCCACTGCATGTGGGATCTTCCCGGACCAGCGATCGAACCCATGTCTCCTACATTGGCAGATGGATTCTTTACCACTGAACCACCAGGGAAGCCTCCTATTTATTCTTATTCCTATTCTTGTCACTACTATGAGATGTGTCAAGTTTGAACTGTCCCTGTAATTTGGGATTTCTTCTTTGTGCAGAAAAATGGATAATAAAATAGCTCTTTCCAAAATAACCTCTTTGGATGGTGCCTACACCCCTGAGTGGCTTCCCTCTTCTCTCCTCTCCAGCACTTGCGTCCCTTCCCCTAGTTCTTGCGTGTGTGTTAGTCACTCACTTGTGTCTGACTCTTTGCGACCCCATGGACTGTAGCCCACCAGTCTCCTCTTTCCGTGGAATTCTCCAGGCAAGAATACTGGAGAGGATTGCCATTTCCTTCTCCGGGGGATCTTCCTGACCCAGGAATTGCACCCAGGTCTCCTGCATCACAGGTGGAGTCTTTACCATCAGAGCTACTAGGGACTCCCAGTTCTTAGGAAGATTCTGAAGGTCAGTGGAAAGGTGAGAGAGATCCAGCCCAGGCAGTCTTCAACAGGCTTGCATTCACATAGTTGATGTGCCAGGAGGATTTTGGTGTGTTTTGAAATGGTCAAAGTGTCACCAGAGCTTTGCATCTCAAGACGGTCAGTACCATGGTTCCCACATACTAATGACAAGGATAAAGGCTTTCTTCAGAATGGCTTTCACTCATCAGAAGCAAACACAAGCAGCAGATGAACAAGGCAGAGCTGAAATTGCCAAGGCAGTCAACTTGAGAGATGACAGAGAGAGCATCAATCTCGCCACTTGCTTTCTTTTTTTATGGTTTATCAGAGGATCTTGAATTCAGTTCCCTGTTCAACACAGTAAAGACCCTCTTGTTTATCCATCCTATATGTAATAGTTTGCATCTGCTAAACTCAAACTCCCAATCCATCTCTCTCCCACCCTCTCCCCCTTGACAACCAAGTCTGTTCTCTGTGTCTGTGAGTCTGTCTCTGTTTTGAAGGTAAGTTCATTTGTGTATGTTTCAGATCTCACATGCAAGTGATATCATACAGTATTTGTCTTTTTGTGTCTGACTTAATTCACCTAGTATGATAATCTCTAGGTCCATCCATGTTGCTGCAGATGGCATTCTTTGTTCTTTTTTATGGCTGAGTAATATTCCTTTGTATATACGTACCACATCCTCTTTATCCATTCAGCTCTTAATAGACATTTAGACATTTAGGTTGTTTCCATGGCTTGGCTATTGTGAGCACTGCTGCAGCGAACAAGGGATGCATGTATCTTTCTGAAATATAGTTTTGTCTGGATATAGGCCCAAGAATGGAATTGCTGGACCATATGGTAGCTCTATTTTTTATTTTTTTGAGGAACCTCCATACTATTCTCCATAGTGGCTGGATCCATTTACATTCCCACCAACAGTGTAGGAGGGTTCCCTTTTCTCCACACCCTCTCCAGCATTGATTTGTAGACTTTTAATGATGGCCGTTCTGACTGGTGGGAGGTGGTACTTTATTATAGTTTTGATTTGCAGTCTCTAATCATTTTGCTTTGCTTCTCTCTCAAAAGAAACATCTTTGAGGGGGAATGAGGGATGCAGAAAAAACAGCCTTGATGAAGGGAGAGGTGAAGCCCAGGATGACAGCAGGGGCAGATAAGAAAGAGACAAGTTTCTTTAAGCTTTCTCAGCCTGAACATGTCTCTTTGGAAGGCAGAGAAAGAATATGCAGATATGGTTGAGGAACCTCTGGCCACAAACTTTAAATCATGGAAAATGCCAGACAAGGATTTCCTGGATCAAGGGGAGGCAAGTGAGGCATTTGGTTTGGATGCAGAATTTAAGAGGCACCCCAAAAATCAGTCTTCAAGATACATATTTTAATGCAATATTTGAAAACATAAAAATCAATGCAAAAATCCGTCATGAACAAAATACTACCATTTTATTTTTTTAGTGTTTTTTTTTTAAAGTTTCATTTTATTTTTGGCCTCTGTGTCTTCACTGCTTCATGGGCTGTTTTTCTCTTGTTGCGGCAAGCAGGGTAGTTGCCATCACAGGCCTCTCGTTGCAGTGGCTTCTCTTGTTGCAGAGCACAGGCTCTAGGGCATGTGTCTGCTGTCACCCTGTTTATTTAACCCATACACTGAGCGCATCATAAGAAATGCCAGGCTGGATGAGTTACAAGCTGGAATCAAGGTAGGCGGGAGAAACATCAACAACCTCAGATAAGCGGATGATACCACTCTAATGGCAGAAAGCCAAGAGGAAGTAAAGAGCCTCTTGATGAGGGTGGAGGAGGAGAGTGAAAGAGCCGGCTTAAAGCTAAATATTAAAAAAAACTAAGATCATGGCATCCGGCCCCATTACTTCATGGCAAATAGAAGGGGAAAAGGTGGAAGTGGTGGCAGCTTTCCTCTTCTTGGGCTCTAAAATCACTGCAGATGGTGACTGCAGCCGTGAAATCAGAAGGCAATTGCTTATTGGCAGGAAAGCTATGACAAACCTAGACAATATGTTAAAAAGCAGAGACATTACTCTGCTGACGAAAGTCTGTATTGTCAAGGCTTTGGTTTTCCCACTGGTCACATATGGTTGTGAGAGCTGGACCGTAAAGAAGGCAGAGCGCTGAAGAATTGGTGCCTTCGAACTGTGGTGCTGGAGAAGATTTCTGAGAGTCCCTTGGACAGCAAGGAGACCAAACCAGTCAATCTTAAGGGAAATCAACCCTGAATATGCATTGGAAGGACTGATGCTGAAGCTGAAGCTCTGGCATTTTGGTCACCTGATGCGAACAACTGACTCACTGGAAAAGACCCTGATGCTGGGAAAGACTGAGGGCAAAAGGAGAAGAGGGTGTCAGAGGATGAGATGGTTGGATGGCATCACCAACGCAATGGACATGAACTTGGGCAACCTCTGGGAGATGGTGACGGACAGGGAGGCCTGGCGTGTTGCCAGGGTGTCCATGGGTTTGCAAAAAGTTGGACACAACTGGGCACCTGAACAACAACTTTTCCTTTTAGGGCGTCCCTGGTGGCTCAGACAGTAAAGAATCTGCCTGCAATGCAGGAGACCCAGGTTTCAATCCCTGAGTTGGGAAGATCCCCCAGAGAGGGGAATGGCAATCCACTCCAGTATTCTTGCCTGGAAAATTCCACGGACAGATGAGCTTGGCTGGCTACAGTCCATGGGGTCACAAAGAGCTGGACATGACTGAGTGACTAACACTTCACTTCCTCTTCTTTCCTTCTGCCCTCCCTCATTCTCTCCCTTCCCTCTTGACTTCCTCCCGCCTTCTTTCTTTTAAATAACAGCTTTTAAAATGTGATTTACAAAATTATATTAGTTTCAGGTGTTCCAGAGTGTTCCAGTATTTTTGCAGATTGTATTCCATTATAAGTTATGCCAAGATAATGGCTATTAACCCCTGTGCAATGCAATATATCCTTGTTTACCTATATGTTTATATAGGTATATCGTATGTTTATAGATGTGTATGTTTATATCATATATGTGTATGTATATATTTATACATAATAGTTTGTATCTGTTAATCCCATATACCTCTTTCGCCCCTCCCTCTTACCTCTCCCCTTTGGTAAACACAAGTTTGTTTTCTATATCTGTTTCTGCTTTGTATATACATTCATTTGTATTATTTTTTTAGATTTCATATACAAGTGAGATCCTACAGTATTTGTTTTTCTCAGTCTGAGTTTAAATAACAACTTTCTTGAATTCACATCTGTAAAATCCACCCCTTTAAAGTGTTTAATTCAGTGCCTTTTTAGAATATTCATAAGGTTGTCCAACTATCACTAACATCTAATTCCAGAACATTTCCATCATCTCCCTAAGAATCCCATATGCATCCTAGACTATTGTCTTCTGGGTTCAAAATAAAAACAAAATGACTTAGCTCAGGCCTTACCTGACCAGCTCATATAAAGCTGATGACACGTGAGTTTCCCCACCAAGGACTCATCTCTATGATAATCAGATCAGGCACTGGGGTCAGTCAGTCAGAGTTCATAACCCTGGTGTAGGGCCCTGGGTCTCCTTTAGGTACCCAAATCACCCCTTTAAATGCTGGTGTAAGGGGAGGTCCAGGATGGATGGCTTGGAGGAAGCTCCCAGACAGCAGATGGCAGGCCCTCAGGGAGACTAGAAATAGTAGTGATATATCAACTGGAATAAAAGTATTTCACAATTGTAACAGCCCAGAGGGTGAACAACAACTGCGATTATAACCTCCCAGTTGGAGATTTCTTCTTTTAAACACTAACTTCCCAATTAGACCTTGAGCTATTTAAGAGCAGCGATCCACAAATCAGTTATCAGTGGCCTCGGTGCATACGTGGCCATTTCGTGAGTGCTCAACAAATGTTTGTCCAATTCAAATTTAAAGCCTGGAGAGTAACCGAGTCTGTGGGGGGAAAAGATGGTGAGACTGGTTTCCCCATGATGAGCTTGCAAGAAGAGTGCTTCCTTTTGGAGGGGTGCAGTCTTGTTGGACAGCGATGTGGTTGAAAGGTGGACTCTCGCACTCATCCACATTACCTCCTTACTGTGTCACCTGGAATGGCCTTGACCTTTTTATGTTTCCAGGTCTGTAGGTTGGAGGTGATAATAATTCCTCCCCTGGCTGAGTCTGGGGTCTCCGGAGGCAGATCCTGAGATAAGAATTCAAGTGCAGGACTTCTCTGGTGGTTCAGTGGTTAGGACTCCGTGCTTCCAGTGCGAGGGATGCAGGTTCGATGCTTGGTGGGGGAAGCGAGGTTCCACATGTTGCATGTTGTCGTTCAGTTGCTCAGTCGTGTCTGACTCTGCCTCTCATGGACTGCAGCGTGCCAGGCTTCCCTGGCCTTCACCATCTCCAGGAGCTTGCTCAAACTCATGTCCATTGAGTCGGTGATGCCATCCCACCACCTCACCCTCTGTTGTCCCCTTCTCCTCCTGCCTTCAATCTTTCCCAGCATCAGGGTCTTTTCCAGTGAGCTGGCTCCTTATCAGGTGGCCAAAGTATTGGAGCTTCAGCTTCAGCATCAGTCCTTCCAATGAATATTCAGAGTTGATTTCCTTTAGGATGGACTGGTTGGATCTCCTTGCAGTCCCAGGGACTCTCAAGAGTCTCTTCATCACCACAGTTGGAAAGCATCAATTGTGTGGTGCTCAGCCTTCTTTATGGGCCAACTCTCACATATGTAAGTGACTACTGGAAAAACTATGGCTTTAACTATACGGACCTTTGACAGTAAAAAAACAAGAAAAAAATTAAGTGCACATACTTATGTGGAAGGTGAGCCCAGGAAACACTAGGAGAGAAAGGGGCAGGGAAACAAGCGGGAGAAACTAGCTGGTGAACGGTGTGTTTTCAAACCAGTTTCCACTGTGGGAGCTGGGGCTCTGTTCCAACAGCGACCTCCATGAGGCAGCAGACAGCATGCTCTTCAGAGTCATCCCACTTGAGTAGAGATGGAGCTGGGACATTTATCCACCAGTTCCCATCTGGTGTTGGTTGAGGACATTAATTACTTCTGAGGATGTTAACCACCCAGCACTTCTGTCTTCCCTCCCTTAAAACCCACCAGGGGGGATGTCATGGGTGGGACGTCCACTAGCAGCTGGCTTAGGGTTCTTTTGAAAATTTGCTGAAACAATGCATGAAAACCACAGGTCCTCAGCGTTGGGTGCTCTTATCTCTGAAGCTGTAGCTCCCAAGCTCAATGTAAAGAAGGCTAATATAGGGTTAGGTGAGGCTGCTGTAACTAAGAGGCCAGTACTAATTCAGGGACTTAGAGAGGGTAGGAGTTTAATCCTCTCTTTTGTTACAGACTGGATTGATGCTGTGTCTCTGCTCCAGGCAATCATTCAGGGGCCAGGTTCCTTCTATTCTGTAGTTCTGCCATTGCAGTAGGTGCTATTGATGCTTCACCCATAACTCCTTGGCACTTTTGGACCTGCCATTACCATTCTCAACAGACGGCACCTGCACCTCTTTGTCTGAGAGCTTTTCCTGGTAGCTGGAGCTCACTGGGTGTACAGGCAAGGTGAGCTTGAAGTGCTGGAGAGCTTCTCCTCTCCAGGGATCAACTCCCACCAATGACCACTGAGGCTTGGTGGATAAATACCACAACTCCCTCCCCCTTGCATGGGATGGCTCTGAAATGTGTGTTCTCTGCTGCCTTCTAGCACTCTAGCAAGATTGAATCTCAGGCACCCATGGTGGTAACTGGCTGCCTTAACTACTCTGTCTTACTTTCCCACTCCCTTGCTGTATTTTTTTTTGGGGATCACTTCACAAATAAATATTTACATTTGAATCCTTGTCTCAGGGTCTCCTTTTGGGGAACCCAAGCCTAGATAGCATCATCCTCTAGGTATTGTCATTTGCTGGCTCACCAAAGGTGACAGCTAAATGGGAAGAGATGTCCTTTTCCTTAAGGTCCAGAATGCATTTCACTGGTCATTTGACCACACTGAATCACAAGGGTAGCTGGGAAATGTAGTCCATCTTCATGCTAGGAGATTGGTGAATATGACTAATCTCTTCTGCAAAGGTGACTGATGGAGAATGAAAACATGGCAACCTTTTTTCGTAAAGTGCACAATTCGCTTGTGGATAGCATCGTGTTCATAATCACGTCTTCCTCCCTGAGTTAACCTAAAGTTTTCTTTTTGACTCATTTCCAAGAGCAAAATAAGTTACCTGCCCTGAAATCTTAGTATAACAGCACCTGAAAAGTGAAATGTAGAGGAATCTGCCTTTTTTTTCTGATTAGATGATACATCTATGGATTAGATGTCTAGACCCTAAATTACCTGCCCTGATACAAGCCTGCCAACAAGACAGTCACAGAGCCCCAAAATATGCATGCATTTTTTTAAGTTAGGTTGACCTAGTATTTGTACCCAGTTTTCTTGGGAACACTTTCTGACTCAATATTCTTTAGATGGCTTAAAAATATTTTGTAAAGTGAGCTCTATTATCATTTTCTGTGGGGGGAAGGGGAAGTTGCTGGTGAAGCTTAAACATCCTGCCTCTCTTCTCCAGAGGAAGCAGGTATGGGCGGGAATGTCTCCAGCCTGCCAGGCAATGCATCCAGAGCCCAGAAAAGCTGGTTCTTCATCCTTTTTGCCTTGGAAGCATTTTTTTCCACCACCCCAGCATCTTGCCAGCCAGTTCTTCCATGCTCTCCTTTTCCTCCCCCAACTCAGAGCCTTTCTTCAAAGCTCTCAGATTAAAAAGTGCTGAGGCCAGTGTCTCTCAGTGCTCTGCCATCCTGTTGCCATGGCAAAAGGAGCTGACAAAGATGCACTAACTCATTCCTCCTCAGGACTAGCAACCTGGGACCATGGTTCAACCCAGGGCTTTAGCCCCTCATGATTCCCAATAGCAGCCCTCAACCAGCCAGAGGATCACCCTTATTTATTATTTACTTACTTGTTTATTTAGTCATTGCATTGAAAAAGTCTTAAAAAATGAAACGTGCAAAGCATATATACTTTAACTTCATAGCTTCTTGAATTCTTTTTTTATTTTTAACTGGAGGATGGTTGCTTTACAGTGTTGTGTTAGTATCTGCCATACAGCAATGTGAATCAGCCATGTGTACACATACACCCCTCCGTCTCGGGCCTCCCTCCCGCTCTAGCCCACCCCGCCCCTCTGGCCAGCACAGAGTGCCAAGCTGGGCTCCCTGTGCTATGCAGCTTCTGTTTCACACGTGGTAGTGTATTCATGTCAATGGTACTCTTTCAGTTTCCCACCCTCTCCTCCCCCAGTTATGCCCACAAGTCTGTCTTATATGTCTGTCTCTCTTCCTGCCCTGCAAATAGGTTCATCAGGACCATTTTTCTAGATTCCGTATGTGTGCATTAATATACGGTATTTCTAATCTTTACCAAGGTGTATAACAATGCCAGCATCACTCGGATCCAGATGTAGAACAACCCTGCCCCCCACAAGTCTCCTCAGTACCCCTTCCCAGTGCCCCCATTATTCTATTCTATCACTGTTCGTTAAGTTTACCTATCTTTGAACTTCCAATACATGGAAACCCCCACCGTGCTCTTACTCTTTGCCATAGACAACTGTCATTTTCCCAGCTGTAATTGTAACAAAAAACATTTTTATGAAACTTTGCTGTATTTGATTGATTTAAGACAATAATAGCAAGTGTTTTCTTTGTGCTTACTGTGTGACACCGGTCTGAGTGCCTTGCTTATACCAATTCTTTTTTTAAAAAGCTGTTTTTATTCATATGGCCACACTGGGTCTTCGTTGCAGCACGCGGGTTCCTTAGTTGCAGAGTGTGAGATCTAGTTCTCTGACCAGGGATCAAACCTGTGTCTCCTGCATCAGCAGATGGATTCTTATCCACTGGATCACCTAGGAAGCCCTGAATTCTTATTTAAAACAAAAATCAGTGTTTTGAAATGTCTGAATTTATCCTTTAACTCCCACCCCCACCTCAAGATGGGGGGCTTCCCCGGTGGCTCGGACGCTAAAGAATCCAAGTAGGGTTCGATCCCTGGGTAGGGAAGATCCCTGGGTAGGGAAGATTCCCCTGGAGAAGGAATGGCAACTCACTCCAGTATTCTTGCCTGGAGAATCCCATGGACAGAGGAGCCTGGTGGGCTACAGTCCACGGGGGTCACAAAAGAGTCAGACACGACTGAGAGACCAATGCTTTCCACCTCAAGATAGTGCCCATTAATGGTGGCAATGGTGCTTTAGAATCTTTCCAATTTGTGTATTGAAGGAAAATTAGCATAATACATACCTATGGTTCTGAAATGTGTTCCTTACCACTTTGTGAGGTATGATGACGTTGTCTTTATGTTGCGGGTTAGGGTTTCCTCCAAACCCTCACTCTGCATTGTTGAATGAGCACCTACTGTGTGCTAATCTGTGCTCCAGGGCTTGGGATCCACCAGTGCCTTCCTCTGAAAATAGTTTTGTAAAGTCCCTGCCTTGAACCCCTGCTTTCTTTTGGCTCCCCATTCTCATCTGTGAAATGGGGATGACGCTAGGACCTACCTCACAGTTCGGAGAAGGGTGAATTGTGTTACTCTGTATGTCAGGTTGTCAGCTCAGTGCCTGACACACAGTCAGAGCTACATTTATCAGCTCTTGCTACGATCATTTCTCCTTTATCTTTTCCCTTCTCGTCTTCATCCATTTCTCTTTTGCGTGCCTTCTCCCTTTTCCTTTTCACAGGGAGGAAGGGTGGTTGAATTCCGACAGTATTCTGTGTGGGTCTGTTACCAGTGGCTGGGAAGAGAAGAATGAACTAAATTAGAAGATGCATTTGGCTAGCTCAGGGAGCAGTGGTGGAGAGTTGGAGCCAGCTGGAATGAAATAGACACATCTTCCTGCCTTTTTCCATCCGATCTCCCCCGCCCCCTCCTCAGACAAATTATTTCTCATTGTTTCTGGGGATCCAGAGGAGCTGAGCCTGGCAGGTGGGCATGGGGGGCCGCGGCTGGACACTCACAGCAGAAGATGAAAGAAAGGCCGGCTGCTGGCAAGAGCCACCCACTCCTTTATCTGCCTGTCTCCGAGGTCCCTCTGTTCCCTTCCCACACACCTTGCCTGCTATTTAATCGGGGGAGAGAATGCAAGCCTGAGCCCTGAAGCCACCATCCGGCCTTTGTTTTTCTTTCCCTTTATAAAAATAAATCCATTGTCAGAGGAAGGTGACACTTTACTATTTAATCATTCATTTACTTGTTCATTCAACACAACAGCTATTTACTGGGTGCCGCTGGGGTCAGCACTGTGAACACAAACGTAAAAAGGCCCTCGTACTTCCTTGCCAAGAGTGAGCAGTCTAGTGCAGCTGAAACACAGATCAACAGTCATCATGGTGTCAGGCAAATGCTGCAGTGGGGTACGTGCAGAGTGCAGTGGTAACCCCCATAGCTTTGCTCTGTGGATTCATGGAAGCTTACCCAGTGGAGGAAACGTTGAGTGGTCAGCTGAAGTTTGTTAGGCTGATAAATGTGTTGGTCTTGGGGAAGGCATTCCAGATGGATAGGAAAACCCAGAGTTCTTTCGGGCTTCCCTGGTTACTCAGCTGGGAAAGAATCTGCCTGCAATGCAGCAGACCCTGGTCGGGAAGATCCCCTGAAGAAGGAATAGGCTACCCACTCCAGTATTCATGGCCTTCCCTGGTGGCTCAGATGGTAAAGAATCCACCTGCAATGCGGGACATCTGGGTTCGATCCCTAGGTCGGAAAACTTCCCTGGAGGAGGGCATGGAAACCCACTCCACTATTCTTGCCTAGGGAAGCCCCATTGACCGAGGGCCCTGGCAGGCTGCAGTCCATGGGGCCGCAAAGAGTCGAACACAACTGAGTGACTAAACACAGCGTATCATTCTTTTAGTTGTAAGAGGTGGAAACACGATGCAAACTGACTCAGGTTAAAAAAGAAGAGTGGTGGTGGTGGTGGTGAATTTTATTGATTCAGATAATTTTAAAGTAAGGCTTCAGTGGTTGTATCCAGGGACTGAAATAAGGTTGGTTTTTAGGAATGACTGCATTCGGGGGCTGGAACGAGGTCCTCAGCCTGTGGTATATTAATAATAAAAAAATATCTGGGCTTTGTCCCCAGATCCCAGAATACAGCTTCTAAAACCCCTGGGATCTTCAAAGTGATGAGTGCTTTTGGTACGCTAATAGGGTGACTTTGGGCTGAGGGGCTCCTGTTTGTCAGCAACTGTTCCAGATGGAGGGGGTTGCAAAAGATAAGCCGCAAGCTGTCCTCTCAGGAGTCTTACGTTCTAGATGGAGCAAGCAGCCATGGTGAGATAGGGATACAGAGGGACTCCAGGGGCGACTGGTTGGTTCTATTGAGAACTATTAGAAGAAAATTTATAAAATGTGGGATTCTTTTTAAAATTCATTCATTCTTTTTTGGCTGAGCTGGGTCTTTGTCGCTGTGCACAGGCTTTCTCTAGTTAGACTGAGTCGGGGCTGTGCTTCCCTGTGGTTCGAGGGCTTCTCACTGTGTCGGCTTTTCTTATTGCAGAGCCCAGGCTTTAGGCTGCATGGGCTTCAGTAGTTGTGGCACCCAGCCTTAGTTGCTTTGGTCACAGATTCTTTACCACTGAGCCACCAGGAAAGCCCCAACTCTAGTTCTTTAATATCATCAAATATCCAGTCATTATCATCACCACCCTCGTTGGTTGACACGTCTCATAAGTCTCTTGAAATCTGTAACTGTTTAACGTCCTTTTTGTCTTATTGTCACTTACGTATGGAAGGAAGTGGATCATTTGTCCTGGAGCCCATTTCACACATTGAATTTTGCTGATTGTATCATTTGCATGCGTGCTGTCACTTCAGTTGTGTCCGACTCTCTGAAACCCTATGGATAGTAGCCCGCCAGGCTGCTCTGTTCATGGGGTTCTCCAGGCAAGACTACTGGAGTGGGTTACCATGCCCTCCTCCAGGGGATCTTCCTGACTCAGGGATCAAGCCCACATCTCTTATGTCTCCCACATCGGTAGGCAGGTTCTTTACCACTAGCTGCCAGCTGGCATCCTTTATAGTGTTGGTTTAGCATGTTCCTCTGTCTTCCAGATGCCCTGTGAGCTGGTGCCTAGATCAAGCATAGAAAGACAGCGTTACAGCTGCATGACTTGAGGGTAGCTGAGGAAGAGGGAGAAGTTGAGGTTCCCTCCTCCATCTCACCCACGAATCCCTTCCCCGGTGCCCGAGTGATGAGAAGGCAATCTTGCAGCATCCTGCTCCCCTGCCCACTGTCACTTGTCTTTCCTGTGCTCCAAACAGCTCTCCTGGACCTCTTCCTTTTTACAGACACATAACTGGGCCTGTTCCCAGGTGCTCTATCATCACCCCTCCTCCCCGACCTGACTACACACACAGGCACAATGCTACTCAGCTGTGTAATTTGGGCAAGTTACTGAGCCTCTCTGGACCTCAGTTTCTCACCTAGGAGATGGTTGGCTGTTCGGGTATATCTATATGGCTGTTATGAGTTAATACATTGTTGTTGTTGTTCAGTCGCCAAGTTGTGTCTGACCTTTGTGACCCCATGGACTGAAATGCCAGGCTTCCCTGACCCTCACCATCTCCCAGAGTTTGCCCAAGTCTGTGTCCATTGAATCAATGATGCCATCCAATTTGATTGAAATATGGTTGGTTTACAAAGCTGTGTTAACTGCAGGTATACAGCAAAGAGATCTAGTTAAGCACGCTCAGTCACTCAATCATGTTCAACTCTATGTAACCCTATGTTCTGTAGCCTCCAGGCTCCTCTGTCCATGGAATTGTCCAGGCAAGAATACCTGGGTTGCCATTTCCTCCTCCAGAGGATTTTCCCAACCCAGGGATTGAACCTGTGTCTTCTGCATTGGCAGGCAGATTCTTTACCACTGAGTCACCTGGAAATCCTGCTTCAGTTATGCATATGTGTATATCTTACCTGCCTCCTGAGAAATCTGTGTGCAGGTCAGGAAGCAACAGAACTGGACATGGAACAACAGACTGGTTCCAAATTGGGAAAGGAGTATGTTAAATGTTGTATATTGTCACCTTGCTTATGTAACTTATATGCAGAGCATCATGAGAAATGCTAGACTGGATGAAGTACAAACTGGAATCAAGATTGCCAGGAGAAATATCAATAACCTCAGATATGCATATGGCACCACCCTTATGGCAGAAAGCAAAGAGAAACTAAATAGCCTCTTGATGAAAGTGAAAGGGAAGAGTGAAAACACTGGCTTAAAGCTCAACATTCAAAAAACTAAGATCACAGCATCTGGTCCCATCACTTCATGGAAAATAGATGGGGAAACAATGAAAACAGTGAAAGACTTAATTTTTTGGGCTCCAAAATTACTGCAGATGGTGACTGCAGCCATGATATTAAAAGATGCTTGGTCCTTGGAAGAAAAGCTATGACCAACCTAGACAGCATATTAAAAAGCAGAGACATTACTGACAAAGGTCCGTGTAGTCAAAGCTACGGTTTTTCCAGTAGTCATGTATGGATGTAAGAGTTGGATCATAAAGAAAGTTGAGTGCCGAAGAATTGATGCTTTTGAACTGTGGTGCTGGAGAAGATTCTTGAGAGTCCCTTGGACAGCAAGGAGATCAAGCCAGACAATCCTAAAGGAAATCAGTCCTGAATATTCATTGGAAGGACTGATGCTGAAGCTCCAATACTTTGGCTACCTGATGCAAAGAACTGATTCATTAGAAAAGACCCTGATGCTGGGAAAGATAGAAGGCAGGAAGAGAAGGGGATGACAGAGGATGAGATGGTTGGGTGGCATCACCGACTTGATGGATATGAGTTTGAGCAAGCTCTGGGCATTGGTGATGGACAGGGAAGCCTGGTGTGCTGCAGTCCATGGGATCGCAAAGATAGGACATGACTGAGCAACTGAACTGAACTGATATATCTTTTCAAGATTCTTTTCCTTATAGGTTATTGCAAGATATTGAGTATAATTCCACATGCTATACAGTAAGTCCTTTTTTTTGATTGTCTATTTTATGTGTAGTAGTATGTATATATTAATCCCAGACTCCTAATTTATCCCTCCCTCCCCTTTCCCCTTTGGTAACCATACGTTTGTTTTCTATGTCTGTGAATCTACTTCTGTTTTGTAAATAAGTTCATTTGTAACATTTTTTTAGATTCCATATATAAGTGATTCCGTGTATTTGTCCTTAATTCACTTAGTATGATAATCTCTAGGTCCATCAGTGTTGCTGCAAATGACATGGCTTCATTCTTTTCTGTGGTTGAGTAATGTGTCTGAAGAAAGCTGATCGCCGAAGAATTGATGCTTTTGAACTGTGGTGTTGGAGAAGACTCTTGAGAGTCCCTTGGACTGCAAGGAGATCCAACCAGTCCATTCTAAAGGAGATCAGTCCTGGGTGTTCATTGGAAGGACTGATGCTAAAGCTGAAACTCCAATACATTAGCCACCTCATGTGAAGAGTTGACTCACTGGAAAAGACTGATGCTGGGAGGGATTGGGGGCAGGAGGAGAAGGGGATGACAGAGAATGAGATGGCTGGATGGCATCACTGACTCGATGGACATGCGTTTGAGTGAACTCCGGGAGTTAGTGATGGACAGGGAGGCCTGGCATGCTGTGATTCATGGGGTTGCAAAGAGTCGGATGCGACTGAGCAACTGAACTGAACTGAATGTTCTGGTGTGTGTGTGTGTGTGTGTGTATCCATTCATCTGTCCATGAACACTTAGGTTTCTTCCATGTCTTGGCTATTGTAAATAGTGCTATTATGAACCTAGGGGTGCATGTGTCTTTTCAAATTATATTTATGTCCATATATATGCTCAGGAGTGGGATCACTGGTTCATATAGTAACTTTATTTTGATCTTTTTGGGGACCTCCATACTGTTCTGCACTGTGACTGCACCATTTCACACCTCCACCAGCAGTGTCGGAGGGTTCTCTGTTATCCACACCCTCGCCAGCACTTACTGTTTGTGGACTTTTTGATGATGGCAATTCTGACCATATAATGCATTTAGAATAGTGCCTGGCATGAAGTAGGTGATACAAATCTAAACTATGATTATTATTTTTTTGTGGTGGTCCATAATGCATTAAACCGCTGCCTACTGATGGATACAGGGGTTGTTTCCAATACTGTACCATTATATACAACGCTGCAATGAGTAACATTGTACCTATGCCACTTTGAAAAGGATGTCAAGTGTAACATGGACAGTGGGATACGTTTGGAGACATTGGATTGCTGGTCAAAGAGTAAAAACCTGGGTAATTTTGACTGACATTGCCAAATGACCTTCTATGAGGCCTGCACCAATTTCCATTCCCTCCTGCCCCCTCGCGCCCCTCAGCCCAGCTGGCAGGGCCCATTATCATGCCTTCAGATTTTTGCCCGTGTGCTAGGTGGGAAGTGGCATCTCAGTGCAGTTTTTGTTTTGTTTTAAATTTATTTATTTTTTAGTTGAAGGATAATTGCTTTACAGAATTTTGTTGTTTTCTGTCAAAGCTCAACATGAATCAGCCATGGGTATAGATATATCCCCTCCCTTTGAACCTCCCTCCCATCTCCCCCACATCTCATCCCTGTAGATTGATAACAGAGCCCCTGTTTGAGTTTCCTGAGCCATACAGGAAATTCCCACTGGCTATCTGTTTTGCATATGGTGATGTAAGTTTCCATGTTACTCTTCCCACACATCTCACCTCTCCTCCCCTCTCCCCAGGTCCACAAGTCTATTCTCTATGTCTGCTTCTCCATTGCTGCCCTGTAAATAAGTTCTTCAGGACCATTTTTCTAGATTCCATATATGTGCGTTAGAATATGATGTTTATCATTCTCTTTCTGACTCACTTCACTCTGTATAATAGGTTCCAGGTTTGTCCACCTCAGTAGAACTGACTCAAATGCATTCCTTTTTATTGCTGAGTAATATTCCATTGTGTATATATGCAAGAACTTCTGTATCCATTCATCTGTCGATGGGCATCTAGGTTGTTTCCATGTTCTAGCTATTGTAAATAGTGCTGCAGTGAACATTGGGATACATGTGTCTTTTTCAGTTTTGTTTTCCTCATGGTATATGCCTAGGAGTGGGACTGCTGGGTCATGTGGTGGTTTTATTCCTAGTTTTTTAAGAAATCTCCATAGTGTCCATAGAGGCTATATCAGTTTACATTCCCACCAACAGTGCAAGAACATTTCCTTTTTTCCACACCCTCTCCAGCATTTATTGTTTGTAGACTTTTTGATGGTGGCCATTCTGACGGGTGTGAGGTGATTTCTCATTGTGGTTTTGATTTGCATTTCTCTAATAATGAGTGATGTTGAGCATCTTTTCATGTGTTTGTCTTCTTTGGCAAAATGTCTCTTTAGGTCTTTTTCCTACTTTTTAATTGGGTTGTTTGTTTTTCTGGTATTGAGTTGTATGAGCTGCTTGTATATTTTGGAAATTAATCCTCTGTCAGTTGTTTCATTTGCTATTATTTTCTTCCATTCTGAGGGTTGTCTTTTCACCTTGCTTATAGTTTCCTTTGCTGTGCAAAAGCTTTTAAGTTTAATCAGGTCCCACTTGTTTACTTTTGTTTTTATTTCCGTTACTCTAGGAGGTGGGTCATGGAGGATCTTGCTTTGATGCGTGTCATCGAGAGTTCTGGCTATGTTTTCCTCTAAGAGTTTTATAGTTTCTGGTCTTACATTTAGGTCTTTAATGCATTTTGAGTTTATCTTTCTTTTGATGTTAGGAGGTGTTCTAATTTCATTCTTTTACATATAGCTGTCCAGTTTTCCTAGCACCATTTATTGAAGAGGTTGTCTTTGCCCCACTGTATATTCTTGCTTCCTTTGTCAAAAATAAGCTGCCCATGGGTGCATGGATTTATTTCTGGGCTTTCTATCTTGTTCTATTGGTCTATATTTCTGTTTTTGTGCCAGTACCATACTGTCTTGATGACAGTAGCTTTGTAGTATAATCTGAAGTCAGGAAGGTTGATTCCTCCAGCTCCATTCTTCTTTCTTAAAACTGCTTTGGCTATTCAGGGTCTTTTGTGTTTTCATATGAATTGTGAAATTTTTTGTTCTAGTTCTGTGAAAAATAGGTAGTTTGATAGGGGTCTCATTAAATCTGTAGATTGTGTTTGGTAGTATCGTCATTTTCACAATATTGATTCTTCCTACCCAGGAGCATGGAATATCTCTCCATCTGTTTATGTCATCTTTGATTTCTTTCATTAGTATCTTATAATTTTCTGTGTACAGTTCTTTTGTCTCCAGAGGTAAGTTTATTCCTAGATTTTTAATCCTTTTTGTTGTAATGGTGAAGGGGATTGATTCCTTAATTTCTCTTTCTGGTTTTTCATTGTTAGTACATAGAAATGCAAGTGATTTCTGTATATTGATTTTGCATCCTGTAACTTTGCTAAATTCACTGATTAGCTCTAGTAATTTTCTGATACTATTTTTAGGGTTTCCTATGGGAAATAGGAGAAGGAAATGGCAACCCACTCTAGTATTCTTGCCTGGAGAATCCCATGGACAGAGGAGCCTGGTGGGCTGCCATCTATGGGGTCGCACAGAGTCGGACACGACTGAAGCGACTTAGCAGCAGCAGCATGGGAAATAGATGGGGAAACAGTGGAAACAGTGTCAGACTTTATTTTTTTGGGCTCCAAAATCACTGCAGATGCTGATTGCAGCCAGGAAATTAAAAGACGATTACTCCTTGGAAGGAAAGTTATGACCAACCTAGAGAGCATATTAAAAAGCAGAGACATTACTTTGCCAACAAGGTCCGCCTAGTCAAGGCTATGGTTTTTCCCATGGTCATGTATGGATGTGAGAATTGGACTATGAAGAAAGCTGATCGCCGAAGAACTGATGCTTTTGAACTGTGGTGCTGGAGAAGAATCTTGAGAGTCCCTTGGACTGCAGGGAGATCCAGCCAGTCCATTCTAAAGGAGATCAATCCTGGGTGTTCATTGGAGGGACTGATGCTAAAGCTGAAACTCCAATACTTTGGCCACCTCATGCAACAAGTTGACTCACTGGAAAAGACTCTGATGCTGGGAGGGATTGGGGGCAGGAGGAGAAGGGGACGACAGAGAATGAGATGGCTGGATGGCATCACCGACTCGATGGACGTGAGTTTGAGTGAACTCCGGGAGTTGGTGATGGACAGGAAGGCCTGGCGTGCTGTGATTCATGGGGTTGCAAAGAGTCGGACACGACTGAGCGACTGAATTGAACTGAACTGAACTGAACTGATGTACAGTATCATGTCATCTGCAAACAGGGAGAGCTTTACTTCTTTTCTGATCTGGATTCCTTTTATTTCTTTTTCTTCTCTGATTACTGTAGCTGGGAATTCCAGAACTATATTGAATAACAGTGGTGAAAGTGGACACCCTTGTCTTGTTCCTGATCTTAGGGTGAATGCTTTCAGTTTTTCACCATTGAGAATAATGTTTTCTGTAGGCTTATCATATGTGGCCTTTATTATGTTGAGATAGGTTCCTTCTGTGCCCATTTTTTGAAGAGTTTCTATCATAAATCGGTGCTGAATTTTGTCAAAGGCTTTTTCTGCATCTATTGAGATTATCATATGGTTTTTATCTTTCAATTTGTTAATATGGTGTATCCCATTGATTTGCATATATTGAAGAATCCTTACATCCCTGGAATAAACTCAAGTTGATCATGGTGTACGAGCTTTTGGATGTGTTGCTGAATTCTGTTTGCTAAACTTGTGTTGAGGATTTTTGCATCTCTGTTCATTGGTGATATTGGCCTATAATTTTTTGTGTGTGTGTGTGTGTTGTCTTTGTCTGGTTTTGGTATCAGGGTGATGGTGGCCTTGTAGTATGAGTTTGGAAGTGTTCCTTCCTCTGCAATTTTTGGAAAGAGTTTTAGAAGGATAGCGCTCTTCTCTAAATGTTTGATAGAATTCTGTGAAGTGATCTGGTCCAGGGCTTTTGTTTTTGGGAGATTTTTGACCACAGCTTCAATTTCAGTGCTTGTAATTGGGTCGTTCATAATTTCTATTTCTCCTGATTGCATCTTGGAAGATTGAATTTTTCTAAGAATCTGCCCATTTCTTCCAGGTTATCCATTTTATTGCCATATAGTTGCTCATAATAGTCTCTTATAATCATTTGTATTTCTCCATTGTCTGTTATGACCTCTCCTTTTTCGTTTCTAATTTTGTTGACTTGATTCTTTCTCTTTTTTCCTTGATGAGTCTAGCTAAAGGTTTGTCAATTTTGTTTATCTTAAAGAATCAGCTTTTAGTTTTATTAATCTTTACTATTGTTTCTTTCACTTCTTTTTCATTTATTTCTGCTCTGATCTTTATAATTTCTTTCCTACTACTAATTTTGGGAGTTTTTGTTGTTGTCCTTCTTTTTCCAGTTGTTTTAGGCATAAGGTTAGGTTGTCTATCCGATGTTTTTCTTGTTTCTTGAGGTAGGATTGTATTGCTACAAATTCCCTCTTATAACTGCTTTTGCTGCATCCCGTAGGTTTTGAGTTGTCATGTTTTCATTGTCATTTGTTTCTAGAAATGTTCTGATTTCCCTTTTGATTTCTTAGTAACCTGTTGGTTATTTAGAAACGTGTTGTTTAATTTCCATGTTTGTGATTCTTACAGTTTTTTTTCCTTGTAATTGATATCTAGTCTCATTGCGTTGTGTTCAGAAAAGATGCTTGATACAAGTTCAATTTTCTTAAATTTACTGAGGTTTGATTTGTGAACCAACATGTGGTCTATCCTGGAGGATGTTCCATGTGCACTTGAGAAGAAGGTGTATTCTTCTGCATTTGGATGGAATGTCCTGAAGGTATCAATGAGGACCACCTCATCTAATGTATCATTTAAGACTTGTGTTTCCTTATTAATTTTCTGTTTTGATGATCTGTCCGTTGGTGTGAGTGGGGAGTTAAAGTCTCCTACTATTATTGTGTTGCTGTCAGTTTCTCCTTTTATCTCTGTTAATCTTTGTCTTATGTATTGAGGTGCTCCTATGTTGAGTGCATAGATTTTATAATTGTTGTGTCTTCCTCTTGGATTGATCCCTTCATCATTATGTAGTGTTCTTCCTTATCTCTTGTAATCTTCTTTAAGGTCTATTTTGTCTGATACGAGGGATTCTACTCCAGCTCTCATTTGCTTCCCATTTGCGTGGAATGTATTTTCCCATCCTCTCACTTTCCGTCTCTACGTGTCTTTAGGTCTGAAGTGGGTTTCTTGTAGACAGCATGTATATGGGTCTTGTTTTCGTATCCATTCAGCCAGTCTGTGTCTTTTGGTTAGAGCATTTAGCCCATTTATATTTAAAGTAATTATCGATATATATGTTCCTATTGCCATTTTCTTGTTTGGGGTTGATTTTGTATATCTTTTTCTTCTCTTGTATTTCTTGACTATATAAGTCCCTTTAACATTTGCTGTAAAGCTGGTTTGGTGGTACTGAATTCTCTTAACTTCTGCTTGTCTGAAAAGCTTTTTATTTCTCCATCAATTTTGAATGAGATCCTTGCTGGGTATAGTAATCTTAGTTGTAGGTTTTTCCCATTCAGTACTTTAAATATATCCTGCCATTCCTTCTGGCCTGCAGAGTTTCAGCTGAAGGATCAGCTGTTAAGCGTATGGGGTTTCCCTTATATGTAACTTGTTGCGTCTCCCTTGCTGCTTTTAATATTCTTTCTTTGTGTTTAGTCTTTGTTAGTTTGATTAGTATATGTCTTGGTGTGTTTCTCCTTGGGTTTATCCTGTATGGGACTCTTTGTTCCTCTTGAACTAGATTGATTATTTCCTTTTCCATGTTGGGGGAATTTTCAGCTATAATCTATTCAAAAATTTTCTCATGCCCTTTCTTTCTCTTCTTCTTCTGGGACCCCTATAATTTGAACATTGGTGCATTTGATATTGTCCCAGAGGTCTTGGAGACTATCCTCAGTTCTTTTCATTCTTTTTGCTCTCTTCTGCTCTTCAGAAGTTATTTCCACCATTTTATCTCCCAGCTCACTGATTCATTCTTCCGCTTCAGATATTCTGCTATTGATTCCGTCTAGAATATTTTTAATTTCAGTAATTGTGGTGTTTGTCTCTGTATGCTTATTCTTTAATTCTTCTAGGCCTTTGTTAATTGAGATTTCCATTTTCTCCATTCTGTTTTCAAGGTTTATGATCATCTTTACTGTCATTATTCTGAATTCTTTTTCAGCTAGATTGCCTATTTCTTCTTCATTTATTTGGCCTTCTGTGTTTCTAGTTTGTTTCTTCATTTGTGTAGTATTTCTATGACTTTTCATTATTATTTTTTTAAACTTACTGTGTTTGAGGTCTCTTTTCTCAGCCTTCAAAGTTGAATTATTTCTTCCTTTTGGTTTCTGCCCTCCTAAGGTTAGTCCAGTGGTTTGTGTAAACTTTGTATAGGGTGAGACTTGTGCTGAGTTTTGTTTGTTTGTATGTTTTTCCTCTTAAGGGCAAGGATGAGTGAGGTGGTAATCTTGTCTGCTGATGATTTGGTTTGTGTTTTTGTTTTGTCTGTTGTTTAGATGAGGTGTCCTGCACAGGGTGCTACTGGTGGTTGGGTGATGCCAGGTCTTATATTCAAGTGGTTTCCTTTGTGTGAGTTTTCACTATTTGATCCTCCCTAGGGTTAGTTCTCTGGTAGTCTAGGGTCTTGGAGTCAGTGTCCCACTCCAAAGGCTCAGGGCTTGATCTCTGGCAAATGCTTGTGCCAGGGCTCTGGCCCCACTGTACCAGTCACCACTGGGTAAGCCTTGGACTATGGTTGTTTTCTTGGATATTTCCTTATGCACAATTCTGATATGAATTCTTTACACCTCTCAGCTGTGTTTCTCTTTGCTCATTGGCTTTATTTCTTCCAGATGGTGATCTTTCCTGTACCCTTTAACACTGGTGGAGATGGCTGAACCGGAGCTCCAGAATAAGGCTTATTATCCAAAAGGAGGGCCTCAGTGCAATTTTAATTGCTTTTCTCTTATTATGAGTGAAAATGGGCTCCTTGTCATCTATTTCGGGGCCATTTGTATTTCCTCAGGCACCTGGGGAAAGTGATTACTAAAGCAAAAGGAAGGACATGCATAATAGGTTGACTGGTCTATTTTTAAATCCCAGCCTCTGCTGCCAGTCAGCAGTGGCACCCCTGATGATCATTTGGCTTGATTTTTGGCATGGTGTTGGCATTCTCACCTGCTTAAGTCCCTGAGGTCTTAGATTAAATGGCACCGCCTTAGAACATGTCTTGTGTGTCATCTTCTGGTGCTGCCCAGCTTGTTTGTATGTTTTCTATTGTCTTTGCTTGCTCCCTCACCATCATCTGCTCACCCCCAAAGAGAATGCAAACCCCATGGAAACAAAGATGAAGGAGGATGTGGACTCATGGTTCTAGAGTAGTCAAAATGACAGCTGTCCCTGGTTTCCTTTGGTCTCACAGGTTCAAACTCAGCATCTTGAGGAGAAATCCATCCATCCATCCATCCATTCATCTATCCATTCAAGCATCCACCTGTCCATCCATCCTTCCATCCAATCATCCATCCATCTTTCCCTCCAGTCATCCATCTGGTCATTCATCTATATTTATTAAAACATATTAATAAACCTGCTAAATGTCATGTGCCATGCTAGACCCTGCAAACACAATAATGAACTGTACAGACATAGTCCCTGCCAGCCAGCATCCTAGTCAAGCAGATAATTGGAGTTCTCTGAACGAAGGACAAGGTTTATAATTTCAGGGTCAGATGTAGTCTAATGAGTTAAAAAACGGCTTCTTGAAACAGTGGTTCAGTCAGTAAAGAATCTGCCTGCAGTGCTGGAGACGTGGGTTTTATCCCTGGGTCGGGAAGACTGCCTAGAGAAGGAACTGGCAGCCCACTCCAGTATCCTTGCCTGGAGAATCCCATGGACAGAGGAGCCTGGCAGGTTATAGCTCATGGGGTCGCACCCGACCTAGAGACTAAACCGTCGCCACCCAAGCTGAAACCTGGAGTAAGCAGAAGTTGGCTGGGGAAGGGAGAAAGTAGGGGAGAATGCTTCTGACTATGAGGATGGTATTACAAAGATGAGAAAAAGTGATGGTGCATTTAAAGAACTGAAAGAAGTCCAGGGCAGCTATCGATAGAATGGAGCATATGAGAGAGAGGAGGCTGGGACGGGGGTAGGGGCCAGATCATACAGGGTCACATTAATGGAATTGGCATTCTTGCTAAGAGATGATGGTGGCCTGGAATTTGATTGAAACAGTGATGATGGAGAGAAATGGATGGATTTGAGAGACATTTGGATGTAGAATCAGTACCTCTTGGTGACTGAGCAGAGTGGGATAAGGAAGAGGGAAGAGTTTAAAAACAACATTACCCCCAGCTCTTCATTTTAGTAACTGAAGTATCTTAAAAGCATGCATGCTTGGTTTGCTTAGTGGCTCGAGAACATTATCTCCAAGGCCAAAGTCATGGATATGTTGCTTCCAACTGGCTTTTAATCTGGACCATAGCAGGAGACAGCATCTCTGCCCATTTAGACTGAAGTACATGCTTGAAAGTGAAATTGTTAATCCCTCAGTTGTGTCTAAGTCTTTGTGACCCCATGGACTGTAGCCCACCAGGCTCCTCTGACCACAGACTTCTCCAGGAAAGATTACTGGAGTGGGTTGCCATTCCCTTCTGCAGGGGATCTTTTTGATCTAGGGATGGAACCTGGGTCTCCCACACTGCAGGCAGAGTCTGTACCATCTGAACCACCAGGAAGCGCATGCATGGTCTGCCATATTTCTTTTGTATTCCAGGTGGTGACTAGCGCAAGGGCAAAGACACGGAGGTGAGGAACCAGTTGGAAGGGATTGTGCCAGAGATGGGGATACCTAAGAGACAGAGGTGCAGGTGCTCCAAGGATGGTCTGAGTCTTGAAGGAGGATGAATTCTCCCTCACGAGGAGGAAAATACAGGTTGAGAGGCATAATTGAAGAGAATGCCAACTCTCCTCAAAACCTGTTGGCTACCCGCACTGTTACTGAAAAGGTGTACCAGTCATGATAAGTAATACCAGCTGCTGTAACAAATAAGCCCCGAATGTTCAATGGCCGAATACAGGGAAAATGTCCTTGCTCACTCAGTCATCCAAGGTGGGTGATTCTTGTATGTAAACCAGATAGCCAGTGGGAAGTTGCTGTGTAACACAGGGAACTCAGTCCAGTGCCCTTCAACAAACAAGAGGGGTGGGATGGGGTGGGCAGTGGGAGGGAGGAGACATATGTATACTGTGACTGATTCATGTTGGTGTATGGCAGAAATCAACACAGTGCTGTAAAGCAATTATCCTCCAATGAAAAAAAGAAAAGGTGGATGGTTCTCTTGGGAAGCTTTCATCCAGGTGGTGACTGAGGGATCCAGGGTCCTTCCATATTGTGCTTCTGCTTTCTCCTAGGTGGAGCTTTTGAACTCCCTGGTGGGTGCTTTTGTATTTGGCTGGCAGATGAGGAAAGAGAAAGAAGAATCTGGGGAATTGTGCTGGGCATTTCTTACGGACTAGGCTTAGAAGTCGTTTATGTTACTTCTGTTTCAACATCGTTGGCCAGAACACAGCTCCAGAGCCCTAACTAACTGCAGTGAAAGTTGGGACATGTAGCCTGCTGTATGCCCAGGAGAAAAAGGAAATAGGATTTGGCAGATATGTAGCTTTTTCTCTGCCACAAATGAGACTAGCAAGAGAGAGTGGTTGAATAAATAAAAATCCATCTCCACAATTTACTAAACTTGGAGGAAAATGAATACATGCCCAGGGTATACACTTGGTGGTGAAGGGTCGGGAACACGTACTATGAAGATAGATAGCACTTTTTAAAAAAACAAAATATAGTTGATTTACAATGGTGTATTTGTTTCAGGTGAATGGTAAAGTGACTCAGTTATACATATGTAACTATATCTATTCTTTTCTCAGATTCTTTTCCATTATAGGTTATTACAAAACATCAAGGGGTTTCCCAGGTGGCTCAGTGGTAAAGAATCCATCCACCTGCCATTGCAGGAGACACAGGAGACGTGTGTTCGGTCCCTGGGTTGGGAAGATCACCTGGAGAAGGAAATTGCAACCTGCTCCAGTATTTTTTCTTGGAGAATCCTACAAACAAAGGAGCCTGGTGGGCTATAGCCTGTGGCGTGGGGGCAAAGAGTCGGATGCAACTGATTACACACAAGATATCAAGTATAGTTCCCTGTGCTATAAAGCAAGTCTTTGTTGGTGATGGATAGCACTTTAGGGTCAAAAGCCTTTCTTTTTTATCCTACCAAGATCCCACTGAATATCAGAAACTACTTTAGAAATAGCTTCTCCCTTTTTAAATACCCACCTTCCTTCCTGACCTCAGGGTCTCTTTATTTTGAAAGGACCTTCAGAATATTTTCCCCCCCAGTGCCTAGCTCCTAGGCTGATTTTCCTTTCAAATGTCTCCTTAAGCCCTTGGTCGTTTCTCCAGTACAATTGATTATTTTCTTTGCCAGCCCCAGGCAAGAGAGAGACTGAGCAGTTGTGTACTAATTACTAGGCTATTACTGTTATTATTCGGCTGTGGAAGAGAGCACTCAGAAAGCTCCAAATATAATTCACCTCATGGACACCTCTCTCTGTCCCTGTCTCTCTGTCTCTCTCTCGTGCCCACTCTGTCTTCCATCCGCCCTCTTTTTCTGCCTCTCTGCCTCTCTGTATTTCTCTGTTTCTCCATCTTCATCCCTCTTCTATGCGTACATGTGCATGCTAAGTCACTTCAATCATGTCCGACACTCTGGAACCCCACGAACTGTAGCCCTCCAGGCTCCTCTCTCCATGGGATTCTCCAGCAAGAATCCTGGAGTGGGTTGCTATGCCCTCCTCCAGGGGGTCTTCCCGCCCCGTGGATGGAACCTGCCTTCCTTGTGTCTCCTGTGCTGGCAGGCGGGCTCTTTTCTAATGCTGCCTGGGAAGCCCCTGTCTCCTATCCCGCCTGTTACATCCTTTGCTTCCGTCACATGCCATTCTCTCATTACCCTTGTTGAATGATTAAACCAGTGGAGGAACTTTTATTAGCAGTAAAGTAGATCACATTATGATTGGAGAAGAAACTTCTCTACTGTGGACAGCAAAGAAAATCTGAGGAGGAGAAAAAACGAATCTGGCAGCAATAGAAGGGTTTTTGACATAAATGATTTTATTTTTCCTGATAACATCTTTTATTATTTATTGGGAATTAATTTTTGTTTTGTTCAAAGCACAGAAAACAGAAGGGGAAAACCACCTATAAATGGGACAGCACTAAATTTTCATACTATCATTGTAATGGCTCTATAAGTTTCTTTTCCTTAGAACCTACCTAACAATTCTGCTCTTTTGGGGCATGTTTTGACATTATAAAAAATGCTACAATAAAATCTCTATGTACTCTTCTTTTCTTTTGGATCATTTCCTTTGAGTAAGATTTCTAGGAGAAGTTTTACTGGGTCAGAATAAAGAACCTATTTAAATTATTTCTGATCCATATGGCCAAATGGTTTCTCTAAAGGCCATTGTACATTTTCTAAATTTACATATCTGCTACTGATGCATGGCTCCCCTGATCTAACTGTAGACTGACCAGCACCCAGGTAACCATCTGACCCCTGAACAATGCAGGTTTGAATGGCAGGGATTCACGTGTATGAGAATTCTTTCAATAACTAGGTACCACAATACTACAGGACCCAGGGTTAGCTGAATCCGTGAACTTGGACTTGGAAACTCGAATAACAGTGTGGACTATAAAGTCATATGGGGATTTCTGACTTCTGGGGTCAGTGCCCCAACCACTTCCATGTTGTTCAAGGGTCAACTGTATTAATGTCTTAAAATATTTTTGATAATTTAATAGGCAAAAAGGTATCTTCTTATAATTTTTTCTTTCTAAACATTTTTTAAAATTCCTGGGTTCATTTTATTATTAAAAAAAAAAAAACACATTTTGGCTGAACCCTGCAGCATGTGGGACCTAAGTTCCCCAACCAGGGATTGAACCCTTGCCCCCTGAATTGGAAGTGAGAGCCTTAACCCCTGGACTGCTGGGGGAAAGTCCCTCCTTATTATTTCCTAATTCTGGTATGTTTGATGGGAAGTGAGGTTAGTTTTTCTACGAATGTTTCTTAAACTTCTCCATGCCTGGTCATGTTCTGGAACTGGGGAAATTGGTGAGTAAAACAGGTGTGTATTCTCTACTTTCATGGAATTTACCACCTGGTAGGAGTTTCTCTCAAGGTTCACAGAAGAAACAGAATTCACTTCCCTGCCCATCTCCAACCTCACACCACAGTTCAAGTCCAAAAGTTTAAGGAGGAGTTTCCTTGAAGAGGGGTGTGTGTGTGTGTGTGTGTGTGTGTGTGTGTGTGTGTGTGTATGCTCAACCACTCAGTCATGTCTGACTCTTTGTGATCCCATGGACTGTAGTGCGCCAGGCTCCTCTGTCCATAGGCTTTTCCAGGCAGAATACTGGAGTGGGTTGCCATTTCCTTCTCCAGGGGATCTTTCCAATCCAGGGATGGAAGCAGAGTCTCTTGCACCTCCTGCATTGGCAGATGGATTCTTTTCCTCTGGCGCCACCTAGGAAGCCCCTTGAAGAGCTGTAGACAGAGTTAAAGGGGACTCACAAGGAATGGGAGAGTACCCAGTTGCTAGCAATAGCAGAGAGCCTTGAGCTGAAGAAATGGCAGTGCTGGAGCCATTAAGAGTTGTGATCCTGGAGGGACTTCCCTGGTGGCTCAGTGGTTAAGCATCTGCCTTCCAATACTGGGGGAATGCAGGTTCAATCCCTGGCATTCTGGAGCAAGCAAGCCACAGTGAAGAGCCTGTGTGCTGCAGGGAAAGATCCTGCATGCCTCAACTAAGACCTGAAGCAGCCAAATAAATAAATAAGTAAAAATGTTTTTTAAAAAAGAATTGGAATGATGGAGGAGGAGCTGCTTCATAGGAGCCGTCATTGTGGAGGGACCCAGCCACTGACCAGAGACGTGACACCAAAGCAAGGAGGGAATGGGGAAGAAATACCACGTTCTCTTTCTCCTCCCCTGCTCTGAGTTCCTGCTGATTCCTCCAACTGGCTGAAAACAACAGAACCCAGCGGATTCGGAAATTAGATAATGCTCAGAGTAGAAAAGAGCAGAGAATGGGTCTGGCATGGGTGGGGTGGGCAAATGAAGAACAACTTTCTCAGGTGAAGATGCTTGTAAAGTAAATAAAGATAGTTGTGCTAAGGACTATTAGGGAAACCAGTGAGGTGCTGAGATGTAGAGCGATGATGGGGTACCAGTGTGGGAGGTCAGATCTGCTTTTGCTAGGGCTGGTGGGGTTCATGGTGTCCCAAAGAGCCAGACACGACTGCGCACAAGCGCACACATACACGCACGTTGGGAAATAATAAGAGCAAGGGCAACGTTTAAGTAGCACTTAAAATAGAACTGTTACCATTCTTGATCTTTTGGTAACTAATTTGACCCTCACAGAAAATCCATTAATAGATACTGCTGCTGCTGTTGCTGCTAAGTCACTTCAGTCGTGTCCGACTCTGTGCGACCCCATAGACAGCTGCCCACCAGGCTCCCGCATCCTTGGGATTCTCCAGGCAAGAACACTGGAGTGGGCTGCCATTTCCTTCTCCAATGCATGAAAGTGAAAAGTGAAAGTGAAGTCACTCAGTTGTGTCCGACTCTTAGCGACCCCAGGGACTGCAGCCTACCAGGCTCCTCTGCCCATGGGGTTTTCCAGGCAAGAGTACTGGAGTGGGGTGCCATTGCCTTCTCCAACACTGCTACTATTCTCATTTCACAGATGTGGTTTCCCCAGGCTTTAGGAATTCACTGTGGAAACCTGGGGTAGGAGAGGTCTCAGATGGCCTCCCTGGGCATTTTGTCATTCAAAATTTGTCCCGTTGTGTTTTAATTATAAAAGTAGAGTTGCCTTGCTCACTCAATAATTCATTCAACATTATTTTTAGGTGACTCTGGACACAGCACATGGGATCTTAGTTCCCTGACCAGGAATTGAGCCTGTGCTGCAGTGGAAGGGCAGAACTTTAACCACTGAAGTACCAGGGAAGTCCCTTCATTTGATATTTCTTGAAGGCTCAGAAAGCTAAGTAAAACCAGTTTCTGAACTCAAGGAGTCTTATGAAGAGGAACAGGTAAAAATACAGCTTGTTCAGGCTGTCTGTATGTATCAGTCAAAACTTTTATTTGTCTATACATAAAGTGCTATAGTAGCCCAAGTATGTCATGGCTGAGGTACTCTTTGCCTTCCTCTCATGATCAGCCTCAGAGTGGCTCCTGCAGCCCCAGACATCACATCTGCATTCCAGGCAGAAAAAAAGGTCAAATGGCAAAGGATATTTGAGACTAGTGCCCGTTTGTTTCATTGACTAGCATTGTTAACAGGGCCAAACCTCCCTGCAAAGGAGTCTAGGAAATGTAGTTCTCTTTTATTGCTGGATTCTGAAAGCTAGAGAAGGGTGGATAAAGTGTGGGCAACCAGCTGTCAATGAGATACTCTTATTTCTGGTGTCTATTGCAGTGCCTGGAACACAGTAGACATAAATAAATGAACAAGTTAGAATATGGCAGGACCATTACTATATAATAGCTACACATACAATAATAGAAATGGAACTGGGGACTCTAATCCAGTGTTGGCAGAGGCTAAGAGGGACAGAGTGCGGCTGCCAGTGGGGGAAGTAGTTCCCTTTTAGTTTCTCCTAGGTTGAGAAGTTCGTATCTAGTCTGTCCTTAAATTGCTAAATATTCATCCCTGTAACTATTTTCTTATTTCCTTCAGAAAATATTTTCTAATTCTCTTCAGCTCCATTTGTGGTCTTATAGAAGAGTAGATGAAGGAATGACAACATTAGATTTCTTTCTTTTTCTTCTTTTATTTTGGCTTCACTGCACCTTGCAGCATTTGGGATCTTAGTTTCCCAACTAAGGATCAAACTCATGCCCCCTGCAGTGAAGCACAAAGTCTTAACCACTGGACCACCAGGGAAGTCTTGATAATGTTCGATTAAAAAAGATTCTCACATGAGGCAGAGACTGCTTTTCTCCATATTCTCCCTGATGGCACTTTATTGGCTTTGATAGCTGTAGAGCTTAGTTTGGGATTCTTCTGGCAAAATTCCCAGAGAGCAGGGTTTATCTAAACTACCTAATATGCAGCATTTGCAAATAATTATTAATAGATGTTTGCATTTTCATTCTTTATGAATGCTGCTGTGGGGTGATTCTGTAATTCAAGGGGGACGTGGCAAGTCAGTGTGAATCGCTTCATCCCTCCCGACACTCCCCCTCCCTCCGTCTTCCCCATCTTAGCCGATAGCAGCTGTGTCCTCAGGCTGTTCATGTTAAAGTCCCCGAGGCGTCCTTGGCTTCTCTCCTTCACTCACCTCCCCACGTCTAATCCATAAGCAACACCTGTCTGCTTTGCCTTCATAATAAATGCAGAAATAACTCTCCATGGTACACACCTGGTTCCAGCTCTGATCATTTCCCACCTGCACCAGGGCAGCTGCCTCTTCTCTAGTCTCTCAGTTTCTGCTTTCCTCTCCTTCTGCTCTCCTGGTCAGAGGGAGATCATGAATGCCTGATTCAGGCATGCCCCTCCTCTGCTCAGAACCCTCTAGAGCTCCCAAAAGCCAAAGCCTTCACTGCAATCCACAAGACCCTGAACAATGCACCCTCACCAACTTATCTGTATACATGAAGCACCTGCCTGCCTCAGGACCTTTGCAGTTGCTGCTCCCTTAGCCTTCCCATACCCTCTTCCCTGGTGGCATGGACAGTAAAGAATCTGCCTGCAATGTGAAAGACCTGGGTTAGATCCCTGGGTCGGGAAGATCCCCTGGAGAAGGGAATGGCTACTTGCTCCAGTATTGTTGCCTGGGGAATCCCATAGACAGAGTAGCCTGGAGGGCTACAGTTCATGGGGTTGCAAAGAGCCGGACACAACTGAGCGACTAACACTTTCACTTTTTAGCCTTCCCATAGATATTTTTAAATTAATTTTTATTGGAGTACAGTTGCTTTACAATGTTGTGTTAGTTTCTACTGTACAGCAAAATGAATCAGCCACACGTGTACATATATCGCCTCACCTATGAATCAGCCACACATGTGCATATATCGCCTCACCTATGAATCAGCCACACATGTGCATATATCGCCTCACCTTTAGTGCATTAAGTAGAGTTCCTTGCTCTATAGAGTGTGTTCTTGTTGTTTAGTCACTAAGTCTTGTCTGACTCTTTGTGACCCCCTCCTTGGGGTGTAGCCTGCCTGGCTTCTCTGTCCATGGAATTCTTCAGGTAAGAATACTGCAGTGGGTTGCCATTTCCTTCTCCAGGGGAATCTTCCTGACTCAGGGATTGAAGCTGCATCTCCTACCACTGAGTCCCCAGGTTCTCATTACTTATCTATTTCATACATTGTATCGGTAGTGTACATGTGTCAATTCCAATCTCCCAGTTCCTCCCACTCCCTCTTCCCCTTCAGTTCAGTTCAGTTCAGTTCAGTCGCTCAGTTGTGTCCGACTCTTTGCGACCCCATGAATCGCAGCACGCCAGGCCTCCCTGTCCATCACCAACTCCCGGAGTTTACCCAAATTCATGTCCATCGAGTCGGTGATGCCATCCAGCCATCTCATTCTCTGTCATCCCCTTCTCCTCCTGCCCCCAATCCCTCCCAGCATCAGGGTCTTTTCCAATGAGTCAACTCTTCACATGCGGTAGCCAAAGTATTGGAGTTTCAGCTTCAGCATCAGTCCTTCCAATGAACACCCAGGACTGATCTCCTTTAGGGTGGACTGGTTGGATCTCCTTGCAGTCCAAGGGACTCTCGAGAGTCTTCTCCAACACCACAGTTCAAAAGCATCAATTTTTTGGCACTCAGCTTTCTTCACAGTCCAACTCTCACATCCATACATGACCACTGGAAAAACCATAACCTTGACTAGATGGACCTTTGTTGGCAAAGTAATGTCTACTTTTTAGTATGCTATCTAGGTTGGTCATAACTTTCCTTCCAAGGAGTAAGCATCTTTTAATTTCATGGCTGCAATCAGCATCCGCAGTGATTTTGGAGCCCAAAAAAACAAAGTCTGACACTGTTTCCACTGTTTCCCCATCTATTTCCCATTAGCATCCATATAGTTGTTCTCTCTATCTGTGTCTCTGTTTCTGCTTTGCAAATAATTACATTTGGGGCTCCCTTCCCTTCCTCACCTCCTTCAAGTTTCTTCCTGAATGTTACGTTACCAAGGAGGCTCTCTGAATATTGTCTGTCTACCCTACCCTACCTTTACCATCATGACCTAGTTCGTGCTTTGCTGCCACATCTGCCATATTAAATGAATATTTATTGTCGGAAAGTGCAAGTGTTAGTTCCTCAGTCGTGTCTTACCCTTTGGGACCCCGTGGACTGTAAACCCTCCAGGCTCCTCTGTCCCTGGGATTCTCCCGGCATGCATACTGGAGTGAGTTGTCATTCCCTTCTCTGGGGTACTTTCCAACCTAGGAATTGAACCCACATCTCTTGTGTCTCCTGCATTGCAGGCAGATTCTTTACCATCTGAGCCACCAGGGAAGCATGTTTATTGTCTGTCTTGCCCCAATTAAAATATCAGTTCTATGATGGCAGAGATTTGAGGCTCTGTTGTTCTGGGTTGTGTCCCAGGTGCCTAGAACAGCTCCTGGCACACAGTAGGGACTCAACAAATATGTCTAATATACAAGGAGCGTTTCTGATGGTCAGGTACATTTGTACAGCTTGTTTAGAGAAACGCTGGAAATATGTATCAAGGATTTTACAAATGCAGCAGCTCCACAGAAGGGACATATCTTTGTGTTCAAAACACCAGGATACTGCATCACTCATTGCCCTATTATATTTAAAAGCACCTGAAAGTGAAAGTTGCTCAGTCGTGTCCGACTCTTTGTGACCCCAGACTAGAGTCCATGGAGTTCTCCAGGCCAGAATACTGGAGTGGCTAGCCTTTCCCTTCTCCAGGGGATTTTCCCAACCCAGGGTTCGAACCCAGGTCTCCTGCATTGCAGGCAGATTCTTTACCAGCTGAGCCACAAGGGAAGCTAAAAGGACCCAGTTGAAGACATTATTAAAAGTCAAATGGAAATAAGTAAATGTAACCTTTAAAATGACAGTTATAGTATGGTATTCAGTGAGAAAGTGATAGAGGAAGCTTCCATTTCAGAATACTTACTACTGGCAAAAGCTTCATGGAGACTTCCTTGGTGGTCCAATGGCTAAGACTCCTCTCTCCCAGTGAAGGGGCCCAGGTTCAACCCCTGGACAGGGAACTAAATCCTACGTGCCACAACTAAGAGTTTGCAAGACAAAACCAAAGGTCCTTGTGATGCAACTAAAACCTGGTGAAGCCAAATGTTTGTTGTTGTTGTTTTAAACAAAAATCTTATTAGAGTGAACCCAGTGAAAATAGGAATCCAATTGGGACTTTGTCCTGTACAAGGAATCCAAACTTCATAAACCTGAATTTATTTTTAGATCCCGTTTAACAAAATTTAAATAATGTTGCAAATATGCTCTAATTCATCAATTAACAAAGAATGAGTCAAAAGTTGATATTTTTGCATGTGTGTCATTTCCTGCTGAAAACTTGTATGGCGGACAATGGAACATCTTTCATTTCATCTTTGGCTTTTGGGAGGTGTTCCTTTTGTTTTTCAGTCAAAGTCTGACTCTTTGACTCTTTGCGACCCCATGGATTGCAGCACGCCAGGCTTCCCTGCCCTTCACCATCTCCTGGAGTTTGCTCAAATTCGTGTTCATTGAGTCAGTGATGACATGCAACCGTCTCATCCTCTGTCATCCCCTTCTCCTGCCCTCAGTCTTTCCCAGCATCAGGTGTTCCTATAGGGGGTCTTTTTTTTTTTTTTTGCACACTGATGCAGGACTTTCGTCCATTTCCCACGGGGCTTTTAAAATCATCTGCTCGTCAGTTCCTGCTCTTTGGAGCATCTGTGCCCTCTTGTTTCCGTCTTTCCATTGGTGGGACTTCACAGGTTCCTCACTTGTCAGCGGAGTCCTCTGCATTGCAAATGTTTCTCCCACATCACTTTCACTGAATTCAGAAATCCTGCTGTCTTTTGCAAAGACTTCCTATTTTCACGTTACAATCGATTCCCATCATTTTGAATTGTATTGTAAAATTTCAAACAACCACCAACAATCAGAGGTAAACACTGGCAAATACATTGATTGGATGGCTTCCAAAGTGATGTTTCTGTTAGTCCAGAATGAATCATTGTGAAATTATAAGTTTATTTGTGAATATTTTTATGTTAGGACAACGTTTGCTTCCCTAAACTCATAACTATGTGGGTATCTAGATAATGAATACTCAGATGATAAGGAACTATTATATATAAAATATTTTTTCACTATAATTACTTCTATTTGTAAAATAAAAACACGGGGTGAGAGAGAAACTATACATAAATGTGGTGAAATTCCCACTGTGTTTGTTGTGTTAAGGGTAGTCTGGGGATAGAGCTTAAAATTTTTTTAATGTGAAAATTACTTGACTTTTGAAAACTATTTAAAATGAATTTTAATTAAAAAAAAAAAGCATCACACTTATTTGGAAATCTGTTTGGTGACAAAAAAAAGACTCCAAGTTGGAGGCAGGGAGAAGTAGGTTCTGAGTCTAACCCAGGTTAGACACCCAAGTTCCCCAAGTTCTGAGTCTAGCTTGATCTGTGGATTATCTCATTTAATTCTCACAACCAGCAATTAAGTGAACACTGTTTTCAGTGTTTTCTCGGGTGGGAGGGCCATGCAGTTTGTGGGATATCAGTTCCCTGATCAGGGATTGAGCCCATGCCATGACTGTGAAAGTGCCAAATCCTAACCACTAGACCATCAAGGAACTCCCTGAATGAACACTGTAATTTCCCTGTTTTACAAATGAGTATGCTGAAGCCAGAGAGGTTAGACAACTTGTCCAAAGCCACACAGCTCACTCACATATTACACTGCCTTGAAATAAATCTGTGAGCCCAGTTAAACTTCTTTTCCTCGCTTCTGGTCCCAACAGGGTGACTTGGGTTTTTTTTCTTGATTTGAGACAAGTTTGAGACACAGCCCTTAAGTGAATGTCTCAGATATATGAGAGTGGAGTGATTTCTCTCGGCATGGGATGAAAGTATTTTCCACAAGGAAAGACATGGGTGATGCCAGAGAAGGGAATAAAAAAGGCCTAGAAAACAGGTTTAATGTTGTGTCAAGTCAACCCTCAGTTGGTAAAGAATCTGCCTACAATGCAGGAGACACCAGTTCAGTTCCTGGGTCGGGAAGATCTGCTGGAAAAGGGATAGGCTACCCGCTCCAGTATTCTTGGGCTTCTCGTATGGCTCAGCTGGTAAAGAATCCACCTGCAATGTGGGAGACCTGAGCTGATCCCTGGGTTTGGAAGACCCATTGGAGAAGGGAAAGGCTACGCACTCCAGTATTCTGGCCTGGAAACTCCATGTCCATGGAGTCGCAAAGATTCGGACATGACTGAGCGACCTTCACTTTCACTTTCAAGTCAATCCTTTGGGGTGTCTCTGTGAGACAACAGGTATTCCAGAAGACTGAACACAAATACAGTCTGTTTCTCTTAGATAGAAATTTTATTGTCTTTTTATGACTTTGTGGGCTCTGTTCCCTGTTATTTCATTTGTCTGTGACTTTGGTGGGTCCTTCCCTGTGTTTTGCCTGTCTTGTTTCTGAGGCATCAGATGCTTTCAGGGAATGCTTCCTTTTGACCCAAGGTGCAATTTCACCTACACACAGAAAATATTATCATCAACACAGCCAACATTCATTCTCTACTAATCTGTGTCCAGCCCATCACATACAGGGTGTCATCTCTTTCTTGATCACATAGGGTGCATACTGCCTTATTCCCATTTTGCAGATGAGGAAACTGAGGCTTGGAGAGATTCAATGATGAGTCAAGGCCACAGTAGAATACAGCTTGGACATTCGTGTGGAGAGCTGGTATTGTTACTTTGTTATTGTTATTGTGTTGTTCCTAAATGAGGAAACCCTCTTCATGGGATTAAATGTCTTTAAAAATAATTTTATTTATTCATTCATTTATTTATAGCTGTGCTGGATCTTCACTGCTGTGCAGGCTTTTCTCTAGTTGTAGCAAGCAGGAACTATTCTCCTATTGTGGTACGAGAGCTTCTCTTGTTGCAAAGCAAAGGCTCTAGGGTGCTCAGGCTTCAGTAGCTGCAGCTTGCAAGCTCTGGAGCACCAGATCAAAAGTTGTGGCACATGGCTTAATTGCTCCGAGCAAGGCATGTGGGATCTTCTGGGACCAGGAATGGAACCCGTAAGGCCTGCATTGGCAGGCGGATTCTTTACTACTGAGCCACCAGGGAAGCCCCGGATTAAATGTCTTGCCCTAAGTCATGGAGCTCTGAAGTACAGAGCTGGGTAATCATCCAGACCAGTGCTGTCCTGCAGAAAAATAGCATAGTCACCTATGCAATTTTAAATGTTCAAGCAGCCACATTAGAAGAGGTACAAAGAAACAGGTAAAGTTAGTTTTAATAATATATTTCATATAACCGAACATATTGCAAATGCTATCGCTTCCACCTATAGTAAATATAAAAATTATTGAATGTTTCACATATTTTTCTTGTACCAAGTTTTCAATATCTGGTGTGTATTTTACTTTATTGTATATATTTTTTTTTTTGATCACATATGTGTGAAGTCTTAGTGCCCTGACCAGCGATTGAACTGTTTGCTTCTTGCATTGGAAGCTCAGAGTTTTAACCCCTGGATCACCAGGGAAATCCCCTGGTGTGTATTTTATTCTATTTTTATCTATTTTTAAATGAATTATATCTTTTAAATTTATTTATTGTTTATTTGACTGCCTGGGGTTTTAGCTGTGGCAGGGAGTGTCTTCTTCCTAATGTCACATGGATCTTCTCTGGTTGTGGTGCGTGGGCTTAGTTGCTCCATGGCATGTAGGATCTTAGTTCCCCGGCTGGGGATCCATGAACCACCAGGGAAGTCCACCTCTGGGGATGTATTTTAAAGCATCTCATTTTGGACCAGCCACACTGCAAGTACTCAGTGGTCACCTGAGGCTTGTGGCTACATTTGAAGAGGGTGAGTCCAAATCTTTTGACAAGTAGTTCTGTGTGTTTTTGTTTTTTTTCTATGACACAGTGAGGCCAGACTAGCACATATATTGAGAGGTAACTAAAAGTTTGTATTCAACTTTTATCCTACAAGGCTTTCAGACTCTTTATTGAAAAAGGAAGCGTGGTGGGGGTGGGGAGGGAGAGAGAGAGGGAGAAGAGGAAGAGGAGGGGAAGGGAGGGAAAAGGAAGGAAGATTTTCCTTTTGCCTAAAGATTTTGAAATAAGTAACAGACTCTGTCCAACTGCATTGTCATAGTTTGGATTCCCCCCAGAAGCAGTTATGGAAGCAAGGATTCACTTGGTTTGTGGTGAGATCATAGGACACACTGGCAGAGAAGCCAGGAAGGGAAGAACCAACCAGTAATGAATGGACGTGCCCTCAGGCAAGTTATTGATACTGGAGGAATCACTACTGTACTCTGTACACTGTATGAATACTGTAGTGAATCACTACTGGTTTTTCCAGTGGTCATGTATGGATGTGAGAGTTGGACTATAGAAAGCCGAGCGCCAAAGAATTGATGCTTTTGAACTGTGGTGTTGAAGACTTGAGAGTCCCTTGGACTGCAAAAAGATCAAACCAGTCAATCCTAAGGAAATCAGACCTGAATATTCATTGGAAGGACTGATACTGAAGCTGAAGGTCCAGTACTTTGGCTGACTGATGCAAAGAACTGACTCACTGGAAAAGACCCTGATGCTGGGAAAGATTGAAGGCAGGAGGAGAAGGGGACAATAGAGGATGAGATGGCTGGATGGCATCACCGACTCGATGGACATGAGTTTGAGCGAACTCCAGGAGTTGGTGATGGACAGGGAGGCCTGGCGTGCTCCAGTCCATGGGGTCGCAGACTGAGCGACTGAACTGAACTGAGCGAATCACTGGGCCTCGGTACCGGTAGAGACCTCTCGGGGGCAGCAGAGAGCACCTTGCTCAGAGTTATCACACCCTAGGAGCAAGCAGAGTGGGACACGGCTGAGCAACTGAACTGAACTGAACTGAGGAGCAAGGACTGATGCCAAAGAACTGGTGCTTTTGAATTGTGGTGCTGGAGAAGACTCTTGAGAATCCCTTGGACTGCAAAGAGATCAAACAGTCAATCCTAAAGGAAATCAACTCTGAATATTCATTAGAAGGACTGTTGCTGAAGCTCCAATACTCTGGCTACCTGATTTGAAGAGCCGACTCATTGGAAAACACCCTGATGCTGCGAAAATTTGAAGGCAAAAGGAGAAGAGAGTGGCAGAGGATGAGATGGTTGGATGGCATCATCGACTCAGTGGACATGAGTTTGAACAAACTCCAGGAGGGAGATAGTGAAGAACCGGGTAGTCTGGCAGGCATGCTATAGTCTGTGGGGTTGGAAAGAGTTGGACTTGTCTTAGCGACTGAACAGCAACAAAAGACCAAGGGAGCTGAGGTATTTATCCACCAGCTTCCATCAATCACAGGTTGAAGGATGCTCCCAGAGAAATTCCCCTGAGGGCTGGTAGTGGAAAGCCCTCCTGTATGCACGGAGGTGGCCAGATCTAGGCTGGACAGAGCCAGCGACATCCATGACACATCTACCTTCTCATAATTCAAAAGGTTTTCTTTTTCATCACAAACTCTCTTTAACTTTAAGTGCGTTAACTTGGTGACAGTCGGGGTGCCATATGGGACATGAAATTATTTAGCTGTTGTCATCGCAGTGACAGAAAAGCAGAACGGATATGGAAGGACATCACAGATGCATGCATATATTTACATGTAACCTCGTGAACACGTGTACGTGTTCCCATTCATGTTGTCACTAAGCTTAACTCTTACCACATTCTTTGTTGTGTGTATGTGTTTCCTGCTCTTTTTTAGTCACTGAGGAAAACAGAAGAAATTAAAAGGAGTAAGTCCACATTTTCTAAGCAAATAATTCTGCTTTGATTCTAAGCAGGTGTCAGGATTAGATTTCCCCTCAGCTCTGCCTTCATTCCCTTCCTCTCCCTATTGGGAAGTCATTTATATTGGTCTCTTGGTTCTTTTTTAAAAATATGAACAAGCACTTTTTATATTTTCATGCATTCTGTCTGTTTATCTCATAAAGATTGTTCATGTTCCTTCCTTCTCTGTAACTTGCCCTTTTCATTGATTGAGACAGTGGGTTTCTTTTTTAAAAATTATTTTGGCTGTGCTGGGTCTTTGTTGCTGCGTGGGCTTTCCTCTAGTTGTGGAGAGCAGGGCTGCTCCCTAGTTGCAGTGTGCAGGCTCTTCACTGCAGTGGTTTATCTCGTGGAGCCCAGGCTCTAGAGCACGTGGGCTTCAGTAGTTAGAGCATGTGAACTCAGTAGTTGCAGCTCCTGGGCTCTAGAGCACAGGCTCAGTAGTTACGGCACACGGGCTTAGTTGCTCTTCAGTATGTGGGATCTTTCTGGACCAGCAGACTGTGTCTCCTGCATCTGCAGGCAGATTCTGTATCACTGAGCCACCAGGGGAGCCCTGGGTTCCTTTTTCTTGTTTTAATGTTTATTTGTTTATTTGGCTGCAATGGGTCCTAATTGTGGCACAGGATCCTTTATCTGGCATGCAGGAACTTTTTTTTTTTTTAAGAGTTGTGACATTTGGAATCTTCTGGCTGCAACTTGTGGGATCATTAGCTGCAGCATGCAGAATCCCATAGCTGGGATCTGTTCCCTAACCAGGGATTGAACCTAACCACCCCCCTCCCACACACACACGCATGGGGAGTGTGGAGCCCAGCCACTGGACCACCAGGGAAGTCCCAAGATAGTGTGTTTTTATTGTGACCTTTCTCAGGTGCTGAAGCAGTAGCAGTGAACAGGTTAGGCAAGACTGTGTTGTTTAGTTGCTAAGTCATGTCCAACTCTTTTGCAACCCCATGGGCTGTCCATGGCATTCTCCAGGCAAGAATACTGGAGTGGGTTGCTGTTTCCTTCTCCAGCGGATCTTCCCAACCCAGGGATCAAACCTGTGGCTCCTGTCGCATCTCCTGCATTGCAGATGGACTCTTTACCACTGAACCACTGGAGAAGACTTTATATAAAAGGCAAGACCTTGGGGTTCCAGAACTTAAAACACTTTAGGAGCCATGAAGTGACTTTACAAGAGGAAAAGTCTTTTGGGCACGTGTCATAAGATAAATATATTAACCATGTGTGTTGTAGTGCTTTGGCATCTGGGTGACTCTGCAGGGACTGCTTCTTCCAGGGTTAGCCTATCCTCTGAGATAGGAAAGGATTCAACCATGAGCATAAATTTCAAATACAAACACACTAGTCCAGAGCTTACACCCCCCACAACCTCCTCTATCAGACTCTCATATTCAAGACCACTGCCCTTATCACCCCTAGGCAAGTGCCAGACAACTAGGAAGAGCCCCTATGCCCCATAGCCTGCTAACATTATTAAAACCAGCCAATCCTAAGCCTGCTTACCCTGATTTACCTTTTCCTTTCTGAAGAAGCTACAATGAAATCTCTTGTCCACTTTCTCATCCTGCTGTCACTGCTTCCTGACCGCCCGACCCTGGTGCTTCCCCAGCCTCCATCTTGGGATTCTTTTTTTAAAAATACTTATTTATTTAGCTGCCCCGGGTAGTAGTTGTAGCATGTGGGACCTTCAATCTTTGTTGTGGCATGCGGGATCTTTTTTTTTTTTTTCTTTTCCAGTTGTGGCATGCAACTAGTTCCCTGACCAGAAATTAAACTTGACAGGCCCCCTGCATTGGGAGCATGAAACCTTAGCCCCTGGAACACCAGGGAAGTCCTCTCTTGGGATCTGGGAGTGAAACGAGCTCTTTATTCAATGGCAGTTGTCTCTTGATCTTTGGACCTCATCATGCTGTGTGTTGCGCTTAGTCGCTCAGTCATCACCATACCTGAAAAATAGTGAATTTTGTTGTTTAATCGCCAAGTCATGTCTGACTCTTTGAAACCCCATGGACCGCAGCACACCAGTCTTCCCTGTCCCTCACCATCTCTGGAGTTTGCCCAAGTTCATGTCCATTGAATTGGTGATGCCATCCAACCATCTCATCCTTTGTCACCCTCTTCTCCTTCTGCCTTCCATCTTTCTCAGCATCAGTGCCTTTTCCAGTGAGTCAACTGTTTGCATCAGGTGGCCAAAGTGTTGGAGCTACATTTTAAGCAAAGCTACATAATAAAAGCTACGTTTTTAAACAATAAAGCCCCAACAGGGCTCCCTCAGCTCCCTTACCTCATCCCCTCTCACCTCTTCACTCCGGCCACGTGAGTCTCCTTGCTGCTTTGAACACCCCAGGCACTGTCTTCCCAAGCTTTTGCTCTTGAGGCTTCCTCAGCCTGCAGACTCCTCCCCCGGTATCTGCATCTTTGTTCCTTTCTCTCCTCCAGTCGTTGCTTCAATATCACCTTCACAGAGAGGTCTTTCCAACATAATTCCCCTTCCCATTCTAGCTGGACCCATGCCTGCTCCCATTTTTCCTATAAAAACGATCTCTACTTGACACATGCTAGAGCTATCCAAGGTTTTTTATTCCTTGTTTCTCTGACCTAAAACATGAGTTTCTTATTTGTTCTATTCATGGCTGTATCTATCCTCAGTGCCTGGGGGTGAGGCCTCATATTGAGCATAGGCGCTCAATAAATATTTATCAAAGGCTCGCAGACATAGAATGGGAAAGGGGGAGAGGGATAAATTAGGAGCTGGGGATTGAAATATACACACTATCGTATACAAAATAGGTAAACAACAGGGCCTACTGTATAGGACAGGGAACCATACTCAATATCTTGTAATAATATATAATGGAAAAGAATCTGAAAAAGAATATACACACACACACATGGGGCTTCCCTGGTGGCTCAGCCGGTAAAGAATTCACCTGCAATGCAGGAGAGCCGGGTTTGATCCCTGGGTCGGGAAGATCCCATGGAGAAGGAAATGGCAACCCACTTCAGTATTCATGCCTGGAGAATTCCATGGACGGAGGAACCGAGCCTGGTGAGCTATAGTTCATGGGATCACAAAGAGCTGGACACAACTGAGTGACTAACAATTTCACTTTCATATACAGTCATACACACATATATATCTGAATCACTTTGCTGTATCCCTGAAACTAGCACAGCATTGCAAGTCAACTATACTTCAATAAAAATTTTTTAAAAATAGATATTTTAAAAAACTCATTTGTCAAGTGAATGAGTAACTGAACAAATGAAGCTGATTATTTTTCTCAAGTGTTCCAGGTGGAATGACATGCTCTATTCTGTCACCTGTGACTTTATCTCTGGGTGTGGTAAAACTTATGAGTTTGCAAATTGAGGGGATCTAGCTCAGTTCTCAAGAAAAAGTGAGACAGGAGTTTCTACAAGCAGATGTAGTTCATTTGATTAAATTTCCCTTGCTAACTTCTCAGGATACACAAGAATATATAAGTAAGCATTTAATCAAGCTTCTGACTTAACAGAGGGGTTAGATGCTGAATATAATTTGTAACTGCCTGAGAATATAGTAAGCTTAGTACTTTTGTTTCCATAATTAAGTGTGAGGTTCTTGTTGCAATATGAATCAAGATTATTTCAAGTAGTTTATATGAAAGGAAACTTTTTTTTTCCTTTTGGAAAAGCTCAGGTATATACAGAAGAGAGAATAGAATAATGGCCCTCCACAGTGCTATCTTCCATCTTCAACAATTATCAGCTTAGGACATATCTTGTTACTGTATCAACCTTTAGCATAACCTTACTCTGCAAATCAAAGCAAACCTTTTATTTGCTCTATAACCCTGGGTCGTGTTAAAGCAAATCTCAGGCATCATGTGATTTCATCTGTAAATATTTTGATATGTACTTCTAAAAGCTAAGGACTCTGCATCTACTGTGGAAAATGGTACTGGGATTCCTCAAAAAATGAAACATAGGGACTTCCCTGGTAGCCCAGTGGTTAAGAATCTCCCTGCCAAAGTAGGGGACATGGGTTCCATCCCTGGTCTGGGGAGAACCCACATGCTGCAGGGCAGTTAAGCCCGTGAGCCACAACTACTGAAGCCTGCACACTCTAAAGCCCACATGCCACACAGGAGAAGCCACTGCGGCAAGACGCTCACCGCCCATAATGCAGAGTAGTCCCTGATTGCACAGCTCAAAAAAGCCCAAGTGCAGCAACAAAGACTCAGTGCAGCCAAAAAATAAAGAGGCGCTCAGTTGTGTCCGACTCTTTGTGACCCCATGGACTGTAGCCTGCCAGGCTCCTCTGTCTGTGGGATTCTCCAGGCAAAGAATGCTGGACTGGGTTGCCGCTTCCTCCTCCAGGGGATCCCAACCCAGGGATGGAACCCACATCTCTTGAGTCTCCTGCATTGGCAGGCAGATTCTTTACCACTAATACTGCCTGGGAAGTCCCCCAAAATAAATAAATATTTTTTTTAAAAAAAGAAGTATGAAATTACCATTTGATCCACCAATCCCAATTCTGAGTCTATACCTCAAAGAATTGAATGCAGGGACTCAAAGAGCTATTGGTATACCCGTGTTCATAGCAGCATGGGGCAGAAGAGCCAAAAGTTGGATGCAACCCAAATGTGTATTAATGGATGGCTGGATAAACAAAATGTGATCCATCCAGACAATAAAATATTACTCAGCCTTAAAAAGGAAAGAAATTCTGACTCATGCCATCACACAGATGAATGTTAGAGATCTCATGCTAAATGAAACAGGTCAGTTACAAAAGGATAAGTATTACATGGTGCCACCATGGCAGGTATTGCGAATGGTCAGATTCATAGAGACAAAGTAGAATGGTGCTTACCAGGTGCTGGGGTGGGAGTGGGAAATGGAGAGTCAGTATGTAACAGGCACAGAATTTCAGTTTGGGAGGAAGACAGAGTCCCGGGGTTGGCTGGTGCTGCTGCTGTGAGCACTGGTGTGCATGTGTCTTTTCAAATTAGAGTTTTCTTCTTTTCTGGATATGTGCCCAGGAGTAGGATTGATGCATCATACGGTAGCTCTATTTTTAGTTTTTTAAAGAACCACCATACTGTTTTCTATAGTGGTTGCACCAATTTATATTCCTACCAACTGTGTAGACAGGTGATGGAAACATTCTTGATTGTGCTGTCCCATGAGACAGCCGCTAGACACACGTGTGAAGAGTCGACTCATTGGAAAAAACCCTGATGCTAGGAAAGTCTGAAGGCAAAAGGAGAAGGGAGAGGCAGAGAAGGAGATGATTGGATAGCATCACTGACTCAATGGACACGAATCTGAGCAAACTCTGGGAGACAGTGAAGGACAGGAAAGTCTGGCATGCTGCAGTCCATGGGGTCGCAAAGAATCAGACACGACTTAGCAACTTAACAACAGAAACAAGACACAAGTGGCTTTTGAGTTCTAGAAATGTGGCTTGTATAACTGGGGGCTGGGTTTTCCATTTGTTTAATTATGAGTCACATAATAGGCTAGTCACTGCAGCACCAGAGAGATTTACACTGGCCATTAAATGCTCCAACTTGGAAGCCACCCACTTCCTTCCACCAAGAGTTCATTGGCCAGAACTAGTCGCACGGCCTCAGCAAACACAAGGGGACCAAGGAAAGCCAGCTCATCATGTGCTGGAATATGGAAACAGGAATATATCTGGTGAACAGCTCTAATGCCTCTGCCTGAGGATAAGTTTTTTTGGAAACCAGAAGAAACACAGTTTTTTTTAAATTTTAGGATGAGAAGGTAAACTTCCCTGGTGACTCAGATGATAAAGAATCTGGCTGCAATACCGGAGATGTGGGTTCCATCCCTGGGTTGGGATCCCCTGGAGGAGGAAATGGCAACCTGATCCAGTACTCTTGCCTGGGACATCCCATGGACAGAGGAGCCTGGTGGGCTGCAGTCTATGGGGTCGCAAAGAGTTGGACACGACTGAGCGACCAACACTTTCATTTCACTTTCAATGATAGTTCTCTCTTGCTATGCCACGAATTATCCAAAACTTAGCATCTTTAAAGAATGATCATTTAGAACTTCCCTGGTGGTCTGGTGGTTAAGAATCCACCTGCCAACGCAGGGGACATGGGTTCAATCCCTAGTCCAGGAAGATTCCACATGCCATGGGCAACTAAGCTCATGCACCGCAACTACTGAAGCCTGTGCACTCGAGAGCCCACGCTCTGCAACAAGAGACGGCACTGAGGTTAGAAGCCCATGGGCTTCAACTAGAGAGTCGCCCCTGCTCACTGCAGCTAACATGTACCTACAGCAGTGAAGGTCCAGCACAGTCAGAAATAAATAAAAAGCAAAAGAGCAGTCATTTGTCACCTTACAGTTTCTGTGGGGCAGGAACCAAGGTGTAGTTCGTTCTCTGTTTCAGGGTCTCTCTTGAGGCTGCCAACAAGGTGTCAGCAGAGGCTTCATTTTCATCTGAAGGCTTGACTGGGGAAGAGTTCCCTCCCCAGCACAAATATGTGACAGTTGGCAGAATTCAGTTTCTCATGGGCTGCAGGACTGAGGGTCTCTGCTCCTCACTAGATGTTTCCTGGACACTGCTCTTGGTTCTTGGCCATGTGGGGCCCTCCATAAGGCAGCTCACAGCATGGGACCTGGCTTCGCTCAGAGTGAGCAGTAGAGCGAGCTAGAGAGGGCGTGTAATGTGCAAACCACAGTCGCTTTGTAACTTGATCCCATCATGGTTTCATCTTTTATTCATTAAAAGTGAGTCACTAGGTTCACAGACACAGAAAATGAACTACTGGTTACCAGTGGGGAGCGGGGAGGGGTAGCACAGGAGTGGGGGAGTGGGAGGCACAAACTACTAGGTGTTAGATAGGCTCAAGGATGTATTGTACCACACAGGGGAAAGGACTTCCCTGGTGGTCCAGTGGTGAAGACTCCACACTCACAATGCAGGGGGCCCAGGTTCAATCCCTGTGTGTTGCAGTTAAGATGCAGCACAGCCAAGTAAATAAATGATTTTTTAAAAAAAACATGGGGAAATAGTCAATATTTTGTAATAACTATAAATGGAAAGTTACCTTTAAAAGTTGTGTGTGCTGTGCTTAGTCGCTCAGTAGTGTCTGACTGTTTGCTACCCCATGGAGTGTAGCCCGCCAGGTTCCTCTGTTCATGGGGATTTTCCGGGGGAGAAGACTGGAGTGGGTTGCCATGCCCTGCTCCAGGGGATCTTCCCAACTCAGGGGTCGAACCCAGTCTCCCGCATTGCAGGCAGATTCTTTACCGTCTGAGCCACCAGGGAAGCCCTAGTTGTATAAAAAATATTTTTAAAAATTTAAAGGCAAAGAGTTTGAAAAAAGTTACTAGGTCCCACTTTCAAGGGGAGGGTAATGCACAAGAGTGTGAATACCAAAAGGCAAGCATCATCGCGGGCCTTGCCAGAAGCTACCTTCTACATTGAGAGGTCAGAATTTAAGTGATATTTAGTTGACAAGTTCTTCGGGAAACACATAGTATATATTATCTGCACTGCTTTGTATAACATGTCCCAAAGATCTACCTAACACTAATTCCCAGTGCCTGCACTGTCTGTTCCCCTTTCCCGCTGTGTTCTCCTTTTAAAACTATCTATTTATGTATTGATTGGCTGCAGCAAGCGGGGTCCTTTGTTCTGGCACTCAGGCTCAGTAGTTGTGGTGTGCAGACTCAGTCGCTCTGTGGAACGTAGGATCTTAGTTCCCTGACCAAGTATCGAACCCAAATCCCGTGCATTGGAGAGCGGGTTTTTTAACCACTGGATCACCAACAAAGTCCCTGTACTCCTTAGCACTTAATACCATCTGACAAACTATGAATTTCCTTCTTTATTCCATTTCCCCCCATTTCCACCCAGTTCCACAACTGTAGGGGTTTTTTTTTGTTGTTGTTCTGTGCTTGGAAAAACCACCTGGCACACAGCAAATGCTCAACGAAATGAATGAAGGAATGAATGAAACTCGTACACATGTAACTTTTTGTAGCCACTTGTTTATTTATTTTGACTATTTTGACAGAATTTCAGACTCGCCAAAGAGTTGCAAGCACAGTCCTAAGAATTCCTGTATATTCTTCATCCAGGTTCCCCACTTTATTCCCTCTCTTTCTCTCTCGCCTCTTGAGCCATTGAGAAAAATTTATAGGTATGATGGCCCTTTAACCTTATGTACTTCAGTGTGTTCTGAAGGGCAGTTGCTTCTGTAACACAGCATAATGATCAAAATCAGGAAATTTGCATTGATACACTATTATTATCTAATCTACAGACCTTATTCAGCTGTCCCAAAAACATCCTTTGTAGCAAAGGAAGATCCTGACTCCCTTGTTAGATTTAGTCCTCATGTGTCCTTTAGTCTGGAGAAGTTCCTCAATCTTTATTTGAGCTTCCTGACATTAACAGTTTCAAAGAATATAGAAAAGTTATTTTGTAGAATGCCCCTCATTTTGAACATGATGGAATTCAATTTATTCAAATGATACAATCACGGCAGGAAATCCCCAGAAGTCACATTGCAGCCTTCTTGATACATCATACCAAGACCCCTTACTGGCGTGGCTCTTTGATCGGTTGCTTATCTGCCAAGGCACTCCGCAATACAGTTACTACTTTTACCATTAAAATGAACCATCATCTGTGGGGAGTAACTATATCAATCTGTTACTCCTTGAACTTTCATCTATAATAGTTCTTGCAAGTTTTGTGGTGATTGCCAAGTTGCCTCCGTATATAATTTCCACTAAAATAAAAACTAAAATGCAGCATTGCACCCAGCTCTGAGATCATTAAATATCATTCTTCAATGAAAGGAATCAGGGATCCTTGATTCTAGTGCCTGGCAGTGAAGGATGATCCTGGAGCCTCGTATGATGCCAGATAGTAAGGAAGCTTTGAAAAAAAATGGGAGCACATCAAAGGAACACAGGAACCAGTCTGAAGAAACTCCCAATGGCCAATGGGAATATTTCAAGCAACAAAATAAATAACATAGCTTGGATGGATAATCCAAAGGAAAAAATAAATATATGGGTCTGTATTGATATAAATAAAAGATTAAGTGGATAAATGAATATGGGAGAAGAGAAATTTTTTTTACAAAAGAATTCTAAAGAATATAGATCCTGAATATATACTATATATATACCATATGATCCTGAAATCCCAGTGCTGGTCATATGTCCAAAGAAAACCATAATTCAAAAAGATACATACACCCCAATGTTCATTGCAGCACTATTTACAACAGCCAAAAACATGGAAGCAACCTAGATGTCCACTGACAGATGAATGGATAAAGATGCAGTACATGTATACAATGGAATATTATTCAGTCAGAGAAATGAATGACATAATTCTATTTACAGCAACATGGATTAAACTAGAGATTACCATACTAAGTAAATCAGACAAAGAAAGACAGGTATCATTTGATGTCACTTATATGTTGAATCTTAAAAAAAAGGTACAAATAGATTTCCAAAACAGAAATAGACCCACAGACATAGAAAGCAAACTAATGGTTGCTGAAGAGGAAAAGGAGGTCGAGAGGAGGGTTAGGTTAGGAGGGTGGGATTAACATGTACACACTGCTGTATATAAACCAAGTGGTCAGCAAGGATCCGCTGTGTAGCACAGGGAGCTATGCTCAGTAGTTTGTAATAAACCGTAAGGGAAAGGGTCTGAAGTATACGCATGCGCGCGGGCTCAGGTGCTCAGTCGCATCTGACTTATGACCGACCCCACGGACTGTAGCCCGCCCACCTCCTCGGTCCGTGGGGTTATCCTGGCAGGAATACTGGGGTGGGTTGCCATTTCCTCCTGCAGGAGATCTTCCGGACTCAGGAATTGAACCTGAGTCTCCTGTGGCTGCTGCATTGGCAGGCAGATTCTTTACCACTGGGCCATCTGGGAAGCCCAAAGTATATATTCAGTTATATATGTATATACACGTATAAGTGAATTGCTGTGCCATACACCTGAAACTAACACAAAAATATAAATCAACTATACTTCAATTGGGAAAAAAAAAAAGAATATATAAATACTCTTCCCTCCAGGAGATGGAGCTTTATCTCCCCTCTCCTAACCAGCTGGGCTTCCCTTGTGGTTCATCTGGTAAAGAATCTGCCTGCAACGTGGGAGACCTTGGTTCGATCCCTGGGTTAGGAAGATCCCCTGGAGAAGGGAAAGGCTGGTCACTGCAGTGTTCTGGCCTGGAGAATTCCATGGACTGTATTCCATGGGGTTGCAGAGTCAGACACAACTGAGCGACTTTCACTCCTAGCCAGTGTGGGCTGGGATTGGTGATCATTCCCAAAGAGTAGAGTAGATAAAGGGAAAAATAGTAACTTGACAGTGGAGAAACCTGATAGAGATCACTTTAACCAAGGGATCAAGGTCAACATCATAGTGATAAGTCACCTGGATGTCATGACTCACTGATACGATGCAATGAGGACATCATTTCATCTCTCTAGACTTATTCCCCCAAATCCATCATCATATTCTAATCATAAGAAAACAACAGGCAAACCCAAATTGAGAAACATTTTAAATATTACCTGACCAGCACTCCTAAAAATGATCAAAGTTTTGAGAAACAAGAAAAAAAACTGTCACAGACCAGAAGGGACTATGGAGAAAATATGATGCCAAAGAACGTGGTATCCTGGATGAGATCTTGAAACAGAAAAGGATATTAGTGGTAAAACCAGGGAAATCTGGGGGGGAAAAAAACTGTACAGTTTAGCTAATAGAATTGCACTCCTGTTGGTTTCTCCGTTTTAACAAGTGTACCTGTCCCAATTTATGCGTGGCCTCCACTTTGTCAACATCCCTTTCAGAGCGGTGAATTTGTTACAATTGATGAACCTACATTTGATACATTGTGACACATCATGTCAATGAAGGACACTGTGTAACCAAATGTATGTACAATGTATATACAATGTATGGACACTTTATAACCAAAGTCCATAGTTAAGGTTCACTCTGGTGTGTACATTCTATGGATTTGGACTTTATAGTCTCATACTGAGTAATTTACTGCCCTAAAATTCCTCTGTAATCCACCTACTCATCTCCCCCTCTACCCTAACCCCTGACAACCACTGATCTTTTTACCGTCTCCACAGCTTTGCCTTTTCCAGAATGTTGTATAGTTGGAATCATAAAATAGGTACAGCCTCTTCTCTTGGTAATATGAATTTAAGTTTCAACCATATCTTTGCATGGCTTGGATAACTCATTTCTTTTAGCACTGAATATTACATTGGGGCTTCCCAGGTGGCTCAGTGGGTAAAGAATCTGCCTGCAATGCAGGAGATGTGGGTTTGATCCCTGGGTCAGGAAGATCCCCTGAAGGAGGAGGGCATGGCAACCCACTCCAGTATTGTTGCCTGGAGAATCCCATGAACAGAGGAGTCTGGTGGGCTATAATCCACAAGCTTGCAGAGTTGGACATGACTGAAGTGACTGAGCACACACGCATGCACGTAATATTCCATTGTCTGGATATACCACAGTTTATCCACTCATGTACTGATGGATGTCTTGGTTCTTCCAAGTTTTGGCAACTATGAATAAAGCTGATATGATCGACTGTGTGCAGGTTTTTGTGTGGACGTAGTTTTCAACTCCTTGGGTAAATACCAAGTAGTGCTATTGCTGGATCGTGGGACAAGAGTGAGTTTAGTTTTCTAAGAAACCAAAGTAGCTGTACCACTGGTATTCCTGCCAGCAGTGAGTGAAAGTACCTGTCGCTCCACATCCTCACCGGTGTCTGGTACTGTCAGTGTTTTGGATTTTGGTTATTCTAATTAGTCTGTAGTAGTGTCTCATTGCTTTAGGTTGTGTTTCCCTGATGACATACCAGGTGGGGAATTTTTTCACATGCTTATCTGCATTTGTATATCTTCTTTGGCAAGGTGTCCTTTAAGATCTTTGACCCATTTAAAAATTGGGTTTGTGTTCTTATTGTTGAGTCTTAAGAAGTCTTTTAATATTTTGGATAATAGTCTTTTATTAGTATTGAGTTTTCCTATCCATGAACATGGAATATCTCTCCAGACTCTGGTGATTAAAAAAAAAATCTATTTACCATCATTCCTGGATTGCTTATTATATATCAGTCATTGTGCTTGCTTACTGGCTTGGTCTTAATTAAGCCTTGCGGTAATCTGTGGCGTAAGGAGTCATGTCTCCGTTTTACATGTAGGAACTGAGGTTCAGAGAGGTTAAGCACTCTTCCAAGAGCACACAGCTAGGAAGTGTTAGAGCTAGGATTTTTACCCTAATGTGCATCCAGAATTTGACTCTATCTCCTTTGCTTTTGGAAATACTGCTATGCAATGTTATGCCTGGAGTGACAGCCACATTTCATCTCTGGATTCATTCTTGAGTGCCAACATCATGACCTGGAAATGTCTGGATTACCAGATTTGGGTTTTGTGTTTATATCCTTCAATTCCCAAAGATCTTGGTACTCACTCGCAATGAGTATCCAGACCAGAAGTCGGACACCAAATGTTTTTTGGCTGATCCATTCTTGCAACTCAAAATGACTGGATTAGTTGATAATTGTTTTAACAGCCAAATGAATGTGATTTGCAGTTATTTATTTACAGCATTTATTTCAGAGATGCCTGCACTGTTCAATTGAATATAATTCTCAAAGCCAGTCTGGTAGTGCTGCTGCTGATTGATAAATTAAGTCTCCAGCTTGCAAATGTGTTAAAGATTAGAACCAGTGGCTAAGAATGATTTTTAGAGGCCCACTGTTAAACTGCTTCTGTCTGCAATGCTAATGAGTTTCTAAATCTTTCTACTGGGTCAGTGTTTACTAATTTGGATTAATGGTGGAAAGAGTACAAGGAACTACCTACTGCACTAATTTGAGGAGTCTATAATGATTTCTTGACCATCCATTTCCATTTGCTGGATGGTATGTAAGATTACAATATTAGAGAGTCATTCCTTTGGCTATACAGAAATTTTTGGTATTTGAAAAGTGAACCCATTAGGATAATGCACCTAGATCCCTGTCACACTTTAGGGTGCATGAGTTGAGTTCTTTCCAGAAAAGGGAAATAGAGCAATTGAGGGGGTTGGAAGGCTTTGGAAGATTCTGAGGAAAGAGAGAGGAACTCCAGCACGTCAAACTTTAGAGTTAAGCAAGCGTTGGGAATACCATTTGGTGAGATGAAAGCATAGACTCTTCTGCCACTTTGACAGGGGGAGGGTCAACTCTTCACATCAGGTGACCAAAGTATTGGAGTTTCAGCTTCAGCATCAGTTCTTCCAGTGAACACCCAGGACTGATCTCCTTTAGAATGGACTGGTTGGATCTCCTTGCAGTCCAAGGGACTCTCAAGAGTCTTCTCCAATACCACAGTTCAAAAGCATCAGTTCTTCGGTGCTCAGCTTTCTTTATAGTCCAACTCTCACATCTGTGCATGACTACTGGAAAAACCATAGCCTTGACTAGACGGACCTTTGTGGGCAAAGTGATGGTCTCTGCTTTTTAATATGCTAGACGGACCTTTGTGGGCAAAGTGATGGTCTCTGCTTTTTAATATGCTATCTAGGTTTGTCATAGCTTTTCTTCCAAGGAGCAAGTGTCTTTTAATTTCATGGCTCAGTCATCATCTGCTGTGATTTTGGAGCCCAAGAAAATAAAGTCTGTCACTGTTTCCATTTTTTCCCCATCTATTTGCCATGAGGTGATGGGACTGGATACCATGATCTTAGTTTTTTGAATGTTGGGTTTTAAGCCAGCTTTTTCACTCTGCTTTTTCACTTTCATCAAGAGGCTCTTCAGTTCCTCTTTGCTTTGATAACTCTAGAGAATGGCAAGATAGGAATAGTAAGTTTGTCCCTTCCAGAACAGTGATTAGCAAACCTAGATGTACCCTTACAGACCGGTTGAATGAAAGTCAGGGCAGAAGGAAGGTCCAGGACTCAAAATTTTTACAACACTTTGCAGGCAGTTCTGACAAGCAGCCAACTTGTCTCCTGTCTAGACTTGGGTCAGGGCATCTTTGAAGACTTCTCTTTGTTTTCTGGTGAAAAGGCTGCCAAAGTTTGTTGTAGGACTTCGTGGTTCAAGTCCACAAGGAGAGCTATCACAGATCACAGATCATAGTGATCAGTAGTGCTCCCTGGAATCTACATTCAGAAGCATTCCAAACATTTTCTATTGAGGTAGAGGACATATAGAAACCCACACAACTCATAGGTGCATAGCTTAATGAAATCTTACCAAATACACAATATTTACAAAGTGAATACACCTGTATCATTACCACTCAGATCAAGAAGCTTCCAGAAGTCACCACTTGTGCCAGTTTCTCTCCAACCCTCAAGGGTGACTACTACTTTGACTTCTAACAGCATGAATTCATTGTGCCCATTTTGAACTTTACATAACAGAGATTCCACACCATGTTCTATTGTACTCCTGTCTTCTTTGGCACAAAATGGTGTGTGAGGCTCATCCAAGCACTTGTGTGTGGCTGCCGATTGGTCATTCTAATTGCTGCAGAGGGCTCCTTGTGCAAACACTCCACAGTGCATCGATCTATTCTGCTATTGATAGATGTTTGGGAAGTTTCCAATCTTTAACTAGTATGAATATGATGCTATTCACATCCCAGGGAGTGGACTTACATCCACTTACATCCTCATTCCTCTTGGGTATATACCCAATCCTGGGTCACAGGGCATTCAAGTGTTCAGCATTGGAAAAAATGGCCAGTTTCCAAAGTGTTTCTATCAAATTCTTTCCACCCAATAGAGGCAGAAATAGTTTCAGACCCATGAGTGACCTGGGCATGTTTTAAAATTCTCTCTTAGCCTCAGTATTTCCATCTGTAAAGTGGGGCTTCTATGAAGACTTGTAGATGCTTCATCTTAGTAAGGACTTTCCCAGTGAAGAGTTACTCTTTTCTGAAAAGCTCTGGGATCTTTAGAAATCCCTGTAGGTAATGCTTATGCTATGAAACTCAAATGTTTTCTCAGGAAAGTCCATCATAACAAGTTATGCGCATAAGTTCGCTTTGCAATGCAGACTTCTTATATGACTGGCTATTTACATCCATGCATGTGAGATTACTTCTCAATTCATATTAACTATTTGCCTTTGAATTCTGAAGCATTAAGTACAAAAATCTTCAACACTTACTGGGAATCCTACACAATGCGTTTCCTTGCAACTCTGATCACTCTTGGTTTAATCATTTTGTCCATACCCTGACTAGATAGAAAATCTCAAAAGTGCTACAGGCAACCTGTACAGGCCCAGAATAGGGGATTTATGTAAAGATGTAGCACCTTTTCTAGTATGTTTCAAGTGAACTCAAATACTGGTGTTCAGTTCAGTCGCTCAGTTGGATCTGACTCTTTGTGGCCCCATGAACTGCAGGATGCCAGGTCTCCCTGTCCAACTCCAACTCCCGGAGCTTGCTCAAACTCATGTCCGTCAAGTCGGAGATGCCATCCAACCATCTTATCCTCTGTCTTCCCCTTCTCTTCCTGGAGATACTGATACAGTATCTGATACGATACTGACACAAATCCTGATGGGAAAGCACTAACTAGGATTCAGCCAGCTGAAGCTTGGAAAATATTTGTTTTCTTCATCCTCTTCCCTTTCTCCTCCCTTACCCCTGCCTTCCAGTTGATATATTGCTTTTGTGAAAATCCAGTGGTTTCTTGGTAGGAAGAAACCACTTTGGAAGACAGTTTGATGACATGTTACAAATCTGAAGATATGCTACTTGGGACCCAGAAATTCCGTGCTTAAGGCTGCTGCTGCTAAGTCACTTCAGTCGTGTCCGACTCTGTGTGACCCCATAGACGGAAGCCCACCAGGCTCCCCCGTGCTTAAGGCTATTCCTACAGAAATGTATACTTATAGGTACCAGGATTACTCAAAGCAGGAGTTTGTTTAAGAGCCTCAACTGGAAACAACTTAGATGTGTATCAACAAGATAATGGGTAAACAGATTCTGGCTTATTCTTTCATTGAAATACTATACAGCAGTGAAAGTGAGATCAGTCGCAGTTACAGGTGACAAAAGTAGATGAATCTTAAAGACAATATTTTAAAAATCTTATTTTATTGAAGTACAGTTGATTTACAATGTTGTGTTAATTTCTGCCATACAGCAAAGTGATTCAGCTATACATATATACACATTCTTTTTCATATTCTTTTCCATTACGGTTTATGAACTGCATTGTTCCCTGTGCTATACAGTAGGATCTTGTTCATCCATTCTGTGTATAATAGTTTGCATACACTTATCCCAAACTCCCAGTCCTCCCCTTTCCCACCTACCCTCCATCCCCCTTGTCAACCACAAGTCTGTTCTCTATATCAAAGACATCATGTTGAACCAAAGAAACCAGACATCTTAGAGCATATGCTGCTGCTGCTAAGTCACTTCAGTCGTGTCCGACTCTGTGCGACCCCATAGACAAAAGCCCACCAGGCTTCTCCGTCCCTGGGATTCTCCAGGCAAGAACACTGGAGTGGGTTGCCATTTCCTTCTCCAATGTGTGAAAGTGAAAAGTGAAAGTGAAGTCGCTCAGTCATGTCCAAACCTTAGCGACCCCAGGGACTGCAGCCTACCAGGCTCCTCCATCCATGGGATTTTCTAGGCAATAGTACTGGAGTGGCTTGCCATTGCCTTCTCCGCATAGAGCATATACTGATGACTATATTCATATAAGGGGCTTCCCAGGTAGCACAAGTGGTAAAGAACCTGAAGGCCAACGCAGGAGACATAAAAGACTCGGGTTCAATCCCTGGGTTGGGAAGATCCCCTGGAGAAGGAAATGGCAATCCACTCCAATGTTGTGACCTGGAGAATCCTATGGACAGAGAAGCCTGGCGGGCAGCAGTCCTTACTTAGGGTTCCAAAGAGTCAGACACGGCTGAAATGATGTAGCACACACACATACAGAGACTCATATAAAGTCTAAGGAGATGCAAAGTGGAACTGTATTGTTTAGGAATGCACAGTAACATAGTAAAAGTGTAAAGAATAGCAAGGTTATTAATACCGTAAAGTCAGGATGTGGTTATATTGCTGAGGAGAATGGGTATATGTCTGTTTCCAGAGAGGCAGCAAGGCGCCCTTTCCATCTGAACTTGGGTGTTAGTTTCATGTGTGTCTGTTACACAGCAAATTCTTAAACTGTGTATTTATGCTCTGGGTATCTTTCTGTGTGTTTTCAGTTTCCCAATATGAAAAGGGCCCTGTAGTGGCTCTGGAGGGAAGCAAACACCATGGAACACACATAAGCCAGACCTTTATCCAGCCTAGTAGGACCTGGTTAGTTATCTGCTCCTGGCCGTTCAGATTTGACACCCCTGAGGGTCTTTCCGAAGATAGGGGTCAATATTTCATTCCAGTTTGCAGGGCCTCGGTGATTTGAAACTTTCACAGAAGTACCATCAAACCATGCTCCCAGTTTTTCAAATTGGCATATGGCTAAATAGAGCAAATTTGGGTAGAGGACTCTAGACTTGCATCTCCATCCTTTTCTCTTTAAGTTTCTTCCTTCCTCCCTCCTTCTTGCAAGATGCTGGGAGCGTCCGGCTGTCTGCAACCGAAATGGAACCCGTTGGAAAACAAGGTTTCCTCCCAAGGGAGGAGAAATCTGTCGTCCTAACTTCCCCCTTGCCATCCGACCATCCGGCTGTCCCCTCTCTCCCCCACAAAACTCCGCGGAGCCAGGTCCCCTCGCGCCTCCGCGATTGGTCGCGGGCCATCATGTGTCCCCCACTTGGGGTGGGTCTTTCTCCCGTTAAACTCATCAAACGCTCCTCTTTGGAGCTTCGCTGGCCAGTGGTTCAGACCTTTGCGCCCGATTTCCCCACTTCTTTCCTCTCACCCCCCCCACCCCCCCCGCCTCCCCATCCCACCATCCTTCCACACCAGTCTTATTTTAGCAAAATCTAGAGAAGGAGGAGGAGGAGGCATTGGGGCGGGGAGGGGGGTGGTGGACGCTAGGCATTGCAGCATCCGGAGCAGCTATTGAGTGGCTAAGAGAACCGCGCATCCCTCTCCCCTTCTCGCGCTCTCTCTCTCTCTCGTTTTTTTTTTTTCTCTTGTTGGGAATTTTCAGGATTTCATTGCTGCAATTTAACCCCAAGAGGAGGCACGGTTGAGTGAAACGCTGCGCGCACACGCACATTCACACTCCTCCTTGGGCAGAAGAGGCAGCCGCTGGTGATTCAGGAAGGAAAAAAAAAATCACCGGGACCCTGCGGCTTCAAGACTCCTTAAGACCTCTTCGGAGTGTTTCCCTCCCCCTTCCCCTTCTTTCCTTTCCCCTTAATACTCTTAATTTTTTGGCTACAGATCTTTCAGCATTTTTAAGGTCTAGGAACTCAAGCAAAACAGAAAGGGTTCTTTTTTTTTTTCTTTTTTAATTTGGGGGCTGCCTTTCCCCTCCCCGCCCCCCAGGAAAGACTTGCTTTTTATTTTTTTTTAATAAAAATTTTTTTAATGGGCCGAGCGCACTGCTTTTGCAAGATGCCAGCCTGACCCGGACCCCGGAGGGGATTTGAAGCTTCCACTGCGTCCCGGGGGGCGTCCTTTGCAAATCCTTCGAGTCTTAAAGGGGGTGTGCGTTTTTTTTTTTTTAACTGCCTTCCCCCCCCCCCTTTTTTTTCCGGAGTGGGTGGATTGGGGATTGCCTGGATTCCTTCCTCGGTTATTTTTTGCCTCGCTCCTCTCTCCCCTCCCCCCTTCCCCGGCCCCCGCGCCCCGCCCCCGCCCCCCCTCCAGCCCCTCCTTCTCCGGGGTCAGCCAGGAAGATGTCCCGAGCTGCTGCTATCCCCGGCTGGGGCCGGGCAGCCGCCTCGTGAGCCCCCGACCCGAGGCGCCGAGCCGCCGCCGCCCGATGGGCTGGGCCGTGGAGCGTCTCCGCAGTCGCAGCTCCGGCCGCCGTCTTCACAGCATCGGCGGCGGCGGCGGCGCCTTCCGCATCGTTCGCCGCAGCGTAACCCGGAGCCCTTTGCTCTTTGCAGAATGGCCCGCTTCGGAGACGAGATGCCGGCCCGCTACGGGGGAGGAGGCTCCGGGGCAGCCGCCGGGGTGGTCGTGGGCGCCGGAGGCGGGCGAGGAGCCGGGGGCAGCCGGCAGGGCGGGCAGCCCGGGGCGCAAAGGATGTACAAGCAGTCAATGGCGCAGAGAGCGCGGACCATGGCCCTCTACAACCCCATCCCCGTCCGACAGAACTGCCTCACGGTCAACCGGTCTCTATTCCTCTTCAGCGAGGACAACGCGGTGAGAAAATACGCCAAAAAGATCACCGAATGGCCATATCCTTTGCCCCGAGCCCCGGCAGCTGCGCCGCCCCCTCCCTCCGCTCCCCTCTTCCAGGCTGGCAGAGACCCGGGGGCTGATGGGAGGCGGTGGGGGGGGGTCTTCCAGGGGATGGGACAGGGGGCACCAGGCAGGAGTGCGCAGCGTCTCTCCACCCCGATCTGGGTTGAGCTACTGTGCAGGCTTGGGGTTGCGGGGGTGCCAGGGGGAGTGGGTTCCTCCTAAGGACCGATTTCGGAAGGAGGGCTGGGCCCTGGGGGTCGTACGGGGGCCTTTAGAGCCAGTTCCGGGTGGGTCAGAGTTCTCCGGAATGAGCCTGGACCCGGCCAGGGCCTGGGCGCTCTGGCCAGGGCAGGGGAAGGACCCGGGGGAAGGCCTTGGCTGGTTTCCCTAGCCGCCCCTCACCAGAGTCCACGGTTATCTCTAGAGCCGGGCCCAGTCTCAGCTCTCAGGCCTCTCCACCCCTGCTGGCCCCGAGGTTGGGGGCCGCCCTCTCAAGGAGGGGACCTGGGGGCTCCCAGGGCCAAGAGCCAGTATGAGAGCATATGGCCTCCATACCGAGGGGCCAGCACTGGCCAGAATGAGTATTCCCTAGTGGGCCGCTGGCTGGGAAGAGATGAGGGGCATTTATTCTCCCCCATGTCTGCAGGTTCCATTGCCTTCTACCACTGATTAGGGATCTCATCATCTTTGGGGGTGTAGGATACATCCCAGTTTGCCCCATCTGGGGCCCTGACCTGAAAGACCCAGGATGAGCTACTTCCATAAGAAAGACAGGACAAGAGAAAATGAGGTACCGGGTCCTTCCTGGGGTGCCGTGTCAGGCCTTGGGTTGGAATCGGCTTCTTCCACCCTAGAGACCCAGGAGGGGACACCAGGAGAGTCAGCCTCCATGTGGACATCTTGGGCAGGTAAATGCCTTTTTTTTTTTTAATTAAAGCTCCAGAGGAAGAAGGTGGAGTCCAGATTTCCCTCTGTGGAGATGCTATTAAAATGCAGATCCCCCCGTGTTTCTTTAAATTCGTGCCTGCTTGAAATAAACCTTGAGGAGGGCTTAACATCTGTTGAGATGTAGGCAGGCAAGGATGGGTAATTAGTCGGGCTTTCTAGCAGTTATCTAAGCATGACCCAGATTCCAAGTGGGGGGAGTGCACCCTGCTCCCCAGGCTGGCCGGACACCGTGCCGTGCCCAAGTGTGCCGCTCCTCGGCTGGGTTCCAACTGGCTGCCCTCAGTGTAAAAACGAACAGGACTGGTTGGGTCCCTGGGCTTCACTGATGAGCCCCCATCTGCTTTGTGTATGGTTTTGACTGTTATACACCCTACAAGGCTGAGCCCTTGTGGTCCTGGGGTTGCTTATTGGAGGAACGTGTTGGCTGGTGGATTCACTTTGAGCAGGGCTCAGGATTGAGCAGGATTTGGGCTTCTGGGCGCCAAAATTGCAACAGAGGGCTCTGAGCCTTTGGAGTGTGTGTGAACAGTCTACTTGGAGGGTGGTGAAAATTCAGAGGTTCAGCGGCTGTCTTTTGGGAGGGGTGTACCACTAATCAGGATGTCATTTTGATGGGTGCCCCAGGCAGGAGCCAGGTCTTTGCCTCCCAAGTTTCAACCTTGTGATGATCTGTTGAAATGGTCCGGCATCTTATAATCACTCTGCCTGTCTCCCCTCAACCCCTGGAGGAGTAGGGGGGCACAGAGAATGGCAAGATGTGAGTGTGTGCAGGATCAGATAAGTCGGGGGTGTCCAGGAAGGATTCACTGGGCTGACAGGTTTCCGGGTTGAAAATGGCTTTAGATTGCCTTCCGGAGCCTGGATTTAGCGTCTTCGAAGAGGAAAGGAAACTTAAGGTGGGAGTCCAAATGTGTCCTTAGCTCACCCCAGTCCAGCCTGAATCCTGCAGATCAGAGGACTGTTGGGGAGTGAGGGGATGGCAACAGTCCTTTGGAAGGAGGAATCTTAAAAGAGAGGTGCAGGTGACCTGGGAGCACTCGGTCCTTGAGAGGTTTTCTCTGGCTTTCATGCTCTTGGGAGCTTCGTGATGAGTTTGTGCATTTTGCTATTCGCAGCCAGTTTCTGTTCAGTCTCTGGGCCTGAGGCAGCGAACACATTATACAGTCCCGCTCTCAAAGGGTCAAAGGGGAGAGCTCTCCACTCCCCCAATCTGTCCCCAAGCAGAGTCATCCAGGACTGAGCTTCGGAGGGGACGGGGAGGAGAAGAGAGGATGAGAGGGGAGGGGACAGAGATGGGGGCTGGGTAAGGAAATCTGGGCCAGAGCAAAGAGATGGGATGTGGGGAAACACCGAGGAGTCGGTACCGGGGCAGAACGTTGACTTGGGTAGTCGAATATTTCTGCCATTAAAAAACCTGTCTAAGTACTTATTTAGAACTTTAAAAATAAAGACTTACATATATATATATTTTCCTGTATTTATATATAGAGAGGAAAGTACCCAAGTCAAGTCCAGCTTAGTAAGTGAACATTCATGCCATTAGCATCTGAGCCAAGGAAAAGAAAGTGACCAGCTCCCCAAAAGTCCCCTCCTGGCCCCTTCCAATTAATCCCCCTACAAGGGTCACCGCTACCCCGACTTCTGACCCCATGGGTTCATTCGGACTCCTTTTAAGCCTCCTGGAAATGGAGTCAGAGGCTGTGGCTTTTTTTTTTTTTTTTCTGCTCAACTATCTGCCTGCTTCAGGTCATTGTTGGTTTACCTTCTCGATGCTGTGTGGTACTTTATTGTTGACTCTCTGCAGTGTAGTTCTCCATTCTATGGTTGAGGGCCATTTGAGTAATTTCCAGACTGTGGTGCTGGGAACATTCTTGTGTGTGTCTTTGGTGGAACTTTGTGGGGAAAGCGTTTCTCTTGAGTTTGTACCTAAGAGTGGATGACGTGTACTTGGCAATAGCGTTTACTGAGGGTCGTAGATGAGTGGGCAAAGCAGATTTCTCACTGTCATGTGAAGAAGGAGTCATTACGCGTTCCATGAACTTGGCTGTGTGCTCCTAGGGCCTGAGCGTTATCTCCGCATGCAAATTCCAGCATGGTACGCTGGCGGGGGGTGCAACCTTACATTCTCCATACTCACGGGCACTTTGCCACTGTGATCCACCCCCCCTCCACTTCTGCACCCCACTGTCCTCGGCAGCTCCAGCTTGAAGACGGCAGTGAGAGTTAAAGAGATTCTCAGGAGTTTCATTTTTCTCTTCCTAAGTCAGAAAACCCACATGGAAATCTTTGATGTTTGGGTTTCCATTGGTTTCCTTCACTCTCGAAGGAGTCCAGGCAGCAGAGCTGTCTGGACCACACACCTGGGTTCCGTGTTCTCGTGGATGGGAAGGCTGATTTAAATATGGCTGTGACGGGCTCTGATGATGACTTCTAAAGAGCTCAAATCTGTCAGCTCAATCAGGTGCATCTGTCAACCTTCCTCAAGCCCCCATTTAATGCCACTCACTCCTGACGCTCTCCCCGTGCCAGTGTGAATGTCATCTTCCTCCAGCCCTGCTGATGCTGGCAGATCGTCCCCTGAGCACTGTGTGGGAAAGCGGGCCATGGCAAGAGCCGCAGGCTCTGGTCTCCATCTTCTCCTGCTCTTCTCCTGAAGCACATGCAGGATCCCAGGATTTCACCCCTCGTTTTCGGGAATCTCAGTGAGAAACCCAGAGTCCCCTCACATCAGATGCCCACTTTTTTTTTTTAATCAAAATCTCTCTAAAGAGGAATGTTCTGCATCGGAAGCAGACGTCGACGCCCTGGGAGATGTTGGAGCATATTATCAGAGCCTTGGCCCACCTGGAAAAGTAGATCGTGCTAGAAGGGCAAGGGAGAATGGCTATCTGATTCTTCTCCTAGACCAGTGTGGCAGATATTTCCAGAAGAGCAAAACTCTGTGAAGTAGAAATTAGTGTGACTTTTCCCTTGGGATTTTTTTTCCCCTCTGCAGTCCCCAAATCCTGACAAATAAAAGATCAGCTCATTGAGGAGTTAAAAACCTACCTGGAGCTGACCCCTGTGTCTACTCTTAATTTACGGTCTTCACTGATCCTACTTGGTGTGCATTTTGGGCTTCCCAGGTGGTGCTAGTGGTAAAGAACTCACCTGCCAATGCGGGAGGCATGGAGATGCAGGTTCACTCCCTGGATTGGGAAGATCCCTTGGAGAAAGATATGGCAACCCACTCCAGTGTTCTTGCCTAGAGAATCCCATGGGTAGAGGAGCCTAGCAGGCCTCAGTCCATAGGGTTGAAAAGAGTTGGACATGACTGAAGTGACTTAGCACGGTGTGCATTTTGGTATATTTTACTGAAGACATGGTAGGTATGCTTGATTCTGGGGTGCTGCTCCAGCCACCCCACTGCAAGTGTTATTTATACATTGTAGTACTTTCTAGACTTAACTGAGTATGAGGATTGCCTTGTTAAAATGGTGAGTCTTGTCCAGCAGGTTTGGGGTGGGGTCTGAAGTCAGATGGGGCTTCCCAGGTGGCTCACCTGCCAATACAGGAGAGATAAGAGACGATGGGTTCCATCCCTGGGTCAGGAATATCCCCTGGAGGAGGGCATGGCACCCACTCCAGTATTCTTGCCTGGAGAATCCCAGGGACAGAGGAGCCTGGTGGGCTACAGTCCATGGGGTCGCAGAGTCAGACACAACTGTGGGCACTTAGCACGCACGCTGGAGTCAGACAGGCTCCCACTGCGCCACGAAGTCGGTGCGCTGGGGTCTTTTCTAACAAGCCTCCAGGGACTGACCATGCTGTTCATCCACAAATTATACGTGGAATATCCAGGTCACATCATAGATGCACCCTCTTTTTTTTTTCCTTTTTCTCAAAAAACCGGGTTTATTGAAGTATTCAATATAAATTACTTCCAGTGAAATTCACCCTTTTAAGCGTACAGTTCTGAGTTTTGACAGATGCATGCAGTCATGTAGCCAACGCCAGAGTCAAAATAGGGAATAATTTCATCAACCTAGAATATCCCCTGGTCCTCTTTGAGTCAGCATCCCACTATGCAAGCCCTGATCTTTTCTCCATCCTTATTGCTGTTGACTAGTCACAAAGTTGTGTCTGATTCTTTTCGACCCCATGGGCTGTAGACCACCAGGTTCCTCTGTCCATGGGATTTCCTGGGCAAGTATACTGGAGTGGGTTGCCGTTTCCTCCTCCAGAGGATTTTCTCAATCCAGGGATTGAACCCATGTCTTCTGCATTGGCAGGTGGATTCTTTACCACTGGGCTGTCTGAGAAGACTCTTTCTATCCTTACAGTTTTGCCTTTTCTAGGAGGTCATGTATAGAATCAGACAGTACGCAGCCTTTGAGATCCATTCATGTTGTGTGAATCATTTATTCATTCTTTTGAGTGCTGAGTTGTATTCCATGGGATGGCTGGAGCAGAGCACTTTCTTCCATTTCCCAGGACATTTGGGGTGTTTCCAGTTTGGGCGATTATGAATAGAGCTGCCACAAACATTGGTAGATGGGTTTTAGTGGGAACATTTGGGAATGTACATCTTATTTCTCAGATAAATACCCAGGGGTAGGCTTGCTGGGTTATGTGGTAAGAATGTGTTTAGCTTTGTAAGAGAATGCCAAACTGTTTTCCGAAGTGGTTGTGCCATTTTACATTCCCATCCTGTGATCCCTTTAAAAGCACCGTGTTCTAAGCTCCAAAGTGCGTCTGTCCTCAAGGGTTTAGCATAAAGGGTTGTGGATGTGTGGAGAGTAGCAGAAGTGGTAGCGTTAAATGCCAGTTGGAGAAATTAGAAGGGATAAGGATGTCATTTGAAGCTCTGTGCCAGCTCTGATTTGAAGTCTAGCAACAGAGTGGGGTCTCCAGTGTGGCAGAAGGGGGTCTCTGATGGAGAGGGATGCTTTGGTTCATTGCCTCGGCAATAAAAAGTCAAGCTCTGAGGCTGTGACACCTATGCCCGCCACTCTCTTCCCCACTGCCACCCAACCACGTTTGGGGTAAAGTAGGTACTTCATAAATGTTTGTCCGATGAATGACAAAAATGCCTTTCTTTACCGATTCTCCAAATTATAGGGATCTGATTTACCTATGTACCCATGTTTTAGGTTTTCAGTGGGTTTTAGGTTCGAATGGTGGGATGACGGGAGGCATGTATATACATGAGGTTATTAGACCAAAGATCTCTGAAACGTTAGTGCTTCAGAAGTTAGGGAGCAGTGGCCCCTTGAGAGTGGAATCTTCCTCTGGGGCTTTTGAGGGGACATCTGTTGGGCTGTTGTTCAGTAGCTAAGTCATGTCTGACTCTTTGTGACCCCATGGACTGCAGCATGCCAGACTTCCCTGTCCTGCACTATCTCCCGGAGTTTGCTCGAATTCATGCCAACTGAGTCAGTGATGCCATCCAGCCATCTCATCCTCTGTCATCCCCTTCTCCTCCTGCCCTCAGTCTTTCCCAGCATCAGGGTCTTTTCCAGTGAGTCGGCTCTTCACATCAGGTGGCCAAAGTATTGGCGCTTCAGCATCAGTCCCTTTCCAGTGAATATTCAGGCTTGATTTCTGTTGGCTATGTGAAGCTTATGGACATGCCGCCCCATTGCTCGCCCAGTAGCAAGCACACACATGCACCCCTTCAACAATGGAAGGTGCCACTAGGAAGGTGGAATCAGTCCAGAGATATGGGGTCCATCGTTCATCCTGAAACCCCAGTTACATTTCCGGGGATGCTAACTCAGCTCCTCATAAGGGATGTAAGTGGCCCCGTGAAACGAAACGGAGAGGTGACAGAGAGCACAGTGAGCGTTAGGCCAGCCAGGCCTGGGTTCAGATGGCTCACGAGCTGCCTCGAGCAGCAGAGCCTCAGCTTCCTCATGCAGTTGATGAGGATGTTGCTTCTGAGTTCATATTCCTGGGCAGACTCTCGAGGAGGTCACGGGGGATCAGGCATGAGCAATGCTCAGCCCAGTTTCCCGTTACGGAGAAAGCTCCAAAATGCATGAACCATAATTTTGGAGAGTGCTTTCTTCTCCTTACGTTCTATTTTGGAAACGTTGTCTAGAAACCAGGCTCTCTGGGTGGGAGTGGGAGAGAAGGGCCCCTCTGTTGACTGGCTGGTTTGGATTTATTAATCTGAGCGTTCACCCTTTTCTTTTAAATTGAAATACAATTGATTTACAATGTTGTTAGTTTCGGATATACAGCAAAGTGATTCAGTTGTGCATATATATATATTTTTTCAGAGTCTTTTCCCTTATACATTGTTATAAAATATTGAATATAGTTCCCTGGGCTGTACTTGTTGTCCACCTGTTTATTATATAGTAGTCTGTTTATCTCAATCCCAAAGCCTTAATTTATCCCTCCCCTTCCCCTTTCCCCTTTGGTAACCCATTTGCATTCTCCTTTCTCTCTGGAAGCTTTAAGTTGGGGGCGGGGAGGAGAAATACATGGCCACTTGACCTATTTTTCTGTTCTCTTTGGTCTGAGGTAAAATTGTCTTCCTCTCCCTTGGTTCCTTCCTTTGTGGGTGACAAGGTGAGGGAGTTTCAAAGTGTATAATTAGCTTCCCTGCCCCGCCCCATCTCCTTCTTCTGAGCCAAAGGGTCCAATGCAGGATGGAGACCGCAGGCCTAGGACGGTTGCTGTGGCCGTCCCAAGCGACTCCTGAGAGTTGAACAGTAGAACCCTCCTCAGCTTTGGGGTTAGATTACATCCCCCCTTCCCCCCAGTTTCTGTCTTTCTTCTTTCTCCCTTCTCCCTCACTTCCTGGGAGCATAGAGGAAGACAAGGAACATTCCAGGAGAGGAATCCAGGTGGGTGGGCTCAGCAACTCGGGTTTCAAAAACCACCAGGCATTAGTCCTTGTCTGGGTAGGGTGACCAGATGTCCCAGTTTGCCTGGCCCTGTTCTGGTTTTAGCATCTTGAAAAGCCTGGCAGTTTGGGGCTAAAGGACTTTGGTGGTCCTACTATTGAGGTGTTTTTTTTTTAATTGGAGGATAATTGCATTGCAATGTTGTGCTAGTTTCTGCTGGACAACAATGTGAATCAGCTATAGGTATACATATATCCCCTCCTTCCTGAACCTCCCACCCACCCTTGCATCCCAGCCCTCCAGGTAATCACAGAGCACCAAGCTGAGCTCCCTGTGCTATTCAGCTGCTTCCGGCTAGCTATCGATCTACTAGTGAATTCTTAACACCCCAGGGGTGTACGGAGCCAGAGAGGGTGCCAGTGCCCAGGAAAGACGGAGATAAGTAACTTTTTTTTCCTCTGAAAAGCTGAGACTTTATCTTGGAATGAATTGTGCTTTTGGAAGCTACTTATTTAAGGCAGCTAATGCGAGAGAGATCCCAGTTCTGAAGCGCGAAATTCCAGAGTTAAATACGGATCAAGTTTTGTCGTCTCTCTTGGGTCAGAAGTGGCTTTATCTTCTTTTCAGCTTGGGAGCATTCTTGGGTCTTCCTATAAGGTTTTCTTGACTCAGGTTGGACCTGGAACTCGGGTATTAGCAGCCCTTCCCCCCAACAACACTATTTAAGAGGCCCACCCCGCCCCCTCCATGGAGCAATGAAGGAAAACGCAATTTCATCGCCCACCTGCCAGTAAATAATATTCATGCTGTTAAGTTCTGTTCTCATTTTAGGTCTGTGCGTAAAGTATTATATAATTTTAAACCAATTTTAAAGTATTTTTATACAAGCAGCGTTTGCAGGAGGGCGAAGCCTGATCTTAAGAATAAAACTGACAGATTTGTCTTAAACGAGACTTGGATACAGACCTAGAACTTGCTTTGTGAGGGGGTTACCCAGTTTCTGACCTTCCAGAACCTGCTATATCCTTTTTTAAAGCTTTTTTTTTTTAAATTAAACTTTTTATTTGATTCTGGCGTATAGCTGACTAACAATGTTGTGATAGTTTCAGGTGGACAGCAAAGGGACTCAGCCGTCCATACACATGTATCCACTCTCCCCTAAACTCTTCTCCCATCCAGCCTGCCACATAACCTTGAAGAAAGTGCCCTGTGCTGTATAGTAGGTGCTTGTTGGTTATCCATTTAATTTGATTAAAAAAATTTTTTTTTGGCAAGGGGATTTTCTTTATTTGAGGAAGCACTCTTGGTTTGTTTGTTTAACAAGACTTCTTATTTTGTGTTGGGATATTTCCCTGTCTTATAAACTAGGTCCTTGTTGGTTATCCATTTTAAATATAGCAGTGTGTACATGTCCATCCCAAACTCCCGAACTGTCCCTTCTCCCCATTCTTCCCCCGCCCCCTGCCGGCAACCATAAATTTGGAGAACCTGTTGTATTTTTTTTGTTCCATTAACCTTTATTATTTCCTTTATTAGTAATAATGGGCATGGGAACCTCTGCTGATCCTCACTTGCTGCTTTGAAATGTCCGTGGTGTCCACAGAGGGATATGCTTGTTTGAGCAATAGCACAGGGGTGGAGGCTAAAAGGAGAAGAGGTTGGGAGGGGAGGTGATACTGGTGGAGGTGAAGCAAAGGGTTTGGGAATAGGTGGCCCCGGTTGTGCATCTTAGCTCCAACTCCCAGTAGCTGTGCCTCAGTCTCTTCATCTATAAAATGGGCACAATAGTCCTACAACCAGGAAGTCGTGAGAGGATTAAAAGATACATGAAAGCATGTGGTAGATATGATTGTTTTGTAATAAGTATCAGAATGGGGGAGAGTATCAGAATGGATACTGTAGATCCATGATTGCAAGGGCTGGGTCTGTTGTGGTCACCACTCTGGCCCTGTGCTTGGCACCTACAGTAGCTGAATACAGGACTCTGGGATGTTTTCTTGCACCTTATTTGAACAGGGACTTGCTTTAATCCTGTTCTGGGTTCACAACACACTCTGAATATTGTCTCTCCTTTCGTTTATTTTTCCTTATTTATTTTAATACTATATGGAAACACGCTGATGGATCTGCTACCTGAGTCAAGAACTAGAACAGTGGCTCCCAAAGTGTGGTCCCCAGCCCTGCAGCGTCAGCATCGCCTGCTGTAGGGCCGAGATGCTTACCCTCGGGCCCACACCAGTATGCCCTGGAGAGCTGTTGAAACAGGTGGTGGGGCTTTGCCCCCAGAGTTTCTGATTCAAGAGGTTTAGGGTGGAACCCGAGAGTTTTCATTTCTAGCAAGTTCCCAGGAGCTGCTGATCCTGCTGGTTTGGGGATCCCCCTGAACTAGAACATGCTCAGTAATTTACTTTTACTTATAGCCTCTGACCCTGCCTTGGCTTCCCGCCCCTCCCCCCTCACTCTCCCAAAGGCAACACTCTCTCTTGGACTGGGTGTGTCTTTTTTAAAAAGTAATTTTATTTATTTATTCATTTATTTGCTTAGGCTGTGGTGGGTCTTCGTTACTGCATGGGCTTTCTCTAGTTTCAGGGAGCAGGGGCTGCACTCTGTGGCGTGCAGGCTTCTCACTGTGGCGGCTTCTCTCGTCTTGGAGCTCGGGCTCTAGGGCCCGCGGGCTTCAGTAGCTATGGTTCCCAGGCTCTGGAGCACAAGCCCAGTAGTTATGATGCACAGGCTTAGTTGCTCTGCACAACATGTGGAATCTTCCCAGACCAGGGATCGAATCCATGTCTCCTGCACTGGCAAGTGGATTGATTACCACTGAGCCACCAGGGAAGCCCCTGGATTGGGTGTGTCTTATTCCCTTTCTTTCTTTTTAAAGATGTTTTATCACACATTTACATATGCCTTAACTCTAATGTTTTACTTTCGTGGTTTCTGAGCCTTTTTAGCCTTCTGGAACTTGCCCTTGCTTTTTTCACTCAATTGTATGTTTCTAAGATTCATCTCTCTTATTTGAGTGTAGCTGGAGGTCATTTATTTTTCTCTGTATAATACTGTATTCTGTGATGATACAACAATTTATCCACTTTCCTGGATGATGGACATTTGGGATGTTTCCAGGTTTCTTGTTTTTTTTGCTATTATGAACAGTGCTGCAGTACTGAATAAATAATTTTGGAATGAATGAATTCAAGGTGTTAATTTTAGTCTGTGTACTTGGGAATGTCGCTTCAGCTAGAATCAGCTGAGATTCATCAGCATTTATGGAACACCAGCCATCTGACAGGCACTGGCTAAGCCATTTCACAGTCTACCCATCCTTCTCTCTAAGGGCTGGGTCAGCCAGACAGCCGCTGTTTTTCCTTGTCTTCTGAAAGTCAACCTGTGTCTTAGGCGTTGGTGACTGCTGTTACTAGGGGAACATCAGGGCTGATTTGAGAGCATGGACTCTGGAGCCAGGGGAATGGGGTTCCAATACTAACTCTTGCTAGTCACGAGCTGTGTGACCTTGCTCAAGTCATTTAAGTGTTCTATGCCTTAGTTTCCCAATTTGTCTAAAGGGGGTTCTAATAGTACCTATCTTGGAAGATCAAATTAATTAATACATGTTACGCTTAGAAAATAGTGCCTGGAATTTAGCACTAGATGTTTATATATGGATGGATGGAACAATGGATCGGTGAGAGGGAAGAAGAAAGGGCGGGCTTATTTGAGTGGCCTTTCTGACCCAGTGCTTGGAATAGTGCGTGACACATAGTAGGTGCTATGTGAAAGTGAAAGTGTTTGTCGCTCAGTCATGTCTGACTCTTTGCAGCCCCACAGACTGTAGCCTGGCAGGCTCCTCTGTCCATGGAGTTCTCTAGGCAAGAATATTGGAGTGGGTTGCCATTCTCTTCTCCAAGATATTTTCCCAACCCAGGGATTGAACCTAGGTTTCCTGCATTTCAGGCAGATTGGTTACCATTTGAGCCACCAGGAAAGTCCTACGTGCTACATAGTATGAGTTATTATTCTGCCTTTGCTTGCCAAGGCTCTCAATCCCCTTAACTCTGCTATTCTTTGGCATATGTCTTGAGACCCCATCTTCCTGGATTATCAACTGAACCACCATTGCTCCAATGCAGAATTCAAGGGGAAAGCAATCAGAGGGTCATGTTATTAATATTTGTAGATACTAGAATTCCATGAGTCCAAGGCCCAGGCAAATTTTTTCTCATCTCAGCAATCCTTGTCTATATCCCTGATCAACTTCCTCTTCCATTCCCATTCCCAGGCTCTCCCAATGCCAGACTCTTTCCAGTCTGCTCACAACTTCCCCTTCTTCTAACCATACCCTGCTTTCTAAGTGTGCCAACTTTGAAGACATCAAAGACTTCAAACCAGTGAGAATAGGCCAGCTCCTGTGCAGGTCTTATAAGGACTTGGAGCATTTGGGTCTTGCACAAATTAGAATCGTCAGAAATTTTTGGAAGAGTTGTTAGAACGTAGAATTTTAACAGTTTGGCCTGTTCCTAATCACAACAGAGTCTAAAGTTTAGGATCATTGATGAATATTTGTGATTTAGATGGGAGAAGTATCTTATGTTTAGTGTTGAATGAATGGATAGTTGGATAGACTTGTGGATGGTTGGACAGATGGACAAATAGGTGAATGGGTTCGCTGGAATGAAGGAAGGCAGGATGGATGGATGAGACGAAGAAAAGATGAATGAGCCTGGATGGATGGGTGACTGGATGGGTTATAAGTGGGTGGGAAAGTAGATTGAGGGGGATAAGTCGACGGGTGGTGGACAGATGGATTAATGGATGAGTGATGAAAGAAAGAAGGGGTGAAGGGGTAAATATATGAGTGGACAATAGATGGCAGGCGACTGACTGGGCTGGACTGAAGAGTGGAAAGATGAATGGGTGGGTGAATCGATGGATGGAAATGGAGGGCGGGCTGGCTGGGTGGTGTTAGATCTAAGGGTGTGTGGAAGGGTGGGTGTCCATGTCTGGGTCTCTGATACTTGATGTTCTTATTGGCTTGGAGATGACTGAATCCTTCCCCTTAACCACCCTCAATGCTAAGTGACTCTTGCTTGCTTTGTGAAAAGCAGGAAGATGGTATGCTTGTGTCTTACCTCTAATTAGAAAGCTCCTTGAGGGCAGGGAGCAGTGAATTACCTTCCTCACATCCCCCAACGGTTCCCACATTGTATGATGCATGAGTGTTTGTTAACTGAGTAGTGATGAGGAAAATTAACAGTGTTCCTGACAAAGATTATTAAAATTCCGGAAACAGCAATTCCATTTTTTTTTTTTTTTTTGGTCAATTTCAGTACTGGGACTAAAAGTGGAATTCCTTGGATTTTGCTCCCTTGGTTAATAGTGGTGGGCTAATGGAATATCTCTCTTCCAAGTAGGTTGGGTAAATGTCCCAGATGCTTACTCAGAGATTGCAGATTATAGATGTACTAGGTTCTACAAGGCCCCTCATGATCTAAAAAGTCCCTGTTTTGTCTTTGATCTCATCTCTTCCATTCTCTACCCTGCCACTCTGTCTCAGCCCCACTGACCCTTTTTGCCAAATCCAGCTTTTGCAGCTGTAGGCGTCTGTGCTGGCACTTCCCTCTGCTTGCATCATTGTTTCTCCAGGTCTCCCAATGGCTGACTCCTTCTCTTCATTTAAGTCTCAGCCTAAAAGTAACCTCCTCTAGGAGGCCTATCCTCTTCATTTGTTGAATACCTAAAGTACAAAGAATATGAAATACATGTATACTCTCCTATCCAGCGAGAATCTCTGGTGACATTTTAATGTATTTCATTCCATCTATGTTTGTGGATATAAGCTTTTATGAACACATTTCCATGCCACTAGATATTCTTGGACAGCAACATCAGGGCTACCATGTATAGTTGGACAGAGTGCACAAGGGTATCGTATCTCCTATCATAACTGTGCATTTATTATTTCAACTTCTCAGATGATGAAAGCTTCAGTATCTTGTTCTAGCAAAATGAAGATATTATGACAATTTTTTGACAGATGGACCTAACAACTTGAAAAAGGGGCGTCTTATTTAAATTCACACAGTGGTGCTGTATGGGTTGGCATCAACTCCAGAAAAGACAGTTGCTAATATCTGATGACATTCCACTTTATGGATATACCATACTTCTTGTAACCATCCCCAGTCATTTGTTTAGTTTATAAACAACAGCACAATGAACATCTTTGTGCGTGAAGCTGTGTCCACGGTGCTGATTATTTTCAGACTGAAAATAATCTGGTCTAGAGGTTGTACTCAAGTCTTAAAACTGTTGCTGCCTCTTTCCTTGAATCTGAAAAGAGATTTGGAGACTAGGTGACTTGAAATTTGGAAGGTTGAGGAGGAGTATGGAAAGAACAGTTGATTGGTTTGGAATTTTTCCTAGGCTGCATGTGAAGCAGTGCTTTTGAATTGGGGGTGATTTTGCCTTCCAGGGGACTTTTGGCAATGTCTGGAGATATTTTTGGTTGTCACGAATGTGGAGGGTGGGGTGCTACTGGTAGTTAGCAGATAGAAGCCGGGGATGCACTGAGCATCCTAAAATGTACAGGACAGCACACTCCTGCTCCCATCCATGAAAAACTATCCAACCCTAGATGTCAATATTGCAGAGACTGAGAAATCTTGATGTAAAAGATGTCACGGATTCCTTGGAAGAGAGTGGGTGGATTTAGGGTTTGGGGGTTACTTAAATTTTACTTACAGTTTCTCTTCCTAGCTGGGTGTCTGAGCCAGCTTTCTCTGAACTTTAGATCCCACACTATCAGCAACAGGCTTGCTACTGACAGATTCGTTGATGTAAATATAGATGAGTGTATAGAAGGAAATCTCAGCTGGAGTTGGGAAATGTTGGAATGAAAGCTGCTGCAACCTTCCTTTCTCTCTCCTTCTCCTTCTGTTGCCCGGTTTTTAAATCGTGTCTCACTTTCTTTGGGCTCCTGGCATGGTGAGTCCTGCTGGTAGAAACAGTGGCTCTGTTTCTTTAGTTTGCACACCCAAGGCTGGCCTTGGGCATGTCTAGGACACCCCTGAGACAGATCAGCTTGGAGATGAGAAGGGGGAGAAGAGTGCATTCATGATAAATTCATCCATTCAAAAACGTTTACTGAGCACCTACTGTGTGTCAGGCAAGCGAGGGGAGGCGAAGGGAGGAAGGTGACAAGGGCAGATTGTGTGGACCACAGAGAAGACATTTACTCCAAAGGAAGTGGCAGCATCATGCCTGTTTTCCACCTGGCACATGTATACCTGTTGTTTTCCATAACAGAAAATAGGGTCTTTTGTGTATACACAATGTTTTGCTGTTTTTCCTCCAGTACCAGCCACACTTACGAGGACCTCACTATTTCCTTAGGACAAATTGCTGGAGGTGGCATGGTTGGGTCATGTATCAGGCTTTGGGGCCAGGTTGCCAGGAACAGTCAGACTGTGTCTTTTCAAACTCCAAGGTCCTGTTTCCCTGATCATGTGGTCCAGCTAACTGTCCTTGATTTTACATCGTAACCAATCAGATAAGTGAAAAAATGGACTCTCTTTGTGATGCAATATACATTTCTTCAGTTTCCAAAGATGCAGAGCATTTTCCAGATCCATACAGGCTGTCTGTGTTTCCTTCGTGATGTCCCTGGTCACATCGTTAGCTCCATTTTCTCTAGAGTCATTCGTCACAGATAGCTTTTGGGGAAGTGGCACCAGGTTCTATAGACACTGAGGGGTTCTTTGGTTCTACGTTAGGTTTGAAGCAGTGTAATGGTTGGCCTGGCGTGCTGTGATTCATGGGGTCGCGGAGAGTCGGACACGACTGAGCAACTGAACTGAACTGAACTGAACTGAATGGTTAAGAGGGAGGGCTGTAGAACCAGGCTACCTGGGTTAAATCCCAGCTCTGCTTCTTTCCAACCTCATCATGTTGGACAAGTACTTCACCTTTTGGACCTCAATTTCCTCACCTGTAAAATGGGTATAACATGAGTTCCTGTCTCGTGGGGTTGTTATAAGGCTTAAACAGCACTTAATGCCTGGCACATGGTGGGTGCTGAATAAGAGTTTGCCCTTATTATTGTGTGCTTGTGTTGGTGCTGAAAACCCTCTTATTTCAGGGTGCAATAGCTATCACATGATTTAAAGCAAGCTGTCCAAGCATTTAGTGCCAGTCACAGCTCTTCCAACTAACCAAACAGGATCTGCACCTCACTGTCCCCCCAAAAGTAACTGGCTCATTTGCTGCATTTATGATAGGTTTCCTCTCTTCAGTCCTCATGCTTGTTCATGCCTGGAATTTCACTGGAGCTCCAATAAAGAGGAAGTGCCATATTTCAGGAGGACATGGAAACTGACTGCTGTTTTTCAAGTCTAGTTGGTAGCTTCTCTTTGTGGAGAGCTTATGAGCCCTCAGGCTCAGTGGGGCGTTCTGACTGATTTAATCTTTATATCGGTCCTGCGGGCTTGGCGGGTTTGTTTGCCCCCATTTGGCATATGTTCACAGTGAGGCTGAGAGAATAAACTCGATCCCTGGCTCTGAAAGACAAGGACTCTTTCTTGCTGGAGACAACTTTTACTTTCTTTGGACATCTTAACTCCACTCCTTTTTCTGGAAAGTGGTCTCCTCCACTCCTGGCTTGCACCAGTGCTCTGCCAAGGTCACGCATCTAACAAACGGGGAAACCTCATGGGACAGCTAATGGCATGGCAGGAACAAAGGCCCAGATGGGGCAGATGCTCAGGTTATGCTTGGGAAAACGTGTGCTTCCGAGAAGTTGGCATGCCTATAGGAAGAGATAGTGAAAGGGAATAGTTAAGAGACATTGAGGTCAGCTAGGACTGGGTCCCTCTCTGACAGTTGGTGTTGCCTTTGGGAAGATACTGAACTTCAGCGATCCTCAGTTTCTTCATACATACAATGGGAAGAGTAGTATTTTCTGCCCAGGGATGTTGTAAGGATGAAATCAATATGATGAATGAAAAATATCATGCTTGGCACAGTGTAAATGCTTGACAGGTGGCTGAAGCTCTTTGTTTTCTCCTTAGTACAAGCACAAGAACACTGTCTAGACCCAAACCTCTGCCCTGAGGTGGCTAACATTCTAGACCAAGGACCATATAAAGGCTACGGTTTAAGTGTGGTTAAGTGCAACAGCTCAGAAATAAAGCAGGAGAAAAAACAGGGTGGTGAAGACAGAGGGTGTTGGTACTGAAACCTGAGCTAGGAAGAGACCTGAGGAGAGCTGTGGGCTTGATTTGGGTTGCTCTAGAGAGCAGGCCAGATGAGGAGCAGGTATGGTGAGGCTGGAGGTCTCTTTCCCAGAGGACTCTGTCTAGATGGTGAAAGGGTTGGTTGGGGAGACCCAAGGTAGGGCTGATGAAGGGAACAGGTGAGGGTTTCTGAGCAGGTGAGAGATGCTTAAAAAAAAAAAAAAAAAAAGAATGGAGAAGAATCAACTTTCTGGCTCTCGAAGATGTCTTCTCATCCTTTGTGCCAGGTCTTGGGTCACTTAAAGATGCAGTCAGGGACTTCCCTGGCCATCCAGTGGTTAAGACTCCCAGCTTCTGCTGAAGGGGATGCAGGTTTGATTCCTGATCAGGGAACTAACATCCTGCATGCTGTGTGGTGCAGCCAAAAAAAAAAAAAAAAAAATGACACAGGCAAAGAGAATGAGCTCTGGGTTATTTTCAAGACTCTACTTTATTTATTCAAGTTCGAGGATATCATTTTTTTCTAACCTGTTGGATGTCTTGCATCTTTCTTTCCTTGGGATTTGTCTAGACCTGCACTGTCCAGTAAGGTAGCCACTAGCCCCACAGAGCTATTTCCACTTAAAAATTCATTACAATTAAAATGAAAAAGTCACTCCCTTAGTTGCACCAGCCAAATGTCACGTGCTTAGTTACCATGTGTGGCTAGTAACCATTGTATCAGACCTTACAGATGAGAGCATTCCGTCATCGTGGCAAATTCTGTGGATGTGCTGTTTCAGACAGAGAAGGCAATGGCAAGCCACTCCAGTACTCTTGCCTAGAAAATCCCATGGATGGAGGAGCCTGGTAGGCTACAGTCTGTGGGGTCGCTCAGGGTCGGACACGACTGAGCGACTTCACTTTCACTTTTCACTTTCACACATTGGAGAAGGAAATGGCAACCCACTCCTGTGCTCCTGCCTGGAGAATCCCAGGGACGGGGGAGCCTGGTGGGCTTCTGTCTATGGGGTCACACGGAGTCGGACACGACTGAAGTGACCTAGCAGCAGCAGCTGTTGCAGAACCTTCCAGCAACAATCTCCTGGAGGGAGCTTGTTGGAAATGCAGAATCTCTATCCCTCACCCCAGACCTGCTCAATCCCAAACTGTATCTCAGCAAAATCCCCCAGATGGGGTTGGCTCTAGTTGCAATCTACCTGAAAGTTTAAAAAATGCTGATGCCCTGAGCCTCACCCCACAGATGGTGATGAGATTGGTCCAAGACTATCGCTAGGCATAGGGATTTAGAAAACTCCCCAGGTGATTCTAAAGTTCAGCTGGGATTGGCGGAGAGCACTGGGCAGTTGGGTTGACACTCAGACAGCCAGTGGGCTGGAGTCGGAGCTGTGTGGCCTAGAGCAAGCCACTACCCTCTCTGAGCTGCAGATTCACCTCTCTGTAAAACCAAGGGCCTGTTGGCATCTCCCTTCCAGGACTCTGAGCATAAATGTTATGATGGTTCCTAGTGTCGGAGAAGGCAATGGCACCCCACTCCAGTGTTCTTGCCTGGAGAATCCCAGGGACGGGGGAGCCTGGTGGGCTGCCGTCTATGGGGTCGCAGAGTCGGACACGACTGAAGTGACTTAGCAGCAGCAGCAGCAGTGCTCAGTAGGGGGCCAGGGATGTGGGTAGTGAGCACTTCGTACATAAATGTGTTTATTTTTAAGAAATTAGTTCATCAGCCTTAGAGCTAATAGTTGGAGTAGAGGAAACAGAACTCTTTATAATGGGTACTTTTTCCATTCTTTAAAGATGGTAGTAAAATTCACATGGAATCAGCCATCCACTGTTTTCTTTTTAATCTGTATTTTGTGTAATATAGATGATTAACAGTGTTGTGTTAGTTTCAGGTGTACAACAAGGGGTTTCAGTTTTATTAATACATAAACTTATAACTTCTTTTTCAAATAATTTTTCCATTTAGATCATCAACCATTTTAAAGAGTACAGTTCAATGGCATTTAGTGCACTCACAATGTTGTACACCAGTCTTGTTCCAGGACATTTTCAGCACCCCAAAAGGAAACCCCATACCCATTAAGCAGTCACTCCCCATCCCCACTTCCTTCCCCGGTTGCTAGTCTGCATTTTTTCTTTATGAATTTACCTCTTCTGGCTATAGACTTTTATGTGTCCTGACCCTGGCTCCATCACCCCTTGGCATCCCGGGTGAGGCTGGGAAAAGGCCCAGCCAGCTGTCTTTATCTTTGGGTCTTTCTGCCTCTAGGATGAGGTATGTCCCCGCCTGTGGCCCCCTCCGGCACCCTGGGTCTCACCCGTCAGCCACACTTAATCCCAGCAGCAGGCCCCGTGTTCTTCTCTCCTAGGGCTGCCACAAATGAGAGGTTTCATCTCAGCTGGGTTCCTCCTAGTTAAATATTTAATAAATAAGACCTACAACTTGTGATGCTGGGAGTGTTTGATAGTGAAATTAATGAGGAGGAGAGAGTCACAGGCTGCCCACAGGTACATCCATGCCTGAGCCTGGCCACAGGCGCCCTGGTGGCAGACATCTGGGCTACCACAATGGACCCTGCCATCCTGTGTTCCCCTAGCTATGGCCTCCCTAGCACTGCATCTGGCACAGAGTAACTACATGAAAAATATATGTTAAAGAGAGATCATGTATTAAATATAAGTTATGTGTTAATAATATGTGTTAAGGAGACAGCGTCTTAAAAAGCAAAGATATTACTTTGCCAACAAAGGTCCATGTATTCAAAGCAATGGTTTTTCTAGTAGTCATGTACAGATGTGAGGGATCATAAAGAAGGCTGAGCACCAAAGAATTGATGCCTTCGAACTGTGGTGCTGGAGAAGACTCTTGAAGAGTCCCTTGGACTGCAAGATCAAACCAGTCAATCATAAAGGTAATCAATCCTGAATATTCATTGGAAGGGCTGATGCCAAAGCTGAAGTGCCAATACTTTGGCTACCTGATGTGAACAGCTGACTCACTGGAAAAGACCTTGATGCTGGGAAAGATTGAAGGCAAAGGAAGAGGGCGGCAGAGGACGAGATGGTTGGATGGCATCACCTGCTCAATGGACGTGAGTTTGAGCAAACTCCGGGAGTTGATGAAGGACAGGAAAGCCTGGCATTGTTGCAGCCCATGGGGTAGCAAAGAGTCAGAGATGACTTAGCGAGTGAGCAACAGAGAGAGATTGTATGTGATGTGTGTTTGGGTGTTTCTAGAGGAGGTGGTGGAGAGGGCAATGGCAAGCCACTCCAGTACTCTTGCCTGGAGAATCCCAGGGACAGGGCAGCCCGGTGGGCTGCCGTCTATGGGGTCACACAGAGTCGGACACGACTGAAGTGGCTTAGCAGCAGCAGAGCAGAGGAGGTGGAGAAGGAAAAGGAGGGAGAAAGAAAACTGGAAAGAGAGAGAGATGGAAGGGGAAAGAAGAAGGTCTGGAGAAAGGCGAGGAAGACGACGATGGGCGTGGGAGAAAGAGACCCAGAGGGAGAGGGAGAGGGAGGAAGAGAGAAATAAAAAGAGGGAAAATTCATGCAAAGAAAAGAGAGCAGAAAGAAGAGAGACAGCATCGCTCCATGTATCTTTGCCCCTCCTCATTATCCTTGACAGCCCTTTCCCCCTATTTCCCGCTGCCTCCCCACTTTTCATTTCCTTCCTGACGCCTTCTGGCCGGTCCCTCATCCCTTTTCATTTCCTGTGTCTCTGTTATCTTTTAATTTTCTCTCTCAGTGTTTGTCCCTTTTCTCTTTCTCTTCATAAGCCAGCATATGTGTCTTGTTTTTTCTTAGTCTTTGGCTGACTCTGTGTGTGAGAGAGAGAGGAAGGGACGGGGAGAAAACAAACTCAGAGGAGAATGTTGGAACATAGATTAGCACTTTAAAAACTATCAGTTCAGTTCAGTTCAATTCTGTCGCTCAGTTGTGTCCGACTGTTTGCGACCCCATGGACTGCAGCACACCAGGCCTCCCTGTCCATCACCAACTCCTTGAATTTACTCAAACTCATGTCCATTGAGTCGGTGACGCCATCCAACCATCTCATCCTCTGTCGTCCCCTTCTCCTCCCGCCTTCAATCTTTCTCAGCATCAGGGTCTTTTCCAACAAGTCAGTTCTTCACATCAGGTGACCAAAGGATTGGAATTTCAGCTTCAGCATCAGTCCTTCCAATGAATATTCAGGACTGATTTCCTTTAAAACTCATATCATGATATAAATGAACTCATTTACAAAACAGAAACAGGCTTACAGACACAGAAAGCAAATTTATGGTTACCAAAGGAGGGAGGAATAAATTAGGAGTTTGGGATTAACAGATACACACTGTATATAAAAGAGATAAGCAACAAGGTCCGAAGTATATAGCATGGGGAACTATGTTTCATATTGTGTGATAACCTATAGTGGGAAAAAATCTGAAAAAGAATGGATACATATTTTTATGTATAATGGAATCACTTTGCTGTATACCTGAAAGTAACACAACATTGTAAATCAACTTTATTTCTTTTTTCAATCAACTAATTAGTTTTGTTGTTGTTGCGTTGGGTTTTTGTTGCTGTGTGTGGGCTTTCTCTAGTCGCGGTGGCTGGGGCTGCTTGTCATTGGAGTGCAGTGGCTTCTCTTGTTTCAGAGCACAGTCCCGAGCACCCGGTCTCAGGAGCCGTGGTGTGCAGCTCTAGGGTGCTCAGGCTGCAGTCGTCGTGGCTCCTGGGCTCCAGAGCACACAGGCTTAAGTAGCTGTGGCTCGTGGGCTCTGGAACATAGGCCCGGAAGCTGCAGTGCATGGGTTTATTTGCTCTATGGCATGTGGAATCTTCTCGGACTAGGGATCAAACCCGTGTCCCCCGCACTGGCAGGTGGATTCTTATCCACTGTGTCTCCAGGGAAGCCCAGCTATATTTCAATTAAAAACATTTTTTAATTAATTAATTTATTTTAATTGGAGGCTAATTATTTTACAATATTATGGTGGGTTTTGCCATACATTGACATGAATCAGCCATGGGTTTTTTACCCAGATCAAGAGCCAGGACACCACCATCTCCTCAGGTTTTCCCCTATGCCTGTCCTCCATCACAACGCTTCCTCCCCTCCTGGATGAACCACTATTGAGGATTTTATGAGAACCTTTAGCTTGCTTTTCTTCATGGTTTTACCATCTAGGTAGGTGATATAGTTAAACGTCTTAGGGCTTTGAACTTTATAAATTTAAAATTTTGTGATATGAATTCTTTTATATTTTGACTCATGATTACATTGGAAAGGTCCGTTTTTACTCTGGGCATTGTGGCTCCTTCATGGTCATATTGTCCACCAATGACGAACATGTTAGTTTGTTCTCTTTTTGTGGCTAAGGATAAGCAGTGTTGCTAGCTGTTACGGGTTTTGCTGCACGCGTGCAGGAGTCTCTCAAAGGTACACGCCTCAGTGCAGAATTGCTGTATATTAAGATGAGTGTGTCTTTAATTTGACTAAATACCACTAAACCATTCTTACAAAGTGTTTGTGCTAATTTACACTCCTGCCAGCAGGAGCTGAGCTTTCAGGTTGCTTCACATCCTCACCAACACTTGGTGACTTTTTAACTGCAGCCGTTCTGGTAGATGTGTGTCAGTTTCTTGTTTGTGAACTGAGTTTGTGCTACCCGATAACAGAATGGGTGAATGTATTTTAATGCATTTATTGGCTGATCAAGTTGCTTTTGTGAAATGCCTCCTCATGCCCTGTTCACTTGCTTTTTTGTTGGGTTGCTTGGTTTCTTTTATTGATATGTAAGTGATCCTTATGTATTCTGAAAACTAGTCCTTCATCATTATATGCTATGTAATGTCTTCTCTTGGCTTGTCTTTTCATCTTTTTTATGACATCTTTTGATCAATAGCAGTTCTTAATTTTAATGTAGTTGAATTTGGAAATCTTCTCCTTTATGGTGTGTGGGTGTTGTATCTTATTTAATAAAATTGTTTCTACCCTGAGGCCATATTATTTCTAAAACTTTTACAGTTTTGCTCACTGTATGGCTTCGATCAGCATGGTATTGATTTTTGTGTATGGTGTGAGGTAAGGGTCCGATTTCCTTTTTATTCCAGAAGAGTTGTCCCTGTACCATTTTCCAAAAAGTCCATCCTTGCCTTAGTGATTTGCACGACAACCTCCCTCACTGTTTAACTTTTTCCTCTTTTGGTCATGCATATTTTCATGCTCAGAAAGTCAAACCACACATATTTATGAAGCCAGCCATGTACAAGGCACTGGGTTACAAAGATGAACACGGCAGATGCAGTCAGTGCTTTCATGGAGTTTACAGTGTGGCAAGGACAACAGGTAAATAGCCAGGGCCACTTAATTTACAATTATAAATGCAATAAGGTCTTAGGAGGGACAAATCTTGCTCTGAGAGGAACAGATAAAACCACTGGTACCCAAAGAAGTGGTGATAAAGCGAGTCTTTAGTGGAACTTTGATATAGAGATGGCAGGAACGTTGGGAAGTATGTTCTAACTAGAGGGAACTGCATGTGAAAAGGCCCTGTGGTAGATGCTTAAAAATGTGATGTTTATCCTAAAGGCACTGTCCAGTCACTGGAGCAGCAATGCAATTAGATTATATCTGTGAACAGCCCCATTAACTGCTGTGTGGAGTATAAATTTTATGCGGGCAAGAAAGATAGCCATGAGACCAGTGAGGAAACTACTGTAGTCCTTAAAGGAAGAGACAGTGTGTCATAGAATGGGATGATGGCTGTGGAAATCCTTGGTCAGATTAAAAGATATCTTGAGCTAATGTTTCAAATGGTTAGCCAACAAAAACCTATTGTATAACATATGGAACTCTACTCAAAGTTATGTTCCTGCCTGGATGGGAGCAGGTTTCGGGGGAGAATGGATCTATGTATATGTATGGCTGAGTCCCTTGACTATTCACCTGAAACTCACAACATTGTTAATTGGCTATACCCAATACAAAACGTTTTTGGTGTTGAAAAGTTAAATTTAAATTAAATATATATATATATATATATATATATATATATATATATATATAAGAGATTCAAAATAATCTTGATATGGCAAAATTTTTAAAAAGATATTTTGAGCTAACATGATTTATCCTGGGGACTTCCTAGGTGGCTCAGCGGTAAAGAATCCACCTGCAATGCAGGAGACTCGGTTTGATCCCTGGAGAAGGAAATGGTGACCCAGTCTAGTATTCTTGCCTAGGAAGTCCTATAGACAGAGGAGCCTGGCGGGCTACAGTCTGTGGGGTCGCAAGAGAGTTGGACACTACTTAGTGGTTAAACAGCAATAGCAATGATTTTTCCTTCTCTGCTCTATCTCTGTTCCTTTTCTGATTGAGTTTTTTGGGTGAGCAAAGCTGTGTTCCTGCCAAAGGTATGTGCTCTGGAGGATATATTTGCCACAGATGGTCTTTGGAATTCTAGCCAAGAGAGTCACTGGACAGCCCCTGGACCCCAGGGTTTTCTGGAATTAGTTCAACAATGGCCACCTATTAATAGCAATATGTTATTTATGAACAATGAGTGGATAGTTCTTTCTTCAAAACACTGATTAGCTATTGCATCCTGTGTCACCCCAGCTAACCCTAACGAGATAAGTAGGGAGAGAGGGAAGAGTTTCTATCTCAGTTTTATTTTGCATTAGGGCATGCTTGAAATCTCACCAAAAAAATGTTGGTTTGGGGACTGGAATTTAGTACTTTGATTTCTGGCCCAACCCCATTTATATAAGATCACAAAATACTCTTTTGCGAATCATTTCCTACTAGAGTGCTTCAGGGTAATAGGGTATAAGAATACCCATGCCAATATTCTTGCCTGGGAAATCCCATGGACGAAGGAGCCTGGAGGGCTACAGTCCACAAAGTCGCAGAAGAGTCGGACCCGACTTAGCAACTAAACAACTGGACGTCTAGGAGGTAGAGGCTTGGTGAGCATATTACATTGTCCATTACATAAACCCAGGTGGCCAAAAAAAAATCTACTTTTCTGCTACTATTAGTGGTGATTATTGTTTTTCTCTACATGCTAATACCTCCTTCACTCTTTCCTTGCTCTGAGAGTTCTTTCTCTTTTAGTGGAAATCTTTGGGTGTCCTTGAAAGGTGCCCAGTTCTATGCCAGGTTTGAAGGCAGGGCCCTCTGCTTAAGACACAATATAGTTTGGCTGGCAGCGGCAATCTGTGCCCCTGGCAAGACTCTTGGTGTCATCTCAGGCTGTGGTGGGGGAGGGAAGGTACGTGGATGGAGTCAGAGAGGGCAGCTTCCTGTCCAAAGAAAGTGATCATCCAGCTGGAGGTGAAACCTAAGGGAGGTGACTTATCACGCAGGCACGCCCACCACAAAGGGTCATACCTTGCCAAGACCTGATATAGTAAGTATTAATATGTATCAGCAGTTTCTTTTCTGTGTCCGTCTGTTTAGATCCTTCTTTTCCCTTCCTTTTTCACCAGGCCAACCTTTCTCTCCTTTGTTCTGGTCTTTTAGGAAAGCACGTCAGGCCACTGGAATGTATTTGCTCTCCTAACACCAGGCTTGTTTGTGTGATAAAGACATGCAGGGTGAGGGTGGTGGGAACTCAGCTCAGGCCCCTCTTCCCTCCCCCATTCCTGAGATGTAGAAGTCACTATTCCCCTAAACCTCAGGCGAAGCCAGGGAGGTGGACTACAAGCAGGAAGCAGCTCCCCAGCACCCCTCATCTGCTCCTCCCTCTCTTTGGCAGCCAGGTGTAGGTGCACAGGTGAAATTGCAGCCCGGAGGTGCTAACAATGGCTCGTGCCCTCCCTGCCCCAGTCTAGTCCAGCTGTATTATCAGTGGATCCCCCGTCTCCAGCCTCCTCCATGGTCAGCCCAGTGGCTGAAACAATGGCCTGTTCCCTCCCAGCCTTGCCCATTTCTTTGAATCCCTCGAGACTCTGTGTTGATAAGGCAGCACTGTCTTGACTTCCTCCATTCAAGCTTAACTGGCCTCTTCCCACCTCGCGGTGAGCGGAAGAGCAGCCCCTCCTTGCCTCTGGCAGCCAACCAGCCAGGTCCCTTCCCACCTCCCCCCCAACAACTCCAAGATCCAGGTCGACAGTGAGGAGAGAGGCGGTCAGACTCAAGTTCCCCAGGGTGATGTGTGGGGTCTGCCTCTCATGAGGTCCATGGTTCCTGATTTTCATCACCCTCTTCCCAACTTTGCTGGGTCCCTGCTTCTGACAATAGTGGCAGCACAGGTTCATACCTCAGCTGGACCACTGGACCAATGGGCAAGTGACATTCCTTCCCTCTGCTCCAGTTTTCTCATCTGTCAAGAAAGACGGTCATGAGAACAGGAGTTTAAGACAATAGGGCAAGCACCTCACTTGCATCAATTAAGTTCGTCCTCTAGATGCCTTAAGGGGTGGGCACCACTGTCATCATCCCATGTAACAAAAGAGAAAACCAGTTCAGTAGCTCATCTGAGCTTGTCAGGAGCAACAGCGATGGGGTTTGAACCCAGACTCCCTGGCTCTAGAGTCTGTGTTCTTTATCAACAACAGCATTAATGATAACGTCCTAATTTAATGAGCTGTTGAACAGATTCAGTGCAACGACATAGGCAAAAAGTAGATTCATCCGGTGCCCAGCACCTGATGAGTACTTAAAATAGATGTGAGTTATAATCATAATTACTTCACTTTATGTTATAGAGTTATATATTAATATATAAACATATGCTGTAAGTACTCCATGTTTTAATATGTAGTTCTGCCTTATTGTTGTGGTTACAGGGGCCACCTAAGTTTTTCTGCAAAGGGCCGGGTAGTAAAGATCTGAAGCTTTGTGGGCTGTAAATCGCTGTCAGGGACACTCAGCTCTGCTGGTGTAGCAGGGCACCCATGGACAATACCTGAAGAAATGGGTGTGGCTGTTTTTCAATAAAACTTTATTTATAAAAGCACATCACAAGCATCAGCTTCCAGGTGGCACAAGTAGTATGAAGAACCCACCTGCCAGTGCCGGAGACGTAAGAGACATGGATTTGATCCCTAGGTTGGGAAGATCCCTTGGAGGAGGCATGGCAACCCACTCCAGTATCGATGCCTGGAGAATCCTATGGACAGGGGAGCCTGGTGGGCTACATTCCATGGGGTCACAAAGAGTCAGACACGACTGAAGTGACTTACCATGCAGGCACACCCACCACAAAGGGTCATACTTTGCCAAGACCTGATACAGTAAGTATTAATATAGATCAGCAGTTTCTTTTCTGTGTCCCTCTGTTTAGAGCCTTCTTTTCCCTTCCTTTTTCACCAGGCCACCCTTTCTCTTCTTTCTTCTGGTCTTTTAGGAAAGCACGTCAGGCCACTGGAATGTATTTGCTCTCCTAACACCAGGCTTGTTTGTGTGATAAAGACATGCAGGGTGAGGGTGGTGGGAACTCAGCTCAGGCCCCTCTTCCCTCCCCCATTCCTGAGATGTAGAAGTCACTATTCCCCTAAACCGTCACTGGGTTTCTGTGCCTCAGAGAAGCCCAAGAGGATCTCTAGACTCCTTTCCCCAAAGCCCTCACTCCTGCCATGCTGGCCTCTCTCCTCTTCCTCAGACACACCAGGTACGCTCCTCCCTCAGGATCTTTGCACTGGCTCTTCCCTCTGCCCGGATCCTCCTTCCCTCCCCCCTGGCAACCTCATGGCTTCTCCATTATCTGTTCCAGGTCCTTACTAGAAGGCCACCTTCTCAGCCTCCACCCGATTAAAAAAAAAAAAACAAGATTTATTTGGCTGTGTCAGGTCTTAGCTGCATGCCACGTAGGATCTTCCATTGCGATGCTTGGGTCAGTAGCTGTGACACAGGGGCTCAGTTGCTCCGAGGCATGTGGTATCTTCCCGGACAAGGGATTGAACCTGCACTCCCTGGGGTTCAGTTCTTAACCACTAGACTGCCAGCTAAGTCCCCACCCAATTTTTAAATTGCCCACCCAGCACCTCCCACTCAGTCCCCTGCTTTATTTCTCCCTTTGGCATGCTCTAGTTTTATGTCTGCCCACTTTACTGTGGCCTCCACAATGGCAGGCGGTTTTATTGGTTTTGTCCACCAATGTGAACTGGAACCTTCTAGAACACGCATAGTAGGTGGCTAATAAACATGTGTTGGATGAGTGAGTACTACAACTTCATTCATTTTTATTGCTGAGTAGTATTCCATGCTATGGAAGTATCACAGTCGGCTTATCCTATTGATGGACATTGGTTTTATTCTTGATTTATCTTATGAATAGAGTTGTTGTGAAATTCTCTAACTTCCCCCAACTCTTCACTTGGAGAATGCTTATAAATGCTTATAAATCTCCCATTAAATGGTACATCCTTGGAGACCTTTTCCTGGCCCAGTCACCACCACCTTCAAGTCTAAATTAGGTCTCTCCTCAGCATTCCTCAGAGTGCTTATCAGAGATGGGGAAGCAATGGAAGCAATGACAGATTTTATTTTCTTGAGCTCCAGAATCACTGTGGACAGTGACTGCAGCTCTGAAATTAAAAGACATTTGCTCCTTGGAAAAGAAGCTGTGGCAGACCTAGGCAGTGTATTAAAAAGCAGAGAAATCACTTTGCTGACAAAGATCTGTATAGTCGAAGCTATAGTTTTCCAGTAGTCACGTATGGATGTGAGAGTTGGACCATAAAGAAGACTGAGCATCAAAGAATTGATGCTTTTGAACTGTGGTGCTGGAGAAGACTCTTGAGAGTCCCTTGGACTGCCAGGAGATAAAACCAGTCAATTCTAAAGGAAATCAGTCCTGAATATTCATTGGAAGAACTGATGCTGAAGCTGAAGCTCCGATACTTTGGCCACCTGATGTGGAGAGCCGACTCGTTAGAAAAGACCCTGATGCGGGGAAAGGTTGAAGGCAAAAGAAGAGGGTGGCAGAGGGTGAGATGGCTGGATGATATCACCGACTCAGTGGACATGAGTTTGAGCAAACTCTGGGAGACGGTGAAGGACAGGGAAGCCTGGTGTGCTGCAGTCCATAGGGTCACAAAGAGTCAGACGTGACTTAGTAGCTGAGCAAAAAGAAAAAGGTGGGAGCCATGGAGGGTTCTGAGCAGAGGAGAGACGTGATCTGACTCAGAGGTGCACAAGCTCCTCTGAACGCTGTGGGGGAGGGGGAATCAAATTGTGGCAGGGGGAGGGTAGAAACTGGAGATTAGGGGGGAAGTGACAGTACTGGTTCAGGCAGATAGGGGGCGTGACTAGCTGTGGAAATAACGAGTGGTTGGACTCTGGCAGCAATTTTTAAATTTTTTATTGTGGTAAAATACGTATAACATGGGTTCCCAAGTGGCTCAGTGGGTAAAGAATCCACTTGCAATGCAGGAGACACGGGAAACACAGGTTTGATCCCTGGAGGAGGACATGGCAACCCACTCCAGTATTCTGGCCTGGAGAATCCCATGGACCGAGGAGCCTGACAGGCCACAGTCCATTGGGTCGCAGAGAGTCGGACACAACTGACGAGGCTGAGCGTGCACACACACATAACATGATATTTGCTATTTTGAGGTGTGTGCAATGTGGTGGCCTTTAGTACATTCACAGTGTTGTGCAACCGTCACCTCTTCTAGTTGTACAGCACTTCATCACCCCAGTAGGAAGCCTCATACCTGTAACTGTGTGCTCAGTCTAGCTCAGTTGTGTCCAAGTCTTTGAAACCCCATAGACTATAGCCCACCAGTCTTCTCTATCCCTGGGATTTCCCAGGCAAGAATACTGGAGTGGGTTGCCACTTCCTTCTCCACTACTGGTTGCTAGTCACTTCCTATTCTCCTTCCCCTCCTCCCCAGTTCCTGGCAACCACCAGTTCCAGATATAGTTTGAAGACTGACCAGTAGGATTTCTGGATAGATGGTTGGTGAGGGCTCAATGAATTAATATGCAGAAAACACATAGGTAGCACCTACTAAGTGCTTTCAACTGAAATGGCTGTGATGGTGAATACTTCCCTACAGCTTTTCTCTAATGCTAAACTTGCCTCCCTATCTAATTAGAATTCTTGCTTGCTGGCTGAGTGTACAGTAGAGCCAGGATCTCTCGCACTTCCAGTCTGGCTTGGGTAGGGGTGGGGGAAGAGTACTGAGAAAAGCCAAGCCAGCACCATTCGTTCTGGAACACCATCCAACTCCGGCCCTGATTTCCCAGAACTGTGCAGGAAAATGTCCAGGGAAGGGCCAATGCCACTGATGGGAGTTCTGGCAAGCCCTGGCCTTGGCTTCCTGAGGCTGCTGTTATACCAACGAGTGGTTGTTGGCTCTCCAACCAAGATGGTGGCTTTCAGTGCAAGAGCAAGAAGCAAACTCGTTCTCATCATGGTTGTGGCCCCACGTCCTTAAGTGGTTTCACACAGATCCCTACTCCATTCTCTGTTGCTACTGACATCTCTGAAAGATGTCTGAGACTCACCGTTGTTGTTGTCATTTAGTCACAAAGTCACGTCTGACTCTTTTGCAACCCCACGGACTGTAGCCTGCTAGGCTCCTCTGTTCATGGGACTTCCCAGACAAGAATACTGGAGTGAGTTGCCATTTCCTTCTTCAGGGAATCTTCCTGACTCAAGGATTGAACCCAAGTCCCCTGCATCGCAGGTGGATACTTTACTGCTGAGCCACCATGAAAGTCGTGAGGCTCTTCATCCCTTTCCTTATGTTGGCGATGTGCTTTGGTTTCTGAACATGAGACCTCTTTGCTTGGGCTCTGTTCTTAGCTTTCTGCCTCCTACCATCTCTCCCTCACCCACTGCGTTATCCTCCCTTGTCCCTTCTCCCCCTACTTCCATTGATATTTATCCTCCCTGTTATCTAGATCTTATTGTCAGTTCTTGTCATGTGCAGGATAGTAGTAAAGAACAGGACCCATATAGTCCTGAATTCTGATCCCACTTCTGCCACCTTTGAAGCTGTTTTGATTTTGAGCAAGTCATTTAATCTTCCTAAGTGGAATTTATTCACCTTGCTTAGCGAAGATTTTCTGGTTCTTCTCTGGTTACACAATGGCATGTCTTTTCACCACAATGGCATGTCTTTTCCCCTCCCTCCTTCAAGACAAGCATGGCCATGTAACTTGCTTTAACCCATAGAATATGAGAGGAAATAACATGGGTCTCTTCTGGGTAGAAGCTTTAAGAGGGAGTATATGATTTACCACATTTCCTTTTTCCTGCCTCCACCATGGAGAAGGCAATGGCAAGCCACTCCAGTACTCTTGCCTGGAAAATCCCATGGACGGAGGAGCCTGTTAGGCTGCAGTCCATGGGGTCGCTAAGAGTCGGACACGACTGAGCAACTTCACTTTCACTTTTTACTTTCATTCATTGGAGAAGGAAATGGCAACCCACTCCAGTGTTCTTGCCTGGAGAATCCCAGGGATGGGGGAGCCTGGTGGGGTGCCATCTATGGGGTCGCACAGAGTCGGAAACGACTGAAGCGACTTAACAGCAGCAGCCTCCACCATCAGACACACAGAGAGGCAGCCTTCCTCAGACTAGATGCTGGGGAGAGAATGGTGTAGAACAGAGTCCTCAGCCCAGCTGCAGTGGACACATAGCATGAGCAGGAAAATAGACCTGTGATATTTTCAGTCACTAAGATTTGGAGGTTTTGTTTCTGTGGGATGATGTCGAATATTCAGAATGTATATTCATCATCTGTTCACTGGGGCTAATGTCTAATAAGCACAAGACTCTCATGAGGGATATGTAGACCCACATTTCAATTTCCAGCTAACAAAGATTATTTCCCTTCTGCTTTCTTCCTGTGGGGAGGGCTCCACTTCCTGTCTCTGTTTTTCAGTCTTTTAAAAAATATTTATTTCTTACTTGGCTGTGTCGGGTCTTAATTGCGACATGAGGGTGCACAGACTCTCTAGCTGTGGCGTGCAGGCTCAGTCGTGTGGCATGGGCTTAGTTGCTCTGCAGCATGTGAGGTCTTAGTTCCCCGATCAGGGATCAAACCCATGTACCCTGCATTGCAAGGCAGATATTTAACCACTGGACCACCAGGGAAGTCCCTGTTTTTCAATCTGGAAAAAAACATTGAGAAAGAGTTGACTTTTCCTTTGGGGGAAATGAGTGGTTTCTAACCCCCTGGGCATTGATTCAGTCACCCTCAACTTCCTTTTTCTTATGAATTCTTTCTCTCTCCTTCCCTAACCATTGTAACTGTGGAGGGGTGAAGGAATCTCTGTTTTAACTCACTCGGTTTCTAACTCTTACCATCTTCAGCTTCCTTTTCCCCACCTCCCCTTTGCCTGCTCTATTCCCGCTCACCCCACCAGGGAGTTTATCCTCGGGTTCTAGAACCCGCAGTGCTCCTTCACTATTTTTGATTTCTTGCTTGCTTAGCACCCCCTGGGAATCAGCTGTAGTAGCAAATTAACAAATAGCGCTGAGGTACCTCAAGTTTGAAGACATTTCCTTTTGCTCACCTAAGCAGGATGCTGGAGCAAGTGCAAATCCCCTGTCCGCTACTGTAAATCCTTCTTCATCATTGCGAGAGAATCCGTCAGGATCACTGAAGACCCAAGCAGAAGATCTTGGCCAAGCCTTCTTGCTGTTTCGGCTGCACTGGGTGTTGTCATATTGATGAAGCTCCTGGGACCGCTGCCAGCAGCCTCTAGGATTAAATCAATAGAGTTTGCAAAAGTAAAAGCTTCTTTTGGAGGCAGGGAATATATTGGTTTATTTTTTAATGATAAAGCCTCAAGGAGAATCTTCATGGATGGCAGGGCCAGCAGAGAAAAAGGCCGGGAAGACCCAAATATTTGAAGAAGTGCAGAGGGGGGCAAATGAAGGAGGTTTCACCTGGGACTTGGGACTTTCCAGAAAATCCATTTAACTTGGGTTGCCAGTGCAACAGCTGGGAGAGTTGGAAGAGAAGGTGAAAGATGCAGAAGGACAACTGCTGAGATATAGAGAGGAATGAAATAGATGAGGATTCATTTACTCATTTGACCAGCATTTATTGGGGGTCTTGCTATGTGCTCAGCACTGGGATGGATGCTGAGGATGTAATGGTGAGTGAATTCTGTGACAGGTGTTCTTGGAAGAGATGAGGAGGAGAGAAGATTCAAGAGAAGGTCATGTGAAGACAGAGGCAGAGATTGGAGTGATGCTCCTGAAAGCCAAGAAACACCTAGAGGCACCAGAAGCTAGGAGAATCAAGAAAGGATCCTCCCCCAGAACCTTTGGAGGGAACTTCGTCTTGCTGATGCTGGAATTGTGGATTCCTAGCCTGGATAACTGCTAGGGAATAAATGCCTTTTATGGGTTTTTATGGGTGGGTTTTAAGCCACTGAATTTGTGGTAATTTATTACAGGAGCCATAGAAAATGAATATAGATGTACCTATGAAGTTTGAGATGTCTCTGGGAAGGCACAACAGGACACAGCCATTGCCAGAACCTCACTATGGATCAGGGAGGAAATGAGAGATGAAGAAATACCCCAGCTCCCCATGTTTTCCTCCAATCTTTTGCTTCCCATTGGCCAAACCCACCCTGGTGGCAGGAGATGAGGAAGGCTGGATGATGCCATTTACCAGAGGAAGTCCTGCTTTTCCCAGGACACAGAGCAAAGCAATGAGTAGGGAGGTGGGAGGAAAGGGCAGAAGGAGACGACAAACCACATAAAAATGCATGAGACCCCCTTAGAAAGTGGATCTAGGTAAAAAATGGAGGGAAACCTAGGACTGAGCCCCAAGGAGAACCAACATTTAGAGATTTAGTAGAAAAGGGGGAGTGAGAAGGGGAAACAGAGAAATAGTGACAAGAAAGTTAATAGACATAAAAGGAGGGCATGACCAAGTCACCTGAGCAGAGAAAAGTGGCCCTGGGATTTGGCAATCTAGAGGAATTTGGCAATCCTCACTAGAAGAGTTTTAAGAGGGACTTAGTTGTGGCACATGGGATCATCAATCTTTCCGTGCAGTGTGCAGGATCTTTAGTTGGCCTTTGAACTCTTAGTTTCAGCATATGGGATCTACTTCTTTGACAAGGGGTCAAACCCAGGCCCCCTGCACTGGGAGCTCAGAGTCTTAGCCCCTGGACCACCAGGCAAGTCCCCAGGATGCTATAAATCTTGAATGGCCATACAAGGTTTAGAATCAGAAAAGCAACTGGTTGGGTTCATCCAGAGGTGTACTTTTTCTGGGAGTGATATATAATCATCCTACATAAGATGACAAGGAAGGTGATGAAGGTAGGAGAGAGTGCTGGAAAATGGTGGAGTCAGCGGGGTGCAGGACTTCATAGGATGGATGTAGGTTTGCATTTAGAGAGTTGGTTAGCTGGGAGGGGGAGAGTAGTGGTTAAAGAGAAAGATGATGGGAAGGGCATTCTGGCATTTTGTTGCTTCTGGGTGTGCATGGCTCAAGTGGCTTGGAGTTGACATTGGTTATTGATGAGGAGGTAAAGATGTCCTCCAGTGATCAGGGATGGAAGGGATCAGCTTGGACAATGGTCTCTCCATGTGGAAATTGAAGATCATAGTTATAGGCTCTCCCAGAGTCTTGGGACTTCCCTGGTGGCTCATCAGTGAAAAATCCACCTGCCAATGCAGGAGACACAGGTTTGATACCTGGCTCAGGAAGATCCCCTGGAGAAGTGGCAACCCGCTTCAGTATTCCTGCCTGGGAAATCACATGGACAGGAGGCTTTGACCTTGGGCTTCCTGCTGAGCCCAGTAACCCTGGGAGGGACCTTTGTGGCCTTGTTTGGTTTGGGAGAGGGGATTTTTTGGCCTTGCTGCCCTTCTCAGGGCCTTCTCATTGGCTGCACCTGGTTTTGAGGGAGGCTTCTTCACCTCAGCTGGCTTCTTGCATACCTTTCTCACCTCACCTGGGTTGGGAGGGTCCTTCTTTGACTCTCTTGCGGCTCTTCTTAGGGTCATCATTGCAGATGTCTCCCTGGTTTGGATTTTCCTTTTATTTGGGGGAACTAATTTGAAGCTGCCACTGGCCCTCTGTGCTTGGAGTTAATTATTTTCAGGATATTTCCAGGTTTGGATTTAAGCCAAAGGGTAGATGGAGTGTATAGAGAAGATGCCAAGGAAATGGAGGATCTCGCTGACCACTGCACAGGGGTGACAGTACAGCGAGACAGGAGAACAGTTTCCCCTCGGTAGACTGAACATACTGGGGAACGCGGTTGTAAATTAGACCAGGAGGCAGAGTTCTCACATCACTCAGGTGTCTCCAGGGAACTTTTCTGTCCTGACAAAAGAGAGAGAGAAAAACAAAGAGAAGTCCTCAGCCCTTCTTTGAAGCCTCAGATGCCAAGAGGCTATTTTACTATTTCAAAATAACCAACACCTCCTGCTCCAGACTTGCCTTGATTTTTTTTTCCTTTTTCATCAAGGGAACTTCATTTTGTTGTGTGTGTGTTCGGTTGTGTTGTTTTCCATGAGTCGTGTTAGTTCTTCCACATCTGAACTTTTTGTTACAGAGCAACTTTTACATATAAGTCAGGGATTTAATTTCTGAATGAATGCACACACTCACCTCACTTTCTGAAAACAGTGTAAAATATAACTCTGAATCTCCAGGGTTGATTTGGCAGTGTCTATGACAAGCGTGCACTCCCCCCTCTAACCCAGCGATTCCACATCTTGAAATTTAGCTGGCAGGAAAAAAAAATCCTGACAAATGCACAAGGTTGTATGGTCAGATTATTCATCACAGCTTTGCTTGTGATAGCGACAAACTGGAATCATTTAGGGGAATATTAAATAAGTGATGATGCATCCGTTCATGGTAATACTGTGCAGCCTTTTATAAGAGGGACATTCAGTGATGTCCCATTCAATGATGAAAATGCATCCAGTGTGGTGAGGGGCACAGCAAATCATGGGACATTATGTGTCACAATCCCAGTTGTGTAAAAAGAAAATGCAATTTGATACACTTGTTTTCATGCTTTTAATGGTGTTTGCTGAACACCTACTGTGTGTCAGTACTGTCCTGCTTGCTGGACATACAATCAAGAACAGGTTAGACAAATCCTTAGGGCTCCTGCCCACCTCCCTTTAGTTAGGGCTGACATTCCAGTGAGGGAGACCTCTGTAAGTAAGATAAAAAAAGAGGATGTAATTTGTTTGATGTGGAAAGTTGCTATGAACTTAACACGTGGAAAACAAACAGAGCAGAGGTAGAAAGGCAGACAGTGTTGAGATTTTAGACCTGGAAGCCAGGGAAGGCCTTACTGGGAAGACTGTCTTTTTTCACCTGAACTCTAGTTGGTGTGCAATAATTTTTAAAGTAATTTATTTATTTTAATGGGAGAATAATTACTTTACAATATTGGGATGGTTCTTGCCATACCTCAACATGAATCGGCCAGAGGTGTTAGTTTCAAGTGTACAGCAAAGTGATTCAGACACATATACACACACACACATAATCATTTTCAGATTCTTTTTCATTATAATTACTACAAGACATTGAATGTAGTTCCCCATGCTCTACAGTAAATTCTTGTTGTCTATTTTATATATTGTGGTGTGTGTTTGTTAATCCATACTCCTAATTTATTCATTCCCACACCCCCTTTCACCTTTGGTAACCATCAATTTGTTTTCTGTATCTGTGAGTCTGTTTCTGTTTTGTAAATAAGTTCATTTGTATCATTTTCTTTTTTCTAGATTCCACATATAAACCATATCATGTATTTGTCTTTCTCTGTCTGACTTGCTTCAGTTAGTATGACAATCTGTAGGTCCATCTGTGTTGCTGCAAATGGCATTATTTCATTTTTTATGGCTGAGTAATATTACACTGTATATATGCACCACATCTTCCCTAACCATCCCTCTGTTGATGGATGTTTAGGTTGCTTCCATGTCTTGGCTATCATAAACAGGGCTGCTATGAACACCGGGATGCATGTATCTTTTCAAATTAGAGTTTTCATGTTTTCCAGATATGTGGCCAGAGTGGGATTGCTGGATCATATGTTTAGTTTTCTAAGGACCCTCCATACTGTTTTCCCATAGTGGCTGCACTAATTTACATTCCCACCAACAGTGTAGGAGGTGTGTTAGTACAGTCTGAAGGAGGTGAGAGAGGGCAGCCAGTGTGGAGCAGGTGTGTTGAGGAAGCTCTGAAGGAGAAACGTCACACTGCTAGCACTACTATCTCTGGGCACTGGAGGGGTGTAAAGACTTTTCACTTTTCAAGTGACGCATTATAAATTTTAAGGACTAAAAATACAATAAACACATATTCCTATTATAATTAAAACCGTTTGTTTTCTAAAAGGGATCTTGAGGGCTGTCTGAGGGAAAAGCTGCAAAAGTCAGTAAGTAAAAGCATATGAGGGGAACTCTGAAAATGAAGGGGTGGGGAAAGGAGAAGGATAAAGAATAGGGTTTTTAAAAATTAAGATTCACATATCACAACTACCCATTTTAAAGTGAACAGTTCATCAAATCAACTGTATTTCACAACCTAAATGTCCATCAACAGATGAATGGATAAAGAAAATTTGGTGCATTTATACGATGGAATATTACTCAGCCATAAGTAGGAGGGGAATTGGGTCATTTGTAGAGATGTGGATGGACCTAGAGAGTCTCATACAGAGTGAAGTAAGTCAGAAAGAGAAAACTGAATATTGTATATTAGCACATATATGCGGACTCTAGAAAAATGGTATTGACGACCTTATTTGCAAAGCGGAAATAGAGACCCAGATGTAGAGAACAAATATATGGATACCAAGGGGGAAAGTGGGGAGGGAATTGAGAGGTTGGGATTGACACATATACACTATTGATACTATGTATAAAATAGATAACCAATGAGAACATGACTGTATATAGCACAGGGAGCTCTGCTTAATGCACTGTGGTGACCTGAATGGGAAGGAAGTCCAGTAAGGAAGGGATATATACACATGGCAGATTCATTTTGCTGTACAATAGAAACTGACAACATTGTAAAGCAACTATACTCCAATAAAAATTAATTAAAAAACATAAAAAGTAAAATGAATGACAGTTTAACTCCACCTTGATCTAGTTTTCAAAGATCTTCATCACCCCAAAGGAAACACTGTAGCCATTATGCATTCCCCCTCTTCCTCCCCCCCATTCTAGATAAACAGAAGATTGAAACAACCCCAAAGTGGGTAAATGGATAAACAAATTGTGATATATCCATACCATGGAATATTTTTCAGCCATAAGAAGAAGCAAATTATGGATACATGCCACAGCATGGATAAGCCCAAGAACATTATGGTATGTGAAAGAAGCCAGACACAAAAGTTTGTGTCTTATAGGATCCCATTTGTATGAAACATCTGATGGATGTTTTTGCAACATTTATTTTAAGCCTGATATTCAGGGAGTGGACTCACTGTGTTTTGTTCCTGAAAACACTTCAGATTTGAAAGACAACCTGATCGACCATGATGAGAGTAGGTGTTTGTACGCTTCAGTGAAGGGAGGGGAATGAGACTACATGAGTAAAAAAGAAATTGAAAAAGTTAATAATACTAGTAGTGGCATTTGAAATAAAAACAATAAATGTTGATTGCATGATTACAATGAGATGAACCCCATATTATGCTTTCATAAGCATAGAAAGCTTTCTAATCATCACAAGAACCAGAGTAAACAAGAACAAAATACTCAGATTTACTGAATACATACTGGGTTGGCCAAAAATTCATTCAGGTTTTCCGTAACATCTTACAGAAAAACCTGAGTGAACTTTTTGGCCAAACCAATACTATATACCAGGCCCTGTTCTGCATGTATTATTGTGTGTATCCACTCATTCTCAATCAGCGCTAGGAGGTAGGTGCTACATTTCACATTATATGTGTGTATATATATGTGTGTGTGGAAACTGAGGCTTGGAGAAGGAAACTCCTTTGCCCCAGGCCAAAACCATGTCTGACCCTGAAATCCTTTCAGCTGCCCTGCTCTATAATTTCTCATGCAGATATATCCAGTTTTCTGAGCAGAAGCATAATTTAACTGCCCTGGGTAGACTTCTCTTTTCAGAACCAAAGAATTGGAAATCACTGTGTACATTAAAAAATAAATAGCACATAAATCTATTTAAATTTTTATTTATTTATTATTTGGCTGTTCTGGGTCTTCGTTGCTGCACACAAACTTTCTGTAGTTGCAACAAGTGGGGGCTACTGTCTAGTTGCTGTGTGCAGGCTTCTCATTGCAATGGCTTCTTTTATTGCAGAGCACTAGTTCTAGGCACACAGGCTCCGTACTTGCCAGTCACAGGATCTAGAGTGCAGGCTCAGTCATTGTGGCACCCTAGCTTAGTTGCCCTGCAGCATGTGAGGTCTTCCTGGACCAGGGATCGAGCCTGTGTCCCCTACATTGACAAAAGGATTCTTAACCACTGGACTGCCAGGGAAGCCCCAAAACTTTTATTGTTGGGATTTAAATTTTCTCTTAGATTTTCCTCCTGACATAAAGAATCTTTTGTGTCTGGGTGCCTGTAATGTGTATGTTAAAAGTAGGTCTTTGTAGTTGTCTCTGAGACTTTACTTGCCATGTAATTAAAAGGCCGCCTTATGCCACTGGCCATGGTGCTGAAAACATTCTGGGCATCGCTCGTTCCGTTCCGTTCCGTCTCTCAGTCGTGTCCAACTCTATGCGACCCCGTGGACTGTAGCCTACCAGGCTTCTCCGTCCATGGGATTCTCCAGGCAAGAATACCGGAGTGGGTTACCGTTTCCTTCTCCAGGGGATCTTCCCGACCCAGGGATCGAACCCGGGTCTCCCGCATTGGAGGCAGACGCTTTAACCTCTGAGCCACCAGGGAAGCCCTAGAGTTGCCCTTTTAGTACTTCACACCCATCGGTTTCAAGCTGATCCGCTGGTGGAGAGAGTTTGAGATGTCTACGATTTTGAGAGAGACCCTTTGGATTGTTGGAAGTTGATATTGATTGATATGACCCATTCTGGCTGGTCTTATGAAGAAGTGGACTAGCATGCAACGGTTGACAATTACTATATTAGATTGTGGCGGTGGTTGGAACTCAGGTGAAGACTGATCCAGTTGGCCTCATCATGGTTAAGATCCCAGGTGTACCCCAAGTCCAGTTTTTAAGTAAAGGCCAAAACATCCACCTTCTAGCAAGTAAGCATAAGCTGTTGAATGGTCTGTGGGGACCCCCACCAGCATGACTTTGAAGTGAACCCTAGCATATATATGACCTTGAGCAATTTGTTTAGCCTCCCTGAGCCATAATTTTCTTATCTGGAAAGTGGGGCTTGCAATAGAACCTACCTTGTAGAATTTTTGCAAAGAATTAACTAAAACAATGAGTATATAGTGGTTAACTTGGTGTCTGCCCAACAAAGTGCTCAATAAATTGCAGCTGTAATTATGATTGTTGTATCTGTTAATGGCCTCATAATAGTTTATCATATTTCTGAATTAAACCGTGGCGTCTGTTTAGTGGAGCAAGAAATATGTCCTATACCCAAGGCCTTGGTATCCCCTACTCTTTTCCTAGTAATGGTGAAAAGCATGGAACTAACATGAAAATAAGACTTGCTTGGCTTCTCCCCACAATCTCAACTGCCTGATTGACTCATTGAAGTATCTGTTTCCTCAAAACACACCCATCAGGCAGCCCCTGTAGTAGAGACAAGACTTTGATGGGTTAACAAACCTGATTTGATTTTTCACACCAACTGCGGAAGGCTGGAAATGAGATGGGAATGGGGCAAGGTACCACAAAGAGAAGGATGGACCATTTGGACATTCTGCAAGGTCTTGCTAAGGGGCTGGGATCATCAGCTATGCCCACTTTACAAAGTGATTTTCCTTGATGCTCTGGATCCCAAGAACAGCTCCTATTCACAGACGTGGTTCTTGTTCCCTGTAAAGAAATCACTGGGTCATTTCCTGTGTCACACACAGCCCCTCTCTGGGGCCCCTGGGGGTCCTGATCTATCTAATTGTGGGGGAAGCTTTGTGTATCTGTATTCGCCTGCAGGGCTGTTTGCTAGTCTGACTTCCATGAGCCATTTCAGGAGCCAGCTTTTCCTCCCACCAGGGGTACGTCTCTCCTCCTCATCTCCCTCCCTCTTCTCTTGGCCTCTTCGGCTGGCTGATTAGTCTGGATCCCGCTGACACAGGTGTTTTCTCCCTGAACCAATCGGGGAGCAGGAAGGCTCAGCTCATCTCACAGAGGCATTGCTCACCACAGCTGTGAGTTAGAACCCAGGCTTTCTAAATAGGGAGGATCAGGCATAACTCAGGGTTGGGCTGAAAAAGCCTCATCTCCCCCTGCCTGGAAACCTTTGACCTCTACCTGGGGAAAGAATCTCCTATGCCAAGAACTCAGTACCCCATCTTGGTATCTGTGCGCCAGCCATATCACTGCAGATTTCAAGGAGTTGATCTGTGTCCTTAACGTGCCTACGGAGACTTGGCACATGATGAAGTGAGGGGAGAGATGTCACAGCAGGACCCACCCACCCTTCCTTTCTTCCATAGGTGTTTACAGATGCCCTCTTAGGTGCTGAGAACAAAGCATCAAACCAAACAAAGTTTTTTGCTTGTATAGGGCTTATAGTCTATTAGGCAAAAGAAACAGAGAAACCAGGTAAAGGAGAAAAATATGGCAGATGTTTGGGGGTAAGGGCCAAGGAAAAAAGTAAGTAGGGAAATGGGGTAAAAGGCCTCACTGAGGATGAGGAAAGAGAAAAGACCTAGAAGAGACGGAGGGAATCTCGTGGGTCTCTGGGGAAAGAGCATTCTAGGAGAGAGACTAGCAGATGCAGAGGCCCTGGCAGTGTGTTTAAGATGGAGAGGCCAGTGTGGCTGTAGGTAAATGAACCAGGGGGAGAGTAGAGGAGATGGGGGCATGTCGTGCAGGACTGCTGGGAGGACTTTGACTTTTCTTCTGAGTGAGGTGGTAGCCATGGGAGGGCTGTGACTGTTCCCACGTGCAGTAAACCAGAATTTTCTGTGCTGCTTCTTCATTCCAACGTCACTCTTGTTCCATGAAGATCTTGGGTTTCACCTTGAGTGGAGGCAGAAGACTGGTCCAGGCCTCCTGAATTCTCCTCCTCTGGGGTCAGAACATGGAGGAGAAGGTTTGGAGCAGAAAGGCGAGCCCCCACTTCTTTCTGGATGAGTCAAAGCCACAGTAACCTGGGCTCCTCCTCCCCCCTAAAATAGATCTAAGGCAGCACTTTCCAAACTTCAGTGTGCACACAGAGCCCCTGGAGATCTTGCTGAAATATGTGTTCTGACTCAGCAGGTCAGCGTGGGGCCTGACGCTCTGCTTTTTTACTGGGTGTTGGCCTCTGCTGTTTGGTTCGTGGACCACACCTTAAATAACAGGATGTAAGGTCAGTGTTGCAGGTTCCCATTTGGGGTGTGACTTCGGACACTGGCAGGGTGCATGGAGAGAGAGAGGGAGGTGACATTTGATAGCCAGTGTATCTATGCATACGTGCCTGCTAAGTGGCTTCAGTCATGTCTGACTCTTTGCTACCCATGGACTGTACCCCACCGGGCTTCTCTGTTCATGGCATTCTCCAGGCAAGAATACTGGAATGAGTTGCCACGCCCTCCCCCAGGGGATCTTCTCAACCTAGGGATCGAGACCATGTCTCCTGCATTGCAGACAGATTCTTTACCGCTAAGCCACCAGGGAAGCCAGTGTCCATATCTGACAAAAAAAAACAAGAAAAAGAAATAAGGTGGGCATGAGCAGCCTCTTTCTGTTGGTTTGCATGCTGACTAAGACTTCATTGTCATACTGGAGCGCTCTGGGTCCGAAGCCCAGGTGACCATGGGCAATTGAAAGCCTGATAATGAGCCCAAGAAAGTGCAGTTTGCTGCTGGTCTTGTGGGACTCTTCCTGGAACCTCAGCTCGAATCAGATACAAAGGAAGTCACATCCCAGCCATTTAGGGGCAGGAGGCCAGGGGGCCCCAAGAGTGAGGCAGCAGTTTGGTGCAGAAGCAAACAGGGAGCTAGTTGGCAGAGAAGGAAAGTGAAATCATCAGATTCAAATCATGGCTTCAGAAGCCTCAGTGAGGGGAGGCCAGGGAAGGGCTTGGCATTGCTTCTTTGTGTACAAATATTGTCTCTTATTTTCTGGGCTGCAGGGTGAGGCAGAATGGAGTATTTGTGCAACACAGCCCAGCTTTGTTCTCTGTGCTTCTAATGACCGTCAGCTTGGAGGCAGGAAGCCAATCAGAGATGATCGTCAGCAGGAATGGCTTTTGTTGACTCCCCAAATTGCCCTGAGTCTTGGATTTGCTTTTCAAAGTGTGCGTGGAGCGTGGCTCGACTGCTTTCAGCTGGAGGCAAAGGCTGAAGCTGGTGACAAAGAAGACCTGCTTTTCCTTTCTTAGATTCTCACTCCCAGGTTGTCTATTTCAGACTTCATTTTCACATCTGGAAAGTGGGTATATATTCCAACTCCTCCTCCTCCAGCCTGTAAGATCCCTTGGTTTTTATGAAGCTTCCATGATGCTAAATGTAACTCTAGGGCCAAACAGGATACCAAGGCCAGTTAAGTTTCCAAGCAAGAAAGCTGGGAGGAGGGCAGTGGTTCATCAACATGGCCAAGTTCAAGATACGCTATTTGATCCTTCTGCACAACAGTGGATTTCAGTGTTCCCAGGGGACACTGGACAATATCTGGAGATGAATTTTGGTTGTCATAAGTTTTGATTCTCATAACTGGAGAGGAGGATGCTATTGGCATCTAGTGGGTGGAGGCCAGGGATGCTGGTCAACACCCTATAATATGCAGGACAGCTCCCTTGAAACCTCACCCACAGAGAATTGTTATTGTTGTTCAGTTGCTAAGTCATGCCTGATTCCTTGTGACCCCATAGACTGCCTCATTCCAGGCTTCCCTGTCCGTCACTATCTCCCGGGGTCTGCTCAAACTCATGTCCATTGAGTTGGTGATACCATCCAACCTTCTCTCCTCTGCCACCCCTTCTCCTTTTGCCTTCAGTCTTTCCCAGCATCAAGGTTTTTTCCAATGAGTTGGCTCTTTGTATCAGAGGGCCAAAGTATTGGAGCTTCAGCGTCAGTCTTTGCAGTGAATATCCAGGATTGATTTCCTTTAGGATTGACTGATTTGATCTCCTTGCTGTCCAAGGGACTCTCAAGAGTCTTCTCCAGCTCCACAGTCAGCCCCTCATCATGTCAGCAGTGCGGACGTTGGGAGACCCTGCTTCAGAGTAACCAGTACCCTCAGGCTTTCTCCCTCTAACATCCATTTCTCCACACCTAAGCCTCCTTCTCAGAAATTGCCAGTTTTGTTGTGTTAGTGTGCTAGTCGCTCAGTTGTGCCTGACTCTCTGCGACCCCATGGACTACAGCCCACCAGGCTCCTCTATCCCTGAGATTTTCCAGGCAAGAATACTGGAGTGGGTCTCCATTTCCTTCTCCAGGGGATCTTCCCAACCCAAGGATCGAACCCGGGTCTCCTGCACTGCAGGCAGATTCTTTACCGACTTTTCTATTTAAAGTAATTATTGATATGTATGTTCTTATTGCCATTTTGTTAATTGTTTTGAATTTGTTTTCCTAGGTTTTTTTCCTTCTCTTCCTCTTTTGTTCTCTTCCAATATAAAATTAAAAAAATTAAATTAAAAAGAAAAGAAATTGCCAACTTTGTTTACTAAGGCTGTTGGCCTGAGGATTCTTCTGCAGATCTGGCCAGGGAAACAGGGATATTCTGGATCACCCGCTGATCAGCAGATCAGGTCCAGATATGAAGTGAGCAGGACAGACCCTCCCCGAGGGCAGACCCTCCAGTGGGACTGTCTGGTGGCTGGAGCAGTGTTCCAGGTTTCAGGGAGGTGCTTGTGCCCAGAGAGAGAGGGAATATGCATCTAGAAATGGCCGTATGACCTACACCTTCCCTCCTTCAGATCTTGAAAGGGCTGATTCTTGGAGGCTTGACTACCATGTTGTTTTTTATTGAGGTGAAATTCAGATAACAATACTAGCCATTTTTAATTCCTTGGTATTCAGTACATTCGGAATGGTGTTCAGCTATCACCTTTATCTAGTTCCAACACATTAAGTAACCACTCACCATTTCCCCCTCCCCCAGCCCCCTCAATCCTTGGCAACCACCAGTCTGCTTTCTGACTGTGGATTTGTTTGTTTTGGACATTTCATATCAATGGAATTCATACAATATGTGGTCTTTTGTATCTGGCTTCTTTGACTTCACATGATGTTTTTGAGGCCCCTTCACACTGTAGTGTGAGTTAGTGCTTCATTTTTATGGCAGAATAATATTCCATTCCATGGATTTATCATATCTTGTTTAACTATTCATTCGTTGATGGACATTGGGTTGTTTCCCCCTTTTGGCTAATTGTGGATATTGCTTCTGTGACATGTATCTGAGTACCGGTTGTCCAGTTCTTTTGGTGTATACCTAGGAGTGGAGTTGCTAGATTTTATGGTAATTCTGTGTCTTAACTTTTTGAGGAGTCATCAAACTGTTTTCCTCAGTGGCTGCACTGATTTACATTCTCACTAGCAATGTACAGTGGCTCCAATTTCTCACATTCTCACCAACACTTGATTTTTTAAATAAATCAACCCAGTTCTTTTTTTAAAGATTTATTTATTTATAGCTGCATTGGGCCTTTATTGCTACATGTGGGCTTTCTCCAGTTTCAGAGAGTGGGGGCTCCTCTCCTGTTGCCAAGCACGGGCTCCAGGGACATGGGCTTCACTAGTTGCAGCTCACTGGCTCAGCAGCTATGGTGTCCAGGCTTACTTGTCCTGCAGTGTGTGGGATCTTCCTGGACCAGGGATCAAACCCATGTCCCCTGCATTGGCAGGCTGATTCTTTACCACTAAGCCACCAGGGAAACCCACCAACACTTACTGTTTTCTGTTTTTTTCATTCTTATGATCCTACTGGATGTGAAGTGGTATCTCATTGTGGTTTGATTTGCATTTTCCTAATCTTCTTTGGAGAAATGTCTTTTCAAGCTCTGCCTGTTATTTAATTGGGTTGTCTTCTTGTTGTCAAGTTGTAAGTGTTCTTTATCTATTCTGATACTAGACCCTTATTAGATATATGATTTGCAAATATTTTCTTGCATTCTGTTGGTTTTTTTTTCACTTTCTTGACAATGTCCTGTGATGCACAAATGTTCTAAATTTTGGCAAAGTCTGATTTGTCTATTTTTACTTTTGTTGATCATGCTTTTGATATCAAACCTGATCACTGTACTTTATTTTTAATTTAATTTTTATTTTAAATTGGAATGTAGTTGATTTACAATGTTGTGTTTCAGGTGTAAGCAAAGTGAATCAGTTATGTACATACACACACACACACGTATATACATTCATTCTTTTTCAGATTCTTTCCCCATACAGGTTATTACAGAATGTTGAATACAGTTCTCTGTGCTATAGAGTAGGTCCTCGTTGATTATCTATTTTATATATAATAGTGTGTATATGTTAATCCCAGACTCCTAATTTATCCCTCCCCAACCCCACTTTCCCTTTTGGTAACCATAAGTTTGTTTTCTGAGTCTGTGAGGCTGTTTCTGTCTTGTGAATAAGTTCATTTGTATCATATTTTAGAATCCACATATAAGTGATATCATATGGCATTTGTATTTATCTGACTTACTTAATATGATAATCTCTAACTGTATCCATGTTGCTACAAATAGCATCATTTCATTCTTTTTCATGGCTGAGTAATAGTCCATTGTGTGTATGTACCACATCTTCTTTATTCATTTTTCTGTGGATGGACATTTAAGATGGACAGTTTGATATCAGATCTGATCACTGTATTTTAAGCTGCAGCCACCAACCTCCTTTCCTGCTTTTTCTCTCTGTAGCATTCACCATACAGTTCTGTATGCCTCTCCTCCACAAGGGCAGACATCTCTGTCCCTGTTACTCTCAGCTGTGACCCTGTGCCCAGGACCTGGCACAGAGTAGATGCTAAATTAATATTTGTCCAATGAAGGCCGGAGGTGAGATGGAGGAAGAGCATCTACATTTTCCTTACGGAGTAATCTGCTGGGTTTTCATGGCGGTGAAACTCCTCTGTATGAAGCTCTGTTGGTAGGTCCACGTCATTATACGTTTGCTCAAACTCATGGAATGTACGACACCAAGCGTGAACCATAAAGGAAGCTGAGGACTTTGGATGATAGTGCTATGTCAGTGTAGGTTCATCACGGGTGACAAATGTACCACTCTGGTGGGGGACGGTCATAACAGGGCAGGCTCTGCCTGTGTGGGGGCAGGGGACATGTGGGAAATCCCTGTATCTTCCACTCAATTGTGCTTTGAATCTAAACAAAGCTGGAAAGATTTTTCCTTAACTCTGTGGCACTCCCTTTGAATATATGATTTTAGCCACCATCATAGCAAACTGCATCGTCCTCGCCCTGGAGCAGCACCTACCTGATGATGACAAGACTCCGATGTCTGAACGACTGGTGAGTGATGTCTCTCCACCGGGTCTCTGCTTTGGTGGTAAACTGATATAGTTATGGGATCTGAGAGCAGACTGGGCTCTTAGTCTTGTCTCCAAGAACCAGATCCTGGGCCCCCTGCCTGTCGTTGTTTAGTTGCTAAGTCCTGTCCGACTCTTTTGCGACCCCATGAACTGGAACCCACTAGGCTTCTCTGTTCATGGGATTTCCCAGGCCAGAATATTGGAGTGGGTTGCCATTTCCTTCTCCAGGGGGTCTTCCCAACCTAGGGATCAAACCCGTGTCTTCTGCATTACAGGAGGATTCTTTACCACTGAGCCACCATGGAAGCTCTGGGGAACCTAAATTTTATGAATATCAATAATCTGGGGAGAGAGACGTCCTCGCTGCCCAACCTCACTCTCGCCCCCCAGCAGACCTCTTGTTAATCTGGAGAGGGGTGAAGAGGTCACGTTGTCCATAAGAAGTCACATTCAGAAATTTTGGGGAATTCTTTGGCAATTGGGTGGTTAGGACTTGGTGCTTTCACTATCAGGGCCCAGGTTCAATCCCTGGGTAGGGAACTAAGATCCTGCGAGTCTGGTGGCACAGCCAAAAGAATTTAAATAAATACATTTTTTTAAAAAAGAAAAACAAATCAAAATTCTTGTGAAAAATATTGACCATACATAAATACACGGAGAACAGTACTGTGAACCCCTCATGAACTCATCATCCAGAGACAACAAGTATCAAGATTTTGCCTCACTTCATGTTTCCTTTCGTTTTTTATTTCCTCGGTTTGTTTTTCTTGGCCACAGTATGTTAAGGTAAACCCCAGGCAATACATCAATTCACTGCCTTATACTTAAGTCTGCATTGCTCAAAATATGGGCATTTTCTGGGACTTCTCTGGCAGTCCAGTGGTTAGGACCTGGTGCTTTCAATGTCATGACCTGGGTTCAAACCCTGGTTGAAGAAGTAAGATCCCACAAGGCACATAAAGTAGCCAAAAAAGTGCTTTCTTACATCACCCCAGTGACATCCAACATACCAGTGGTTCCTGGGAATCATCAAAAACCCAGTCAGTAATCAAATATCCATAATTACTTCAGAAATGGCATCTTACAGTTTGTTTTGTTTGAACCAAGATCCGTACATGTTCTAGATTTGATGTTAAGTCTTTTAATCTAAGGCAGTTATCTTCCCTCTGGCCATTGACTCTGCAGAAACCAGTCCGGTTGCCCTAAGGAAGGTCCCACATTCTGACTTTTGCCTGATTGCTTGCTTAGGGTATCATTTAGCTGGTTTCTCTTTTCCCCAGGTTTACTGTACATGAATATCCGCTCTGGAGTCAAAATCCAGTTGATCTGGTGGAACTCTGCAGAGCTGTAAAGTAGCACTAAGTTCTCTCTTGTTGCCCCAAGCCATCCCCCAGCCCCCTGGTTTGCCTCCTGGCATTCTGACAATCCTGAGAAGGAGACCTTGCTCCTTCCCATCACCATTTCAAAGCCAGCTTTCAAAACTAAAGTGTAGGGACAGAGACATGTTAGAAGTCACTCCTTCCTAATCCACATAATATTGATGATCTCAAGGCTTTTACATATTAATAGCTATGTATTGGGCTTCCAAAGTGGTGCAGCAGAAGAACCTGCCTGCCAATGCAGGAGATGCGGATTTGATCCCTGGGTCGGGAAGATCCCCTGGAGTAGGAAATGGCAACCCACTCCAGTATTCTTGCCTGGGAAATCTCATGGACAGAGGAGCCTGGTGGGCTACAGTCCATGGGGTCACAAAGAGTCAGACACAACCCAGCACACATGCATGCAGTTATGTATTATAACGTGTTTCCTAACAATAGATAACTAGTCCAGAAAAACAATGGCTTAAAACTTTTTTGTTTGTTTTTGCTTAAGATCAGGCTAAGTAAAAAGAGTTTGTTGAAAGAATAGTAAGCGAATAGTAGTCGCGGTGGTGAGAGGGTATGGGAAAGCTCATGGAGGCAGAATGAAAATGACTGAAGCTTGAGAAACATTGTCATTAACAGATGAGGAGACAGCAATGGAGGGGCTCTGATGGAGCAAGGCTTATAACTTAATTCCAAGTGTTAAGACTATAGAGTGTGTGCTGGAAGCCAGACCTGGCAGGAGGTCTGGTGGGGAGCTGGGAGCTGGAACATTAGGCATTTACCAGCCAGTGCAGAAGTATTCATTCCAATATTTTCTCAACCTGAACTGCTGTGCCGGTGCATACCAACTTAGAATCATCACAAGTCTCAGACCTGGGGGCTTGGAGGTGAGGTCCGTGCACAGGGACCAACCCCAGGGTCCTGGATGATGTATGTGACAAGTAAACATTCTAAACCAACGCTTTCTTGTGGAACTTTCTGCAGTGATGGAAATATCCAACATCTGCACTGTCCGATATGTTAGCCACCAGAAATGGGACTAGTGTGACAGCAGAACTGAGTCTTTCATTTTATTTCACTTAAATTTATTTTTTACTGTATATTTATTATTCCTGGCTGTGCTGGGCCTTTGTTGCCCTGCGTGGGCTCTCTCTAGCAGCAGTGAGTGGGGGCTACTCTTCATTGCGGTGCGCAGGCTTTTCATCGCAGAGGCTTCTCCTGCTGTAGAGCAAGGCTCTAGGTGCATAGGCCTCATAGTTGCGGCACTCAGGCTTTGTTGCCCCATGGCATAGGGGATCTTCCCCAATCAAGGATTGAACCTGCGTCCCCTGCGTTGGCACGCAGATTCCCAACCACTGGACCACCAGGAAATCCCTTCATTTCAGTTTAAATAGTCACACATGGCTGCCTAAGTAGTGTGTAAAGTTGGCCACATGGAAAGGAGTCGTCTTCTCCATGCTTCTGTTTTTCCCGCACTCGCCTTTGGACAGGGTTAATGCAGGCAGGATGCAGTGAGGTGCAGTGAGGGCTGGAAAGTCTGGAGCGGTGAGGGGAAGTGGGTAGAGATTCTGAGTAGGTGGTTCCTTGTTCATGCCGCCCTCTGTCCAGCCAAAGACACTAATCTTGGTTTCTCCCCTTTCCAGGATGACACAGAACCATACTTCATTGGAATTTTTTGTTTCGAGGCTGGAATTAAAATCATCGCCCTTGGATTTGCCTTCCATAAAGGCTCCTACTTGAGGAATGGCTGGAATGTGATGGACTTTGTGGTGGTGCTAACAGGGTAAGTGGCCTGTACTGTGTTTCTTAAAATTGTCTCGAATGATGAGAACTCTGGAAGCATAAGGACTGGTGTCATCCAGGCTGGGCTCAGAAATGCCGAGCCCCCGAGTTCTTCAGTGTGCTTCTCTCCTCTTACCCAACCCCCTTCACTGCCTCATCTCAGCTGTAGATCACAGCAGATGCTTTCTGTTACAATTAGAATAACAGCTTATTAGAATCGACTGCTTGCAAAGTGCTTTACGTGTATTCTCTCATTTAATCCTCACAACAATCCAATGAATTAGGAAACATTAATATTCCCATGTGAGCGCTAAAGAATCTGAAGCGTAGAAGGAACTTGCTTGTGGTCACCTAGTTAGTAAGTGATGGAGCTGGGATTTGAACCTGAGCTGATGTCATTCCAGAACTCAAGTTTGTAACTATTGTGCACATGTGGTCCTTTTGCTTTGCTTGGGGGAATACCTTGCCTTTATTTTAAATTGGTAAATGCTTTTTGAGGACTTCAGGGTGCGAGAGATTGTGGTGGGATTATGGAGAAAATCAGTTGAAGTAAGGTGCAGTCAGTGCCTCTGAGGAGGTTTCAGATCTGATACAATGAACCAGAGGTAAAAGGTATACACTGCCCACCTTGCGTAAGGTAACTCTAGCTGCTATAACAGCAACAACAAAATCCAAAACTAGGTAATGACTTAAACACAACAGGAGTTTTATTTCTTGCTTGTTGAACGATCAAAACAGTTGTTTCTCATTGGCAGACTTGTCCTCTGCACAGTGATTGAGGGACCCAGGCCCCCAATACATTGTGGTTCCCTATTGTTGGTTAGGTTTGCTTGTCTACAGGAAATCATGGAAAAGACATGAACATGCATGGTGATGCTTGGGGCAGGGAGGCGCTTGTAGAGTCCTGGCTGGAACCTGGCTCATAACCTCTTTCACTCATACGACTTTTGCCCAAATTCAGGCACATGCCCGTACATGGCTCAGGGAAGCTGGGAACAGCACACGGTGCTTAGAAGGAAATGGAAATGGATTTGGTGGATAGTCAGCCAGTCTCCATCACTGACCTCAAAGCCCCTTATCCAGTCCCAGTATAGACTTTACCGTTTTGTGATGATTTCGGACTCCTTTGCTTACTCACTTCTCCCCTCCGAGCTAAGTCTATTTCTTCTCTCCCAAGAGCCCTATTCACTGGGAGACATTCCTCATAGTTCTCCTATATGAGAGCCCAGTTTTCCTCTATGGGATCATTTTTTTGAAGGAGCTCCAAAATCACTGCAAATGGTGATTGCAGCCATGAAATTAAAAGGTGCTTACCCCTTGGAAAGAAAGTTATGACCAACCTAGACAGCATATTAAAAAGCAGAGACATTATTTTGCCAACAAAGGTCCGTCTAGTCAAGGCTATGATTTTTCCAGTGGTCATGTATGGATGTGAGAGTTGGACTATAAAGAAAGCTAAGCGCTGAAGAATTGATGCTTTTGAACTGTGGTGTTGAACAAGACTCTTGAGAGTCCCTTGGACTGCAAGGAGATCCAACCAGTCCATCCTAAAGGATATGAGTCCTGGGTGTTCACTGGAAGGACTGATGCTGAAGCTGAAACTCCAGTACTTTGGCCACCTGATGCGAAGAGCTGACTCATTTGAAAAGACCCTGATGCTGGGAAAGATTGAGGGCAGGAGGAGAAGGGGACGACAGAGGATGAGATGGTTGGATGGCATCACTGACTCAATGGACATGAGTTTGGGTGAACTCTGAGAGTTGGTGATGCTGTCCAGGCCAGGGAGGCCTGGCGTGCTGTGGTTCATGGGGTCTCAAAGAGTCGGATACGACTGAGTGACTGAACTGATGGGATCATTTCTGTGTGGGAATCACAGTTCTCCTTATGGGGTCACAGTTCTGTTCTGTTGTTGTTCAGTTACTGAGTTGTATCCAACTCTTTGTGACCCCATGGACTGTAGTCCACCAAGCGCCTCTGTCCATGGGGTTTCCCAGGCAAGAATACTGGAGTGGGTTGCCCCTTCCTTCTCCAAGTTCTCTTCCGTGGGATTCTGTTTCTCCTCTGGGCCCAGTTGCTGCTCCAGGTCCTTTCTTTCTTGGCAGACGTCATGGGTCTTAGTATCCATGCTGTGTTGGCTGGCCTCTCATAATTCACGTTTTAAATGTATCTGTTTTTTCAAAGCAGTGTTGCTTCTCACAGAAGGAGCTGTGTCAGTTGGGCTATTTTGGTAGAGGCTTTCATGTTTGAGTGGTCTGTTATGAGGGCTAGCCCTAGTGTTTTCTGACGGGGGCTCTGTTTGCTCTGCCCACGGTCCTTTGCCTCATGACCTTGGAAGGCTCCTTGGACGTAGCATGGCATTGAGCACTTTCTTTTTGCTTACTAGGAAACTTGTGTGTGCAGCAGCTCAGTGGTCAACTTTGTTCTTGTTGTTTAAAAATGTATTATAAAAAAAGGTGTGATAGAAATAATCATTTCTAAAATGATAGAATAATTCTAAAAGAAGTGGAGAATCATATAACAAATGCCTGTGTATGCAAACATTCATTCAATGAATATTTATTGGGCAACTACTATATGCTCTGGAACACAGCAGTGGTCCAGACAGACAAAAATCCCTCCTCTTGTAGTGCTGACATTCTAGTGGTGAAGAAAGACAAGATGCATAAATGAATACAATATCCAGTGTGTTAGATGTTGATGAGATATTTATAGAGAAAAAATAAAGCACAGAAGGGATGGGATGTATTATGAGCAGGAGGGCTAGAAGTCAGGGGAGACTAGCATCGGGGAGGTGGTATTTGAAGGAAAGCCTGGAGGCAGTGAATGAATAAGCCATGAGGATGGCCGAAGAAGGAGAGTGCCAGGCAGAGGGAGCAGCCAGTGCCAAGGGCCGGAGGTTGAAATGCGTCTGGTGTGTTTGATGAATAGTGACGAGGCCAGCATGCCTGGAGCAGAGTGGGTGAGGGAAAAAGTGGAGGAGGTAAGGACAGGGAGGTGATGGGGGCAAAGTGCCATCAAAATAAGACCTGTCCATGATTAAGAGTTTGATATTCCATTCAAAGGCTACTTGTTCAAGTAGATTAACCTTTACACAGATTCAACAATACATCATTTGATTTTATCTTTTCCTTTTTTTCTTCAATCAATAACTTTAGGAAGATCTAGTAAAAAGGCCTTATCCATATTTTACTGAAGGTTCTTTTTGACTAAGAAAACAGTATATTTCAACTGTCCTTGAAAGCACAGTAAGTTGCAGTAAAATATACAACCAATAAAAGTCAACATATTGGTGACCAGAAAAAGCAAAACCTTTATATATAGCATAGAGAACTCTGCTCAATACTCTGTAGTGACCTGTGTGGGAAAAGAATCTAAAAACAGTGGATATGTGTATATGCAAAGCTAACTCATGTTGCTCTATACCTGAAACCAACACAGCATTGTAAATCAGCTATACTCCAATAATAACTTTTTTCTCAAAAATGCAACCTTTTTAATATGGTGTAAGTCCCTGCATTCCCTTGCCTGGCCCCATTCTTTTCTCTCCATCCAGAAGCACTTTCCTGAATTTTGTGCTCATCATTTCCATTTATGTATTTACACTTTTATGGAAGAATATAAGAAGTATATGATACTTACATTACCATTTAATTAGATAAGTATTAGAAGTATGAGGTTACTTGGCTTGACAAGAATGGTCCCATTCATCCATTTTCAGTGCTTCATGGTATTCTGTGGTATGAACATTCTACCATGTATTTATACATTTGGGTTGTTTCCAGCTTTGTGCTATTTTGAACAAAGCTGGCCCCTCGTTCTTGTGAGTGCATTTCTCTAGGGCATATGCCCAGGAGTGGAATTGCTGAGTTGTATGCTCTGTGCATTCCCAGCTTCACTAGATCCTGCCAAATTGCTCTGCAGAGTGGTTGTACCAACTTATGCTCCCTGGGGGCTGACTTCTGCTGCCAAAGGCTGGCTTGACCTTGATGGCAGGAAGAAGCCTTCAAAACCCCTGATTTCTGTAACGTGGTTCTTGAAACACCTATGGAAGCTCATATACTGTTGAGCATATAGTGAGTCTCAATAAGTGATTAGTAAGTTGAAAGGCAGGGCTTCCTTGGTGGCTCACATAGTAAGGAAACTGCCTGCAATGCAGGAGACCCAGGTTTGATCCCTGAGTCGGGAAAATCCTCTGGAGAAGGGAATGGCACCCTGCTCCAGTATTCTTGTATGGAGAATTCCATGGACAGAGGAGCCTGGCAGGCCACAGTCCATGGGGTCGCCAAGAGTCAGACATGACTGAGAGACTGAGACACACACGTGTACAAGTTGAAAGGCAGCCATTTGATAGGTCACTCTGCTGCCTGGATGTTTGTATCTACTACTCAATTACACAAGGCGATCTTTTTTCCTCAGTTCCCTGATATTTGATGAGTCTCTAGAGGAGAAAGTCTTCCTCTGGGGCAGATTGGTCCTAAGGATGCAAGCTCATAGTTGGAATTAACGGGATCCATGAGCCATCTGAAATTTCATGCCAAAATTCTGTGTGTGTGTGTGTGTGTGTGTGTATTTTCCTGGTCTGTGGTTTTCATCACAGTCTCAGTGGGGTCCTGATTTGAATGCTACAAGGAGCCCCTGCTGTGGATTCTATTCATTTCTTAACCCCCTCTCCTTTCCTTCTTTATTCGTCTTCTTTTTTCCATTCTCTTGATTTCATCTTACTTCTCTAGTAATCAACCCTTCTTTCTTACTGTCTGGTGCTTCTCTCTCCTTCAGATCAGGCACATAGCTCAAATTTTATTACTTCAAATTCCAAGGGGCTATTGAGTCTCCTCTTGGGTTATAAGCCAGGAACAGAGAGAGAAGACTTTAGTGTCCCTGAACACCTAGACTTCTGTGCAATGTCAGTGATGGGGAAATGCAATAAACTCTTAATTTTGTGTTCTTGGGGGAAGGGGACTCAAGTGTATTAATTTAACACTGAAACAAAGTTGACCAGAATGTGCGCTTTCTGATTAGAGCATTGTGTTCTCATATTTCAAAGCATCTGCAGCATTAAAATACCATTCACTTTTCATGGATTACCAAGGTTTGGGCCATCTTTTGGTGTGACGTTTGGTGAAAAAGATCTTACCTGTGGATTTTTGTGTGTTCTGTGTAGCTCAAAGCCTCAGAGACATTTTAACTTTGTAGTTGATCAACCCTATTTATAGCATCCTCCCCTTGTATTTGAAATTTGATCATTAAACTGAAAATGTATAAGAGGAAGATTTGAGAAGCTTGGCTATATTTCTGAGATAACAGAGTTCTTACTGTAATGTTCAAATATATGTATGCATCAAAGAAGTCAAATAATACACTTGTGCGTGTTAAGAAAAGAGACTGCAAATGCTGCCAGGGTAGGAGCGAACATGATTGTTTTTTTAATTCGTGGGCTTAACCCTGTACCTGACATAGAGCAGTTGATCAGTAAAATAAGTGCCTTTGGAGAAGGCAATGGCAAGCCACTCCAATACTCTTGCCTAGAAAATCCCATGGACGGAGGAGCCTGGTAGGCTGCAGTCCGTGGGGTCGCTACAAGTCAGACATGACTGAGCGACTTCACTTTCACCTTTCACTTTCACACATTGGAGAAGGAAATGGCAACCCACTCCAGTGTTCTTGCCTGGAGAATCCCAGGGATGGGGGAGCCTGGTGGGCTGCTGTCTATGGGGTCACACAGAGTCAGACACGACTGAAGTGACTTAGCAGTAGCAGCAGCAGCATTTCTGATCATCAGAGTGTTCTGGAAAAATCTGTTTTTGCTGTTTAATTGCTAAGTCATGTCCAACTCTTTTGTGACCCCATGGATTGAGCCCCACCAGGCTTCTCTGTCCATTGGATTTCCCAGGCAAGAATACTGGAGTAGGTTGCTATTTGCTTCTCCAAGAGATCTTCATGACCCATGGATTGAACCCCTGTCTCCTGCATTGGCAGATGGATTCTTTATCACTGAGCCACCTGAGAAGCCCTCTGGGAAATTTACCAAGCTATTTAAGGAGATGGGGACCACAGCATTGATATAAATAGTTGAACAGTCCAGGATTCTAGATACCCTGATACCCAGATATCCAGTCCAGATATCCAGAATGAACAACTAGCATTCTGACATCAGCTAAGGCAGACAAGGGGCAGTTGAGTAAGTCTTTACCTGCTCTCATATTTTGTGACTATAAAAAATAAAGGTTCCTTTTTTGAAAGGTCCTATGAATCACCCCAGGCTTTGGGCAGTTTTGTGTTAAGGAGAGAAGTGAGGAAAAGACTCAAGTACTTGGAGACCAGCAGAAAAGGATGTTGACTTTGTTTTCATAGCATCATTAAATGTTAGGACTCAGTGGACTGTGGCGGGTCCAACCCCTTTATTTTACTCACAGGGAGTAAAGACACAGAAGGGAGAAGTAATTTGCCCAAAGTCACATTGAGATGGTGGGTAATCAGAAGTCTTCCAAAATCAGAAGGTATGTTCATGTCAAGGAGTCTTGGTGTCCCAGTTTGGAGGTCACTGGGGGTGGTATAGATAACTAATGCCACCCCTTGGATTCCACCATCAGAGCTTTGCCTTCTCTTTCCCTCGTCTCCCCAAATACCCAGCCTGTGATCCCTTTCTAGAGAAATAGGGAGCCTCAGAGAGTAATTCCAACTTCCCATTTTAAATAGTTGAGGAAACTGAGAACCAGAAGGGTCAGAGTAACTTGGCTAGAGTCACACCCCTCTCACATTCTCTTGCTTTTTGACTGATTGGACAGCACATGCAGTTGTTCCTCAGCCTCTCCTGCATTGCCTGCAAATGAAAACAGCATTCCAAACAAGAGCAATAAAGCACAACTAGCATTCTGACTCACAAGACCAACTAATGGCTCCTATAAATGCCAGCAGCATTTTATTTTAATGTCTCTTTGCATTAATCCCCACCCCACCCCCAAGCAGAGGATCAGTCAGTCACCCCTGGTACCAGAAAGATCCCCCACTGTGGCACAAATGCTTTTTATCATTCAGAGAGTTTTGTCATTGAGAGAGCATCGATCTTTTTAGTGTTCAGAGCATTTGGTTGTCATGATATTTGCTGAACCGTGTTCCATCAAGAATCGCTTGACTTCCTAGCAGCAGGAGCTTGTTTGTCCATCTTGGAGCGACAGTGATGATGATGATGCCGGCTGCCATGATTTTTATTCTCATTATTTATTGAGCACTTACTGTGTGCCAGCACTATATTAACAATTTCATGATTGTTACCACTTTTCAGTTTCACAAGACCTTTCTTTAGAGTTGAATTTGAGGCTCAGAGAGATCAAGCTACTTACAAAGGCTCCCACAGTTAGTAAATGGCAGATTAGGATCTCAACTGCCCTGCTAGGACACATCCCTAAGTCTAGGATATCCCTAGGTCAAGTTAAGTTCAGACAAAGAGCTATATTCAGCCCAGTATCCTTATGAACATACTACTTGTTATTAAGAACAGTGGCAATATCGACACTAGAACTTACAAGACAGTTATAACATGATATACTGTGTATATATAAATATATGCTCAGTTAATTATTACAACCCTCTGAGTTAAGTACCATTGTTATCCCCACTTCACAGATGAAGAAACTGAGGCTCAAAGGACTTCAATAACTTGCCCAAATTCACCTACCTCAAAATAGTGCATCCAGGATTTGAACTCAGGCAGAATCCAGTTTTCTTGAGTCCATTTTCCCTAAAGTCAAGTTTTTCAGGGAAGTCAGCAGGCAGTCCTTCATTTTCTCCCTCATCTTGGGCTCCATGGTGGTGGCAGGAAAGAAATGGGCAACGTAGGTTTCCAAAAATGGGAAATTGGCATAGTCTACATAGCTAAGACCTGGGCCTCAAAGTCAGGGGACTGATTCTCTGCCACTGATGAACTTGAGAATATGAGTTGATCTCTCTGAACCTTGGTTTTCTCACCTGGAAAATATGAGTAATGAGAGTGTCTCCCTCTTAGAGCTGTGGTAGGGAATTCTTATTTAGTCACTAAGCTGTGTCCAACTCTTTTGTGACCCCATGAACTGTAGCCTGCCAGGTTCCTCTGTCCATGGGATTTGTCCCAGGCAAAAATACTGGGAAGAGTTATCATTTCCTCCTCCAGGGGACCTTCCCAACTCAGGAATGGAACCTGTACCTCCTGCTTGGCAGGCAGATTCTTTAACCCTGATTCACCTGGGAATACAGGAGGCAAAATAAGAGGCACGTACTGTGACCTGCGGCCCTGAAGCTGTGTGAGTGCTTCATAAATGGGAGCTGGTGAACTGAAGGGAAAGTTAAAACAGATTCCTTTGGTGTAGCATGGTTGTCACTGCACATGTCCCACTCCTTATTAGTTCATCTCACCTCTGGGTTTACCTGCAACTGTAGCGGGCAGTTCCTATGCAGCTCACCTCTTTGCACCTCCACTACTCTCATCATTCTGCATCTCTGATGCAGAGTCTTCTCCAGAATCATAGGAGTTTGTTCAGCCCATGTGACAGACATTGAACACCAGCCAGGAGCAGCCCTCAACCAATGAGCAAGGATGCTGATGTATAAATACCCTCGCTTTCCCATTGTTTAGTGAGAAAACTCAGAGGTTTGTTCTACAGCCTCTTAAAGAGTCTTAACAGGATTGAATCCCAATTGCTCACAATGAAACCTATTCATTGGTACACACTTTACCGACTTTTTGCTTCACTCTTTTGTAACTCCGGGGCCTCCCAAAAGTCCTTGTCTTGAATCTCCTTTCAGAGAATCCCAAATCAACACAAGGAGTAATAGCCAGAGGCCCAATGGGTTAGAGATTTCAGCACCTGGGACAGCGCCCAGCACACTTGCTTGTCTAAAAGTGTCCTCCTTTCTCGCTCTGCCCCCGCCTGGGGTGGAGCAGGATTGAGAGGAGGCCAGATGGCCAGGTGACGTTGTTCTGTACTGAGCTTCTTGGCCATTTTCCCTCTGTGGCTGGAGAAGACCTTGCCATCTATCTCTCTGCAGGTTTGGGGGCTGATAGAGGTCTTGTCCTCTTGAATTGCTGTGACAAATGCCAGCTGGCCTCTGAAGAGGCATCTGGTCACTGCTTCTATAGTTTTCAGCGCTAATGACTGCTCTCTTCTCACCAAGGCAGGGAGACAGCTGTCCGGCGGGCAGAGGAAATCTCAGTGGAACGGGAAGCAAGTGGGTGCCTGGGGCCAAGGTGGAGGCTGCCAGCTGAAAAGACACTGTGCCTTGATTTATGCAGGAAGGAACTATAGGACCTGCCAATGCTGTGTTGTGACAGAGGTTGTAGAAAGCCTCTCTTCTCTCCAAAAACCTGGGCCTGATCCAGAGACAAAAGGCTGTCACCTTCAGTGGGGTTGTGTAGTAGAAGGATGAAGCTGAGAACTTGGGAGGAGGGAGAAGAAATCGAGGTGGGGGGGGTCATTTAAGAAAAACAAAGAACCCATTTTCATGACTTCTCTGGTTATATTCAGCCTTTTGGTGAGCTCATCCAACTTTAAGAGTTTAAATAGTCCTTCTAGGGACGTCCCTGGTGATCCAGTGGCTAAGACTGCACTCCCAATGCCAGGGGCCCAGGTTTGATCCCTAGTCAGGGAACTAGATCCCACATGCTGCAACTAAGATCTGGCACATCCAAATAAATAAAAATTTTATAGTATTTTAAAATAAATACATACTCCTTATATGTTGCTGTTTCCCAAACTTACATCTCCAACCTGGACCTCTCTCAAAATCCCACTTTGGAGGAGTTCACCATCCAAAAGTAAGCTCCTGATCATCCAATATTGTCCCTCCATCTCTTCCCCTGACTGTGAACAGCAGCTCTGTCCTTCCAGGAGCTCTGACCAACAATCTTGATGCCTCCTGGCATGGACATGGCAGTAATGTCTGACTCTTTGCAACCCCATGGACTGGAGCCCACCATTCTCCTCTGTCCATGGGATTTCTCAGGTAAGAAAACTGGAACGGGTTGCCTTTCCCTTCTGTAGGGGGATCTTCCTGACACAGGGATCGAACCCAGGTCTCTTCCATTAAAGGCAGATTCTTTACCATCTGAGCCACCAGGGAAGCCCCCAGTTCTATAGGTTCCAACTTTAACATGCATTCCACCTCTGCTGTCACCACCCTGGGCTGAGCCATCATCGTCTCTTGACTGGGTCATTAGAGCAGTGTCTGCCCAGGGCTCTCTGCTTCTGCCCTCCTTCCCCACAGTCTGTTATCAACACAAGCAGCCGGAAGGATCCTTTTAACACCTGAATTAGATCAAATCACTTTTCTGCTCACTTTTCTACTTTGGCTTCTCCACTGAGTGAACCATCCCTCCTGTGGTTCACTCATCGGAGAAGCCGAAGTCCTCAACCTGGCCCACAAGGACCTGCCTGCATCACCTTGCAACCTCACCACTCCCTATTCTCCTCACGCACTTGGCTTCAGCTGCACCGGGCTCCTGTTCTTACTGTTCCTTGAACACTTCAGGCAAGTTTGAAAACTCAGGGCTTTTGCACTTCCAGTTCTTCTGCCTGGTGTGCTCTTTCCCCATATATCTGTTCTATCTATTCCCTCATCTTTAAGACGTTACTCCAGGGTTCTATGACCCCATGCTTACAAGTTTAACATTCCCAATGCTTTCTGTCCTCTTTCATTTATTGATTTTTTCCACACACTTGGCACTTTCTGTCAAGTTGAATACTTTACCTATTTATTTTTTGCCCATCTTCTTCGCTGGGTCAAACACCATGAAGCAGGGATTTCATTTCTTCTGCTCAAGGTTGTATTCCCCAGTGCCTGGAGTAGTGCCTGGCACACAATAAGTGCTCAGTAAATGTTTCTGAATGAATGAAGCCATCAGTGGTACTTATGACTTACCACTGTTAAGGGAAGTTTCACTGAAAAATAAACTGATCCAGAGGTTGAGAAGTCCCTACCTGAATGCTCATGCATGTTGGCTGGTCTAGATGAAATGGTGCAGTTTTGGCGGGCAGTAGGAGTGTCACCTTAATTAACCATTGCGTGTACTGGGGGCTGGAATACACCTACACCTGGTTGTGGTCCTACTCCAGGAGTTATGGCATATCTTTTGTGTCATAGCTCTGAATGGACTAAAACTCCGTTGAAATCAGCTTCGTTAGCTATCTTGCATCGATAAAGTGGTGTAAGCATGAACAGATTTGTGCAGAAGGGGAAGAGCCTAATCAAGGGTGTGTTCTCAGGCTTAGTCTGTGTGGTTTTACATAGAACCGGGCAGCTGGAGTACATTTTCCTTTTTAAAAAATCTATTTATTTATTTTGGCTGGGCTGGGTCTTTTTTTGCTGTGCGAGGGCGTTCTGGTGAGTGGGGGCTACTGTTTAGTTGTGGTGTGCGGGCTTCTCATCGTAGTGGCTTCTCGTTGCAGAAGAAGAACACTAAATGGAATGATAGGGAGAACTGACCTCGCTATTCAGTTGTTGTGTTCTTCCTTTTCTTTCTGTGTGTGTGCTAATCCATATTGGTGACTGCACACGGCTTCAGTAGTTGCCCCTCCTGGGTTTAGTAGTTGTGACGCTCAGGCTTAGGTGCACCTGAGCCCGTGGGATCTCCCTACACCAGGGATTGAATCTGTGTCGCCTGCACTGGCAGGTGGATTCTTATCCACTGTGCCACCAGAAAAGTCCTGGGGTACATTTTCTAAGTGTGTAATTCACCTGTGTGTAAATCTCTTTTGGGGACATCATGACTAACCAGTATCGAATACTTTGCTCCCAAGAGTGCCTTCGGCTTTATGAAGCTTTGATTTCAGAAGACAAGTTTTTTAGGTGGTGCTGAAGGGACACAGGCTGTGGGTTGTTTTGTTTTCACTGCTCACAGGCACATTTGGAGGCCACCCACAGAATTTCAGGACATGAAACTCTGGCATCAGGGACAGAGGCAGGAAGGAAACCCAAGATTCTTAAGTCTTGCTCTGGGCTTGAAAATGTGGCTGGTGCTGTTTCTTTTGCTTCATGTTGGTATTCTCGAGATTATAGATTATTAGTAAGATTTAACGGACAGAAGGGATCAGACTGGGAGGTCTTCATGAACTAGACTGGGGAGTTTATACTGGTAGGAAGTAGCCTGGATGTTTTCAAAGAAGAAACTGGAAAGTATGTAACAGAATCACATCTTTTGCAAATTTGACTTTCACAAAATCATCGATATGTAATTAGCACATATATAAAAAGAAAAAGGAAGAATATAGTAATTGAATAGTGAGGTCATTTCTCCCAATCATTCCATTTAGTGAACTTTTTCCAAAGAGTCAGCTGAAACCATCCATAGATCCTAGTACCTCAGTTTGGAATGCTTTTTTTCTGCAAGTAACAGTAGAGACAACTTTCACATTAGAGGCTTTTGTCACCTGACTTAGAAATCCACAAGTCAGTGGACCAGGACTAATGAATAGCTCAGTGATGTTCTACCTTCCTCAGTGTGTGGTATTTTTACTTCAGGCTTTCTTGCCTCAAGGTTGCAAAATGGCTGTCATGTCTCCTTCTCTCACAGCTTCATCCAAAATCAGAAATATAATGGCAGAAAGAGAAAACTTCCATTGGAGGCTTTTCTCTTTTAAATCCAGGAAATCTTCCCCAGAAGTTCCCAGCAGGCTTCCCCCTCTGGGTCACATGACCATTTCTAGCTTCAGGAAAGACCAGAAACATTAATCCCTAGCACTTTTGCTATTTTCTGGGAGACTGACTCTGCCTGTAGAAAAGATGGGAGAGGGAAATGGCTCTGACAGTTAGCAGTGTCAGATGTGGCATGCTATTCTAATTCTTTTGTATCACACATTGTACACACTTATTACTGCTCTGGTTTAACCACACGAAACCATGTGTATTGTACTTTATGGATGATTTAAGAGTTTTTCAAATGTATTTCTGGAGTATATACAATTTTTCTCTTGCACACTGACTTCAGGACCATAACCCTTCCAGGTAAGACAAAACATCAGTTTGGAGCTGTGGGTTCAAACCTGGACTCTGCCACTAAGATGCGTGACTCTGGGAAATGACTCATTTGACTGAGTCCTTATTTTACTTATTTGTTAAGTGAGTCTCGTCTTAACACCTCACCGGGCTGAGGTGAAGATTTGTTGTTGTTGTTCAGTTGCTTAGTTGTGTCCAGCTCTTTGCAATCTCGTGTACAGATAGCACGCCAGGCTCCTCTGTCCTCCAGTATCTCCTGGAGTTTGCTTAGATTCATGTCCATTACTTGGTAAAGATTAGATGGGATAATTCTTAGTATATAATAGAGTCTCAATAAAATACAGTCAAGAGGAAGAGGGAGAAGGGGGAGGAGGTAGAGAAGGGGGAAAGGACAGAAGAGGAGGAGGTTCTTGATTGTGATGGACTAAGTCCCTTGAGATGATTCTAAGTCTGGGATGATTTGGGACTCACTTAGAATAGTGACTTCCCTGGTGGCTCAGACGGTAAAGCGTCTGTCTACAATGCAGGAGACCCGGGTTCGATCCCTGGGTTGGGAAGATCCCCTGGAGAAGGAATTGGCAATCCACTCCAGTACTATTGCCTGGAAAATCCCATGGACAGAGGAGCCTGGTAGGCTACAGTCCACGGGGTCGCGAAGAGTCGGACACGACTGAGAGACTTCACTATAGAATAGTGGCAATAGGAAGGAAAAGATGGACCTAAGGTCTAGTTCACCAGGAAAAAGAACATTCCAGAACATGACTATCAACTATTTTTTTTATTTTTCAGTTGAAATATAGCTGATTTACAGTGTCGTGACTGTTGAATTTTTATCTATCTATTTTTGGTTATGCTGCGTCTTCGTTCCTTCACTCGGGCTTTCCTCTAGTTGCAGTGAGAGAGGGCGACTCTAGTTGCAGCGTGTGGGCTTCTCATTGTGGTGGCTTCTTGTTGTGGAGCTTGGGCTCTTGGGCACACGGGCTCAGCAGTTGTGGCTCTAGGACTCTAGAGTGCAGGCTTAGTAGTTGTGGTACGCTGGCTTAGTTGCTCTGTGGCACGGGGGATCTTCCCGGACCAGGGCTGGAGCCCGTGTCCCCTGCATTGGCAGGCGGATTCTTTGCTGCTGGACCACCAGGGCAGTCCTCAGCTGACTATTGACTGGTATGGTGGTGCTGCCATTGCAGGCGTACAGGATGCTTCTAGTGAGAAGAACTTATTTCAGTCATGTTGAGGTCCCTGCAAGACATCAAAGCAGAAATATTGCTTTGCAGACAGATGGGGATATGTTTAAAGCTTGACTGCCTGTCCAGATTTGAGAGTCATCCACAGAAAAGGTTGGTTAAAGCTGAAAGTGACTGAGCCCTGTAGGCGTGGCGGTGTCACAGACAGGAACACAGGGTCGGAGAGGCACCCACACCTAGGGAACAGAGGGAGAAAGAGGAGCAGAGAAGAAAGCAGACATGGTGGACAGGTAGTTAGGAGGACAGACCAGCTGTGTTGATTGCAGCAGAAGAGACAAGGAAATCCCTAGGGCTTTGGGGCTTTCTACTGACATACCTCGGAGATATCGTGGGTTCAGTTCCAGGCCACTGCAATAAAGTAAATAGCACAATGAAGTGAGTCACATGAATGTTTTGGTTTCCCAGTACATGTGAAAATTATGCTCGCACTATACTGGTGTTCTATTAAGAGTGCAGTGGCAGTCTATCTTTTTTTCATGGTGTTGACTGTATCAGAACTTTTAAAATTTTTTTGGAATATAATTGCTTTACAATGTTGTGTTAGTTTCTGCTGTACAACAAAGTGAATCGGCTGTAAGTGTACATACACCCCCTTCTCCTTGAGGCTCCCTCCCATCTCCCCATCCAACCCCTCCAGGTCATCACAGAGCACCAAGCTGAGTTCCCTGTGCTACACAGCAGCTTCCCACTAGCCATCTGTTTTACACAGGGTAGTAAATATATGTCAGTGCAATAGCATGCTATCTTAAAAATGTTTGTACCTTAATTTTAAAATATTTTATTGCTAAAAAATGCTGACCATCCAAGTAGTAACATCAAAGAGCACTGATCATAGATCCCCATACCAAATATATTACATTAATAATATTATATGTGTTATTATTAATAATGAAAAGTTTCAAATACTGTAAGAATTATCAAAATGTGACACACAGGCATGACGTGAGCAAATGCTTTTGGAAGAAATGGCAGTGGATTTTCTCAATGCAGGGTTCCTACACGCCTTCAATTTGTAAAAAAATGCCATGTCTCCAAAGCACAATAAAATGAAGTATGTCTGAAAATGGGCTCCTCCACAGCTCAGCAGTAGAGAATCTGCCTGCCAATGCAGAAGACACGGGTTCAGTACTCGGGTCAGGAGGATCCCCTGGAGAAGGAGCTGACAACCCACTCCAGCATTCTTGCCTGGGAAATCCCATGGACTGGGGTGACCGACAGGCCTCATTCCATAGGGTTGCAAAGAGTCAGACATGCCTGAGGGACTGAGCATACACATATATGCCTAAATATGAGAGAAAAAGAGGGTTGTTCATAGGGGATTTTGGGGTGCATGAAATTTTGGCAGCAGATGTCTGATTGAAAAGAAAAGTAAACAGTAAGTCTAAAGATGGGCTCAATAAAGGACAAAATGGTATGGACTTAACAGAAGCAGAAGGTATTAAGAAGAGATGGCAAGAATACACAGAAGAACTGTACAAAAAAGATCTTCACGACCCAGATAATCGCGATAGTGTGATCACTGACCTAGAGCCAGACATCTTGAAATGTGAAGTCAAGTGGGCCTTAGAAAGCATCACTACGAACAAAACTAGTGGAGGTGATGGAATTCCAGTTGAGCTATTTCAAATCCTGAAAGATGATGCTGTGAAAGTGCTGCACTCAATATGCCAGCAAATTTGGAAAACTCAGCAGTGGCCACAAGACTGGAAAATGTCAGTTTACATTCCAATCCTAAAGAAAGGCAATGCCAAAGAATGCTCAAACTACCGCATGATTGCACTCATCTCACACGCTAGTAAAGTCATGCTCAAAATTCTCCAAGCCAGACTTCAGCAATACGTGAACCGTGAACTGCCAGATGTTCAAGCAGGTTTTAGAAAAGGCAGAGGCACCAGAGATCAAATTGTCAACATCCACTGGATCATGGAGAAAGCAAGAGAGTTCCAGAAAAACATCTATTTCTGCTTCATTGACTATGCCAAAGCCTTTGACTATGTGGATCACAATAAAGTGTGGAACATTCTGAAAGAGATGGGAATCCCAGACCACCTGACCTACCTCTTGAGAAACCTATATGCAGGTCAGGAAGCAACAGTTAGAACTGGACATGGAACAATGGACTGGTTCCAAATAGGAAAAGGAGTACATCAAGGTTGTATATTGTCACCCTGCTTATTTAACTTCTATGCAGAGTACATCATGAGGAATGCTGGGCTGGAAGAAGCACTGGCTGGAATCAAGATTGCTGGGAGACAGATCAATAACCTCAGATATGCAGATGACTCCACCCTTATGGCAGAAAGTGAAGAGGAACTAAAAAGCCTCTTGATGAAAGTGAAAGAGGAGAGTGAAAAAGTTGGCTTGAAGCTCAACATTCAGAAAACAAAGGTCATGGCATCTGGTCCCATCACCTCGTGGGAAATTGATGGGGAAACAGTGTCAGACTTTATTTTGGGGGTCTCTAAAATCACTGTGGATGCTGATTGCCGCCATTAAATTAAAAGACGCTTACTCCTTGGAAGGAAAGTTATGACCAACCTAGACAGCATATTAAAAAGCAGAGACATTACTTTGCCAACCAAGGTCTGGCTAGTCAAGGCTATGGTTTTTCCTGTCGTCATGTATGGATGTGAGAGTTGGACTGTGAAGAAGGCTGATCGCCGAAGAATTGATGCTTTTGAACTGTGGTGCTGGAGAAGACTCTTGAGAGTCCCTTGGACTGCAAGGAGATCCAACCAGTCCATTCTATAGGAGATCAGTCCTGGGTGTTCATTGGAAGGACTAATGCTAAAGCTGAAGCTCCAATACTTTGGCCACCTCATGCGACGAGTTGACTCACTGGAAAAGACTCTGATTCTGGGAGGGATTGAGGGCAGGAGGAGAAGGGGACGACAGAGAATGAGATGGCTGGATGGCATCACCGACTGATGGACATGAGTTTGAGTGAACTCCGGGAGTTGGTGATGGACAGGGAGGCCTGGCGTGCTGTGATTCATGGGGTTGCAAAGAGTCGGACACGACTGAGCGAGTGAACTGAACTGAACTGAAGTCTAACTCATTCAGGAAGCTTGTCAAAGACAGGAAGAAGGAACACACTTGGTCATTCCTACCATCTCTGCCCAAGGTATGATGGGTTAGGTGGTCTCATTGGAGAGTAGCTCAATTTCCTGGGCCTTTTTCCTCTCCTTAAAATTTTGTATCAGAAGTGTAAGATCATGGGCATGTTTAGAAAGATGAAGAAAATGAGCATCACATATGTGTTGTGTGCTGTGCTAAGTTGCTTCAGTCGTATCCGACTCTGCAACCCCATGGACTGTAGCCCACCAGGCTCCTCTGTCCATGGAATTCTCCAGGCAAGAATACTGGAGTGGGTTTCCGCTTCCTCCTTTAGGGAATCTTCCCAACCCAGGGGCTGAATCCACGACTCTTAAGTCTCCGGCATTGACAGTTGGCTTCTTTACCACTAGCACCACCTGGGAAGCCCATATTATTATATATCTCTTCATAAATAAAATTCTGATTATATTATACCATGGTGATTAAGACCACGGGCTTTGGAATTGGAACAGATTTAAAACCCAGCCTTGTTGTTTCCAAGTTGTGTGGCCTTGGGCAAGTGACTGTATCTCTCTGAGTGTTAACTTCTTCAAATGAAAAACAGGAGTAATGATACTCCCTGCCATGTAGAGTTGTGTCTAAAGGTTTCATGTGTTAATGTCTGACACATTGTGCATGGAGTATATGTATCATATTTACCAGTGGATGGTCTGAAGAAAGAGGAAGGGATATGATGCTTCTTTGGACCTCAGCTTCTTCATCTGTGAAATGGGAATAATGATTGTACCTACCTATCAGGTAGGATTCAATGAGATAATACTTGTAAAACACTTAGAAACTGGCAGAGAATAAGTGCTCAATATTAGCTATTATAAGACTAATAACTATAATTATAATGATGATAATAATTATTGCTACTGCTCCAGGCCCAGTTCCATGGACTAGCAAGTTAACTATAGAGAACATTTGCTCTTATTAATTGGGGACCCAAATTCCAACCTCTTCTTCCAATCTGGGGAGAACCCTCCTTTGTGTGTCATCCTGCTGAACCACAGGACCTCATACTCACAAGTTGAAGGTTGAAGTAGGGGAATGTCTTCCTCTCCCCAGCCCTTAGTAGTCAAGGCATGTGAGTTAACCTCAGCCAGTCCCAAACTTCCTCACTCAGGAATTTGAAAATGGAGTAAGTGCTTCCCCAATGGCTCAGTGGTAAAGAATCTGCCTGCAGTGTAGGAGATGCAGGTTTGATCCCTGGGTTGGGAAGACCCCTGGAGAAGGAAATGACAACCCACTCCAATTTTCTTGCCTGGAGAATCCCACGGACAAAGGAGCCTGGCATGTTACAGTCCTATAGTCCATGGGGTGGCAAAACGAGTTGGACATGACTTAGCAACTAAACCACTGACTCAACCATGAAGGATGGTTCTGGATTCCTTCATGGCAGCCTGCTGCAGTGAGGGTTAGTCTGGCTGTATTATTCCTGCTGATTATCCAAGCCCCCTTCTCTGGCCTCTTGATAATTATCATCTGAGCTTCCTAAAAATCCCTTTTATGCCTAAGACATCTGGTCAGTTTCTAGGTTTTGCAACCCAGAACCCAAGCCAACCTTGAGACAAGGATTTGAGGGCCAGTGGTTGTTTGTAGATGCCAGGAAATGAAGGAGAGGAGAGGGCTCAGATAACGAAGATGAGGCAGCCAGTAGAACAGATTCACAGATCTCAAAATCAAACTTGTGGTAACCAAAGGGGATATGCAGAGGGAACTTATAAATTAGGAAATTGGGATTGACATATACATACTACTGTATATAAAATAGGTAACTAATAATGACCTACTGTGTAGCACAGGGAACTCTACTCAACATTCTGTAATAACCTATATAGGGAAAGAATCTGAAAAAGAACATATATATATATATCTGTGGACTTCTCTGGTGTCTCAGATGGTAAAGAATCCACCTTCAATGCAGGAGATGTGGGTTTGATCCCTGGGTTGGTAAGATCCCCTGGAGAAGGGAATGGCAACTCACTCCAGTATTCTCGCCTGGAGAATCCCATGGACAGAGGAGCTTGACTGGCTACAGTCCATGGGTTCGCAAAGAGTTGGACATGACTGAGCGACCAAGTAAACACACACATCTGATTCACTTTGCTGTACACCTGAAACTTAGACAACATGGTTAAGTCAACTAGACTCCAATAAAAATTTTTAAGATAGAGGACTTCCTTGGTGGTCCAGTGGTTAAGACTTTACCTTCCATTGCAAGGGGTGCAGGTTCGATTCCTGGTCAGTGAGCTAAGATCCCACAGGCCTTGCAGCCAAAAAACCAAAACATAAAACAGAAGGAGTATTGTAACAAATACAATAAAAACTTTAAAAATGACCCACATTTTTTTAATGCTAAAATTAAAAGAAAAATAAACCTGAAAAACAAGGTTGGAGTAGCAAACAAGTTAATATGGGCAACTGGGCTTCCCTGGTGGCTCAGTGGTAAAGAATCCACCTGCAATGTAGGAGGTGCAGGGGGCGTGGGTTTGATCCCTGGGTCAGAAAGATCCCCTGGAGAAGGGCAGGGCAATCCACTCCAGTATTCTTGCCTGGAGAATCCCATTGACAGAGGAGTCTAGCGGGCTGCTAGACACCATAAGGTCACACCGAGTCAGACATGATTGAAGCAACTTAGCTTGCACACGTGGGCAACTAGCTCTTGTTTAATCTCTCTGGAGAACATTGTGAGGTCAAGTGGAACATGCCCCACAGAGTCAGCCCACCAAAGAAGTGAGGGAACTGGAATGTGGAAGGCCTTCTGGGGTGTGAGCTCTCTAGTTCTCCTGGCTTACTCCGCATTTGGGTTGAGCACGCTTCTATGGCCAGGAAGTCATAGCTGTTCACAGTGGAGTGTGGGACACAGGCATGGCAGCCATGGTTTCTGCCTTGCTGGCCACACTCTCTTCATCCTGCTGTGAATTGCTCAACTGCTTACATCTCCTGGTGAAACGGTTGGAGAATCAGTTCATCCGTAAGGCTCACCCGGTTGGCCCCAAATAGGAAGTAAGAAAACAGGTGCTGCTCTGTAGGGAAGGGAGAAATAAGGGGTGGCTGAAAGCCTGACTCTTGTTCTTTGGGGAGTTTTGGCTCCATCCATATTCCTGAGACAGAGCACTCCCTCTCCTTCCTGGCCTGGGTCACAGGATTTCAGTGCAGAGAAGAACAGAGGCCAGCTTGAATTAAAGGCATGGAAATTCAAAGCAGAAGAGTCCAACAGGATTCAGGTGGGATCCAGGACCCAGGATTGGGGATGAGTTAGCAGTGTTTTTTACTGACTTTGGTTGGCAATAATGAGAAGAATTTGTCCCAGGAAGGGAGAAATGAGCAAACTGGGCTTCCTTCCCTGGGAGATGAGAATTGCATCAGTAGGGTAGCCTCTCCACCAGGGATGGCACAGCGACTTGTGTCTTCATGCCTGAAACAGGAAGAAGTGCGGGTGCTCTGTTCCTATTGTGGCATCTTATGTGGCCTGGAAACAGGGCAACATTTGAAGGCTCTATTAGGAGTGCATTCAGTGACATGTAACAGAAAATTAAAACTCATGGTGGCTTAAACAAAGCAAAACAATATTCATTCTTATGTTACAAAATGTCTGAGTTGGGTATTGGTTGGCATTGGTTGACATATCTAATATGCCCGGCCTTTACCTCGTGGTTGCAGGATGGTTGCCAGAGCTCCTAGCATCATGTCCACATTTAGGACAAGGGAAGAAGCAGGTTGGCAGTTCAGGTGAGACTCAGCTGTGTGCTTTACCTGGTCTCAGTTGAGCTCATTCAAGCCTCTGCGGTCAGCTGTGGGGCAGCTGGGTGGCTCTCCCGTTTAGGTGTTGGCTGGCTATAGGGTGACCTTGGCTGGGACCACTGTGCTGTGCTTCACATGGTCTGGTCCTCCCACAGGCTAGCTTGAGCTTGTTCACATGGCAGAAGCAGGGTTCTAGGAGAAAGAGGAAGCACATGGGGTCTCTGGAGGGCTAGTCTAAGGAATGGACACCCTCAATTTGGCCACTGTTGGTCAAAACAAACAGTGAGTCTAGTCCAGATTCAAGGGATGGGGGGGCGGAGAAAGGTTGGGGTAAGAAATAATACATAATATCACAAAGGGCATATATCCAAGAATTTACTTACTAGGGCTATTGTGGCCCCAATTCGTGTCCCCTGAGGCCTTCTGCCCCCTTTCTTTTCATTCCTGACTCTTAGCAAGAAATAAGGATGATGTACTATTATTACCATATCAGTCTCCTTTGCAGTGTAAAGGAGAGAATATGCCAGCAAAGGCTGTGCCCAGAGTCCAGGGCCTGTCATACAATCACCTGGAAATTAAAGGTGGGGAAGATTGCAAGCCTCTTCAGATTCCTTCCACTTTTATCAAATCTCAACTTGGTATCTGAGTTCTGAGCCCCTATGGGTGGTTAAAGCAAGATAAAAGATTTCTTGCCTGCCATGATGACCTGGCATAGTTCACAGTTATGCAGCCCAGCTCCCTATGTCAATGGGGGCTTTTGATTTCATTTTTCCTTTTAAATGTCACTCACTGCTGATTATAGCTGGATGGAAAACTTATTCTGACTCTGTCAGCTCAGAGGGACAGAAACCAGGCTGGTGAGCGTCTGCTTGGAGACCTTTCTGTCCATCCCAACACTTTCTTTTGGTTTCTGCCTTCTTTTTTGTAACTACCCCACCTCTCTTTCCTCTTGCAATTCTAGCTTTATGAGAAGCCAGGCCAGTGGGGGAGATCAAACTCAGAGAAAGGAAATTGGCATTAATTGAGCATCAGCTGTGTGCCAGGCCTTTTACATAAGGTATATCACCTTCGAGCCTCCCTCCAACTCCATAAGTATTATCACAGGTGAGGAAAACTAGACTCAAGAGAGGCAAAGTCGCACGTCCAAAGTCATGCAGATCAGAGGTCCTAGAGCCAGGATTTTGAATGCAGATCCACCCCATTGCAGAGCCAGTCTTCTTTCTGTCCACTGTCGTATGTTAGAGGGAGAAAATAAGGCAAGGAATGCCAGCCTCCTCTATCAGCTGTACATTCCCTGTCACCCCAGGACCTTTGCACATGCCTATGGCTGGAATATATTGTCTTCTCTGTGTCTGATTAATTCTTACTCAAACATGATATTCCAAAGGGGAGGGTGGGACAAATTGGGAGATTGGCATTGACGTATATATACACTGCTGCTGCTGCTGCTGCTAAGTCGCTTCAGTCGTGTCTGACTCTGTGCGACCCCATAGACAGAAGCCCACCAGGCTCCCCCATCCCTGGGATTCTCCAGGCAAGAACACTGGCGTGGGTTGCCATTTCCTTCTCCAATGCATGAAAGTGAAAAGTGAAAGTGGAGGCGCTCAGTCGTGTCCGACTCTTCGCGACCCCATGGACTACTGTGTCTAAAATAGATAGCTAGTGGGAAGCTGCTGTATAGCACAGGGAGCTCAGCTTGGTGCTCTGTGATGACCTAGGAGGGTGGGATTGGGGAGGGGGGAGTGGGAGGTTCAAGAGGAAGGGTCTATGTGGATACATACAGCTAACTCACTTCATTGTACAGCAGAGGCTAACACAACACTGTAAGGCAATTATACTCCAACAAATAAAGTGTGTAACATCCAGAGTGGCATGAGACCTGACCAGTTTTGTGCCAAGTGTGGACCTTTTGTCTGCTGCATCATGGGGAGATCCAGGAGACTTAGAAAGGGGCTGAGATGCTGGGGAGCACTCACAGGGCTCAGGGAAGTGCATATTTAGTGATATAAACGGTCTCTTCCTGAGACTTCCCCACCCTCTCCATCCCCCACTGTGTCCACAAGTCATTCTCTGTGTCTTTATCTTTATTCCTGTCCTGCAAATAGGTTCATCAGGACCATTTTTCTCCATTTCATTGATCAGTTAGCCACTCAGTTGTGTCCGACTCTTTGGGACCCATGGACTGTAGCCCACCAGGCTCCTCTGTCCATGGAAGTCTCCAGGCAAGAATACTGGAGTGGGTTGCCATTATATATGTTAATATATGTTATTTGTTTTTCTCTTTCTGATTTACTTCATTCTATATAAAAGAATCTAGGTTCATCTACTTTACTACAACTGACTCAAATTCGTTTCTTTTATGACTGAGTAATATCCCATTGTCTTCCATGATGGCTCAGGAGGGAAAGAATCTGCCTGCAGTGCAGGAGACACAGAAGACTCAGATTTGGTCTCTGGGTCAGGAAGATAACCTGAAGAAGGAAATGGCAACCAGCTCCAGTATTCTTGCCTTGAGAATCCCATGGACAGAGGAGCCTTGCGGGCTATGATCCACAGGGTCGCAAAGAGTCTGACACAGCTGAAGTGACTTAGCATGCACAGTGTGTTTTCTGTGTGCCAGGGGCTTGTCCAAACCCTTCACATAGATACACTCATAGGTGCTTCTGAAAGTGGGGCCATTAGTATCCCTATTTGTGCATGAGACCCCAGGGATGAGTTTAATGATCTGACCTGCCCGCCTCAATCAGACCAAGGTCGATCTCAGCCCAACTCAGGCCTCGCCCAATCCAAGGCTCTGGGTACAAGCTAGTTTCCACGTCTCAAGGAGTCCATCTTCTTCAGCTGATGTAGTATGTACTGAACTGAGTATGACTGACAAAAGAATTCTGGTCATTATTGCCCAAACCAACCATCCTCTCCATCTCGGTCAAGACAGCTTCATCATTCCAGGTGCTGGGGCCCCAAACCTCAGGGTCTTTCTCTTGTCTCTTTTTTCCCAATCCCCTGTGGCACACGTGCTCAGTCACGTCCAACTCTTTGTTGCCCACCGGGCTCCACAGTCCATGGGATCCTCCAGGCAAGAATACTGAAATGGGTTGCCATTCCCTTCTCCAGGGGGTCTTCCTGACCCAGGGATTGAACCTGAGTCTTCTGCATTGGCAGTCAGATCCTTTACCATTTGAGCCATTGGGGAAGCCCATTAGCAAATCGTGTTGGCTTCTGCTTCAGCATCTACCCAGAAATCTACCTGCTTCTCACCATCTTCACAGCCCAATTCTGGTTGTGCTGCCGTATCCTGGTCTCTTAATGTCCCCATTCACCCTTTCCCCCATGATCTATTCCTCTCCCACCCACCACAGAAGCCAGAGGGCGCCTCTGAGGTCCTGAGTCAGTCCATGTCCCTCCACTGCTCAGAACCCTCTGTGGCTCCCACCTTCCTCAGAGAAAAAGCCCAAGCTGTCCCCATAACCCACAAGGTTCTGCATCCCCTGCCGCATCCGTTCCCCACCTTCCCCTCCCACTACTGTCCTCACTCACTCACCCAGATCCAGCCACATCGGCCTCTTCATTGTTCCTTAAACACACCAGCGTCATCTAGCCTCAGGGCCTTTGCATGAGCTGTTGCCTCTCTCTGGTCTCCTCTTAACTCCTCATCTCCTCTGGGTCTTTGCTTAAATGTCCTATGACACTGTAACCATCCCACCCCTCTTTTGATACTCCCTCTCTGCCTTCTCCATTTTATTGCTCTAATTGTGTGGCAGGGTGCCCGATCCTGCCTGATACTCCAAGGCACTCGCCTTCCTCCGCCTGCACACCCTGTTCTGTATCCTCCTGACCAGCTTGCCTAACTGTTCTTCCTTTCTTTAAAAATTTTAATTATAGTAAAGTACATAACAAAATTTGCCATTGTAACCATTTCAAAATTTTTTACTGAAGTATGAGATGGCTGGATGGCATCACCGGCTCGATGGACATGAGTTTGAGTGAACTCCAGGAGTTGGTGATGGACAGAGAGGCCTGGCGTGCTGTGATTCATGGGGTCGCAAAGCGTTGGACACAACTGAGCGACTGAACTGAACTGATAGGTAATTTACAATATCTTATTAGTCTCAGGTGTACAGCGTGGGGATTCAGTACATATGTGTGTGTGTGTGTAGGCTTCCTAGGTAGTGGTAAAGAATCCCCCTGCCAGTGCAAGAGAGGCAAGAGACTCGGGGTTGATCCCTGGGTCGGGATGATCCCTTGGAGTAGGAAATGACAACCTACTACAATATTCTTTACCAGCTGAGCCACAAGGGAAGCCTTGCCTTGGAAATCTCATGGACAGAAGAGCCTGGTGGGCTACAGTCCATGGGGTTGCAAAAGAGTCGGACATGACTTAGTGACTAAATAACATCTATAGTCTTTTTTCAGGTTCTTTTTATAGGTTATTACAAAATATTGAGTGAGTTCCCTGTGCTATACAGTAGGTCCTCGCTGGTTGCCTATTTTATACATAGTATTATATACATGTTAACACTAACCTGCTAATTGATCCTCCTCCCAACCCCTTTTCCCTTTCAGTAACCATAAGTTTGCTTTCCATGTCTGTGAGTCTCTTCCTGTTTTAAATTCCTCATATTTGCAATATCATATGATATTTGTCTTTCTCTGTCTGGCTTACTTCACTTAGTATGATAATCTCATTGTAACCATTTTTTAAATGTACATTAAAGTTCAGTGGCATTAAGAACATGCACATTGTCATGCAACCACCACCACCATCCATCCCCAGAACTTTGTCACTTTCCCAAACTGAAACGCTGTCCCCATGAACATTAACTCCCCATTTCCCCTCCCCCCAGCCCCTGGCAACCCCTATTCTACTTTCTATCTTGTGAATTTGATGCCTCTAGGGACCTCATGTGAGTGGAATAATACAGTATTTGTCTTTTTTTTTGACTGGCTTATTTCACTGAGGGTAATGTCCTCGAGGTTCATCCATGTTGTAGCGTGTGTCAGAAAGGCTTTCCTTTTTAAGGCAGAATAATATCCCATTGTGTGGATGGACCACATTTTACTTATCCTGTCATCCATTAATGGACACTTGGGTTGCTTCCACCTCTTGGCTATTGCAAATAATGCTGCAATGCACATTGGTTGTGCAAGGATCTATTTAAGTCCCGGCTTTCAGTTCTTTTGGGTATATACCCAGAAGTAAAATTGCTGGATCATTGTTCTTCCATTAAAAAAAAAAAAGATTTTTTTTTTTAAAGATGTTTTATTATCAAGATTTTTTACTCCCTGGGGCCCTAGAGGTCTCATTAGCTAAAGCTTTCCTCGGACATATTGAAACTAGAAATGGGGTGAGGGGTACAGTGTTGGGGGAGGGGAAGCGACAGCTCTTGTGTTAGCTTTTTTTTTTAAACAGACCAGGAGGAAGACCTGTGAAATCTCTCCCACCTCACCCGCTCCAGTATCTCAAAATACCCTCCCTGCTTTAGGAAATGGCGGTGGCATCAGGAAGGCAGCGTGTGGCATCTGAGACACAATATCGAAAGTGGCTGGGAGCCCAGAGAGAAACCAGGACAGACGCGCTGGGGACACGGGCTGGAGATGGAGCTAATTTTAGTGGCTGAAGAGGCTGCGAGAGGAGAAGGCTCCTGTCCGCGCGCGCGCATGCACCGCACGCACACGCGGTGTCAGGGGCCTCGTGGGGGAGGAGCTGCTGAATAAGTTAGTTTGGGGAAACTAAAGTTGACAGATCGGGGACCGAGACCCAGCACACGGGGGTGGAAAGGAAGTCCCCAGGTGTGAGCCCCGGGATCACGACAATGGGAGCTGCTGGTGGACACATGAAATAGAGGCGATGGCGTTTATGGAGGCCTGCTGTGTGAGGCACTTTTCACTCACGTTATCCTCATGCTCATTCTTTTCTTTAATGTTTATTTATTTGTTTGGTTACACTAGGTCTTAGCTGTGACATGCGGGATCTCGTTCCCTGACCAGGGACCAAACCAAGGCCCCCTGCATTGGGAGCACAGTCTTAGCCACTGGACCACCAAGGAAGTCCCATGATGGTCATTCTGTGAGAAAGACACCATTATTATCTAGAGTTTGTGATCAGGGAAACTGAGGCACTGGACTAAATAACTTCCTCCATAAAAAGCAGGGAATGGACCAGGAGGAGGGGAGATACAGGGTCAAGGGAGAGATGAAGCCACATGAGCCAGCAGGCTCTCAGGGCGTACTAATTAGCTATGAGATCTCTAAGGATGGTCAGATTGAAGGGAAAATCCGAGGTGACTGAGCACTTAGGATGGAGGTGGTGGAAATTCTGGCTCTTCCACTCACTGGCTGTGGGAATGTCTCTGACCCTCCGTTCTCTTCTGTGAAATGTGATGGTGCCACCTGTTTCCCAGCGTTGTTGTGAGGATGGAATAATCCCAGCAGGGAGCCTACTCCAGGCAAAATTCTCTGTAAATGGTAGTCATGGGAATGATATTAGCAGGTAAAGGAAAAATCCTCTATTAATTCAAAAATCGCTGAGTTCCTACTATGTGCCAGGTCCTGAGGATACAGTGTTCAGTAAGACAGACATTGTTCCTGCCCTAGGGAACTTCAGTCTAGCCACACTGCACTTACTCATCAACCTGATAATTCTCTTTAATTGTGGTAAGAATATTAATTAGCACTTAGTATGAACCAGGCACTGTTTTGAGCCCTTTTCAAATATTAGCTATTTCCCCTGTGATAACATAGAGGGGTGGGATGGGGTGGGGGGTGGGAGGGAGGTTCAAGGGAGAGGGGACATGTATATATTTGTGGCTGATTTGTGTTGTACGGCAGAAACCAACACAACATTGTAAAGCAACTATCCTCCAGTTATTTTAAAAAAATTAATAAAAGTAGCTCACTTAATCTTCACGAAGTTTCTGTAAAGAGCTGTTATCACCCACATTTTATATGTGAGGAAAGTGGGGCACAGAAAGGTTAAGTAACTTGCCCAAGTTTGCCCAGCTAGTGGCTCACACCCAGGAGAGCACTTGCAGCGTCCCGTTCTTCACCCCTGGATCTTCCTGCCCCTCTGGTGGAATTCATCTTCAGTCACATCGAGCTATTGCCGTGTGCTGTGCCCTTCACACGCACCTCATTAGACCCTCTCAGCAATCCAGCGTGGCCAGTTCTCAGGGATTCCCATTTTACAGAGAGGGAAACTGAAGCACGGAGAGGTGGACTAATTTGATTGAGCTCTTACAGCTGACAACTCTGGATTTGTAAGTTAGGTGTGCCTCAGACCTGCATCTGAGGCTTCTCTGGCTCCTAGGGGGAAGGCTTTTATAGGTGCGTTTATTCCATTTTCTCCGCCTCTGTACAAAGATAAACACCCCGAGTCCCTTCACCATAAACTGTGGGACGTAATTATTTAATGGAAGGTAAATGCTTTAGAGATGGAAATTGCTGCGCTTTTTTCCTTAGGCATTGTTGCCCCCATACCAATGCAACACAATGTGTTTTTTTCCTGTCAGGCATTTTAGACAAATTCTATTTGCCTCAAAATATTTTACCAGAGAAAATAGCAAATAGGAAAGGAATTCAGAGACACAAGTAGGGAGAGGAAACCGTTCTCTTGGGTTTAAAGAAAACAATAAAGAAGTTAAGAGTGTGGATCTCAAGTTAGGGAGAAGCTACTTTTCAGCTTACTTCCTCCATGCCAGCAAGATGCTGGTTCCTTTGTGTGTCTCAGTTTACCCGTTTGTCCAATGAGCAGGAAAACTGGACCTGCTTCTCACCAGTTTACCAATTCCCTCTCTAGTTGGATCTAGTCTCCCTTTGTTTTTAATTCCGTGTATTAAAATGTTCATTTCTGTGAGTTACATCTGGTCCTTTTCAACCTACTTTATCTTTTGAATTAATAGTAAACTTGTTTCCCTGTGGCAGGGTTTCTCAATCTAGGCACTACTGATATTTTGGACTAGATGGTAATTTACTCTGAGGGGTCACCCCGTGCACTGCCCAGGTTCCCCAACTTCCAGGATAAAGTACACAATAAACATAATGCACTTGAGTCATCCTGAAACCATCTCCCTGCCCCAATCCGTGGAAAAATTCCCTTCCACGAAACTAGTCCCTGGTGCCAAAAAGGTGTTCAGCAACATCCTTTGATCTGTCCACCAATAAATGCTAGTGATGCCCCCAGCCCAGTAGTGACAACCAAAAATGTCTTCAGATATTGCCAAATGTCCCATGAAGGGTAATTCTCATTGCCCCTTGAGAATCGCTCTATAGGTACTTTCAAGCTCACATCTTTTATTTCCTTAAACATAATATGCAAAGAATGAGCTTATCATCAGTGACTGATAACTTAAGTATTTGAATTATTTTTGGCTCTTTTCCTGCTGTCTCTTGCTTCCTTGAGTGTTTTATTATTCTTTCTTTCCATCATTTTGTTTATTTTTGGCTGCACTGGGTTTTCTTATTTTGTGTGGGATTTCTCTAGTTGTGGTGAGCAGGGGGCTGTGCTTTGTTTCCTTGTGCTGTGCGGGCTTCTCTTTGCAATGGCTTCCCTGTTGTAGAGCACGGGCTCTAGGCGTGTGGGCTTCAGTAGCTGTGGCTCATGGGCTTAGTTCCCGTGTAGCATGTGCAGTCTTCCCAGACCAGAAATCGACCCCATATCCCCTGCATTGGCAGGCAGATTCTTATCCACTGCACTACCAGGGAAGTCTCCAAGTGTTTTATTATTCTTGACTGTGACATGCTCATTTTCTTTGGGACGTGTTGGAGGGAATTCTTTGAGGCCTGGGATGAAGGTGTGTCTTTCCTGGACGTTTTGCACTTATTTCATCTGGATGCCTGGGGCACTCCCATTCCAGGGTCACCTTAAACTTTTGGACCACCCAGGTGTTGAGAATTTAGGATGCTGGTGTTTGCAAAGGCCAGCTTATGGTTGTTATTTTTTAAAGACCTTTAACTTTTATTCTCCTTCTGTGCTAAGTGTGAAAGTAACTTTCCTCAAATGCTTTTGGAATGGGAGGATGGGATAAATTTACTCCAGATTTCTTACCCTGAAACGGTAGCACTTTGGGGTCCTGTCCTAATTTTGGGGTGCTCCTTTTGTGTGTGTTCAGTCGCTCAGTTGTTCCAACTCTTTGTGGCCTCATGGACTGTAGACCACAAGTTGTAGGCCACCAGGTTCCTTTGTCCATGGGATTTCTCAGGCAAGAATACTAGAGTGGTTTGCCATGCCCTCCTCCAGAGGATCTTCCTGACCCAGGGACCGAATCTGAGTCTCCTGTGTCTCCTGCATTGGCAGATGGATTCTTTACCAGCAGCGCCACCTGGGAAGCCCCCCAAAAGGCTCTCTGTCTTAGGTGGGTCCTGGGCTTTGCCTTCTACCCCTGTTCACCAGGAAGCCACGAAAATCCAATCAGCAGTTCTCTGAGTTAAGCAGATGCCCTCAGAGCAAGTGTGGCTTTGATGCTCTGCCTACTTCATGGAGGTCTCTGATTTCACTAAATGTGGGACTGATAATTACCTACTAAATTGTCCAGACTTGAGTGCTTCAACAGGAGGGCCTTAGGATTGTATGCAGAATTCATGGTTGTCTTTGGCAGGAGGGTCAGTCCGATTACCGGGCTGCTGTGTTACTGAAACAGAGGTCTGTCATGTGGATTATATAAAAGAGCAGGGCATCTTGTGCAGTACTTGATGTGTGTCAGCTATTTGTATTGTTACTGAGGATAGTGTGAAAAGGAAAGAAGAATAGTATAGTAAGGTCTTGGTTAGGGGCATTCCCTGGATGGCAGGGAGAGAGGCTGTGGGGTGGAAGAGTCAGAGAGTGCAATACAGAACCCCTTGGATATATTTCAGATTTTAGCCAATGATGGACAAGAGCCTCATTTATTTCTTGGAGTAGCTTTGAGTACCCAAAATGCTGCATTGTTCCAGTTGAAGTTTATGAAAGAAAATTTTCTCTGGGGTTCAATCCTGGCTCATGCAGCATTGGCTGCTCCATTTTACCTCCTCCTCACTCTGAGATATACAACACACACACACACACACACACCCATCAACTTAATCCATGAGCTGAGAGCTGCTCCTTGTCCCCATTCCTGGCCAGAAGTTTAAAAAGAAACAAACCCACTCACCTTCCATCACATATTCTGCCATGAAAGAGCTCCACATCCTTTGTATCTTGCCCTCTCTCTTCTGAGCTACTTGTAGACAGGGACCAGTTTGGTCTATTTCTAGAATTCACCAAAGCTCTGTGCCAGGAAAACAGGCAGAACTTCTAAAATGTGTCAACTGGCATTGCTTTCCCGTGAGATGTAACTGGAACAGGAATCTCATTGCTCTGAAGCAAGATTATAAGACCATGTGTGATGGGTCCCCAAGACCACTTTCAGGTTTGATGATTTGTTAGAAGGGCTCACAGGACCCAGAAAAGCTGTGATACTCACGGTTAGTTTATTACAGGGAAAGGAAAGTTTATTATAGCTGAAAATCTGCAAAGCAAAAGGTGCTTAGGGCAGAAGCTAGGAGAGACCAGACACAAGCTTCCAGTTTTCCCCTCCCAGTGGAATCATGAAACAGTGCTCAGTTCTTCCATCAACAGTATGTGACAACAGGCATGAAATACTGGCACCCAGGGACAGTGCCTGGTGCTGTCCTTGGTGTCTAGAGGTTCTATTGGGATTCAGGCACAGACATGGAGCACCCATGTGACTGACTTTAACTGCTTAGTTGCCAGCAGTTCCAGAGATCATACATGGCATCGCCCAGGATCCAGTGAACACTAATAAGCATTCACCATAAATCACATTGTTTTGATTTATAAATAAATTTATATTTATCCCAAGACCCCGGATATAAAAAGATACTCTTACCAACAGGATATTCCAGGGGTCCAGAGATTATTTCCCAGGATCCAATCAAGAGGCAGTCATTTCTTTGGAATATGCATGGTTCAGACATCCCCAACCCTGCTGAGTTAACCCTTTACTTCACAAAATAGAAATCTAACCAAGTCGTTCTCCTCGTAAAGTCCTTCCAAGGTGATCCATTGTTCTTAGCAGGGCATTTGAGATCTAGTGTCATCCGGCCTTTGCCCATCTCACCTGGATCATCTCTCCTCTCTAACTACATTTCTTTTTCTTTTTGGCTGCACTGGGTCTTCATTGCTGCATGTGGGCTTTCTCTAGTTGCAGCAAGCGGGGCCTACTCTTCATTGCGGTGCTCGGGCTTCCCATTGTGGTGGCTGCTCTTGTTGTGGAGCATGGGCTCTAGGCACACGGGCTTCAGTAGTTGTGGCTCTCGGGCTCTAGGGCACAGGCTCTATAGTTGTGGTACTTGGGCTTAGTTGCCCCGAGGCATGTGGAATCTTCCCAGACTAGGGATCAAACTTGAGTACCCTGCACTGGCAGGCAGATTCTTAACCACTGGGCCAGCAGGAAAGTCCTTGACCTTCTTTAAGATCCTCTAGCGCCCTGTGCTTTGTCTCACTGGGCAGCCTCAGTAGTGGTTATCCTTTTTCTTGAAATGTTCTGTCTCTCTTGGCCTTCAGATCTCAGACTAGGCACCATTTCCTCCAAAAATCTTTTGCTGAAACCCCAAGCCTGGATTAAGAAACGTCCCTATGCTCTGAGAGTGCCCTTGCTCTGTTATATCAGCATTGAGATTTTCACAGTCTGCTTTCCCCTGTCTAGACCATGGGGTCCGTGAGAGCAGAACCCTTCCTGTTAAGTTCATTGTCACATCTCCAATGCCTGGAACATCTTAAGTGTATAATCAATATTTGTTATATTCTGTGGTAAAGCTATGTTGCTATAATAAGAGACCTCAAAAAAAAAAATCAGGTCCTGAAAACAATAAAGAATTTTATTTCTCCCTCCCATAATGGCTTCAAGATGAGCCCTGCATGTGGGCAGAGGAGCTCTGTTCCAAAAGTCATTCAGGGATCCAGGCTCCTGGACGCCTTCTTGCTGCCAAGGGGGTTGGCATCATTTGCACAATCGAAACCAACTGGCCTTATGAAGGCAGAAGAGGGAATAGAGAGGATATCCTGGTCTCTCAAATCTTAGACCAGGAAGTAGGATGGTACTTGTGCTCACACACCATTGGTGGAAATAGTCATGTGATCACACCTAGCTGCCAAGGATGCTGAGAAATGTAGTTTTGCTGGGAAGCCAAGAGCCCAGCTAAAATTCCATTACTGTAGAAGATAGCAAGGGGGAGGATGGATTTAGATGGGCATCTGATGGTCAACACCGTGTTTGTTGAATCAAATTGTCAAACAGGATCTATCTGATAGGAAGACACTTCAAAGTAAATGGATAGAATTGAGGGCATATCGCCTCATTTTTCTCTGCTTATATTGGTTTCCTAGGGCTGTATTCTTCCCTGGTGGCTCAGACAGTAAAGTGTCTGCCTACAGGAGACCTGGGTTCGATCCCTGGGTCAGGAAGATCCCCTGCAGAAGGAAATGGCAACCCACTCCAGTACTCTTGCCTGGAAAATCCCATGGACAGAGGAGTGTATTGGGCTGCAGTCCATGGGGTCACAAAGAGTCGGACACGACTGAGCGACTTCACTTTACTTTAGGGCAAAGTACCGCAAACTCAGTGGCCTAAAACAACAAACATTTATTTTCTCGCAGTTCTGGAGGCTGTGAGAAACCAAGGTTTTGGCAGGCTGTGCTTCCTCTGAAGGCTCTAGGGGCGAATCCATTCCTTGTCTCTTCCAGCATCTGGTAGCTGTAACTGTTGCTTGGCTTGTGACCACATCAGTCCAGTCTATCTCTGGGTCGCATGTCCTCCTCCTCTTCTCTCTCAAAACTCCCTCTTCCTCCCTCTTATAAGGCTACATATGACTGCATTTAGGGTCCACCCAGATAGTTTTCTGTTTAGCCCTTCCTCTTATTTAAGCCCTTCCTCTTAAATCATCAGGGCTTCCCAGTTGGCTCAGTGGTAAAGAATCCACCTGCCAGTCAAGAGATGCAGGTTCGATCCCTAGGTTGGGAAGATCCCCTGGAGAAGGAAGTGGCAGCCCATTCCAGTATTCTTGCCTGGATAATCCTATGGACAGAGGAGCCTGGCAGGCTACAGTCCTTTGGATTGCAAGAGTTGGACATGACACAACTTAGCGACTAAACAACAACTCAAATCCATAATTTAATTATACCTGAAAAGACCCTTTTTCCAAATAAGGTTAATTCACAGGTTCCAAAGATTAGGACATGGACCTACCTTTGGTGGCGGCGGGTGGGGAGTGGGGCGTCACCATTAAGCCCAGTACACCTACAGTGCACTTTAGAATTCAACTTCAGACCTCCAAGTGTCATCTTGCATTTAATACCTGGGGCATCCTGCCTCCAGCCCAGAGGATTCATTCCACTTGTGACATGCCAGTCTGTTCTATAGACTTTACATACATACATCGACTGTGTGGAACAAACCACAGAGAAATCGAGTCACAGAGGGGTTAAGTAACTCCCCCAAGAACACACAGTAAGTGGCAAAGCCAAGATTCAAACCTGTGTGATCTGACTATAGATGTGTGCTTAAACCACATAATAAATGTTGTCCCGAATACTTTTTGAGCTTCTGCTGTGCTGAGTGCCAGGAAGAAAAAGAACAGGCAGTCAGGAGAGCCCATGACAGACCTGGGGATGGGGCTCTGCAACTTGATTGAAGATGGCCTGGATCTTGTTTAACTTCTTGGGTGAATTTATCACAGAAACCCACAAGAAAACCAGGCATTTGCAGGCAGAGCTGAACAGGAGCAGAGACACTGCTGCTGGTTGATTGAAACCTGCCTTCTTCCCTCTACAACGTGCTCAGGTGGACTATTCCATTTGGGGAGCCAGACAGTTCCACTCTCAGCTCCTGGCCACTCTATCCTGCTGTCGCCGCAGCTGCTGGGCATGCAGAAACCCAGGCATGACAGCTTTTTCTCCCTGTTCCTGCCCAGTGGAGTGGAAACCCCCTGGGACCTGGACACCAAGCATGTACGGCGGCAGAGAGCCACACAGTTAATGCAACACTTCTCCTCCAGCCCTCCGGATACAAGCTGACAGATTGGCAACTGGCTGACTGCCAGTCCAGCAAGTTCTTGGCAGTTGCTTTCTGACCTGGACACGTGATTGTTCCCTCCTGGAGCATCTGATTGCCTCCTGGAGGAGGGGGTGATGGTCTCTTTTGAAAGACTGTGAGCTTGGAAGTGGTCATCAAAGCATCCCTGGAAACATTTGGGTTGTACTTGTTCAATTCAGTCTCTGCTAGCCATATGCAAATTAAAGTTTTCTTTTGCTGTTTTCCAAATTGTAGTAAAATATTCATGACATAAAATTTAATGTTTTAACCATTTTTAAGTGTACAATTCAGTGGCATTAAATGCATTCATATTACTATGCAGCCATCACTGCCATCCATTTACAGAACTTTTTGATTCGCAAATTGAAACTCTGTCCCCATTAAACAACTATTCCATGTCACCTTCCTGAGCCCCTGGCACTCACCTTGCTACTTTATGTCTGTGAATTTGATTACTCTAGGGACCTCATGTAAGTGGAATCATGTAGTATATTCCTTTTTTAATCCAGCATATCTCACTTAGAATGTCCTCGTTTCATCCATGTTATTGCATCTTGCGCAACGTCTTCCTTTTCGAGGTTAATAGGCTCTCACGATGGCTATACAACATCCTACCTCTAATCAACAAGAATTGTACACTTATGTGTACAATTGTGGTAAGAGGCTGTATCTCATGCTAAGTATCTCATCACACTAAAGTAAAATAATTTCTTAGAGCAAAAGAGAAAGACATGAGCCAGGCTGATAAGAGACTCATCTTCTAGTCTCAGGTCTGTCGCTCACTTGCTAGATGACCTCAGACAGCACTCTCAGTCCCCCTGAAACTTTTTCCTCATTGGCACAATCAGGAGATTGGCTTCAGTCACTTGTGGGGCCACATCTGGTTCCCAGTGTTTTATCACTCACCCAACTCTGGATCCAGAGAGAAGACTCTTGTCTGTTCAGTTCTGACATATGGGCGCCTCTCATCTTCTCCTTGGAGTGTGATAAAGACTGGTATGTTGCTGAGGGTTTGTAGTGAGCTCACAAGGGCCATCAAGGATGGTGTCTAGCTCCTTTCCCTGTCTGCACCAGCTACCTCTGCCCTGCCACACACATGCACACATGCACACATGTACACTCCGTCTCAAAGAAAGACAGAATTTTCAAAGCCCCCAGTTCTTCAAGGACCCACTTTCTTTCTCCTCACCTCAGCAGACTGTATTCCCACTTTCCCCAAGAATCAGTTTGGGAATGGGAGAAGTCCCCAGTGCGTAACCAAGCTGTCCTGTTCAAGCATCCCAGAGCTCATCTCTCCCGTACATGCTAAGGCATGTTGGCATTGTCTCCTTTCAGCTCGATGATGCTTCTTGGCTTGCATTTCTTCTTTTCTAATTACTCCTTCCCAGTCCCCATTATGGGGTCATGAGAGTCTTCAGCCCACTGAGATGGTACCCTTCTCATGCCATGCATGATTCCCAAGCCATCTCTGACAGTCCCAGGGTTTGAAACCTTCCATTGCTGTCAAGTGTTCAAAACCCTTAACATGACACATCGAACCACCCTCACCTGGTCTCCCACTGCTCACGTCTTGCATTATCCCAACTCCATTGGAACCTCTATGCATGCAAGCCTTCTCATACTTCCAAGCCTTTGCTCAAACTGAGCCAGCCCCCTAAATCTCTCTTCCCACTTCTTTATTTCAGAGTCATCTCCACTCCCCCAAGCTAAACTCTGTTCCCTTCATCATGCTTCCAAAGCAAGTGATAACATACATACATAGAAGTTAAGAGCCCATATTCTGATACATGTATACATATGCCTGAGACCCTTCACTGTTCACCTGAAAGTATCACAACATTGTTAACCCAGATATACTCCAATACAAAATTAAAAGTTGAGTTTGTTTTTTTTTTTTTAAAAAAAAAAGCACCCATATACTTCCTGGGTCCAAATCCTAGCTCTGCCATTTACTACCTGTGTGTCCTTGGGCACATTCCAAGCCCCTTTAGGTCTCAGTTTCCTCATCTGTAGAATGGAAATAAATACAAACAGCTTCCTCATAAAGTTCTTTGGAAGATTAAATGAAATGGTATGTATAATAGTGCTAGCTATTGTTTGAAAGGAAAGGGATGGTGTCACATTTCTATCTGTGTCTCTGAGACTGGGAAAAATGACTGACACATAGCAGGTGCTCAGTTAATTGAACTAAACCGAAGTATCACCTGTGTGCTGAGGATGCTGTATTAGGATAGGCTAATTGCTATAACAAACCACTCCCAAATTGCAGTGGCTTGAAGGATTATTCCTTGCTCATGCCACAGTTTGATTCGAAGGGGGCAGCTGGGTTCTGTTTCACACAGTCACGCAGGGACCCAGGGCCCATGCTTCTTGTGGTTCTGCCATCCTCAAGTCCTCCACTGGGTCGTCTACAATTTGACACTGGACAAAAGAAGAGAATGAGCATGGAGGATCTTGCAGGTAGTTTTAGGAACCTGGCCTGGGAGTGGCTTATGTCATTTCCTCTCCCATCCCATTGGCCGGATTTAGTCTTCTGACCCAGTTTTGATGCAAAGGGTGCTGGGAAATGTAATCTAGCCATGTGCCTGGTCAGACAAGAGCATGGACATTGGAAAAAAATCCAGTCTAGGCTGAGCCCCTCACCCGCAAGCCTGCACTCAGTTTTCTCTAGGAGCTCTGCAGCTAAATATCTAAGCAACCCCAAATCACCAAAAACTCAAGCCTTTTCTCCTCCCCTCCTACTCAATGACACCATGTCTGTCCCACTCACCCAAACCAGGAACCTGGAAGCCATCATTGCCTTCTTTCTATCCCTCCCTCCTTTTATCCCGATAGTCATTACATCTGTTGAGCCCACCTCCTGAATGTTTCTTGGAGCCATGTTTCTGTGGGGTTGGCTAAAATGTTCACTTGAGTTTTACCTGTAAGAATGAACTTTTTGGCCAGCTCAATATTTTTCTCTATCCCCTGTCTTTCCTCAGTTCAGGGTTTATCATCCTTCATCTGGACCACCTGATCCTATGGTCATCATCACATTGGGCTTTTACCTCCAGCATCCACTCCTTCTAACCCACTTTCCAAAGTTCTAACTAAATCATCCTCTAATATTTAAATCAAATTGTATCATATCCCACTTTAAACATCTGAACAGTTGTCTTCAAACCGTTTGAAAGCAATGGAACCCTTTCTGTCAAATCACCCTTATCTTGAAATAAACTTTTTAATTTGAGAATAATTTTAGACTTAGAACAAGGTGGCAAAGGTAATATAGAGTTTCCACATACCCCTCTCCCAGTTTCCCCTTATGTTGCCAGCTTATATAACCACAAAACTCTAGTCAAAACTAAGTAGAGGGCTTCCCTGGTGGCTCGGTGGTCAAGAATGCACCTGGAAGTACAGAAGACACGGATTTGATCCTTGACCAACCCCGTGGTGATCAGGAAGATTCCACATGCCACGGAGTAACTAAGCTCGTGAACCATAACTACTGAGCCTGTGCTCTAGAGCCCGGGAGACACAACTGCTGAAGTCCAAGCGCTTGGAGCCTGTGCTCCGTGACAAGAGAGGCCACCGCAATGAGAAGCCTGTGCACCACAGCTGGAAAGTAGCCCCTGCCCACTGCATCTGGAGAAAAACCTGAGCAGCAACAAAGACCCAGCCCAGACAAAAATAAATAAATAAAAAATTTTAAAAACCTAACTATTGCACAGGGCTCAGTGCTCTTTGGTGACCTAAGTGAGAATGAAATTCAAAAATGAGGAGATATATGTGGACATAAAGCTGATTCACTTTGCTGTACAGCAGAACTAACACAACATTACAAAGCAACTATACTCTAATAAGGTTATTTCTAAAACTAAGAAATAGATATTAGTACATTACTATTAACCAAACTTCTGTAATGTTATTTGAATCCCAATGTGTGAAGCCATCAAAATGAAGCTTTGACCCAGAAAAAGACTTTCCAGAAAGTTCCACATGGCAGCCCCCACCCCACCTGCCCTTTGCCCATGAGTTAACTCCTGAGACACCTCCGAGGAACCCAGTTTGAACTCACTAACCTTAGGGCACAAGACAAACTCTTCATTGTGGCCACCTTCTCTGGCCCCTGTCCAGCTTGCTAGCCTTCCTTCTCACTGTTCTTTTCATTCAGGCAGTCAGCAAACATTTACTGAGCATATACTATGTGCAAGGCAATTTTCTAGGTGACAGGAACAGGATACAGATAAATTTCTAAAACTCATGAAGTCGATAGTCTAAAGAGGGGAGGCAGACCACAGACAATAAACTTAATGAATAAAATATATAGTAAATAAGGGTCCCTGGTGGCTCAGTGGTAAAGAATCTGCCTGCAATTCAGGAGACCCGGTTCGATCCCTGGGTCAAGAAGATCCCCTGGAGAAGGAAACGGCAACCCACTCCAGTATTCTTGCCTGGAGAATTCCATGAACAGAAGAGCCTGGTGGGCTACCGTCCATTTTTGTGATAAGTGCTATAGAGAAAAATAAGCCAGGAAAGAGCAGAGGGAATGCTGGGGTCGGAGAAGTGAAAGTCACTTAGTCGCCTCTGACTCTTTGCGACCCCATGGACTATAGCCCACCAGTCTCCTCTTTCCATGGAATTCTCCAGGCAAGAATACTCTAGTGGGTAGCCATTCCTTTCTCCAGGGGCTCTTCCCGACCCAGGGATCGAACCTGGGTCTCCCAAATTGTAGACAGATTTTTTATACCGACTGAGCCACCAGGGAAGCTGACCTCAAGGTGCAATTTTTAAAAGGATGGTCATAGAAATTCCCTAATTGGCCAGTGGTTAGGATTCCATGCGTTCACTACCAAGGGCCCAGGTGTGATCCCTGGTTGGGAAACTAAGATCCCACAAGCCATGTGGCATGGCCAGCAAAAAAATAAAATAAACAGGATAGTCATGGAAAGCCTAACTGAGGAAATAGAAGGATTATTCTTCCTGCTTAAGTATCAAGAATAGACTGAAGGCAGAACATATACTCAATATTTTGTAGTAACTTAATAAAGGAAATATATATATATTTCTATCTGAAACGTATACATATCTATCTGAAAAAGAATAGATATATTTATGTATGTATGGGTTTCCCAGGTGGCACGAGTAGAAAGAACCTGCCTACCAATGCAGGAAACATAAGAGATATGGGTTCAATCCTTGGGTCAGGAAGATCCCTTGGAGGAGGGCATGACAACCCAGTCCAGTATCCTTGCCTGGAGAAGTCCATAAACAGAGGAATGATAGGGTCACAAAAAGTCAGACAGGACTGAAGTGACTGAAGGGGGAACTTATACTCAATATTTTGTAATAACTTATAAGAGAAAAGAATCTGAAAAAGAATAGATATATATGTATGTATAACTGAATCACTTTTTATACACCTAAAACTAGCACAACATTGTAAGTCAACTATACTCCAGTTAAAAAAGAATAGGCTGGAGAGTTTGTGGAAGCAGAGACATTATTTGGGAGGTGACTAGAAGGATGAATTTACCATTGACTAAGATGGGAAGGAGATGGCATTGGGGGGTGGGTTAGGAGCTCAGCTTCAGACTTGCTAAGTTTTACCTGCCCAAGTAGAGATGTTGTATTGGCCACTGAGTATGTGGAGCCTGAAGTTAAGAAGAAAAGACAGGACTGGAAGTACAAATGTGGGAGTCATCAGCCTGCACAGGTTATTTATAGCCATGAAACTGGATAAGGGAATAGATGGAAAAGGGCACCAAGGACTGAGCCTGGGGTAGGCTGTCCATCATTAAAGAGGTGGAGAAGATGAAGAGGATCTAGCAAAGGAGACTGAGAGGGAGCCAATGAGGGGAGTGTGGGTCCCAGAGGCTGAGTGGGAAGACATTTCATACAGTAGGAAGGAATGATGGATGGTGTCAACTGATGTCAGTGGCTTACTCAAAAGAGAAATGAGGACTTCCCAGGTGGTCTAGTGGCTAAGACTCCACACTCCCAATGTAGGGGGGTCCAGGTTCAATCCCTGGTCAGGGAACTAGATCCCATATGCTGCAACTAAAGACCTGGCACAGTTGAATAAACAAATAAGTAATAATAAATGTTTTTTTTAATTTTTTATCAAAAAAAAGTAGAATTAACTGTTAGATTTAGCAGCATGGAGGTCTTTGGTGGTCCTGGCCTCCGTTGCTTGGGGAGAAGTTGAAACAAGAGGCTATTGGAAGGATTACTAACAATTCTCTTTTTTGAAGTATAGTTGTTTGAGTGAACTCCGGGAGTTGGTGATGGACAGGGAGGCCTGGCGTGCTGTGATTCATGGGGTCGCGGAGAGTCGGACACGACTGAGCGACTGAACTGAACTGAACTGATTTAACATGTTGTGTTAGTTTCTGGTGTACAGCAAAGTGATTCAGTTACACATATATAATTCTTTTTCATATTCTTTTCCATTATGATTTATTGCCCAGGGTTCCTCCTTGTGGCTCAGATGGTAAAGAATCTGCCACAAGGCGGGAGACCCAGGTTCGATCCCTGGGTGGGGAAGGGAATGGCTACCCACTCCAGTATTCTTACTAGAGACTTCCATGGACAGAGGAACCTGGTGGGCTACAGTCCATGGGACCGCAGAGAGTCAGACATAACTGAGTGACTAGCACTACTTACATATATGGTTTATTACAAGATATTAAACATAGCTCCTTGTGCTATACAGTAGGACTTTGTCCTTATCAGTTCTTTTAAAGAGTTTTGCTGTGAAGGGTGGAGGGGGAAAGAAAAGGTGTTAGCTGGTAGGGAAATTGGAATTGAAAGATTTCTTCTTTAAGATCAGAGAGCTAACAGCAGAGTTTATGATGATGAGAATAACCCAGGAGGAGGAAAAACATGATGATGCCAGAGAAAAAGGAGAGAGTTGGCAGGATGGACATCTCTCAGCTTCCAGGAGAGGGTGACATTTGTACAAGTGGAAGGTTTTGTTTTGGATAGAAGCATATACAAGCAATCTATAGAAATATAAGGAAAGGCACTATATGGTCTGGGAGCTGGGGAGTAAATGTAGTGGTGGGTGCTTGTGGAATTTCTTTTCTAATGCTTTTATTTTCTCATGATTTATCAAGGACAGGCTTATGAGCAACAAATTCAAGTATATTCAGTAATTACTTGTAGGATATTGACTCTGTATCATGCACTGTGCTGGGAGTTGGGGTATAGCTGCCCACAAAGGCACGGCTTAGCGCCTACTGTATTTCTACTTTTGGTCCAGTAAAAGACACCAGACATACGCACATGAGACTGTTTAGGACCAGCAATTTCAAGTGTCAGCATCGCAAAGCATTGTCTGTTCCTCTCCCCTGTCTCCCGCCTCCTCATCTTCATCTTGCTAGATTTTAAGTCTTTTAGCCTTCTCCCAACACATCCCAGAACCCTCTTGACTCCACTTTCTGCCATGGTCCCATCCATTCCCCCAAGGCCAATGCTCTCTTTCAGGAAAGCAAAGTTCCAAAGAATCAAGATTATATCAATGGGCCTGTCTCCATGGCAGCAATCGTGAATGAGCCAAGCAAGGTAACCCTGGAGATAGCATGAATGAGAAGTGGTCTGTTATCACGGAGATGTGCTGAATGGAAAAGCCCCCACTAGCAGGGATATGTCATCGAGATGGAACAGTCAGCGTGAAGTCGGCGTGCCTATTTTCAACTCAGAGTTACAAAAACACATTTTAATAAGCCTCACGGTCTACCTCAGTCCTCCCCACTCCCTCCTCTCCTTTACCCTTCATCCTGCAGCTCAACCCAGGCTTGTCAGGTCTCAAGACCTTCAAGTCCCTCAAGGACACCCCAGGTGGAGGCTGTTCCTTCACCACATAACTTCCTCTCCTGGGCCAAGTTGGTCCCCCTGTGACAAACTACCGTCTTCCCTTAAGGAAACAGCAGTATCCTCAAAAGTCATGAGTTGATGGGAAAGACATTAACTACATTATTTGGGGGCTTCCCTCGTGGCTCAGTGGTAAACAATCTGGCTGCCAGTGCAAGAGATGCAGGTTTAATCCCTGAGTAGGGAAGATCCCCTGGAGAAGGAAGTGGCAACACACTCCCATGTTCTTGCCATGGACAGAGGAACCTGGTGGGCCACAGTCCATGGGATCACAAGAGTCAGACATGGCTTAGTGACTAAACAACAACAACATTCTTTGGGGCAGGAGCAGTTGAGAAACTGAATCAACTCAGCTCGCACCTACAAGGAGTTTCTCACTGGGTATACCAGTTCTCTTATCTAGAAACTGACATAATACCCCATGTACAGTGGTGTTATCTAATCATACTTGTGGTGCTGGACATATAATCTTAGTACCACCTGAAAGCAATTTGTAAAAGCCCAGGATTCAGTGCCTAGGAGGATATCTTTGAAGAGCTTTGACTCTCTGAAACTCACCCAAGTTCTTTCTATCCTACTCAAAATGCATTTCTTCATTTATCTCTTTATTCATTGGTTCTTTTCCTTGTTCAACCATATTTATTAAGCATTGTTATAGCAAAGAGCTAGAAGTAACTCACATGTCCAATAACTCAGTGTCTGTGCTCAGGTACTGTGTCCTACTCTTTGTGACACCCTGACTATAGCCCATCAGACTACTCTGTCTGTGGGATTCTCCAGGCAGAAATACTGGAGTGGGTTGCCATTTGCTTCTCCAGGGGATCTTTCCAACTCAGGGATCAAACCTGCGTCTCTTGTGTCTCCTGCATTGGCAGGAGGGGTCTTTACCACTTAGCCACCAAGGAAACCCCCAATAACTCAGTAGGGAACTATTACATAATTTATGGTACATCCATCTCCCAGGATTCTATGAAGGCATTAAAAAAGGAAGAAACAGATGTTTGGGTACTATTTTGATTATACAGTGGAAGTGAGAAATAGATTTAAGGGACTAGATCTGATAGATGGAGTGCCTGATGAACTATGGATGGAGGTTTGTGACATTGTACAGGAGACAGGGACCAAGACCATCCCCATGGAAAAGAAATGCAAAAAAGCGAAAATGGCTGTCTGAGGAGGCCTTACAAATAGCTGTGAAAAGAAGAGAAGTGAAAAGCAAAGGAGAAAAGGAAAGATATAAGCATCTGAATGCAGAGTTCCAAAGAATAGCAAGGAGAGATAAGAAAGACTTCCTCAGCGATCAATGCAAAAAAATAGAGGAAAACAACAGAATAGGAAAGACAAGAGATCTCTTCAAGAAAATTAGAGATACCAAGGGAACATTTCATGCAAAGATGGGCTCGATAAAGGACAGAAATGGTATGGACCTAACAGAAGCAGAAGATATTAAGAAGAGGTGGCAAGAATACACAGAAGAACTGTACAAAAAAGATCTTCATGACCAAGATAATCACGATGGCGTGATCACTGACCTAGAGCCAGACATCTTGGAATGTGAAGTCAAGTGGGCCTTAGAAAGCATCACTACGAACAAAGCTAGTGGAGGTGATGGAATTCCAGTTGAGCTATTTCAAGTCTTGAAAGATGATGCTGTGAAAGTGCTGCACTCAATATACCAGCAAATTTGGAAAACTTAGCAGTGGCCACAAGACTGGAAAAGGTCAGTTTACATTCCAATCCCAAAGAAAGGCAATGCCAAAGAATGCTCAAACTACCGCACAATTGCACTCATCTCACACACTAGTAAAGTCATGCTCAAAATTCTCCAAGCCAGGCTTCAGCAATATGTGAACCATGAACTTCCAGATGTTCAAGCAGGTTTTAGAAAAGGCAGAGGCACCAGAGATCAAATTGCCAACATCCGCTGGATCATGGAGAAAGCAAGAGAGTTCCAGAAAAACATCTATTTCTGCTTTATTGAATTTGCCAAAGCCTTTGACTGTGCGGATCACAACATACTGTGGAAAATTCTGAAAGAGATGGGAATACCAGACCACCTGACCTGCCTCTTGAGAAACCTGTATGCAGGTCAGGAAGCAACAGTTAGAACTGGACATGGAACAACAGACTGGTTCCAAATAGGAAAAGGAGTACATCAAGGTTATATATTGTCACCCTGCTTATTTAACTTCTATGCAGAGTACATCATGAGGAACGCTGGGCTGGAAGAAGCACAGGCTGGAATCAAGATTGCCGGGAGAAATATCAATAACCTCAGATATGCAGCTGACACCACCCTTATGGCAGAAAATGAAGAGGAACTAAAAAGCCTCTTGATGAAAGTGAAAGAGGAGAGTGAAAAAGTTGGCTTGAAGCTCAACATTCAGAAAACAAAGATCATGGCATCTGGTCCTATCACTTCATGGGAAATAGATGGAGAAACAGTGGAAACAGTGTCAGACTTTATTTTGGGGGGCTCCAAAATCACTGTGATTGCTGATTGCCACCATGAAATTAAAAGATGCTTACTCCTTGGAAGGAAAGTTATGACCAACCTAGATAGCATATTAAAAAGCAGAGACATTACTTTGCCAACCAAGGTCCGTCTAGTCAAGGCTATGGTTTTTCCAGTGGTCATGTATGGATGTGAGAGTTGGACTGTGAAGAAGGCTGATCACCGAAGAATTGATGCTTTTGAACTGTGGTGCTGGAGAAGACTCTTGAGAGTCCCTTGGACTGCAAGGAGATCCAACCAGTCCATTCTAAAGGAGATCAATCCTGGGTGTTCATTGGAAGGACTGATGCTAAAGCTGAAACTCCAATACTTTGGCCACCTCATGAGATGAGTTGACTCACTGGAAAAGACTCTGATGCTGGGAGGGATTGGGGGCATTAGGAGAAGGGGACAACAGAGAATGAGATGGCTGGATGGCATCACCGACTGATGGACATGAGTTTGAGTGAACTCCGGGAGTTGATGATGGACAGGGAGGCCTGGCATGCTATGATTCATGGGGTTGCAAAGAGTCGGACACGACTGAGCGACTGAACTGAACTGAACTGAGGAGCTTAGCACTTACAAAGCACCTACTGTATAAAAGGCACCATTCTAAATATTATTGTAAAGTGACTATTAACTCATGAATCCTATAATAAGCTTGTATGGTAGTTCCTGGCATGTTCCCATTTTACAGATGAGGAAACAGGAATTTCCATATCCAAGTTGTATTGTCAAGTGAGAAGAGCAAGTTTCATTGTGGTACATATAGTGGGTACCATTTGTTCGTAAATGCACGGACTATTTCTGGAAGATTCGATAAAAAACTAATAATTAATTGTGTTTGCCTCTATGAAGGGACCTTGAGAGACTTGGAAATGGGTGTCCAGAGAAAACTTACTTTCCACAGTAAATGCTGTATGTTTTCTGAATCATATACCACGTATGTGTGTTATATTCCACAAGACCTAAAGGAAAATGGTCATTCTCCTAGTTCATTCAGGCTATAATAAAATGCCATAGACTGGATGGCTTAGAAACAATAAATGTTTATTTCTCATAGTTCCAGAGACTGGGAAATCCAAGATCAAGGTGATGGAAAATTCAGTATCTGGTGAGAACTGATTTCCTGGTACATAGACGACTGTCTTTTCACTCTATCCTCCCACAGGGCAAATGAGCTATCTGAGGGCTCTCATAAGGGCACTAATCCTATTCATGAGGGCCCCACCTTCATGACCTAATCAGTTCCCAAAGGCTGCTGCCTCCAAAAACCATCACATTGGGCATTAGGATTTAACATAGAAATTTGAAGGGACAAACATTCAGTCCAGGGCCTCCCAGGTGGCTCAGTGGTAAAGAATCCACCTACCAGTGCAGGTGGTTCAATCCCTGGGTCAGGAAGATCCCCTGGAGAAGGAAATGGCAACCCACTCCAGTATTCTTGCATGGGAAATCCCCCAGAAAGAGGAGACTGGCAGGTTACAGTCCATGGGATCGTAAAGAGTTGCACACAACTTAGTGACTGAGCATGAGCACGAAACATTCAATCCATAGTAGTTATTAAGTCATATTATGTGCCAGATGCTCCTCAAGTCTAGAAAAACATGGATGAGCAAAATATTTTACTGATGAGGAAGATGAAGTATGTTAAGTAATGTGCCCAAGTGGCAGAGCTCTGATTCAAACCAGACAGTCTGGATGCAAGATTTATGCAGAAAGGAAAAAGAGTGTAACAGGAGCTCTGTGCATACACCTGTTTGTGGGCATACATGCATGCACAGAAAAGCTCACACACAGGCGCTAGTGTGCAACTATGTGTGCATGTTGTCTGTGAGCATGTAGGTGTGCATGTGTGTGTCTGTGGGTGTGTACTTGTGCTTTTGTACTGGGAGAGGAAAGTGGCAAGAGTGAAATCTGAAAAGGGTCGGGCCATGTTTTGAGGATTTGGACATTATCCTGAAAGTGTGAGGGAGCCAGGTAAGAATTTAGACAAGGGATGGATATGATCAGGCTTTTATTTAGAAAGATCACTCTGTCTGGAGTGTGTAGCCAGGATACAAGTGGATGTGAAGGATTCCCCCCTGCCTCGGTATGAGGATGCTTGCCCTCCCTTCCACCCAGCACAGTATCTAAGAGCAGACTAGACATGGGAGCTTCTAGAGAAGCTGAGCAACTCCATTCTGAGGTCCGGGAGTGGGTATCAAGTGCACCAGCTTCTTGTCCTGCTCAAGTCCTGAACTGTAGCTGTCCCACTGATGTTGGACTCGTAAGCCTGGCTTGAGGATGGAACATCCATCCAGTGGTGCTGTTGTGGGCATTGAAACAGAAAGGCAACATGGATTAATCTAGACTCCGTCACCTGATGGCTGTCAGCCAGCCTCTGTGTGCCTCAATATCCTCATCTGTGAAGTGAGTCCCATAACAGCCAACTTCAGGGGGTTGTAAAATATATAGAACATCATTATAACAGTGAGGAAGAGGAGACTATGTTACCAGAACACAATCTAGGTTCAAACTAGCCCTGCCTCTTGTGTGCTGTGTGACTAGGAGCAGATTCCTGAACCTGTCTGAGACTCATTTGTTTCTTTCATCTCTTCAGTGGAGATAATAATAGTCCTACTTCCTAGAATTGTGTAGGTAGTTCATTGAAAAAAAATCCATATACTTAGAACAGCTCCTGGCTACCTGTAAGTGTTCAGTGAATTTTGTGCTGTGCTCAGTCACTCAGTCGTATCTAACTCTCTGTGACCCCATGGACTGTAGCCTGCCAAGCTCCTCTGTCCATGGGATTTTCCAGGCCAGAATACTGGAGTAGGTTGCCATTTCCTATTCCAGGGGATCTTCCCAACCCAGGGATCGAACAGGTATCTCCTGCTTCACAGGTGATTCTTTACCACTGCCCCACCTAGAAGCCCAATAAACATTATAGACCATTATTATCATCCTCCTCCTCATCTTCATCATCACTTTACCATCATCACTGTTACTAGGGGCCTGTCACTCTGCCATTTTGCCAGTTTTCTCGAAATTCCACACATTTCTATTAGGATAGCCACGTTCATTGTCAATGACCCGTCCCTGGGGATTTATTAGCTCATTTATGGAAAGCACTCAAGAGCTTCATGTGCTTTGCAGCCTGGATACTTTGCTGGGCTTGGACGACACCTAAGCCAACACCAGTTCCTTTGACCTGAAGGAGCTGAAGGACACAAAAGAGATTTCTTGTGCCTTCTCTCCCTGCCCATCTCTGCTCTTCTCTGGGCTGTTTTCTGTTTTGGCATGGCGAGGAGCTTGCCGTTGCCTGAAGAAAGCAAGAAAGGAGATTGTCAGGGCTTGTGTAGAACGTGGGGTGCCTGTGGGTCTGTGTAAAAATGAGAAACAGAGGCACAATCGCTAGAGGGTTTGGTTGATTGGCCTTGAGATGGGAATTTGGGGACATTCTTCTAAGACAAAGAATAAAATGACTCAGGTTTGATTTTTCGCTGCTTGCTTTCCAAGCCCTGCATCTTTTCTGCTTTTTTTTTTTTCCTTTCTCATTTTTGGAACCAGACTTCTGCTGACTCATCTCTCTGAGCAAGGAGGGAGGGAGGAAGTCAGAATTGTTCATTGACCGTTTTCGTTCTTCAGTGACTCAGCTGTGAATCACATTTTAATTAATGAAGGAGAAAAACCCGATCAGTTCTAAGGCATGTGTCCAATCACCCATACCTCCAGGCTGGATATATTAATAAGAATCCCCCCCAACTGAAAAAATGTGGGATGCCCTTAATTAAACTACCGCTCATTCCGTCTGTTAGTCATGAGAACTCCACTAGGCTATCCAAATTCTGGGTCCCCATTGGACCTCCCTGATTCGCAGGCAGCTGGTCTGAGCCCCAAAGCAGCATGGCTAATTCCTGCAGAGTTAGTCTGAGGTCAAAACTGAGAAACGGTGTGTCGAGCCCTCTTGGGACGGCAAAAGGATCATGGGAATGTAATAGCATTTCCTGAGTTGGTCTTTGGCTATAATCCCAGGCTCAAGCCCTGATTCTTCCCTCCCCCTACTCCCGATACCTTGGGGCCTGAAATTTGTCAGAGTCAATTGCCAGGGCAGTGTCTGAGCTTTTGGTTTGCCAGGAGAATGAGAGAAGTTCAGATCCTCCTGACCGCTACTTCCTGAGGGCTTACTATGCATTAGGCAGTGTGCTCAGCACTTGTCATGAATGGTCACATTTAATCCTCCCACTGTCCACAAAAAGCTCTTATGTAATTCTCCATGCCCCCCTCCCTGTGAGGAAACTGAGGCTTGGGAATTTGCCCAGTGTAGACAGATTAGTTCACTCAGCTGGAAGAAAACATTGAAGCTTATGGCACACTCAGTAGATACTTACTGAGGCCCAGCGTATACTGGGCATTGAGGAGTGGGCATTGAGCACTGGGGGTCCATCAGTGAACAAGAGACAGATGATAGTCTGCATAACTTCATGCACTTTTTTTTTTGCCATGAGACATGTGGGATTTTAGTTCCTTGGACCAGGAATCGAACCCATGTCCCCTGCTGTGGAAGCTCCAAGTCTTAACCACTGAACTGCCAGGGAAGTCCTAGCAGCTAACATTTTAGATGCACAGGTATATCAGTCACTGTGTATTAAGATACTAGGAAGTGTATGGAAATGTCCTGGTGGTACAGTGGTTACAACTCCACGATTTCACTTCCATGGGCCTCGGTTCAATCCCTGATTGGGGAACTAAGATCCCACAAGCCACTCGGCACAGCTAAAAAAAAAAAATACACTAGGAGGTGTCTTAGATACTCCTTATTGCTGTAGCAAAACAAACAAACAAACAAAAAACAAATCCAAAGTATAAGGGCTCAAACACAAGGCAAGTTTAGTTCTTGCACACACGAAATCCAAAGTGAATAGTCTTGACAGGTGGGTAGTTCTACTCCAAGTACAGAGGCAAAAGCCCAGACTCCTTCTATATTGTGGAGTGGGTTCCCATGCCCTCCTCCAGGGGATCTTCCCAACCCAGGGATCAAACCCAGGTCTCCTATGTTGCAGGTGGATTCTTTACCATCTGAGCCACCAGGGAAGCCCAAGAATACTGGAGTGGGTAGCCTATCCCTACTCCAGGGGAACTTCCCAACCCAGGAATTGAACTGGGGTCTCCTGCATTGTAGGCAGATTCTTTACCAACTGAGCTATCAGAGAAGCCCAGATACTCCTTATTGCTGTAACAAAAACCCCCCAAAGTATAAGGGCTCAAACACAATCAAAGTTTAGTTCTTGCACAGACAATATCCAAAGTGAATAGTCTTGATATATGGGCATCTCTGTTCCAAGTACAGAGGCAAAAGCCCAGACTCCTTCTGTATTGTGACTCCTTGTCTTCACCCCAAGGCTTCCAAGGTCTTGCAAGCTCCTTGGCTTGAAGCCAAAGAAGGGAAAAGAATATGAAGGAAAGCACCTGGGAAACATTTCTGGGCCAGGCCACATCACTTCTGCTCACCTTCTACCCGGCCACATGTACCTACAGACAGGAAATGTAACCTAAGTGCCTGGGAAGAAAAAAAAATAACAAGCAGTCTGCTGTGGGTCTTCGCAACAATCAAGCTCCACGTCTCCATCCATGTCACCTCTTTACAAGTCCTACCTTAGGACAGCTTTAAGAAACACCCTTATCTTTTTCCACCCAACTACCTCTGTTTCTTTTTTCAGTAACCTTTCTATTTTTTTACATTTTCAATTTATTTTTAGTGTAATTGCTTTACAATGTTGTGTTAGTTTCTGCTGTACAACATGAATCAGCTACAAGTGTATCTATATCCCCTCCCTCCTGAGCCTCCCTCCCACGCACCCCCATTCCAGCCCTCCCAGTCATCACAGAGCACCAAGTTGAATTCCCTGAACTAGTAATTTTATTATTTTAGTATGTACTCCGGGCGAATTAACCCCTGAGCCCTAAAACAACAACAAAAGTATATTACCTAGATTATTTTATAATCTTGGTGCCTGAGATAAAGACAAACAGAAAACTATGTCAAAACATTAGAAAGTTGCAAATTTTCACTAAAAGTGTTTACATTTGTATTCTAATGCAAAATTTATACAAATAGTCTCCTCTGTTTCTTGGACTTCCTGTAAGGGATTGTTCTTGCCTTAAACATGGTGAGGCGGAAACTGCACAGAATGTCTTTACCCCAATCTGAAGTCTTATTTGGAAAAGGCAGCTGAGTATTTCTGCCCCCTGGGGTAAAGGAACGTAGACTTGAATCCTGTTTCTCCAGAGACTTGGTTTTAGAGGTGGGAGGGGGGTTCAAGAAGGGGAACACATGTACACCCGGGGCGGATTCATGTCAATGTATGGCAAAACCAACCAATATAACAGTGTAAAGTAATCAGCCTCCAATAAAAAAAAAAGAAAAAAGAAACTCTGGTCTTCTCAAATCAGCCATTTATACTTTTTATCAGTCAAGGTCTCAACAGGAGACAGATTTCACCCATCAAGTCGTTTCAGAAATGCTCTTGTTCACCTCCAGTCGCCAGAAATCCCTTCCTGACATGGAACAAAATAGATTAGTCTTGCTTATTCTTTTTGTTTGGTTGGTTAGTTGGTTGACTTGGGCGTTTGGGGTTTAGCTCTGCCACATGGCTTGTGGGATCTTAGCTCTCTAACCAGGGATAAAACCCATGCTTCCTGCAGTGGAAGCACAGCGTCCTAACTACTAGACCACCAGGGAATTCCCTAGTCTTGCTTATTCTTCTGTTGTAAATACATAGGGTTATGCATCTTGCTCTCATTGGCTTCTTTCTCTTGACCTTGTGTGTGTGAGATCCATCCATGTTGCGACTTGTATTGTAAGGCTGTAAATCATTCATTCTCATGGCTGTGTTTGTCTACTGCACTGGTGATGGGCATTTGGATACTTTCCACTTTGGGGCTATGACAGAGAAAAGTGCTGTTGACATTCCTGCTTGTCATTTGGTGACCACAGCTCCCATTTCTCTGGGAGGTATTCCTGGGTGGAATTTCTGGGTCATGGGGCAGAATCTGTTTAGCTTTGGGCAGAAACCACCTAACAATTTTCCCAGGTAGTGGAACCAGTTGCAACTCCCACAAGCTGCGGGCGAGAGTTTAACTTTTGTTTTTGTTTCGCTCCTTGAGTGCCTCTCCCGTAGGAGGTGCCCACTGAATGTCTGGGAATTCAATTGAAAACATGGTTATCCTGTTCCTCAAGAGCCTTACTCCGTCAGATGTCTCGTTCGGACCTTCAGGCTCTCCTTCTCCAGGGACACAGTGCCCTTCTCTTGCCCTTCTCTCTGGATAAACCTCCTCTACTTAGAGTTCTCTGTCTCCACCCGCCTCAGGTGGCCACCACACTTGCAATGCCCCCCAAGCCGACCTTCACTCAATGGCCATCCCTGTCTTGTCCCCTACAAATGCGGCCCTCTCAGGGGTCTTGTCTTTTCTAGAAATCACTTACCTCCCACCTTCTGGGATTTTTTTCCACCTGCGCCTCCTCCGTTTTATTTAAGAAAACACTGTGCTTTCACACAGCTTCAGGAATCACCCAAAATAGCAACGTGTCCTTTTGTGCCGTCTTCTACTTTAGAAGACAAATAAGAGGAAGAGCTGTTCCATGCAAAGGTCAAGGCACTTGAGAGGACCTTGGATGCGTGGTAAGAACTTCACATGAAAGGAGGAAAGGCAGGAGGATATCTGTGCAACCTCAGGAGAGGGGGAAGGACTTCTTAAATTTAAAAGCAAAAACTCTAAATAAAAAACAAACCACCAACAACAACAATGAAAACTTGATCATATGAAAACTGAGATGGGGGCGGTTTGGTTCCCAGATCTGGATCCCGGCTGTACCATGTCCTACGAATCCTTGAGCAAGTTACTTCACCTCTCTGCCTCAGTTTTCTCATCAATGAAATTGAGAAAACAGCATAAACTAACAGGGTGTTAGGAGTCTGAAATAAATTAATATGTATAATCATATTTCTTTATTTAAATTTTACTTTTATTTTGGCTGTACTGGGTCTTCATTGTGGTGCAGGGGCTTCTCTTGTTGTGGAGCACGGGCTTACTTGCCCCACAATATGTGAGATCTTAGTTCCCTGGCCAGGGATCGAATCTGTGTCCCCTGCACTGGAAGGCAGATTCTTAACCACTGGATCACCAGGGAAGTCCCTTACGATCATTTAAAATAACACCTGAACTTAAGTGTAGTTGAAATATAGTAACCGTATGCTGTCTTTTTGTGATAATTTAATTTAATGCCAAAAGGATTTCTTGACTCGTGGTGTAAACCATGTTACTAGGTTCTTAAATGCTGAGTGAATTAATGAGAAATGACAGTGCTGTTTTCTTCTTTCTTGGATTCTTAAACATTTAAGATTAAGTGACAGTGGTACATGTTACTTTGGGTCACAAATAAATGCAAAGAAATTTCTTGTTGGGGTGGAGTTCATTTATAGTGCTCTGTTGGTTTTGGGTGTACAGCATAGTGATTTGGTTGTACGTATATAGTATATATCTATATTCTTTTTTCAATTATTTTCCACTACAGTTTATTACAAGATCTTGAGTATAGTTCCCTGTTCTATACAGTAAATCCTTGTTGTTTATCAAACACATTTTTAACTAATTTATTCATTTTAATTGAAGGATAGTTACTTTACGGTGGCTTCCCTGGTGGGAAAGCAAATAAATAAATAAAATAAATAAATCAGACAGTAAAATATCTGCCTGCGATGCAGGAGACCCAGGTTCAATCCCTGGGTTGGGAAGATCCCCTGGAGAAGAGAATGGCTAACCACTCCAGTATTTCTGCCTGGAGAATCCCATGAAGAGATGAGCCTGGCGAGCTAGTCCTTGGGGTCACAAAGAGTCAGATACAACTGAGTGACTAACACTTTACAATATTGTGATGGTTTTTACCATACATCAGCATGAATTGGCCATAGGCATACATGTGTCCCCTCCCTTGAACCCACCTCCCTCCCGACCCTATCCTTCCAGGCTGTGTCAGAGCACTGGCTTTGGGCTCCCTGAGTCATACACATCAAGCTCCCACTGGCAATCTGTTTCACATATGGTGATGTATGTGTTTCAGTGCCATTCTCTCAAATCGTCCCACCCTCTCCTTCCCCCACTGTATCCGAAAGTCTGTTCTTTGTGTCTGTCTTCTTTGCTGCCCTGCACGTAGGATCATCAGTACCATCTTTCTAGATTCCATGTATACACATCAATATATGATATTTGTCTTTCTCTTTCTGACTTACTTCACTTGTATAACAGACTCCAGGTTCATCCACCTCATTAGAACTGACTCTAATGTGTTCCTTTTTATGGCTGAGTAATACTCCATTGTGCATATGTACCACAGCTTCCTTATCCACTCGTCTGCAGATGGACATTGAGGTTGCTTCCAGGTCCTAGTTGTTGTAAATATTGCTGCACAACACTGGGGTACACGTGTCTTTTTCAGTTCTGATTGCCTCAGGGTATATGCCCAGCAGTGGGATTGCTGGTCATATGGTGGTTTTATTCCTGGTTTTTAAGGAATCTCCACACTGTTCTCCACAGTGGTTGTATCAGTTTGCATTCTCATCAACAGTGTAAGAGGGTTCCCTCTTCTCCACATCCTCTCCAGCATTTATTATTTCTAGACTTTTGAGGAGAAGGCAATGGCAAGCCACTCCAGTACTCTTGCCTAGAAAATCCCATGGATGGAGGAGCCTGGTAGGCTGCAGTCCGTGGGGTCGCTAAGGGTCGGACACTGACCGACTTCACTTTCACTTTTCACTTTCACACATTGGAGAAGGAAATGGCAACCCATTCCAGTGTTCTTGCCTGGAGACTCCCAGGGACAGGGGAGCCTGGTGGGCTTCCGTCTATGGGGTCGCACAGAGTCGGACACGACTGAAGTGACTTAGCAGCAGCAGCAGCAGACTTTTTGATGATGGCCATTCTGACCTGTGTGAGATGATACCTCATTGTAGTTTTGATTTGCTTTTCTCTAACAATGAGTGATATTGAGCATCTTTTCATATGTTTATTAGCCATCTATATCTCTTCTTTGGAGAAATGTCTGTTTAGGTCTTCTGCCCACTTTTTGATTGGGTTATTTCAAATAAATTGTAATTAAGGTTATTTTGATCCTAAATGTGTATGCTCAGTTTTTAAAAATTAGGTTGTTTTAAGCTGATTCTGTCAGAGCCATACTTAAATAAAGTATTTTTGTAGACTTTTAAATGATTACAGAATAGGAACTTCCCTGATGGTCCAATGGTTGAGATTTAGTCATCCAGCACAGGGGGTGTGGGTTTGACCCCTGGTCAGGGAACTAAGATTCCACATCCCTTGCAGCCATAAAACAGAAGCAGTATTATAACAAGTTCAATTAAGACTTAAGAAAATAGTCCATATAAATGATTACAGAATAAAGGTTATTTCAGTGATATATTTATACTGCTTTCCCCCGAAAACATCTGATAAAATGTAATGCTTGTTTTATGAATTTAAAAGTAAAATTGAGTCTCTTACTCCCTCAAGAAAAAAAAAAAAAACTGACATGTGGTAAGAACTAAAGTAGTGTTTGTAAATAGTGTATAGGATGATAGGAAAAAAGTGATCAGTGATTAATAGCTAACAGCTGTTCGGTATGACAGTCCCTAGGCACATGCAACTATTTAAAAGATTTTTTCTTTTCCATTATGGTTTATTACAGGATAGTGAATATGGCTCCCTGTACTATACAGTAGGACCTCGTTTATCCATTCTATATGCGATCGTTTGCACTTGCCAGTCCCAAACCTCTTATCCATCCGTCCCTATCCTCCCTCCCCCTGCTGCTGCTGCTGCTGCTAAGTTGCTTCAGTCGTGTCCGACTCTGTGCGACCCCATAGACGGCAGTCCACCAGGCTCCCCCTTCCCTGGGATTCTCCAGGCAAGGACACTGGAGTGGGTTGCCATTTCCTTCTCCAATGCATGAAAGTGAAAAGGGAAAGTGAAGTCGCTCAGTCGTGTCCGACTCTTAGTGACCCCATGGACTGCAGCCTACCAGGCTCCTCCATCCATGGGATTTTCCAGGCAAGAGTACTGGAGTGGGTTGCCATTGCCTTCTCCCCCCTCCCCCTGCTGCTGCTAAGTCACTTCAGTCATGTCCGACTCTGTGTGACCCCATAGACAGAAGCCCACCAGGCTCCCCCATCCCTGGGATTCTCCAGGCAAGAACACTGGAGTGGGTTGCCATTTCCTTCTCCACCTAGGCAGTCACAAATCTGTTCTCTATGACATGTGACTATTTTTAATGGAAATGAATTGAAAGTAAATACAATTTAAAACTCAGTCCCTTAGTCATAATGGCCACATTTGAAGAGCTCAATAGCCACATGCAGCCATTGGCTACCATACTGGCCAGTGTCGATCAAGACTATAGGAGGAAAATGTTTAATCGCTAAGTTATGACTGACTCTTTTGTGACCCCATGGACTGTAGCCCATCAGGCTTCTCTGTTCATGGGATTTCCCAGGCAAGAATACTGGAGTGGGTTGCCATTTGTTTTCCAGGGGATCTTCCCAACCCAGGAATCCAACCCGGACTCCTGCATTGGCAGGCAGATTCTTTACCTCTGAGCCACCTGGGAAGCCCATGGGGGGAATTGTCAACAACAATAACACGGCAACCCTGCTAAGCCTGCTAAGGAGGGGTGGGCAGCGGAGGGTTGGATTGGGAGTTTGGGACCAGAAGATGCAACCTATTATACATAGAATGGATAAAGGACAAGGTCCTACTGTATAGCATGGGGAACTATATTTGATATCCTGTAAAAAAAATCAAAATGGAAAAGAATACAAAAAAGAATGTATATATTTATGTTTAACTGAATCACTTTGCTCCACAGAAGAAATTAACACAACATTGTGAATCAACTCAACTTCAATAAAAATGCAAATAATAATAATAATGAAAAACAAAAATAGCACAGCAACCCCAAGAGGAAAGCAGGCAAAAAATGTGATCAGACAGGTTAGAGAATAAAAGTCTGAAAAGCTAATCAGTCGATGACGTGGTATTCAAAACCACTTGTAATCAGAAAGATGAAAATTAAAACAGTGAGTGTCTCTGTATGCCTCTTAGAGTGGAAAAAATTAGGTGGTTAAGGGAAGGGTCAGCCGGTTGTGGTGACAGAGGAAGCTCCTCCCCCTCGTGGGGGCGGGGCCTGAGGGGCCACTGCTGGGGCAGTTATGCTCTCAGGCACGTAAGTCTCCGTGAGACTTTTATTGGTTTTATAAGGAGCGGGTATGAGGTTTTTCGCTCCAGCACCATCTGTGGAGGATGAGCAGAAGGCCACCTGGTGTCTGTGCCTGGGGGACGGGCAGGTGGGACGTGACGGGTGCACTTCGGCAGCCCCCGGGCCCAGCGAGAACCCCAAACTGCACGTCTGCTGTTCTGGGTGAAAATAGAAAACAAGAGAATAGTCCTGACAGTTGCCATTGATGTAAACTTAAAATACATGCGTTCAAAATAAAGCGTGTGTTTTGTAAGACTGCACTCCAATAAGACCAAATTAAGCTTACCAGTGTACTCTGGGGCGGCGAGGGGTGGGAGAAATGAAACTGAAATACGCGGATGAAAGGGATGGATGAATGAACAAGTGAACAATAAAGGCGCGTTGCACAGACCAAATCTTGACTCTGCGTTTGAGGGCTTAGAGAAGGAATTTCAGAAATAGTTTTTCCAAGAGAAGCTAAAAGCCAGGTGATGTAAGAATAAACTTGAAGAAGATTTGCAAAATCTACCAATAGCAAGAATATAGACTGCATGGGAAGCAGCTATGCTCCGAATACTTATCTCAGAAGGATTGGACTGGATCTGTAGGGGCCGATGCTTCTTTAATTTATGTTTGTATAAAGGAAGTCTGTTTAATATTTTCTTTTATCTGCATGGGTTTTTCTTTTTTATTGGAGTATTGTTGCTTTGCAGTGTTATGTCAGTTTCTGCTGTCCAGCAAAGTGAATCAGCTATTCAGGTCAGTTCAGTCGCTCAGTCGTGTCCGACTCTTTGCGACTCCATGAACCACAACACACCAGGCCTCCCTGTCCATCACCAACTCCCAGAGTTTACCCAAACTCATGTCCATTGAGTCAATGATGCCATCCAACCATCTCATCCTCTGTCGTCCCCTTCTCCTCCTGCCTTCAATCTTTCCCAGCATCAGGGTCTTTTCCAATGAGTCAGCTCTTCGCATCAGGTGGCCAAAGTATTGGAGTTTCAGCTTCAGCATCAGTCCTTCCCATGAACACCCAGGACTGATCTCCTTTAGAAGGGACTGGTTGGATCTCCTTGCAGTCCAAGGGACTCTCAAGAGTCTTCTCCAACACCCCAGTTCAAAAGCATCACTTCTTCTGCGCTCAGCCTTCTTTATAGTCCAACTCTCAAATCCATACATGACTACTGGAAAAACCATAGCCTTGAATCAGCTATACATGTACATATATCCCCTCTTCCCTGGATTTCCTTTTCCTTTAGGTCACCGCATAGCATTGAGTAGAGTTCTGTGAGTAGGTTCTCATTAGTTGGGCTTCCCAGGTGGTGCTAGCAGTAAAGAACTCGCCTGCCAATGCAGGAGACATAAGAGAGGTGGGTTCAACCCTGGGTCAGGAAAATCCCCTGGAGAAGGGCATGGCAACCCACCCAAGTGTTCTTGCCTGGAGAATCCCAGGGATGGGGGAGCCTGGTGGGCTGCCGTCTGTGGGGTCGCACAGAGTCAGATACAACTGAAGCGACTTAGCAGCAGCAGCAGCAGAACACTCACCTGGTAAAGATACTGAGGCATAAAATGAGACCTCAGTATTTAAAGCCACAAGCATATAACCTGGCAAAGAGAATAAACTTAATGAAAGTTGGTTCCTTCATCAGTCAATTCTGGTATGACTTAGGGGCAAGTAATAAAAATTTAAATAATGATGATAGCAAACATTTATATGTTGTTGTTTAGGTGCTAAGTCATGTCCAATTCTTTTGCGACCCCATGGATATAGCCCACCAGGCTCCTCTGTTCATGGTATTTCCCAAGCAAGAATACTGGAGTGGGTTGCCATTTCCCTCTCCAGGGGATCTTCCCGACCCAGGGATCAAAACTGCGTCTTCTGCTTGGCAGGTGGATTCTTTACCTGGGAAGCCCAAAATAATAAATGCAATTTAATAAACAATATAATCCCAGAGAGTTCTCTTTATCTAGAGGGGGACATGAAAATCCTCTCTGAGAAGAAAAATTTGAACTGCAGCCTGAAAGATTTGAAGAAGGCCAACTAGGCAATGGAGGGAGAGAGTTGAAGGCAAGTGTTAGCAGGAAAAGAGATGGCCATCATATGAGTCCATGGTAGAAAGGAGATTTCCTGTTGGAAGAACAGAAAGCCAAAGTGGCTGGAGTATAGAAAGAGTGGTCAGGGGAAATCAAGTCAGGCAAGGTCTTGTGGTCATGGTATAACCTGGATTTTATTCTAAGCCTGATGGTAGCCACTGGAAGGTTTTAATGAGGGAGTTACAGAAAACTGGCTTCCCAAACTCAGTGTGTCCACAAGCCAGCTCTTTCCCTACTTTTTATTGGAATTTAGTTTCTTTACAATGTTGTGTTAATTTCTGCTGTACAGCAAAGTGGATCACCTATCTATCTATCTATATACCTCCCCACTTTGTCATCACAGAGCTTTGAGTGGAGTTCTCTGTGCTATACAGTAGTTCTCAGTAGTGATCTATTTTATACATAGTAGTGTGAATGTGTCAGTCCCAGTCTCACAGCCCAGCTCTTGATCTTCCTTCAGACCTCCCCCTTCCCCCGTCCTCCCCATCTCAGCTGATGATTCCATCCTTCAGGTCAGCTCAGTTCATTTCAGTCGCTCAGTCGTGTCCAGCTGTTTGCGACCCCGTGAATCGCGGCACGCCAGGCCTCCCTGTCCATCACCAACTCCCAGATCCTTCAGGTAGCCCTGTCTTAATTCCTCCTTCCCACCACACACGCCATCCTTCCATTGGAAGCACGCCATATTGTTTTCCATAGCACGACACACCATGTATAGTCCCATTGTCCCAAAGTGATTCACTGTCACCTTGTTCCTGGTGGCATCCTGAGGTCCTTCCTGAGTGGCTGGTGCATAGCAGGTACTCAACAAAGCCTTGTGAATAAATGAATGGTCATCACTTGGTGGTCCATTTGTAACCAGAAAGCCATTCTTCCCTTCCTTTTCTTTCCCACCACTGCCCCTGCCCCATCCAACAAGTCATGTGAGGTGGAAAACTGGGGTCCTGCAGTCCTGGGGTCCTGGGTTCACATTCTCACTTGGCAGTGTGGACCTCCATGCCTTAGTAACTTCTCTGGGCTTCAGTTTCCTCGTCTGTAAAATGGGACTCCTCCTAGTGATGGCTTGGATGCAGGGAGCACATGGTGAGCCCAGGCAGGTTTCCTGGTGCACAGCAGTCTATGGCAGCTATATATAAATCGGGGCCTCCTTTGTACTCCCACTGCCTTTGTCCTAGTTCTAGTCCCCATTACGCTGGTCTGCTCTTGCGGCTGCCTCCGAACTCCTGCCTCCATCACCACCAATCTGTCCTTCCAGCTGTCAGGCTTGTCTTCCTAACGCCAACCCTAATCACATCCCTCCCCTGCTCCGAAACCTCACATGACTCCCACTGTCCACACAGCAGGACCCAGCTCCTCTGCCTCCAGTTCACAGCCTCCAATGGTCCAGCCCACCCTGATTTCCCACCCCCCATCATGTTTCCTGAGGGGAGTTTTCTGCCTCTGTAGGGCATTCTCTGTCTGAGAAGCCTCTCCCTCCTCCCATTCTGCTCCTAATTCCCTGGCATCCTTCCAGGGAGGGGCACAGGAGATAGTCCATCTTGGGTGCCCACTAGGATTGCACTGGGCAGGAGGGAAGTCAGATTAGCTGCATTTCAGAGGCTCAGAGAAGTTAGAGCAAAGGCTAGGTAATGAGGAGATGCAGGGTCAGGGTTTAACTCCAGGTCTAAGGTTTTGTAAGATCTTGTGCTTTGCTGCGTTTTCAGATGGGCTCCACAATCACACTGTCCCCCGCCCTCCTGTCTGTATTCATTTCCTCCTCCTTCCTGCTTCCGACAGCCCTGGGGCCAGAAGGACTTGTACTTGAATCTGTCATCCACTTAGTTGTATGGTCATCTAAGGGCAAGGCTGAGTTCATCTCAGTGTTATCCTGGTGTCCAGCACAAGTAGATCTAAACCCGTCATCTCTCATCTGGACCACTGCGGTCATCTCCGCCCCCTTCCAACCTCCCAGTTTCTGATCTTGACCCCCAGAGCGATCGTATTTTGATAGGTAAGTCAGATCGTGTCTCTGCAATGCTCAGAACCCTCCTTGGCTCCTGCCTCACTCAGCACAGAAGCCCAAGTCCTCACCGTGACCCACAGACTCCTGCACGCTGCGCGGCCACCCCCTGCCCTCAGCTCCCACTGTCGCCCTGTCCACTCAGTTGTGTGGTCTCCTTGCCGTTCCTCAGGTGTCTTTCTGCCTAGAGTCTTCCTCTGACACATTCCTGTGACTCACTTCACGTCTCTTCCCCACTGACTCTTTCTCTGGACCTGACCGACATGGCACACTCAGCACTGGCCGTGCGTGGCCCTCATACACCTGAGTTGAGGTGTACCATAAGTGTAGAATATGCCATCCAGATTTCAAAGACTTAATCTAAAGGAAAGAATATATAAAATGTCTTCTGAGTAATCTTTCATAATGGTTTCCTATTTAAATGATAATACTTCAGATGTTGTTGTTTAGTCACTAAGTCGTGTCTGACTCTTTGTGACCCCCTGGACTATAGCCCACCAGGCTCCTCTGTCCATGGGATTTCCCAGGCAAGAATACTGGATTGGATTGCCATTTCCTTTTCCAGGGGATCTTCCTGACCCCAGGATTGAACCCATGTCTTCTACTTGGCAGGCAAATCTTTACCACTGAGCCACCTGGGAAGCCCAATACTTCAGAGATACCTGGTTGAATAAACTATATTACTAAAATTAATTTCATCTGTTTCTTTGGACTTTTAATGTAGCTATTGGCAAATTTTAAATTTCACACATGGCTCTTCCTTTTTTTTTCTTTTCTTATTAAAGTATAATTGATTTATAATGTTGTGTCAATTTCTGCCATACAGCAAAGTGATTCAGTTATACATATATATAATTCTCTCTTTTATATGCTTTTTCATTATGGTTTATCATAGGATATTGAAGAGTTCTCTGTGCTATACAGAGAGTGTTTATCCATTCTATATATAAAAGCTTACATCTGCTAACCCCAGCCTCCTACTCCATCCTCCCCCCAACATGCCCCCCTTGGCAACCACCAGTCTGTTCTCTATGTCCAACATACGGCTCTTCTTGAAGTTCTGCTGGGTGATGCTGGTCTGAACATCCTTAACACTGAACTACTGCCCAACCAGGCGGGAAAGAGCAATTGGCCTTTACTCATTGAAGTGGGTGTCATCGCTCCCCTCATCTTGCCCCATTTTGCCAGCACGCCCTCTTCCCTGCACTGCTTTTCTCCCTTGCACTCATCACCCTGACATCTGGCGTATTTACTGAGTTTATTCTCAGCCTCCCACACACAGATAGGGATTCCTATGACTCGTGTCCCCAGGACCTGGCACACTGTAGATGCTCAGTTAATGTTTGTGAAGTGAGTGAATGAAAACTCGGGGAATGCTTGTGCAGGTGGCTCAGTGGTAAAGAATCTGCCTGCTGGTTCAGGAGACGTGGATTTGATCCGTGGGTGGGGAAGATCCACTGGAGGAGGAAATAGCAACCCACTTTAGTATTCGTACCTGAAAAATCCCATGGACAGAGGAACCTGGCGAGCTACAGTCCATGGGATCGCAAACAGTAGGACACGACTGAAGGACTGAGCACACACACGCACGCACACACACACACCCTTAACAATGGCTTTTACCTGCTGAGAAAGAAGAAAATAAAGTAGACTGGTGATCCACAGGATGGAGTTTGAGAAATCCAAATGAAAATTGGGAGAGGAAGAGAAAAAAATAGAATTAAATGAATGAAAATTTCCTTGGGGTTGCTTGGCAAGGCCCTCAGCTACACTTCAGCTTCATGGCATCACCCAAATCCCCACCATGCACCATTTCCTTCCTTGAATTTGCCTTCCCACCCCAGGCTGTCTGTCTCAGCCATTTCCTCAGCCTAGAAAGTTCTTCCCCCACTGATCAGATTCCACTTGCTCATCCATGAATCCTCAGCTTGAAACGGGAACCTCCCTGGGTCCCAAATGAGTTAACACTACCTACTGTGTACCCTCAGAGCTGTTGTTTTTGCCTGCTCTAAGAATGCATCACACTTCCCAATGGATTCAATCTCTGTGTGCATTTTTTGATTAAACTGTTTTTCTCCTGCATCAGCCCTACGAAGCAGGGAGGGCCTCAAGTATTGCTTTTCCCAGGACATACGATGTGTTTAGATTACATTTGATGATGGTGGAAGAGGAGGTTAGCCCAATCTAATAGACACATCTCTATCCTAGGAATGGTGTCTCTGGTGGTAAAGAGCCACTCCTAGTGCAGGAGACGCAAGATCAATCCCTGCGTCAGGAAGATCCCCTGAAGGACAAAGTGGCAGGTGGCTCCCCACTCCAGTATTCTTGCCTGGAGAATCCCATGGACAGAGGAGCCTGAGAGGCTACAGTCCATGGGGTCACAAAGAGTCCGACATGACTGAGCGACTAGCGCTTTCACTTTCTGTCCTGGGAATAGTTGGGAAAGAGCTGGGAATACTGTCTTAGTTTGTAGTGCCCCCACATTGACCCTGAGACAAGGATTTGGGTCCAAGTAGCTCATCTGGGAAGTGACTCCACGAAATGTGGGTGGGGGACAAGGGTGGGGAGGCAGGGGAGAATGAGGAGTTGAGCAGGTTACCCTGGATGGGCAGCTGGGCTCAACCTCTCTGGGAGCCTGTATAGAACTCACACCTTGGAGCAATCTAGAAGGAGGGGGCGAGGGAGCTGGGGAATTCATCCACCTCTTCCCAGCAATCTTTGGCAGAGGGCTGTTCTCACAGGGGAATTCACTGCCTGGGTCTGTCTTAGCTTCAGAGAAAGTCCTGAGACAAAAGTGGGCCAATACAGTTTATTAATACAGGTGCCAATACAGGTTGTTAATAGATGCGGATACTGATTGTCTCAAAGACAAAGAGATGTACTATTACTTCTTATGAAATAATATATTTTATATTTATTTATAAAATAAATCATCAACAAGGACCTACCGTATAGCACAGAGAACTCTCCTCAATATTCTGTTGAGTAATCTATATAGGGAAAGAATTTGAAAAAGAATGGTTGTATGTGTATGTGTAACTGAATCACTTTGCTGTACACCTGAAACTGACACAAAGTTGTAAATCATCTGTACTCCAAAATACAATAAAAATTAGAGAAAAAAAAACAAGACAAAGAGGGACTTTCCTGCTGGTCCAATGGTTAAGACTCCACACTTCCACTGCAGAGAGCATGGGTCAGTCCCTGGTCAGGGAACTAAGATCCTACATTCTGCCTGCGCAGCCAAAAAATAAAGACAGATGTAGATACTGGTTATTCACAGGCCAAAGGTGTAAGACTCAGACTCCAGGACAAGAATGAAGACACCCCCGAATTATTGATGTGGTCTGCATCCTGTTAATCACAGTGCATGCTCAGTAGCACCTGGCTGTTCACAACCGCATGGACTGTAGCCCGCCAGGCTCCTCTGTCCGTGGGATTCTCCAGGCAAGAATATGGGAGCAGGTTACTATTTCCTACTCAAGGGGATCTTCCTGACCCAGGGATCCAACCTGTGTGTCTCCTGCATTGGCAGGTAGATTCTTTCCCACTGTGCCACCTGGGAAGCCCGTTCTTAACCACAGAATCCTCTGTTTTCCAGCATTCCTTGCTCATCTTCTGAGGTTCCAGTGACAACCTTTTCTGTGCCGTGGTTGCATGGTCATCCCTGCTGCGTTTCTTATTTGGGAAACAGGTCCAGGGGGTGCCTTGTGCTGAGGAAGGGCTGTGGAACCCCTTGTCTCCCTCGTCTCACCAGAAACACTTTTACACATGAGGTCTTAGGATGGGGCCTTTATGTAAGTGGTGGGGGAAGGGGGCTTTCTACAGAAGGCTCATCTCACCTATTGCCATGACTCTTACCCGCATTTACAAGAGTGACTTTTTGCCCTGAGGCTTTGGGTCTGTAGCCCTCTCTGGGGCTGATGCCAGCTAGTCCACCCCAGCAGGGCCACACCTATTGTTTGAGGTGGGTGTTTGTTTGTTTTTTTTCATTTATTTCCCAATAGCTTAACACACTTCCTGTGTGCCAGGCACAGTGCTTACCACTTCACGTATATTAATTCGTTTCATCCTCACATCCCTTTGAGGGTTCAGTACTATTGTTATCCTTGTTATACAAAAGGGAGAACTGAGGCATGAAGTGGAAAAGGGACTTACCCACAGTCACCCAGCTGGGAAACGGTACAGCTGGAATTTGAACCCATGCAGGCTGAGGTCTTAGTACTAAGCTACGTTCTTGCCGGTTGGTAAAGTCACCTGAGCCCAAAGGGTCTGTCACTCCCCTAGTGCCTCCAAGTTTCCCCACAATCCATCCTGATCTTGGGTTGTGAAATATACTGAGTATCACCTCAACCACGTGCCATGGGAAAAATTTCTCTTCTCATCCCAACGTTTATTGAGTGAAAGGAAGTGAAAGTCACTCAGTTGTGTCTGACTCTTTGCAACCTCCATGGAATTCTCCAGGCCAGAATACTGGAATGGGTAGCCTTTCCCTTTTCCCGGGGATCTTCCCAACCCAGGAATCGAACCCAGGTATCCCACATTGCAGGTGGATTCTTTACCAACTGGGCCACAAGGGAAGCGTTTATTGAGTATTGGGGTCTTTGTGAGAGTTGGACTGTGAAGAAAGCTGAGTGCTGAAGAACTGATGCTTTTGAACTGTGGTGCTGGAGAAGACTCTTGAGGGTCCCTTGGACTGCAAGGAGATCCAACCAGTCCATTCTAAAGGAGATCAATCCTGGGTGTTCATTGGAAGGACTGATGCTAAAGCTGAAACTCCAATACTTTGGCCACCTCATGCAAAGAGTTGACTCACTGGAAAAGACTCTGATGCTGGGAAGGATTGAGGGCAGGAGGAGAAGGGGACGACAGAGAATGAGATGGCTGGATGGCATCACCGACTCGATGGACATGAGTTTGAGTGAACTCCGGGAGTTGGTGATAGACAGGGAGGCCTGGCATGCTGTGATTCTTGCGGTCGCAAAGAGTCGGTCACAACTGAGCGATTGAACTGGGGTCTTTGTAAATCATCTTTTATTCTGTGAAGCAAGTACTATTAACACCATTTTACATATGACAAAACTAAGACCCAGCCTGTGGTAGCCCTGCCAAGAAACCAACCTGGTGCTCTATGACGACCTAGAGGAGTGGAATGGGAGCAGGGAGAGAGGCTCAAGAGGGAGGGGATATATGCATATATATGTATATATATGTCAGTCAGTCAGTTCAGTCGCTCAGTCGTGTCCGACTCTTTGCAACCCCATGGAATGCAGCACACCAGGCTTCCCTGTCCATCACCAACTCCCGAAGCTTGCTCAAACTCATGTCCATCGAGTCGGTGATGCCATCCAACCATCTCATTCTCTGTCGTCCCCTTCTCCTCCTGCCTTCCATCTTTCCCAGCATCAGAGTCTTTTCCAATGAGTCAGTTCTTTGCATCAGGTGGCCAAAGTATTGGAGCTTCAGCTTCAGTCCTTCCAGTGAATATTCAGGACTGATTTCCTTTAGGATTTATTGATTTGATCAATCAATTACATATGTATAATTGATTATATATATAATTATGGCTGATTCACATTGTTCCACAGCAGAAACTAACACAACATTGGAAAGCAACTATCCTCTAATTAAAAAATTTAAAAAAAAGAAACCACAACACTGAACCCTCCACCCACCTCTCAGACCCTGAAACCCACCATTTGCTTTCTGTTCTGGCTTCTTTCTTCCAGCATCTTGGCAACAGTTGGGACGGAGTTTGACCTAAGGACACTGAGGGCAGTTCGAGTGCTGCGGCCGCTCAAGCTGGTGTCTGGAATCCCAAGTGCGTGAGTTTCTGACCCACGCAAGGGGTCTGCTCAGGGGTCCTGGGAGCCCTCCATTTCCCTTCTGCAAGAGGGTCTCATACTCACCCTCAGATGCTTCCCTAGCCTGGGTCAGGGCAGCCTTATCTTTGGGGAAGCCCCTTCAGGGACACCCCCACCCCCACCCCCAGGAATCTGGCTGCAGGTCTGGGTGAACTCCTAAAAGCCAACCAGGAGCCTCACCCATCACCACAACACCCATTTACTGAGCACTTCTCTATCAGGAGCCATGCTAAGCACCACCCAGGACCCCATTCTATAATCACAACCCTGTGAAGTTGATAGGACCAAAATCTCCATTTTACAGTTGAGAAAACTGAGGCTCAGGGCTGCTGAATAATTTGAGCAAAATCATGTGGCTGAGAATGGAAGAATTAGGAGTTAGCCAGTCTGCCCCCACAGCCTGAATAATATTGGTGGCAATGATGGTTACCATTTATTGAGTGCCTACTGCATACCAGGCATGGTAGAAAGAGCTTTTTGTGTATTATCTTTTCCAATGTGTTGGCTCTTTGCATCAGGTATCCAAAGTATTGGAGCTTCAGCAGCAGTCATTCCAATGAATATTCAGGGTTGATTTCCTTTAAGATTGACTGGTTTCATTTTCTTGCTGTGCAAGGGACTCTCAAGAGTCTTCTATTCAAGAGACCAGAGGGGCCTATGTCATGTTAAATCAAGTTCCATCCCAAAGCTAATACTAACAAGAATCTCTGTTTAATGACCAAGGGCTTTGCTAGGTATGAACCCTCTCATTTAATCCTGAGAGGGAGGTGCTAAGTCTCATCCCCATTTATAGATGAAGAGCCTGATAAGTTGAGACTTTTAGTTGGAGTTTCAATATTAAACTCTCAAAGATTAATAGAATGAATATATAGAAAAGTAGAAGGATATAGTAGACCTGAAAAGTACTATAAACCAGTTCAACATAATTAAGATTTATATAGTTTTCACCCAACAGTAGGATACGAATTCTATTCAAGTTCTCATGGACTATAAACTGGGAGACACTGAAGAGTATCCAAGGACATAAAACAAGAAATCCTCATTTTAACTACGTTATTTGTTGTTGTTTAGTTGCTAAGTCATGTCCAACTCTTTTGTGACCAGGGATCAAACCTGTGTCTCCTGCATTGGCAGGCAGATTCTTTACTGTTGAGCCACTTGGGAGCATTTTAACATAGACTTTCCTAAAGGTTGGTTACAGACATGGGATTTGACATCAATTCCAACCTGGGTTCGAATCCTGGCCCCATTATTTCTCACACCTTGAGGCTGAATCCTCATTTTAAGCATGACATCCTCTGAGCTTTGCTTCCCACCTCTGTAAAATGGGGATAATTTTACACGTGTGCCTGCCTCATGGGGTTGTTGCTAAAAGCCAATGAAATAATATCTGGTTTCTCAGGGTTGGAACTAGGATGTTGACTGCTTTCCCAGGCAGAGCTGCAACTAATGCATTTGGCATTGTATGAATTAGGAAAAAGACGCCCCCTCTTGGTGGAAAAAGGTTAGAAAAAGGCACCCTGATCTGAATGAAAATTGTGCAACATCCAGGAATACGGCTCAGAAAGCTATGAATTTCCACCTCTTACTTGCCTCAAAAGTCATCAAATAGGACAGCCTATGCCCAGTACTTTAAAAAATATTTTTTAAAATAGAAAGTAGGGAATTTCCAGTGGTTAATCTCACTGCCATGTTCCCGGGTTCAGTCTCTGGCCAGGGACCCTGCAAACCAAATGGTGCGGCCAAAAGAAAACCAAAAAAAAAAAGTGCTTAAAATAAAAGGCAGGACTGTTCCTGTTATTAAAGTGAGCAGCCTCTGTGTCTTCCATCCATCGTCCCTCATCATTGCCCCGTCCCCTGCCTCCCGCGTGCTCTGAGTTTCCTCAGGGAGCATCTTGGGGTGGCGTTTCAGGGTACCTTCTCACAGGCCTCCGGGGACTCTCTCTCTCTGTGTCTCCCCAGGTTTACAAGTCGTCCTGAAGTCAATCATGAAGGCGATGATCCCCCTGCTGCAGATCGGCCTCCTCCTATTTTTTGCAATCCTTATTTTTGCAATCATAGGGTTAGAATTTTATATGGGAAAATTTCATACCACCTGCTTTGAAGAGGGCACAGGTAGGTCTGAGCAGCATCATAAATTTTTTTCCCAGCCTTCCTTCCCTTTCTTTTCTCCCTGGGGGACAAGCTCCTGGACAAGATCTGCAGGGCTTTGCTTCTTTCTCCTGGAAACTGGGAGAGCATCTTCCCGAAGCCAAGGCAGGCAGGGGGTGAAACAGCCCCATAGATCTTGGTTGTTGCTGGGATGTTACACTGGGGTACCTGAGAAGCTGTTCCAGAGTAAGTGGTTTATTGGGGAAGTGACCCCAGGAAACACCTTCAGGTGACTGAGAAAGTGAGACAGGGGAGGATCTAGTAATATCTAGGGATGTTATCAATAGGTTACCACCTTGGGCAAGGTCACCAGACCTCAGCTCCATTGGGCACCTAAGGGAAGCAGGGCAGGTCACATGCCTTAGACCTATCCCACACGAGGGGCAAGGGAGCTGGGTATTTATCCACTAAATTCTGTCCGACATTGGCGGGAATTGAGCCCAGGATGGGCATTAATGCCCTGGCACAGCTGGCTGCCCCAAACGCTGGGAAGGAGAAGGCATCAAAGATATTTTCAGTGGGAACATGTAGGGGAAAAGGACAGCAGACTACAAATGCAGTGCCTACAGCCTCTGCCTCGCTACCCTGCAGCAACCCCAGACCCTAGCATGTACTGAGTTCTGAACCTCCTTGTTGTTTAGTTACTAAGTCGTGTCCAACTCTTGGCAATAATGTGGACTGTAGCCTGCCAGGCCTCTCAGTCCATGGGATTTCCCAGGCAAGAATACTGGAGTAGGTTGCCATTTCCTTCTCCAGAGGGTCTTCCTGACCCAAGAATCAAATCTGCGTCTCCTGCATTGGCAGGCGGATTCTTTACCACTGAGCCACCAGGGAAGCCTGAAACCTCCTTACTCTGAAGGAAGGGAGAGTCGAGGGTGACTCCTCCTAGTCTCCCCAAGAAGATGCCTTAAAGACATCCCACTGGGAGCCCTGGCACCAACCAATCAGCATCAAGCACAAACAGGATCTTGGCTCCTCCCCTCCCCACACCGTGCCACAGTCAACCCCTTAGCTTAGCGGCTTTCCTGGTGGTTCAAGTGTTAAAGGAGACACCTGCCAATACAGGAGACATGGGTTTAATCCCTGGTCCCGTCAGATCCCCTGGAGAAGGAAATGGCAACCCACTCCAGTGTTCTTGCCTGGGAAATCCCACGGACAGAAGAGGCTGGCAGGCTACAGTTCATGGGATCACAAGAGTCGGACACGACCTAGAGACTAAACAATAGCAACAACAAGAAAGGATCAGGGAGGATGACTCAGGAAAAAAACCAGGAAGACCAGAAGTCACAGACTTAGTCTCTGAAACAGCCGTGACACAGCCTGGGTGTCCCTAGCTTTCCATATACTCAGGGACCTAGTAGCTTCCACATTCATCTTTGACTAAGTCCCCTGCTATGCAAACCTGGCTACTTGCTCTCTGAAGCCAGAGACGCAAATGAAATCAAATAAGAGGGAAGCCTGTATTTCAATACTTGGACCATGGGCCTCCCCACCGTGGATGGGCTGAATGACAGCATTAGTCGTGGGTCAAGGAAACAGTGAATGGAGACAGGGGAGCCCGTGTGAGAAGGGAAGGAGGTTTTCAGGCCTGCCTTATTGGGGAGATAATTCTGTCCTGGAGATGCTTGCCATCCACCTTCTCTTCCTGGTGACCCCCAGGTAACCGAACCCTCTCCCCAGGCCTCCCAGAGAGCAGGAAAACCCAGTAAGGAAGGTTTATTCAAGATGCTCTTTTTTTTTTTTTTTTTTGCTTCCTTTTTTCTGGCTCCTCCCATCTCCTCTCCTGGGCTTGTGAAGTTTGCTCAATATGGGATGTCCTAATTATTTCTTTCCCCAATGAAGAAGGTGTTAATTGAGGCAGAGCTATTTCTGCTCCTGGCCTCGACACCTGGGTGGAAATGCTGGAGGGAGAGATGCAGGGCAGGGCCCCCTGGAAACATCAGCCGAGAGCAGAGAAACCAGGACTCTGGATCCTGGGTTTTTTGTTTTTGTTGGTTCTCTATCTCTCTCTCCAGCCAAGGGGACAGAGGACTGACTTGAGTCTAAATCAGGGTTGTAAGGGGACAGATGTGGGTGGGGCAACTGGAGGGTAGGAGGCCTTGATTTAGGGAAGATGACTGAAAAGCTCACAATTAAAAATACAAGAACGTGTGAGTAAGAGACAGATATATACAGACACCCAGGCAGCAGGTTAATTTTAAAATATATTTATAACCAAATTCCTCAGACTCTTTGGATGGTTGCTTTTCTAGAAGCAGCCCCCAGAGTGTTTCGTGATGAGGGGGCTGGCAGGTCACAATCAGGAACACCACTGGGCACAGCTGCTGAAGGCAGTCAGATTTCTCCTGCAGACAGGTTCTCCTTATGATCAGGAACTGACTTCCTGTGTGCCCAGCACTGTGCTAAACACCCAGAGAAATGCAAAGGAAAGGTGGGAGAGCTGCCTGTTTTCCAAGGGCTTCCAAAATAGTTTGAGGAAGCAAGATTCCTCATCTGGAACTAGTCTATAGAAGTGCAGGTTAATGCCTGCTCTTATCTCCTCACCAAATGTGAACATTTGGGAGCTATTGTAGCCCTGAGCGGGGAGAAAAGGGACCAGTAGACTGGACTAACCCAAGAGAGGGGAGGGTGTTGGTGGATGGGAATTGAGCCAGACTTGGACAGAAGGTGAAAATGGAGATGGTTTTGGATAGAGGTAACCTTCCCAACACTGAGCGACGGAACAGAATGGGACCTTCCCAACAAACCATGGTTCTCATTCATGATAGGAGCCCATGGAATTTTCCCTTTTGCCCTGAGTCTTATGTTTAAAAGATTTTGCCTTCCAATCTGTATTCATTAAATCAGCCCCTGTACCAAGTCTGACATGAAAGGGAAAAGTATTTCCCACAACAAACTAGTGACTGGGTTGTCAACGCTTCTTGAGTTGTAGGTGTCCCTTCTGATATGGTAAATGTCATTTTGTATGGCCTAGAGTTTCTGTTTAACAGGAGTCTCAAAGGCCAGTAAGATTCATGCATTCTGTGTTGGCTTCTTTCTCCCTGTTTCTTGCTAAGTGGAGGTTAAGAATGGGCTACAAACCCTCTACGTAGCATGTGCTTTGAGATATATTTGTGTTTAGTGGGGAGCTTGAGTTTACACACTCAGCTGTGTGATTTCTTATTGGACAATGTCACTTTCTAAAAACCTTCAAAAGTGTCACTCACTGAATAGGATCCTCTCGTATCTGTGGCTCTGGTCCAGTGGGATGTTCTATACACACCCAGGATGTTCTGTACTCCCCTGATTCCATGTTATCATGAAGGCATCTCCTCCCCCTCCCCTTCAACACCTCAGAATTCAGACTCAACCTTTATCACTCCGTCTGAGTTTGCCAGGAAGCTGTCTTTGGTTTCCAGCAAAAGGGGTGTCCATTGACATGTGTCTCTTTCCTTGTGGCATTTTCACAATCTGCCTCTTGCTCTTTGGGGAGAAAGCTTAGCTCCTGTGCCTAAGGTTGAGTACTGTGTGTACTGGCCTCCCTCGCCCCCAGAACAGCTCCTGGAGCCCAGTACATCACAAGAAAAAAAAAATCAGTCAGGCTACAGAAGAATAATACAACACAGTTGACAAATTTGTGCTAATGGAAGTCCGGAGAACACTGCCCCCAACCACTTCAAAATGCACACAGCAGATTTACCAAAGTTGCCTGTTGTTGGGACCTTAAAGTCCATCTCAACAGATTTCAAAGGACAGAATAAGACAAAACATATCCTCTGCTGCTGCTGCTGCTGCTAAGTCACTTCAGTCGTGTCCGACTCTGTGTGACCCCATAGACGGAAGCCCACCAGGCTTCCCCGTCCCTGGGATTCTCCAGGCAAGAACACTGGAGTGGGTTGCCATTTCCTTCTCCAATGTGTGAAAGTGAAAAGTGAAAGTGAAGGCGCTCAGTCGTGTCCAACCCTTAGCAACCCCACGGACTGCAGCCTACCAGGCTCGTCCATCCATGGGATTTTCTGACCACAGTGCAATTAGGTTAGAAATTGGTAACAAAAAGATAGCACTAAAAGTGTTTAGAAATTAAGAGACATGCTTCTTATTTGTTGATGAAATGCTGGGATGTCTGAGATTTGCTTTAAAAATATTTTAGTGTGGGGAGGGGATGTGGATGAAACAAAATTAGTCTTGAGTTGATAAATGTTGAAATTGACAATGGGTACACGGGAATTCATCACATTACTCTGTTTTTGTATATATCTGGCAAATTTTTGATGCTTCTTGGTTATCCACAAATCAAAGAAGAAATAATAATGAAACTGCTGAATATTTTACTTGAACAATAGTGATAATAATACATGACAGAATTTGTGAGGTGCAGTTAAAGCTTCACTTAAAGGGCAGTTTATAGCTTAAAATAACATTAATCTATCTCAAAAGTTTAGGAAAAGAACAAAAAAGGGAACACAACTTAGGAAAGAAATTAATGAAATAGAAAACAATGAATAGATCAACCAAGCCCAGCAGTGGACTGTTTGGAAAAAGACTGATAAGCCCATCCTAAGAGCCATTTTTCTGCAGATTCAACAGCATTGAATGTTCACTGGCTCCTGTTTCTCAGAGCTGGTTTTGCTGGCCCTTTCCCCTGACTTTGCTCCTCTTCCGTTTCATAGATGACATTCAGGGTGAGTCTCCAGCACCGTGTGGGACAGAGGAACCTGCCCGCACCTGCCCCAATGGGACCAAATGTCAGCCCTACTGGGAAGGGCCCAACAATGGGATCACTCAGTTCGACAACATCCTATTTGCAGTGCTGACTGTTTTCCAGTGCATCACCATGGAAGGGTGGACTGACCTCCTCTACAACGTAAGTGATGAGGCGTGGTGGAGAGCCAGGCCCAGCCAACTCCTGAGGCTGAAGTGGAGGGACCCTGAGCCAGAGAGGCAGCCACAGGACAGCTCAATATGGTCCCAGGAGAGCCAGCCTAAGGCTCCATCCTTTGACGATATGGGCGTCTTGTCCTCAGAACTCTTAATAGGGAAGGACCTTTGGGAGGTGAGAATCTAGAGGGCACACAGATGCTAAATGACTTTTAATTGTGCAAGTTTTTAAATATAATTTTAGATTTTTGAATATGTAAAGGCGGCATGCAGTTAAAATCCAAAGTAGAGGAAAGACAGAAATGTGCCTTGGATGCCTGTCCAAAGGGATTCTGTGCTGGAGCTCTTGCTGACCTCCTCCAGCAGTGCCCTCCCTGTGGTGCTGGTGGGAACTGGCACCACCACCCCTCCACTTTCTAGATCATATCTTGGGTCATCTGAGATCCTAGAATTCCCTGCCCAAGTCCAGTTCCATGAACTTGGATTCTTCCATGAGTCTATTCTCTGACTACCCTACCCATTGTATCCCCTGAGGTCTAAGAGTGTCCTTGTGGTAGCTGTTGGCACAAACGTGGCTGGAATATGGACATGCAGATTGGCACGTCCACGCATGTGTGTGTGGAGCCCTCCCTCCCCTGCCCCCAGGTGGCAGGCCATGGTCAAGGGGCAGGGAATCCTGTCCCCACCCCTTAACCCAGTGCAGACATCCAGATTCTAAATTCTAGCCTGACCTTCCCAGTGCTTATGAAGGTATGTTTGTGCAGAAGAAGCGTAGAGCATGTTTTATTTAGTAGTTTTTAAATATTCACACATATTATGTGGGCCTCTGTTGGTTCTCTTGTCCTCAGTCTTGAAAATGTGAAGGACAGGTCTGAAAAGATATACGCGCCCCTCTGCCTCCCCTTCTACCCTGTTTCCTGTCCCCCATCCCTGGACAGGTACCTACGTCACACACTGCACAAGTCACCACACCTTGGGAGTATCATTCATACTGTAGATTTCTACCATACACATAGATTTCTACCATTATGTCCATATGTCCATTAGACAAATCTAAAGGGTGTGGGAAAAAGCCACGGTGGCCTAGTTTGCCTAACGACCTGGCCTGAGCATAGCATCTCTCGGAACAGACAGCAACTTTGAGATCGTCAGGAGCTTTCTTGGGTCAGGTTGTATCACGGGGTTGGACATCCAGAAAGAGGTTCAGAGGAAGACAATGGGAATGTGCTCAGTGGTGGGTGAGGAAGTGTGAGCAGAACCACGCATTTCCAGAGGGTTCTATAGTCGGAAGCACCACCATCTGAGGAGATACTTACCCTGGGAGCTTCCAGCTGAACCACCTTGAGAGACGCAAGCTCAGGGGAGACAGTTGAAAGAACAGGGTTAGGCATCGGGCTGCCTGGGTCCCCCTCCCGACCCCACCACGTCCACGCTTTGCAGCCTTGGGCAAATCACTGCCACTCTCTGTCTCCGTTCCCACGTGTACAAAATGAAAAGCACAATCCTACCTCCTGGGGCACAAGGACCTAGTAAAGGTGAATATGTGTGAAGCGTTTAGAACCGTGGCCCTAGGTAAGCGCTCTGTCAGCCAAATTCTCCACCCCAGCAGGCGCTCCTTTTCGAAAGGTATGAATTTTCCATCGTGAAAACTCTGGCAGCAACTGAGGAAGTGAAGTGAGCCATCGGGTCCCACCTGGTTACCCGCTCTCACCCCGCTGGTCACTGCCGCAGAGTAGCCTTCTCGAACTTGCCATGCGGTTATATCCCACCTTCATACTTTGGTAGGAACCCGAGCAGGAATTTGAGCCTGATGTGAGCCAAGAGCAGTAATAAAGTACCACACTGGGTGGCTTAAAGCAACAGACATTTGTTACCTTACAGTTTGGAGGCCAGGAGGTGTTAGCAGGGCCAGGCATCCTCCAAAGCCTCTCAGGGAGGATTCTTCCTTGCCTCTCCCATCTGCCAGCGGCTGCCAACAATCCTTGGCATTCTTTGGCTTATTGATTCTCTGTGCTCCCCTTGACTATCCCATCTGCACACGGCCATCTTCTTATAAGGACACTTATCATGTTGGATTAGGGCCCACCCTACTCCAGTACGATGTCATCTTAACTAATTACATCTGTAATGACCCTATTTTTCTTTTTCAAAAAAATTTTTTATTATGTGATTTTTTTTGGCTGGCTGCTCTGGGTCTTCGCTGCCGCGAGCAGGCTTTCCCTAGTTGCAGTGCAGGGGCTTCTCACTGCAGTGGCTTCTCTAGTTCTGGAGCACAGGCTCTAGGGCATGAGGGTTTCAGTAATTGTGGCACATGGGCTAGTTGCCCCATGACATATGGAATCTTTCAGGACCATGGATCAAGCCTGTGTTCCCTACATTGGAAGGTGGATTCTTAACCACTGGACCACCAGGGGAGTTCAACCTTATTTCTAAATAAGGTCACATCCTGAGGTCGTAGAGGTTAGATCTTGGCTGGAGGGAGGGTGGTGAGGGGGAATTGCATAATTCAGTTCATAAATCTCCCAAATAAACTACTTGCACTTGAACCCTTGCCTGCTGCTGCTTCTGCTAACTCACTGCAGTCGTGTCTGACCCTGTGCGACCCAATAGACGGCAGCCCACCAGGCTCCCCCATCCCTGGGATTCTCCAGGCAAGAACACAGGAGTGGGTTGCCATTTCCTTCTTCACTGCATGAAAGTGAAAAGTGAAAGTGAAGTCGCTCAGTCGTGTCCAGCTCTTTGCGACCCCATGGACTGCAGCCTACCAGGCTCCTCCGTCCATGGGATTTTCCAGGCAAGAGTACTGGAGTGGGGTGCCATCGCCTTCTCCGGAACCCTTGTCTGGGACTTCCTAAATTAAGATAATCCACCCGCCATGGGAGGAAGGCTTAAGAGGGAGGGGATTTATGTATACTTATAACTGATTCATGTTGTCATACAGCAGAAACTAACAAACACTGTAAAGCAATTATACTCCAGTTGAAAGTAAATTTATAAAAAAAGAAAAGAAAAGAATAGACAACTCCTCAACCCAGAATACAACCACTAGGATCACTCATTGCTAAGGGCAGAAGCTAAGGTGGCATCTTTGAGTTTCTGCTTAGCGAAGACAGAGCTGTTGCTTTTCCAGACTCATCTGAGCCCTGCCCATGTGCTCTGCCATCTGCCCCTGCCCTAGGACGTCCCTAGCTCCATCCAGCCACAGGCAGGCACAGTGTCTGGACTCTTTGTCCTTATCTTGTGTTGGAGCCAAGCCCATGGGCATGGCCTTACCAGCCACTATCAGGTGAGATCTATGGGAAAGTCCGGAAGCACCTGCTTCAAGCATTTTATAATCCACAGGTGTGGAGGCCAAACATCTCTTCTCTTTTCTCAACATTGAAATCCATTTGTTTATTCCATAATTACTTATTTTTTAAATTTAATTAATTAATTTATTTATTTATTTTCAGCCAAACTGGGTCTTTGTTGCTGCACGCTTGTTTTCTCTAGTTGTGGTGAGTGCACACTCTCTAGGTGTGGTGCCTGGGTTTCTTATTGCAGTGGTTTCTCTGGTTGCAGAGCACAGGCTCTAGGGCACACAGGCTCAGTCGTTGTGGCACACGGGATTAGTTGTCCCATGGCACGTGGACTCTTCCTGGACCAGGGATTGAACCCATCTCCTCTGCATTGGCAGGGGTATTCTCAACCATAGACCACTAGAGAAATCCCATAATTACTTACTGAATGTCCACTGTGTGCCAGGAAATGATCAGGTGATCAGGGATAGCACAATGAAGAAGAGAGACAAAAATCTCCACCCTCATCGGGGAGACAGACGTGACCAATAAACGGTGATAAATAATAAACTACTCAGAATGTGGAAGATAGACCTTAAGCAAATGTATGATGTGGGACATAGTGACTTGACCTGCTGTCCCATGCGGACAGCAGCAGCATGAGAGGACAAGCGATGGGGTGCCAGGGCCAGTGTAGGTCAGGCAATCAGGGAGGGCTCCTCGGAGGAAGGGACATTTCCACAGAGAAGAGAGCCAGGCAGATGTTTTAGAGAAGAGCATTCTTGGCTGAGGGAACAGCAGCTCACCTCATGGTGTGTTGGGGCCCTGTCCAGGCTTTTCCATATTTCAATTAATCTCTTTTCTTTCCCACTTGATTTCCCAGTTAAAGTGCTTTTAGAAAAAGCCTAACCTTAAGTAATCAGAAACACTGTTGAAGATTTATATCAGGATGTGCACCCCAGCATTATCTGTAAAAATAGAACAAAACTGGAAGCAACTGGTTAAATACCGTATGGTCCCTCCATATGATGGAGTATCATGTCGTCATTAAAAATCATCTGTTGGGAGAATATTTAAGGATTCAGGGAAATGCTCACCATGTATAATGACAAATAAGGGGAACTGATTCCTTTTAAAAAGAACCAAGGTGTGCGTGCTGTGCTAAGTCACTTCAGTTGTGTCCAACTCTTTGTGACCCTATGGACTGTAACCCACCAGGCTCCTCTGTCCGTGGGATTCTCCGGGCAAGAATACTGGAATGGGTTGCCATGGCCTTCTTCAGGGGATCTTCCTGACCTAGGGATCAAACCAATGTCTCTTAGGTCTCCTGCGCTGACAGACGGGCTCAGGCTGACATTGCAAAATACCATAGACAGGGCAGCTTAGACAACAAAAGTGTGCTTTCTCATAGTTCTGGAAACTAGAAGTCCGAGATCAGGGTGCCAGCATGGTCCAGTTCTGGCGAGGGCTCTCTTCCTGCTTGCAGATGGCTGCCTTCTCACTGTACCCTCTCAAGGTGAGGGGGGAAGAGAGAACAAGCTCTCTGGGATCTCTTTTTATAAGGACACTAATCCCATCATAGGGGTCCCACTCTCGTGACCTCCTATAACCCTAATCACCTCCCAAAGACTCCATCTAAAAAATGTCATTACATCAGGGATTAGGGCTTCAATTTGTGAATTGTGACATAGTTGAGTCCACAGAACCTTATAATCTCAAGTGTATAATTTTGAACATATAAGAAAAAAAATAGACTGAAGTCCACTGTACCAAGATTGCATCTAGGTAGTGGGATTTGGGAATCTTTTTTTCTTGATGCTTCTCTGTATTGACAAATTGGTTTACAATGAGCACAACTGACTTTTTTAAACTTTTTATTTTACATTGGAGTATAGCCAATTAACAGTGTTGTAGTAGTTTCAGGTTGACAAAAGGGACTCAGCCATACATAAACATGTATCTTTTCTCCCCCAAACTCCCCTCCTGTCCAGGCTGCTACATAGCATTGAGCAGAGTTCCCCGTGCTGTACAGTAGGTCCTTGTTAGTTATCCGTTTTAAATATAGCAGTGTGAACATGACTGATTTTTATCATCTTTGTTATTGAAGGATAGTTGGTTTACAATATTGCATTAGTTCCAGATGCACAGCATAGTGATTCGGTTATTTTTTGCAGATTGTATTCCATTTTAGTAACTATAAAATATTGAATATAATTCCCTGTTCTATACCATAAATCCTTGTTGCTTATCAATTGTATGTATAATAGTTTCACAGTTTACTTTTATAATCAGGGAATATATTTGAATTTGTCTTGCGAAGTGTTTAGGAGGGAAGAGAGATGTTTTGGTTACTTATAGACCAGGAGATGGGAAAGAAGGACAAGAGAAAGAGCATTTTCTGCCCACTGTATGCTGGGTGTTTTTCTTTACATTACCTGTCCAGAGAGAGTACACACGAAAATAAATAGATGACTTCTTGATTGATATAATAGTAATAAGTAGTCATCTTATTACTTTATTATTAAATTAACAGAATAAGTAAAGAAGAGACAAATCTTTACAGAAGAATTCCATTCCCTTCTCCAGGGGATCTTCCCAATCCTGGAATCAAACCCAGGTCTCCAGGATTGCAGGCAGATTCTTTACTTGGGAAAGTGAAGGGTTAACTTTTTCAATGCAAATTCAGACTCCCTAGTTTCTATCCTCAGACCCCAAAGGATTCCCACCCCAGTTGAGACTGAGAGACTCTCACAGAGACTTCTGTGGTTACTGTAGCTAGGAAAACCCTCCAGAGAGGTGATAGTTTAGCAAGTAGCTCAAGTTCTTGCAGTCTGTGTCTGGCTCAGCCCCCACCACAAGTTACCAAGTCCAAAATGTCAAGAGTGTTGATGCTGAGAAGCACTGCTCTAGAGGGCCAGGGATCCTTGGAGATGGGCCACTGGGGCATCTCTGGGCATGATGGACCTATCTCCATTAGGATTTTGTGGTAGGGTAGGTGCTTATCCAAGCCCAAAGACTGCAAAGGCAGGTATATGTTGAAATTCTGTGCCAAAAGTGTACTCCAAGTCATTTTTAACTGCTAGAGAATGAACCTCAGTCAACATAGCCAGCTCCCTTGTCCTGGAGCTTCTGAAGGACCCACATGGCTCCTGTACCCACTGGACAAGCCTCATTGCTGTGACCTTCCTGGGGCCCAACCTGGATCTGAGCAACATACTGGAATAATAGTGGATTATCAGCCGTTTCATCTATGCCACACTATTCTAGGTGTTTCTCTGTGCACCGCCTATGACTCCTTGATGGTAGAGCCTTAAGTATCCCCATTTTACAGATGAGGAAACTGAGAACCAGAGCCACACACATGGAGTTAAGGTTGGAATCCGACTCTGACTCAGCACTGGCTGCCTTGGAATCTGCCATTTGCCACCTCCTACAGCAAGCAGGCTGGAGGACTGGCTGTCTGAGCTCAAGGGGGTAGGATGGGGGAAGCCCAGGAGGGCTGCACTGGGGCCATTTGCTAGAGCATTGTATGTTGCTTGAGCGACAGGCAGTCTCATTTCACAGGGACCCCCCCCACCATATGTGCCTGTGTGACTCAAAACAAAAGAAAAATCACCCCACCCTACGCAGAGGACATCCCCAACATTCTCCTCATCATCTGAGCCAAAGTAGCGTGGGAGTACAGTGTGGGTGATGGGACCTGCCCTCTCTTGGTTGCTACCAGGGCAGGGAGCTAAAAAGACTGGGGTCCTGGCAGAACCAGTACATCTTAAGTTAACATTTTGCCATTTGCTGAGAGCTTACTGAATCCATCCCTACATCTTCCTTTTATCATCAACTGATCCATAAAACAGCTTCATGGGACTTCCCTGGTAGTCCAGTAGCTAAGACTCCATGCTGCCAATGCAACATGCCTGGGTTTGATCCCTAGTCAGGGAACTAGATCCCACTGCTGCATCTAATACCAAGTGTAGTCAAATAAATAAATATTTTTTAAAACTCATGTGGGGAGATGTTTTTAGGTCCATCTTCCAGATGAGGAAACTGAGGCCCACAGTGATGCAGGGACCTGTCAAGATCCCCTAGTCAGAGTGGTGTAATCAGGATTCAAACCCAGCACTGGGCATTAACTATTACACTCCCCTTTTGTTGTTTAGTAGGTAAGTCATGTCAGAGTCTTTTGAACTCCATGGACTATAGCCTGCCAGGCTCCTCTGTCCATGGGATTCTCTGTCACAACTACTCAATCTGCTTTCACAGCACAAAAGCAGCCACAGAGAAGATACATAATGAATGGTCATGGCTGTGTGCCCAAAATCCTTTAATTTACAAAAACAGGTAACTAGCCCGTGGGCAGTGGTTTGCCGACTCCGAGACAAATAAAGCAGTAGAAGCGTTGTGGACCCTCAAGGTGAGAGGTTGAAGTTCTTCTAATAAGACCTGAAAGAAGTGAGGAGGGTCCATACAGGTGTGTCAGGAAAGAGAGACCCAGGTGGACAAGACAGCCACTGCAAAGGCCCTGAGGTAGGAGTGGTTCTGGCATTTGTGAAGAGCAGCTCGGTGGCCCATGTGGCTGGAATTGAAGGAATGAGGATGAGCAAGGGAGCTGAAGAGGCCGGGGAAGGTGTGGGAGACCTCAGAGACAGAAAGACCACATAATTTACCACCCAAACAAGGACCATTCTGAGGGTGAATGGAGGAAAGGAGGGCTCAAAATTAATTAGCAGGCATTGCATGATGTAACAACAGGCATAAACTGGGGTTTCTCTGGTGGCTCAAGACAGTAAAGAATCCCCCCGCAATGCAGGAGACCTGGGTTTGATCCTTGGGTCGGGAAGATCCCCTGGAGAAGGGAACAGCTATCCATTCAGATATTCTTGCCTGAAGAATCCCATGGACAGAGGAGCCCAGTAGACTACAGTCCGTGGGGTCACAAAGAGTCAGTCAGACCCAACTGAGCAGCTAACACTTTTTCATAAACTGGGGCAGAAATACAACCTCCTTCATGGCACCGTGGGGCTCTGGGTCTTTCATGGTCAAATCCACTCCATTCTCGTGTCCCACATCTGTGTCCATTTCTCTGTTGATGGACATTTAGGGTTGATTTCCATTTGTCTTATAATTAGTGACCGACTCATTGTGATCCCATGGACTGCAGCCCGCCAGGCTCCTCTGTCCGTGGAATTCTCCAGGCAGGAACACTGGAGTACAGGAAACGGGAACACTGGAAACGGGTAACCGTTTCCTTCTCCAGTAGATCTTCTCGACCCAGAAATCAAACACGGGTCTCCTCCACTGTAGTCATATTCTTTACTGTCTGAGCCACCAGCATCTTTTCATGTGAAGCATGGCTTCTTTATTCTTCATTGGCATATACATTGCTTTACAATGCTATATTAGTTTCCACTGTACAGCAAAGTGAATCAGCCACATGTATACATATACTCCCTCTGTTTTGGATTTCCTTCCCCGTTAGGTCACCACAGAGCTCTGAGTAGCATTCCCTGTGCTGTACAGTAGGGTCTCATTAGTTATCCATTTTATACATAGTAGTGTATATATGGGCTTCCCAGGTGGCTCAGTGGGTAAAGAATCCTCCTGCCAGTGCAGGAGACACAAGGGATGTGGTTTCAACCCCAGGGTCAGGAAGATCCCCTGGAGTAGGAAATGGCACCCCACTCTAGTATTCTTGCCTAGAAAATCCCATGGACGGAGAAGCCTGGCAGACTACAATCCATGAGGTTGCAAAGAGCCAGATATGACTGAGCACAGCAATACAGCACAGTGTGTATATGTCAACCCCAGTCTCCCAATCCATCACACCCTCTTTTCCCTTTGGTACCCATACGTTTGTTGTCTAAACCACCCCATTCTTATCCTTTATGCTGGGAAATTGGGTGTTCTTTTGGGCTGAGAGTTGTTTGGTTTTTTGGGGAGCTTATTTTTGCATCTTCTATACATTTTCTGAATGAACCATGCTCAAAAAATTAGAGGAAAATAAGCCATAAACCAGAAGGCACTTAAGGATTTTACTGGGACTCGGCCATTAATTTGTTTGATGAGTATTTATCGAGTGCTTGCTAAGCACCAGGCGCCACGCTAGGCACCAACAGTGCTGAGATGAATCAGTGTTTTCCCTCTTCTTTAAGACTCTCTTGGGCCAATTTTTATAAACAGAAAATACTATGTAAGTGCAGTGAATGAGTGAGATAGGAAAACAAATCAGTCGGATGCAAGCCAAGATGATGGGTCTAGTCACAGCCATGCCATCCAAACTGTGTGCGAGCCAGGCAAGTCATGGCACCTTCCACAGCCTCAGTTTCCCCACCCACTGGGTGTGGAGACTGTGGGAATCGAGGGCTGTTTTGTCAGCTCAAACAAGCTCTACTAGAGTGAGAGAGGTTGTCCCACCTGCCTGTCCAAGGCCAGCAGAGCTGCACTGCCTCTCAGGCTCTGGGTGGAATTCTCTTTTGCGTCTGCCGAGCTTGTGGTGACTGTCAACCCTTAGCCCTGTGTGGCTCACAGCCGCCTCCACTGTTACATGGCTGTGTGTCCCTGTCTTCACCTGTGTTTTCCTCTTCGTTTCTGAATACTGTTTTTATTTCATTTCTTTATTTCTGTCCGTCCTGGGCCTTCATTGCTGTGCACGGGCTTTCTGCAGTTGCGATGTGCGGGCTTCTCATGGCAGTGGCTTCTCTTGTGAAGCACGGACTCCAGGTGCACGGGCTTCAATCGTTGTAGTGCTCAGGTTTAGTTCCCTTGTGGCATGGGGAATCTTCCCAGACCAGGGATCAAACCTGTGTCCCCTGCATCAGCAGATGGATTCTTAACCACTGGACCACCAAGGAAATCCCTGTTTTCCTCTTCTTAAGAGGACACCAGACTTATTGCACTAGGGCCTACGACCATGACTTCATCTTAACTTGATGGCAGCTGCAGAGACCCTGTTTCCAAGCAGGGTCCCATTGACAGGTCCTGGGGGTTAGGATTTCAACATATCTTTTGACAGGATACAATGCAGCCCACTGCAGGGATCTCGGACATGAGACTTGACCTCCATTTGCCTCACTTTCCTCACCCAGGAAGATGGGAAGAATCACATACCACATTTTGCGAGAGGATCAAATGGGCTCCAGTAGGCTGAGGACCTGGCATTGTGAGTGTCTTTTATGCCAGGCAGCATCACGGGGCCAGGTGCTTTAAGCGTATCAGGGAGCTGGGGTATAGGCAGATCCCGGGATGGAGGGGCTGCCTTGGTACCAAGGGACCTCAGCCATTTCTGCCCATTCAGTCCTGCCCTCCTCCCCGCTGCCCCCTCCACTCTGTCTCCATCCCAAACCTGCCTCCTGAGACAGCCCAGACTTTTTTCATCTGTTGGCCAGTGCAGGCTTTCTCTCCCTGGGCTATATTTAGCCTGAAGAAATGGGAACAAAATGCCTCAGCCGCAGCAGCACTGGAGGGGGAAACACAAAGCCAGTTCTGCCTTCTGTCCAGTCCTTTCTGCTGACCCTTTTCTTTCTTCCAGAACCTTCCGGAAGCAAAGCATTAGAACTCTGTTAGAACACCAGTGTGAGCTGGGACTGGCACGTTCATTGTCTCCAGAACCTGTCTGTGTCCATGATGATAAAAGTTGGCTTATTTGGTTTGTTTTCTTTCTTAATTATTGTGATAAAATAAGTATAACCTAAAATTTACCATCGAATCCATTTAGGTGCCCACTTCATTGGCATTAAGTGCATTCACGTTGATATAAATTGTCACCACTGTCTGTCTCCAGAATTTTCTCACCTTGCAGAACTGAAGCTCTGCCCTCCCCCAGACCCTGCCCACCGTTCTGCTTTCCGCCTCTGAATTTGCAAATATGGGAACTTCATATGGGTGCAATCATATAGTGTTTGTCCTTTCATGTCTGGCTTACTTCACTTAGTATAGTGTCCTCAGGATTCATCCACACTGTAGCATGTGTCAGAAGCTCCTTGCTTTTTAAGGTAAAATTGACTTTCTTTGAAAAAAAAAACTTTGGGGGAGGTTCAAGTGAAATCAATATACAGAACACTTCACAAATCATAAGCAAGGAGCCTGATAAATTTTCACAAACTGGACACGTGGGTATAACCAGCACAAGAATCAGGAAACAGAGCCTTCTCAGCCTCAAGAGCTTCTCCTCTTGCTCCCTGTTCAGTCACTACTCTCTCCAAAGGATACTCCATCTAGACCTCAGATATCATCAGCTTGTTTGCCTGTTTTTGTATTTTACATGAATAGAATCTTACATGTTGGGCTGTCCAAAAGATCTATTGGGTTTTCTGTAACACCAGGTGGAAAAACCCGAATGAGCTTTTTGGCCGACCTAACATATGCCCTTTTCTGTCTGGCTTTTGCTGGATGCCAGGTCTGTAAGGTTTCGTGTGATGAACAGCGGTCGTTCGTTGCACAACATTCCATTTATTTGTTTTCTCTCTTGTTGACAAGGATTCAGATTGTTTCCAGTTTGGGGCTGTTATGAAGATCACCGCTATGAACATTCTTACGTATATCTTTGGCATAGACAGGTTACCACTTCTGCTGGATAATATCCCAGAGTTGCCATGTTCAGGTCATAGTGAAGGTACATGATAAATTTTAGTAGAAATTCCCATCCCATTTCAAAGTGGTTGTACTATGTGTGATGGATTGAATTGTGCCTCTTCCCAAATTCACATGTTGAAGCTCTAACCCTTAGTACCTCAGAATATGACTTTATTTGGGAATGGAGTCATTGCAGGAATAATTGGTTAAGATGAGGCCATTAGGATGGGCCCTAATCCAATATGACTCGTGTCCCTGTAGAAAGGGGAAATGTGGACACAGAGGCAGACATGCACAGAGAGAGAAAGTCATGTATTGATGAAGACAGAAATCAGGGTGATGCACCTACAAGCCAAGGGACCACCAGAGATTGTCAGCAAACCCCAGATACCAGGGGAAAGGCATGGAGCATACTCTCCCTCAGAGCCTCTGGAAGGAACCAACCGTGCTGACACCCCGATCCTGGGTTTCTGGCCTCCAGAGCTATAAGCCAAAAGTTTCCATTGTTTGAAGCCACTCATTTGGTGGCTCTTTGTTACCGCAGCCACAGGAAGCTCATGCACCATGTTACCCTCCACTGATGGCATGTGGAAGTTCTAGTTCCTTCACAGACTCACCAGCACCTGGTATTGTCAGGCATTCTCATTTTAGCCTTTCTGCAGGGCAGCAGTAGCACCTAATGTGCTTTTAAAGGTGAGCTTTTAAAGCCACACTTGGGGGCCCCACATTCTGCAGATATCACAGAGCTGATGAAACACCAGAAGGCTTCCCCCCAGGACAGAGGTTAAGTCCATAGGCTCTGGGGTCTGGCCACCTGGTTCAAATCCCGTGTCCAACACTGTCTAGCTCTGTAAGCCAGGCTTCAGTTTTGACTTCATGGCCCTCGTTTTCCATAATTCATGACAATAACATAGGGACATCATGAGGATTAAATGAATAAATAAACCAGCATCAGTAATATGCTTAGAAGGGTGTCTGGCACAAAAAAATAGAAAGTACTCTAAGTGCTGGATTTTATGTTTCTTTCTTTCTTTAGTCTTGATTTTCTTCCCCTCCTAACTTCCTCCTTGGCATAGTGTTCTGTTCTTCCAGAGAAGAATGTTCTATTCGTGGACAATCCTCCCCCTTGAAAATTGACCCAGATAGGCTTTTCTGGCAATTTTTCTGTGGTTGACATTGATGCTGCAGGCAACAGAAGTGGGAGATACTTGAGGAAAAGGTTCATGGTCCTGCTGTCCAGCGTGGTGATTTAACCTATCAGACCCTGCCATCATGCACCTCCTCTCAAGGGAGACAGTATGACTGGGAGAGAGGGAGGGAACTCAGGGTTTATTTCTACATTTCAGTGGGGTTTTTCCCTTCTGCTCCTGGAGTTTGGTGTGGGGAGCCCTCCTGAGTTTCATGCTGGTTTCTGGTCCTCTGAAAACCTGTGCACAGGAGGGAGCTTTGTCCTTCCAGTGGTGCCTCTGTAGTTTCCCCCACTGGTTGATCTTGTGCTCTCCTCCCTTCTCTGGGCTACCAGAACTCTAGGACTCCACAGGCTAAGAGCATTTGAGAACAAAGCCCCTGGAGAACCAGCGCTACCCCTCCACCTTTCAGGTCATACCCAAGTCCCACTCAGTACTCACCTGCTTTCCTTCCTCACCCCTCGTAGAGCAATGATGCCTCAGGGAACACTTGGAACTGGTTGTACTTCATCCCCCTCATCATCATCGGCTCCTTTTTTATGCTGAACCTCGTACTGGGTGTGCTGTCTGGGTAAGTCTCTGCTACTTCTCCCATCCCATTCCCCCACACCATCTTTTCCCCGGGAAGAGGCCATCAAAACTTTGTTTTCATTCTCCAGGCACAGAATAGGTCTCTTCTCTTGCTTTGGGCTATTGTTCCATCATCAGCAATCCATGTACAGATGCTCAAGTTGTGCACCTCTGGGGACACCCGGTGAAGAGATTCATGGGAACTGAATTCCAACCCAGGCTTCACTCACTAAGCTTCACCCCTGGCACTGAGCTACTTCCAAAAGGTAGCTCAGTGCTTTTTTTGAAGGTTTTCTCAAATTTTTCAGACCTACAACACAAAACACAAGAAAATTCTATAGAGTTTTAATTTCTATAATTTACATTAAAAAAAAAATAACAGGTTGGGTTTTCCCCTTCCCTTATTTTCCAAATATAAAATTGTAGCTTACAGTCAAACATGCATTTTAATAACACACATTGTACCCTACCCCCAAGATTGTTTTTCTGGCTTCATCATAAATGAGTTTAATTTTTCTCACTACAAGCCTGGGGATTGGTTTGCTGGCTCCATGGTGTCATGATAGACCCCAGCTTCTTCTAGCTTTCCATGCTGACTTCCTTATTAGAGACTTTAAATCTCATGGATTCTTTATGGTCTCAAAATGGCCACTTCACACTCACAAGATAGGCATCTCACACTCCAAACAGGAAGAGGAAAAAGGGAAACCCGAAGGGTCCTATATCCCAGAAGTGAGACTGCTGCAGAAATCTTCAGCTTATGTGTCACTGGCCTAACTTAAAAAAGGGATGAAACTATTCTTTAGCCAAGAGTACAGAGAATGAGAATGGGGTTTACAGCCAGCAGTGGTTGGCATGACATGGTTTATGGTTTTGTGGGTTTTTTTCTTTTACTGGGTGTAGTTGGCGGGAAACGTGGGAAGCTGGCAGGAATGCCCACTCCTGTAGTATTCTGATCTTCTCCCAGAAAACCTGATTCCTCTTGTTTAAATGCACTGCCCTCCAGGGATTCTGAATCCCCAAACACACACACACGCACACTCTCTAAAATTTCTAAAACAGTCAGACCTGACTCTCCTGTGCTTCTTCAGGGAGTTTGCCAAAGAAAGGGAGCGGGTAGAGAACCGGCGGGCTTTTCTGAAGCTGAGGCGGCAGCAACAGATTGAACGAGAGCTCAATGGGTACATGGAGTGGATCTCAAAAGCAGGTGAGGCCCTTTCATCCTGGGGCTCAAGAATTGAAATCCCATGTCACGGAGCACACCGAGAGTCATGCATGCAGTTTGGAGATGGATGAGGGGAGGAGATAGAGGATCTGAACTGGTAGTCCCAATGTTTAGCAACAGGAATCCAGAGAGATGAAGCCAGGACATGACATAACATTATACTCAAGAGCTCTAAAACCAGACATTGGTTTAGATCCACACTCTGCCACCTCGTAGCAATGCTCCTCACTGCCCTGTGCCTCAGTTTCCCAGCCTGTTAAACAGAGATCATGATAGTACCTACCTCATAAAACTGTTTGAGATGTCCCTAAGGTAATCTAAGCTAAGTGCTTGAACTTCCCTGGCTGTCCAGTGCTTAAGACTCCACACTCCCACTGCAGGGAGCATGGGTTCAATCCCTGGTCAAGGAAGATCCTGCATGCCAAGTGGCTCAGCCAAAAAAAAAAGAAGAGCAGTACCTAACATTCAGTAGGTATTGTACATGTTAATTTGTTTGGTTATTCAGACAATTATGGGGCACCTGCTGTATGCCAGACAGTGTTCTAGACACTGAGATTTGATCTCTGCCTGCAGGGCTCTGATAGTCTAATGAGAGAGACAGAAAATAACCAAATACACATAATATTGGGTGTTGCTAAATGCTGAGAGGAAAAATAAAGCAGGGTAGGAGGCAGCAAAGAGAGACAGCAGGGTGATCAGAAAGGGTCTCTCTGAGGAGGTGACCTCTGAGCAGAGACCTGGAGGAAGTGCATAAGGAAGCCATGTAGATGTCTAGGGGAAGGGCCTTCCTACCAGAGGGAACAGCAAGTGCAAAGGCCCTGGGGTGGGAGCAGAGTGGAGTCACAGCAGGGAAGCCAGTGGGGCTGGGGCAGAGTGAGGGGAAGAGCAAGAGGAAAGGAGGATAGGGAGGAGACAGGGGTCAGATCAGGCAAGATCTTATAAGTTATGGTGAGGAGGTTGGTTTTTATTTTGAAGCAGGTAGGGATGATGTTGGCATTACAACTGTTGCTTTAGTGGGGCTGGGAGTCAAAAGCAAGTTAGCAAGCACATCTCTGGCTGATAGAGTTGTCACTCAGCAAGGGGAGACTGGAGTTACTGGGAGGACCCTTCTCCTTTCCCATCCAAGGGAACCCATCCCCAGGAGGGTCCTCTAGATGCTGGAGCATAAATTAACTATGTGCTCTTGCTCTTCAGAAGAGGTGATCCTCGCCGAAGATGAAACTGATGGGGAGCAGAGACATCCCTTTGATGGTAACTGCTCTGAACCTGGCTTGGGGGTTGGGATGGGTCCCAGGGAACAGAGGAGGAGCCAGAGCTGGGGGAACAGGTTGCTTCTTTCTAAGGGGCCTCCAGGGGATGGATGTTCAGGGCCCAACTGATGCCAAGAACTGAAACAAGACTGGGTCAGGCTCAGGAATATATGGAGAATGGTGAGACTCTGTTTCCTCAAGGAATTTCAGGAATTTGACACAGGGTTTTCCTGTTTCCTGCCTGCCCTATCTGCTTTGACCACTTGCCCAGCTTCTGCTTTGTGCCTCCATTTTCCTCATCTGTCAAATGAGTGTGATAATTACCATACCTACCTAAGTTGATTGTTTATGAATATTACATCAAGTATGGCAAATAGAATGCATAGGACGGTGTCTGGCTCAGGGTCAGCCCATCTATGTTCACTAAGTAAAATAAATAATAGTAATTTCAGGGACTTTCCTGGCAGTCCAGTGGTTGAGAATTCCTGCCTCCAATGCAAGGGCCACAAGTTCAATACTGGGTCAGGGGATTATGATCCCACATGCCAAAAGGTGAAGCCAAATTTTTTTTTAAAAAGTAATTTTAGCAATGGAAGTACCCTGGTGGTCGGTCCAGAGGTTAGAATTCGGTGCTTTCACTGCAGTGGCCCAGGTTCAATCCCTGGTTGAGGAACTAAGATCCCACAAGCCTTGCACCATGGCCAAAAATAAAATAATTTCACCAAGAATCCAGCTTACTGTTAAGGACAGTTGTCTTATATTAGAAATTTGACTAGACAGAGCAATGACTGTGGATTGAAGAAACCAGGAGTGAGAAGGAAAGAGAGGAGAGGGGGCTCCATCCGAAGAGTAAAATGGATTTTACTCTTTGAGAGGACAGAAAGACATTACCCATAAATGAAAGGGAAAGTCACTCAGTCGTGTCCGACCCTTTGCAACCCCGTGGACTGTAGTGTGCCAGGCTCCTTTGTTCATGGAATTCTCCAGGCCAGAATACTGGAGTGGGTAGCTGTTCATTTCTCCAGGGTATCTTCCCAACCCAAGGGTCAAACCCAGGTATCCTGCATTGCAGGCAGATTCTTTGCCATCTGAGCCACCAGGGACACCCAAGAATATTGGAATGGGTAGCCTATCCCTTCTCCAGTGGATCTTCCTGACCCAGGAATCAAACCAGGGTCTCCTGCATTTCTGGTGGATTCTTTATCAGCTGAGCTACCAGGGAATGGGGGTGTCTGAATCACTTTATTGGAAGTGTGTGCCTGAACTCACTATCCGCTGGAGAGCTCTTGGGGTGTAGAACCTAAATGTTAAGGAAGGGCTTCCACAGTCCCAGCCAGCTTGGCAAGTGTGCTAAAGGTTAAGGGGGTGGGCCGTTTTCATAGAAGTCTATGTGTCCAATCCCAGGACTCCTAGAGGGAAAATGTTGACCAAGAGCCCAGACTTAGATTAAGCAGAAACTTTATTCTCATCTTTACCCCATGGGCAAAGTCATGTAACCTCCCTAAACTTCTGTCCCCACATCTGTGAAATGGGCATACTGTTACTTCCCATGAAACCAGACTGCCGCGTGGGTGAAACCCAACAACATGGAGAAAGTCCCTAATAGAGCACCTGGCACCCAGGGACATATGCGGTCAGTGTTGTTGTTATGGCAAAAAGGGTAACGTCTGTTTCTCTTGCCATGTTTCCATTGTTGGAGCTCTGCGGAGAGCCACTATAAAGAAGAGCAAAACAGACCTGCTCAACCCCGAGGAGGCTGAGGATCAGCTGGCCGACATCGCCTCCGTGGGTAAGCCCCCAGCTGCTGCCTGGCCGTCATTTATTACCATTACCTGGGAGATGGAGGTGAGGGCTTGGAGCTGCCTGGATTGGGTCTCAGTTCTGCCCGTTCCCAACTGTATTTCCTGGGGCAGATGACATGATTATGGGAATAACAACAGAGCCTGTCTTCTCGTATTGTTGCAAGGAGAAGTAAAATTAAATAAAGCACGTAGAAGTAAAACTAAATAACCACTGGAACGCACTTCCCTGGCAGTCCAGTAAAGACTCTGTGCTTCCACTGCAGGGGGCACAGGTTCAATCCCTGGTCAGGAACTAAGATCCCACATGCCTTTTGGTGCAGCCAAAAAAAAAAAAGAAACACATATAGCATTTAGAACACCATGTGGCAGAAAAGAAGATCCCCATGATGTTGGCTGTTATTATTCATTAGTGTTCACAGGGGTGGCTACTGTTAGTGAATGCCCAATTGTGAACAGGACCGAGATCAAATCCCTACCTTGTGGAGCTTGCAGTCCAGTGCAGAAAATAGATATTAAGCAGGTAATTACAGAAATAAGCTTGTAATGATAATGGCACTGCAGAGATGCTCCTCACTCAGCCTGCTCTGGAAGAGTGGAGTGTGATCAGAGAGGGCTTCTTGGAGGAGGTGACATTGTTCTGAGAACTGAAGGGAAGATAGGAGTTTGCCGCAGCAGTGGTTGCAGAGTGAACCAGACAGAAGGCTGCGCTCAGGCTGTTGTCATTGGTTATTGCCAAGGACAGAGTTTGAGGTGGGAACATTTGTCTTTCCTTTTTGCCCCTCTTCAGTGAGACTGTTGCTTTGACCTTCTCTAAGGAGATTCTATTATTTTTTGAAACTGAGTCTTCGTTGCTGCACTCAGGCTTTCTCTAGTTGCAGCCAGTAGGGGTCTAATCTTCATTGTGGTGTGTGGGCTTCTCGTTGTGGCGGCTTCTCTTGTTGTGGAGCACAGGCTCTAGGGTGCTTGGCCTTCAGTACTTGCAGCACATGGGCTCTGTAGTTGCGGCATGCAGACTCTAGGGCACAGGCTTAGTAGCTGTGGTTGTCTGGCTTAATTGCTCTGGAGTCCGTGGAATCCTCCCAGACCAGGGTCGAACCTGTGTCCCCTGCATTGACAGGCAGATTTTTATCCAATGAGCCACCAGGGGAGAAGGCAATGGCGCCCCACTCCAGTACTCTTGCCTGGAAAATCCCATGGACGGAGGAGCCTGGTAGGCTGCAGTCCATGGGGTCGCTAAGAGTCGGACACGACTGAGCGGCTTCACTTTCACTTTTCACTTTCATGCATTGGAGAAGGAAATGGCAGCCCACTCCAGTGTTCTTGCCTGGAGAATCCCAGGGACGGGGGAGCCTGGTGGGCTGCTGTCTGTGGGGTCACACAGAGTCGGACACGACTGAAGAAGTGACTTAGCAGCAGCAGCAGCAGAGCCACCAGGGAAGTGCCTGAAATAGGTTCCTAAAAATTCCAATTATGAAGGGAATTCCCTGGCGGTCCAGTGGTCAGGACTCTGCACTTTCACTGCCAAGGGTGCAGGTTCAGTCCCTGGTTGGGGAACTAAGATCCGACAAGTCACATGGTGGGGCCAAAAAATAAAATAAAAATTCTAATTATGGGGCCTCCCTCGTGGCTCAGTGGTAAAGAAACCACCTGCCAATGCAGGAGACATGAGTTTGATCCCTGGTCTGGGAAGGTCCCACATGCCAAGGAGCAACTAAACCCGTGCACCACAACTTTTGAAGTCCATGAGCCTAGAGCCCATGCTCTGCAATGAGAAGCCACCACAGTGAAAAGCTGGCAACTCGAGAGTAGTCCCCACTCACTGCAACTAGAGAAAGCTGGTGCAACAACAAAGACCCAGCACGGTCAAAATAAATAAATAAATAAATACCTTAAAAAAAAAAGTCTAAGTATGAAGAGTGGATGAGAGAGTTTCCAGGCAGAGAAAATAACAGGAGACTCTGAGAGGAGCAGACATTAAGGCTGAATGGGTATCGTGTGGCTGGAGTATAGAGGCAAGGCTGGGGGAGGGAATTCAAAATATACACGTGTTTTGGGGAATTCCCTGTCAGTCCAGTGGTTAGGACTCTGGACTTCTATTGCAGAGGATACAGGTTTGGGCCCTGGCTGGGGAACTAAGATCCCGCAAGCTGCACAGTGCGGCCAAAAATAAAAATCAACACATACTCGTGTTTCTAATCCCTAGGAACCAACTACTTCATACTCAGGTTCCTTCACTCACCCCTAGTTTATAAGCTTACTGCTGAGTTTCAATGTGATTTCCTTGCCGTCCCACACTCCAGAGGGTGGCCACACTGTGGTTTGCTCAGCCGTAGCTTTATTATATGGTATTTGAGTTGTTTCCAATTTTTGCCTTTACGAGGAGCACTGCTGGGAGCATTTACATACAATGACTCCTCCCACCATTTGGGAGGAATTCTTTGGGGATAATTATAGGATCAAAGATATTAACAGCTTTTCAACTCATTATTCACAGAGCTGTTCTGAGTTTCAAAAACATTGAACCCATTTATAAACCTGCCAAGTATGCAGACACTTATGGACTCTACCACCCCGGCCATTGCCTATTACGTGTTTAATTTCCTTTCTGGATAAATCAGTCTGTAATGATACCTTAAAGCTTGTTTTCATTTGCATTTTTAATTTCTAGCCAAAACACTCTTTTCCTCGTAACGATGAACAAATCCTGCTTCCACTTATGAATACATCTGTTTCTGTCCTTCCAGAAAATTCAAGAATTAGGGTGCTCCATCACTGCCCTGTGCATTTGATTGGTTACGTCTGTCCCACAAATTTCCCATTTAAGTTGCCCGATTTTCTGATCTGTTACGTTAAATTTTGATAGGCAGACATTTTTGTCTATACCACATTTGTTAAATGCCAAGTACTGAAAACATGGGGTACCCAAGTCAAGCTCTCCTCTATGGATAAGATTGAGATGTCGTTCAGCCGCTAAGTCGTGTCCGACTCTGTGACCCCACGGACTGCAACATGCCAGGCTTCCCTGTCCTTCACTATCTCTGGGAGTTTGCTCAGACTCTTGTCCATTGAGTCAGTGATGCCATCCAACCATCTCACCTGTTCTTAATTAACAGGGAGAGACTATTTGTTATCAGTCCTTCTGCTGCTGCTGCTGCTGCTGCTGCGTCACTTCAGTCGTGTCCGACTCTGTGCGACCCCATAGACAGACGCCCACCAGGGTCCCCCGTCCCTGGGATTCTCCAGGCAAGAACACTGGAGTGGGTCGCCATTTCCTTCTCCAGTGTGTGAAAGTGAAAAGTGAAAGTGAAGTCGCTCAGTCGTGTCCGACCCTTAGCGACCCCACGGACCGCAGCCTACCAGGCTCCTCCATCCATGGGATTTTCTAGGCAAGAGTACTGGAGTGGCTTGCCATTGCCTTCTCCGATATAGTCACTAGCTGTCCTACTAGAAAAGATGAAGAAGTATTACTACCCAATGTTGGCAAAGATGTGAAAAAAATGGGCATAGCCTTATGCTGTTGGCAGGAATGTAGTTTGCAGTGTTTTCTGATGTATGGTTGGGCATTATTTAGTTGTTGATGTTTATATTCTCTGACATAGAATTTCTACTTCAAAAGATTTCTTCATGTATGCCAAATATCTATGTACCAGCCTCTTCTTAGCAGCACTGTTTCTGGTATTCAGAAAAGTAAAAACCAGAAACAACCCATGTGCCCCAAAGTAGGGAGATGGTTAAAGAAATTATATAACATTTATATACCATCAAATACTCTGCTGCCAGGAAAAAGAATGGAGCTGTTATGACATGGAAAGATGTCTGAATATATTCTTTGGTGAAAAAATAGCAAGTTGTACAACATCATGTAAAATATGTGGTCACATTTTTAAAACAATATTAAGAAATGTGGGAACTGAAGGGATTGCAGAGGATTTTCACTTTCTTCATGACGTTTCCCTGAAATGAGTGGATTAGTGACAGGCATTACTTTTTAAATTTTTGTTTATGTTGAGCCTTAGTCGCAGTACACAGGCTCTTTGTTGCATCACGTACAGTCTTTGGGTGCAGCACACAGACTCTCTAGTTATGGCGTGTGGGCTTAGTTGCTCCACGGCATGTGGGGTCTCAGTTCCCCGACCAGGGATAAAACTCCAGTCGCCTGCATTGCATGGCAGATTCTTAACCACCGAAGCCCCAGGGAAGTCCCCAGGCATTACTTTTGAAATCAGAAAAAAATAATTAGATAAATTTAAAGTTACTTAAAAGCAACAGAGTCTTAATTGTGCATGCATGCTAAGTCGCTTCAGTCTTGTCTCTTTGTGACCCTATGGCCCTGTCACCCTATGTGACCCTGTAGCCCACCAGGCTCCTCTGTCCATGGGATTCTCCAGGCAAGAATACTGGAGTGAGTTGCTATGCCCTCCTCTAGGGGATCTTTCCAACCCAGGGATCGAACCTGTGTCTCCTGAATTGACAGGCAGGTTCTTTACCACTAGCGCCACCTGGGAAGCCCACCAAGTCTAATTGTAAAGAGTCTAAAGGGTGTACAAGGCAGGGAGAAATTTGTCTGGTGGTAAAGCAAAGAAAAATTCATGAAAAGAGGCATTTTTTAAAACTGGGCTTTGTATGCAATGGGGAGAGTGTTATCAGTTCGCTGGGGTGACCGTAATAAAGTAGCACAGGCTGGGTGATTTAATTCTTTAAAAACAGAAACTTAACTTTCTCCTAGTCCTGGAGGCTGGAAGTCCAAGATCAGGGTGTTCTCAGGATTGGTTTCTGATGTGGACTGTCTCCTGCTTGCAGATGGTCATCTTCGTATGTTGTCACACAGTCTTCCCTCCTGTGTGTTGTGTCCTAATCTTCTCTTCTTGTAAGGACACCAGTCATAGAGGATTAAGGCCCACCCTGGTGATCTCATTTTAACTGAATTATGTCCTTTTTAACTTGTTTATTTTGTCTTCACTGCTGTGAAGGGCTTTCTCTAGTTGCAGCGAGCAGGGGCTGCTCTCTAGTTGCGGTGCAAGGCTTCTCACTGCTGTGACTTCCCTTGTTGCAGAGCACGGGCTCTAGGCATGCGGGCTTCAGTAGTTGCAGCTCACAGGCTTAGTTGCCCCATGGAATGTGGAATCTTCCCGGACCAGGGATCAAACCCTTGTTCACTGCCACTAGACCATCAGGGAAGTCCTAATTTAGTTACTTCTTGAAAGGCCCTATCTCCAAAGACAATTGCAATTCAGAGACACCTGAGAGGCAGGAGGTGGTTAGAACTTCAGTCTATGAATTTCGAGGATGATATGTTATGGCTCCTAACGAGGGGATAGTGAGAATGACCCTGAAAGCCACGATGGAGTCACAGAGGGTCTCTTTGTGGCTGACCTAAGAAAACTTGGAGAACCCATGTTCAAGGCTGGCATTTGATGAACATGTGATAAAAGGAAGAAAAGAAACCAAAGTAGAAAGCTGTCAGACTGAATAAGGACTGACTCTGTCCCATGGCACCTCTGTTAAGAAAGCAGGTGAAGGCTTCCCTGGTGGCTCAGTGGTAAAGAATCTGCCTGCCAGTGCAGGAGACACAGGTTCAATCCCTGGCCCAGGAAGATCCCACATGCCATGGAGAAACTAAGCCTGTGTGCCACAACTATTGAGCCTGTGCTCTAGAGCCCAGCTACTGAGCCCACATGCCATAGCTACGCAAGCTTGGGTGCCCTAGAGCCCATGCTCCACAATAAGGGAAGCCACTGTTATGAGAAGCCCACGCACTGCAAGGAAGAGTAGGCCCCACTCGCTGAAACTCGAGAAAAGCCCTCACAGCAATGAAGACCCAGCACAGCCAAAAAATAAATAAATAAAATTATTTTGAAAAAAGAAAGAAAGCAGGTGATTTTAACTTTGTCATTAGGTTTAAAACACAGGCCAGTGGCTTGATCTCCCAGGACAAGGTTTGCTACAGGCAAACCCACCTAATGCCAGCTCCCTTGCCTGGTAGCTCAAAAACCCACAGGAAGGGGTTCCTATGCTGGCAGAGACTTCCTCAATAATCTTGAAAGAGACCTCTGAAATTCCAGGGTTCTGGCAAGGAGACACCTTCACCTTTATTTCTATAAAATAATAGCGTGTTTCAAAGTCAGGCAGGAACATGTGGCATTTTGCCCTCGTATTATTTTGCCCAGTAAATGCTGTCTTTAAGATCTTTTTTGTATAGTTCTGTGTATTCTTGCCACCTCTTCTTAATATTTCCTGCTTTTGTTAGGTCCATACCGTTTCTGTCCTTTATTGTGCCCATCTTTGCATGAAATATTCCCATGGTATCTCTAATTTTCTTGATGAGATCTCTAGTCTTTCCCATTCTTCTGTTTTCCTCTATTTCTTATAATTGATGATTCTACCATGCTGTCAGCTGATAAACATATCACAAAACGGTCTCATATAGGGACTTCCCTGGTGGTCCAGTGGTTAAGAATCTGTATTCCAATGCAGGGGACACGGGTTCAATCCCTGATCAGGGAACTAAGATCCCAATGCCACGAGGCAACTAAAACCCGAGTGCTGCAACTAGAGAAGCCTGTGTGCTGCAATGAAAACCAAGTGCAGGCGAAAAAAAAAATTATCTCATGTAGAGTTCATCAGCTAACATGAAATATGGACCTAGTGCCATCACTAGGAAAAGTTGAACCACGAATGGAATCTGCCATCATGGCACCAGTACTTTAGGAAAATCAGATTCCCTTTAGGTGATTTTGAGGACAGAAGTTCAGCGTGGGCTGTGTTCATTTGCTAGGGCGGCTGTCACAAAGTATCACAAGCTGGGTGGCTTAAAACAACAGAAATGTATTCTCTCACAATTCTGGGGACCAGAAGTCCAAACCGAGATCAAGATGTTGGCAAGGGCTGTGCTGCCTCTGAGGACCTCGGGGACAGTCTGCCCCCATGCTTTTCTTTTAGCTTCTGGTGTTGTCAGCAGTCCTGGGCTCTCTTGGCTTTCACTCACCTCATTCCAAGTTCTGACTCTGTCAGCACGTGGTCCTCTCCTGTGCGTCCCCATGTCTCCTCTCCTCTTATAAGAATACCAGTCGTTGGATAAAGCCCACTGCAATCAGGTCTGACTTCATCTTAATTTGATGGCATCTGCAAAGACCCTATTTGTAAATAATGTCATATTCACAGCTCCCAGGGGTTCAGACTTCAACCCCTTACTCGATCTCTCTCTCTCTCTTGTTTTTTAGCTGTGCTGGGTCTTCGTTGCTGCGAGGGCTTTTCTCTTGTTGTGGCCAATGGGGGCTTCTCTCTAGTTGCAGTGCGAGGGCTTCTCATTGCCGTGACTTCTCTGATTGTGGACCACAGGCCCTAGAGCATGAGGGCTTCAGTAGTGACGGCACGTGGACTCTAGAGCACAGGCTCAACAGTTGGTGCCACGTGGACTTTGTTGCTCCACAGCATGTAGGATCTTCCCAGACCAACAACCAAACCTGTGTCTTCAGCACTGGCAGGTGGATTCTTTCCCTCTGAGCTACCAGAGAAGCCATCAACACATCTCTTCAATGGACAGTTCAACTCACAACTTGGGAAGCACCTATTCCAATTCTCTAAGAATCTGAAGGGCATATAAGTTGCCAAAAATCCTGAAATTAAGCCTTGGTGGTGGCCTCCTGCTGTCCTCACTGTGAAACATTCTAGACTAAGATTGGCCACCTCTGACTTTTGGCTCTTTGAATGCAGCTGATCTGAATGAAACGTATTCCATACTCACACGTTAGATTTGAAATGCCTTAGCTCCAGTACTTTGGCCACCTGATCCAAAGAGCTGACTCATTGGAAAAGACCCTGATGCTGGGAAAGATTGAAGGCAAAAGGAGAAGGGAGTGGCAGAGGATAAGATGGTCAGGTAGCATCACCAAACTCAATGGACATGAATCTGAGCAGACTCCAAGAGAGAGTTAAGGATGGAGGAGCCTGGCGTGCTGCAGTCCATGAGATCGCGGAGTTAGACATGACTTAGTCACTAAACAATGTAAAGATTTAGAATACCTGGTACCAAAAAGAAAAGAATGTAAAATATCTTTTTAATAGATTTCTCTATTGATTCCACATTGAAATTGACATCTGAGATATATGGTGTTTCATAAAATAGCTTATTAAAATTATTTTTTAAAACTAAGGATTGCCTGCAAATTTTCAGACCACGGAGGAAAAGTAGAGACAAAAGTGTATAGAAAAGGGGGACTTTTGTGGTGGTCCAGTGGTTAAGACTATATGCTTCCACTGCAGGGCACAAGTTCAATCCCTGGTCAGGGAACCAAGATCCTGCATGCCTCAAGGTGCGGCCAAAAAAAAAAGGGTATTGACAAAGGGACCATGGATCAGAGGGAGTATAAGATGCAATAAATAGAGGAGACAGCACAGAGTTGGCACAGGGCCTGGCACAGAGTAGGGGTTCAATTAATAGTCACCTTCCTCTCCTTTCTTGGTGCATGGGATGCCTATTATGGGATGTGTCTCCAGGCCCTGTGACTTGAGCCCTGAGACTTCCTCCATGAGTTGGCGTGTGAACAGTCTTGATTTTAGCTCTTGTAGTTGTAGTAAAAGACTTTATGTCCAATAAGCATGTGCCAGCATCACATTGGGGCTTCCCAGGTAGCTCAGTGGTAAAGAATCCTCCTGCCAAGCAGGAGACGCGAATTCAATCTCTGGGTCAGGAAGATCCCCTGGAGAAGAAAATGGTAACCTACTCCAGTATTCTTGCCTGGGAAATCCCATGGACAGAGGAGCCTGGCAGGCTACAGTCCATGGGGTCGCAAAGAGTCGGACAGGACTTAGGGGCTGAGCATGCATGCAGCAGCATCTTAGGGTTAGTTTTTAGATATTTATTTACTTATCTGTTCGTTTGGCAGCACCAGGTCTTAGTTGCCCCATGCAGGATCTTTTAGTGGAGGCATGTGAACTCTCAGTTGTGGCTTGTGGTTTCTAGTTCCCTGACCAGGGATTGAACCCAGGCTCCTGCATTTGGAGCACAGAGTCTTAGCCACTGGACCACCAGGGAAATTCCTGTTAGGGTGCGTTAACTCATTGATTTTTCCCAGTGGCCCGGTGAGGTGGGAGGCACTGGAGTCCCAAGATGCATGGTAACTTGCTCAAGGTCATTTGCCCAAGGTTACTCTGTGGTTGGTGATGGAGCTGAGCTTTCACTTGGCTCCAGCAGAATGTCAGGGACCTCCTGCCCTGTGTGATTGCCAAACCTTGTGGACGCCTGTGGGTCTGTGCACATCTTTGGGAGCCAAAAGAACCAGAAATGTCTCAACTGGGAAGGGCTGGGAAGGGCTGGGAAGAGCCACCTTGGGGTACCCAATGCCCATGGGATCAGACAAGTGATGGACATGAAGGGAGAGTCCAGCCACCAGGCCTAGCCAGCTGCTGCTGGGCAGGCATGTGGTTGTTTGCTTGCGGCCACAGGTTCCAGGAGTGAGTGCAGTGTGGTGGCCGCAGGCCAGAGTGCAACAGGCTCTGAACTGACCTGAAGCTTCTTAGTCAATTACTGGACTCCCCTCAGCCTCTGTTTCCTTGGGGTGTAAAAGGAGGTTAGTGATGGTCCCTACCTCCTAAGGTTGTGATGAGGAGCTTACTGTGTAAACTGCATCCCCCGCAGTGCCTGTTAAATGTTTGATAAATGTCAGCTGCTATCTTCATTCATGAGAAACTGAAATCCATATTTGTATGGAAAATCTCCCAGTTTTTAAATGTAGACCAATAATTTCAACCTTCACCAGTCTCAGATGAACCAGTATGGCCCCTGGGATGCCAACTCACAACCTCTGTTTAGAGTTTTGCTCATAGGAAGTGGCATCCTGAGAGGTGTTTTCTGTATTTGGCTGGTGTGAGGTTGATGAACAGGCTTCATGGGTGAACGTGCAAATGAAGAAATGGATGGATGGATGGATGGATGGATGTGTGAATAAATGATGAAAGAAGAAATGAATGGGTGGGAACTTCCCTGGTGGCACAGTGGTTAAGACTCTGCACTTCTAGTGCAGAGGCCACAGGTTCAATTCCTGGTCGGGGAACTAAGATTCCACATGTGGCATGGTATGGCAAAGTTAAAAAGTAAATAGATAAATTAGAAAAAAAAACAGAAATGAATGAGTGCACCAATGAAGGAATAAATGGTAAAAGAATAAGTGGATGAAGGTGTGACAAGCATTCCGGTGAGTAAACAAATGGATGACTGAAGGAGCACTCGGATGAATGAATGAAAGAATGGCCGCGGCAGTGAAGAATAATGAGCTGATGAAGCAATGGAAGATTTCCGAGAAGAGGTATTTCAGAACACGGAGTCAACCTATGTGAAACTGAGCTCTGAACCTCCCCCACAAACCTGTCCTTTCTCAGGGGATGACAGCGTTGTCCCTCCTGGGGCTCAGACCAAAAACCTTGGCTTCTCCCTCTCTTCCACCCACACTTGGTCCATCAACACATGTTGAAATATATCTTAAATAATAATACCCCAGGGCTTCCCAGGTGGCTCAGTGGGTTAAAGAATCCACCTGCCAATGCAGGGAGCGTGGGTTCGATCCCTGGTCCAGGAAGATCCCTCATGCCTTGGAGCAACAAAGCCTGTGTGCCGCACCTGTTGAGCCTGTGCGCCACAGCAAGAGAAGCCCACACACCGCAATGGAGAGGAACCCCCACTCGCTGCAACTAGAGGAAGCCTGAGCAGCAAGGAAGACCCAGCACAGCCAAAAGTAAACAATGAGATAAAATTGAAAATAGTAATACACCCCAAATCAGCCCAGCCTGCCTCCTTCTCAGCCACCATGGAGTCCAGCCCTGCTTATCATCTATGTGGACTGGAGCAGTCATTCCCCCCTCTGCTTCTCCCTTACCTTCCACCGTTTGCTCCGTGCCACAGCAGCCAGAGGACGTCTGTGAACCCCTGAGTCAAGTCACACCCCTCTTGCCTCCATGCCTCCCGCCTCACTCAAAACAAAAGCCCCAGTTGTCCCTGCGGCCCCCAAGGCCCTTCAGAACCTGCCAAGACCCACCCCCCTGCCCACACCTCCTCCTTTGTCTCACCTGAACCACTTCACTCCAGCTATACTGTTCTCTTTATGCTGTTCCCCAAATATGTCAGGCAGGCATATTCCTACCTCAGGGCCTTTCCACTTGCTGTTTCTTTCCTCTGCCTAAGATGCTAAGGTGACTCAGGCCAATCCCTTCACCTTAACCCCTTGTTTAATGCTGCAGCTTGCCCAGGGGTCCTTCCTAGGATTCCAGGTCCCCTTATTTGGCTCTGCTTTCTCTTTTTTCCAAAGCACTTTGCACCTTCCATCACACTATTAATTTATTATTTTTATTTATGTTTGAGTTGCACGTGGGCCTTCTCTAGTTACAGCGAGCAGGGGCTACTCTTCATTGTGGTTTGGGGGCTTCTCATTGTGGTGACTTCCCTTGTTGCAGAGCACAGGCTTCCGCAACTGCAGCGGGTGGGCTCTAGGGTACACGGGCTTCGGTAGTTGTGGCACACGGGCTTAGTTGCTATGCAGCATGTGGAATATTCCCAGACCAGGTATTGAACTCAAGTTCCCTGCACTGGCTGGCGGATTCTCAACCACTGGACCACCAGAGAAGCCCTACTTATTATATTATGTTTGCTTTCTGGCTCCCACACTGGAGTATCTGTCCCAGGAGTGCAGGACTCTGTTAACATGTATCCTGAACACCTGGGACAGAGCCTGGCATAGTAGGTGCCTTGTAAATGCTTAAGAGCAAAAATACATGTGAGCAGAGGGCACAGCTGGCTCATTCTTTGGTGATTATTTTTAAAGTGAAGTGTCGATGGTAAACTCGGATCCTAGCCATACCTCCTCCTGGAGGCTGTCTAAGAACAGTGCATGCGACTCTGCCACCTGCCTCTGCACTGGGAGTCGTGAGCAGAGGTTCCAGCCTTATCCCACCCTGTAGCATGACCCCCAGAGTCATCAGGCAGTGCCAGGAGAGGGAACTACAGAAAGATGACTCCAGCAACGGAGAGCCATCAGCCTCCCCATTCTGAGCCATGCTGGGCCATGCTCAGTCACTTCAGTCATTTCTGACTCTTTGCAACCCCATGGGCTCTAGTCCACCAGGCTCCTCTGCCTAAGGCATTTTCCTGGCAAGAATACTGGAGTAGGTTGCCATGCCCTCCCACCCCAGGGATTGAACCCACATCTACCTTCATTGCAGACAGTTTCTTTACTCCTGAGTGACCAAGGAAGCCCCACCACCACCACATCCTGAGCACTCATTGGTTATTTCTAGCACTGTTATTTTCAGGGACATCACCTTCTCATAAGTTCCATCTCTGGAAAGCTAAACCCATGAGTCATAATGGTTCCCAGGGAAGCTGATGGGTTCCCTGGCCAAAATCTGTGCCTGGGCCACACATCGGTTAATTTCCTCTGCAGGAACACCCTGACATTCTCCATCCTTTCCCTGGCAGGGTCTCCCTTCGCCCGAGCCAGCATTAAAAGTGCCAAGCTGGAGAACTCGACTTTTTTTCACAAAAAGGAGAGGAGGATGCGTTTCTACATCCGCCGCATGGTCAAAACTCAGGCCTTCTACTGGACTGTGCTCAGTCTGGTAGCCCTCAACACGCTGTGTGTCGCTATTGTTCACTACAACCAGCCCGAGTGGCTCTCCGACTTCCTCTGTGAGTACCGCCTGGCCCCACCCCTACCAGCTCCCTGATCCCTTCCTCACACCCTTTCTACAGCTCTCTTTCTTTGGCAGTATGTGTTCCCTCTTTCCCCTTTCACTTGGGCCCGTTTATAATGGGAGATCGTGCTGAAGTTCCTGCTGCCTCAGTGACAGAGCCCAATTTGGGGGAGTGGGTGCCTGAGAGCTGGAATTTGGGCCATCAGACACATGATGACTTTCTAAGAAAGGCACATAGAGGTGCATTGAAATAAAGACTGCAAGACAGCCAGAGACAGAAACATACATATGATTTCTAGGTGCATCTCTGGGAATCAAATTTATGGTTGATAGATGAAGGTGCATTAGAGACAAAAAAGTAACCTGTATGTTGTACTCATCTCTTTTCTCATTTCTCTCTGCTTCTTTCCTTTTCTTTCAAACCTTCTGCTTCTTTCCCCTCTCCTCTCCTGTCCTTTTTGACTTCCTTATGTCTCGGATTCATTCCTAGACGATAGCCTCCAACAACTGTGAGAACATCTTGCTCCTGCAGTGAGAACCAGGATTTCCAAGACTTTGCCCTTCTGGGCCTATTCCCAAATTTCAGGAATTAACATGAGATAGTATCAAAATTGTTGACCACGTTGGGGGAGGAGAAGCAGGAAAGGAGGGGAGATCTATGAGCCTATAGATCTCCCTATGGGCTTAAAAAGTAAAGAGCTCTGAGAAATCAACAAGAGTAGTGGCTGGAAAGTGAGGAAGGCAATTGGATGCCTTGGTTCTGGCCTATGGGCCCTAAGTGAGGACTCCCCAAAACCTTTTTGCCTACTGATTGCCCTCCTCCTGCATCTTTTGGCTTGTCTGAATTAGGTCTGTAGATTCTCTGCCCTTCTGACCTGGTTCAGAATTAACCAATGCAACCACTGGAGAAATCAAGTCTTCAGCCTCGTGAGGCCTGGGTGTCTGGTCCAGGTCATTGTCTCCTTGTAACCCTTATTGTTCCCAGTCATGTTGGCTGACCACCCCCCCAGGACACTCCCCAGGGGCCAGTTCTCCTTCCGAGAACCCTGACCTAGTTCCAACCTTAGTAATTGCATTTGGTCCCCCTGGAGTTTCTTATAAATGAGAACTATTTACTTTTTGTCTTAACCTCCTCGGATAGCCTATTTTTGATCTCCCATATTCTCCCCACTAATCACCTTGCTCTGTCTGTCCTGGTTCGGGAACAGGGGGTTGAGACTTCCTGCCTGGGGCCACTCTGTCTATAAACGTCCTTTAATTATCAATTTCCAGTTGAGAAAACTGTGACACAGAGAGGTTGAGTAACTTGCCCAGAGTCACACAGCTAGTTAATGATGTAGCCAGGACTTGAACCCAAGCTATATCTGATGGTGCATCCCTGCCATGATCATCAGGTAACCTGGATTCTCAGTGCCTGCTCTGCCCCCAACTCTCCATGTGACCTTGGACAAATTATTACCATTATCCATCAAATGAAGACATCTTCAATTATTGCTGCTGCCGTTTAGTTGCTAAATGTGTCCAAGTCTTTGCAATCCCATGGATTGTAGCCCGCCAGGTTCCTCAGTCCATGGGATTTCCCAGGCAAGAACAATGGAGTGGGGACTTCCCTAGTGGTCCAGTGGTTAAGAATCCACCTTCCAATGCAAGGGACACAGGTTCCATCCCTGGTAAGGGAACTAAGATCTCACGTGCCATAGGGCAAATAAGCCCGTGCTCCACAACTAGAGAGAAGCCCCCACACATCAAAACCAAGACCCAGCACAGCCAAATAAATAATTTAAAAAAAAAAAAAAAAGAACAATGGATTGGGTTGCCATTTCCTTCTCCAGGAGATCTTCCAAACCCAGGAATTGAACTTAGGTCTCCTGCTTGGCAGGCAGATTCTTTACCACTGAGCCACCTCTTCAATTATATGGCACTCTTTTATTTTTATTTTATGTGCCACTAAGAAATGAAACAATGCTGCCATCTAAACTAAGGCATGCTGATTTTAAGTTACACCCCAGTTTCAGAGACGTCAAAACGTGAACAAAAATATGTGTCTTGTAATCGATGAAGTGTAGTTGTTTCTCTGAGTCTCACATTTCTCTTCTATACTTGGGAGAAATTGGATTTGATGACCCTGAAACTTCTTCCAGATCCACCAGTGCTTAGAGATCTCAGGTCTTATGCATCACCAACTCTCATGATTCCATGGTAACTGGGGAACGAGCATCTTGGAAACTGTTACGTCCTCCCCGAATTTCTTCTGGTGGCTTCTGGAATGCATCAGGTGTTACAGACAGATTTCCTCCCTGACATTTCGGTCTTGGGGGCCCTGGAGACCCCGGAGTTTCCCTCAGACACTGAAAGCTCCCTGGGGTCCTAAAACTAAGGGAAAGTTCAATAATCAGGAATGAGTGGGAAAGACCTTGACAGTCAGTTCAAATCACCTCTTAAAAGAAAGATACAGAGACTTCCTTGGTGGTCCAGTGGCTGAGACTCGGCACTCCCAGTGCAGGTGGTCAGGGACCTAGATCCCACGTGCTGCAACTAAGACCCAACACAGCCCAATAAATAAATAAACTTATCAAAATTGATTTAAGAATGATATACTATGGAATTCCCCGGTGGTCCAGTGGCTAGAACTGGTGGTCCAGTAAAACTGCTGAGGGCCCAGGTTCAGTCCCTAGTAAGGGAACTAAAATCCCACAAGCTACGTGGCGCAGCCAATAGAATAAAATCACAAAGAACTAGAAAAAAGTCTTACACCACTTAAAAAAAGAGTGATATGAGTGATAGAACAAATACTCTTCACCTTCAAATAGAACTAGCTATGTGACCAGAATGGAATTCTTAGAAGTTTGAGGCCTCTGTCTTCGATTTCTATATGCTTTCTTCCGCTCAGAATCTCTCCTTACCTCTCCTTCCCCTTCAAAAGGTGACTGCTCATGCCCTTCCTGAACAGGCATCTTCCTACCCCACCAAGAAAGCCCTCTCAGAAAAGGAATTGCTATTAACCATTTCTTTGCTGGAGTGAACAAATACTCACAGTTACCTCTTCCCAAGGCAAAATTTTCACCATTATGCATTCTCATCAAAAAACAAAAGGCTTTGTCTTTCATCAAGACTTTTAGACGTTAGCAAGACAGGATTTCTAGGGGACATCCAATGAATTTTCCTAGTTGGGAGAAAAGCCATGCCTTAGATTGGTTGCCTGTGGCACTCCCAACTAAATCCCTAACACAAGGATTACAAATAGAACACTGTTATGGTTTCTATTAATATTTCTATTATTCCTTTGGAGCTCAAGCATATAAAAGCAGTTGAGTCATAATTCTTATGTATTATTACATAATTCTTAGTAATAGTACTTTGTAGTTATCAAGTTACTTATTAGCCAGTTAGTTCATTCATTCGTTTCTGTTTAATTAATTTTTATTGGAGTATAGTTGCTTGTGGAGAAGGCAATGGCAAGCCACTCCAGTACTCTTGCCTAGAAAATCCCATGGATGGAGGAGCCTGGTAGGCTGCAGTCTGTGGGGTCGCTATGGGTTGGACACGACTGAGCGACTTCACTTTCACTTTTCACTTGCATGCATTGGAGAAGGAAATGGCAACCCACTCCAGTGTTCTTGCCTGGAGAATCCCAGGGACGGGGGAGCCTGGTGGGCTTCCGTCTGTGGGGTCACACAGAGTCGGACACGACTGAAGTGACTTAGCAGCAGCAGCAGCAGCAGCATAGTTGCTTGTTCATTTTAAAAACATAGTAAAATGTATAACATAAACAGTGAGGATCTACTGTATAGCATAAGAAACTATATTCAATACCTTGTAATAACCTATAATGGAAAAGAATATCTATACACACACGTACACACATATGTATGTATAACTGAATCACTTTGCTGATTCAATTATATATACCTGGAATAAACATGCTTGTACAGTTGCTCAGTCGTGTCCAACTCTTGCAACCCCATGGACTACACTCCACCAGGCTTCTCTGTCCATGTCATTCTCTAGGCAAGAATACTGGAGTGGGTTGCTATTTCCTTCTCCAGGGGATCTTCCCAACCCAGGGATCGAACTCACATCTCCTACACTGGCAGTCAGATTCTTTACCACTGAGCCACCTGGGAAGCCCATACCTGAAACAACTACACTTCAATTTTAAATTTTCTTAATTAATGTTTTAAAAAGCATAGTAAGCACCCAGGAACCCACCAGCTAAGGTTTCACTTAATAGGAACGTCAGAGCCGCCTGAAGGCTCCCTCCACAAATCTAATCTCCTCTCTGTTTCCCCCCTTCCCTTTCTAGACTATGCAGAATTCATTTTCTTAGGACTCTTTATGTCCGAAATGTTTATAAAAATGTACGGGCTTGGGACGCGGCCTTACTTCCACTCTTCCTTCAACTGTTTTGATTGTGGGGTAAGTGCTCTGATTTCTAAGGAGTTCATTCCCCAGCTGATATGCTTAGAATGGTTGAAGCCTGGGGACACAGGAGAGAGAAAAGTAGGGTCATGCCTGGGTATGACAGATTCTGCTGAGAGCTCCCAGAACCCTCCCCAACCACTGCCAGTGGGAGGGAAAATTTACAGACCCATTTTGGAAAGTAAGGGATGACCTGGCGAATCCACTCCTGGGGATTCACTCTAGAGAAACTTATGCGGACCCCTAAGAGATACAGACACAGTGCCTTGAGTGGCTTTACTAGTCCCAAACCAGATGACCCCAATCTCCCTTTGCAGTAGGGTGGATAAATAATTGTATATAAATAATGCAATTCTCTGCACCAACGAGAGGCAGCCAACAGTAGCCACACCCATTAGCCACACAGAAGGAGGCAGACAGTGGCAAAACTAGTCCATACAGCATGATTCTGCTCATGAAAGTTCAGACGGACAAAACCAAGCTATATGGATTTCAGAGGATCCTTGAATACTTTAAGGCAAAGACCTCGAAAACATAAGTCAAAGAAGCCAGACATAAAAGGTCACATATTACATAATTCCATTTATATCCAGAACAGGCAAATCTCCAGAGTCAGAAAGTAGATTAGGTGGTTGCCGGGGGCTGGGAGGAGGGGGCTGGGGAGTGACTGCTCATGGGTCCAGGGTTTCCTTTGGGGGCAATGGAAATGTTTCAAAAGTAGAGAAGGGTGATGATTATACACTGTGAACATGCTAAATGCCACTGAATCATGCATTATTTTAAATGAACCATTCTGGTTAATTTTCTGTGGTGTGAATTTCACCTCAATTTTTTAATGCAAGGAAATAGTTATAAAATTCAGGGTGGTGGCTATGTCTAGGGTTCTCCAGAGGCTTTCAGGGTGCTGACATGCCCTATTTCTCAACGTAGATGGTGGTTGCATGGGCATTCACTTTGTAATCATATATTTCAGGAATTCTTTTCACTCATGTTAATAAGTTAAAAAAGAGAAGGAATAAGAGGTGTGTGAGACCCCCACCATGATTTCATTTGAGGCGGGGAGTTGGACTGGGTTCCTGCAAGGTCCAGACCCAGGGCACATTTGCAAGGAGCATGGACCCAAGACCGGGATCCTCTGTTCTAGGTCATCATCGGGAGTATCTTTGAGGTCATCTGGGCTGTCATAAAACCCGGCACATCCTTTGGGATCAGTGTGTTACGAGCCCTCAGGTTATTGCGTATTTTCAAAGTCACAAAGTAAGTCTTTGGGTTCCCTGGCATCCCAAGGGGGCACTGGGAGCTGGGGTGGGGCCGCCTCCTTCCCATGTTGGGAAGATGGGCTCAGCTGCCGCCACCCTGGCCCCAGCCTGACCCCCATACCCCAACCCTGGCCTCTGTTGGCAGGTACTGGGCATCTCTCAGGAACCTGGTCGTCTCTCTTCTCAACTCCATGAAATCCATCATCAGCCTGTTGTTCCTCCTTTTCCTGTTCATCGTTGTCTTTGCCCTTCTGGGAATGCAACTCTTCGGCGGCCAGTAAGTGCTCAGCAGCTTCTCTTGACTTCTACTTCCCTGGGGTCCAGCCCAGGGCCTCCCACCCATACCTTGCTCAATGCATCCAGAGACCCAGGCCCACCTGCATCACACAGTCTGCCTTCCTTATGGCCTAGATGATGCCCAGTGCACTCACCCAGATGGGTAGGGCCCTGGGTACCATCAGTATGTCCTTCTAGGGGAAACAGAGATGCTGGAAATGTTGCCCTGGAAACAAGATACTGAGCCAAGCCCTCACACACCTAGGGTGGGACCAACGTGAAATGTTTGTGCCCTCTCCACAGGTTTAATTTCGATGAAGGGACTCCTCCTACCAACTTCGACACTTTTCCAGCAGCAATAATGACGGTTTTTCAGGTACAACCTTCACCCGGTCCCATGAATGCAGGGCCCTGTGGAGAAGCACCAGGGTTCTTTAGGAGGGGGACAGGAAGTGTGGGCAGGAGCCTTTATTGTGGCTCTTCCACAGGAAGAAATGGGTAAGGCAGGTTAATCGGGCTTAGGGTTGGCTAGTCTGAATGATTTCGGCAGACCCTGGAGCTGTCTTGAGTTGTATGGAACCTGACCCTGGGCTAATTCCAACAGTAGAATATTGGCATAAGTGTAAGAGCCCAGTAGTGGAGATGGTTTGGAGTGTGGGCTCTGAATTGGTTGGTTTTCATTTTTCAAACCACACTCACAGGCAAGTTGTTTACTAACTCTAAGAATTAGCTAGTCCTGACTCCCCCCCAGGGTCAGCAAGACCCCTCCCATATGTCAAAGCATCAGAATATATAAAATAATAGACACGGATAATATACCATCTTCTCCGTGACTGGAAGACACCCCAATTCCATATTCCAAAGGAAACAGATTGACCGTGGGTGGTCCTGCCAATCCAGCTTCTGCACCCATGTAGGCACATGCCCCAAGGTTTAGAACTGGCCAAGCTGGGACTTCCAGGGCTGTTCCGTGTGGGCTCGGTCTCTTTAGGGAACAGAAAGTTTATGGGAAAATGTGACTTCACTCCTCTCTTCTCCTGGGGGAAGGGGAACTTCTAAATGAGATCTGTAGACAGGGGGTTGGAAAGGGAAACCATCTATGAAATTCTGAGCCTTTACGTAAATGATTATTGATAGTCATCACCACCCTTATGTCTTCAGCACAGGGGTTGTTGCCCAAGAGGGATCCCCAAGGACACCTAGAAGTATCTGGAAACATTTTTGGGTTGTCGCAAGTTGGGTGTGGGGGTGTTGCTGGCATCTAATGGGTAGAGGCCAAGGATGCTGCTAATACCCTACAGTGTTAAGAGGAAGTTCCCAAATGCCAGCAGTGCCAAGACTGAAAAACCCTACACTAATGGATTAACATCTTTGGAGTTCTTTCATATTCACTTTATCCTCATGAAAATAATGGGGCTTCCCTGGTGGCTCAGACAGTAAAGAATCTGCCTGCAATGCAGGAGAGACCCAGGTTCGATGCCTGGGTTAGGAAGATCCCCTGGAGAAGGGAATGGCAACCCACTCCAGTACTCTTGCCTGGAGAATTCCTTGGACAGAGGAGCCTAGCAGGCTCCAGTCTGTGGGGTCGCAGAGCATTGGACTTGACTGAGCAACTAACACTCTCACCTTTTTTCACTTTCATGGAAATACCACAGAGGAGGGAAGCTGGATATTTTTTTAACAACCGTGTAGATCCTGCATATAAATCCCTTTGGCCCTTCCCATACACATCAGCATCATGTCTGCTTGCCAGCACTTGCATCTCTTTACCCGAGGCTTCCTCTGACCACCTGTACCACCACCATCCCCACCCCCAGATATAGCGGTCCAGAAGTACCAGTGGATAGACAACATGAGAAATTTATGTCTCACAGTTCTGAAGGCTGGAGGCAGATCAAGGTGCATCCAGGGTTGATTCCTGGTGAGGACTCTCTTCCGCCTTCTCACTTCTCTCACACACAGCAGGGGGAGAGAGGGAGACAGAGAGGCAGAGAGACCAAGTTCTCTGGGGTCTTTTTCTTATAAAGGCACTAATCCCCTCACTGTGGCACTAGTGGTAAAGAACCCACCTGCCAATGCAGGAGATCTATGTTCTACCCCTGGGCCAGGAAGATCCCCTGGAGAAGGGCATGGCAACCCACTCCAGTATTCTTGCCTGGAAAATCCCATGGACAGAGGAACTTGGCAGGCTCCAGTCCATGGGGATCACAAAGAGTTGGACACGACTGAGCACACAATCCCCTCATGAGGGCCCCACCATCATGTCTTCAGCTCATCCTAGTTCCCTCCCATCTCCAAATAACATCACACAAGGGGTTTAGAGCCTCAACATATACAACTCAGCCTATAGCAAAATCTCCCTATCACATCAGAGAAAACCAGAAAGATCTGAAACTCCTCTTCCAGGGTCACTTTTTGCTAGAACAGACTGAGAGCTCCTCCATGCAAGGACAGCCCTTTCCTCTCGCAAACAGCCAAGACCGTCCCCACCCAGAGACAAGAGCCGAGAAAGGGCCCACACGGCAGGTTCCCGCTCCACAGCTGCATCTCTGAGGGGCCCAAGGTTGAGGGGGGGTTGGCTGTGTGTTTCTCCCTCCCCTTTCAGATCCTGACGGGCGAAGACTGGAACGAGGTCATGTATGACGGCATCAAGTCTCAGGGGGGCGTGCAAGGCGGCATGGTGTTCTCCATCTACTTCATTGTGCTGACGCTTTTCGGAAACTGTATCCTCTGGGGGGCGGATGAGCAGGGGAAGCACAAGGGAGGGGTTCAGGAGTCCCAGATATCAGGGTTCATGTGGCAATGCTTTCCCTGACTCCAGCGTTTGCAGACACCCTCCTGAACGTGTTCTTGGCCATCGCGGTGGATAATCTGGCCAATGCCCAGGAGCTCACCAAGGTGGAGTTGGTGGGAGAATGTTGCTGTGCAAAGTTACCACCTGCTCATGGCAGATCAGGACTGTGCCAGGCGGGGGGTAGGACAGGGTGGGGGACAGGAGCTGGGGTCAGAGCCTTTGTCCTGGCTTCACTGTGCCAAGGAGAAAGGCACCTCCTCCCCCACCCCCAAAATAGACTCTCCCTCATCAAGTGGCTTCTATAGCAAAGGATGGCGGAGGTGGGGGGTGGTTAAGGCAGCAGGGTTGCTGCAGGAAACAGATGGCAAACTCCACCAGAGTGCCCATTTATAGGGAGTGGGCAGTGCCGAGGGACTTCCAAGGAATGCGGCAGCCTCCAGGCTAGCAGGCACTGTCACCACCCTAAACCCAGAAGGAGGGGACAGATGGAGAGTAACCCAGACAAGGTTCTGAGGCTCAGTGTGTGTCCTCGGGAGCTTGGGAACTTGCCGGACTTCACCACTGAGTGGCAACAGTAAAGAATTATATGATGCTCATGGTTCCAGGCACAACTGTTTTTTCCCTTTGGCAGAAGAGGGAACTGAGGTTCGGAAAGGCAGAATCACGGACCCCAGATGGGATGATGACAGCTGCTATTATTTAAAGCATCATGCTATACATGTCAGGAGCTCAGCATAATTTTGGGCATACAGGAAGTGATCAGTAACAGGAGCCTTTGTAAGTCACTTTGTATGACCAGAGATCGGAGCTACAGCTCTTCATTTTACAGAGCTGGGAAAGGGAAGGCTAGGATTCAAACCCAGAGTTGGCAAGTTCCAGAGCCTGAGTTCTTTACCCACACACCCTGCCAACTTTCATTTGAGCCCCAGCTGAGCAGGTAATGATCAAAATAAAAATTATCAACAACCAAAGGAAATGTGATGGCCCCTCTTGTATGCCAGACACCAGAAAGCATGAGACAGGGAGTAACTGTTATCCCCATTTTGCAGATGGGAAAACTGAGGCCCAGAGAGGCCAGGACCTTGCCACATAGCTAGGAGCTGAAAGAGCAGAGGTGTGATCCCTCAAAGAGCAGAGCACAGGAAATGAAATCAGAAAGGAATTTGGGGTGTGGGGGTATAAACTGTCCATGTGAAGCAGCAGCCCAGTTTTCTTTCATGGCCAGTAGTATTGGATTATTTGGGCAAAATCTTATGCCAAATGCCCTAAGGGCAGCCCTCTACTCCCTGGGATTTAGGTCCACCTCAGCTAGGCACAGAGAAGGCAACATTGCTTTCAGGAACACAGCTTATGCCCTTGGGATAGCCCATGAGCAGGGCTGCTAGGAACGGTTGAACAGGTAGTGCACTGCACAAGGGAAGCCGAGCACCTTTTTGCAATTTGAGGGGAAGATGTCTGGGACAAAGGCATGTTAGGAGGTGGTCGTGGTCCAGCCTAAGTCTTTCACCTGCAGCCCTATCACATTAAGAGAACATATGCAGAATCATTCGGGAGGGCCAGGCCTGGGGCCTGCCTCAGCTTCACCACCCCATCCCCCATGCCTTAAGGTACACAGGCCATATTCAGGGAACTGAACTGAACTGAGAAGACTTTGCCAACCGTCCATCTGCCAGCCATGGCAGGAGGGAGATAGAGTTTCCCAGGCCCAGCCCTGACTGGAGGAAAAACGGAAATCTCTGCCACCTCCAAGCATACGGCCACAGTCCTGGCCACGATGCAGCTGACTGGCGTCACTCTTCCAGGGGCTGATTTCAACCATGAGCTCATCTAGGTTCCAAGACCCCATCCTCAAGGGCTGTCATTGGGGAGGGGGTACCCCAGGAGGGTGGGGAAAGAGAGGGAGAAAGCTCCTCTCCTGTGAAATGTCCTCCAGATCCTCACTCTTTCCTTCATTTATCCCACAAGCATTTCTTGGGCATTAAAATGTGGCAGGGACCCCACCCAGCCCCTGATATGGGTAATTTTTTTTGATTGAGGTATATTTGATTTATAATGTATTAGTTTCTGGTGAACAGCAAAGTGATTCAGTTACAAACATACACTATTTTTCATATTTTTATTACAGTTTATTAGAAGGTATTAACTATAGTGCCCTGTGCTACATCATAGGACCTGTTGTTAGATAGGTTTTTATCTCATTTAGCCCTCACAGAAAACCTCATAGGCAAATTCTCTGAGCCCCATTTTACAGACCTTGTTATTCATTGAAAAGCATTTATTGAGCACCTGCTGTGAACAGGGCCTGGTCTAGGGGCCAGGAAAACAGCCAGGAATAAAACAGACAAATCTCTGCCTTCGTTGATATTCTAGCAGAAGAGATAGACGAGAAAGAAACTTGTCAGCTAGTGCTAAGTGCTAAGGAGAAATATGAAGTAGGGACGTCTAGGAAAGTTGAAATTTTAGATGAAGATTGTGAGGTACAAAGAAAGACCTCATCCAAGGTAAGCAGAAAGAGGAGGAGCTGCTATTTGAATCCAGATGGATCCAGAATTTGTGCTTCTAACCATATGCAGCACATCTTAAACTTGAGTATGTTTCAGACTCACCTGGGAGCTTGCTGAAAATGCAGATGCTGGGGCCCAGGCCAGGTTCTTCAGGGGGCCTGGGAATCTGCATTTGTGCGTTTGCAGTGTATCCGAGGCAAGTGGTCCAGGGACAGCTCTGAGAAATGCTTGGATGTGATGCCAGGGAGAGGGGTGGACTTGAGAGAGTGGGGGGCCAGTCAAGTCCCACCCCTGTGTTGTCACTGACACAGTGTCCTGATCTGACCATTTCCGAGGTGGTAAGGTTGCTTCTTGCCCCAGAGATCCCAGCGCGGTGGGAGAGGTGCCCTGCCACCGCATGATTTTGCTTACTGGCGGGTTTGTCTCTGGCCATTTCTTTCTCGTTGCTTTTTCTTTGCTTTTTCTTTGTTGGCTTTTCTGTTTAACGAATGAGGCCCTGCATGAAGGCTGAAGAAGGATTTAAAGCCCAAAACGTCTTTTTCTGTATGTATTTTATAAAACATCTTCCCCCATCCTCCTCCTGTCTGAACCTAACCGGCTGAGAATCTAAGTTCCTCTCCTGATTCCCCTTCTGGAGGCTGTTGGCAGTGCATGGGATGGGCTATGGGTGCCAGATTTTTCTGCACGTGGGGGCTTGTTGTTGTTTTATTTAAAGTCTTGGTTCAGAGAGCTTAAATGACCCAGGAAGTAGAATGAGAGGAAAATCTTTGCATTAATTTCTAGCTCATTGAGACAGTTACAGAAAAATCTCCACTGTGGGAATGGAAGGCAGTCTTTTTCCTTTTCCTTTCTTCTGTGTGTTAAAATAGGGTTCAGAATGAGCTGGCTATCAAGCCTGGACATGAAGGGGATAGCAGTACACTTAACCAATGTGTTAATTGTACATTCCAATTAGGGGGCCTTAGCTCTGACTGGTTGATACCCAAGCCAGACCTGTTTGTAAATATCTCAAATGATGCCCCTGCTTAACAGTAGTGTCAGAGATGAGGCCCCAAGGCCCAGTTCATAGTTTGTGAACAGGGATCCTATGTGCCTTTTAGGATGAACAAGAAGAAGAAGAGGCTGCCAACCAGAAACTCGCCCTCCAGAAAGCCAAAGAGGTAGCAGAAGTGAGTCCTCTGTCTGCAGCCAACATGTCCATAGCTGTGTAAGTGCCGCCAACGCTGAGATGCTCTCTGGGCTCCTCAGCCTCTGCACCCTCCCAATCAAGGATTTAGGGGCAGGGAGCAGTCCCTGACTGGGTTGAGCCTTAGGAAAAAGTACTTCTGCCCTCCCACCCACTTTCAGTTACAAAATAGTTAATAAGCACATACTATGTGCCAGCAACACTGTTGCTGGAAATACAGCATTAATAAGAGGTTGAGGTGTATAGTGAGGGCTAGGAGTGGTGAGTGTTATGATTTAAGTGAAATTGTCAGGGACGGTCTCAGGTGACAAAGCCTGCAGAAGGTGAGGGAGGAGCTCATCTCAGGCAGTGGGAACAGCATGTACAAAGGCCCTGAGGCAGTGCCAGTGTGGTTAGGGTACATGAAAGAAGCCCATGTAACTAGAGTGAGTGGGGGTGGGGGAGTGGCAGGAGGTACAGGCAGAGAGGTGAAGAACAGATCCTGTAGGGCCTTTGGGGCAATGGGGAAGACGGAGAATTTTGTTCTGAGCCAGGGGAAGACACATGGACAGGTCCTGAGGAGGAATGGGGACTCAGGTGCCCTCTGGGTACTATCAGGGGAGCAAGGGCAGGAGACCAGGTTGGAAAGGACTGCATTGTTCCCTGCAAAAGAGATAGTAAGGATTGGACCAGGGTGGTGCCAGAGCAGGTGATGGGTATAGCTGAATTTTAGACAGATCGTGAAGGTAAGAGTGAACAGAATTTGCTGGTGGATCGGAGGTGGTAAGGTGGTGAGAGTTAAGGTGTTTTGATTCAAGAAAGATTCATTAACACTGATACACTGATATTCTGAATCGTGCCTTTGTTGGGTAGTCCTGGGACTTTGCAACACTGTCACCGGACATTGTAGAGGGGGCTTTCTTTCCCAGAATGTAAGGAGGTGGCTGTGAAAGGAGAACACAGGGAGATACGTGCTCAGACATGGAAGCCCATAGGAGGTGATGGTCTGTATACAAATACAATGCACACAGAATGCCTGGAAAAATCTGAATGTTCGAGGGCTTCAGTTGGCACCCCCAGCAACAATCCCACTGGTGTTTTTCACCATTGCATAGATAGACACTGTCTCAAGACTCTCAAGTGCCTACGCAAGGGCTTCCAGAACCTGCTGCAGGTCACTGTTCATTATGATTGGCTGTCTCAGAGGTTAAGAGTATTCTGAACATCAGGACCGCCCCCAGGGGCCATGTACTACAACTTGAAGAGGAATAGACAGGTCAATCGATGAACATACACCTGACTGAGACCCCCATTAGACGAAATGCCCAGCCAGGCCAGGATACCTTACTGGACCAAGATGCACACCTGGGCTGAGACTCGTAAGGCTGAGATGATCAGCCAGGTTGAGTTTTCCACACAGGCTAAAACACCTAGTTGGGTGGAGATACCCAGCCAAGTGAAGATATCCCACCTGGGCCAAGAGACTTCCCCCCACCCAGATCAACATGCCTTTCTGGGCCAAGGTACCAATACAGGTGGAGATGCCTACTGGGCCATTATACCCACCTGGGCAGAGATGCCCACTTGGGTCAAGATGTCTGTCTGGGCCAAGGTACCTACCTGAGCAGAAATGCCTACCTAGGTCAAGATGCCCACTGGGCTGAGATAGGTATCTGGGTGAAAATGCCCACTTGGAGCAAGACACCCACAAAGGTGGAAATACCTACTGAGCTGAGATGTCCACCGGGGCCCACACCTGTTGGTCCCTGCAGGCCACGACGCCCAGCAGTTCCATAACCCCGGTGCGATTTCCTTGCAGGAAGGAGCAACAGAAGAACCAGAAGCCCGCCAAGTCGGTGTGGGAGCAGCGGACAAGCGAGATGAGGAAGCAGAATCTTCTGGCCAGTCGGGAGGCGCTCTACAACGAGATGGACCCGGACGAGCGCTGGAAAGCCACCTACGCTCGCCACCTGCGGCCCGACATGAAGACCCACCTGGACCGGCCGCTGGTGGTCGACCCCCAGGAGAACCGTAACAACAACACCAACAAAAGCCGGGCGGCCGAGCCCACGGTGGACCAGCGCCTCGGGCAGCAGCGAGCCGAGGACTTCCTCAGGAAACGGGCCCGGGACCCCAGCAGCGCCGTGGGCCTGGACACCCGGAGGCCCTGGGCGGGGAGCCAGGAGGCCGAGCTGAGCCGGGAGGGGCCTTACGGCCGCGAGTCGGACCACCACGCCCGGGAGGGCGGCCTGGAGCAGCCGGGGTTCTGGGAGGGCGAGGCGGAGCGGGGCAAGGCAGGCGACCCGCACCGCAGGCACGCGCACCGGCAGGCGGGCAGCCGCGAGAGCCGCAGCGGGTCCCCGCGCACCGGGGCCGACGGAGAGCCCCGCCGGCACCGGGCGCGCCGCAGGCCGGGCGACGAGGGCCCGGAGGACAAGGCTGATCGGAGGTCCCGGCACCGCGAGGGCAGCCGGCCGGCGCGGGGCGGCGAGGGCGAGAGCGAGGGCCCGGACGGCGGCGGCGAGCGGCGGCGGCGGCACCGGCACGGCCCGCCCCCCGCGTACGACGCGGACGTGCGCAGGGACGACAAGGAGCGCAGGCACCGGCGGAGGAAGTAAGTGGGAGCGGTGGAGGCCAGGGCTGCCGGCTGGCTGCCTGGTACTCTCGCGAGCCACTCAATTCAGCTTCTCGCCAACCCGCAAAGATAGATGGCATTGCCAGGGCCCATTTCACAGCTGGGGAAGCTGACAGAGCTGACTTGCCCAAAGTCACGCAGCTAATAAGTGGCCTTGAACCCAGGTCATCTGGCTCCAGAAGCTGCAAACTGTCACGCCCTTGTATCAGGGAAACTACAAAAACTTTCCCCCAGAATGGTATGGCTCTTCCATACGCTTGCGGGTCGCCTTGGGCAAGGGACTCCACGTCTCTGGGCCTCAGTTTTCTCAATCTGTAAAATGGAGATAGTGGGATCTAATTGAGTCATTGCGGGAATTAAACGATGTACTAGATGCAAAGGGCCTGAAAGCAACCGACACACAAGTGCTTGGGAAATTTAGATCCTTTTAGCTGTTACTGAGTCAAACATTTTTTCACCTTACATTATTCTGCTGGGGTGGCGGGGGACGGTTGTTGAAAAGCCACTCTGGGTCAGAATTGAAGGATGAGCAAGGTTCAAGGCTTTTGGAGGCATCTCCCAAGCCAGAACCTCACCCAATCAGAAATGACACCCTCTTTTTTTATAACAATATTCCATAACACTACCTAGAAGATCCTACAGTGATTGTACATCGAGGAACCCAAAAACTTAAATGTTGAAACAGCCAATGATCTTTTATTAATTAGCATCCTGTTCTTTTCTATCACCTGCCACTAGGACATCATCGTGGTTGTTTTTCTTTTTTAAAAAGAAAAACAGTTTTTCTAAGTTTTTGTGTTTTCTTTTTTTGACATTAGGTATTCTTTTTCTCAAGTTTTATTGAGATATAATTGCCAGGCAGCATGGTTTAAGTGTTAGGTTTCCCTGGTGTCTCAGGTGGTAACCCAAGTTCGATCCCGGGTCAGGAAGATCCCCTGGAGAAGGGAATGGCAACCCACTCCAGTATTCTTGCCTGGAGAATTCACTAACACTTTTACTTTAATGGTATAGCATAATGATTTAATTTACATACGTCAGCACCATGTTGGTTTTTAATAATGTGTTTAAATGCTTCTGTTATACTCTGTATATACTAAGCTAGGACTTCTCAAAATTAAATGTGTACAAGAATCCCCAGGGTCTCGTGAAAATACAGATTCTAAATAAGTAGGTCTCAGATGCAGCCTGAGATTCTGCATTTCGCAGGAGTCAGTGCTGGTTGGGGGACCGCACTTTGAATAATGAGACTCTAGAGAACCGAATAAAGCAATTCTTTTTTTTTTTAATATTTATTTATTTGGGCTTCCCTGGTGGCTTGGTTGGTAAAGAATCTTCCTGTAATGCAGGAGACCCAGGTTTGATCCCTAGATAGGGACGATCCCCTGGAGAAGGAAATGGCAACCCACTCCAGTATTCTGGCCTGGGAAATCCCATGGACAGAGAACCCTGACGGACTACAGTCCATGGGTTCCCAAACAACTGGACTCGACTTAGTGACTAAACCACCACCTTTTATTTATTTGGCTGTGGCCAGGGCAGGGGTGATGGTGGAGGGGAATCTTCTGTTGCAGTTAGACGGCTTCTCTCTACTTGTGGCACATGGTCTCTGAGTGCTCGAGTTCAGTCATTGCCACGCACTGGCTTAGTTGCCCCGTGGCACGTGGGATCTTAGTTCCCCAACCAAAGATGGAACTCACATCCCCTGCATTAGAAGATGGATTCTTAAACACCACGCTGCTAGGGAAGTCCCCCAGAGTGAAGCAATTCTGATGCAGGCACCTATGCACAGAATCACCATGAATGCGATAGGTGCAAATGTCAGTTGCCTCAGGGTGCCAACAATTCAAATGACATGAGGGAGTTACTATGTGTTGAGATGTTCCAAAATGGTGAAGTTCCGTGTTAATTAGTCTACTCTTCCTTCAGTTTGTCTAATACTTGCATTCCAGGAAGATGCAATGAGTATTTAAAACATGCAGCAGGACTTCCCTGGTGGTGCAGTGATTGAGAACCCGAGTTTCCACTGCAGGGGGAAAAGGTTCCATCCCTGGTCAGGGAACTAAGATTCCCCTGTGCCACACGGTGTGGCCAAAAATAAATAAATAAATACTTTATGCTGATCTGTAAAACAGAGTTAGGTTAAAACTCAAGGCTCAGGGACTTCCTGGTGGTCCAGGGTCCAGTGGCTAAGACTCTCTGCTCCCAATGCAGGGGGCCTGGGTTCGCTCCCTATGCTGCAACTAAGAGTTCACATACCACAACTAAAGATCTGGCAGCTAAATAAACAAATGAATTAAAAAAACAAAAACCTAAAGGTTCAGATCATTACAAGCAGATCTTTCACCCGTGTGAGGCACATTAGAAAGTCGTGAAGGAAAAAGAACAATTCTTCCCCAGTGAGACTGCCTTGCACATGGTAAGATGTTTATACACCTGCCTCCCATTTCCTCAATGCTCACTGCTGCTGCTGCTGCTAAGTCACTTCAGTCGTGTCCGACTCTGTGTGACCCCATAGACGGAAGCCCACAAGGCTCTTCCGTCCCTGAGATTCTCCAGGCAAGAACACTGGAGTGGGTTGCCATTTCCTTCTCCAATGTGTGAAAGTGAAAAGTGAAAGTGAAGTCGCTCAGTCGCATCCGACCCTTAGCGACCCCATGGACTTCAGCCCACCAGGCTCCTCCATCCATGGGATTTTCTAGGCAAGAGTACTGGAGTGGCTTGCCATTGCCTTCTCCGTCAATGCTCACAGTGCCCCCTAATTATTATGGCATTAGTTCTCCACAGAGGTCCACAGCAGCCCTCTGAAAAACCATTGTTCCCCAGAAGGGAACAGTGTTCTAGGCTAAGAACAACATATGCGAAATCCCAAAGATAGAACAGAAGGAGGCAAGTTGGCAGTTTGGAAGGTAAGGAAAGAGTGGAAGAAATTGAAGGGACAGTAATAGGTCAGTAGAATCTCGAGTCCTCACCGGGAAAGGGGAGGCCACTGAGGGGGATTTAGGTAGAAGAAAGTCTAGCATAGGACTCCATGACTAAGACCTGGAGAAGGAAGTGGCAACCTGGCCAGTATTCTTGCCTGGAAAATTCCATGGACAGAAGAGCCTGGCGGGCCACAGTCCATGAGGTCACAAAGAGTCAGACACAACTGAGCACACGCACACCATAATTAAGAACCAATGGATCACTGGTGCTATTAATATGACTAGCATTCCTCATATTTATACCTCCTCCTATCATTGAAGGAGGCAGAATGACAAGGATAGAAAGGCAGCACAGCCTGGTAGTGAAGGGCAAGGGTCCTGGAGCGAAGAGCCCACACTGCTGCCCCATTGCTTGCCAGCTGTGTGACTTTCAGCAAGTTACTTCCCCTCTCTGGGCCTCCATTTCCTCATCTGTAAAATGGGGATAAGAATGGTACCTACTGGGACTTCCCTGGTGGTCCAGTGGTTAAGACTCTGTGCTTCCACTGCAGGGGGTGAGCGTTCAATCTCTGGTCAGGGAACTGAGATTCCACATGCCTTGTGGAATAAACAAATTAGATATAAAGTTCAAATGAGTTAATACTTGTAAAATGCTTTAAAGAGTGCCTGGCTTATCATCAGTGTTCAGGAAATAGCAGCTCTTATTAGTGTGAATATGATTGTCCGATGCTCAAATGTTACCTGCTTTTAGTAGCAGCACTAGTGATAAGCACTCAGTGAGTTTCAGCTCTTTCTGCTGTTACGTCGTCATTACTATTAAGACGCTTGCATCAGTTGACATGAAAACCAACTTTAAATCCATCGCCTTTAGATTGTCCACTCAAACTGCCTCTTTTTACAGATGGGGAAGCTGAGGCCCAGAGAGGGAAAGCTGTTCTCGAAGCGGGCAACCAGCCGATAGTAGACGTGTGATAACCCAGCTTTCCTGAATCCCGCAGGTGGCCCTTGCTCCCCCTTCTCTCCAAAGTACTTCCCCACCTTCACCCCCAAATCCACACCAGGAGGGCTGTGCTCCCTCCTTTATTGATAGATGTGTCAAATGCCCTGGCCAGGAGAGGCGTTATTCATTTGGCTGATAAAAAAGGTTCTAATGCTCACTGGAAATAAAACTTCATAAAGATTCAGGCACTTTTAAAGAGAAAAAAAAAAAGAAATGCCATTCATCTGCTTGGAAAAAAAAAAAAAAAGAGGGACTTCCCTGTGGTCCAGTGGTTTAGACTCCACGCTTCCACTACAGGGGACACGACTTCCATCCCTGATCAGGGGAACTAAGATTCCACATGTCATGCAGTGCAGCCAAAAAAAAAAAAAATCCACATATAGCATTTAGAGCAATGCATAGTAGAGAATAAGGTCTCAACGATCTTAGCTAATATTATCCCACATGCCGCATGGCATGACCAAGAAAAATAAGAATGGCGAATTTAAAATTTTGTTCGAGGACATAGCATACTAAAAGGACATTTCAGTTCTCCTTTATCACAGAGCCCATGACCCCAGCAGTCCTGCGTCCTGCATTTCTGCTCTTGTCATTCCTTAGGTCTTTCCCCAGACGTGCTCTGTGTTTTTGATTCTCTAGAGCATTGACAATAAGTATAATTGTTTTCTTTCTGTTGCCCCAGCCTTCCCCCTGCTCCCACATTTCTACTTTCATCTCTTCCTCTTCAGCTTTAAATGTCCCCCTCCCCTGAAACTTTAACTGGCTTACCCCAGTGAAAAGTGAGTGAAGCACATTCTGTTTTGTCATATTAAACAGTTGCTGGCCCCTGATTCCTCATACCAGGCAGCTGAGCCCAGTGTCACCCCAGGACCACCAAAATGAAAATGGAGCTTTCTCTGAATCGCTGCAAAAATCTGTGGATTGCAGGGCATCCACCACTCCCTGATAACCAGGCAGTGCCTCCTGCTTGATTTGGCTGAGCCAGAGGACATTTTGCCAAGACCTGTACCGCCCGAGAATTCATATCTCAGCTATTTGCATACTAGTTCCACCTGCTCCCATCACCATGACAACCTGCTTCCCAAAAGGAGCAAGAAGAGAGAGACTGAACCTCCGAGCCCCACAGTTGATCCTTCATGGGACGGGGTGAAAGGAGGGGTCCGTCTTTTGATACTGATTCTTATAGTATCCCCACTTTGCTTTGGCCAATCTCCTCAGCACCTCTGTCCCATGCACCCCAAGTCATCCATTGCCCCCATGGTCTTCACTGAATGATGCTGCAGCTTAAGAGCTGTAGGACCAGAGTCCAGCTCAGCCTTTTCCCAGCTGGGCAACACCATGCCTCTGCCTCTCTGGGCTTCATCTTCCTCGTCTGTAAAATGAGCCTAATCCTAACAGCAGCATCTCAGATAGAGGCTATCATGGGGATTCAGCGAGTTAATAGGCGCCTGTCCTAAGGACAGTGGAGCACAAGGAAGCAGGACCATCCATCCTCTGGATCTAGGGACTTGAGCATGCCCCGGGCAAGCTGTCCGTAATCCTTAGCAACCAGATGCTGAAGTGATTAGCTGGCAACGGGATGCGGGCGTTATGCAATCAGCTGCCTATTCCAGGCAGATGATGGCAGATCCCCAAGAGGGAAGGGGGAAGGGGCCTGACTTCAAAGTTTCTGCCCCTTTTGAGTTCTCCTTGGAGACACTTGGAAATGAAACATCCTGGAGACTGCTGTTAGGCCTCTGCAGGCCGAGCTTGTTAAAGCTCCGTGGCAAGCAGAGCCAACAGAAGAGACAAAAACAAGGCGAAACAGAAGACCCTCAGATCCCCCTTCCATCTGAACAAGGGGCTCTCAGTCCCGTGCATGGGGCTGTCCCTTTAACAAAAGGCACGCTGTGGTCTCAGCTGCTGTGTCATTTAGTACAGTCTCTCTAGGTGGCGACCAAAGGATTCACATTCTCTTTGAAATGAAAACTTCACTGAGCCCGCTTTTGGGTAGAGCTCTACTTAAAACAATATATAAAATGATGAGAAAATATCCCCAACCAGCTTTTCAACTGATGTACTTCTAAAAAGGTACCGGGAGGGGATTAGAGTTAGCAACCTCTTTGTGGGCTGTGGAAGAGGTTGAGGAAATATTGGTTTAAGATTTATTTCATTTAATCCACACCATCAGAGCTGATGCTCAGCATCCAGGGATCAGTGTCAGTTTCCCAGGGCAGCTGGCAGTCCTTGGTGTCTGCAATCCCTCCGCTGACAGAAGGATCACTCCAGTCTCTGACTTCGTCTTCACACTGTCCTCTCCTCTGTGTGTGTCTCTTCCCTTGTCTTCTAAGTATGCTTGTCGTTAGATTTAGGGTTCACCCTCACCCCAGATGATCTCAAGATCCTTAATTACATCTGCAAAGACCCTTTGTCCAAAAGATGGGTACGGGGAACTTCCCTGGTGGTCCAGTGGTTAAGAATCCTGCCAATGCAGGGGACACGGGCTCGACCCGTGGTCCTGGAAGATCCCACATGCTGCGGAGCAGCTAGGCCCGTGTGCCGTGACTGCTGAGCCCGAACGCTCCACAGCCTGTGCTCCGCAGCAAGAGAAGCCACCACCGCAGTGAGAAGCCTGCTCACCACAGCTAAAGAGGAGCCTCCACTCGCTGCAACCGGAGAAAGCCTGCCCACAGCAACAAAGACCCAGTGCAGACAAAAATTAAAGCATAAAAAAAGATGAGGAAGCTGAGGCTCAGAGAGGTTACTCCAGCTACAGAGGGTCACACAGCTAGTCAAATGGCCTTGGTGAGACTCAAAGCCAAATCAGTCAGTCTTCTGAAGTGTCAGCCTAGCACCTGCAAGTGAGGAATTTGCCTGGCCTGTCCTTCTCCCTGTGAGGCCTCAGAGACACCAACCCAAGAGTAAATTACCTCGTCTTTCTTCTGCTTGGTTAAAAACACCATGGACTTTTGCAAGTTAAAATCTAAAATTAAAACAAAGAAGATGGTACTGGTGGTTTAGCCAATGGAAGGACCTCCAGGGGAGGTCAGCTTTTCTTTTATGAATTTTTAAATTTTTAAATGGAGGATAATTGCTTTATTTTTTATTGAAGTATAGTTGATTTACAGAGGCCAACTTTTTAAAAATTTTTAAGTGTTAGATAGACTCAGGGCTCGCTTCTGGTCTCTTGAGTGAGTGTGTGATGGAGATAGCCTGACAAAACCATTTTCTAGTATACCTGACTCAGCTTCTTTGGGCCTCAGTTTCCTCATCTCTGTAATGGACACAGTAACCATTTGGGCCTCATAAGATTACTCCAGAAGTTAGTGAGTTAAAATAGAAGAGAGGCTGGCCCACTCTGTTGGTCATTACAGAGAGTGTCAAAGATTTCCCTGCGTCCAGCTACTGTGGGCTGAACCCCCTGGGAGATCTCAAACTGCTTAGTCAGAGAGCCGCAGTGTCGGTGGGGGTTAGCATGGGTGCTGGAGCCGTGTGGTCTGGGTCCAAGCTCTGTCTGCCACCAGCTAACTGTGCAGCCTGGGGCAGGGCCCTTCCTGTCTCTGGGCCTTGGTTTCCTCATCTTAAAACGGGGATAACAATACTACCCGCTCCCTGTGGTTTTTTTTGAAGATGAGCTGACATGTGTCATGTCTGGCACACAGCAAGTACTCAGTGAGCTCTTAGGAGGAGGCATGGAGGGCCTGGGCTACAGCACTGGGGGGTGCCTTTCAGAAGAGCCAGAGGGAGGGACTTCCCTGGTGGCCCAGTGGTTAAGACAGCACTTCCACTGTAAGGGTTGTGGGTTTGATCCCTGGTCAGAGAACTGAGATCCCATATGCCACGTGATGGGGCCAAAAAAAAAAAGCTGTCGGCATTTCCACTAAAGAGGTGGTATCTATGGGTCTGCTTTAGCTACCCCTGGAAGCAGGGTGTGTCCTTATCTTGCCAAGGAGCTAATGGGAGACACATAGACAGGAGCAGGAAGGTTTGGGTTGGAGAGATGCAGATGCTGGCAGAAAGTTCTTTTCCGCTCTGACTTCTCCATGAAGGAGTAACCTCATCTCCTAGGAAGCAGCCCTTCTGGCAGGAGAAACACCGTGCTGAAACCTGCCAGGGTGGGCACTTACATTCCCATGAGGTCTTTTTTTTTTTTTTTTTCCATCTTTTGGCTGCGCCTTGTGACATGTGGGATCTTAGTTCCCCAACCAAGGATTAAACCCTCATCCCCTGCATTGGAAGCACAGAGCCTTAACCGCTGGACCACCAGGGAAGTCCCCCCTGCCACCATGGCGTCATGATCCTTAACAAGAATGGACCATGCACAGGAGAATTTCAGAACACAGCCCCTCGACAGCCAGTGTCACATGGTGGAATCTTAGGCAGGATCCAGACATGTCCCCTCTCTGTTCTAACTCACTCACGGGTTCTTTTTTGTTGGCCTGCCTGCTGCAGAGAGAACCAGGGCTCCGGGGTCCCCGTGTCGGGCCCCAACCTGTCGACCACGCGGCCGATCCAGCAGGACCTGGGCCGCCAAGACCCCCCGCTGGCCGAGGATATCGACAACATGAAGAATAACAAACTGGCCACCGCGGAGTCAGCCAGCCCCCACGACAGCCTCAGCCACGCCGGCCTGCCCCAGAGCCCGGCCAAGATGGGGAACAGCACAGACCCTGGCCCCATGCCGGCCCCAGCCACCACGGCCACCAACCCTCAGAATGCCGTCAGCCGCCGGACAGCCAACAACCCGGGGAACCCATCCAACCCCGGCCCCCCCAAGACCCCTGAGAACAGCCTTATCGTCACCAACCCCAGCAGCACCCAGGCCAACTCAGCTAAGACTGCCAGGAAACCTGACCACACCACGGTGGACATCCCCCCGGCCTGCCCACCCCCACTCAACCACACCATCGTCCAAGGTACGAGCCCCAGTCTCACACCACACATCCCTGGGCAGGGGAGCCGACATCCTGCGCTTCCTCCCCAGAGGTGCAGCTAAGGGACTCCAGACAGTGACTCCACCTCTCTGGCCTCAATTGCTTCCTCTGGAAAATGGGTAGAGACATAGTTCCTGCCCCCACAGGGGCAGCTGGGAGAATTAAATGAGATGGTATGGATTTGATGCCTGGCAAGTACACAACAGGTTAGCAAATTTTCCTGCATCCCAAATTCCCACAGGGGAGCCAGGAAGCCCCCATATCTGAGGGGTCAGCAGATTCCTCTGATGGAAATTTGGGGGAAGTGAGATAATTCTCTAGGCCAGTGCCATCCAAAAGAAATGTGATGCAGGCCACCTGTGTAATTTTTTTTTTCACCTGTGTAATTTTAAACGTTCTAGTAGCCATGTTAGAAAAGAGAAGGGAGGAAAAGAGAGGAAGCAAGGGGGAAGAAGGAAGAAAGACATAAGTGATTTAAAACAAAAAAAAGAGGGACTTCCCTGCCAGTCCAGTAGTTAAGACTCTGCCTTCCAATGCAGGAGGCGGGGGTTCAATCCCTGGTCAGGGAACTGAGGTCCCACATGCCACAGGTTATGACCAAAAGTTTTAAAAAATAAAAAGAAACAGATGAACTGAACTTTAATAATGAATTGTATTTAACCCCAAATGCTATTGATTTATATCCAAGGTATTAACATTTCCTTGTGTCAATAATGCATTTTACATTATTATTACATATATTTATATTCTTTTTCTCCTACTCAGTCTTGAAAATCTAGCATGTTTCACACTGCATACCGCAGTTTGGACTAGCCATGTTTCAAATGCTGGACAGTGCAGGTCTAGGACCTTGAGGAATTGGCTGTTTTGGCCTCTTCCCAAAACCTCCCACATGTAATACCACAATCTGAGAAATTTGGAAATTATCCAAACTGGAAATTTGGAAATTATCCCCTGGGTTTATTATTTTTAAGATGATAGCAGTATCCCAGTTCTATGCAAGAGCTGTCCATAAGTTTACCCTGTAAAATCCTTGCCACAGTCGTATAAGGTAAATCTTGTCATTGTGCCCATTTCACAGATGAAAAAACTGAGGCTCAGTAAGGCTCAGCCTGTCCATAGACCCATAATGCACCTAGGCTGTGGGATCAATGCTCAGGAGGGTGGTGCCTTGCCTCAGTCAGGAGAGGGGTGATAATGGGGGGAATCCTGCATTTTGGCTATGGGAGAGGCTCAGTATTCCCATCTGTAAAGTGGGGCTTTGGGGACCCACCCTGCCTGCCTCCAAGTGACAGTATGAAGGTCATCAGGGACTGAGGACAGGTCTGTATTAAAATCTGGTAAAGATCACAGCAGACTCAAGGCTGTAGACGGATTGAGGGGCCAGGCTGCCCAGGTTCAAATTACAGCATTGCCACTTCCCAGCCGCGTGGCCTTAGGCAAGTCTCTTCACCTCTCTGTGCCTCAGTTTCCTCATCTGTAAAGTGGGGATCATAAAGCACCAACCTCATAGGGTCAAGTGAGGATTCAATGGCATAGCAGGGTGCCTGGCACATAGTAGACACTTTGTGTCAGCTGCTTATTGCCTGCTTTGGGAATTAGGCAGGAGATCAGGTGGGAAATTGTGGAGGGAGCCCTGTGTTGGTTCTTGTCCCAACAGTGAACAAAAACGCCAACCCAGACCCACTGCCAAAAAAGGAGGAAGAGAAGAAAGAGGAGGAGGAAGACGACCCTGGGGAAGACGGCCCCAAGCCCATGCCCCCCTACAGCTCCATGTTTATCCTCTCTACGACCAACCCGTGAGTATGGCCCATGGCCAGGGCAGGGGGCCCAGGGCTCCCACTGGGGCAGTGAAAGTCAGGCCAGAGGGCAGACCCAGACAAAGGGTAATGGGGGAGAGTGGCCTCTAAGACCATTAGTCCATAGAGAACTTTTGAGCAATTAAAAAATGATGTCCCTTTCTTAAGTTGTATAAGATAGAAACTTATCGTAAAGTACTTATTTCAAAAAAATGATTCCAACTGGTTTGTTGGAAAAGACCCCCTCCTGCCATCAGCTAGAAAATCGTTATCATAAATACCCAAATCTACACTGTCTGTGCTGTGAGAGGTGTCCTGTAGAAATGGCTGCTTTGTACAGTGCACAACGTTTACAAAGGTTGTACATGACAACCCTGGTTCCTGAGCTCTGCTCCTAACTTCTCCATGAGGGTTTAGATTCTGGGTAGAGATGGTCTTTGAGTTCCATGGCCCTTTGTCTTGGGAGGGCCTTGAGGAGGCCAGATTATTTAGGGGAGAAATTTACCACATCTATGTCTTGCTGGCTCAAAGGTTGTTTTGGAATTACATTTTTCCAAAGGGTGTTTCTTGAAACTCTGGTCCCTCAAAATGCTTCTTGACACCAAGAAGAATCACGTCAAATAAGCTGCAGGAGAAACAGCTTTCTCTAACCTGCCTCTTGGAGACTTAGCGTGTGTGTTTGCTTTTTTTTTGGCTGCCATTCTCTATTTTAATAAAGAAATTCTTATATGGCACTAGGCACCAGGTATGGTTCTGAATGCTTTACAAATAAAAAAAACTGTCTCATAATAACCCTATAGGAGTTGGTACTCTGCTTATCCCCATTTGACAGATGAAGAAACTGAGGTTCAGAGAGGTAACATCACCTGCCTAAAGTCAAACAGCAAGCAAGTGGGAGAGCCCAAGCAGACAGACTCCAACATCCCTATTCTTAGCCACTCAGCCCTGCAGCCATTCATACAATCTCATGATGTTTTTATCATTATTAATCCACTTAAGTTAATTATCTCATTATTTTCTCATTCATGTATTAAAGGCACTGATAAAGCCTGCAATTCATAATTTAAGTAACTAACTTTTTGGAGCCCCTACCATGTACCAGGCATATATTAACTCTTTTGATCCTCACACTCTTATTAGTTAGACACTATTATTATGGTCATTTCACTGATGAGAACACTGAGGTACAATAACTTGCCTAAGGTCACTCAACTAATTAAAAAAAAAAAAAGAAATCTACTTAACCCAGAATTTCCCAGTTTGGTTTGACTATATGACATTTTATGCATAGAAAACTTTTTCATCTCCTACAGATTCAAGGACAGTATTCAACTCAGTCTGTGAGTTAAGATGTTCCAGGAGGGCAGTTTGGAAGTGATAGGAACTTATAAACAGAGATGGGAATTATCTTCCCCTGCGGAGGGCTCCCCTGCCCCAAGAGGGCCCCCAGGGATAGGAGCTTGATACTCTGTTGGGTGTGGGACCGTGGGAGTTAGAGATCTCAGATAGTGGTAAGTGATACAAGGAGATGACAGAACAAAAGGGCTCAGGAGCCTGTTGTCTGAGTGGACCTCTGCATGTCTCCCTGTCCTCAACAGCCTTCGCCGCCTGTGCCATTACATCCTGAACCTGCGCTACTTTGAGATGTGCATTCTCATGGTCATCGCCATGAGCAGCATCGCCCTGGCGGCTGAGGATCCTGTTCAGCCCAATGCACCACGAAACAATGTGAGTCTCATCCAGCAGGCTCCTTCCCAGCCCAGCTCCTCTGTCACTTTCTCCTGTCTCGTAAAAGGCTGATAGCTGGGGTGGAAGGAATGTTAGGGTCACCCCTGGGCACAGCCCCCATGGCCACTGGTTGGGAGGGGAGGCTTTGATTCTGGTCTTGATGAAAGATGTTCCTTGAGACAGTGGTTCTGTGTGCGTGGTGGGGAAGAGATGGCCCGAGTGTCTGGAGCTGAAAATTGCTGGAATCTCTGGTGAGGAGAGTGAGGCTGGCAGGATGTGGAAGGGCACAAGCTCTGCATGGAATATGGGGGAGTCTGAAGGCACAGGGTGCTCCAGCAGTATCCCCTGAGCAGCCAGGTCTCACCAAATAGACTTTTTCATTCTGACTTGAAATTTTGAAAGACAGGATTGTTTTGACTCAAACAAAGTGAAAGTATTAGTCTCTCAGAGGTGTCCAACTCTGCAACCCCATGGACTGTAACCTGCCAGGTTCCTCTGTTCATGGGATTCTCCAGGCAAGAATACTGGAGTGGGTTGCCAGTCCCTTCTGCAGGGGTCTTCCTGAACCAGGGATCGAATCCAGGTATCCTGCATTGCAGGCAGGTTCTTTACCATCTGAGCCACTAGGGAAGCCCTTTGACTCAGTCACAACCTAAACTTTTAGTTAGGCACAGCCTAAGCTTTGAGATTTTAGTGGGCTAAGAGAGCTGACAACCTCTCCTTTTGGGGACCCAGGGTCTGCTAACAGCCCCTGTCCCCGGAGCACTTGCTGTGTTTCAGGCACAACCCCAGATGCTAGGGGTATCCCCAGTGGGCAGATGAAGAAACTGAGGCTCAGAGAGGTTAAGTGACCTGTCTGGGGTCACACAGCAGAATTCCAATTCTGCCCACCCTAGATCTCCTAATGCTTCCCTCAACTGTCTCCTTTTATCAAGCACTTACTGTGTGCATGTCCCCGCTTGAGTCCTGCCAAGCAGAAATGTGTGTGGTTGAGAGGAGAAACCAAGGCACCAGCAGGCCAGGAGGTGACAGAGGCTGGACTGATGGCTGTACCATCTTCCCCAGCTCCTTTCTCTACCCCCATCACCCCCCACACATAGGAACCATTTTCCACTGGGAGCCAGGCCTGCCGCCCTCACTAAGTAGGTTAGGAGCCTGGGCGAGGCTGGCAAGTCCCATAAATCAAGCCCGTCTACAGCTTACTTTGCACTTTCCCTGCCTTCACTGGCCTGGCAAGCCCCTTGGGGACCTGATAGGGGAGATGGAAGGAAATAATTAGAACAAGGCTCCCAGAGGAGTACCAGGGCAGGGCTGAGGTTGCACTCTGTTATCTCCTGCTGCCCACTTCCCCACCCCCCAGGACCCAGGGAGCCAGGTTCGGGGAGGGGATGTCCCGAGAGAGGTCAGCAAACCCCCTGTCGACTCTAGGAGACTGGAGCAGGCTTCACCTCTGGCAGGGAGAGGATGGGCATGGGGGTCCAGGGGAACCCCTGAGTTCCAGTCCAGGGGCTGTAGAGAACCCTGACAGGGCTAGAAGCAGCCCCCCGTGGAGCATTTGCAAACTTCTGCCTCCCCCACCCCTGCCCCATCACTCCATCTCCCAGTTGAAGCATCTCTCCCCAAAGCCCTCCCTCTTCCAGGCTTCCCTGGTGGTCCAGGGGATAAGATTCCACACTTCCATTGCAGGGAGAGTGGATTTGATCCCTGGAGAGCTAAGATCCCACATGCCCTGTGGCACAGCCAAAAAAAATTTTTTAAAGCCCTTCCTCTTCAAGTGCATGGTGGCCCCTTATTGGCAGCTGACACCCTTGGACCCCCTCCCCAAGTTCTATTCATTAGCTGGTCTGGAACAGGCCTCAGAAAAATGAACAGAACACATACAATCCATTCATTAATCAAGGATTTTAAAGTGCACACACCCATGTAAGCACCACCCAAGGCAAGAAGTATTAATAGAACAAAACAGACCTCAACCACAGGTACCTCTTCGATTCCTCCTTCCCTGTGAAGCTGGGTTCACAAGCAGGAACAAGGTCTGCAGACACGTTCAGGTGTCACGAGTTGGAGCAGGCAAGGGTGTTGGTACGAGCGTCATGAGGGCAGGGATCCAGGACAGTGTTCACTGCCCCGCAGTGCACAGGGCAGCCCCACCACAGAGGATAAGCTGACCCGTCTTGTCAACAGTATTTAAAAACCCTACCCTAGAGGTATCCGGACCCTCACTTCTGGAAAGAGCGTTTCTTAGCTCCTCTCATTTTCCCAGCTACACGTGCATCTTTAAACACTAGAGTTTATTTCTTCCTGCTTCTAACACTGAACAGATGGAGGAATTCTGTGCGTCTATTCCGTCACTCAACCTTGAAGTGAGTTCTTATTTTCTTGGGTGGTGACAGTCATTCTTTTCCATTGCTGTGTAATATTCCACTCTGTGGCATAATTTGTTTATCCATCTTCTAGTTGACATGTGTTTGAATTATCTGCAGTTTAGAATGCTGTCACCATACCCCCTACTCCTGACATGGGGACCCTGGGCTTGACTCTCTCCAGGGTATAAAACCAGAAATTGAGTTTCTGGATCATAGAATTTGCATACGGTCAGCCCCAAATTTGCAGCCAGAGTGTTTACTGAGTGATACAGTGACACACGCCAGCCAACTCACAAGGCTTTCACTGCTCCACAGTCTTGCCAGCACCGGTGCTGCTGGTTCTTTCATTTAGCCAAGCTGGTGGGTCTGGAATCGCATCAGGATTTTGATTTGTACTTCCCTATGATAAATGAGACTGAGAATTTTGGGTTCCACTGAGTCACAGAAAATTGCCATTTGTAGAAGTCAAAAGGATCTACATATTAGATACAGTTGAACCTAATTTATTGGCCTTTTGATTTCCTCCTGCCCCATTTATTAAGTTCTCCAGAATTTGATTCATCTGACCACCTGGCCTACCTTTCCTCTACCCTCTTGCTGTTTTCCTTCTTCCTAAACCCACTCCCAGAGAAGGCAATGGCAAGCCACTCCAGTACTCTTGCCTAGAAAATCCCATGGACGGAGGAGCCTGGTAGGCTGCAGTCCATGGGGTCGCTACGAGTCAGACATGACTGAGCGGCTTCACTTTCACTTTTCACGTTCACACATTGGAGAAGGAAATGGCAACCCACTCCAGTGTTCTTGCCTGGAGAATCCCAGGGACGGGGGAGCCTGGTGGGCTGCCGTCTATGGGGTCACACAGAGTCGGACACGATTGAAGTGACTTAGCAGCAGCAGCAGCAGCAAACCCACTCCAGTGTTCTTGCCTGGAGAATCTCAGGGATGGGGGAGCCTGGTGGGCTTCCATCTATGGGGTCACACAGAATCGGACATGACTGAAGTGACTTAGCAGCAGCATTCATTGCTTTATTTAGTAATTATTTAATAAGCAACTACCACGTGCCAGGTGCTGAGCTAAACATCAAGGATTGGCAGGGTCTGCATTCCCAGAGCTCACAGAGCACCAGACCTTTATCCCTGTTGTTTCAACTGCCTGGTACACCTAAAATGCTCTCCCATCACCAGCCCCTCAGCCTTCCCGGAACCTTCCAAGCCCTCGCACCTGCCACCCATCCCAGGAAGTTGGCTATCCTGACCACTCTGGTCTCGGACAGCCCTTCAAGCACCACACATGATGAGAACGTGAACTGTGGCCACATAGATCGCAGAGCCCAGCTCTGCAGGACCCAGTTCAGCCCCAGCCTCATGCATCCAGTCATCAAGCATTTCTTGAGTATCTACTGTATACCTGATCCTGTGCTATAAGCTGGAGATACCACAGGGACAGGCAGACATCCCTGCCCCCGTGAGGCTGACATTCAGGTGGGGGAGATGGACAGTGACGTTATTAATAACTATAACAAATAGTTTGCCAGGAAGTGATAAGTGCCAGGGGTGAGGGATGTGAAGGGGGTAGACTTGGTAAAGAAGATTGCAAGCTTCAGGAAAATGGAATTTTAAACAGGCAGTCAGGAATGTGATATTTGAGCCAAGCCATAAAGGAGGAGAGAGAGAATATCAGGTGGAACATGGGGAAGAGTATTCCAGGCTGACAACCTATACAAAGGCCCTGAGGTAAGAATATCCAGGATGGCAGAAGCAGAGTTAGCCAGAGGAGAGTGGGACAAGGTGAGGGAAGGGAGGTGGCCAAATAGATTGTCCAGGGCTTTGGGGTCAAGGCTTTCACCCTGAGTAAGGTGGGAGCCATAGAGGGTTCTTGAGCAGAGAAGGGGGCAGTGATCTGATTTGTGCACTCACAGGCGCCCTCTGGTGGCCTGCTGTGTAATTAACAGCCAGATCTGAGGTCAGCCCCTAGGGTTACCGCGTGTTGGGCTTTGCCAGCATCCTCATGCCACTCAACATCCTCATATGAAGGTCACACAAGGGATGTGCTATGGCGTGGCCAGGAAAGAGGCCAGCGTGCAAGACATTGCCCGTCCAGAAACCACTAATGCTTGGTCTTGTGTAAGGTAGCGGGGAGAGGGAGAATCAACCCACTCTGATGAGGGTATAGCTGCGTACTTGGGAGGAGATGGATGCCACAGTGAGGTTGGTCCCCAGTGTCTGTCCTAGAAGCTAATCATGTTTAGGAAACTCTATGTGGGAACAGTTGTTCACCCAGGAGACCAGAAGGTCAGAAACACTGGAGGATCAGACTCGTTGCCAAAAGAGGTAAGAGTCTTTCCTGAACTTCCCTGAGGCCACCTCTAGTCCATATAGGGCTTTGGGCAAGTAAAAAAAAGGCACCCTTTGGTAAGCAGACTATCCTTAGCAATGATTTTTGTTAGGACTTGGCTGCCATCTGTTGGACAGTTTCATTCACAACATACAAATCTGCTGGGAGACAGGGTGGGAGGGGCCCTTGTGCAGTGCAGGACCTGCCCCACTGTACACGGCTGCAGCATTGTCTCACGTGGGTGGAGACTGTTCCTTGGGGACTTTGCTAGAGGCCACATACCCCAGTGGGCCAGGGCTAGGTTCACAGGGGCTCTGCTGGAGCAAGGGAATGATCCTCTGCCCCCTTGCTTTTATGCCCTGCAGGTGCTGCGATACTTTGACTACGTTTTTACAGGCGTCTTTACCTTCGAGATGGTGATCAAGGTGAGTGCCAGGGCTCCACAGGATTCTGCACTCTCAAGAATGCCACCTTGGTGCAAGAGGCTCACCCCAGAGATTGGAAATGCTTGGTGTGTTTTTTTGAGGAACAGCAAGGAAGTTGATATGGCTGAAAGTGAGAGAGGGGAGTGGGGAAACCAGAGCAGGGAGATGAGAGCAGAAATCAAGCAGGAACTTGGGGGCCACAGGACGATCTTGGGCTTTTATCCCGAGTGAGGTGGGAGCCATGGAAAGGTCTGAGCAGAGGGACATGACAACTCGGGTGTTCACAGGCACCCTCTAGCCTCCGTGGGAGGTCAGACTTGGAAGGAGGAGCAGGGGGCGGTGGGGAGTAGGGTAGGAGGGAGCAAGGTAGGGGGGAGCACGGTGGGTGGGACCCAAGAGAACTGGGAGCAGATGATTGCTCTGGTCCAGGCAGGAGATGATGGGAACCAGTCAGGGTGGTGGCAGAGAAGGTGGTGAAAAGTGGGCAGATTCTTGGAAGGTTTGGAAAGTAGAACCAATGAGGTTTGCTGATGGATCTGATGTGAGGTAAGGAGCCAAGGGGACCCTGAGGTTTTGACCTAAGAACCAGCAAGTCAGAGCTACCTTTCCCAAGGTGGGAAGCGGCCTTGAGCAGGGGCTTCTCACTCCTCCCCCAGGTCCCCTGGCCTTTGACCCATCCCCTCAGGATGAGGTGGTCCCGTTGGCTACCATGCTTCCTCCTGCGGCCCCTCCACCAAGCCTAAAAGGGTAGATGCTGCTCCCCAGGGTAGGGATGAGTGATCAGAGCGCTGTCTCTTCTCCCTCCTCAGATGATCGACCTGGGGCTCGTCTTGCACCAGGGTGCCTACTTCCGTGACCTCTGGAACATTCTCGACTTCATAGTGGTCAGTGGGGCCCTGGTGGCCTTTGCCTTCACGTAAGTCTCCTCTTGAGGACTCCACTTACCACTTTGTCCCTCCACCCCCAGCCCACTGGATCAGGGGACATGTTCTTGAGGTGTCGAGATGGGAAAAGGGAGCTCTGGGGTGGCGGGAGGCATCCGCATGCCACCAGGGAGAGCTTCGATTGGCTTCTGCATGATGGCCACCATGGAGGAAGAGGGAGAAGGGCCCCCGCCTTCTACCTCCTCACACAGCCATGCCACCAGCCCCTTGCTGTGCTGCTTTCTGTAGACTAGCCCCACCAGGACATCTCATTTTCCTTCTGCTCTACAAGCTCCGCTGTCTCTTTGGGGAGCCCCTAAAAAGACAATCAGGAAATGAATGTGCATGAGAATTTGGACCCCCACCCTGTGCCTGAAGGCCCTGTAGTTCTAGACCTGATGACTCCCCTCGTGTGTCTTGAACTTCTCCTGGCAGTCCTAGGACACTCTGAAAGGTCATGTCTCATCAGGCCACTCCAAGATGGCACCCAAGTTGTGGGCAGCCATTCCAAAATAGCACCCAAGGGCTGAGAAGCCATTCCAAGACGGTACCCAGGTTCCGGGCAACCATGTCAAAGTGGCAGTTGAGTTCTGGGCAGTCATTCCAAGATGGCACCCAAAGGCTTAGAAGCCATTCCAAGATGGCACCCGAATTCTGGGTGGCAATTCCAAGATGGCATCTGAGGACTGAGTAGCCATTAGCTCTTAGGGCCCTGCTAGCAAACTTAGCAGTGCATTCCTCAAGTCATACATGTTTGGGGTCAAAAAACCTGACCAGCTCTTAATCCAGAAACAAGTCTTTTTACAGACCTTGTCTGTGCCCAGTGACAGTGGCTCATTCCTAAAAAGGAGTCTCAAAAGGACTCAGACCCACCTCGCCCACATAGTGAGAAGTCAGGGGCTTCCTCTGTTCCCCTGCCTCCTGGTCGCCTCTCAGCAGACCTGGAGGAGTCCTTGAATGGCCCCCCGACCAAACGATGAGGCCTTGGTTTGTCAGGAGGCCGGCGTGGTGACCCATTTCCAATTTAAGCGCTAAAGTGGGCCGCTCCTGGGAACACAGTGAGGTCACATGGTGTCGGAAGAGCTGGAAATCTCCAGAGTTTCTGAACGCCTCTGAGCTGGTGGAGATGCGCCATGACGGTCAGGAGGCTGGATGTATTTCTGACTCCAGCCAGCCTCCCCGCCTCCTTCTCTTTATCTTCTGCTTTCTCCTCCTCTTTCGGCCCTCTCTCCTTTTTTTCCTCTTTTATTCCTCCCTCCCTCCTCTCCCCGTTTCTTCTCTCTCTCCCACTTTTTAAAGCATTTGAGTATTTGATCATCAATGACAGTGATTATCTTAAAAATTCAAGGGATTTGGCTCCATTATTATTAAGATGTCCTGTAGATTTAATAGTAATAATAATCAAAGCAAAGTGCACAGCAAATTAGAGGGGAAATGTTGCCACAAATAAAACAAGGCATCCATGGCCTTCATATATAAAAAGCAATTACAAATCAGTAAGAAACACTGAACCTCAATAGTTAAGTGAGTACAGGATTTAACATAGAAATTTCACAGAATGCTGATTAATAAAAATGACCTAAAAAAAAAAATTCAGCCTCATTGGAGTTAGATGTATAAAATATAAACAGGTATATATTGGTTTCTTATCAAGTGAGCACAAATTCCTTCCCCCGCAAAAAAGATTTTAAAAGGCAATACACTGTGTGTGTGTGAGAATGTGATTAAATATGCTTCTCCCTCCATCCATCAGATATTTGAGCAACTCCTACAAGGTCAGTTGACTTCCCTGGTGGCTCAGATGGTAAAGTGTCTGCCTACAATGAGGGAGACCCAGGTTCAATCCCTGGGTTGGGAAGATCCCCTGGAGAAGGAAATGGCAACCCTCTCCAGTACTCTTGCCTGGAGAATCCCATGGACGGAGGAGCGTGGTAGGCTACAGTCCATGGGGTCGCAAAGAGTTGGACACAACTGAGCAACTTCACTTTCACTGCAAGGTCAGTTAGGAACCATGCTGGGTTCTGAGAAAGTTTCAATTCTGAAAAGCCTGGGGTGATTCCATCTCGGATCCCCTTCCCTCCCTTGCTCCTGTCTCTGGCTTTCTCCCTCTTTCTCTTTGCCCCTTTTCTCTCTCCTCCCCTCTGTCTGACTCCCTCTTCTGCTCTCTCTCTCCCTGCCCAGCCCCTGCCTCCACTACCCCTCGCCCTCCCTTCTTCCCTCCCCTCCCCCTGCTCTCACCTCCCCGCCTCCCCCATCCTTTCTTCCCTCTCCCTCTCCTTTTCCTCCCATCTCTTTTTCTCCCTTCCATCCTCTCCCTTGCCTTGACCTTCTGCCTAACCTGGGCCCCATGGCCTGGAGAAGGCAAGCACTCCACCATTCACTCTGGCATCAAAGACCCAGTGTCCACCATGTTCCTACCCAGGGTAGTCTCCAGGACCAGGGAAGGCAAGTGCAGGCAGGCACCCCCTCCCTCACTTCTTCCAGCTCCCCAGGATGACATCTGCCCAGCAGCTCCCAAGTCCCCCAGGGCTCAGGAAGAGACCACACCCATCTCCACATACAACCCCCCTACTGCACCCTCTCTGGCCTGGCCTGGGTGGTGGGTTTTGCCCTCTGTTTCACACGCCTAGGTGCAGTACAATAGAAGTAGTGTCTGCTGCCCACCAGTTCATCCTGGGAACTTCCCTTCCAGACCCCTGTGGGAGCCAGCAAGTTCCACTGCCAAAGAGGGGGCCCCCACCTTTGCCTGCCCACCTCCATCCCCCGTTTGGCCTCACAGTTTGGGAGACACGCCTCTCAGTCATAGAACTTTGGCCATAATGGGCCTCGTTTCCCTGAAGCCGCAATTAGACTCAATTTGAAGCAAACCTAATCTGCAAAAAACAGAATTATTTTTCCACCCAGAATCAATCAGCAAAAGGATTCTTTGTGTTTGCAAAAGAATCTGCCACAGGGAGCTGATTTTGTGTTTTTAATTTTTTGAGTTTTCACTTTAAATATAAAGTTATACAAGGGCATTCAAAACGAGCCTACAGCTCACAGAAATCTGGCAGCATGTTTGCAGAGTCAACCTTTGAAACTGGTTTTATGAAGTTGCTACAGGCATAAAGCCAGCCAGTCCATGCCCTTGAAAACCCTGTTTCAAATTGTTTTTTAAATTCCTATTTGAGGAAAGGGTCTGGAAAGGGATTTCAGATCATCCCTGTGAGTCTCAGTGAACTTAGATGTCTTGCAGGAACTGGGATGTGTACAGTTTTGCCAGTGGGATCCTGACAAGTGTTAGGGATGTTCTGGGGGTTTTGAAGGCCTGGCAACCTGGGGAGCGCCTTTATGTGATGGTCATAGGAATGGAATAGGTAGGCTCTGAGACCCCACCCCTGCCATACCCTCCCCACCTCACTGCCAAGAGTCCAGCTGGTCCCGCCACTCCCCCTCCAGGGCAGGGCCACAGGCCAGGCACAGCTGGTGGAGTGCCTTGATCAAGCAGCTCCTGCATGCCAGAGGCCATTCCACCAGAGAAGGAGCCCTCAAGCTGCTATTCCTTTCCCCAGAAAAGTTTCAGAGTCCTCCCTTTGGCTTCAGGTTCCTGGCCTCTCTTACCTGAGAAGGTCTCTTGCCCTACAAGGCCTTTCCTTGTTACCAGATAGATGTCATATGGGCAGGAGTAAGGGATGCTCTGAGAGCCTCCCCTGGAGTGCCCAATCCCAGAGTCCTTTGCTTCCTTTCTTTCTGTTCTTTAAATTCACGTTTTCTGTCCTGTGTCCCTGTTTCCTCATAGACAAGGCTGAGGTCCCCAGCAAGTATGAAATAAACCTGATCGTTTTTTAAAAAGGCTCCTGCAAGCCTATTTGGTTTCTCTTTAGATGTGCAAGTCCCTGAACCCCTCTGTGCCATGGTTTCCCCATAAATTTGAGACACCTTGACCGGGTAATAATGATAGTAACAGCCTCCATTTACTTAATCTTTACAGCCCCATGCAAGAATTTCTCTTTATTAGTCCCTTTTTGTACATGAGGAAACTGAAGCCCAGAGAGATTGTGGGGGGAAATGAGTCTAGCAAGATCACTAAGGGCTTAATGGCTCAGTGGTTGAGAATCTGCCGGCAGTGCAGGAGACTCAAGAGACACAGGTTCAATCCCTGGGTTGGAAAGATGCCCTAGAGGAGGAGATGGCAACCCACTCCAGCATTCTTGCCCGGAGAATCCCACGGACAGAGGAGCCTGGCAGGCTACAGTTTGTGGGTTCGCCAAGAGGTGGACACAACTGAGCGACTAAGTATGCAGGCAGGATCACTAAGGTTGAGTTTAAATGTCAGATTCAAGGTTGCCGCCCAACTCTCAGCCCTGAATGTAGACGCTTTCACAAATCGGGAGGATGAGACCTGACAGCCTGGCCTGGCTGGGTTCCTTGAGTCTCCAGCAAGGCCTGGAAGTCCAGGGGAAGAGGGCATGAGACTATTCCCTTCTTTGTTGAAAGGAATCTTGCTGTTCTGGCCTGTTGGGGTGGAGGCAAGGATTCTGCAGTGCTGTGACTGTGGCCCCGTATGGGATATGGGAAGATGATCCCTGTGGTCTTCCAAAGGATGTGTCGAAGCTCTTGTGTTGGTTTCTACCCCTCCTGCACCTCCCCCAGATATCCGTGTGTGTGTGTGTGTGTGTGTGTGTGTGTGTCCTGCTCCATCTACTGACTGTGTGCCCTGTCCATGCAACCACCATTAACATACCATTTCATGAGTCTCCACACATGACATCACGCTCTGTGCCCATGCATCGGGGTGGCCAGCTGACACTTCTCAGCAGCTGGGGGGTCGTGATCCTGCCCTCACTGCCAAGAGTCCATCTGGCGCTGCCACTCCTCCCGCAAAGCAGGCCAGCACAGCTGGCAGAGCACCTTGGTCAAGCCACTCCTGCATGCTCAGGAGCCCAACTGCGAGGAAGCCAAAGAAGGAAGCCATTTTTTAAAAACAGGCCCTACCTTTGAAGGCATTCTTGTGTGTGTGCATAATGAACTGGAAAGAAACAGAAGGTTAGAGTGCAAGATACACAAACCTGGGTTTGAAGCTCAGTCTGTCACTTGCTGGCTGTGTGACCCTGGATAAATCACTTTGCTTCTCTAAGTCTCAGCTGCCTCATCTGGAAAATGGGTGTACCACCCTCCCACAGGCAGACACAGTGACATTCAGAAGACTCCCGTATTACACCTTATGTCATCCATCAGGTTGAGCAGAAATCACTGCTGTTGAAAGATTTCTCCAGGGACTTCCCTGATGGTCCAGTGGTAAGATTCCAAGCTTCCACTTCAGGGGGCATGGGTTCTATCCTTGGTCAGGGAACTATAATCCCACAAGCCATGGATTAATGTTTTTAAAAGTTAAAAAATAAATTTGAAAAAACCTTCCTCAATAATCCGAAAAGGAGAATCTATACCATTCCCTCTATGCACTAATTCCTAGATACATTGAGCTTTGAGAACCACTGAGGTAACGTGGAAAGGTAGCAGGAGAAGGGAAAATCCAGTGGGAATATTTGTAGGCATTAAACCATTACATTTTTAGAAATCTCACTAATTTCAAAAGCGGGGGCAGGTGAGAAATTCTGAAGAGTGTCTGTTTGGCAGTTCCACTGTTCTGTTAATAATGGCAGTCAAGTTTCTTGATCTCCAGTAATGGTTGGACGTTCATAATAAGACTGAGCCTTGATTCCAAAGATGAGTTGTGCAAGGGGCCACTGCCAGGTGCAGAGAGGTTTCCCCAGGCCCACATTTTCCCAAAAGACTCTTGAGAGTCTTCCCTTAATTTCATCCCAAATTGGAACTCCTAGCAGCCTTCTCTCTTCTTCATAACTTCGGGGGTAAAGTCAGGGCCTTAAATGTGTATCAAACCTCAGAATCCCCAAGGGAGGTTTCACAGATGAGGACAATAATTAAGGGCAACTCAAAGCAGCTGGATTCTTTCCTCTTGCTTTGTGAATAGGTACTTCCTGTTTATCTGTTTGCTTTATTCCAATACTCATCAAGCGCCCATTCATCCCAGCTGAAATGTATTAGAAAATTAGTTCAAAAACAAACACAAAAAATTAAAGGCAGTGCTGGGATTCAAACCCAGGTCTCCCCAACTCCAAAGCTCATCCCCTTCAAGACATTTTAAAAGACTTCCTTGGCGGTCCAATGGTTAAGACTCTGTGCTTCCAATGCAACTAGAGTTGCAGGTTCAGTCCCTGATTGGGGACCTAAGATCCCACATGCAGCACAGAGTGGCCGGAGGTTGGGGGGGGAGATATTCTAAAGTCTTCTGGTCCCAGAAACCCTGGAGAAAAGGGGTTTTTCTCCAGCTCTTGGCATTGACCTTCAGTGGCAAATTCACCTTTGGTAGTTGATAACTTTCTGGCTGTCCTGCGACTTGAAAATTTGGCTTCCTCGGTGCTGTTTGGCAGTGCCAGGAGCCTGCCAAGGGCAGGGGTCGGAACAGAGGTCTACCAGATGGAAGGATGGACACCATCCGGAGCCACAGGCCTGAGGCGGCTGCTCCTGGTGCCTGGGCCGGGCAAGGGCGCGCTCAGGTGTGCGTGCGTGTATGTGCGTGTTCTGTGTTCTTTCTTCTGAGGCCGCTTACGACCTGTCTCTCCCTCCGATGCCACCTCACCAGGAGCAGTACACGGTAAAGTGCCCCCCTCTCTCGTTCTTGTTCTGTCCTGTTCTCTATGCCCTGATGCAGCCATGTTGGTTCTGGGTCTGTTTCCGTAGCTTCGTGTCATTGCCACCGTCCTGTCGCTTGCAGTGACCAGAGCCCCTCAGCCTGCTCCCCAGGGAGCCTGAGCCTGGAGGGGTCTTGGCCACTGCCTGTCACCATGACCCACCATTTAGCCAAGTTCTTGGTAGAGAGTGTAACGGGCATGGAGGGCACTCTCCCCACGATCTGATTTCAGTAGGGCAGACAAGCTGGATGGGCGGTTATCAGGGGAGTGAATGTCTAACTTCCCAGGTGGGAGAAGCGCGGACATTCCAAATAGTGCGGGCTTGTGCTTTAAGAGGAATAACTCCCCTCCTCCAGGAACATCTACAGTCTCAACAAAATGACTCGAAAATCTGGCTGTTTTCTGAGAGAATACCTTGATCAAGCCATTCCTGCATGCTCAGGAACCAAACTGCCGGGAACACTCTCCTTGGTGTCTCAGCAAAAAGGATTATTTCATCCTCTCCCAAGGGAGGTGTGCCTCCTGGAAGAGAGACATCCCCACAGTGGCCACAGAGTCCATTTTAGATGAGCAGATGCGCCCCAGGAGGCGTGTCCCCCAATGTCAGCAATTTGGTGCATCAAGATTTTAGCCAAATTCAGCGCTGACGTACAGCAGAAACCAGCACAACACTGCAGAGCAGGTTTCCTCCAGTTAGAAACACAGTGTGAGAAAAGGAAAAAACATCAGCCGGTTCTGCATACAACCGAGATGTCCGCTTGCTGGACTTTTTTCCCACCCACGTAGAGTCTAAGCGTCATTGCAGTTTGCTAGAAGACCTTATGTCATCCCCATACAACCAGTATCGTTGACCTCAGAATGGCAACTGCAAAAGTGAATTCAACAAAAGTGAAACAGCTGCATTGCAAGTTGTTGCATTCAAGCTAGATTCTTTGTTAAAAGGGAAATTAGTGAGTGCTACTGAAGGAGACATTAAGGGAATCCCTGGTGGCTCAGAGATAAAGAATCCGTGTGCCAATGCAGGAGATTCAGGTTTGATCCCTGAGCCAGGAAGGTCTGGCAGGAAATGGCAACCCACTGCAGTATTCTTTCCTGGGAAAGCCCATGGACAGAGGAGCCTGGCCGGCTACAATCTATGGGGTTGCAAAGAGTCGGACATGTCTTAGCGACTAAACCACCACCACCAGGGAGGCACTAGTCACATATGAACACGTACCAGAGATTCCCTCTCTGACCAAATCAGGAAGCCTGAAAGATAACTTGAAGGAAACACATCTATTTCCCGTGCGATCCTGTTACTTGTGTCTGTGTTCTGCCTCAAAGCATCTCAGCGACTCTCCTGACGTGTCTCATGCTTTGGGGACACAGCTTTGAGATCATAAAGATGACTTCGGTTTAGATAAAGAAAAAACCATGCTCAGACTGCTGAATCCTGGAGCATGGCTGTGCCTGACAGGTTAAAATCCAGTTCTCTTTTTCTCTGAAAAGTGAGAGAAAGGAACCCTTAAAAAAAAAGTCATTAAAAATGATTCTGCACCTGGATAGACAGGCACACCATGGAGGATGTCTCTGAGGCAGCTCTATTCATGACCCAAGAGGTGACTATAGGGAGATGTTTGCTCACTGGTCCCCAAAGAACTCCAGTCTGGATCCATTCACATGTGTCCTGAAACTACACACCAGGCATGTGCTGGGGGCAGAGACAAGAACCAAGATTAAAGGGAAAATGAAGATGTAGAAGGATAAACCACAGTTCTTTCTGCCTTGGAGGAATTTTCTGTCTAAAGCCAGGGCTTCCCAGGTGGCTCAGTGGGAAAGAATCTGCCTGCCAATGCAGGAGATGCAGATTCCATCCCTGGTTTGGGAAAATCCCCTGGAGAAAGAAATGGCAATCCCACTCCAATAGTCTTGTCTGGAAAATCCCATGGACAGTGGAGCCCAGCAGGCTACAGTCCGTGGGGTCACAAAGAGTTGAACACGACTGAGCAACTGGGCATACACACACACACACTGTCTAAAGCCAGAGCCAGTGACAGAAACAAAAGCGATTCTGAATAAGCACTGGGGTTTGGCAGAACCCAGAGGCAGTCAGCAGAGACTGTTGCATGAAGGGACATTTACCTTGGGCTTTGAAGGCTGCATAGTTCTGTGAATGGAGCAGTGGAGGAACGGCAGTTCTAGCTGCAGGAACAGAAGCCAGAGCATGTGGCTGGGGTTTGGGGTGTGTCATGATCAATGGGGATGCAAAGGGAAAGGTAAGTTGGACTAGATTTGGAAGAGCCTTGAATGCCAAGTTAAGGGATGGCACTGCTAGGAATTCAGATGCTCCAGAAGGGTTTGTAGCAGGAGGGTGACATGATAGTTTTGGTCACTGTGTGCAGAAAAGGTGGAAGAAAAGAGAGACATAGAGGGGGGGGAAGCTGGGAGGTGGGTCGTGGGGGTCTAACCTGGGATGGTGGCCATGTGCAGGAGGACGACCTCTTGGGGATGAGGATGAACGTGACTGTTGGGTTTCTGGCTTGGGCAGCTGGGTGGGTGGTGAGTTCCATTAATCACAAGCCTTTGATGGCCACACCCAGTGCCCTCCTCATTGTGGCGTGGGGTAGGGGGTTGAATTATGGTTGGCTAAGGGTGTCATGGCATCTATCATGCTAGGACTCATGCCCAGGAGACCCTGGGCTGGACTTTTATGCAGCAATCTGGCAAAGATGAGCTAAGAGACCCCGAAAGAATGAGGCAGTGATTCAACATCAGCATCTGATGTTCTAGTTCTTTTTGTGCCGTGGGCTCAGGGAATATTGGGGGAGGGGTGGGGGAGGAGAGTTCTTGTTTAAATGCCACTTTAAGGACTTTATGGATCCTATTGGAAATGTGGGGGTGAGGGCATCCCACTTTCTAAAAGCTCACTAAGACCAGCTCTGAGGAGCGCACACAAGGTTAGGGTAGGGGCTAACTCCTTCATGCTGGATCTGAGGGCCCCCCACACAGTTGCTCAGGCCCAGCCCAGCAGTGGAGGGCCCTCAACAACCGCAGGAAGCACAGCAGGCCGTCTGCTCACTAACCCTTGAGCCCAGATGCAGCAGGGGAACTGGCTGCTCTTCCGCAAGGCGAGGCCACACCAGGCTTACCCCGGTTCCTAAGCTGGGAGGCTGGGGTCACGTGCGGCTGCAGGCCACCCACCACCCAGCCTGACCTTGGCTCCCTCTCTCCCCTTCGCCCCATCCTGACATCCCCCCACAGTGGCAACAGCAAAGGAAAGGACATCAACACGATTAAATCCCTCCGAGTCCTCCGGGTGCTACGACCTCTTAAAACCATCAAGCGGTTGCCAAAGCTCAAGGTGAGATCGGGGTATATGGGAGATCTACCAGGGTTGCCATGTACAGTTGAGCAGTTTGCACACTGCTCAAGGACACGGCTTTGAAAGGGATGCTGCTGCTTTTTGTGTTGGATATACTTATTACTACAACTTTCCAGTAGATGGCACTAAAGTGAGTTAATGGAACAAAATCTGTATGTATATTATGGTAATTTTCCATTAGGTGAAATGTCTCATGCAAAGTTGAGATCCCTTTTCCTAATTCCCATGAAGGCATCATGTAGATAAAACAGGGCATAACCTGAATCTGGAAAGCAGGAAACTAGGTTTCTGGTCCCACATAACCTTAAACTTTTCACCTGCCTATTCTAGGCTCCAATATCTCCTGTTCCAAAACAGCATGAAGCAGCATTTCCCAAACACTTTCTCCTTTCAAATTTAAAAAAAGGAAAGGAGAAAGGATATGAAGCTTAGTCATTCAAACACCCCATTTCAACTTGTGATGCGCCTGTATTATCTTTCTTAATGTTTAAGTCAAGTCACTTTATTTTTTTTACTTAAATGGATTTATTTTAAAAGGACATGCTTGTCAAGTTTGTCAAGTTGAAAAACCAGAATCCACTGTTCATAGAAGGTAAAATTAAATATGTGTTTAAAAAAAAAATAAGATAACTGTTCTCAAAATCTAGCCCAGAAGAGTTGCCTGACAAAGATTTTGAGTATGGATGCTTGTTCTTTTTTGCTTAAAAAATGAAAAGTATAGGGACTTCCCTGGTGGTCCAGTGGTAATGACTCCACACTCCCAACATAGGGGACACAAGGTTCCATCCCTGGTTGGAGAACTAAGATCCTGCGTGTCCTGTTTTCGTGGACCAAAAACAAAACAAACCAAACCAAAAAAAAACCTAAGCATAAAAAGGAAAAGTATAAATGTTATTAGCACAGCAACAACTAAGGAAGACTTTCTCCTTCACTCAAAAGGATTGAAAGAATTAGAGATAGAATAACTTTGCCACCACGCAATCAGTGTTACTTGGTTTATGGCTCCTGTAAGGACCTAAAAGTATTGTCTGATATCACTGGTGGTGGGCTCCTCCCCCATAGTTTGGAAAATAATGATTTGACGCCCCCTTTTTGTTGATGAATTATTCAAAAAGGAAATGTGTCTACCTTCCAAACTTGAAAACCAGCTTGCATTGAAATACGTGGAATCCAGCAGTAGTCGGTTCAGTGGCTCTTCCCGATTTTCTGGGTCACAGCCCCCTTTGAAACCCCCATGAAAGCTATGCACTCTGTCCCCCGGGGAAAGCCAGTAAAACTAACATGCGATTCCAGTAGGTTCAATGACCCTTGATGCTTACTTGTAGTTCGGACCCGCTGTGATTCATAGCAGAATGTGGCGGGGGGCGGGGGGTGGAGGGTATAGGTTGGCAGGATGATGGAAAGATTTCATCTAACCCAAGGCAGCATCTCCAGGACATGTGAAGTCAACTCGCAAATCCAGAGCACCCCCCCTAGTGATCGGTGGGCCAAAAAAAAAGGAGGAGATCACACAACTCCAGGTGCTGGGAGAGAAGGGTGACCGTGAGGCAGGGACACAGAATGGACAGGAAATGACCTCTCCACCGACGATCTCTGCTCTTGCCCTGGAGAGCCATGAGCTTACCTTGGAGAAGCTCGGAGACGTGGCCCCCATTCCCCAGGGGTTAGAATTGGAGGAGTGCATAAAAACTCAGAACTGGATGCAGCCCCCACACTTACCTCTCAGAACTGTGTGGCCGTGGCTCGTGTCCTTCTCGGTAAAACGGGAATCGTGTACTTTGATACTGTGAGCTGCTGGAGGTGGAGGCTGGGCCAGCTCCCGGCCTCCTCACACCGCCTCTCCCGCCCGACCCACCAGGCCGTGTTTGACTGCGTGGTGAACTCTCTCAAGAACGTCTTCAACATCCTCATCGTCTACATGCTCTTCATGTTCATCTTCGCCGTGGTGGCCGTGCAGCTCTTCAAGGGCAAGTTTTTCCACTGCACAGATGAGTCCAAGGAGTTTGAGAAAGACTGCCGGTAAGTCTTGACTCTTCTAGGCGTCCCCATCGGGGCTGGTGGGTGGGAGGCGATCAGAGACACCAGTCTCTTTGTAACCACAGATGGGAATCTGGCTGCTCGTTCCTCAAAAGCCAATAAAAATGCAAAGTTGGTTTAGGAAAGTTTGCTTTATTTTGGATACCAGCAACCAGGGGGTGGTGAGTCCTGTCCAAAGGCCAGCCAGCTACCCCTTCTCTGCTGAGGATCAGTGGGTAAGAACTTTTATAGATGGAGGAGGGAGCTACATGTAGAAACAGCACAGCCAGCTGTGACAGTCATCTTCAGATTGGTCACTTAATTGGTCAGCATCATCTTAATTGTTTTAAGTACAGTTAACCTTCAGTTCCAGTGTCTGTTCGCATTTCCTTGAGGCCCATTCTCAGAACCGCAGCAGCTTATGTCATGGCTACAGTCTGGTTATCATGTGTTAACGTCTTCCACCTGGGGGGGATTTCGGTATCTATAAGAGGGCTCACAGGATATGGCTCAGGATGTTATCCATAGCCCTTGAGAAGGAGCTAAAGGCCCTTGACTCTGCTTAATGACTAGACTATTATGTATCCTTCTTTGACTGTTTTCCTTTGGTTCTGCATTTTCTCACTCCTCTGATTAAACTTATTCTTTGGCTAAAATGTTTCCACAGACAAAAGACAGGCTGAGGACGTGGTAGGAGGGGGTGGACCATAGTGTCCTGTTCCATTTCATCTTGGACCTGGAAACTGAGGGGTTGGGTATTGAGGGCGGCCCGATGACAACCAGCTTGGATCTGCAAGTAGAACATCAGTTGTAGATTATGAGTCCCTGCCCCATAGCTTCATCGTGAGCCATAAGCTGGTGGCTCAACTTATGAGTCGCCACTTTTGTCAAGTAGGGGATAGCAATACCCACCTAGTTCCTTGTAGGAAACCTTTACAGGCAGATGTGTTTCAAAATTCAGAATACGGTGAGATTTTTAGAAAAATTGTGAGGCGCGTGTCCCACATAGCACCTAACACCATCAGTTGATTAAAGCAGCCTTGTGATCAAATGCAATATTTCTGCTGGGAAACATGCAACTGTTTGCACCAAATGGGATAAATAACAAGTACAGAGCCTCACATCCAGTTGGGTCAGGTGCATTAGATCAGAGATGGGCAGGTTTTGTCAAGGACCAGATACTAGCTACCTTTGACTTTCCATACACTTTCCATGACAACTAATGAAACTCAAAAGCAGCTGCAGACAATAAGTAAAGGAATCTGAATGGCTGTGTGCCTATCAAACTTTCTTTCTGGAAACTGAATTGCTTTTCATTTTTATCTGTCATGAATGAATTCTTTTGATTTGGTCTCAGCCATTCAGGGCTTCCCTGGTGGCTCAGATAAAGAATCTGCCTGCAGTGCAGGACACGCAGGTTCGATCCCTGAGTCAGGAAGATCCCCTGGAGAAGGGAATGACTACCCCACTCCAGTATTCTTGCCTGGGGAATCCCGTGGATAGAGGAGACTGGCGGGCTACACTCCATGGGGTCACAAAAGAGTCGGCAACTAAAAGCAACAACATTTTAGCAACTTAGCAACTGAAAAACATTTTAAAATGTAAACAACCACTGCTTAGCTTACAGGCCACCCAGAGACAAGTCTAGATTTGATCTGCAGACTGGAATTTGCCAACTGCCATTAGGAAAAAGAAATGTTAGGTTTTCAGAGCTTTCTGGATTTTGGAATTGTAGCTCAGAGGTTGTGGACCTGAAATCCCCCTATCTTTGGGACTGAAGCGACTTAGCCTCGGCCTCAGCCTGATGGGAAGTTCTAGACTCAGTCCAGGAAAGTGCTGAGCCTCTCACTAACCAAACGCTCAGTCAGTATTGCTTTTGTCACCAGTATAAAGGGTCATGCGCGCATTCGTGCTAAGTCATGTCCAACTCTTTGTGACGCTATGAACTGTAGCCCACCGGGCTCCTCTGTCCATGGGGTTCTCCAGGCAAGAATACAGGAGTGAGTTGCCATGCCCTCCTCCAAGGGATCTTCCCGACCCAGGGATCAAACCCACATTTCCTTCAGCTCCTGATTTGCAGGCAGATTCTCTACCGCTGAGCCACCAGGGATGCCCGTTTTACCATGTGGCAAAGGACTCCTGCCTATTTTTTTGTTGGCTGAAATTGGAAAGATCCCAGGCATTAGGCTAAGAGTCTGGGGCTAACCTTTGTATCCTACCCTGAGAAGGAGCAGCGGCTGCCTACCTTGGTCTGATGAACCCCAAAATGTGCCTTTCTCCTTCCTTGCTCTTAACCACCCCGCAAGCCTGATGCTCCCACCGTTGGGAGTAGAAGTGTTAAGTTAGAAAAGGATGTGAGTATCTCAGTCCTCTCCCCCTGGACTCAGGCTGTGGCATCCATGGATTTGTCTCCCAGTGGATGCACACACACTCCAGGGAGAAACGGGGTGTTGCTGCTTTGCAGGCTGTGGGAGGCAGTGTGGGCTGGTGGTCCCCTCCTCCTCCCCCCTCCTCCTCCTCCCCCTCCTCCTCCTCCTCCTCCTCTGTCTCTCTGGAGCCAAAGATGGGTTTCCCTGTTTACTTGTTGTTGTTCAGTCACTAAGTCATCTCTGACTCTTTTGCAACCCCATGGATGGTAGGCCGCCAGGCTCCTCTGTCCATGGGATTTCCCAGGCAAGAATACTGCAGTGGGTTGCCTTGCCCTCCTCCAGGGGATCTTCCTGACCCAGGGAAGGAACTGAGGTCTCCTGCATTAGTAGGCAGATTCTTTACCACTGAGCCACTGGAGAAACCCCTCCATTTACTAACGGTCCCCGTCTTCCGTGGCAGCGGCAAGTACCTCCTCTATGAGAAGAATGAGGTGAAGGCGAGGGATCGAGAGTGGAAGAAGTATGAGTTCCATTATGACAACGTGCTGTGGGCGCTGCTGACCCTCTTCACCGTGTCCACGGGAGAAGGCTGGCCACAGTAAGCGGGCCGGGCAGAGGGCCCCACAGGAGGGGCTTGGAGGGGCGGGGGGCCCAAGGGGGCAGGAGAGAAAAGGGTCTGAGAGCCCAGTGCCAAGAAAGGTCTGAGGGAAGGAGAGGTTCATTCCTGGCTTCCGGAAGTGGGGACAAGGCAAGATACAAAATATACTAGAGCGGCAGCCCGCACGTGTGGTTGGGCTTCGAAGGGTGAAATCCAGCCATCTCTCGGCTCGCCTAACCCTTGAGTGTATGGGTCTTCATGCTCCCAGGACAAGCACTGTTTCTGATTTGCAGAAAGGCTGCACGTAGGTAAACAGGTGGTCACATCCCCTTAAACCTCCAAGACGGGGCTGTGGATGCAACATTTTCCAAGTCAGGACCAATCCGTCCCAGACAGGGTTAGGGCTAGGGTGATATGGGTGACACTAACTCATGCCAAAATTAAAATTGAAGCCCAAAATTTAATTTTTTTAGTTTGTTTGTTTATTTTTGACCATGCTGCACACAGCATGTGGGATCTTAGTTCCCCAATCAGGGATCAAACCCACAGCCCCTGAATTGGAAGTGTGGAATCTTAACCACTTGGACCTCCAGGGAAGTCCCCAGAATTTAAATGCTTGATATTTTGTTCATCATGGGCTTTGGGGCATTTCTTTTGACTTTCTAAAATATTGCAGGAATGGGACTTCCCTGGCAGTTCAGACTTCCCTGGTGGTCCAGTCATTAAGACTTTGCCTTTCAATGCAAGGGGTGCGGGTTTGATCCCTGCTTAGGGAGCTAAAATCTCACATGTCTCAAGGCCAAAAGCTTAAAAAACATAAAACATAAGCAATATTGTAACAAATTGAATAAAGCCTTTAAAAATGGTCCACATCAAACAAAAATAAAATCTTTTTTAAAAATTGCAGAAAACACTAGACATTGGGGTCAAATGCTATTTATCTCAATTACTGAGGGGTCTGACACTCCCTGAAACTGTGTCTCAGAAAGTGCCTCGATCTCCTCACCCTAGTCCCAGCCCTCCTCCCAGCGGTCTCTGCTGAATGCAAGTTTAAGGTTTGGTAAGATTCCGGCTTGTGTCTCCAGCATCCTCACCTCCTTACCTCGCTCACCAAACACCCTGACCAACACGTGCCTCTCCGCTCACCCACACACGGTACCCACACATGTGGGACCAGTGCTTGCCCATTAGACACCTTTGAGCGAATTTTTAGATACCCTTTCCTCAACAGACTTCACTTCCATCTGTCAGAAAAGCATTGCAATAATATACTTAATGATCTCACTCAAAGAAGGCACTTGTGGCTCCCTGCCAAAAAATTGTCATCATTAACATACAAATCTGTCACGTCTACAGTGTGAATGCTGCCACTTAGATGCAGAGCCTTTGAGCAGTGCAACTGTGCAACTGTACAGAGCGGCCATGTGTACACTCATTCCCATGTGCGTTCTCATGCACCTCCTCAGTGCCCACCACCACCTGTGCTCAAATACACACACACACACACACACACACACACACACACACACCCCTGCCTCCATGACCCCCTACCCATTCCCATACATGACTACAAACCCGTTTTCAAATCCCAACATGACCCCATCTCCGTGGGTGATCTACAGCAAGTCACTTTCAATCACTGAACCTCAGTTTTCTTGTGTGCAAAATGGAGCCTGCAATAACCTCCCTGAGAGGGTTACTGGGAGAATAAATAAAAGTGTTGAATATCTTTTCCAGCACATAATAAGCCCTCCATACAGGACAACAATACTGACATTGTTGTCAGCATGCCCCAAAGACAGAAAGTGTTGGGAGGATTATGGCCTCATAAAGTAACCATTGCGACCGCCGTCAGAAACAGTGCCTGCTCTTCGTGTCTTTTCTGGCTCCTCGTGGCATTGTCCTCCACTGCTCTCCCCGCCTCACTTTGCCCCTATCCCCGCCCGGTCCTCACAGGGTCCTCAAGCACTCCGTGGACGCCACCTTTGAGAACCAGGGCCCCAGCCCCGGGTACCGCATGGAGATGTCCATCTTCTACGTTGTCTACTTTGTGGTGTTCCCCTTCTTCTTTGTCAATATCTTTGTGGCCTTGATCATCATCACCTTCCAGGAGCAGGGGGACAAGATGATGGAGGAGTACAGCCTGGAGAAAAATGAGGTACCACTTTCCAGTTGCATCCCCACTTAAAAACTGACATCCCACCACTCACACACAGAGGAACCAGCTTCTGGGGGCATCTGGGGAGGGTACAGCAGCATCCTCCAAGCAGAATCCACTCTGCATGAAGGGTAGCTCTTCTTGGGGTTCCCAGAGGAAAGAAGAGTTGTGTATGTATCAGTCAGTTTGGACTAGGTTATGATGCAGTAACAAGCATCCCTAAAATCTCAGTGCCAGATATGCACAAACGGATTGGACTGCATATCCAGGCTCCCTGTCATCCTTGCTCTGGTTCCCCTCTTAGAAACTTCAGATTAAAAGAGAGAACAGCAAAACACATGTCATATCTCACATTTCATCAGCCAGAGATAGTCACATGTCCATATCTGATTTCAGTGGGGCAAAGAAGTACAGTGTCTCCCAGAGAGGGGTGGAGAACATTAATGAAAGAAAATCCAGTCCACCAGAGAGTATAAGCATGACTGTTTGCCCTTCTAGAATCATCCAAGCTAGGAAGAAGACCTAGAATGCATTCTTCCTCTGCTCCTTTGGCCCTTAAGACTAAATAATCATTATTCTTCCCTGTCTGCCTCCCTCAAAGAGAAAGAAAAGCTAAACATTTGGTAAGAAGGAGTGATTAGGCTTCACAACATGGATGGACCTAGAGATTATCATACCAAGTGAAATAAGTCAGAAAGAGAAAGACAAATACCATATGATATCACTTGTAAGTAAAATCTAAAATACAACACAAATGAACCTATCTACAAAACGGAAACAGATTCACAGACATAGAGAACAGACTTGTCATGTCTCGGGGGATGGAGGAGTGGAGGGAAGGATTGAGAGTTTGGAATTAGCAGAAGCAAACTATATTGAATAGATAAACAACAAAGTCCTATTGTATAGCACAGGAAACTATACTCAACATCCTGTGATAAACCATAATGGAAAGGAACATGAAAAGAATGTTGGTGGTGGTTTACTGGCTAAATCGTGTCTAACTCTTGTGACCCCAGAGACTGTTGCCAGCCAGGCTTTTCTGTCCACGGGATTTCTCAGGCAAGGATACTGAAGTGTGTTGCCATTTCCTTCTCCAGGGGATCTTCCTGACCCAGGGATAAAACCAGGGCCTCCTGAATTGCAGGCAGATTCTTTACTGACTGAGCCACCATGGAAGCCCATGGAAAGAATATATATATGTATAACAGTCACTTTGCTATGCAGCAGAAATTAATACAATGTTGTAAATCAATTATACTTCAATAACAAATTTTTAAGAAAAGAAAGAAGGATTAGGCTTTTAACCATTCAGACTCTGGTTGAAATTTGAGATTCGCCCACTTGGTAGCTGTGCCACCCTAGGCAAGTGGCTTAACCTCTCTGAGCCTTTATTTTCCTCATCTGCAAAGTGGGGCTACTGATAGAACCCACTGATCATGTTTGCGGAGGGGATTCGATGAGTATCAGCGTAAGTTTTGGCCAGTGGTAACTTCTCAAGGAGCCATAGCTGTTAGGAAAAGAAAGCATTCATAATGAATTTATGGGAAATGGGAGAGGGTAAGAGAGGTAGACATCTGGACAAATGTGCAGGAGAGCTGTGTTGGGTGAGTTGAGGGGTGCTGGATGTCCAGCCACCTCTCTCCTGCCTCCGGCCCTCATGCCACCGGGCTCTCTTCCCACAGAGGGCCTGCATTGACTTCGCCATCAGTGCCAAACCCCTGACCCGGCACATGCCACAGAACAAGCAGAGTTTCCAGTACCGCATGTGGCAGTTCGTGGTGTCCCCGCCTTTCGAGTACACCATCATGGCCATGATCGCCCTCAACACCATCGTGCTCATGATGAAGGTGAGCCCTCCTCCCCCCATGCGGCTTAACCACGCCCCCTGCTCCCCTGCCTCACACATGTGTCCTCGCCTAGCAAGATGGAACCCACTAGAAGTTTCCCAGACAGACCGCACTCTGTTAGCACCAAGCCCTTGTTCCTGCTGTTCCCTCTGCCTGTCACACGATTCCCAGCACTCCATCTAGCCAGCCCCTTCCTGCTGCCACTGCAGAGCCCTTCCTCTGGTAAGCCTTCCCTGGCCTCCCAGGACCATATGAAGTCCTAGCAAGCATCCTATTTGTTGTTGTTTTTTTTAATATTTATTTATTTATTTGACTGTGCCACATCTTAGTCCCGGCATATGGGATCTTTGGTTGCAGCACAGTAACTCTGAATTTTGCATGTGAGATCTATTTCCCTGACCAGGGATTGAACCTGGCACCCTCTACTCTGGGAACTCAGAGTCTTAGCCTCTGGACTACCAGGGAAGTCCCATCCTGTCTCTTACCGCACATGTCACAATATCAGTATTGGGTTGTCCGACAATCTGCCACCCACCTTTGAGCTCCAAGGGGCTGAGACAAGTCCCGATCACCACTAAATTCCAGGGGTTCAGAGAGGCCCTGACTCCAAGGGAACAAGAGCCCCTTGATAAATGTGTGATGAATGAAATGAGGAGGAAAGGGCAGGTAAGGACCTTGTAACCCTTAGAGCCAAGGAGCCTCTTCAGAGTGAAAAGTCAGGACCTTTGACCCTGTGCTTTGGAGACCAGAGGTCTGAATTTGAGCCCAGCTCTACCATTTAATTCACCACTGAACCTTGAGCTAGTGACCAATGGCATGGGATGCACTGGTCATCTCCAAAGCCCCTGGTTTCCCTGTCAATGAAATGAGAATTATTTGAAAAATAGCACCTTCCGTACGCCTGGTGGGGATTAGGGTTGAATGAGAAAATTCCTGCGAAGACATTAGCACATTTCTAGATTCTTAAAAACACTCTATAAATTTAGCTGTTGATTTTTTTTAACTCACGTTTTCTATTTTTGACTGTGCTGGGTCTTCATTGCTGTGCACAGGTTTTCTCTAGTGGCAGCAAGTGGAGGCTACTCTTCATCACGGCGCGGGCTTCTCATTGCAGTAGCTTCTCCTGTTGGGGAGCACAGGCTCTAGGCATATGGGCTTCAGTAGTTGCAGCTTGCAGGCTCTAGTGCGTGGGTTCAGTAGTTGTGGCTAATGGGGTTTATTGGCTTCTCAGCATGTGGAATCTTCCCAGACCAGGGATCAAACCCATGTCCCCTGCATTGGCGGGGGGGACTCCCATCCACTGCAACACCAGAGAAGTCAAAACTATTGATTTTTTTGAATAGGCAAAAAAGCAGTGCTTGTGTTCACCTGAAAACTCATCTCTACAAGCAAGTGCTTTTGTCTTTCCATTGTTAAGATCATGAACAGTTATAAACAAACAGAAGAGAGAAGGCTAGAATAGCACAGCCCTTCTCAGCCTGCTCCCAGATCATCTGGGCATCTTGTTAAAATGCAGATTCTGTTTCAGAAGGTCCCGCCTGGGACTCTGCATTTCTAACCAGTATCCCAGTGATGCCACTGCTGCGGGTCCCTGGACCACATCCTGATTATCCGGGCTCGTGTAAACACCCAGCCTCCATCTTCAGGGCTGCCCATACAGAACTGCTGCTATATTTGCCTCACCTATTTTTTTTCTCGTTTTTTAAATTGAGTTGAAATTCACATAACACAATTACCCATTTTAAAGTGTATGGTGGCATTTATTACATTCATCATGTTTGCAGCCACCACCCCAATGTCCAGAACATTTCCAGCACTCCAAAAGGAAACCCATTAGCTTTCACTCCCCATCCCCCTTCCCCCAGTCCCTGGCAACCACTCATCAGCTTTCTGTCCCTATGGATGTACCTATTCTGGTACTTCATCTATTTTTTTAAGTATTTTAAATGATAGCACGCTATTTCACCCTTAAATTCTTCAGTATGTATTTCTAAAGAATCAGAACATTTTCCCACTTGACAAGATTAGTGTTAACACCAGAAGATCCACATTGAGTTGTCCCCACAATGTCTTTTACAGTGAGTTGTTGAGCCAAGATCTAAGTGTCTACACATGGTCTCCAATTTTTTGTCATTTAAATTTATGTCTTCTGCCCCTCCCCTGCAACCATTCCATGCCCGCCCCCACTATTAAGTTTCTGAGGAAACCAGATGAATTAAATGAAAACTGTCTCACCTCTGGGTGCATTGGTTCCCTCCATCTTCCGGATTTCCTATAACCTGGTGAAAGTGAAAAGAAAGTGAAAGTGTCAGTCGCTCAGTCACGTCCAGCTCTTTGCAACCCCACGGACCGTAGCCTGCCAGGCTCCTCAGTGCATGAAATTCTCCAGGCAGGAATACTGGAGCAGGTTGCCAATTCCTACTCCAGGGGATCTTCCCAACCTAGGGATCAAACCCAGGTCTCCTGCATTGCAGGCAGATTCTTCACCATCTGAGCCACGTCACCAGGGGAGCCTTTACATGCAACCTGGTAGTTAGTTGTAAAGGTTATGGATTCCACATGAAAGTGAAAGTCGCTCAGTCGTGTCTGACTCTTGCGACCCTGTGGACTGTAGCCATCCAGGCTCTTCTGTCCATGGAATTCTCCAGGCAAGAATACTGGAGTGGGTTGCCATGTCTTTCTCCAGGGGATCTTCCCGACCCAGGGATCGAACTCCAGTTTCTAGCATCACAGGCAGATTCTTTACCATCTGAGCCACCGTAGATTCCATATGCCACAGGGCAGCTAAGCCCTCAAGCCACAGCCACTGAGCCCACGTGCCCTGGAGTCCATGTTTTGCAACAAGAGAAGCCACCACAATGAGAAACCCACAGGCCACAACTAGAGAAAGTCCAAGCAGCAACCAAGACCCAGCGCAGCCATAAATTAATAAATAGAAGTTTTGAAAATTACAAAGAGGATGCTGTCGACATCCTCCTGCATCACAAGGAGCGCCATCTGGCCAGACTGTCCTGGGATCTTGGCTGTTAAGACAGGGCTCAAGAAAGGAATTTTTGCTTTGATGTGAAGAGATGAGCCGAGCCAGTGAAGAGCTGGGCTGCAGCTCAGACTGGCTCCACAGGGCATCAAGAGGGAAGCCAAGTGTCCCGGCCCTGCCTGCCCCAAGGAAAAGACAGCCGTGAAGCCGCCCCTGCACCCCTACATGCGCTCCCCAGTGCCATGCCCACTGACCCCACGTCTCCTCCTCCTTTCTCATCTAGTTCTACGGGGCCTCTGTTGCTTATGAAAATGCCCTGAGAGTATTCAACATCGTCTTCACCTCCCTCTTCTCACTGGAATGTCTGCTCAAAGTCATGGCTTTTGGGATTCTGGTAAGTCCGGCCATGGGGGCTAGAGCTGCAGGTGAAGGGAAAGCCCGGAGGGGTACTGCGTGCTGACGGTGGTCTCCCCACCTGGCCCCTCTGCCCCCAACCTCAGTGGTGACTTGAGCATCCCTCCAATGCACACAGATCCCATATACTTAGGTGTTCTCATACTTACCAAGTAACACCAAACTCTGTGCATGTTATTAAATGATGTGATGAGCGAGGGTAATTATTATTTTGGAGATAAGGAAACGGAGATCCAGACAAGCCAAGTCCATAGCATTCAAACTGTTCTAGCCACAGTCTGCAGTAAGAAATACACTTTGCAGTGGAGCCCAACACACAGAAGTGCATGCATGCGTGCATGCATCCTAAGTCGCTTCAGTCATGCCTGACTCTTTGCGACCCCTGGACAGTAGCTTGTCAGGCTCCTCTGTCAGTGGGATTCTCCAGGCAAATACTGGAGTGGGTTGCCATGCCCTCCTCCAGGGGATCTTCCCGACCCAGGGATGGAACCCACATCTCGTATGTCTCCTGCATTAGCGGGTGAGTTGTTTACCACTAGCGCAACCTGGGAAGCCCACACAGAAGTACAGACAACCGAAATGAAATTTTCTCAGGATCCATATCTCCTGTTAGAATATACCCTATACTCTGAGGTTGTCTATTTTCTTGATTCCATGTTCCCACCCCACCCCCTTTATTTGCCAGTCCCACAGCATATGTGATCTTAGTTCCCCAACCAGGGACGGAACCTGCGCCCCTTGCAGTGGAAGCACAGAGTTGTAACCACTGTCCTGCCAGGAAAGTACTGCCCCCTCCTTTTTATAATAGAATTCATGACCCACTAACAGTGCAGGTGGTCTTAACCTGAGGTCTGTTGACCCCCAAAGGGATCTGTGGATAGGGAACAGATTTCTGAGAGGGGACCCATGAAATGAGATGTGAAAAATTCACACCTGTATTTTTCACCAGCCGCTAATTGGACTTTAGAGTTTCCTTCTGTCTTAAAAGTAGCCAGCAGACCCCCCAGGGTTACCCATATGATCTGTGCCACTGATACAAATCAGGTATTCTCATACTGCATCCAAGAGGTTGCAGGTAAGTCAGCCCTCCATATCTGTAGGTTCTGCATCCGAGGACTCAACCCATTTGATTGGCAGTTGGTTGAATCCACGGATGTGAGACCTGAGGATATGGAAGCCTGCCTGTCAAGCACTTAAGAATGTGCTTAGCCCACCTCTCTAAGAAGAATGACCTGCAGCTTATGGTGTTAGCAGACGGAGGCTGGATTCTCACCTCAGCTTCCCGAGGTGGTAAAAAGTGTCAGCTTTGGCATAAGACAGACCTCGAGTCTGATTGTATTCAAGCTGTGTCACCTCCCCTCTCTCCTCCATCACAAGAAAAGCCCATCCTCTGTGTCTCCCTCAGAAGAGCTCTTGAAAACCTCAAAAGCAAATAATGTGAGTCTGGAGACTGAGGGGGAAGCCTGGCATGCTTTGAGTGCTAAGTTGCTTCAGTCACGTCCGACTCTTTGTGGAGACCCTATGGACTGTAGCCTGCCAGGCTCCTCTGTGCATAGGATTCTCCAGGCAAGAATACTGGAGTGGGCTGTCATTTCCTCCTCCAGGGGATCTTCCTGATCCAGGGAGCAAACCCAGGTCTCCAAAGGCTCCTGCATTGCAGGCGGGTTCTTTACCGCTGAGCCACCAGGGAATTGAATACTCAGTAAATGCCAGGAAGGGTTACAGTAAAGCTCATCACTCCTTCCTTCTCCTCCAAAGCAGTGATCCCCAATCCTGCAACCCAACAGAAGCACTTAAAGTTGAATGATGCCCCAGACCCACCTTGAGTTGTTCTGATTCACCTAGTGGGCTGGGAGTCCCTGAATCTGTATTTTTCATGAGGACACTCAGGGGAACCCAGCATACAGTCTGGACCATTGATTGGGTCCTGCACGGAGGACCAGCCAGGCAGGGGGTAGGAACTCTACAGTCAGGGCAACTGCACCAACTCAAGAGTTCCAGTGCCAGGGGTGCCACCTGTGGGCTGTGTGACCCGGAACAGGTCACAGAACATGTCCGGGGAAGACGTCAGGCTCTGGAGCACCCATGCGGTTGTTTAGCCGCTCAGTCGTGTCCGACTCTTTTGTGACCCCATGGACTGTAGCCCTCCAGGCTCCTCTGTTCTTGGGATTCTCCAGGCAAGAGTACTGGAGTGGATTTCCATGCCCTCCTCCAGGGGGTCTTCCTGACCCAGGGGTTGAACCTGCATCTCCTGCATTGGCAGGGGGTTCTTTATCACTGAGCCACCTGGGAGGTCCTGGAGCACCCATACTTGAGCACTCAGCCCCTTTCTAGAAGTGTGACCAAAAGCAAAGCATTCGGCCTCTTTGCTCCTGTGTCTGCATCTACAAAATGAGAGAACCACACACCCAGCCAGAGCTGAGGGAGCATGAGCATGGACCCAACTGCCCAATGCAGTTGTGTCGTGATTTTTTTTTTCCCAGTCAATGTTCTGGTGGTGAAGTGATGCAATCTGCGAGGGCCTGGAACCCCATCTCCTGCACCCCTGATAATCCTGCACAGTTCTGCACTGAGCCTCCCCCTTCAGTCTTAGATAAAGCCCCAAGTTCCCCATGTGGAATTTAAATGATAGAAGGGAACCTTCTAGTCCAGGGGGCTTGAAGCATGTGGCCAGCCACCTAGAAAGTTGTGTTTGTGGCTCCCCCATAAGCAGAGCCTGAGACAAGAATTGAATGCAACGGATTTATCTGGAAGGTGACCCCAGGAAGCCTCGTAGGGGAGAGAGGGAGTGAGACAGAGAAGGGAAGGCAGCCAGCACAGGGTGTCTTGTTGAGCGGCTTAGCAATTCTGGCAACTGGAGTGCAGTTCCATGGAGGACCTCTGAGAGGCAGCAGAGATCACATACTCTGGTCATCTCACCCATGGTGAGGGAGCTGGGGTATTTATCCCCCAGGGCTCATAAGCCATAATGAAGAGCTGCTCCCAGAGAAGCTGTTAATTACCCCCAACAAGTATGCTGCTACAGAACACTCCTGGGCAGAATGACAACGCTGCACGGTCGAATATGAGAACATCTGGGTAGGACCCTAGCAGCAGATATATAAATACCCAAAAGTGCCAGTGAACCTGAGTCCCTCTCAATCCTAAAACAGCAGCCATCTATTGAGAACCTGCATGCATGCATGCTCAGTCATGTCTGGCTCTGCAACCCCATGGACTAGCCCACCAGGCTCCTCTGTCCATGGGATCTTCCAGGCAAGAATACTGGCATGGGTTGCCATTTCCTCCTCCAGGAGACCTTCCCAACCCAGAGACCGAACCAGCGTCTCCTGAGTCTCCCGCATTAGCAGGCAGATTTTGTTACCCCTGAACCACCTGGGGAGCCCCACTGAACACCAGACCCCACGCTCAGTGACTCACGCATTATCAGATTGTTGTTATACCCTTGTGCTCCATAAGAGGGCCTTGAGGCCAAAGCAGTCCAACTCCGAGGACATTTGATTCATACATGCTAGAAGAATTTGATCCTGAGAAGCGCGGCCCAAAGCCCGGGTCCGTCTCTGTGAGGCAGGGGGGCTGCTGCTGTGTGAGATGCTTAGGGGAGAAGCTGACTGCTTAGAATGCAGTCCAAGCTCTGTCCCACCCTCTGCTTTTGTGAGAATGCTGGGAAAGCCTGTGTTTAGCGTGGGTCCCACTGAACCTTGAGAGAAGAGCTATTTGAGCCACACCCTTAGATCCAGGCAGAGGTGCTTACTCCTTGTGGGCTCAAACTGTGTGAAATATTTCAGTGTTTTAACAACAACATATACTATACATGTGTCCCAGTTGCACCAAAATCCAGCCCAGGGATGTATCAGTCACGATGGATCAAATGAAGCTGCAGTAACAAACAGCCCCCGCATTTCAATTGCTCCAGTCAACAAAGGGTTTGTTGACACCCAGCAGGAGTGGTGAGGGGGCTGTTTGCCTCTAGTTACTCAGAGACCCGGGCTCACAGAGCAGCTGTCACCTGGAACATTGCTGGTCACCAGGCCCAGGGTGAAGAGAGTTCTGGCGAGTTCTGTGCTTGCCCAGAGGGGACTCCTGCTGCCTCTTGTTCACAACCCACTGGCTATAACTAGACTCACAGCCTTGTGTGTAACTAGATACACGAGGTGACCAGGAAGTGTAGCCTCGTGTGTGCCCAGAAGGCTGCTGTGCTCTCGTCACTGTCTCCCTTCTTCAGATTAAGAAATGGAGGCAAAGAGAGGTTAAGTCACTGACCCGCAGCCACACAGCTGGATGACAGTATAGCTGGGCTGTAAACCCAGAGGCCATTGTCTGAGCAAGTTTGCTATAAGCACAGTCCTGACTCAGCGCGGTCCTGTCCACAGACCCTGGACTTGCCCAGATTTGGGTTCAAATCCTGTCTCTTCACTTCTGTGATGCCTGAGGTGAGCAACTTTGCTCTCTGAGCCTCAGTTGCCTTGTGTAAAATGGGTGATAAACCTTCCCTCTGACGGTCTTTGCAAGGATCCCAGTGATGTCATTATGATGCATCTGAGGTCTCAGGGGACCCTTGGAACTGTTGGAGAAACAAGGCATAACCCAGAAGGGCAGCCCTGTTCCCCCCACCACCAGTGAGGCTGAAACAGCACCTGGAGGGGCCCCCCTCCTGGATCAAGCAAGCCATGGGGAGGCAGAGGGGGTCTCAGGGAGGGAGGGGCACTCACAGCATATGATAACTGAGCAGCAAGATACATTTTGCTATTTGATTGACTGTAACTGTTCCGGGCACTCAGACTGATCTGCAGCTGTGCCTCTAATGGGCCCCCTGGGCTGGACATGGGGGCCAGCCCTGGAGCCCTGCGTTGGCATCTCTATCTTGTGGGTCCCCATTCTAGAATTATTTTCGCGATGCCTGGAACATCTTCGACTTTGTGACTGTTCTGGGCAGCATCACCGACATCCTCGTGACCGAGTTTGGGGTAAGTTTCCCACCAGCTTCTCTCCGGGCAGTTCTTGGCTGGGCTGGGAGAGGGGAGGAGGAGGTCACAGAGAAGCAGAGGGTCCCGACAGCCACAGCTGGCTCAAGCCAGCGCTTGACCTTGACCAAAGAGGGATAAGCGGGGGGCCCACAGAATCAAGGCAGCCCCTCAGGGGGGCTGTGTGGGGAGATGGGGGTGTCCAAAGCCCCCAGCACTGCAGCGTGAATTCCCTGCATCTTGGCTACTGGTGTATGAATGGATACTGTGGATAAGCTCACTGAGAAAACAGAGACACTTAAAGGATCTCATGGCTGAGTCCTGCCCTCCAAACAGCACACAGTGTTGGGGGCCCAAAGGGAACCAGCTTCAAGTCTCTCCTGCTTGAACTAACCATCTTCTGGCTCATGGGCAGGAGGGAGCCACGGCCCTCAGGTTAATGCGGGGACATTAACCTGACATTAACCTGACATTCCCAGGACTTTAGGAGGGTCCCCAGGACCTGTGTCTTCCTGTATCCCCAGGCCTGGCAGCTTCCCAATGTGGGGGTCTCTGGATGTCAGTGTAGCGGGCTGTGGGCCACATTGTCTTTCCCCCTTGTCTGGAAGATTCAGGGTCCCAGAGCTCCTGTCTCAGACCCCTTCCTTGGCCGTTTGCCAGTGAGCCCGGGCTTGAGGGCCCTTGGGAGGCTGGGGGGAGGGTAGGCGATCCTCTCAGAGGAAGGAAAAGGGCAAAGAATGTCAGAGCCAAGGGCCAGGGGCAGTATCAACCTTGTCATAAAAACAACAAAAATAAATAATAGGTGACGAGAATCATGCCCTCACTTCGTGCTAGGCACTGTGCCAAGCGTTTTACGTGGATTAACTCATGGTTCAGGTTGGGGGGTGAACATATAAAAGAATCCCTTTAGTGGGTTCAACTGAAGGGATCTGAAAGCAGAGACCATTCACCAAGCAGAAGGGAAGGAGCCCAGTCACCGTGGGGAGCTGTTGCCTGCCCAGGTGCTGAAGTCAGAGGGGGGCTCCCTGGTGGAAACTGTGGGCATAGAGGGACAGAACACCTGCCAAAGGCAGGCCAGAGCAGGCACAGAGCATCAGGGGAGATGCCCTCACCCTTCTCCCCTCCCACCCTCTATCTCCTGCCAGCCACTTCCATTGGCCAAACCCAGCCAGAAAGGAGCCAGGAGGCCAGAAAGCCAGGGTGATGCTCAGAACAGGCAGAGAAGAACAGAAAGTAGACCTGGGTGGGGCGAGGCCCAAGGAAGAGGGTGTTGCCCCATTTCACAGATGAGGAAGCAGATGCTCAATGCTCAGGAAAAGGAGGGACACGCCTAAGGGTGTGCAGCCAGGCCTGGTGACCCCTGGGGGCACACTGGTGTTACCTGGGGTGTCCCTAACTGAGCCCCTGGCAGAAAGGGATCATTTGGGCCCCTTTTCTGCCCTGTGAGCCTCGTAGAACTGGGAAGCTCCACCGAGGAGGGACCATTCTGTGACGCATCCCCCGACACCCCCACCCAAGTGGTATTCTGGCCACAATTCTTTGCCTTCAGCTCCAGTGAACCAAAAGTTCCCCCTTCCCTCGTCTCAGCCCTGACACCTTCCTCTAGAGAGGTCATGTCCAGCTGGGGGCTATCCCCATTGGGGTACCTCCATCTGGCTACTGTCCTCTCCCTGGCAGAGAGCCAGAGCTTAGACCTCATTGTCTGTGTGAGGTTTTTAAGAGGTCTGGGCTCCTCCTGACAATCAAAAATATCTTGCCACCCACCCAAAGACAAGACAGCCTTGAACCAAAATCTCTCTGGATCAAGAGCTTAGAAGAGGTGACCCACCACCCCAATAGGGCAGGTAGAGGAAGTTGATTGAAGCTCTAGTTGCCAGTAAGAGATCTGTAGGATTGGATCCCAATGGCTTGTTCTCCTGACTACAAGAGGTGGGAAGGAAGGATGGGGCATGGGATCCAATTCAGGGATGTCAGGACTATTATAGTAGTCAAACAGCCCTCCCTACAAGCTGTTTGACCATGGGTAACTTGTATTACCTCTTCTCATCCTGAATTTGGGACTAACCTGCATAACCAACCTCATCAGACCCTTGCAAACCTCACATTCACGCACGCATTCATAGAAGTGCACATTAAGCAGCTGCTGTATGCCAGGCACTGGCAAAGGTGCCGAGGACAGAGCAGAACAGACAAGAATGCCTGCCCGCTGCAGGCTGACACTCTAGGACAGGAGAGGGCAACTTGAACAAATCAGATTGCTTGACATAAAGTGCTTGGCACAGAACCAGCCAGGAATTAGTTCACAAATGGTGCTTATTATTATTGTTCTTGCTATTATTACTGTGAATGAACTTGGGGTTGAGGTCTGTTAGGCAGCACCCCAGCCCTGAATTCTAATCACTTGGTGGGAAAGATAGAGGGTGGGCATTTGGACCCTTTTACTTTTAGGAGGATAACCTCCCAACCTGGAGGCAGGGTGGGGATGGGGTGGGGCTGAGGGGTGGTCACCCTACTGAGCAAAGAACCCGCAGCAGCCCCTTTCTGCCTCCCAGGTAAGCCCACTAGGTCTGAAGGCAGAGTTCAGCCAGGCTGAGGCAGGGGGAGCCAGAACACTGGGCGGGCAAGTCCCCAGGGTTGGGGGGAGGGGAGAGGGTGTGAGGCCCATTGGGCCTCAGCTGCGCCCCCAAATGGCTGGGGTGACGTGGGTTTGCCCTGCGTGCGATGGATAATGACTGTGTTTCTTGTCTTGTCTCTTTTCATGCCTGCTCTTTAAACTGTATATTGGCACAACGCCGTCTGAAAAACTCATCCAATCAAAATGCACTATGAAATTCATTTGTTCATCCATGACGTGGTCTGTGTGTTCATACACCAATGACTATCTCCCAACCCACCACCACCACCCCCACTCCCCGCCCGGGAACCGAAACCCATTGGTTTTTTGGCACTGGTTACAAATCAACCTAAAAAACGCTGAACACGCCTCCCCAACTGCCCCCGCCCGCCCGCTCCCCCTCCATCTTCAACATCTGCATCTAGAATCCGGTTGGTCTTACTTCTTTCTGAAGTCTAAATGCCTTACATTAACTGTGAACGCATCTTCTGGCATAAGCATTGCACGTCACGCCCTGGGCTTTTTAAACTTGAATTGCCTGATGCACCCTCCTATCCCCACTGGGTCTGTCTGTCGGTCTCTCCAAACCCTCCTGACTCCCCTCATCCCCTCATTCCCACAGTCTCTCTTCCTCTGGTTTTTATTGGGTTTCTGAGTTGGGGTTTTCCGTTGGGGTTGGTTTGTGTCTTCTGCAAAGAAAAGGATGGGTTTGCCCCCAGGCAGTGCCTACCCTAGGACAGGTTGGCTGGCTGCGTCTCACACCCCATTCCTTACACACAGCCCTGCACTCAGAGCCCTCAGCCACTCTCTCACCACTCCTGTCCCAGTTCAGCTCCATGGAGCCCCGGAGCCCCAGGAAATCTCCACCAGCCCCTCACCCCATTCCAAGCCCACGAGCCCTTCTGGCTTGAGGACCAGTGATGTGCATCTCCAAGTCTGATGGAGGAGGTCTGAGGGACCTGCAGTGTGTGGGCAAAGAGGCTCAGGTGAGGGGGACACAGAAAAGCCGGGACTCAGGTCTGGCTGCTTCCAGATGGGCCAGCCAGCCGACGCCCTCTCCTGGAGCCCT